>NC_056581.1:6168606-7463606 GCF_018340385.1 Cyprinus carpio | reverse complement strand
CCAATTTTAAAATGTTAAATGATTAAATGTAAATGAAATGTTGCATTTTACTATAAGAATGTGTTTTACAGTTTACACTTTTCTGTAACTAAATTAGGAAACATACATTTTTTGGCATATGGTAAGCCCATAAAGGGATTGTTTTTCTGTTTGAATATAAATGTAATATTTATGAGAAATGGACAGTGGACCTTAGAGACAAGATTAATGCTTCAGCTGTGACACATTTCATGTTGAGTGGTGTTTCAGATATCTGCCTGCACACTCACTGCAGAGACACCACTCCGATCTTCTGTAAGAGTTTAATGTAACCTAGACCTTCAGCAGCTATAATACCAGTAAAATCACCCTATGATGCTCATCATGAATCTTTAAGAGGATTAAGGTTGATTATTTAAAATTTGGATATATTAAAAACACAATTATGGTAGTGACAGCAAAGCAGAAAGCATCAGAGGAATAGCCCATTCAGTCCGTTACTTTCCATAGAAGATAAGTAACTGTTTATGCATGGATAGAAGCAAGGGTTTGTAATTCCCTGTGTGTTTTTTACCCCCCGTATACAGACAGTTTGTATCAGAGTGCAGCAAGTATTTCTCAATCTAACACACAAGAGCTCACTGTGCAGGGATTCTAGTTAGCATTGAGGGACAGAGAGATTTGTTTGGAAGAGAGTGAAAGGAAATCCAAGCGGTAAACTGAGTATGTGATATCCTTATTTTATACACTCCATTCATCTTCACAATCTTCTAACAACAAGGTTTTCATTAAAAAGCCCACCAAAACTGGGATTTCATGATGTAATATCAGGCTATAATAAATCTAAATAGTTGATGACATAAATGTATGCCTGTGTATGACACAGACTATGGACAGTACTTTGATCTAAAGAGTAATTTTGATTGTGTTTCAGATGATGTAGCATGTTCAAAACTGATAAATGTGGTAAAATTACACATATGCTGCATCAATAAATGCCTTCTAGAAACATCTCAATGTTTTAAACTTGCAGAAATCACAACACAAAAATAGCAGCAATGGCATAATAATATTTGCAGTATTACAGAACCATGACATACTGGTCCATAACTGCAGTTCCATGGAATCTCTAGCACAGGGAAAAGTTTAAAAAGGTGGCATTTATTATGGCAAATCCAGCTAAAGTAAATGACTTGCTTTTTATCTTCAAAAAAAAAAAAAAAAAAAAAAAACCAAAGCTAAAAGTACAGTACAGCACTTCAAGCTTTAAACTCCTGCTGTTGCAATGAGCACTTATGAGACTCTTACCTCTAAAGTCAGGTCATCAACCTGCTCCTTTTCTCTCTGAACTGTCCCCATACGACTCTGGCTCACCAGTGTGTTCTGACTGTAGGGCCTTACAAACTTCATGTCACTCATCCTTGAATCAGTGGTTCCGCACATTTCATAATTATACACATGCTGTAATGTGCCGTCTGGGTAGACTGGAGGATAATACGGAATTACAGGTAGATTTGCCCCGGATTTATAAAATATCTTGTTCTGCCTCCATCTGTAAATTTTCACTGAAATGATTGATATAATTGAGACTATGAAGAGCAGGGAGACCACTGTGAGAGCCAAAATCAAATAAAAAGTCAGTTTGTCGTCATATTGTTTTTCATGCATAAAGTCTGTAAATTCAGACAGCACTTCAGGAAAGCTGTCAGCCACAGCCACGTTAATTGAGACCACAGCTGAGCGAGAGGGCTGTCCGTTATCCTCCACAACAACAGTGAGTTTTTGTTTGACTGCATCTTTATCAGTCACTTGTCGCACAGTTCTTATTTCTCCATTCTGTAAACCCACTTCAAACAGCGCTCTGTCTTTAGCTTTCTGTAGTTTATAGGAAAGCCAGGCATTCTGTCCAGAGTCCACATCAACAGCCACCACTTTAGTGACCAGATATCCAACATCTGCAGCACGAGGCACAATCTCAGCCACCACAGAAGCACCAGTCTGTACTGGATACAGAATCTGAGGAGCGTTGTCATTCTGATCTTGAATAATAATGTTTACAGTCATGTTGCTGGATAAAGGGGGAGAGCCCCCATCTTGAGCTTTCACTTGCATTTTGAATGATTTCAGCTGTTCATAATCAAATGATTTTTCTGCACTGATCACACCACTCTCTGAATTTATGGAGATGTAAGATGCCAGAGGTGCTCCGTTCAAGTCTCCATCAATAAGAAAATATGAAACCTTTGCATTTGGCCCCCAGTCCATGTCGATTGCTTTAACAGTCAGAATAGTTGTAGATGGAAGGTTATTTTCTGCTATAAAGGCATTATATGATTCCTGCTCAAACTGAGGTGTGTGATCATTCACATCAGATATCTTTAGGTTCAAAATCTCTTTATTGGAAAGAGGTGGGTTTCCCCCATCTACAGCAGTTATAGTGATATTATACTCTGCTGTTTGTTCCCTGTCTAGTTCTGAGTATGTCACCAGGTTGTAATAATTAGTTAACGAGGATATGATTTTAAATGGAGAGTTCATATCAATTGAACATGTAATTTTACTGTTGTCACCTGAATCCAGATCCTGAATATTTATCATTGCTAAAACAGTTCCAGGTGATGCGTCTTCAGATACCGCACTGGCAAAAGACATTATTGTAATTTTGGGCGTGTTATCGTTTACGTCAGTGACGTCAATAATTATCTCACTCGAGTCAGTCAAACCTCCGTGATCTTTAGCTTTGACTTTGACTGTAAACTGCTTGTGTTTTTCATAATCTATATCACCTATGACTTTAACCTCACCAGAATCCGCATCGATGGAGAACAAAGCTTTCACCGTAGAAGACGCGTGCTCAAAATAATATTGAATGCCGTGACTTGAGCGCGGTAAAGTTAGTTTTAGGTTTGATTTTGTTTTGATGTTTTTATAACAGACCTACCCAGACCGTCTGCAAATATACCTCTCAGTACAGAACGAAGTCCAATAATTAATACAAATTATGTTTCCAACATTACAGTAAATGTCTTGTGGGCAAACTGACACAAAATATTTAGCCAATATGTCCCTACTAACAATATCTCCCTTACTGTATATAATGATTCTTTAAAAACAATTACTGTAAATCACCAAAAGGGTTTTTTCATGTTCCAAAGGTTGTAGTAAGTTTGTATTTACAAGACTGACTTACTACAGGTGAATTTTTGCCAATATCTCCCTTACTGTACGTACAGTACATAATAACTCTTAAAAAAATGCTGTAAATCACAAAAAGGTTTTTTTTCATGTTTCAAAGGTTGTAGTACACTTGTAGTTACAAGACTGACTTACTACAGGTTAATTTTTGCAATATCTCCCTTACTCTACGTACAGTACACTCTTATTCTTAAAAAACAATTACTGTAAATCACCAAAATGTTTTTTTTTTACTGTTCCAAAGGTTGTAGTACGTTTGTAGTTACAAGACTTACTTACTATAGGTGAAATTTTGACAATATCTCCCTTACTGTATGTATAGTATATAATAATTATTTAAAAACAATTACTGAAAATCACCAAAAGGGTTTTTTCATGTTCCAAAGGTTGTAGTAAGTTTGTAGTTACAAGACTTACTTACTACAGGTAAAATTTTGCCATTATCTCCCTTAATGTACGTACAGTACACACTCATTCTTAAAAAAAACAATTACTGTAAATCACCAAAATTGTTTTTTTCCTGTTCCAAAGGTTGTAGTACGTTTGTAGTTACAAGACTTACTTACTACAGGTAAAATTTTGCCATTATCTCCCTTACTGTATGTACAGTATATAATTATTATTTAAAAACAATTACTGTAAATCACCAAAAGGGGTTTTTCATGTTCCAAAGGTTGTAGTAAGTTTGTTTTTTCAAGACTGACTTACTACAGGTGAATTTTTGCCAATATCTCCCTCACTGTATGTACAGTATATAATAATTCTTTAAAAACAATTACTGTAAATCACCAAAATGGTTTTTTTTCATGTTCCAAAGGTTGTAGTAAGTTTGTTTTTTCAAGACTGACTTACTACAGGTGAATTTTTGCCAATATCTCCCTTACTATAAGTACAGTACATAATAATTCTTAAAAAAAAATGCTGTAAGTCAACAAAAGGTTTTTTTTTCATGTGTTTCAAAGGTTGTAGTACACTTGTAGTTACGAGACTGACTTACTACAGGTGAATTTTTGCCAATATCTCCCTTACTGTACGTACAGTACACACTCATTCTTAAAAAACAATTACTGTAAATCACCAAAATGTTTTTTTTTTTCCTGTTCCAAAGGTTGTAGTACGTTTGTAGTTACAAGACTTACTTACTACAGGTGAAATTTTGACAATATCTCCCTTACTGTATGTACAGTATATAATAATTCTTTAAAAACAATTACTGTAAATCACCAAAAGGGTTTTTTCATGTTCCAAAGGTTGTAGTAAGTTTGTAGTTACAAGACTTACTTACTACAGGTGAAATTTTGCCATTATCTCCCTTAATGTATGTACAGTACACACTCATTCTTTTATTATTCAATTACTGTAAATCACCAAAAAAAAAAAATCCTGTTCCAAAGGTTGTAGTACGTTTGTAGTTACAAGACTTACTTACTACAGGTGAAATTTTGCCATTACCTCCCTTACTGTATGTACAGTATATAATAATTATTTAAAAACAATTACTGTAAATCACCAAAAGGGTTTTTTCATGTTCCAAAGGTTGTAGTAAATTTGTTTTTTAAGACTTACTTACTACAGGTGAAATTTTGCCATTATCTCCCTTACTGTACGTACAGTACACACTCATTATTAAAAAACAATTACTGTAAATCACCAAAATTGTTTTTTCCTGTTCCAAAGGTTGTAGTAAGTTTGTTTTTTCAAGACTGACTTACTACAGGTGAAATTTTGCCATCATCTCCCTTACTGTACGTACAGTACACACTGATTCTTAAAAAACAATTACTGTTAATCACCAAAATTGTTTTTTTTTTCCTGTTCCAATGGTTGTAGTAAATTTGTATTTACAAGAATGAAATACTACAGGTGAATTTTTGCCAATATCTCCCTTACTGTACGTACAGTACATAATAATTCTTTAAAAACAATTACTTTAAATCACCAAAAGGGTTTTTTCATGTTCCAAAGGTTGTAGTAAGTTTGTAGTTACAAGACTTACTTACTACAGGTGAAAATTTTGCCATTATCTCCCTTACTGTACGTACAGTACATACTCATTCTTAAAAAAAAAACAATTACTGTAAATCACCAAAATTGTTTTTTCATGTTCCAAAGGTTGTAGTACGTTTGTAGTTACAAGACTTACTTACTACAGGTGAAATTTTGACAATATCTCCCTTACTGTATGTACAGTATATAATAATTATTTAAAAAAAATTATTGTAAATCACCAAAAGGGTTTTTTCATGTTCCAAAGGTTGTAGTAAGTTTGTTTTTTCAAGACTGACTTACTACAGGTGAAATTTTGCCAATATCTCCCTTACTGTACGTACAGTACATAATAATTCTTTTTAAAAAATACTGTAAATTACCAAAAGGGTTTTTTCATGTTACAAAGGTTGTAGTACACTTGTAGTTACAAGACTGACTTGCTACAGGTGAGATTTTGCCATTACCACACTTACTCTATATACTGTATACTGTCTACTGGTCACTACTGAATATTTGTTTGGTAAATACATTAGCCACGAGTAGGTATTGGAACTGCTGTTGTTTCTACAACATATTTTCTTAATCGATACATAAAACAAAAACAATACACAAAAGATTATTTTTTTAATTCAAAAATTAAAACACATTCTCACCGTTATAACATCCTTTTCAAATCTTAAAGTGCAAAATGACACATACTTTTTCACAAAGTTTAAGTTACCTTTCAAATGTCAATATTGTAACACATTACCAATATTTAAGTTTTGGACTTACTTTTTTAAACTAGACACACATTGTGCAATACCACTGGGCATCCTTTCCAAGTATATTGTCCTGAGACAGTCCAAGGGCAGCATGCATGGAACCATCGTTGGCACTGTTCACACTGTATCTTCAAAAGTAAACAGAAATGTACCATTAAAAAGTAAACACATGCACAGGTGATTTACAGTAATTGTTTTTAAAGAAATATTATATACTGTACATACAGTAAGGGAGATATTGGCAGACATTAACCCGTAGTAAGTAAGTCTTGTAACTACAAACGTACTACAACCTTTGGAACATGAAAAAACAATTTTGGTGATTTACAGTAATTGTTTTTTAAGAATAAGAGTGTACTGTACGTACAGTAAGGGAGATATTGGCAACATTTCACCTGTAGTAAGTCAGTCTTGTAACTACAAGTGTACTACAACCTTTGAAACATAAAAATAAAAACATTTTGGTGATTTACAGAATTTTTTTTAATAATTATTATGTACTGTACGTACAGTGAGGGAGGATATTGGCAAAAATTTACCTGTAGTAAGTCAGTCTTGAAAAAACAAACTTACTACAACCTTTGGAACATGAAAAAACCCATTTGGGGATTTACAGTAATTTTTTTTAAATAATTATTATATACTGTACGTACAGTAAGGGAGATATTGGCAAAATTTTACCTGTAGTAAGTAAGTCTTGTAACTACAAACATACTACAACCTTTGGAACAGGAAAAAAAACAATTTTGGTGATTTACAGTAATTGTTTTTTAAGAATAAGAGTGTACTGTACGTACAGTAAGGGAGATATTGCCAAAAATTTCACCTGTAGTAAGTCAGTCTTGTAACTACTAGTGTACTACAACCTTTGTAACATGAAAAAACCCTTTTGGTAATTTACAGTATTTTTTAAAAAGAATTATTATGTACTGTACGTACAGTAAGGGAGATATTGTCAAATTTTCACCTGTAGTAAGTCAGTCTTGTAAATACAAACTTACTACAACCTTTGGAACATGAAAAAAAACCCTTTTGGTGATTTACAGTAATTGTTTTTTTAAAGAATTATTATATACTGTACATACAGTAAGGGAGATATTGGCAAACATTCACCTGTAGTAAGTCAGTCTTGAAAAAAAACAAACTTACTACAACCTTTGTAACATGAAAAAAACCCTTTTGGTGATTTACAGTAATTGTTTTTAAAGAATTATTATATACTGTACATACCAGTAAGGGAGATAATGGCAAAATTTCACCTGTAGTAAGTAAGTCTTGTAACTACAAACTTACTACAACCTTTGGAACAGGAAAAAAAACCCTTTTGGTGATTTACAGTAATTGTTTTTTTAAGAATAAGAGTGTACTGTACGTACAGTAAGGGAGATGTTGGCAAAAATTCACCTGTAGTAAGTCAGTCTTGTAACTACAAGTGTACTACAACCTTTGAAACATAAAAAAAAAAAACCTTTTGGTGATTTACAGCATTTTTTTAAAGAATTATTATGTACTGTACGTACAGTAAGGGAGATATTGGCAAAAATTCACCTGTACTATTTCAGTCTTGTAAATACAGATTTTCTACAACCATTGGAACATGAAAAAATCCTTTTGGTGATTTACAGTAATTGTTTTATAAGAATAATTATTTACTGTACATACAGTAAGGGAGATATTGGCAAAATTTCACCTATAGTAAGTCAGTCTTGTAACTACAAATGTCGTACAACCTTTGGAACATTAACATAAAAACAAAAACAAAAAACTTTTGGTGAATGATAGTAAATTTTTAAAGAAAATAATTTGTTTGTACTGTACATACAGTAAGGGAGATATTGTTAGTAGGGACATATTGGCTAAATATTTTGTGTCAGTTTGCCCACAAGACATTTACTGTGATGTTGGAAACATAATTTGTATTAATTATTGGACTTTGTTCTGTACTGAGAGGTATATTTGCAGACGGTCCCTAAAGCAAGCCTAGGCGAATATCCAACGAATATCAAACCTAAAACTAACTTTACCGCGCTCGTGAAGCGACTCGTCAGCATCGGTCGCACTGACTCTAGTAACGATTGTGCTTTTAGGAGCATTTTCAACAACTGATGTTTTATAAGATGACTGGCTAAACACGGGCGCATTATCATTTCCATCAAGAACAATAATATTAATCTGCACAGTTGCGGACCTCTGTGGTTTTCCTCCGTCTAATGCAGTTAAAATCAACTTATGAAGTTTTTTCTTTTCTCTATCGAGAGGAGAATGAAGAACCATCTCGACGTTTTTGTTACCACCAGCGCCAATCTGAACATTAAGCTTAAAATGATCGGTGGGTTGAAGAGTATATTTCTGTAGCGTGTTCACTCCCACGTCTGGATCTATTGCGCTCTCTAATGGAAATCGCGCACCTAAAACCGCTAATTCGCTAATTTCTTGTTCAATTTGAGATTTCGGAAACACTGGGCTGTTGTCATTTATGTCCTGTATGTCAACCGTAACTCGATAAAGCTCCATCGGATTCTCAAAAATGACATCAAAACTCACACTACAGGCAGATATCTCTTCGCATAGCTCTTCTCTGTCTATTTTATTCTTAACAACCAGATGTCCGTTCTCCTTGTCCAGTCCAATGTAATCACTGCTGTCCGCGGTGAAAACACGCGCTTTTCCTGAAATCAGTCTTTTCTGCTCAAGTCCGAGGTCCGAGGCAATATTTCCAACAAATGATCCCACTGGCATTTCCTCAGGTATAGAATAACGAATCTGTCCGGTCACGCGAGGGGAAAATAAATCTACCGCGCACGCTGTATAGAAGAATAGTGATCCATAATGCCAGCCTTTTCCTTCCGACTCCATTTTTGATCAACAAAGACCGAGCAGAGGCATTCAAAGAAAAATGTGCGATGAATTATATGTTTTCAACAAATTCCGTGTTCATGTGGGTTAAAGTAATTGGCAACTAAGGTAAACGTTATATAATATCCAGGGTTAGCGGTTGATGATGTATAAATTTATGCCATTGCTTTGGGTTTTGTTAAGGGGAGGGATAAAAACACACGCTTGCTTAATATGTTGAACAGCGGCACTTAGAGTCCAAATACAGTACTACGGAGGAAAAAAAAATATGAAAAATGTGTGTATATATATATATATATATATATATATATATCTATATATATATATATATATATATATATATATACTATCAAGGACTTAAACTTTAAAACAGTCAAACACTTCATATAAAAGGCTATGCACTCTGACAATATGCCACACCTTATAAGAGCAAAGTGTGAGAGGGCAAAGAGGATTGTGACAAATGCTTCATAAATCTGAGAACCTTAAACAGGGCAGACAGTTTAACTAGTTAGTTTAACTAATTAATAAAAGGATATTCAGCCAGAAATGGAAATTCTGTAATAATTTACTCATCCTCATGTAGGTACCAAACCTGTAATTTTTTCTTTTTTATTTATTTTTCTTTTCTTTTTTATGTCTTTTTTTATGTAATATAAAATAATATTTTCTGAAGAATGTTAGTAACCAAATATGCGGCCCACTGACTTTCATTGTATGGGCATAAAAAAAAAAAAAAAAAAACGAGTGACATTTTTTCAAAATGTCTTCTTTTAAGCTCCACAAAAGAAAGTCACATGGATTTGGAAACTACAGAGTATGAGGGTTAACAATAATTACAGAATTTTCATTTCTGAGTGGAATAATTTTAACAGTGATGAAATAATAACATACATGACCATCGTCTTTCTGAGGTGAAAGCAGCATTTGTAACATGGTGTAAAATATATATATATATATATATATATATATATATATATATATATATATATATATATATATATAATATATATAATAATGAAGACCAGTTTTTAATATTTATTCCAGTAATAATAATAATAATAATAATAATAATAATAATAATATCTAGTAATAATAATAATAATAATAATAATAATATCTAGAACAAGTGATACATAGTACGAGTATCAGCATAGTTTTTATAACATAACTTATTCAGCAGATTCTCTTGTCTAACTTGATATATAACATCTCCTCAAAACATTCACCTAAAATAAAAATAATAAATAGAAATACATTTCTAGTGTACTTCCACTGGACTAACAAAAAAAAAAAAAACATTTCTAGTGTACTTCTACTGGACTAACAAAGACTGCACAAAATGGCACAATGTATAGACCTATTAAACAGAACTGTGAGAGAATTTATTGCTATCTGATTTTATGCATTTGTTCAGTGTTGTTTTTCTGATTATTGCAAGTTTTTTAGGGAGAAGACAGATTTCAAAACAACTTTAAGCTACAGTAAATAAAGGTGGGAAAATGACAACAGTTTGAGACATTAAAGCAAAAAGTGTTAAAATACTCAATGGGCTCTTTTTAAGTGAAGCCTGATGAGATGATTTTAGAGCGTCAAAGAAGGTCTCACCTCTAAAGTCAGGTCATTAACCTCCTGCTCCTTCTTTTCTCTCTGAACTGTCCCCATACGACTCTGGCTCACCAGTGTGTTCTGACTGTAGGGCCTGACAAACTTCATGTCACTCATCCTTGAATCAGTGGTTCCGCACATTTCATAATTATACACATGCTGTAATGTGCCATCTGCATAGACTGGAGGATAATATGGAATTACAGGTAGATTTGCCCCGGATTTATAAAATAGCTTATTCTGCCTCCATCTGTAGATTTTCACTGAAATTATTGAAATAATTGAGACTATGAAGAGCAGGGAGACCACTGCGAGAGCCAAGATTAAATAAAACGTCAGGTTGTCATCATATTGTTTTTCATGTGTAAAGTCTGTGAACTCTGACAGCACTTCAGGAAAGCTGTCAGCCACAGCCACGTTAATTGAGACCACAGCTGAGCGAGGCTGTCCGTTATCCTCCACAACAACAGTGAGTTTTTGTTTGACTGCATCTTTATCAGTCACTTGTCGCACAGTTCTTATTTCTCCATTCTGTAAACCCACTTCAAACAGCGCTCTGTCTGTAGCTTTCTGTAGTTTATAGGAGAGCCAGGCATTCTGTCCAGAGTCCACATCAACAGCCACCACTTTGGTGACCAGATATCCAACATCTGCAGCACGAGGCACAATCTCAGCCACCACAGAGGCACCAGTCTGTACTGGATACAGAATCTGAGGAGCGTTGTCATTCTGATCTTGAATAATTATTTTCACTGTCACGTTACTGCTGAGTGGAGGAGAGCCTCCATCTTGCGCTTTTACCCGGAAGTGGAAATCTTTAAGCTGTTCGTAGTCAAAAGAGCGCACAGCTGTAATCAGTCCACTGTCAGGATGAACTGACACATATGATGAGACAGAGACTCCGTTAACAGTACTGTCTTCTAGAATATAAGAAGCACGGGCATTTTGATTATAATCAGTATCACTGGCTTTAATGGTAAATATAGAGAGACCAGGTGTGTTATTCTCCAGCACACAGGCCTCATAATGACTTTTCTCAAATACAGGAGCATTGTCATTCACATCCGATATCTGTAAGAACAGAGAGGTGCTGCTAGAACGCACAGGCACCCCCTGATCAGAGCATGTGACACTGATATTGTATTCAGCATCTCTCTCTCTGTCCAGCTGCTGCTCTATACGCAGGCTGATGAAATTGCTAGATGGTGATGTAAGAGCAAATGGAATATACTCATTTATGATGCAATGAATCTGGCCATTCACACCTGAGTCTGCATCATCTACTTTCATCATAGCAACAACTGTGCCGGGTGTGGAGTCCTCAGACACAGAATTTGACATGGAGAGTAGGCTTATCACTGGTTTGTTATCATTAATGTCCAACACATTAATAATCAGCTTACATGAATCAGAAAGGCCCCCTTGATCTTTAGCCTGGACATCAAGCTCGTAATGATTTGCTTTTTCAAAGTCAACAAGGCCGTTTAAAGTTACCTCGCCACTATGCTGATCAATAATAAACATGTTTCGCACAATATCTTCTTTGCTTGCAATGTAGTACGTCACATGACCATACGGTCCTTCGTCTGCGTCAGTGGCACTGACAGTGATAAGTTTATACCCCTTCGCTGCATTTTCAGTCAAAATGGCTTTATATACCTTTTGCGTAAAGACAGGGGCATTATCATTAGCATCGAGTACAGTAACATCTATTTGAACAATTCCAGACAACTGCGGATCACCGCCGTCAAAAGCGGTTAGCAATAATATTACCACTCCTTTCTTTTCTCTATCAAGAGGTCTTTGCAAAACCATTTCGACGTTTTTATCACCGTTTGCCTGATTGTGCAGTTCAAGGACAAAATTATCCGTAGGTTTAAGAGAATAGCTTTGAAGATCATTAACTCCTACGTCCGCATCCACGGCTCCCTGCAGCAAGAATCTCGCGCCCGTTACAGCGGATTCACTGATTTCAAACTCAATTCGCTTTTTCTGGAAAGTGGGTGGATTATCGTTTATATCAGTAATTTCAACCGTAATCGTGTATAATTCCATGGGGTTTTCCAAAATCATCTGAAGGTGCAACGCGCACGGGGTAGTTTTTGCACAAAGAGATTCACGATCCATTTTCTCTTTGATGAGCAGGAAACCAGTGTCTTTATTGAGACCAATATATTCAGTACTGTCGCCCGTATATATGCGCGCTTTTCCTGACCTCAGCCGTTGTAAATCCAAGCCCAAATCTTGTGCGATATTTCCCACAATAGCGCCTTTAGCCATTTCTTCTGGAATTGAGTAACTGACTTGTCCTCGTGCCGAATGAAGCAGGGCGACGGAAAACAACACCGAGTACCACATCATGACACCATGCATTTCTTTTTTTCTCGATATTACTAACAAACTACAGAGAGAGATAAAAAAAAAAGGTTCTTTGCGATTTCGAAGTGAGGTCTTTTAAAGAGAAAATATTAAAGCCAAGTTCTTTTAATTCCAGTAAGTACAAAACGTCGCATTTGTTTCAAGACATTATTGAGTGATCTGGAAGCGTTTCCTCCTTTCCTCTCTCACTGTGAATATGGGATGATGGGGCAGGGTTTAAAATACACACAGGCAAAAGTTCTACGTTGATAAACAGCGGCCCTGTGAGTCTAATCCGAGCACTTACATATTAAATAAAAACTAAATTTTTTTTTTTAAATTAAATAAATTAATTAAATAGATTTGTAAGTTTTTCAATAATAATAATAATAATAATAATAATAATAATAATAATAATAATAATAATACATAACAAGTAATGGAAGGAAAGAATTTTAGACCGTTTCCTATCTAATTTATTTAGCTGTCAAGATTACACTCTGGCGCTGTCCAAGATGTGGCTCTGAAAGTAATCAAAATTTATATTTTAGCATGAAAACTACAAATAATAAAGAAGATCATGTTAATAATGTTACAAATTATCACCACTGAATATTTTGATTTTTTTTTTATTATTATTTGTTTGTTTTGTGAAGAATAATATATTGTTCTTACCGATGTCGGGTATTCATTCTGCAAACCGTTATTTTCCTTGATTGTGTGCTGCATCGTCTCAGCGAAACTTGGGTCCACCACTAAGACATTCTGCCTACCGAGTGTAGAAAACTTACAGTCACTCTTCCTCGAGTCAGTCGCCATGCACACTTCATAATTATACCCGTGCGGCAGAGTTCCAGTCACTCCTGTGTCTGCGTAATGCGGTGGATAGTACGGGATAACAGGCAGATTGGACTGATATAAGAAGCGAGATTGTCTCCATCTATAGATTTTTACTGATATTATAACAACCACACAAGTGATAAATAAGAAAGAAACAGCGGCCAGTGCGAGAACTAAATAAAACGTCAGGTTATCGTCATATTGTTTTTTGTGCGTAAAGTCTGTGAACTCTGACAGCACTTCAGGAAAGCTGTCAGTCAGAGCCACGTTAATGGAGACCACAGCTGAGCGAGAGGGCTGTCCGTTATCCTCCACAACAACAGTCATTTTTTGTTTGACTGCATCTTTTTCAGTCACTTGTCGCACAGTTCTTATTTCTCCATTCTGTAAATCCACTTCAAACAGCGCTCTGTCTGTAGCTTTCTGTAGTTTATAGGAGAGCCAGGCATTCTGTCCAGAGTCCACATCAACAGCCACCACTTTAGTGACTAGATATCCAACCTCTGCAGCACGAGGCACGATCTCAGCCACCACAGAAGCACCAGAATGTACTGGATACAGAATCTGAGGAGCGTTGTCATTCTGATCTTTAATAGTAATTTTCACTGTCACGTTACTGCTGAGCGGAGGAGAGCCTCCATCTTGCACTTTTACCCGGAAGTGGAAATCTTTCAGCTGTTCGTAGTCAAAAGAGCGCACAGCTGTAATCAGTCCGCTCTCAGGATTAACTGATACATATGATGAGACAGAGACTCCGGTAACAGTGCTGTCTTCTAGAATATAAGAAACACGGGCATTCTGATTCCAGTCAGCATCACTGGCTTTAACTGTAAATATAGAGAGACCAGGTGTGTTATTCTCCAGCACACAGGCCTCATAGTGACTTTTCTCAAATACAGGGGCATTGTCATTAACATCCGATATCTGCACACGAAGAGATACCTTGCTGGAGAGCGCTGGCACTCCCTCGTCAGTACATATTACACTGATATTGTACTCAGCTTCTCGCTCTCTATCCAATTCCTGCTCTGTTTGCAGGCTAAAGAAACTGCTAGACGGAGAAGTAATAGAAAAAGACATGTCGTCATTTAAGAGTAAGACGCACTGAACCTGACCATTTGAACCTGAATCAAGATCATCAACATTTAGGACTGCAATAACAGTGCCAGACTTTGACCCTTCAGATACCGAATGAGAACTAGACACTATATTAATACTAGGGGAATTATCATTAATGTCCAGAATATCGATGATGACTTTGCATGCATTAGAGAGTCCTCCTTGATCTTTTGCCTGAATATTAAGTTCATAATGGTTGACCTTTTCATAGTCAATATGGCCGTTTAATATTAATTCACCACTTTTTTCATTAATAAGAAACATGTCGGCCAGATTTTTGTTCACTGTGTCAGATATGTAGTATGTCACTACACTGTTGGATCCTTCGTCTGCATCAGACGCGCTCACGACTGTTAACACAGTACCTTTTGGTGCGTTTTCTGTTATGGTGGTTTTATATACTTTTTGCGTAAAAACAGGAGCATTATCATTATTGTCTAACACAGTGATGTGTATCTGTACAGTGCCAGAAAGCACCGGATCGCCTCCATCAAACGCTTCTAACAACAAAACAAACAAGCTTTGTGTTTCTCTATCAAGTGGCTTTTCTAAAATCATCTCGACGTGTTTACTACCGTCTGCCTGATTGTGCAATTCAAGCCGGAATTTATCAGTCGGTTTCAGCGAGTAGCTTTGAAGATCATTTGTTCCTACATCCGCATCAAAAGCTCCCCCAAGCATAAAACCAGCACCCGCCACCGCCGATTCGCTGATCTCAAAGCTAAAGTCCTTTTTCTGGAAACTCGGAGCGTTATCATTTATATCAGTGATTTCTATTGTAATCGTGTAGAATTCCATCGGGTTGTCCAAAATCATTTGAAGATGTAAAGCACACGGAGTTGTTTTTGCACAAAGAGATTCGCGATCCATTTTCTCTCTAATAAGCAGCAATCCAGTGTTTCTGTCCAGTTCGACGTATTCCGTACTGTCTCTTGTGTAAATTCTTGCTTTTCCTGATTTCAGTCGTTGTAAATCCAAGCCCAAATCCTGCGCAATATTTCCCACCATCGATCCTTTTGCCATTTCCTCAGGAATTGAGTAACTGACTTGTCCTCGCGCAGTCTGGACCAGAAGAGTCAAAAACAGCATCGAGCGTCTTATCATTGCATCAGGCATTGTCTCAATTACACCGAGGATCGAATAAAAAACAATTCTCTATCCGTGTATCCTTTAAGCCTTTAAAATAAAATTAAAATGTATTGACTTGATTTATTTGTGTACTCGCCGACGATTTTTCTACAGGAAATCCGTGCAAGAAAATAATTTCTGAGATGGTAGCTTTTCTTCCTTTCTTTCTGATATTATATGAAGCTGGGGGTGGGTCTGTAAAATACATAGTTTCTCCTCCATTTGTCGACGAACAGCGGCCCTCTGAGTGTAAATTAGGAATTGCAAATCAAGTTTATATATTTATGACTAAAGAGAATTTTAGCAACGGCATGTATTGTTTTCTAGACCTATCTGAATTCCCCGACGATTAAATAAATGACTATGTTGGAACCATAAAGGCAAACGTGAAGAATAAACCTGATGGCATTTTAGCAAAACTATAATACTTCCAATTAAAGCACATAATGAAGACCAAAGTCCTCAGTTTACCAGTAGCAGATTTCATCAGATGAGGCACTGTTCAACAAAAGTGGTGCTGAAATATGTGAAAATATTATTATTAATAATAATAATAATAATAATAATAATGGTCTAACGAAAACTTTCTTACCGATTCTGCAGAGCCGAGATCGTCAATGGAGCTGGTTTTCTTGATTGCGCGCTGCATCGTCTCAGTGAAATTCGGGTCCACCACTAAAACGTTCTGCCCACCGTACAGAATCTGAGGAGCGTTGTCATTCTGATCTTTAATAGTAATTTTCACTGTCACGTTACTGCTGAGCGGAGGAGAGCCTCCATCTTGCGCTTTTACCCTGAAGTGGAAATCTTTCAGCTGTTCGTAGTCAAAAGAGCGCACAGCTGTAATCAGTCCGCTTTCAGGATGAACTGACACATATGATGAGACAGAGACTCCGTTAATAATGCTGTCTTCTAGAATATAAGAAACATGGGCATTCTGATTCCAATCAGCATCACTGGCTTTAACTTTAAATATAGAGAGACCAGGTGTGTTATTCTCCAGCACACAGGCCTCATAGTGACTTTTCTCAAAGACAGGAGCATTGTCATTCACATCCGATATCTGCACACGAAGAGATACCTTGCTGGAGAGCGCTGGCACTCCCTCATCAGTACATATTACACTGATATTGTACTCAGCTTCTCTCTCTCTGTCCAATTCCTGCTCTGTTTGCAAGCTAAAGAAACTGCTGGAAGACGCAATAACAAATGGAATATTATCATTAATGTAGCAGTGAACCTGCCCATTCAACCCAGAGTCAAGATCATTTACATTTAGCATTGCAACAACAGTGCTAGGCCTAGACTGCTCTGATATTGAATTTGACATAGATACGATGCTTATTGCTGGTTTGTTATCGTTTATATCAGTGAGATCAATTATAACTTTACACGAATCAGACAGTCCTCCTTGGTCGCGTGCTTGTATGTTAAATTGATAACGACTTGCCTTTTCAAAGTCAGCTGAGCCTTTTAAGGTTATTTCCCCGCTTTGTGCATCAACCATGAATAAATCGTTTACATCTCCAGTGCTCGACATGTAATATTTTATAATCGCATTCGAGCCTTCATCAGCATCAGAAGCGCTGACGGATGTGATAACAGTGTCTCTAGGTGTATTTTCAGGTAGAGTGGCTTTGTACACCCTCTGACTAAACAGGGGTGGATTGTCGTTAGCATCTAGCACAGTAATATGTATTTGCACAGTGCTGGTCAGCTGAGGCTCACCTCCATCTACTGCCGTTAATAACAAAGATAACTGTTCTTTGTTTTCACGGTCTAGAGGCTTTTGAAGCACCATCTCCATGTTTCTGTCGCCATCTGCTTGACTTTGCAAACTTAATACAAAATTATCTGTCGGTTTCAGTGAATAACTCAGATGACTATTAGATCCAACATCCAGATCAATCGCATTTTCCAACATGAATCTTGCTCCGGATATAGCAGACTCGCTTATTTCAAATGTAATCTCACCTTTTGGAAAACTCGGAGCATTATCATTTATGTCGATGATTTCCACTGTGACATCATACCATTCCATTGGATTTTCCAAAATCAGCTGAAGGTGTAAAGCGCAAGGAGTCGTTTTAGCACAAAGAGCCTCGCGGTCTATTTTCTGCTTGGTGAGAAGTACCCCCCATATCATTATTTTTATTGGGTATTCGGTGTTGTCTCCAGCAAATATGCGCGCCTTACCCGACTTCAGTTTTTTTAAATCCAAACCCAAGCCTTGAGAAATATTTCCAACGATCGACCCTTTTGGCATTTCTTCTGGAATGGAATAGCTGATCTGCCCTCTCACCGAGTATCGAAACAGGACCATAAGAAACACTGCCTGGTGCCACATTACAGAGCTGGCCATTTTCCGTCGTTCTTCAGATCCTTAAGATCGGTCGGTTTTATTACAAAATGATGTTACACGTGAAAGTTCGACCCCAACATGAAATCTACAATAAGACCAGGATATCCATCAACAGTACATCCGTCAGAATTATTATTTCTAGTCATCAGGCTTTATTTCACTGTTCTCTGACATCACTGCATTTTGTGGGTATGTCTGTCTGACTGACTGACTGACTGCGTTGCGTTGATCAACAGCGGCCCTATGAGCCTTATCTAAGAATTGCAATAGTTCATTTAGAATATATAACAAAAGAGCAGGACACAAGTGATTTGTCAAACTAAAAGTTTGGTAAACCTTAAAAAACTAACCAGATGCCACATTAATAAAAAATCTAAATATTTTTAATTCGCAATAAATGACTTTTATTTTATGCGTGAAATAAACTGTAAGTCACTTTGATAAAGTCTGCTACAAAAGTATTATATATATATATATATATATATATATATATATATATATATATATATATATATATATATATATATATATATATATATATATTTCTACTATAAAGTATAAACAAACAAACAAGCAAGCATTGGAAAAAGAAGCTTTGATTTTACTGAGCTCCAAAAGAAGTAAAACAAAAAAAAGAAAGAAAAACAATTACTACTATTTGGCGCTGTCCAGCAAGTGGTTCTGAAACGTTGTCGCACTGTCACAAAATTACCACAAAAGTAAAAAAAAAATAAATAAACCTTTCCTATGCCTAGATATACATACTAACAGACCATAGAGACTATAAGTAATTTATAAGAAAAGTGTTTTAAGGTGCCATCTTACCAATTCTTCCGTAAACTTAATTTCCTTCATTGCGCGCTGCATCGTCTCAGTGAAACTCGGGTCCACCACTAAAACATTCTGTCCACCGAGTGTAGAAAACTTACAGTCACTCTTCCTCGAGTCAGTCGTCATGCACACTTCATAATTATACCCGTGCGGTAGAGTTCCAGTCACTCCTGTGTCTGCGTAATGCGGTGGATAGTACGGAATGACAGGCAGATTGGACTGATATAATAAGCGAGATTGTCTCCATTTGTAGATCTTTACTGATATTATGACAACCACACATGTAATAAATAGGAAAGAAACAGCGGCCAGTGCCAGAACTAAATAAAAAGTCAAGTTGTCGTCATATTGTTTTTCATTAGTAAAATCTGTGAACTCTGACAGCACTTCAGGAAAGCTGTCAGCCACAGCCACGTTAATGGAGACCACAGCTGAGCGAGAGGGATGTCCGTTATCCTCCACAACAACAGTCAGTTTTTGTTTGACTGCATCTTTATCAGTCACTTGTCGCACAGTTCTTATTTCTCCATTCTGTAAACCCACTTCAAACAGCGCTCTGTCTGTAGCTTTCTGTAGTTTATAGGAGAGCCAAGCATTCTGTCCAGAGTCCACATCAACAGCCACCACTTTAGTGACTAGATATCCAACCTCTGCAGCACGAGGCACAATCTCAGCCACCACAGAGGCACCAGTCTGTACTGGATACAGAATCTGAGGAGCGTTGTCATTCTGATCTTGGATTATAATGTCCAAAGTCATATTAGTGCTGAGGGGTGGAGAGCCTCCATCTTGTGCTTTCACACAAACATGAACACTTTTCATTTGTTCGTAGTCAAAACCGCGCAGTGCGTGAACCACTCCACTGTCAGCATTTACTGATATAAAAGAGGAAACAGTGGATCCATCCACTGTAGTCTCATCTAGAAGATACGAAATACGAGCGTTCTGGTTCCAGTCATCATCTTGAGCACTCAGAGTAAATATGGACAAACCAGGTGGATTGTTTTCAGCAACATATGCAGTGTAAACACTCTTTTCAAACCTGGGCGGATTGTCATTAACATCTGATACTTTCAGATTTAACGTTTTCTGACTAGAAAGCGCAGGAGATCCTAAATCTGTAGCTGTGATTGTGATATTATATGCTGCCACACGTTCACGGTCTAAAGCTGCATCGGTGACTAAAGAGTAATAATTTCGCAGTGAGGACTGTAGTTTAAATGGAGTATTTCGATCAACTGAACAGACAACGTGGCCATTGTCTCCTGAATCTAGATCTTTGACACTGAAAATAGCTATAGTGGTGCCAAGAGGTGCATCCTCACTCACTGGGGTAAAAAATGATATAACACTGATTGTTGGCGCATTATCATTTACATCGTTTAAATCAACTATGACTTTGGCTGCGTTTCCTAAACCACCCTGGTCTTTGGCCTCGATTCCAATTTCGTATTTTTTTGACTTTTCATAATCAAGTTCCCCAATTAGAGTTATAACACCGCTTGTTTCATCGATTTTAAAAATGTCTTTTATGTTACCTTTTAAATTAGCCAAACTGTATGAAATCAAGCTATACATCCCACTATCTGCATCACTTGCATTAACAGTTGTAATGTAAGTTTCTTTAGGAGCGTTTTCAGTTATTATTGCTCTGTAAATTGACTGGTTGAATACTGGCGCGTTGTCATTTACATCTAGAATATTCACCTCAATTTTCATATTACCAGATCTCTGAGGGTTTCCTCCATCTACTGCTGTGAGAACCAGAGACAGTCGTGGATGCTGCTCTCTGTCTAGAGGCTTCTGAAGCACCATTTCAGCATATTTAACTCCATCAGGGCGCGCGTGTTGTTTCAGAATAAAATAATCATTATTTGACATGATATAATTTTGGAGAGCATTCATACCTACATCAGAATCATCTGCGCTTCCCAGTAAGAATCGAGATCCAGGTGTGGCTGATTCACTTATTTCAAGATTAATTTCATCTTTAGGAAATGTTGGCGAGTGATCGTTTACATCCAGTATTTCCACCGTAACATGATGTAGTTCCACTGGATTATCAAGTATTATTTCAAATGTGAAGCTGCACGGAGTGGTTTCAGCGCAAAGATGCTCTCGGTCAATTCTCTCCTTTACAACCAAGATCCCTTTGTCTGTTTTCAGCTCTACGTACTCAGTGCTGTCGCCAGACACGATACGAGCCTGACCCGAGCGCAGTCTTTGAACATCCAAACCAAGATCATGAGCTATATTCCCGATAAGCGATCCTTTTTTCATTTCCTCTGGAACCGAGTAACGAATCTGTGCGTTTATGTTTGATATCGAACAAGCAGCCATGATAAATAAGACCCTCCATAAGAAAACGCGATCCAGTGGGTGTCCTCGCGATTGGTAAATAAGCCTTTTACTTAATGTAATTATTTCCATTTTTAAGTATTCCTAATACATACAGCGGATGTTGGTCACTAACATAAATATTCGCACAACGATTTTCTTAATTTGCTGTTTTTAGTAGATCTGTCTCTCTTTATCTACACACTTTGGTGTCTGCCACAATAGACTAATCAGCGGCACCACAGTCCCACCAACCACAGGCTGTGACGAATCAAAAATAGGCGTTTATACGCATTTCTGTTAACCAACAGCGGCCCTTAGAGTTGATAACGATGCACGACATTTGTAAGTACTCAGAAATAGTTCAGTCCTGAAGAACTATTCTGTATATTAACCGAAAAAAAATAGCAATTTAGATAGAACATCATTATATAACCCTGCTAAAATAGTAAGAATGCTAATGATAAATATCAAAATATAAACAAAATTCTTCAGAATTTTTAGATGGCATGAATACCTTTTTTTCAGGCCTCTTTCCCCCATCAGATCTCCGCAAAGCACAATGAAGATTCTCGTTTTTAAGCTTAATAAATAAACATGAAATGTTTATTTTAAAACATAATGACATAATTATTATTGATATCTTGTATTATATTGTATACTCGTTATAATCGTTTTAGTTAAGAGTGTTCTTACCATTTCATGAAAATCGTCGAGATCTTCTAATAAGAATTTTTTTTTTCTTTTTTTTTTCCATTGCGCGCTGCATCGTCTCAGTGAAACTCTGGTCCACCACTAAAACATTCTGTCCACCGAGTGTAAAAAACTTACAGTCACTCTGCCTCGAGTCAGTCGTCACCGACCTGGAACCGAGTAACGAATCTGTGCGTTTATGTTTGATGTCGAACAAGCAGCCATGATAAATGAGACCCTCCATAAGAAAACAAGATCCAGTGGCTGTCTTTGCGATTGGTTACAATTAATCCTTCTATATGCTTTGATCACAAACATTTTATACGTTATGCATTCAAATAATAAACTGTAGATGCTGTTCCGCAATCAAAATATCCACAAATACATCCAGTTTGTTTGCTATTAGCCAGTGAATGTCTCCTTTCATCGACTCTCTTTAGGCTCCTCCACAATCTCCTACCAGCATCACCACAGCTCCACCAACCACTGGCGATCGCATGCTTTTCTACAAATCAGCAGCGGCCCTGCTGAGAATGAGAAACAACACTAACAAGCTTTGAAATGTCTTAGAACTAGAATTAGTCATTAGCTCTCAACAATAATAAAACTATTTAACATACAGGTGCTGGTCATATAATTAGAATATCATCAAAAGTTGATTTATTTCACTAATTCCTTTCAAAATGTGAAACTTGTATATTATATTCATTCATTACACACAGACTGATATATTTCAAATGTTTATTTCTTTTAATTTTGATGATTATAACTGACAACTAAGTAAAATCCCAAATTCAGTATCTCAGAAAATTAGAATATTGGGCAAAAGGTTCATTATTGAAGACACCTGGTGCCACACTCTAATCAGTTAATTAACTCAAAACACCTGCAAATGCCTTTAAATGGTCTCTCAGTCTAGTTCTGTAGGCTACACAATCATGGGGAAGACTGCTGACTTTACAGTTGTCCAAAAGACGACCATTGACACCTTGCACAAGGAGGGCAAGACACAAAAGGTCATTGCAAAAGAGGCTGGCTGTTCACAGATCTCTGTGTCCAAGCACATTAATAGAGAGGCGAAGGGAAGGAAAAGATGTGGTAGAAAAAAGTGTACAAGCAATAGGGATAACCGCACCATGGAGAGGATTGTGAAACAAAACCCATTCAAAAATGTGGGGGAGATTCACAAAGAGTGGACTGCAGCTCGAGTCAGTGCTTCAAGAACCACTACGCACAGACGTATGCAAGACTTGGGTTTCAGCTGTCGCGTTCCTTGTGTCAAGCCACTCTTGAACAACAGACAGCATCAGAAGCATCTCGCCTGGGCTAAAGACAAAAAGGACTGGACTGCTGCTGAGTGGCCCAAAGTTATGTTCTCTGATGAAAGTTAATTTTACATTTACGCATTTAGCAGACAAATTTTGCAGTAAATTTTGCATTTCCTTTGGAAATCAGGGTCCCAGAGTCTGGAGGAAGAGAGGAGAGGCACACAATCCACGTTGCTTGAGGTCCAGTGTAAAGTTTCGACAGTCAGTGATTGTTTGGGGTGCCATGTCATCTGCTGGTGTTGGTCCACTGTGTTTTCTGAGGTCCAAGGTCAACTTGGCACCTGCACACAGTGCCAAAGATTCCAGTACCTGGTATAAGGACCATGGTATCCCTGTTCTTAATTGGCCAGCAAAATTGCCTGACCTTAACCCCATAGAAAATCTATGGGGTATTGTTAAGAGGAAGATGCGATGTGCCAGACCCAAGAATGCAGAAGAGCTGAAGGCCACTATCAGAGCAGACTGGGCTCTCATTACACCTGAGCAGTGCCACAGACTGATCGACTCCATGCCAGGCCGCATTGCTGCAGTAATTCAGGCAAAAGGAGCCCCAACTACTGTAAGTATTGAGTGCTGTACATGCTCATACTTTTCATGTTCATACTTTTCAGTTGGCCAAGATTTCTAAAAATCCTTTCTTTGTGTTGGTCTTAAGTAATATTCTTATTTTATGAGATACTGAATTTGTGATTTTCCTTAGTTGTCAGTTATAATCATCAAAATTAAAAGAAATATACATTTGAAATATATCTGTCACAGTGTCTGTTCTGTGTCTCCCTGGGTGGCCACTAGAGGTCTCACTTCCCCTGATTGTCACCCCCTTCTGAACTACATTTCCCACTAGCCTTATCTGTTCATCACTGTTCATTGTGTTCAGCTGTCACCACTTACCTTGTTTGCACCTGTCTATAAATAGCCTGGTTGTTTTCTGTCATTGTTACGGAGTCCTTGTTGAATGTCACCCTGCGGTTTCCTGGTTCCCTGGTGGATGTTCGTGTTTCATGTTTTGGACTGTTTATGTTTGGTTTTGACCCCTGCCTGGACTGTTTATGATTTTGGATTGCCCTAATAAAACATACTGCATTTGGATCTACCTGTCTGTGTGCGTTACGTGACAATATCAGTCTGTGTATAATGAATTAATATAATATACAAGTTTCACTTTTTGAATGGAATTAGTGAAATAAATCAACTTTTTGATGATATTCTAATTATATGACCAGCACCTGTATATGTGTATATATATGTATATATATATATATATATATAATAACGCTCCACCGTTCTCGTAAACTTAAATCTTACTATGCACTGCACTACTTAAATATAAGAAAACAAACATGATTCATTTATTAGTGAAAATAAATTCGAAATCATAAGGTATTATGTAACAATGCAGTGCGACAGACAGAACAGACTTTATTGTCGAACCACGATTTTAAGGTAACACTACGGTAAGGCTAAATTCCTTAGCATTAGTTAATGCTTTATGAATCATGAACTAAAATGATAAACATTTTATAGCGTTTATAGTAGTTTAATATTATCACCTACTAATATTGTTTCTAAATTTTATGATAAACGTATTATGAACAAAAGTTATTTAATACTGAAAAATAGTATAATTATATGCTAACATTTAATAAATGGTGTAAAAATTAATTATCAGTACAACTTGCATCTATATGTTATATAGGCCTAGTGAAAAAGATTCTCCGATATTACTAAGCAAAACTTGTTGAATGTAATTTTAATATCACAAAGACTTTACATTATTATTATTATTATTATTATTATTATTATTATTATTATTATTATTATTATTATTAAATAGCAGTTGATCTTACCATTTCAGAACATTTGCCGGAATCTTCTAAGAAGTTCCTTTCCTTCATTGCGCGCTGCATCGTCTCAATGAAACTCGGGTCCACCATCAAAGCATTCTGTCCACCGAGTGTAGAAAACTTACAGTCACTCTTCCTCGAGTCAGTCGTCATGCACACTTCATAATTATACCCGTGCGGCAGAGTTCCAGTCACTCCTGTGTCTGCGTAATGCGGTGGATAGTACGGGATAACAGGCGGATTGGACTGATGTAAGAAGCGAGATTGTCTCCATCTGTAGATCTTAACTGATATTATGACAACCACACAAGTGATAAATAGGAAAGAAACCGCAGCCAGAGATAGAACTAAATAAAAAGTCAGGTTCTCGTCATACTGTTTTTCATGAGTAAAATCCGTGAACTCTGAGAGCACTTCAGGAAAGCTGTCAGCCACAGCCACGTTAATGGAGACCACAGCTGAGCGAGAGGGATGTCCGTTATCCTCCACAACAACAGTCAGTTTTTGTTTGACTGCATCTTTATCAGTCACTTGTCGCACAGTTCTTATTTCTCCATTCTGTAAACCCACTTCAAACAGCGCTCTGTCTGTAGCTTTCTGTAGTTTATAGGAGAGCCAGGCATTCTGTCCAGAGTCCACATCAACAGCAACCACTTTAGTGACCAGATATCCAACATCTGCAGCACGAGGCACAATCTCAGCCACCACAGAGGCACCAGTCTGTACTGGATACAGAATCTGAGGAGCGTTGTCATTCTGATCTTGGATTATAATGTCCAAAGTCACGTTAGTGCTGAGGGGTGGAGAGCCTCCATCTTGCGCTTTCACACAAACACGAACACTTTTCATTTGTTCGTAGTCAAAACCGCGCAGTGTGTGAACCACTCCACTGTCAGCATTTACTGATATAAGAGAGGAAACAGGGGATCCATCCACTGTAGTCTCATCTAGAAGATACGAAATACGAGCGTTCTGGTTCCAGTCATCATCTTGAGCACTCAGAGTAAATATGGACAAACCAGGTGGATTGTTTTCAGTAACATATGCAGTGTAAACACTCTTTTGAAACCTGGGCGGATTGTCATTAACATCGGATACCTTCAGATTTAACGTTTTCTGACTAGAAAGCGCGGGAGATCCTGAATCTATAGCCGTGACTGTGATATTATATTTTGCCACACGTTCACGATCTAAAGCTGCATCGGTGACCAAAGTGTAATAATTTCGTAGTGAAGAGTGTAGTTTAAATGGAGTATTTCGATCTACCATACAGTCAACAAGTCCATTTTCACCTGCATCTAGATCTTTGACACTGAAAATAGCGATAGTGGTGCCAAGAGGTGCGTCTTCACTCACTGAGCTTGAAAATGACAACACACCAATAACAGGTGCATTGTCGTTTACGTCAATTAAATCAACTATGACTTTCGCCGAGTTTCCTAAACCACCCTGATCTTTGGCCTCGATGCCAATTTCATATTTTTTTGATTTTTCAAAGTCAAGCACCCCAGACAGAGTAATAACACCTGTTTTTTCATCTATTTCAAACACTTCATTTATGTTTCCTTTCAAATTAGCAAAGCTGTATGAGATCAAACTATACATTCCACTATCTGCATCACTTGCATTAACAGTTGTGATATAAGTTCCTTTAGGCGCATTTTCCGCTATCGTTGCCTTATAAACTGATTGGTTGAATACTGGTGCGTTGTCATTTGCATCTAGTACATTCACCTCTATTTTCATATTACCAGATCTCTGAGGGTTTCCTCCGTCAACTGCTGTGAGGATGAGAGACAGTCGTGGATGCTGCTCTCTGTCTAGAGGCTTCTGAAGCACCATTTCAGCATATTTAACTCCATCAGGGCGCAAGTGTTGTTTCAGAATAAAATTATTGTTGGTTGACATAATATAATTTTGGAGAGCATTCACACCCACATCAGGATCATCTGCGCTTCCCAGTAAGAAACGAGCCCCAGTTGTGGCTGATTCACTTATTTCAAGATTAATTTCATCTTTAGGAAATGTTGGCGAGTGATCGTTTACATCCAGTATTTCCACCGTAACATGATGTAGTTCCATTGGATTATTAAGTATTATTTCAAACGCAAAGCTGCACGGAGTGGTTTCAGCGCAAAGCTGCTCTCGGTCAATTCTCTCATTTACAACCAAGATCCCTTTGTCTGTTTTCAGCTCTACGTACTCAGTGCTGTCGCCAGACACGATACGAGCCTGACCCGAGCGCAGTCTTTGAACATCCAGACCAAGATCATGAGCTATATTCCCGATGAGCGATCCTTTTTTCATTTCCTCTGGAACCGAGTAACGAATCTGTGCGTTTATGTTTGATATCGAACAAGCAGCCATGATGAATAAGACCCTCCATAAGAAAACGCGATCCAGTGGGTGTCCTCGCGATTGGTAACAATGAAACCTACATGCTCTAATCACTAGCATTTTTATAGGTTACGTATTCAAATTACAAACTTTAGAGGATTTTACGCAATTAAAATATCCACAAAAACATCCAGTTTGTTTGCTATTAGTCAGTGAATGTCTCCTTTCATCGACTCTCTTTAGTCTCCTCCAGAATCTCCTACCAGCATCACCACAGCTCCACCAACCACTGGCGATCACCTTGCGTTTCTACAAATCAACAGCGGCCCTTAGAGTTAAAAACGGGAAACAGCAATAATAAATGCTATGAAATGTCACAGAACTAGAACTGCAGTGCTTTCAATTATTTGATCTTGATTAAAGGATAAAACATCCCTACAGGACTATATATATATATATATATATATATATATATATATATATATATATATATATATATATATATATATATATATATATATATATATATATATATATATATATATATATATAAAGACAGACACGCAATAACCATCCATTGTTAACGTAAATGTTAATCATACTGTACACTGAAAAGTGCTAGATAATATTATTGAAAAATAATTTCATGGTAATATTACAGATTACAGATTTGCCTTTACATACAACATTTATAGCCCTTAAAGCTACTTAAAGACATTAGTTGTTGCATTAAGCATGAACTAATAACAACGCATAATTTTACAGATTTTATTTATCTAGATCAGGGATCCTCAAATCTGGACCTCGAGATCCACTTTCTTGCAGAGTTTAGCTCTAACCCTAATCAAACGCACCTGAGCATGCTAATCAATGTCTTTGGGAATATTAGAAAATCACAGGCAGGTGACTTTGATCAGGGTTGGAGCTAAACTCTGCAGCGCATTGGACCTCCAGCCAGGGGCGTTTCTAGGATTTTCATTTTGGGGGGCTCCGGCCCCAATAAGGGTATTTTTTATTTTTTTTATTTATTTTTTTTTTTTACAATGGAGACTTCCTGATTCATTATTAGGACATTCATGTTTATCCTTTGACGATACCACTGCTTTTTCTCATGAAATGTACGTGGAAATTGGCAGACAATTAAAACAACATAAGGGTTCAAACTGCAGTGAATCTTGGGAACACAGTGGTATTGTGTGTGAGAGGCTGTCTACGTTCTATTCTCAACTGACTTGCTCATTTGCAGACCTACTCCCGCACGACAAGAAAAAATGTTGTATATCCATCTACAATGAAATATAAATTATTATTATTTTTTTTTTGCTTTTTAGCCTTTATAATCAACAATACGGTTGGTTATACATCAAGTCACCCCCTGAAAATTTATTTCATTTCAAATCATTTACTAACCAGCTAATATTCATTAAGAATATAGACAAAACATGTATTAATGTAATTGTCTATTGGCAATTTGTTTAATCGGTTCTATATTTATTTCTATATATTAAAAATAACAACATGAATTATCAATTTGCCACTTCTATAAATCAATTACTTAAAAAAATCCCTTTACTCTATTCGTCTCTTACTCTAATATATGTATCATGATATACTAATGATTAATTATTACTTAATACAAAATTATATTTAATAATACAAAACAAAATAACTCCACATGATGTTTCTCTCTGTGCCCTTTAGTGTTTTCAGACAATGATGTGTGTCTTTAATCATTTCTGTGCATGGCTGCATAATGTAATGCCGAAATACACAATAATAAAGTAAATTAAAATAAATCATGATCGTTTTCTAAAGTACGTTTTCATGGGTGTTAATCGCTTCATTTTTGTTGGAAGGAAAAACAACTATCACACTGTGATGAGGGCTGAAGGTGAACGCAGCGAAGATGTATTGGTATTGGATGAGAAACCGAACTGTGTATTGGTCCAGTAACGTTATGTAAACTGCAATTACAAGAACTGCACCAATGCAGATGTCATATATTAGCAATATATAAATAATTGAAGAAAATAAAGCAATCAAAGTCTCTTTTAGGTATTCTTTTAGACACACACACACACACCTTGTACTCTCTGATGTTCGCTCTGATCGGCGCCCCTGCGGATTGAAAAACGCGCTGAATCCATGCAGACTCAGATCAGGGGAGGAGCAGAAACTTGACGCAGCATGCGGCCGTTTCAAATGAGTTTTTAAAGGGGACTGAAGCGATCACAAATTAATTAATCAAATTATTTTTTAGGGGGGCTGGGCAGAAGTTTAGGAGTTTAGGAAGTTTTAGCTGAAGCCCCCCTAAAAAGGGCCTAGTAACGCCCCTGCCTCCAGCTGAGCGAGAGGGCTGTCCGTTATCCTCCACAACAACAGTCAGTTTTTGTTTGACTGCATCTTTATCAGTCACTTGTCGCACAGTTCTTATTTCTCCATTCTGTAAACCCACTTCAAACAGCGCTCTGTCTGTAGCTTTCTGTAGATTATAGGAGAGCCAGGCATTCTGTCCAGAGTCCACATCAACAGCCACCACTTTAGTAACCAGATATCCAACATCTGCAGCACGAGGCACAATCTCAGCCACCACAGAGGCAACAGTCTGTACTGGATACAGAATCTGAGGAGCGTTGTCATTCTGATCTTGGATTATAATGTCCAAAGTCACATTAGTGCTGAGGGGTGGAGAGCCTCCATCTTGTGCTTTTTTTTTTTTTTTTTTTTTTTTTGAGGAAGGGGGATCTAGATTCATGTAATAACTATTTATTTTTCATTTAAACGATTTTTCAAATTGCTGACCAAAGTTAACAAGTCCAACGTGAATCGTTAAAAGTATTACTATATCTAGAAATTTACCAATAAGTGCTTTTAAAAATCAGTTTTTTTTTGCTTGTTTGTTTGTTTGTTTGTTTGTTTTGTAGCGAATGCATTATGTAATGTTAATGAATTAAACCTCATTATAATATGTTATAGATTTACCATATCTTAACACACCATTGTTACTCACCACAGTTCACTGTATGTAATTTTAATTTTATATGGACTTTTTAAGAACAGGTGATCTTACCATTTCAGGCAACTCGGGATCCTCTAAGTTTTTTTCCTTGATCGTTCGCTGCATCGTCTCAGTGAAACTCGGGCCCACGACTAAAACATTCTGTCCACCGAGTGTAGAAAACTTACAGTCACTCTTCCTCGAGTCAGTCGTCATGCACACTTCATAATTATACCCGTGCGGCAGAGTTCCAGTCACTCCTGTGTCTGCGTAATGCGGTGGATAGTACGGGATAACAGGCAGATTGGACTGATATAATAAGCGAGATTGTTTCCACCTGTAGATTTTAACTGATATTATAACAACCACACATGTAATAAATAGGAAAGAAACCGCAGCCAGAGCGAGAACTAAATAAAAGGTTAGATTCTCGTCATACGGTTTTCCATGCGTAAAGTCTGTGAACTCTGAGAGCACTTCAGGAAAGCTATCAGCCACAGCCACGTTAATGGAGACCACAGCTGAGCGAGAGGGCTGTCCGTTATCCTCCACAACAACAGTCAGTTTTTGTTTGACTGCATCTTTATCAGTCACTTGTCGCACAGTTCTTATTTCTCCATTCTGTAAACCCACTTCAAACAGCGCTCTGTCTGTAGCTTTCTGTAGTTTATAGGAGAGCCAGGCATTTTGTCCAGAGTCCACATCAACAGCCACCACTTTAGTGACCAGATATCCAACCTCTGCAGCACGAGGCACAATCTCAGCCACCACAGAAGCACCAGTCTGTACTGGATACAGAACCTGAGGAGCGTTGTCATTCTGATCCTGGATATTGATAGTTATTGTCACTTCAGAGCTCAGGGGCGGGGATCCTCCATCTCGAGCGGTCACGTTAAAGGCAAACGATTTCAGCTGTTCAAAATCAAATGATTTAACTGCATGAATAGTGCCAGTAAGTGAATCTACAGATATGAGAGAACTTAGCGGTGCACCACGCATGTCTTCATCCTTCAGGAAATAAGACAATTGCGCATTGGGACCCCAATCAGCATCATTTGCTTTAACGGTCATTATAGTCAGACCAGGAGAATTATTTTCACTAACAAATGTTTTATAATCCTCGAACTCGAATACTGGCGGATTGTCATTCACATCAGATATTTTTACATTAAGCGTTTTGTTTGAGTGACTCGCAGGACTTCCATTATCTGACACTAAGATCGTTATGTTATATTCAGCAAGACTTTCTCGATCAAGCATATCATCAGTAACTAAACTATAATAATCCGTGAGAGATGACTCGATTTTAAACGGTATGTTTTGATTTATTGAGCACTGAACAAGGCCATTTTTACCAGAATCTGCGTCCTCTACGTTAATGACGGCTACAGTTGTTCCCACCGGGGAATTTTCAGGAAGGGTGTTTGAGAACGACATCAGCTGTATGGTTGGAGAATTGTCATTCTCATCAATTACATCTATGATAATTTTGCAAGTATCCGAGAAGCCTCCTTTATCCCTTGCATTTATGTTTAATTGATAACTATTTTGCAGTTCATAATCTAAATGATCAAGAAGTCTAATCTCACCTGTATCTGTGTTTATCCCGAAAAGCTCATTTGCTTCTTTGGTTGCAAGAGCAAAGGAATAGGAAACATGACCATTTACACCTTCGTCAGCATCAGCAGCACTAATAGTACCGATAACAGTACCAACAGGCGAATTCTCTCTAACTTCAGTTTTAAATACTGATTGTTTACACATTGGAGCATTATCATTAACATCAAGAACAGTAACGTGAATTTTTACAGTGCCTGATTTCTGAGGTGACCCACCATCAGTTGCCACAAGAACTAATTTAATCTCATCGCGTTCCTCTCGGTCTAGTTCTCGTTGTAAAACCATCTCAATGTATTTGTTCCCATCAGTCTGGCTATGAACCTCCAGTTTAAAACTATCCGTTGGATGTAGTTTATAGTTCTGTATACCATTTAGACCTACATCTGTATCTATGGCGCTGTCTAAAGGAAAGCGAGCTCCTAAAATGGCATTTTCAGCTATTTTCAAATTAACATTTTCTTTCGGAAATAACGGGGCATTATCGTTTATATCTTGCACCTCTACTGTGACTCGATGGAGTTGAATAGGGTTTTCAACGATAAGATCAAAGCTGAAGCTGCAAGGCGTCGTTTGCTTACAGAGCTCCTCGCGATCTATCCTTTCTTTAACTACTAGAGTCCCTTTGTCTCTGCTCAGATCGACATACTGTCGTCCGCCCTTTGTTACGACGCGAGCTTTTCCAGATATGAGTCTACTTATCTCTATCCCCAGATCTTTGGCGATGTTTCCAACGAATGATCCCTCTGGCTTTTCCTCTGGGATGGAATATCTCGCATTGCAATATATGACGTCCACTCCGTAAAAGCAGATAATAAAAAACACAACCTGCCATTTTGAGTGTGTAGAAACCATCCACGGATTGTGTGCATTGCTCGATAACCTTAAGAAAACCATCCTGAGAAGCTGTGTCTTCAAACGATGTTGGATAAAGTGTGAAAAGCCATTAGAATCCTAAATCCGCAATAAAGCATTTATTTTCTTTCCACCGGAAAAAAACGCTCCATATGACCAACCTACAGACACATCAGTAAGTGACTGGCAATACTTACTACTGAGAAAAGAAGAGCTCTACTCTGATGTTAATCAACAGCGGCACTCAGAGCTCTAAAGTTGCAAATACAAGAACAACAGCTTTACTACGACCGTTGCAAGCCAAAATGATGACATCAATACCACAAGAAGAAGAACAATAACAATAAACTGCATTGTATTAATGTGTTTGTGTGTGTGTGTGTGTGTGTGTGTGTGTGTGTGTGTGTGTGTGTGTGTGTGTGTGTGTGTGTGTGTGTGCGTGTCCGCTGACGATTTCAACACCATCGCGATGAACAGCACCCATGAATTGATAGTTTTCAGTCACGTGACTGGCTCGAAGTCCTGGCGGGCAAAACATCCATAGAACTGCAGCACAAGCCAGTCAATTTCCCATCTGTTTCCAATCCAAAAATATTTAAATCATCTCTCAAAAGAATAAAACAAAGATATGTGAACAAAACACAAGTACTGGCCATTAGCAATCCATATAAATCACCCACCGCAATATTTCAATTACTAAAAACAGCGGGACATTCTGAAACATTTAATGTGAAAACACTTGAAGTGCCTTTAAAACAGTGATATTAAAAGAACAAATTCAGTACACTTCTTGTTGATGATGCGTGCTTTATACAGACCAGCAAATGTGCCTGGAACATAAACGCAAAGCGTTAAATGGTTAAACGTCTTCTTTATATTGGTTTTCTATGGGGAAAAAAAATAATAATATTAAACTTTGCACATCGCGTTTATATTCTGGGTTCATCTGCTTTCTTGTACAAAGTCTGCATCATCAATAAGGTGTATTTTGAATTCGGACTTTATATTTTACTGTCTTACTACATTACTTCTAAACGCAAACCTCATAAAAATAACTGCCGGTCAGCGGAGGAAAGCATTGTTTTGCCCTCCATGTGGGCGTTTCTGTAAGTGTGTGCCGTCACGGGAAAACTATCAATAGACTGCTAGATTCTCAGACTGTCCTTAGATTAAAAACGTAACAGCAAGTTGAAAAATAAATAAATAAATAAATAAATAAAAATAAAAGCGCAGAGCTCTGTGAAACCCATGGATTACTCAAACTCACTATATGTGTATGTATGTATGTATGCATATATATTTCAAAGCCGATATTATCTAACAATTAAATAACATCAACAGGCTGAACAAGCGAAGATTTGTGGTGTAATGGCCATAAAGTCATAGAGCCAATTATTAATTTAATCTATTCATGCAAGGATCTTACCATTTCTTGTTGCTCAGATTTTTCAAGAATGTTATTTTCCTTCATTGCGCGCTGCATCGTCTCAGTGAAACTCGGGTCCACCACTAAAACATTCTGTCCACCGAGTGTAGAAAACTTACAGTCACTCTTCCTCGAGTCAGTCGTCATGCACACCATGAATTCATAATTAGACCCGTGCGGCAGAGTTCCAGTCACTCCTGTGTCTGCGTAATGCGGTGGATAGTACGGGATAACAGGCAGATTGGACTGATATAATAAGCGAGATTGTTTCCACCTGTAGATTTTAACTGATATTATGACAACCACACAGGTGATAAATAGGAAAGAAACCGCAGCCAGAGCGAGAACTAAATAAAAGGTTAGATTCTCGTCATAAGGTTTTCCATGCGTAAAGTCTGTGAACTCTGAGAGCACTTCAGGAAAGCTATCAGCCACAGCCACGTTAATGGAGACCACAGCTGAGCGAGAGGGCTGTCCGTTATCCTCCACAACAACAGTCAGTTTTTGTTTGACTGCATCTTTATCAGTCACTTGTCGCACAGTTCTTATTTCTCCAGTCTGTAAACCCACTTCAAACAGCGCTCTGTCTGTAGCTTTCTGTAGTTTATAGGAGAGCCAGGCATTCTGTCCAGAGTCCACATCAACAGCCACCACTTTAGTGACCAGATATCCAACCTCTGCAGCACGAGGCACAATCTCAGCCACCACAGAAGCACCAGTCTGTACTGGATACAGAATCTGAGGAGTGTTGTCATTCTGATCCTGGATATTGATAGTTATTGTCACTTCAGAGCTCAAGGGCGGGGACCCTGCATCTCGAGCTGTCACGTTAAAGGCAAACGATTTCAACTGCTCAAAATCAAATGATTTAACTGCATGAATAGTGCCAGTAAGTGAATCTACAGATATGAGAGAACTTAGCGGTGCACCACGCATGTCTTCATCCTTCAGGAAATAAGACAATTGCGCATTGGGACCCCAATCAGCATCATTTGCTTTAACAGTCATTATAGTCAGACCAGGATAATTATTTTCACTAACAAATGTTTTATAATCCTCGAATTCGAATACTGGCGGATTGTCATTCACATCAGATATTTTTATATTAAGCGTTTTGTTTGCGTGACTCGCAGGACTTCCATTATCTGACACTAAGATCGTTATGTTATATTCAGCAAGACTTTCTCGATCAAGCATATCATCAGTAACTAAACTATAATAATCCGTGAGAGATGACTCAATTTTAAACGGTATGTTTTGATTTATTGAGCACTGAACGAGGCCATTTTTACCAGAATCTGCGTCCTCTACGTTAATGACGGCTACAGTTGTTCCCACCGGGGAATTTTCAGGAAGGGTGTTTGAGAACGACATCAGCTGTATGGTTGGAGAATTGTCATTCTCATCAATTACATCTATGATAATTTTGCAGGTATCTGCGAGACCTCCTTTATCTCTCGCTTTAATATTTATTTGATAACTATTTTGAGATTCATAATCTAAATGATCAAGAAGTCTAATTTCACCTGTGTCTGTATTTATCTCAAAAAGCTCCCTTGCTTCTTTGCTTGCAACAGCAAAGGAATAGGAAACCTGGCCATTTACACCTTCATCAGCATCAGCAGCACTAATAGTACCGATAACAGTACCAGCAGGCGAATTCTCTCTAACTTCAGTTTTAAATACTGACTGTTTGCACACTGGAGCATTATCATTAACATCAAGAACAGTAACGTGAATTTTTACAGTGCCTGATTTCTGAGGTGACCCACCATCAGTTGCCACAAGAACCAATTGAATCTCATCGCGCTCCTCTCGGTCTAGTTCTCGTTGTAAAACCATCTCAACGTATTTGTTTCCATCAGTCTGACTATGAATCTCCAGTTTAAAACTATCCGTTGGATGTAGTTTATAGTTCTGTATTCCATTTAGACCTACATCTTTATCTATTGCGCTATCCAAAGGAAACCTAGTTCCAGAAATTGCATTTTCACTTACTTCCAAATTAACAATTTCTTTCGGAAATAACGGGGCATTATCGTTTATATCTTGCACCTCAACTGTGACTCGATGGAGCTGAATAGGGTTTTCAACGATAAGATCAAAGCTGAAGCTGCAAGGCGTCGTTTGCTTACAGAGCTCCTCGCGATCTATCCTTTCTTTAACTACTAGAGTCCCTTTGTCTCTGCTCAGATCGACATACTGTCGTCCGCCCTTTGTTACGACGCGAGCTTTTCCAGATATGAGTCTACTTATCTCTATCCCCAGATCTTTGGCGATGTTTCCAACGAATGATCCCTCTGGCTTTTCCTCTGGGATGGAATATCTCGCATTGCAATATATGACGTCCACTCCGTAAAAGCAGATAATAAAAAACACAACCTGCCATTTTGAATGTGTAGAAACCATCCACGGATTGTGTGCATTGCTCGATAACCTTAAGAAAGCCATCTTGATAAGCTGCGTCGTCATACGAAATTGGAACAAGTATGAATGAACATTATAATCCCAAATTAACGCATTTACGTTCTTTTCATTGGAAGAACACTGCATATGTCCAACCTCAGCAAACGATTCAATAAGGGATGGACTGTTGAGCAAAAACGCGCTCAACTCAGATGTTAGTCAACAGCGGCACTCAGAGCTTCAAAGTCGCAAATACAAGACCAACAGCCTTATTGCTACTGTTACAAGCCAAAATGCACCATCAGTTCAGGCATTAATCAGTAATAGGCAATGGTGGGGAAACACTAACCATTTCAGCACTACCGGAATGAACAGCACCCGACCTTTAATCCAGAATACAATGTTAAAGAAGCTCCAACAACTGAAAAAAGTACACCTTCAGGAAATACACTTAAGAAAGGTCTAAAAACTAATCTTTAGCACTTGACATGTCTTGTTGAAATACTGACTTTAGTTTATTATTATTATTATTAAAAATAAAAAATAATAAAAAAAACCTTTAGAAAATAAATCTTTATCTAATACATAGTTAAAAATCTTGAAAAATGTTAATTTATTCAGACAAAACAAATTTGATCAAATAAACTGATTGATTGATTTCTGTTGTTGTTTTCACCAGCTAACATCATCAGGGAATAAGCCAGTCAACATCTTTACAGTTTTAACATGTTAAAGCAACCAAATTATCAAACATTTCTCTTTTAATTCTTGACTGAATAACATCAACAGGTTGTGCTTTGTGCCTGGTTGTACAAATTAATGTATTTATAGTCAGTTGCCCATACAGATTTCCAGGCCTTTTCAGTCTCTATTATAAAATTAATGATTTTAATATGTACATCGCAAGCATGCATCCCAGTTAATTTAGAACAAATAAGATTTTTTCTTACCTTAAGGAGAATATCCATTATTGGTTCACCGAAGAGAGCATGAAAGACAAAAATTAGATTAAACAAGTTAGGGCTGCTTACATTAAATCTTTAAGGCATTAAAGTTAAAAAGCATGATATTATGGCCAGCTAAACAAACAAAAAATAAATAAATAAAAATATAAAGAATTTCCCCTTTTTAAGGATACTGTATTTTAAAGATATTATTGTAAAAGCAATACATACAAACATACATACATACATAGATATTTTTTAAAAATCAAAAAATCAAATAAGCTTTACAGATCTTTGTTGGAAGTGGAATACAACAATATTATTACTAACATTCATGCTTGTTAAATAAGCCATAAACAATTATTAATTGCACATGGACATGTGGAACAGTCCTTAACATACTGGCAATTAAAGTCACAGTGACAGTAATGTCCATAATATAAGACACCTAAGAAATTGCTTCAGAGAGACGGGAAGAACAGCTTCATCCTTGCAGTGGCAAACCATGCATAACCATGTGTCCCCATGTTTGAGAACTTGTCTTGGGGAAACATCTCACAGCAAGAACTGGCAAAACTATTTCAGTCCAAGGATGAGATTCTCTGTAGTACTTAAGCAGCTGGTGGACACACTCTATACTGACTGCACTTGACATTGACCCTCTTTTTGTTCAGGGACTTATTCCATTTCTGTTAGTTAGATGTCTGTGAAATTTGTTATATTTATGTTTCACGGGGTTGAATCATTTTTATGTTCATACATGTTCTTTTTTTCTTATATATTTCCAAAAGATAACAAGTCAGTTTATTTATTTATTTTTATTTTTCTGTGTTAATTTGTCTCTTTTTTACTTTTCTTTTTTTTTCTAAAGTACAAGGACAAGACAACAAAAGCTAGGAACATTTTTTTTTTCTTTTCCATTTGTTCTTTATAGGGCAAGTACTTGCTTGTGTGAAAATTTGTCTTTGAAAGCTTATTTTTTAGATAAAAAAAGTTACAAATATCAAAAAGCCACAGTAAAATAATACATTGAAAGCTACTTAATAACAGTGAATAAATATTTTAAACAACTGTACAATAAAACATACAATAAAATAATGAAGAGTGGGAAATTAAATGGGAAAAGGAAACTGAAATGTCAATTACAACTCCATTTTATTACCTTATTTCAATATTATTAGTGCTGTGATGATTTTAATTATTCTTTTTACAAGAATCATAGCAGTTAAGTCTTTCACTTTACAGATGAATTAATGTGTATGTGTATTTTAAAACAGGTAAATAGGCATGACAGAAAACCTCAGATTTATACAACTCTAACAGAGAATAATGACTGTGAGGCTAATGATACACAGATCAGAAATGTCTGCATTTTTTTTTTTTTTTTTTAAGAATATAAGAATCAGGACAGAATCACAAAAAAAAAAAAAAAATACACACAGCGAATACACAAAGCTACTAATGGAACATATTAATTTACCAGAGTGGGGTAGCGGAGTCCTTCGCCAGTGGTGTCACTACATGTGTTTGTTGTTTTTTTGTCACAACACAAAGTTTGAGTGAAAGGAATTGTGTTTTCATTGAAAGACGTGATGAACTTAAAGTCACTGGTGCATGAGCCTGTGGTTAGATATGTATCGTAATTGTAAGAACTGCGTAGAGTTCCTGCTCCATCCACCTCTGCATAGTTGGGAGGGAAATAGGTGCTGGGAACAGCAACTGCTCCATCAAACATCAGTCTGGGCTTTCTCTTGTGACTAAACTTCACTGCCACGATCAGTATGATGAACGTCAGGAAGAAGGTGGACGCGCAAACTAATGCAATTATCAAATATGATGTTAATTTAGAGTTGTTGTCCTCATAAGTGATATCTTTAAGTTCAGGAACTTCAGAAAGGTTGTCAGAAATTAGTACATTTACAGTGCAGGTTGTAGAAAGAGAGGGCTGTCCATTATCCTTCACCGAAATAATAAGGTTCTGCTTCATATTGTCAGATTCAGAAATGTCTCGTTGTGTTCTGATCTCTCCACTATGGAGACCAATAGTGAACAGTCCCGGATCAGTCGATTTGGCAATCTGATAGGACAGCCATGCATTCTGTCCAGAGTCAGCATCTACAGCGAACACCTTGGACACCAGAGAGCCTGAGACAGTCGCTTTAGGGACCATTTCAGTCATTAAAGACTTTCCATCAAGAACAGGATATAATATCTGTGGAGAGTTATCATTCTCATCTGTTATGAAGACTTTCACAGTCACGTTACTGCTGAGAGGTGGAGATCCATTGTCTCTGGCAACAACTTTGACAGTGAAGTTTCTGAACTGCTCATAGTCAAATGATCTTACTACATCAATCACCCCTGTATCTCCATTAATAGATAGAAATGAGGACACTGGGACCCCATTGACTTCACTGGCTACCAGAGAGTACAGTACTGTCCCGTTCTGTCTCCAGTCTGGGTCATTTGCATTGACAGAACAGACAGAAGTGCCTGGTTTGTTATTTTCACTTATATAAGCACTGTAGGACTGCTGCTCAAATACAGGGGAGTTGTCATTGATATCAGTAACTGATAAGTAAATTATTTTGGAGGATGATAAAGGTGGAGTTCCGCCATCAGTAGCTGTTAGACTTATCTTATAATGGCTAGTAAGTTCGCGATCCAGAGGACCTCTAGTGACAATTGAGTAATATTTTTTAATAGATGGATTTAGCTTAAAGGGGACATTTTCTTGAATAGTACAATAAACCTTTTTGTTATCCCCTGTGTCTTTATCCTGAACATTAATAATAGCCACCAAATTATCATTAGATTTTAAATGAATAACAGGAGTGTTGTCATTGAGATCGATTATATTTATTTCAACTTTTGCATTAGAAGCCAAGCCAGAACCATCCTTGGCCTGGATACGTATCTCATAATTGTTTTTGTCTTCGAAATCTATTGGTCTAATAACTTGAATTTCCCCACTTGTTTTATCAATAGAAAAAAGGCTGGACGCCTTATCTGAAATTTGGCTAATGCCATGCCCATTCACTCCTTCGTCAGCATCCACAGCGCTTACTTTGACTACCATGGTATCTAAAGGCGAGTTTTCTAAAATGCTGACTTTATAAAAAGGCTGAGTAAATACCGGGATATTATCATTGGCATCCAGGACAATGACATGAATTACAGCAGTGCCAGATTTCAGAGGAGTTCCACCATCGATTGCGATAAGAACCAAATCCATATCTTTCTTTTGTTCGCGATCTAGTTCTTTTTGCAGTACCAGCTCGCAATATTTCCCTCCATTGGTATTAGAATGAATAGATAAAGAAAAGTGTTCGTTTTTCTCAAGTGAATAATTTTGAATGCCATTTTGGCCCTCATCTGCGTCATGCGCCTCCTCCAAGCGGAAGCGTGCTCCTGTGCCAATAGATTCTCCAATTTCAAGTTTGATTAGTTTCTTAGGAAATCGCGGTGAATTGTCATTTATGTCCTCTATTTTCACAGAAATCCGATGGAGTTTTAGCGGGTGCTCTAGAACTAGGTCGTATTTTAAGACACAGTATGCTTTTGAACCGCACAGTTTCTCTCGGTCAATTCTCTACGCCACAATAAATTCACCTTTTTGTAGGTTAATCTCACAAAAACGATTTTCATGTTCCTCCGTGTCTAACCGAGCGTTTCTTGATAATAGCCCGTACATTTTAAGACCGAGATCCTTCGCAATATTTCCGATTACCGATCCTTGTTTCATCTCCTCTGATATGGAGTAGCTCAAATCCCCATTGCTTTTGCGCATGAACAGTAAAATGAACGCGATGCACGTCGACCAAGAAAAGGATCCGAACATAATTGCCATTTGTTAATGTCGGTTAATTTTAAATTCAGCTTCCACAATCCACAGTGATATTTACATCAGCCCACAAACCTATACAATGATGCGTGTGAATAAGGCGTGTCGTGATTTTTAAAGTGTTATGACAGAGGGAGGGCAGATATAAAGGATATTGCATTCTTGGTCAATAGCGACCCTCTGAGTTTGCTTATCACATTACAATTATACATCAAGATGGATTCAAAGTAAAGTGGGACACAGTAATGTAAACACAATACAACTGATAAGTAAGTAAATAAATACATTAAAAAAAACTGTACTCAGTGTTTGTCTTAGAATCTACTGATTTTAAGCCACAAGACTAACACTTTACTTGAAGATTTTATAATAAATTATAAAGGTATTCATAATGTACATTGTAATGCATTATATCTTTTCAGAAATAAATGTAACCATTAATAAAATGTATTATATGATTTGCAGATTCCTTGTTACACCTGAAATTGGTTGCTTATAATGTTTTAATATAATATAATATAATTTCTAAGTATACTTTCTACTTTTTGGTGCAACAATGAATAGATAAGTATTATAATGTATCATAACAATTGCTCATAAGATCATACAATGCATTATGAGGTTCATTAGAAGGCGCAGCTAATGCATTAAAAATGCTTAATGCTTTACATAAACGCATCAAGTAAAGTCTTACAGACAAAAGCCTAATTTATTAAATTGTATAATGTGCTTTATGAATGAAATGACAAACTGATATAAATATTTGTTTCAGGCACAGCTGAAAAGAGGCAAATACTGTAAAACAATATCAGAAATGCATTATTAAATAGGCCTCATACCTCATCTGCTTCTTCTGTGTTGACAAGAGTGAGAACATGTGTTTCAAATGAATCACTTTTAACTGATTTCAGAGTCCCACCAGCAGGAATTATGTTTTCATTGTAAGATCTTATGAATTTGAAGTCACTGGTGCGCGAGCCTGTGGTTAGATATGTATCATAATTGTAAGAGCTGCGGAGAGTTCCTGCTCCATCCACATCTGCATAGTTGGGAGGGAGATAGGTGCTGGGAACAGCAACTGCTCCATCAAACAACAGTCTGGGCTTTCTCCTGTGACAAAACTTCACTGCCACGATCAGTATGATGAACGTCAGGAAGAAGGTGGACACGCAAACTAATGCAATGATCAAGTAGGATGTTAATTTAGAGTTGTTGTCCTCATAAGTCATATCTTTAAGTTCAGGAACTTCAGAAAGGTTGTCAGAAATTAGTAAATTTACAGCACAGGTTGCAGACAGAGAGGGCTGTCCGTTATCCTTCACCAAAATAACAAGGTTCTGCTTCATATTGTCAGATTCAGAAATGTCTCGTTGTATTTTGATCTCTCCACTATGGAGACCAATAGTGAACAGTCCCGGATCAGTAGATTTGACAATCTGATAGGACAGCCATGCATTCTGTCCAGAGTCAGCGTCTACAGCGATCACCTTGGACACCAGAGAGCCTGAGACAGTCGCTTTAGGGACCATTTCAGTCATTAAAATCTTTCCATTAGGAACAGGGTATAATATCTGTGGAGAGTTATCATTCTCATCTGTTATGAAGACTTTCACAGTGACATTACTGCTGAGCGGTGGAGATCCATTGTCTCTGGCAACAACTTTGACAGTGAAGTTTCTGAATTGCTCATAGTCAAATGATCTTACTGCATGAATCACCCCTGTATCTCCATTTATAGATAGAAATGAGGATACTGGGACCCCATTGACTTCACTGGCTACCAGAGAGTACAGTACAGTCCCGTTCTGTCTCCAGTCTGGGTCATTTGCATTGACAGAACAGACAGAAGTGCCTGACTTGTTATTTTCACTTGTATAAGCACTGTATGACTGCTGCACAAATACAGGAGGATTGTCATTCACATCTGAGACAAATAAATGAATTGACATGGAGGTGGATAATGGTGGAGATCCCCCATCTGTGGCTGTGATGGTAATGTTGTAATCAGACTCTTTCTCTCGGTCTAGAGCTTTTGTAGTCACTAGAGAGAAATAGTTTTTAACAGACGGGTTCAGTTTGAAAGGAACATTTTGCTGAACAGAACAACGGATCTGCCGGTTTTCTCCTGAGTCTTTGTCTTGAACATTAATGATTCCCACCTCAGTGCCTGGATCAGAGTTTTCAGGTACTGGATTATTCAAGGATTTAAGGATGATTCTAGGTGGATTATCATTAATGTCAGTTATATCTATTATAACTTTAGCAGTTGATGCTAATCCAGATGCATCTTTCGCTTGAATTCCCATTTCATACTTTTTGTCTTTTTCATAATCAATTTCTCCAGTCACCACAATTCGTCCGGTTGTCTTATCAATAGAAAATAATTTAGCAGTTTTATCTGACATTCTGCTGAATTCATACGTTACTTCCCCGTTTGGACCTTCATCAGCATCAGTGGCGCTCACTCTTATTATTTCTGTTCCTGAAGGTGTACTTTCAGCCAGGGTGACCTTATAAACAGACTCACCAAAAACTGGGACATTATCATTAGCATCGAGAACAGTGATGTGTATGACAGCAGTGCCAGACCTCTGCGGTGAACCACCATCAGTGGCTGTGAGTATCATATCTATCTCCTTCTGCTGTTCACGATCCAACTCCTTTTCCAACACGAGTTCAGCGTATATTCCCCCGTCTGCAGTATCATGTACAGTCAATATAAAATGTTGGTTGTTCTGCAGTGCATAACTGTTGATCGCATTTTGTCCGACATCCGCGTCATGAGCCTCATCCAAACGAAATCGCTGGCCTTTAACTGCTGATTCTCTGATTTCAAAGATAATACGTTCATTTGGAAATCGTGGTGCGTTGTCATTTATATCCTGAATTTGCAGAATTATACGATGGACTTCAAGAGGGTTTTCCAAGACGAGATCATAGCTAAGAATGCAGGGAATTTGTGATCCACAAAGCTCCTCTCGGTCTATTGTCTCTGCCACGATTAAATCACCAGTATTCAGATTAATATCACAGTACCGTTTGCTGCTGTCCTCCGTGTCTATCCGAGCTTTTCGAGCAGATATGTGTTTCACATCCATCCTGAGATCCTTTGCTATATTTCCAATCACATACTGGCGCTTCGTTTCTTCCGGAATATTGTAGCTCATATCTAAACAGACGGCTGTCAGAGGAAATAGAATGAAAGCCACGAAAAACGCAAAGAAAGGGACCGAAACTAATCTGTATTCCATTTCTGAAGAGATGATATTGCAAATGCTGAATAGTAAATGACTCTTTTGCGGAAAATATTCTAATAATTTTGTCAGCATTGACGGGCGGTTACTCCATTTTGTGCGGCGTTTATTCTAACACACGTCATCTTGCATGCATTAAATGTGGGATGAGAGTCACATCAGTCTTGGTGAATAGCGACACTCTGAGTTTTTTGGGGTCATTGCATCATTCATGTATTTATTGAAAAGACAGCAGAGATTAACCAAGTGAAGTTTGATTTTTGTCAACGCTTATTATTGTAAAATATCAATTTACATAAAATAAATATAGGAAACTTATTGGAAATGGGCACACATTCACAGATAAAGAACAACAGACGGTTCTGGAGCTGTCCATGCTTGTGGTTCTGAAACGGGATGACCTCAGAGACGTTCAACGAGAAAATACTAACGTAACTTTAAATTCACATTGAATAAAAGAGTGAAACCGTTTTAAAAGACAGAGAGGCTTATTATCATATTCAGTGCCTCAACCTAGGTTTATTTTTTTAATTTTTTTCGAAAGTTTTAACATCTTTGTACACTGTACTATCGTCCTCAAAGTGATAACTGTTATAATACTTTCAGACCATATACGTTCAAATTTACAAAAGAGCTAATTTTGTTTTTAGGTTGAAACAACAACAGAAAATTGCAAGAAACTCTTCAATCTGACAGAGCTCAACTACACAATTTAGCCAATGCCACATTCATTTTGTTTTCTAAACACGTTCCTATAAAAAAAATAATCTCTTTCTCTCTCTCTCTCTCTCTCTCTCTCTCTCTCTCTCTCTCTCTCTCTCTCTCTATATATATATATATATATATATTTACAGAATTGATGAACGCAAGGTTGAAGTAGCTACTGTTTAAGGTGTGCAAGAAGGCAGGAAGTATGCAAATTTATGATAGCAATAAAGCGCGGCCTACATATTCTGGTCCATTGAATGAAGACACTTCAGACATCAACTACATTAAAGTGTGAGGTATTTCAAAGCTTATTGTGAAATAATTATTGACTTTAGAATAATTTTAATTGTAACGTAAGTGAAAAATGTCACGTTTTCACTCAGTCAGTACTGGTGCTGTCCAGACCTGTGGTTCTGAAACCGAATGACTTCACAGACAGATTAGGCGAAACGGGGAAAAAAAACGAAGAAAAAAAAAAAAAGTTTTTAAAATAAAAAATGTCTTCGTATTGACAACTTCAAGTTTTAACTTAAATAGTGTGCACATATACTATCAATATCATAATAATAATAATAATAATAGTGATGTAGACCTCAAATTTGTTATTTATAATAATAATAATAATAATAATAATGATAAATAAAATAAAAAAGTCTTATTAACAAAGATAAGGAAAAGGAAATAAAAGTAAAACAAAGTATTACTTCGGAAATAAACCTATATATCTAAAATTCAACAATGCAACGTGATATGTCGTCATACCAGATACTGGTAGTTGTGTGCCAATAAATTTACTAAATCGTGGGACTAGAAGCAAGCCCAAGACCCATTCTGGTCTATTTAATAGTTTTCTTTATAGATGTGGCCATCGTATTTTATAGATGCCTTAAAATGGAGGGCAGGAAATGAAGAGAGCTGATGACAATAAAATACAGACATTTGTAATGAAGCGTGAGGTTCTCATAAATAGCCACCCAGCATCGTTAAACAAAAACTGCTTTAAAAAGAAGTGGCTGATATTATTATTACTTGTTATTATTATTATTATTATTATTATTATTATTATTATTATTATTATTATTATTATTATATATCTCAACGGAGATACCAGGAAATACAATACTATAATTAAAGAGAGTCGAGAGGAGTTAAACTTCTCTTACCTCATCTTCATTCCCTGTAATGTCAAGTGTTATCTTGCTGATTCCAAATTGAATATTGTGCTCGTTTTTCAGAATCTCACCAGCAGGAAGCGTGTTTTCATTATACGAGCTCATAAACTTAAAGTCACTGGTGCGCGAGCCTGTGGTTAGATATGTATCATAATTGTAAGAGCTGCGGAGAGTTCCTCCTCCATCCACATCTGCATAGTTGGGAGGGACATAGGTGCTGGGAACAGCCACTGCTCCATCAAACAACAGTCTGGGCTTTCTCCTGTGACAAAACTTCACTGCCACGATCAGTATGATGAACGTCAGGAAGAAGGTGGACACGCAAACTAACGCAATGATCAAGTAGGACGATAATTTAGAGTTGTTGTCCTCATAAGTCATATCTTTAAGTTCGGGAACTTCAGAAAGGTTGTCAGAAATTAGTAAATTTACAGCACAGGTTGCAGACAGAGAGGGCTGTCCGTTATCCTTCACCGAAACAACAAGGTTCTGCTTCATATTGTCAGATTCAGAAATGTCTCGTTGTGTTCTGATCTCTCCACTATGGAGACCAATAGTGAACAGTCCTGGATCAGTAGATTTGACAATCTGATAGGACAGCCATGCATTCTGTCCAGAGTCAGCATCTACAGCGATCACCTTGGACACCAGAGAGCCTGAGACAGTCGTTTTAGGGACCATTTCAGTCATTAAAGACTTTCCATCAGGAACAGGATATAATATCTGTGGAGAGTTATCATTCTCATCTGTTATGAAGACTTTCACAGTCACGTTACTGCTGAGAGGTGGAGATCCATTGTCTCTGGCAACAACTTTGACAGTGAAGTTTCTGAACTGCTCATAGTCAAATGATCTTACTGCATGAATCACCCCTGTATCTCCATTAATAGATAGAAATGAGGACACTGGGACCCCATTGACTTCACTGGCTACCAGAGAGTACAGTACTGTCCCGTTCTGTCTCCAGTCTGGGTCATTTGCACTGACAGAACAAACAGAAGTGCCTGGCTCGTTATTTTCACTTGTATAAGCACTGTATGACTGCTGCACAAATACAGGAGGATTGTCATTCACATCTGAGACAAATAAATGAATTGTCATGGAGGTGGATAATGGCGGAGATCCCCCATCTGTGGCTGTGATGGTAATGTTGTAATCCGATTCTTTCTCTCGGTCTAGAGCTTTTGTAGTCACTAGAGAGAAATAGTTTTTAACAGATGGGTTCAGTTTGAAAGGAACATTTTGCTGAACAGAACAACGAATCTGCCGGTTTTCTCCTGAGTCTTTGTCTTGAACATTAATGATTCCTACCTCAGTGCCTGGATCAGAGTTTTCAGATACTGGACTATTCAATGATTTAAGGATGATTCTAGGCGGATTGTCATTGACATCAGTTATATCTATTATAACTTTAGCAGTTGATGCTAATCCGGAGGCATCTTTGGACTGAATTACCATTTCGTAGTTTTTTTCATTTTCATAATCAATTTCACCAATCACCACAATTCGCCCTGTTGTCTTATCAATAGAAAACAATTTTACAGCTTTGTCTGATATTCTGCTGAATTCATAAGTCACTTCCCCGTTTGGACCTTCATCTGCATCAGTGGCGCTCACTCTTATTATTTCTGTTCCTAAAGGTGTATTTTCAGCCAGAGTGACTTTATAAACAGACTCAGTAAACACTGGGACATTATCATTAGCATCGAGAACAGTGATGTGTATGACAGCAGTGCCAGACCTCTGCGGTGAACCACCATCAGTGGCTGTGAGTATCATATCTATCTCCTTCTGCCGTTCACGATCCAACTCCTTTTCCAACACGAGTTCAGCGTATTTTCCACCGTCCTCACTATCGTGAATATCCAAAGTAAAATGTTTATTCTTCGCCAGAGAATAGCCATAAATACCATTTTGTCCTATATCCTTGTCGTGCGCCTCATCCAAACGGAATCGCTGGCCTTTATCTGCCGATTCTCTTATTTCAAAGATAATACGTTCGTTTGGAAATCGTGGTGCGTTGTCATTTATATCCTGAATTTGCAGAATTATACGATGGACTTCAAGAGGGTTTTCCAGAACGAGCTCATAACTGACAATACAGGACATTCGAGATCCACAAAGCTCCTCTCGGTCTATTGTCTCTGCCACGATTAAATCACCAGTATTCAGATTAATATCACAGTACCGTTTGCTGCTGTCCTCACTGTCTATCCGAGCCTTACGAGCAGATAATTGTTTCACATCCATTCTGAGATCCTTGGCTATATTTCCAATTACATACTGGCGCTTCGTTTCTTCATCAGTATTGTAGCTCAGATCATCACAGACGGTTCTCAGAGCAAAGAGAATAAGAGCAACAAAATATGTAAAGAAAGGAACTGAAAATAATCCATGTTCCATTTTTGAAGATTTGATATTGCAAATACTCAACAGTTAGTGACTCTTTGACGGATGTTCAATTAATTCTGTCGGTGTATACAGCCTGTTACTCCATTTTGTGCGGCGTTCAGTCTAACAGACAGAGCTCATATTGCATGCATTAAGTGTGGGAGGAGAGACACATCAGTCTACATTCTTGGTCAATAGCGACACTGTGAGTATTTTTCTGCTCATTGCGTCTTGCATGAAAAGACGGGTAGGAACCAGAATAAGTCTGATGTTTTATATATATATATATATATATATATATATATATATATATATATATATATATATATATATATATATATATATATATATATATATATATATATAAACGTGTTATTTTTCAATATTTATTTACCTTAAAATAATTAAACAGGGAAAGACGTCACGTCTTTAGAGAAAAAATACAACAGTCAGTGCTGGCGGTGTCCATGCTTGTGGTGCTGAAACTAAATAAGCTCAAAGACAGACTGGTTGAGAATATACTGATGTTACCCTGAATTTATATTAAATAAATAAGTAAATCCGTTCTAGTAACGAATGTCTTTTTCACCATTTCAACTAAACTTGGTTCTTTAGTAGGTTTTAAATGTTGTACATTTTACTATATACGGTGGCCAAGAGGGCTCAAAGCGCTGCAAATGAGGAGAAAAAAAAAATACAAAAAAAAAAAATTCCTTGCAAATAGAAAAAGACACCTGCTAATTAAGAAAACATCTTCATCAATTTGATAACACAAGCACTGCAAATTCCCAAAACACAACCAAATATAAAAACACGCTGCAAATTCTCCCAACACAAAAAGCCTGCAAATACAAAACAAACAAACAAATACAGAAACGCGCTGCAAATGCACAGACTACACCAGAAATGTTTAAGGGAAGCACGGTTTTTGGTTTGTGTTGTGAGTATTTGCAGGGGTTTTTTATTATTATTATTATTTTTTTATTTTTTATTTTTAGTAATTTGTAGCGCATTGAGCTCTCTCTCGGCCACCGTAACTATTAACCTTGTATGAAAAAGCCAGGAAAATGTTAATTCAGAAAAAGATCAAATACACAGTTTTACTAGTCAAGGTCACATTATTCACTTTTTCCTAGGAAAAAAAAAAAAAAAAAAAAACCACTTTGGTACTGCCGTGGTCATAATCAATGCAATAAGGAACAAAAATAAGATAAATAAATGCCTCAAAAGTAAACCATTGTATTTTTCATAATTGATGAAGGCAATGTTCACTTCCATAACACCAAGAAATCTGAATGACGTGCAGAAACTATACAAATTCATGAGATCAAAATTTGATGACCCAATAATTTGGTTCATAAGCAGTTTTCCCTCTATCAGTAGCAAACGTGTTATATAAGCTAAAAAGAAATGCAGAAATACTAAAGGACTGATAGCAATATCATACAGAACAATAAAGTGTGAGGTTTTCATGATTTATGCACCTAAAAATGTTTAAACAACAACCACCTTAAACAGTAAAGCAGCTGAAACTACCAATGGCAATACTATTCAAAATACATAAAGTAATAAATATTCAAGCCTCTCTTACCTCATCTTCATTCCCTGTAACATCAAGTGTTATCATGCTTGTTCCAAATTTAATATTGTGCTGCTTTTTCAGAGTTGCACTAGCAGGAAGTGTGTTTTCATTATATGAGCTCACAAACTTAAAGTCACTGGTGCGCGAGCCTGTGGTTAGATATGTATCATAATTGTAAGAGCTGCAGAGAGTTCCTGCTCCATCCACATCTGCATAGTTGGGAGGGAGATAGGTGCTGGGAACAGCAACTGCTCCATCAAACATTAGTCTGGGCTTTCTCCTGTGACAAAACTTCACTGCCACGATCAGTATGATGAACGTCAGGAAGAAGGTGGACACGCAAACTAATGCAATGATCAAGTAGGATGATAATTTAGAGTTGTTATCCTCATAAGTCATATCTTTAAGTTCAGGAACTTCAGAAAGGTTGTCAGAAATCAGTAAATTTACAGCACAGGTTGTTGACAGTGAGGGCTGTCCGTTATCCTTCACCGAAATAACAAGGTTCTGCTTCATATTGTCAGATTCAGAAATGTCTCGTTGTGTTTTGATCTCTCCACTATGGTGACCAATAGTGAACAGTCCTGGATCAGTAGATTTGACAATCTGATAGGACAGCCATGCATTCTGTCCAGAGTCAGCGTCTACAGCGATCACCTTGGACACCAGAGAGCCTGAGAGAGTCGCTTTAGAGACCATTTCAGTCATAAAAGACTTTCCATCAGGAACAGGATATAATATCTGTGGAGAGTTATCATTCTCATCTGTTATGAAGACTTTCACAGTCACGTTACTGCTGAGCGGTGGAGATCCATTGTCTCTGGCAACAACTTTGACAGTGAAGTTTCTGAACTGCTCATAGTCAAATGATCTTACTGCATGAATCACCCCTGTATCTCCATTAATAGATAGAAATGAGGACACTGGGACCCCATTGACTTCACTAGCTACCAGAGAGTACAGTACTGTCCCGTTCTGTCTCCAGTCTGGGTCATTTGCACTGACAGAACAAACAGAAGTGCCTGGCTTGTTATTTTCACTTATATAAGCACTGTATGACTGCTGCACAAATACAGGAGGATTGTCATTCACATCTGAGACATATAAATGAATTGTCATGGAGGTGGATAATGGTGGAGATCCCCCATCTGTGGCTGTGATTGTAATGTTGTAATCAGATTCTTTCTCTCGGTCTAGAGCTTTTGTAGTCACTAGAGAGAAATAGTTTTTAACAGATGGGTTCAGTTTGAAAGGAACATTTTGCTGAACAGAGCAACGAATCTGCCGGTTTTCTCCTGAGTCTTTATCTTGAACATTAATGATTCCCACCTCAGTGCCTGTATCAGAGTTTTCAGGTACTGGATTTTTCAAAGATTTAAGGATGATTCTTGGCGGATTGTCATTGACATCAGTTATATCTATTATAACTTTAGCAGTTGATGCTAATCCAGAACCATCCTGAGCATGTATCCCCATTTCATAGTTTTTTTCATTTTCATAATCAATTTCCCCAACCAACATAATTCGTCCGGTTGTCTTATCAATAGAAAATAATTTTGCAGCTTTATGTGAAATTCTGCTGAATTCATAAGTCACTTCCCCGTTTGGACCTTCATCTGCATCAGTGGCTCTCACTCTGATTATTTCTGTTCCTGAAGGTGTACTTTCAGCCAGGGTGACCTTATAAACAGACTCACTAAACACTGGGACATTATCATTAGCATCGAGAACAGTGATGTGTATGACAGCAGTGGCAGACCTCTGCGGTGAACCACCATCAGTGGCTGTGAGTATCATATCTATCTCCTTCTGCTGTTCACGATCCAACTCCTTTTCCAACACGAGTTCAGCGTATTTTCCCCCATCTGCAGTATCATGAACATTTAAAACAAAATGCTTATTTTTCTCTAGTGAATAAGCATTGAGTGCGTTATTCCCGATATCTGAATCATGAGCCTCATGCAAACGAAATCGCTGGCCTTTAACTGCTGATTCTCCTATTTCAAAGTGAATACGCTCATTTGGAAATAGTGGTGCGTTGTCATTTATATCCTGAATTTGCAGAATTATACGATGGATTTCAAGAGGGTTTTCCAGGACGAGATCATGGCTAAGAATGCAGGGAATTTGTGATCCACAAAGCTCCTCTCGGTCTATTGTCTCTGCCACGATTAAATCACCAGTATTCAGATTAATATCACAGTACCGTTTGCTGGTGTCCTCACTGTCTATCCGAGCCTTACGAGCAAATAATTGTTTCACATCCATCCTGAGATCCTTTGCTATATTTCCAATCACATACTGGCTCTTCGTTTCTTCCGGAACATTGTAGCTCAGATCATCACAGACGGATCTCAGAGGAAACATAATGAAAGCCACGAAAAACGCAAAGAAAGGACGTAAAAATAACCAGTATTCCATTTTTGAAGATTTGATATTGCACCTTCTCAACAGTAAGCGAATCTTTCACGAATTATATTATAAGTCTATGTGTGTCGACAGACTGTTACTCCATTTTGTGCGGCACTTATTCTAATAGACAGAGCTCATATTGCGTACATTAGGTGTGGGAGGAGAGACGCATCAGTCTGCACACTTGGTGAATAGCGACACTGTGAGTATTTTTCTGTTTATTGCAACATTAATATATGTATTGAAAAGATTACAGTGATCAACCAAGTGAAGCCTCATGTTTGTTAGCTCGTTTTATTGTAAGATAATTTATATAATCGTGTAGATATATTTATGTTGGGAAAGAACTGAAAATTGTCACGCAATCAAAGATAAAATACAACAGACCGTTCTGGCGCTGTCCAGACTTGTGGTGCTGAAACCGGATGACCTCACAGACATTGGACGAAAAAAATCTTAACTTTAAATTCATATTAAATCAACAAGCAAATCAGTTTTAAATGAAGGGGGGGGGGCTATCTTTCTATTCGTGGATATACACGGTATTTTTGACCACAAAGTGATAAATGTTTTAACACTTTTAGGCCAATACAACTACGTTAAACTATGTCCATTACCCAAATGTTCCTCTCCAAAACAGCATTACATTCAGCACAGAAGTCTGGAAAATTCTCATAGTTCTCACACAGCTGAAGGAACATCCCACATGTACGACCAATAGGGCGCCTTGTGAAATCTGACATCACTGCAAACTCAACACTCAAGATGCGGTCTGACACAATCAAGTGACATCCTGTGCAGAACCTCAGAAACTTTCCTAGTTTCTCATCATCCATTTCTCTGATGTACCTTTTCAGATGATGTGCTACTTCTCTTTACTTTGCTGTCATATCAGCAGGGAACTTCAAAAGTCCTAAGACCTTTTTAGTTGTTGGTAGGAGTTTAGCATACATCTCTTTTAGCTCCTCAAAAGTAAGGGAGATTTGTGATTGTGTGATGTCCTTCCAACAGTCTAACACAAACATTGGCTTTTGGACAAGGTCTTTGAGGGAAATCTCCTTCAGAATTTCGGAGAAGTTTTCTGCAGAGACTTTTCTGCGGCATTCATAGCTGTCAAGAACTTCCAACAGTTCATCAAGTTCAACAGAAGAGAAATCCTGTAATGCACATTGAAGAATTTCTCGTTCTTGGGTGCTTACAAACTGAAGGAAGCACTCTATCAGGTCACTGTATACTGCACCAAAAAGCACCTCCTCCATAAAGGGGGGGGGGGGGGGAGCAGCTTTATTGGAATGTACTGGCAGTCTTTGTAACCTTTCAGGAAAATTCTGCCAACAGCTTTCCAAGAGTCAGCTTGGAAATCATGTCTAATGAAAGGAACTTTCAGATCAGAGGTATGATCTGGTTAAAACTTACTCAAATCTAACTTTGTTTTTAGACTAAAACAACAACTGAAAATCTCAAGTATCCGTTAAAACTTGCAGAGATCAAATACACAACTTCACTAGCCAAAACCATATTATCCACAATAAACACCGCAATTCACACTAACAAAAGGCAATAGGGAAGAAAAACAAGAGAGAGAAATTCCTCTAAAATAAACCTGTATATCTTTCATTTTTTTCGAGAATTGGTTAATGCAGCGTTCAAGTACTGGTGAAGGTGTGCAAGGATATAGATTCATACGATCCAAAATTCGCGACCAAAATAATCTGATACATTTAAATTGTTTTCATTATAATAAGTAGAAAATGCCGATATCATTAAAAAAAAAAAAAAAAAGTATAATCAGTCGAGACATAATGAAATGCCAAAATAAAACACAGTCCAAAGAATTTAAGCCTTTCTTATCTCATCTACATTCCCTGTAATGTCAAATGTCATCATGCTCGAGCTAAATTAATTATTGTGCTCTTTTTCAGAGTCCCAACAGCAGAAGTGTGTTTTCATGATATGAGCTTATAAACTTAAGTCACTGGTGTGCGAGCCTGTGGTTAGATACGTATCATAATTGTAAGAACTGCAGAGAGTTCCTGCTCCATCCACATCTGCATCAGCCTCGTCGATGGAAAATCGGGACCCTTTAATTGTAAATTCTGGGATATCTAATTTTACCTCCCTGTGGGGGAAGGTCGGGTTGTTGTCGTTTATGTCTTGAATCTCCAGAGTTTTACGGTGTAGTTCAAGGGGTATTTCCATGAAGGAATCAAAAGCTAATGAGAACAAAGGTTTTTGCGCGTTGATTTCACTGTAGCGGTTTCTTCCATCAAATTCAATCTTTGGATTCCGCGATGAAAATGTATCCCCATTGACTCCTAAATCCTGCCAATATTGCCTACCACTGACCCTGGCTTTATTTCCTCTAGAAAGGAATAACGTATATCTCCAAAGCATAATGAAGCAGTGAATGAATAAAGGACAATGGCTTTCCACATTGATCGCCGCGACGCATATGCTGACGTGTATTCCATTCTAAATAAACGTGAAGGAAATTATTTAAGACGATTTAATAGGCCTATTATTAAGATATTTATTGTCCTCAGACACAAACAGCAGTGGTCTGAACATGAGAGGTATGATCTGAAAATATGATGCAAAGCAAATGGGTGGACAGATGAACAAATTCCCAGCACAGATCAACAGCGACACACTGCGTAGTGTGAAAATATCTACAGGCAAAACGTTAAACCCCGTCAGCACACTCATTTAATTTTTAAAGGTTAATTTTAAAGGCGCCGAAGTCTACAACTCTTTCAGGATGTTGAAAATGACCATGTAAAATGTGAATCACATAAGACTCAGGAGCAGACAGAGGCGCCGATACTATGATTTATTTTCTTGCAAGAAGAAATAACTAGCAAAGATTTTCCCCATCATAACAGTTGTGGAAGTCCAAGAGAATATATATAAAAAGGAATTTCTATTAAAATATCAAAGGAAGACAATGCAAAAATGAAAATAAGAATCGGTTCTAAAGCATTTTAAGGACTTAAATGCATCATCGTCATGTTTTCTTGTCTTTCTTTCTTTTTTTTTTTCTTTTTTTTTTTGCAGCTGTTTCCAAGTCACAATAGAGACAGGCAAATTTTAAGGATTAAAACAGACCTTTACCTCTGTACACTCCCCTTCGTCAGACTGGTGCAACATATTAGAATCGATGTCGCTCTTCATCAGAGTCCCACAAGCAGGAAGTGTGTTTTCATTATATGAGCTCACAAACTTAAAGTCACTGGTGCGTGAGCCTGTGGTTAGATATGCATCATAATTGTAAGAGCTGCGGAGAGTTCCTGCTCCATCCACCTCTGCATAGTTGGGAGAGAAATAGGTGCTGGGAACAGCAACTGCTCCATCAAACAGCAGTCTGGGCTTTCTCCTGTGACAAAACTTCACTGCCACGATCAGTATGATGAATGTCAGGAAGAAGGTGGATACGCAAACTAACGCAATGATCAAGTAGGACGATAATTTAGAGTTGTCCTCATAAGTCATATCTTTAAGTTCAGGAACTTCAGAAAGGTTGTCAGAAATTAGTAAATTTACAGCACAAGTTGTTGACAGTGAGGGTTGTCCATTATCCTTCACCAAAATAACAAGGTTCTGCTTCATACTGTCAGATTCAGAAATGTCTCGTTGTGTTTTGATCTCTCCACTATGGAGACCAATAGTGAACAGTCCCGGATCAGTCGATTTGACAATCTGATAGGACATCCATGCATTCTGTCCAGAGTCAGCGTCTACAGCGATCACCTTGGACACCAGAGAGCCCGAGGGAGTCGATTTAGGGACCATTTCAGTCATTAAAGACTTTCCATCAAGAACAGGGTATAATATCTGTGGAGAGTTATCATTCTCATCTGTTATGAAGACTTTCACAGTCACGTTACTGCTGAGCGGTGGAGATCCATTGTCTCTGGCAACAACTTTAACAGTGAAATTTCTGAACTGCTCATAGTCAAATGATCTTACTGCATGAATCACCCCTGTATCTCCATTTATAGATAGAAATGAGGACACTGGGACCCCATTGACTTCACTGGTTACCAGAGAGTACAGTACTGTCCCGTTCTGTCTCCAGTCTGGGTCATTTGCACTGACAGAACAAACAGACGTACTTGGTTTGTTATTTTCACTTATATAAACGACATATGTCTGTAATTCAAATGTAGGGGGGTTGTCGTTAATGTCTGAAACTTGTATGTTCAGAGTTTTATTGGAGAATAAAGGGGGTGTACCTCCATCCGTTGCTGTTATTGTTACATTGTAATTTTCGATTTGTTCCCGATCAAGAGAACGAGTTGTAGTGATAATGAAATAAGACTTGATGTACGGCTGTAGTTTAAATGGCAGACTTGTCGAAATGGAACAACTAACCCGGCTGTTTTCACCGGAATCTTGGTCCTTCACGTTTATTACAGCGATCTCTGAACCGGCTGGGATGTTTTCTGGGATTTGGTTTTTCAGAGACTTTACAGATATAACAGGGGCGTTATCATTGACGTCATCTATTTCAATAACAATTTTACAATGGCCTGTCTGACCTCCACCATCCTCCGCCTGCACTTCCATCTCATACGAGGAGGCCTTTTCGTGGTCCAACTGTCCAATTACAGATATTTCTCCATATTTTTCGTCAATTTTAAACAGTTCTTTTGTATTGTCAGATAGGTGATTGATATAATACGTTACTTGACCATTTGCGCCCTCATCAACATCGATCGCAGCAATTTTGATGACAGAAGTTCCAAGTACTGCATTTTCAGATAAACGAGTATTGTACAAAGGTTGCGAAAATAATGGTGCATTATCATTCACGTCTATCACGAACACTTCAATAACAACTGTTCCAGATTTAGGAGGATTTCCCCCATCCACTGCAGACAATATAAAGGAATGCTCTCCTTTTGTCTCTCTGTCCAGACTGTTTTTCAAAACAATGTCCACATACCTGTCTTTATTTGATTTTGTATCAAGAACAAAATGTTTGTTTTGACTAAGAATATATGTCTGGACTGAATTCATTCCCACATCCAAATCCCGTGCACGAGCAATTTGTAATTTACTTCCGGTCGGTGCTCCTTCGCTTATCTCCAGTTTAATTGAATCTTTGGGAAAAACAGGAGGGTTGTCATTGATGTCCTGGACTTCCAAAACAACGTTATGAAGCTCTAAAGGATTTTCGAGAACGAATTCAAAGTGCATGAGGCAGGGGGATGTCGTTCCGCACAGCATTTCTCTGTCGATCCTTTCCGAAACAAAAAGATTTCCAGAATCTAGGTCTACTTCACAGTATCGTTTATCCTCTTGGTAATCCAAACGGGCTTTGCGAATCCTCAAGCGATTAGAATCCAAATTAAGGTCCTTACTCAGACTTCCAATAACATATTTTGTCTTTGTTTCCTCCGGCACAGAATAACGAAAATCAGCAGCGGTAACGCAGAAAAGAAGCGATGTTATCCATAGTGGCCATTTGGCAAAACTCAGTTTAGACATTTTCTCCATTTTTCTTGATGTAATATAGTAAAGCGTTGTTTCAAAATGCTCTTCACAAACAACTGATTTATGTCGTCGACCGCACTGCAATTTCGGACAAACGTTAACAGAATAGAGAAATACCCACACCAATGGGTGTGTTCTTATGCCCAAAAAAGCAGAGCTAGTCAACAGCGACGCTGTGTGGTTAAATTGAGTTTAGGTTTAGTCTGTGAGGTTTAATTCATGGTGTGCAGGTGCTCCATATTTACAGCGATGTTTCTGATAATGTAGATAGGTTTAAATCCACAGTTTCATTCTAACTTGGTCACAGATAATCCTGAAATAGTATTATTTCCTTATAGGGAGACCTGGTTAATACAAAACCCTAAATATACACGAAATATTACCGTGGACTTTTGTTCACACTGTATTTAAACCACATAAACCAACATTAGGCCTACCAATATGATATTACAGTCTTTCTTTTAATTGAAACTGTTTGTGAGCATTTATATGGATAAAGAGTCATTTATATACAATTTAAATTTTTTTAGAGCATTTATTGATGTAGTTCATGCCAGCTACACACGCCACAAACTGGCGCGTGTTTTCAGCACCATGGACAGCTCACTCCGTATAGTCGCTGGAATAGAAGATCCGACTGCAGAATTAGGCAATAATGTCCGTACAATGAAATTTGGCTCGATAAAGTATTCTACATTCAATATACGGAAGTAAAATTATAAATGAAATGTTAAATAAAATAGAGTATACATACTTGCCGTTCAAGCTTTTAATTTCTCGTTACTTAAATAATTTCCGACCCAAACATGCGAACATGACTTAATCCTCCTATTTCACTCCTTGGAAAACAGTAGCGGCAGTTTGTTTCAGAAGAGTTCTATGATTTTTGCGGTTGGAACGTTCAGGTCCATTTGAATAGGCACCGAAAATCTTGCAATAGAAAGCTCAGTAAAGCTAGCATATGGCCTGCCACTGTAAGCTTATGTTTGTGAACCAGTTTAATGACAAATATCCAGCTGGTGAAAAGTGTTAGGTCAGCACATGCATGTGCAAAATGCATGTGGGGTAATTATATTTTTAGCGCAGAAGATGAAAAACACACACACACACACACACACACACACACACACACACACACATATATATATATATATAGAGAGAGAGAGAGAGAGAGAGAGAGAGAGAGAGAGAGAGATAGAGAATATTATTCGAGCTGTTACTGTGTTACTAACAATACAGACAGACAAAATAAAAACCACAGATAAATCTCCAATACTTATGAAAGAAAACTTTATTTGTGATTTATAAACAAAACACATTACCAGATTTCATAAAGTAATATAAAATAATAAACACCATTACACTGATGAGCAGGGGTAAAAAAAAAAAAAATTGTCCAACATATTTGCACTGTCAAAGTCAAAAGCATAGTGCCACTTAGGCACTGGATGAATTGATATATAATTACTACACACAAGCAGAATACATAGACCTTTTTATTTCCTGTTTTATCATTTTTTTTTTTTATTTATTTTTTTTTTATTTTTTTTTTTATTTTTTTTTATTTATTTTTTTTTGAAGGGAGAGGTTTATATTATAGGGAAGTATGAACTGGCTCACATTAAAGTGTTATTGATTTCAAAGCCTAGCGTAAAACAAAGGATTGATTCTTTCAAGTTGCAAAAATCATAAGGTTGTAAAGAAAAGCAAGTTAGACCATAACACTACAGCATTACATATACCTAGAATGTTAATGTTAACGTCGATCAATACAGAGCCGACATGGTTTCGGTGTCTTCTTTTTATGCACGATGTGTGTATGTAATCAGTGTATGTTTGTGTATGAATAATTTGATTAATGTCTACATACTTCAGCAGAGACAATACACATCTCCAGTTCCATCAGAAATGAGAAAAAAATATTTATGAAAAACATATCTGTTCATTTATATCTATATATAATTTCTGTTTTATTTGCGCTTAACATGCAAAACAGTCACTTGGTGATCTGACAGCACTGAACCACACCTGAAAGAGACTCAAGTGAGAGAGAGAGAGAGAGAGAGAGAGAGAGAGAGTGTGAGTGTGTGTGTGTGTGTGTGTGTGTGTGTGTGTGTGTGTGTGTGTGTGTGTGTTTTGTGATGATACGATCTCATAGCAGCACAAACATCTCTCCTTTACTGAACAGTATCTCTACAGACTTAGAAGGGAAAGAAAGGAGGGATGTGCTCCCTCTTAAAAACAGAAAATTTAAGCATGGTGTCTGAATGTTAAGTAAACATTCCCATTATTTACAAAATTTGAATCAACAACTGTGGAACTGTCATGAAGCTATATCTCATCATTGATTATATACATTAGAAAAACTCTGTACTGCCCACCATTGTGGTCTCCTCACACTAATCTCCACTCAACCTCTATTTTTACCCTAGAAAGCACCATATGCTGTAGTTAAACATGTCCAAAAGCATGGCTGCATAGTCCATGGTGGTTCAACTGATGTGAGAGCATATACACTGGTGTGTGTGTGTGTATGTGTGTAGCATAAACACTGTGTGTGCATGTAGGGGCCAGTACCTGTGCTTATGTTTCCAGCAGAAGATGTGACAATAATACTGGCTTGAATTTTCTGCTCTTTCTTGTCACATTGTACAATATGAGCCACCAGGGGGCAGTACTGACATGGGGCCAGCAATGCACACCAGATAAAGGGAGGTTGGCAACTTCAGATATACGAAAGTTACAAGCAGTTGCTAAGGGCAAGTAGCTGGACCAAGACATAAAGCTGGCAGGAAGTGGGATGACATCTATCAAACATTCAAAACAGCAGCAAAGGAAGTGGGTGTTTTGTGAAATGAAGCCACAAGCATCCATTCTACTATTTTACAGACTTTTGAGAGGCTGTTGTGCTTCAGTCCTGTGGTGATTTTAAGTGTACAGCATGATGACAGCCTGTACATAGTGTATTATGCAATAGGGAGCAAGAACGCACATCAATTTGTGATTTGCATTCATACAAATCATGGGAGTTCATAATTTTGGACTGTATAAGATGAGATTTACTTGCTCTTAGAAAATACACTGAGTAAAGCATCATTCGGAGATTTCAGCATTACTTTGGGAGCAGGACAGAAGCGTTAGCGAACTCTGTGCCCTGTTCTAGGACGTTTTTATGAGTGTAAAGCAAGTGATTTCGCTGCTACATTCCCATCTCTGTAGGCATTTATTTTTGATCTGCTATAAAAATCAGACACTGATCTTTCTGATAAAGTTGTAGTCCTTTTTTTTCTTTTACAAAGTTTTGATTCCAGCAGATCGAGTGAGATGGGGCCAGGGGTGGTTGTTTCTTCCCCATCTGACGTTGAGGCGGAAGGCAGGGATGAAGTTAGAAAAAGCTCTTAGTGTGGCATGAGTTCATATTCAGTTTAACTGGATTCATTTGAACCTCTTAAAAGAGGAGAGGGACTTCCCACATCATGGTTGAAAATGTCATTTACAAGGTGCAAGGCTTGGTTTGCATTTTGCAGACTGAAGTTCTTTCTTGGACATCACTGATTCATTTCTGCACCAGAACTAGGAAAATAGCCAATCAGAGTCACAGGTTCACGGGCTAATTTTCAATTTTTATGTTTGTGCATACAGCACAAACTCTATTCTTTCTTAAAATGGAATTGGTAAATAAGGTATATAGAAGGAATTTCTCCTCTCTTTACATTTTCAGTATTTTTGGTTTTGTCTTTCTGTTAGCGTTTGCTACAAACATAAGTTGATAGCTATAATACTGTAGTGGGATCTTCTTTGTTACTCCTCGCCATCATCTTTTCCTTTATCCTTCTTGTCCTTCTTTTCCTTCTTCTTCTTTTTCTTCTTCTTAGACTCCTCTTTCTTTCCAAAGGTGATGAACTCGCCCTTATCATCAACGGCACCTGGGTCCTGCCGGATGGAGATGATGGCAGGGGAGCCTGGAATGATGAAGGCTTCAGGGGGGATCTCTCCTGGCTTCAGGACTTGTGGAGGACCATAGCCAGGGCCTGCACCGTAGCGGAAGCTCCAGCTGTTACTGTTGATTCCAGCTCCAACAGGAGGTGACAGCTGTCCCTCTCCCTCCCCATCTGAATGAGAAAAATTACAATAATTAGATTGTATCATCATTACTTTCCTCATATAAATTGAAGGGGTCTTACTATGCTCTTTTACAAAGTCTTGATTTTGTTTTGGGGTGTACTAGAACATGCTATCATGCTTGGTGGTTCGAAAAATGAATTATTTTTCACAAAATTTACATTATTCAAATCTCCCCAGCCTGGCACAAACGGCTCAGTTAGTTCTGGATTTGATGAAGCCTATTGAAAAACAAAATGTGTTGTAATTGGTTAGCTGTCCCAGTGCGTTGTGATTGGTGAGCAGCTAAGACGGTGTTTCAGTACTGCACCGCCCCTTGCCAAAGCAGCAAGTTCCGGATGGCGTTAAGTTAAGAATGGCATCAATATTGCCATTTCAATTTGAGCAGGATTTAGACCCCGAGAATATTGAACAAGAAGATTGCGCAGTACCTTTGCATGCACGGATATTGCAAGACATATTAGAGTGGTAATGTGTGTTTATTTATTTATTTATTTATTTATTTTTTAATGTTTTTATTTTTTTCTATATACGGTAATATCGAGCGGCAACCTCCCGCTCTCTCTCGTGAAGCCAACAAGGGAGTGACTTAAACTTTAATTCATCGACTGTCCGCTTGAGGCTGGCTGCAAAAGGGAGTCAATCCCATAGACTCCCTATGTTAAAATGTCCAACTTTACAGCAGAAAAAAAAAAAAAAAAAAACATGTTAACAGCCTGGTTCAAAAAATGATTTTGGTCTATATAGCTAATTTTGCCTTTCATGACAACTTGGATTACAGGATTTTTAAAACTCATCCGTTTAAATTATATTAAGCCTTAAAGTTTTGCATAATTAAGGGCGTGGCCACTTGAGTGACAGGTGGATTGCCGCTGTTGAGAATGCCATCGAGCTAGGTGGGCGTGGCTTCAGCAACCAGCTCCCGCCTTTTTGCCCATTTTCGATTATCCGGGAGAGTCGCGCGGTGACGCGTTGCCAAGATGGCGACGGCCCTCTCTGCACACTTTGGGTGCTTCTCAATTCTTATTTGTGCATCCTCGTTTCCTTTCCTCGTGTCTTAGCTCCACCCCTTCAGGATGTGAGGCAAGGACACAAGGAAAAGATGCAAGGATGTAGGAGTTGAATCAAGTGAAATTATATAACCTCGCTCCTTTTAGCGTCACTTCAAATCATCATCAGCTGCGCTAAAGGGATCTGCCCTTATGTTGTTAAAGCTTGTTATTTAAGACATTCATAATAAAGATTAATAAAGCAAGATGCCCTGTTTGAAATATATGACATGCATGGTTTATTTAAACTGCAAAGGTAAAATATAAATTACAATTATTACAACAGATGGGAAGGGGGAGGAGAATTTATACGTGCGTCATGTTTTTCAATGAAAAAAACATTTCCGCAAAGGATACACCTGTGTATCCTCGCTTATAGGTCCTCTGGAAGCCTCATCACTCCTCGATCCTCGCCCCCTCGCAGTGCAATTAGAGAATTGAGATGTCCTACAAGATGGCTGAGCTCGATCGGTTTCCGGGTCGTAGGATGGAGGACGGAGGAGTGAGGAAACGAGCTGGGATATTGAGAAGCACCCTTTGAGCTTCAAAACCTCTCTTCAGGAGTCTATGGGTGACGTCACGGACACTACGTCCATGTTTTTTTACAGTCTATGGGTAATATGTATTATGTTTATTGTTCTTTAATTCTAACATTATAACATGAATTGCAGTGAAACTGTTATACAGTTGAATTTTTTTTATCACAAAGTCTCATAATTGAAGTGTACATTTTGCAGATTACATCATTGTCCAGTATTGTACTGTCAGCAATTTATGAAAAAAAATCAGCGTTTCTTCAACATGACGAAAACTTGAGGCTACAGCAGCTCTTCTTCTTCTTAATATTCTAAGATGCACTAACTCTGCAGCAGCACTTCTTCTTCATCGTCGTCTTGTTTGATGCACTCAACTAAGCGTTCTAACCACGACCCTGCCTCTCCGTAGTTGGGAATTATTTTTTTTAATGATATTCTAATGGGCCGCTTTATGGCATCACAGTATAGCCTGGAAAACAATGCTGTAGTCCAAATGAGCCGTTCATTGTGTTTCTTGAAAAGGGATTTTTTAAATATCTCCCTTTGGAGTGAACTTTGAGATTTGTTACTTTGTAAATCTTTTTTATGCCCAAACATACACACTACACACTGACTAAAATTCAAAAAGTGAAAAAGCATAATAGGATAAATAAGATATTGTGTTGCCTAATGAATCAAAAGTCAAGTTTAAAACCAAAAATAAGATGACACCATTACTAATTTTTAATTGTCTTGAGACACAGACACCCAACAATGGGTTTCTACAGTGAAACTACATATGCAATTCGAGTTTTATGAGGAGCTTTCAGTGAAGAAAGCCCTAAATTTCTACTAGTAGAATTATTTGTATGTATTTTTGGGGAGACAAAAATGTCAGAGTGATGCAACTGTATCAATTTTAAAATAATAATAATAATAATAATAATAATAATAATAATAATAATAATAATAATAATATTAAAATCTTGTTAAATAATAAAATTCCTGAAATGAAAAAATTTAAATTGGCAGTCCTAAAAAGCATCTTAAATGCTTAAAAATATTTGCAACACTTTTTGTCACGTAACCAACAAAGTCATGTGATGAAATCAACATTCTAAAAAAATATAGAAAAAGAGAGACCCTTGTGACTGTGTATCAAAGTCAATAAAGCTCTACAAATATCAGAAAATTTGAGTTTGTCATGACAAGACAGGATTAGTTGCGGTTTTAAAATGTAATATGGTGTGACTGCCCAGAAACTATTTTTAAATAATATATTTATTATTAATAATATATGATATGTGAAAAATAAATAAATACGTTATTCCTTTTTACTTCATGGTTACACCACATAACAAGAGTCACTGCATTTAAACTTAAAAACACTTCATTTCTAAGAACATGGCACATGTGTTTTATAATATAATGTAAAATAGATCAACTTTCTTTCTTTCTTTCTATCTTTCTTTCTTCCTTTCTTTCTTCCTTTCTTTCTTTCTTTCTTTCTTTCTTACTTACTTACTTCCTTCCTTAATTTCTTTCTGCATCAAAACCATGATTGGAGAAGCATGTTTGGTTTTCTTTATTTAACACTGATCTAAACCTACAAGTAATACACACAAAGAGAGGGACACTGCCTCAGTCTGGAGTGCACTTTCATACAATGTTCATGTTTGAAAGTGTACCACCCCAACAGGGACAGAGAGCCCAGAGTGAGAGACTTATGTACTACTTTCCCTACAGAAGCAGGGCTCTTTGCCACACCAGTTCCTCTATGACCTACTTTCATTTCTGTGTATTATTTAGATCTCACCATGGCCATGAAATGCAATTTTGTTTGTTTTTGATCTGTACGTTTATTATGACAGTACCGCACAGCTTATTTCAATAAATGCAAAACCTAGCAGGGATTATCCATTTTGATATTCTTTCCTCTGCTTAAATGAATCTGCATGGATGGTGTGGATTGTGTGTCTATATGTGTGTGCAACAACTAGAATAAATTTGGAATCCTTCTCCTGCTCAGTTTCAGGCACATGTCTAAATTTAGACGTGAAATCCTGGCATTAATATGAAAACTGATCTTTTTTTCTGTGGCAACTGATCCATTATGTATAACTGCTCAAAATCTTGACCATCCTAAAAATATACCACCTCTCCATCCATACAAAAGACTCATGGTACACAGATGGTACAGAAAAGAGTCAATGAGGGACACGCACACATGTTTACACGCACACATTCACAGAACCACTCTGTGCCGCCCCTTGGGCTTGACAGATCACATTTGGCTGAGAAGGTCAGAAATTGTGGTTTAGAGTGGTAGCATTTACTTGCAGAGTGGTCAGATCTCTAGTGAGAGAGTAACTCATGTGTTCATGTGTAAGTCACACCTCACTCCATCTCCCTGTGGCTTTTATTATGGCAGCAATATCAGTGCATGTGTGTGTCTGTGTGTTAAGTTTCATGACAGAGCAGGTCAACTGAGAAGATTAGTTCTCGTCCTCATGAGAGTAAAGAGAAGATCAGTAGAGTGGAGCTGGAAGCAACAGTCTAAAACTGACTTTCATTGCATTTCTCTCTTTGTTGTGTAGGTCAGTGAAAAAAAAAAAAGGTGAAAAAGTTTTAAACATCCAAAGTTCTTAAAAAATTTACTCTTTGCATTTATTTTGTATTCATATAGTTTTTAAAAACTTTTGTACAATTTTCAAGGACTTTCAATTTAATGACTAAAAATAAAAAAGTACTACCATTTTTTTCTTCTTAATATTTCTGTTTGTTGGTTGCGCCACATGACTTTAATTCTGCAATTTTTTTTCAACTGTTAATAAGCAGTGAAGCTGTTTTCTTAAAATAACTTTCCCCAAAGAAATAAAATAAAAGCTTGTGCCAAAATAGTATATGCTGTTTCTTGATATTCTGTCAAGATTGTGATAGATTTCAGCTTGTTGATTTTCTTTGCCTTAATTGTGCCCAAAGAGGTTATTATGGTCATTAGATGGTTAAGATTTAGTATCCAATTGTTCAAAATTATTATTTTTCCTTTTAAATAATATAAAATATTATTAATCTTTTTTGTTTGTTTGTTTTTTTCATAAATCAATGCTATTGGCCACCCTTTGTCTGTCGGAGGTTTTTACAAAACTTTGACCAATGAAAAGTTTTTAAAAGAGCTTGTGACTAAACCCTGTAACGCCACTGGATCCTCAAACTGTCAGTAAAATCCACCCCACAGGTGGCTGTTTTAGGTTTTTATAAACCTCATAATTTTTGCAAAATGTTAATAATATGACACATGCATATTTCAAGCCACAATACCACAGTATTTAATTATTTAAAAAAAAAAAAAAAGTTTTTGTTTCATGGTAAGTTTTGGCCATTTGAAGCTAACACCTGACAGCAACGATATAGAGTAGCATTATGTATTGTATCACTTGTCAGTGCAGCCAGATAAATGTGTGCATTAAAATACAAATACGTGATCTAATACGCATTCAACTGTTAGATGCATATGTGCTCCTTTTTGTGCTATTTTTGGTCCTTACAGGCCTCCGGTCCTTATTTTTCCTATGAGGTTTCTAACTCTCTTTTTCTCTTCCTCTCCATTCCTCTCCCCTTCCACACCTTGCTCATTCTTCCATTTTGAGTATGGCTGGTTGCCATGGAAACCTTCTCCCCAACCCCCACTCACCCACTCCCAGCTGCTCCTGCTGCAGTGTCTAAGATTCATTGTTGTTGCCTGGCAACAAGTCACACAGTGTTTCCTAGCAACAGGACCACCTTAGGGGTCTGCCAATCCTGAACCTCTGTGCATCTCCAACCCCCGCATCCCCACTCTTCTCTTTTAGCATCACACTCATTCTATCATCTCTTTCCTCCTCTATTATTTGCAGTCTCTCTGCATCCCACATGCTATATCTTTTAAACGACTCTCAGTATAGCATCCTCATTTATCTTGTGCTTTCTACGTCACATTCATCTGTGTCTCATTTTCCTGCTTGGCCTCTTTTCTACTCCTCCTGTTCCCATGACCTCAACTGTGTTGTAATTTACAAGCACTAAACCAGCGCTTACACATCACACCTGCGTTACCTCAATAACACAACATTAGCCTGCTAATAATCACTATTTAGTTGGACAATTAGACTGGTTTTCATAAGTCTATCAGATTTACGGTGTGTAGTTTGTCCTTCTGCTTCACCTCGCTGCAGGTTGCTAATAAAGAATCAATGGATTTCTCTTTCTTCTCTCCTCTTTTCTTTCTTTGCCTCTCTTGATCTGTCCCACTTACTCTATCCGTTTCTTCCCACTGTCCGCTGTCATTCCAGTTCAGCTCTGCTCTTTCAGCCTGTCAATATCTTCACCATCCACCACCCAGGAGACCGGCTACTCTTCTTTCATTCCTCTAATGGCACATTAGATTGATCGTCCTCTGTCTATCTGGCTGATCTTTGAGGAGAAGCATATCTCAGTAATGCAAATTTAATAACCCCAAACAGGCCTCTTGCATCACAATATTTAGATACTTTGGTTCTTAACTTCAGCAGAGTAAATTAAATATGCCATTCAAACACATTGGGCTGGTACTCTGCAGCTAAATTCAGTTGTAAATTTACCTTTTAATGCTTAATCCTGTTCTGTACACACACAGTTCAGTAATTTATGGGAGTGACAACAACATTCTACAACTGAATTAACTAAAAAATAATTAGGTAGTGACAACCACATTTACAGAATTTCTACTGGGGTGCATTACCCAAAAGCATCATTAGCCAACTATATGTGAAAAGGAACGTATGACAGAAGAGGGAACCATGATGATTCAAACTTAAAATAAAGCAAAATGGAAAAGAACAAAAATAGTGAAGTAGTGATGTTCATTACAGCAGCATCTCAGAAATCTTGAATCGATGAACATGTTCAGGAAACACAACAATGCATCATACTATGGTGGTTAAGCAGTGAGTTGTACACTGTCATCGTTGAACCACGTTGTTGTAGGGGAAATGCAACCCCTGAACAACTAGTTGTTAATAACATATTTTTACACATATCAGTTGTGCCACTCTTCTGTATGCATGACGCACGATATCTCATGGAACTAGGTAAGCAAATAAGAACAAGCCCATAATAAATCCAAACGCTCTATCTTGGAAATAAGCCACATACCAAAATATCACAACCTGCACTTGCCTACTTTATTGCCTCCATAAATTGAATCGCTTTATGAGCCAAAAGACGCTTAATACGTGTTGCTTAAAAAAAATATACACACACAAAAACTGATGGTTCTGTTGAAAAAAATCACCAAACATAAATCACCAAATGAGTCTTTGGTTGTTGTAATATCACTTTGGTCAAAAATAGCGGATACCAAACATGTGAGATGCCCTAACGTTACTTTAGTTACCATGGTGTCAATCATCGCAATTTTAAGAGAGAGTTCTGTTCCCAACACACAAAATGATAATTTAGAGAATTCACTCCTATATTTAAATGCGGACATCACTGAAACTTTACAGTGTGTGCTTGGCCATTGTGCACTTACCCAAAATAAATATATTGGTTCATTGTGTCAACTAATGATTATGTCGCCTAATTATGTGTTTAAATTAAGTATTTGAGGGACACCACTAAATTACAAATGAAATCCTGTCATGGTAGGACTGGCCTTGATACATCAATACTTGTTTATAAAGAATGGACTTCTATGGAAGAAAAAAAGGAAATTATGGTGGTAGTTCCATGAGAATGACACAACACAGACCACAGTAAGTCATTGTCTGAATTTCTAGTTGCAGGAAGTCTGAAAAAAAATATGGGAAAGCTCAATCCAAACTTACAGACTAGTTCACTGTCATTTTGGATTTTGGGAATAGTATTGCAATACAAAGAGATAACACAAAGTACATCCTGTACTTGGATTTAGGATCTTTCAGGGTATGCAAGACTGTAAAAGAGCAAGAAGAGGACAGAGAGAGAGGAAGAGCTGACATTTTTGGATAAATATACCTAACCTGCTGTAAGCAGATTGTTTTAAACATTCATGAATCCATGTCAGTTTGAATCAGTTTCAAACTGGGTCAAAAGTTTCAGTCAGTTTTGATTTATTCCTAAGATTCATTACAAGAAATCCAGAATCACCATATACATTAGGCATATTCATTAAAACAGATGTAATGGGTTGATGAACATGATAATATGACTAGAGTGAAAATTACTAGATTAGCAAGAGCATGAAGTTTTGTGAGAAGATGCAATCATTGGTTTCGGATAATTAAGATTTGATTACACTGCAAATGTCTTTAAGATGTGACCTCACCTGCTGCACTGGAGACTGTGGGCCAGTTCTGGACCAGCATGCCTTGTGCTCCCTGCATCACAGCTGATGCCTCCTCCATATGCACAGAACTAAAATCAAAATCAATTAGCATGTCATTAGTCTTGAAATATCACACATAAGCATTTGAGCATTTATATATATATATATATATATATATATATATAGTTATATATATATATATATATATATATATATATATATATATATATATATATATCACACATAAGCAATTTTTTGAGGGCTATTAAAAATACACAGAGAAAATGTTCAGTAAAACTGATTAAAAAAAAAATTCACATTAAAATACAGCTTCCCTTTTGGGCTGTGAAAGTAAATAAGATGTCTGAGGGGGACAGTTGTGTTATGTGTCAAGAGTTGCTGTGTTCGCATGTATATATTTATGGTGAAAGTACATGTGACAGAGTGTGCTAGACTATCTGTGATCTAATGTGTCTGTGCGTGAGGTTATGTGTGTGCGACATGCGAGTTGTCATGATGGTGTCATGATGTTTTAACTCCGTCAGACATGCTGACTGAAAAGCACATTGATAGAGTGTCTAAATATATACAGGAAAGAAGGCAGAAAGATACACAAGATGATACAAAAATGACCTCTTATCATTAATATTAAAAATATATTTTAAATATAAAAAATATATTTTCAAGTATATTTTAAAATCCACATGATTACTTGTTTTACTCGAGTAGTAACATTAGATGAGGTGTTAAGATTTGTATCATGAATGTAAAATACCGTTCAAAACTTTGGGATCGTTAAGATTTTTTACATGTTTTTAAAAGAAGTCTCTTATGCTTACCAAGGCTGCATTTATGTGATGAATACAGTAAAACAGTGATGTTGTGAAATGTTATTGCACTTTAAATAACCTTTTTCTATTTAAATATATTTTAAAATGTAATTTATTCCTGTGTTGAAAATATGATTTTTCAGCAGTCATAAATCCAGTCTTCAGTATCACATTGTGATCCTTCAGAAATCATTCTAATATGCTGATTTGGTGCTCAGAAAATCGTATTGTTATTCATAAACATTTATACACTGCTTTATTGCTCATTTCAGGCTATTATTATTAGCAATGATGAAAACAGTTGTGCTGCTTAATATTTAGGGGAATTTGTGATGTATAGTTATTATTTCAGGATGTTTTGATGAATAGAAATGTGAAAATAGCATTTATGTGAAATATAACTCTTTTGTAACATTAGAAATATCTTTACTGTCACTTTTGATCAATTTAATGCATCCTTGCTTGTTTTTAACTAGTTTATGTTGATGCCTAAAACAAGTGAAAAAAATTATGCCAAAAGACAAAATAAATGTGTATCAAAGATGCATTACTCATGATATCTTACGGAGAATTTTAAATAAATGTATCTGTTTCTGGGGTTTTTATTTTAACTGCAAAATAAATGTTACGAATAGGATTTTTTTGCAGTGTAGGAATGATGAAGAAACGGAAATGAAAGTGAAAGTGTTCAAAGAGAAAAATGTGTGTATTGTATGGAAATATATTACCATTTCAGCACCGCTCTACTCTTGCCCACTTCATAATCTGATTTCCCCTAATACATTGTTCGGTTACTTTACCATCTTTATCTCCATTCCTCTCTCCATTTCTCTCTCTTGGACTGTCAGCAGGCCATGCATAACATAAGCCTGGGAATTTGTTGTAGACAGTTGAAGATGTAGTATGTACTTTAAATTTCAACAAATACCACGCTACACCCTAGAGCTGTGCATATGCGTTAAAAAGCATTACATTAAAAGGACATCTCATGTCCCATATACACTTTCTAGCGAAGGCCTTTGGCTTTCATCATGGCTCTGTGTGTTTATCACCATGGAAACCACGATCAGACAAGCTCCCATACAGAGCAAGAGTGAGAATTTTGCCACAGCACTCCTATACATCCATTATAAATGTACAGACCTGAGGAGCAGAAAGGAAGTGGGTATAGCAGGGCATCTGCAATGCAGCACAGGGTGTGCCCAGCCTGCTACAGCTCCCATAACTCTCATCCAGTGTGTGTGTGTTGGCATGATGTATCTTTCTAATTCCCTTAAATCTGAAATGCACTCGTGCCTTTTGGCAGAGTGAATCAGTAACTTTCTAGCCTAAGGAGAGGCTTGTCGATTGAGGGTGTGGATTTAAAGCCACTGGAGAGGAGGTTTGGATACTCAAGGTGTTTGGAATAAGTCTGAATGAAGAGGAAGTATGACAGAGAGTTATTCAGAAATTAGTCATCTTAGATTTTGGTTCATTGAGGGTCAATAAAAAGTTATGAATACATAATGTAAATCTAAGACATTAATAATAATAATAATAATAATAATAATAAAACTATCTGAATTTAAAGAAAGCTTTAAAGATCATCTCCTGAAATTAAACTAAATGTAATTGAAGAAATTGAAATAATTCATTTAATTAAGGATGTGCAATATACATTAATGTTCCAAAGTTTGGGGTTGGTAAGATTTTTGTTTTTGAAAGAAGTCTCTTATGCTCACCAAGGCTGCATTTCTTTGATCAGACATATAGCAAAAACTTTAATATTATAAAAATATAAATATTTTGTAACATTATAAATGTAAAATCAAATTATTGATTTTCAATTTTAGTGTTTTATTTGAAATTTATTTAGACAAAACTGAATAAAATGTTAATATATGCAATTTATCCGTTATCGGACATAACATATTCAGGTTATAATAATCATCTTATCTGACAGAATTAGTATTGAATTTAATACTGGTGCATATCTAAAGTTTTTTTTTAGTATGCAAAGTTGAACTATCTTTATATGGTGTTCTCAGTAAACACTCTGTAAAATTCCATCTAATTTGTCCCCTGTGTATAATGTCCCCTGTGCCCCTTTTTGCACCAGCTTTCAGTCATAGAAAATGCACAAATCCATCCCCAGAGATGAGCCCACAGGGTAGCACAAAATGATCACATAAAACAGACAGTCATTTACCCTTTGGAAACTGTATGTGTGTAGTGGTTAGAGGAGGGGGCCTTGTTGTCTCCAGATGTTAGTGTGTATGCGGGTATGTGAAAATAAATATTTTGCATTTCAGAGATGACTCATTTTGTCAGTATTTGTGCATTGCAATGCTCCCCCTGAGATTTGAATTTCTTGCTTATGGGGTGTGGGTAAGCTCACACAATCAGCTCATCTGCTAGCTTGTCCTTTATGCTTGGTGGTGAAAGACTGTGCATCTGCTGTGGAGAATGCTGATGACCTACATACTTAAGATCAGACTGCAGAGCCACTATGCCAGGGAAAGGCCCTTAGCAAACACTTCAAAGCTTGTGTTTGTGCGTGAAGAAAGACAGACAGAGCACAGCTGGTCCACAGAGGAAGAGGCAAGAAAGAGGTCAGGAAGAAGTCAGAGAGCTCCTGGTGGTCATGATTCTGGTGTTTGAATGAGGCTCTATTACAGATACTGCAGACAGAAGAATGGACAGTCTTTCCATTTTACTAATTGGCCTCTTGTAATTTCGTATTCCACTCTCTTTTGTTGAATTTGTTCAACAGCAAACATGCAATACAGACAGAGACAAATTAGTATACCTATTATGCGATATCATGTGGTTGTGGAATGGAAACTAATATTTTTCTTAATTGCATTGCAACCTTGTAATCAAGAAATATGTAAGGGGAAATATACTGGATGACAAAACAAGGTTAAAACTGGTTAATACAATAAAAATAAATTTGTAGTGCATCAGATTTTATGAACTGAACAATATGAGTAGTGCTTTTTCGGTAAGTTGTATAAGCCAGTGTTGTTATTGTTAACGGAAACTAAAACAATTAAAATTGTTTTCATTAATTGAAATAAAGCTATAATAAAATAAAACTTAAATGTTAGATGAAAACCATAAACCTAAAAACATAAACAAAAAAACAGAAATGTTGCTTTGGCAACTAACTGAAAAAAAATCACGTTGAAGTCCTTGTACATATTTAAGAAAAAAATAAATAAATAATAATAATAATAATAATAATAATAAGCTAAATAGAAATATGAATTAATATTTTAAACTAGCATAACAGAATTACTAAAACCTAAATTAAAATTAAAATTAAAACTGAAAAAATATAAATAAAAGGTAATTCTAAATATTAATAAATACCATAGTAGTAAATTAATAATACTAAAATAAAAATTATAAAATTATTATTATAAAATGAAAATAAAATTTGTATGAAAATGAAAACTGTATGAAAACTATATTTTGAGGATGCTTTTTAGATTCTGCTCTCCCTTAAATTTGATTAAGTTCAAACAAGATGGTTTCCTGCAAAATGACGTTGAGGGTCAGGATTTGATTATTACCCATCAGGAAATGAGGAAATTAGAGCTGGACATAATTCACAGTGCTTTTACACTTTTACTTGGCTACCAAACTCAAGATCAGAATAAACACTTAACATTTACTTCATATTTAGCTACAGAAAACAGAGGAGAGATGTTTTCCATAACAGTTGAAAGAGGACTGTAACTCTTTCAGGACATTATTAACAGCAAAAATGCTTACCTTTGGACTCCTGCCCTCAATGACGCTGAGTAACGCCAGTCAGCATTTGGTCCTTTGGGCTGGAGAAGGAGAGAAAGAGAGAGAAAGATGAAGAGAGATAGAGGGAAAGAGGGGGTGGAAGGACAGAAAAGGGTTAGATACATTCTCATCAATAAATCATGCTTCTCAATGTGTGTGTTTCTACCTTGAATTTTAATATGAACCACAGCTAAAGGAGACCAGGGCCCGGTTCCCCAAAACGTTCTTATCGCTAAGTAGTTCTTAACCTCTTCCTTAACCTCTCTCTTAACGTTATGGCATGATTCCCGACACGTTCGTACGCTAAGTATATCTTCTGTAAGTCACACTTTCGTAAGATTGGTCTGGACCATTCGTAAGCTCTCTCTTAGCATTGTTTGAGCTCAAGACCCTAGTCGCCGCCAATGTGCAGCAGTCTTTAGAAATCAGCGCAGTACAAGTCAAACTATGGTATGTTGACAATGTTGTGGCTTAACAATGATTTTATGTTATGGACATTTTAAGACTAATAATAAAATATGTTCGCAATGGATACAGGCCTATTTATGAAGTTGACTTTATTTGGTATCAGAACTAACATGGCGGTAATTAGCCTAGGCTATTTCATAATGTCATTAAAGCATTTAAATTGGCAATCACTTTTGATAATTAAAAATCTGGCAAACAATTTGGCTCTAAATGGCTAAGATCTATAAATGGGTAAGCATGGTGGTGTCTAGTAAGCGACCAACTATGGCAGCGATCCAACGTGTCCTTGTATTGAATCAAAGACGGTGCCAGCCGCGGAGCCGTTTAGTCCATGTCAATTTTTTTATTCAGCAAAACTTAAGCCATTTTGACATTTGCCTGATGTGGCTATATTAAAAAAAAATTTGCCTCCCAAGACAACTCATTATGGAGCTGCTGGACCTTCTCAGACCTGCGCTTGCCAGGCTAACGCGGCGGAATTTTGCTTTAAGCCCTGAAGTCCAGCTGCTTGCAACGCTAAGGTTTTTTGCTACAGGGAGCTTCATCGAGGTCGTGGGAGAGGGCTACGCCCTAAGCAAGACCTCGGTGGATGATTAGCAGGGGATACCGGTTCGTCTACCTGTCACAACATATCATGTGAACATGTTACTACAATTTGATAATTTAATTAATAGTCTATATTTTACGGATAACTTTAACTATGTTAAAATAAATGTTACTGGAATAATTTGAGGAACGTTTCATTTGCACAGAACATGTTGTCTTTCTTAACGCCGTAATGCACCTCCGCGTGAAGTGGAAAATCGATTCCTGAGCAATCGATGCCAACTAATTCAGCACCTTCACTTGGGACAGCGCCTTTGTAACATTGAACGTAAGAGGCAGCGTGTTAAGAAGCTTCCTAAGGGACACTTCGGGGAACACACTTAGGAACATTAACAACTTTAGTAAGATATATCTTTCGAGTCTTCTTAGCGCACTAAGAGTGAGCATTATCGGGGTACCGGGACCAGGACTATAGAGACAGTTAGTGGCAATATGCCATGGCCCATGAACTTGTATGTGTGGAGAGAGAGTTCTTCACAATAAAGCACATGAAGGACACTTGACATTCACCTAATAACATACACAACATATTATAAGGGCTGCACAATATATAATGTACCATATTGGTTAATGACTGATTTAGTGATGTTAATATATTGGCAGGTATTAGTGGAGCAATATTACTTGAGCAAGTTTTTCATGAAAATGCTATTTCAGTCTTTCTATTTAAAAAAAAAAAAAATTAATAAATAAAAAAAAATCCAATCCAATGTGTTACTTTTTTTTGTGTGTGTGTGAAAATTGTTTCTCCACTATTTTATCAGTGCATTTTTACATTTACATTTACACAATTGGTGTAAGATTTACTTTGTAATTACTAGCGATTTCTAAATGAATACTGTTTCTACTGTTTTTTAAAATTTAACCTATAAAAAAGTCTCAGATTTACTTTGTTTCAAAGAAACGGCAAGAACACATTGCATTAAACATGAAATTCTGAAGTAGAAAGACTCAAATGGTATTTTCTTGTAAACTATATTCCAATAATCTTTATTATTCATTTACGACTTTGAAAAATTATTTTTACAGTGTAAATAATCTTTGCCATAATCTAGTGCTCATTCAAATTAGTCTTAAAGAATTTGTAAATCTATTTTTGACTGAATATGTTTTTTTTATATTTTCAATTATAATTATGTGATGACTAAATTTACTTCAGAACTTTTAAAATGACTGATTAGTGGCTTTCTACACATATAATTATAGAAGCATAATTTAATATAAGTCATTTCGCACTTATCAGCCATAACATTGAAATAAATACATATTTATTTGATATCAGCCAAAATTTTAATATAGGTGCATCATTGGCCATTCCCACACATTTTTAAATGACTTCGCCCTTTCTGCTCAACATCAAGTCCCTAAACATCTTTCTCTTCTCCTAGCATTCATCTCCTCAATCCCCATGGTACGGGAATGATTTCATCCTAGGATACCAGCTGACCTCATATTATATGATATTTGAGCATTTTATGCCCTCAACTAACACGACTCAATCTGAGCACTGGTCACAAGATGACCATTCACCTTGCAACATAATAGAAACAAAGATGGTTATCTGTTCCTCCAGCAATTCACAGTAAAAGAATTAATTGGTCTTGCACAACCACGTAGTTGCCACTGTTTTTATATTTGCCCTAGTAAAGAAAGAAAAAACAAAAAAAAAATCTAGGTTGGGTAATATGTTAAAAGATGAGGCATAAGAGAATGGCCCAGATAATTTGAGTAAATAACATTCTTTAATCAGGTGAATTCAGGGGGGAGAGAGTGCGAGCAAAGAGACTTCGCTTCGCTCTCACAATGTAATTTGCAGGGCTTGAGAATCAAAGACTGGAGGTTAATTTCATTGCCTGCTCTCTTATCTTGGACAGACGGCCTCTACTACTAAATCCTCTGCAGTGTTGAATGTGCTGCAGTGCCTCTCACCAATACATCTGAGAGGATCTGATGCTGTCAAGAGCATCTCTCTGCAAACTCTAGTTTTTCTTGTACTGTAGACATTTTTAGACAATTTTTTTGTCTTTTTTAAACCATCTGCAACATCTCCTCCCATGAGCCAGAGATCAAGGCTGCACAGCCTTTGGATCACGTTCTGGCTAATTAAAACACAGTTCACAAATCCATGGCTGACATAGTGAACATGAATTCACGCCAATTACACTGGCAAAAACACATCAATTGAACATCCATGACAGCAAATGCATTGCACAGGCACTACACTAAAATGTATCTGCATTAACTGTGAGTTTTTTTTTTTTTTTTTTTTACCAAAATGGTCTATGTGGCACCAAAAATAACTTTTTACTGCAGTGTAATTTAGTGTACAAAAAATAATGTAGAAATTCAAATACAGTCTTGAGTAAAGGCCTGGGTGGCAGTGAGATGAAGGAAATTATCCTGAAAATGTGATGACAGCTTCAGATGTGGGAGCAAACGCCTGAATCATCATAAATGCATAGTGCTACTCTATAAAGTCTTGATGTTTGACACTAATGCAGGGTGAAGCAAAGCACTGTAAATCTGCACTAGATAACCGCAGAGTACAACAGGAGATAACAAGGTCAAAAGCTTCTGACACATGGGCACAGACTTTTATTGCAATTTTTGGTCTGACTAAATTACTTTTTATACTAAAACATACTGGAAGCCAGAGTAGCACTATATTGTGTGAAAGTTTAGCTCAACTAGCTGAACTCTAGTTTCCAATATATACAGTTTTACTGACAGTCAGGTTGTGCTGCATGAGAATATTTTAGGGTTTTATGTTAAGTAATTTAACGTAAGTGTAAATCTAAATTATTTTAGAATTATAGAACTATATTAAAAAAGTGGTTTAACATGACATTTTTCAGTTAAATATTGTTAAATAGATTTTGGAAGGAAAAAAAGTGAATTACCATATAATTTGCAGTTTAAATCTACAAGATACTCAAAAAGAATGACTAAATTTATGGTGAGAATTAATAAACAAATGTTCTTAGAAATTCCTGTGTGATGCATCACATTATGACTATATTTTATTTAAATAATTCTTATTTGTAGCATTCAATCATTATATATATATATATATATATATATATATATATATATATATATATATATATATATATATACACACACACATATATTATATTTTGTTCATTCATTTATTATATAATGTTATAATATTATTATGAAATTATGTAAAACCCCAAACACTGACATGATTTTTTATTTTTATTTTTTTTACACTGACTTTCTGGCAAACAAATATTTTGTCTATTTTTTTATTTTTATTTTTTACTGAAAATGTGGCAGTTTTTTCATGACATTTTTACAGATATATACTTTCTACACACCTGTAGTGCTGCATCTGGCATACTAAGTCTGCGAACAAATCCGCTCCCTCCTGTAAAAAATCGCTCGGAGCCCCAGGTGCCACTGATAGGTCGGCCCGTGTTGTAGAACATGAAGGTGTCGCTCCCTGAGGTAGCAGTCAGACAGGTCTTGTAGCAATAGGTTTTGGTCAGAGAGCCATTACCCCGGACCTCAATATAATGAGGCTCAACCTTGAGGTCTCGTCTAAGCACCACATTGTTATTGGGTTGAGAGCCACCACCACCACCTCCACCGCCCCCTCCTGAGCCACCTTCTGCTTGGGCCTTCTGGGACACGCAGCAGGGTGAACAGGACCCGGGCTGGGTGCAATAGGCATGGCATCGCACAATAGCCAGCACAACCACTGTAACCAAGAACACAAAGGTGGTGGCACTCAAGGCTACAATGAGGTACAGTGTCACGTTGGAAAACAAGAGAGAGCTGTGAGGGCGGATGATTCGTTTGGGGTCAGGTGTGACTTTTAGTGGCACCTCCATGACAGCGACGTTGATCGTAACGGTGGATGACAAAGGTGGTTCGCCATGGTCCCTTACAAGTACAGTTAGACTGAAAGAGGTGGAGTTGTCTTCAAGAACACGCCGAGTTGTACGAATATCTCCCGTGTGTTCGTGAACTTTAAATAGATCCAGATCGCTGGCCTGGTCCAGCAGATAGATGACCCACGCATTCTGTCCTGCATCTGCATCATAGGCCACTACCTTTGTGATCAAAGTCCCTGGCTCTGCATTTTTCTGTACCGTCTCCGTTAAGCGTGTGCCATTGGCTGGGGGACTCACAATCTCAGGTGCATGGTCGTTTTGATCCATTATGTAGATGTAGACAGTGGCCACACGGCTGAGTGGTGGGATACCCCCATCCTGAGCTTTAACCTGGAAGTGAAACTCCCGTAATGACTCGTAGTCAAAGGAGCGAAGAGCATAAGCAACACCTGTGTCCGCTTTAATCGACACATAGGAGGTGACCGGGATCCCGTGATTGTTGTCGTTTAGGACCGTGTAGGTGATGCGAGCGTTTTCATTGACATCCGCATCCTGAGCTTTGACGGTGCAGAGCGAAGCTCCAGGTGCATTATTCTCCATGACATACACAGTGTAGGAGGTCTGCTCAAAGCGTGGCGGGTTGTCGTTTACATCTGCGACATCCACCTGAATGGTCTTCTGAGATGAAAGGGGAGGGTTTCCTGCATCGGTAGCGCTGAGAGTGACATTATAGGCTGCTGTGGTCTCGCGGTCAAGAAAGGCAGAAGTTACCAAGGTATAGTAATTTCTAAATGACTTGATTTTGAAAGGAAGACCAGGTTGAATTTCAAGGGTAACCTGTTTGTTAGGGCCAGAGTCCCGGTCAGTCACACTGATCAGGGCCACCACGGTATCTGCACGGGCATCTTCACGCACTGGACTGGACAAAGACGAGAGTACAATCTCTGGAACATTGTCATTGACATCCACGACCTCCACCACCACTTTGCAATGGGCTGCTACTGGAGCTGGGCCTTTGTCCATGGCCTGAATGTACATTTCGTATGAATTAGTGTCCTCATAGTCCACATTGCTCTTGACTCTGATTTCTCCAGTGTTGGTGTCCATGCTGAACATCTGCCTGACCCTGTCTGGTGTGTAACTGCTGAATGAATAAAGCACCTCCCCGTTTGTTCCTTCATCTTGGTCTGTGGCATTCAGTTTGATAACCAAAGTGTCTTTGGGCGAATTTTCAAGCAGTTTGACTTTATATACTGAGCTGTCAAAAACGGGGTTGTTGTCATTCGAATCTAAGACCCGAACGTTAATTTTTGCGGTGCCTGTTCGTGCTGGTGTGCCACCGTCTGTCGCTGTCAGGATTAACTGATGGTAAGGGGCGAGCTCGCGATCCAAGGGCTTTTTGAGAACGAGCTCGATGTGCTTAGTATTCAAAGAAGGCTTGTTGGAATCGAGAGCGAAATGCTCGTTTGGGCTGAGCCGGTACAATCGAACCGAATTGGTACCGATGTCCGGATCTTGCGCGTGTTCGATAGGAAAACGAGAGCCCGGCAAAGCCGACTCCGTGATCTCCAATTGATACTCGTCTCTGGGGAACTGCGGCGTATTATCATTCACGTCTGTTATCTCCACCTCGACATTATGGTCTTCATTTGGGTCCTCAAGAAGGACCTCTATATTCAAAACACACGCGGCGCTTGTATCACACAATGTCTCTCTGTCAATTCTCTCGTTTACCAATAATTTTCCATTCTTATGGTCCACGTACCTTTGGCCGCTGTCAGAGGTTACCTTAATCTTTCGGGCGGGGAGCTTTCGAATATCCAAACCCAAATCCTGTGCAATATCGCCTACAATCGTCCCACTTTCCGATTCCTCTGGCACGGAATATCGTATTTGTCCGAGAGCAAGGCCACAAAATAATAATAGCAAAAAAGAAAGAGGCACTTTTTTGTCTAGGCAATCACATATCCCTGCAACAGCCATCGCAAGATCATAAGATCCGCAGACGGATTAAAAACAGCACTCCGCCTTGTCAGCTTGCAATATCTTGCCTCCCACTTCAGCATTAAAGGTTTTACATTTATGTAAACAATGGCCTAATTGTCAATTCCATTCTAAAAGCGCACGGATACTTCTCGGATGCATCCATGTTTCCTTTGTCCGCGCTTATCCATTTTTTTCCTCTGCGCGCAGCTGACGGGTGTGTTTCGTTGCCACTGGTGCTGCATATTTCGGCGTGCGCGCACTCTCTCTCTTTCTCTCTCAGTTTCAAGCCACCCCTCCCATGTGTACTCCCTTTCCTCCTCCTCATAGCTCAGTTCGATGGTGTTGGTGCGGCACACCGTGGGAGGGGCTGACTACTCAAATATATAATGCATTCTGATATTCGAAACCTTGTTAGAATATATAATAGCTTTATGGAAGCAGCCAAAAAGCAACAGCTATATTTATTAATGGCATCAAATTTGGAGGGAAAAAAGTTACGCGTTAATTATAAAGCAAGCATTTGGGATGCATTATCTTTATCTGAACTAGGTCAGTGCGTTTTAAGCTTTGCTTCATCACTTTATGAGAGTCACGGATGAGGAAATTAAATGCGTTGCAAGTGCTTTTCTATAAGAGATTGGTTATTAAAATTATGAAAAATGTAAAAAATTTGTAAAAAAAATTTCAAATAGTAAAAGACGTAAAAAGCCGTTAATTGGATACCTTGCTATTTCTAGTAGACAAAATTGTGTTTAAAAACAAATATTGTACATAAAAAAGTGCTAAATCTTTAATTTTCATTGCCCCAGAATGCGCATTTCTCTTTCCGCCTTTATCTCCCCGTCTGTGGCTTTGACTTCAGACAGACCAGGTCATTCGGGCGTGCGCGCCTCGGGCGCGATCTCTGTGCATCCGTCAAAAAGCGCCACAGTGAGGGAGCGTGTCACTCTGAAACCGATGACATCAAATAAGCCAGGGCAGACTGTCAGCGTAAACCCGTCGCATTAGGGTCGCCTCATGTCATCACCATATAAAAATAAAATAGAACAAAGTCTTCATTCAGAAGATAATTCGTAATTCAAATATGTGCAATTTTACATTATTGTTGTTGTATTAACATTAACTAGACATTTTGTGCAATATTAAGAATAAAATTTAATAAAATAGTATTTTTTTTTTTTTTTTTTTTTTTTTTATAATTCAGTTAATGTTTACCCCTTCTACACTGGACTGAATATGCAGTATAGGTGAAACAGTAGTGTTTGTGGATTGTTTTCATAATGTGATTGTTTTGATCATTTTTGGAAACCACTGTGAGTGATACCAGATGTTTTACAGGACAAAACACTCTGTAAGCAAGTGGGTCAGATACCCAAATGTTTACTTCTTTGACTTTCATTTTTGAATTTTTTTTTTTTTTTTTTTTTGTGATCCCATTCCCACCTGCTGTCTCTCCTGAACCCACACACAATGCACATTGTTATTATCAAGAGATACTAATTTGCAAAAACTGATTTCTATTGTGTAAATGCTTAATATAAAACTGGAATAATATATGTGCATAGATGTCAGTGAAACTTTACTGAAGAGACAAATTAACAATGCAGACTCAGTACAATCAGTTGCAAGTGTCATTTGCAGTATTTATCCTCTTTCTTTCACTCACCCACTCCCTCCTCCTCCATCTCATCTTTGCTCCCTCTTCTTTTCTTTCACCTTTCCATGAATATCGCTACTGGATTTGACATAGTCAAAAAATACTTTTTTCCTCACATATGGAAAAGTCTTTTAACAATGTAAGGCTTGACAGGCTTGGTCTAATAAGCCCTTGATCTATTAGGTCTCCACTTCAGGAAATTTAAAGGCACAACCAGGCTTATCATTCTGCATGTGAATGTACTTTCACTGTCAGTGTGCAATAGCAATACTGTCTTGACATTTACAGAAGTGGGTTGTAGCTTTGGGGAACTAAGTGTGTTGAGTTGTGAGAAAAAAAAAAAAGAGAGAAAACAATATAATACTGCCAACTGACAACCCCAAATTGGAATATAACAGTCCAAAATTATAATTGTGACATATATCTACACAATTTAATGTTGTCCATTTGTGATGATCAGACTACAATTGCACTAGGAAGACAGATTAGGATGTAAATGGCTCTCCTTAGAAAATAGCAGATGAACACACTTATAAATAAATAAATAAACAGCTAAACCAGGGGTGTCCAAACTCGGTTCTGGTGGGCCGGTGTCCTGTTCTGTGTTAAGGCAAGTTTATCTCCAACTTGCCTTAACACACCTGCCGGGAAGTTTCTAGCATGCCTTATAAGAGCTTGATTAGCTGGTTCAGGTGTGTTTGATTAGGGTTGGAGTTCAACTCTACAGGACACCGGCCCTCCAGGACCGAGTTTGGGCACCCCTGAGCTAAACCTTCTCCCTACATCCTTAAATGACAATATTTAGCTAATCGGACTGTTGAAAGATATTAGTATGCTTTGACTTGTTAACTTTGACCTTTGGCAGGGCAGAAACCCATTACAAGTGGTACTCCTCCTCTCCTGACCCTACTACTTACATAAGTGTACCAGATTTTAAAAGAGATGCACCCATCTGAGAGACACCGCACAGACAGCCTGCACCAACAGTGCCCTCAGCAAGGGCATCCAGAGTCACACCACCCACCGCAGAATGCACTAAAAACCTCTCTTCCTCTTCATTCTCTCTCTCTCTTCCCCACTTTCTTTACATGCATGTCTTCTCCTCTCATTCTTTCTCTCTGCTCTGCCAGTTGTGGCCTATATTTGGTGTTGGTGATGTAGGTCATGATAACCGAAAGGTAAAATTAGAGTTGTTTATTCCTTTGCACTACTGAATGATGGATATTTTTAGCTATGAACCAACTCTGACACTTTTTTTCCCCCTCAGAATGGATTATATAGTCTCTTCTCACAGATCCACAGTATTTTGGTCTAATGTTCCAAATATCTACAATATATAGACAGTAAAGAATACAGAAATATATACAAAAATATTTTAATGGGTTTTAATTAGTCTGTTTGACTTGTTTCTAAAAAGTAGTAACACTCTATATTGAGGAGATATACAGATTATATATTATAAAATTATAGATTTTTTTTTCAGAGAACATACACTACTGTTCAAAATTTTAAGGTTGGAAAGATTTTTTAATGCTTTTTAGTAAATGTCTTATGCTAAACAAGTCTGCATTTATTTAATACAGTAAAACAGTAACATTGTGATTGTGTGATTAATTACAATTTAAAATACATTTCTGTTTTGATATATTTTATAATGTAATTTATTCCTGTGATGGCAAAGCTGAATTTTCAGCAGTCAATCTGTGTCACATGATCCTTCAGAAATCATTATAATATGGTGATTTGCTGCTCAAGAAACATTTCTTATTATTATCAATGGTGAAAGCAGTTGTCCTGCTTACTGCACTGGTTGAATTTTATATAAGTACAAACAAGTTGAATAGTGAGACAAAATCAAAACACACTCAAGATACACTCTAAGAAAATCTTCGATCTTCAATGTTGTTTCTAATAAGTTTAAGTTTGATATCTTAGATTTTTCTTTTTTATTTGTTTTTATTTTTTTATATTTCTGAATGATGATTAAGTGTTATATGTATGTTGTTTTTATGTTTTTTTCTCCATTTATAAGTGAAAAGGACTGAGAACCTTCTATCCTGCCATTTGTTTGCTTTAATCAGTATTGCTAAGGCACTTGTAATTCCTAGATATTGGTTCCTGGTATTATTTTAAAGCACAGTGCTAGAAAGTATATGTGAGGAGACAAAATGTAATAGGACTGTATATCCTCAAAGAAATCAGAGACAAAGCATCATGGGACCAGAAGGCGTGTTGTGTGTAACACAAAGTGACAGTAAAAAATAGAGAAAGAGTGTATCTGAAATGATTGTGAGCAGAGAATGGTTGACAAGGATGGTGTAAGACCCCTACTGGCTGAGGTATGAAATAAACACTTCATAGTAAGGACCTCACACATCTCTGGAAGCCAGCACTGTGGCCAACAGAGGGCACTAGCAAACCATCCACAGCCCCTCTCTCTCAGCATTCAGTTCAGCTTGACTCATTCTGCCACCTGCAGCCCTCTGCAGAGATGACCCACCCTTCCTCTCACTGATACACTGCAGGGAACCATCGGCATTTCTTTCTATTGCCAGACCCAACAACCAGAGAGATGCAACTGTACAGAATGGATATGCAAACCAGCATGCATCTTCAAAACAGCAAATAAATAATGATTTAACCAATCATACTGTATATGTTATAGCAGAATCAAGTTTTGTCTAAAATGCTTTGCTGAATGCATTAGCATTGCATTTGTACAATAATGACAGGCTAATGGATTGCTATAAAGCTATAAAACATTATTTAAATGCTCTGACATTTTTAGTGAAAGAGATTCTACAGAAACCTTGCTGATAACCTTGGAGACAAGAAATTATGCAGATGCGCATCCTCTCAGATTTGAGCTTTAGGGAATTTAGAGAACCTGTGGAGACACATTGGGAATTTGTAAAACATTTGTCATCCTTGGCAATCTGTTTGATCTGCTCTAAACCTCCATTTCATAAAGAAAAGTATCCATCCAGAGGGACAGAAATCCCAGAGCAACCTTAACAAAATGTTCAGGTCATTCTGTCTGATAGAAACAGAAGCCAGCTGACACCCAGTTCATGCCTTGCAGCGAGCAGACAACAGGCTTAGCCGTTTACAGTCAGCTCACAAGAAATAACACTAAAGTGATGATAGTGTCTGTATTTACCCACAGTCTGCACTATGATTCATTGTCTGTCAAAATACTAAAGCACGGACTCAAATCCATGATTCTGCCAAGCATATATTCTAATGAATAACATACACAAGCACAAAAATACTCATCCACTATCCTGTGTTAACCTCGTAGCATTAAATTTTGCAAATACACTTGAAGTTTCCCTATAAACCACATATTCACAGCTGGCTGAAGCAGTAATGTCATACCAGACACATAATCCTTGTGACTGAATAATACATGTGCTATGCAGAATACAAAGCAGATGACATTCATGGACACAGATTGAGAAATAAGAGGTGATATCGTTAAATCTTGATTTGCATGTAGATGTATATCTATAAATGAGCAAAAGCACATTTTTACTAAGAATATTCAAACTACATAATAACCAAATAATAATAATAATAATAATGCATGTGGCACAAGCTCTTAACACTTATGATGCATGGCTATGCTGTTTTTTTTTATTATTTTATTCTTTCATCTGAATATCAACTTTTGTGAGTTTTGAGGTTTTGTGTCTAATTACATTAGTGATATATGACATTATATTATGTTGAATATTAAATATCTTTGTGTCTATTTGTTAATGAGTGATTTGTGGACACATGATGGGCAGGGTTTTTTATTTTAAATTTAATCCATCCATATAATAACAATTATTTAAACAACAAATTAAAACATAAACACAGTAACATGAAATGGGTTGCACAGTACAGGGAAGCGAGGATCAGTTTATTACACAGCATGAAATCTGCTGTGTGTTTTTCTCATAGAGTCAACAGCATGACCCTCTCATTAATACACTGAGAGACTTCGAAATCATGGGGAGTAGCTGTTGCAACCTGCTTTAATCTGCAACTGCAGTTTAACGTAATTAAAGAGTTATAATTAAAACAGATTTCTTTGATTAATTAGTAATCAAATCATTAAAGATTGAGTAAAAAATGAGAGCAGTACTACTAAGCTCTTGATGTGCTTGTATAACAGTGAGGTGGCGCTGTCCAGCACTGCTGGTGCTGAAACTGCACTACATTTAAGCTGTGTGTTGTGGTAGTAGTAAAAAATAAAAATAAAAATAACCCATAATAAATGTGATTGACAGAATGCTAATAAATAAAAACCAAAGATGAATGCTTTTTAAAAATTAAGGTTCTCTGAAATCATTTATTTTGTGTAAACAAATTTTGAATGTAAACAGGTTTTGCACTACAAGTTGCAACACATGCATGAAACACATTTTCAACATAATATCAAGCTAGAAATGTAAATTATGTTTTGCTTCACTTCTGTATTTTTCTATTTACTAAATATGTGCTAAAATTCCACTATTCAAAATATTTATAATAGTAATTAAAATAAAGAAAAGCATGCATATGGGTATATGTGAACAGTCCGTATAAGTGAAATTTCAGTGACTTTATAAACTAAGGTCTTAAATAATGTTTACCTTCCCAGTGGTAGGAAGAGTTTGGGTTTGTGTAAAAGTATCTTCTCCATGAATGCTGATCAGTTCAGCCTCTGTAGGCGGAAATGGCGAAGGAAAAACCACCATGTCGCTCTTGATTGTGTCTGAGCTAAAACAAACGTCATATTGTTGCGTCGATTTAGAGAAGGACAAGGTGCCATCTGGATGTGTGCTGATCACTGGAGCACTGTACCTGCTGAAACTGCCGTCTGTCCTGTAGCATTTAGCTGCTATCAAACCCACAAAACTCAATAAAAATATGATTGATACTGAGACAATAGCAATGAGCAGATACAGATTCAGATCTGAAAAACTCTCCTTTTTAACAGGAACCTCTCGTAATAATGTCTTTATGTCATCCAGACTCTCCACAACCATAACATCCATGGACATAGTCGCTGAGAGTGATGGCTCTCCATTATCAGACACTGTAATAAGAAGTGGGTGAGTTTTTAAGTCATTGTCACTCATTCGTCTCTTAGTACTTATTTCTCCAGTGCTGCTTCCAATGCGGAAGAGATTCGTTCCTTTAGGTTCAGTTAGATGATAAGACAAAAGTGCGTTATATCCAGAGTCAGCATCAACAGCTCTGATCTTGGCTACAAAGTATCCCGCTTCAGCAGAGTAGGGAATGTTCTCACTATTAACTGATCCAGGTTCAGAATAAGGAGGTAATATAACCGGACTGTTGTCATTCTCATCCAGAATAAACACATTTACTGTCGCATTACTGCTCAGAGGAGGAACACCAGAGTCGGTTGCCTGAACATGGAAACTAAGGGTTTTCTGTTCTTCAAAATTGAAAGAATGTAGGTTATACAACTGGCCTGTCAATGAGTTAACACTAACAGCATTTATGCTTGTTGTTTTGTTATCCACAATGGAATAAGAAATTTCAGCGTTTTCATTTGAATCTCTGTCAACTGCTGACACCGTGTGTATGAGGGTTCCTAGGGGAATGTTTTCTTTTACATAGAAAGAAATTATTTTTTCCTTAAATTGTGGAGGATTGTCATTCACATCTGAAACGTCAACATAAACTACACTGGTGCTGGAAAGTGGTGGGGTACCTTCATCTACTGCTACAAGGGTTACATTATACCTGGAGATATTTTCCCTGTCATGCTGGTCTTGTAAAACAACAGAGTAATAATTCTTGTAGGAAGACTCGAGTTTGAAAGGTACATTTTCTAGCAGCTTACAACTCACTTTTCCATTTATTGCACCATCCTTGTCCGAAACTGTGACCAGAGCCACAGCAGTGTCAGTTTTTGTATCTTCCCTTAAAGAAGACAGCAATGATGTTATTACTATTTCTGGTGCATTATCATTAACATCTATTACGTCAATTAGTACTTTACATTTAGTTGTCATGGGAGGAGAAGCTTTATCATGGGCTTCTACTCTAAGTTCATAAAAAGCTTTGTCCTCAAAATCAATATTTCCTTTAACTTCAATCTCCCCAGAATCAGGACTGATAGAAAATACATCAAGATTTTTTTCCTGACCATGACTGCTAAACAGATATGTTATTTCTCCATTTGAACCTTCATCCATGTCGGTAGCATTGAGTTTGATTATCTTAGTTCCGTGCGGTGTGTTCTCTGTCACACGGACTTTATAAAGAGGATTGCGAAACACTGGAGCATTATCGTTTGTATCTAAAATGTTAACTGTAATTTGTAATGTCACAGATCTGGATGGTTTCCCTCCATCAGAAGCAGTCAACATTAGTCGTATTACAGGTTCTTTCTCTCTATCTAAAGCTTTTCGAAGGATTAGCTCTGCAGACACGCCATGTTCACCATCCTGGTTTACTTCTATTGAGAAATGTTCATTAGGACTCAGTTTATAGCTTTTAACAGCGAAAAGTCCTACATCTTCATCCACTGCACTGATCAAGGAAAATGTAGCTCCTGGCTGCACTGATTCAGAGATATTCAAAACCTGAGTTTCAACAGGGAACGTAGGAGAATTGTCATTCACATCATTAACATTAACTATCACTCGACTCAGACTGAGAGGGTGGTTTACTATCGCCTCAAAATTCAAGGAACAGGATGGAATACTAGGACATAACTGCTCGCGGTCAATTCTTTCTGCAACATACAAGACGCCAGATTTCAAATTCACATCAAAATACCTCGTTCTGATGCCGAATACAAGCTGAAATGCCCGTGATTCCAAATCCTGGACGTTTAAATTCATGTCCTTCATCACATTTCCGACGACAGTTCCGATATTTACTTCCTCTGACACGGTGTAGACAATCTGCCCATCCACTGGAACTGAAAAACATATCAGGAGCCAGAGAAAAGTAATATGTGGGGACGTCAAGTCCTTCCTGTCTGCCATCCCTTCCGCATGAGATGGCAACGTGATCAAAACAATACAACGGTGATCAGAAGAACATCAGAACTCTGCAGACACAAAATTAAGAATGAGACTCAAGAAAACACGCCACGCATCTAGACTGTGACGCCAGGTTATAGTATAGTAATAAGTCACTCAGCAAAATCGTAGGCGGAGTTCAGATGGTATATGGAAAATATTAAAGTTTAGCGGTCTACAGTGACACCACGCGGAGCACGTCGGATCTGTGTGGCGAAACCACACAAATATAACATACATCATCACAAAAGAAAATAACCACGTATTGTAAATTAAGATAACACCGAAAGGGCTATGCTTGTCTTAAAAAAAAAAAACAAAAAAAAAAAAAAAAAAAACAAGTCTGCATAAACTACACTATACATTAACACAGAGGCACAACAAAGGCGCATGCCTCCAGAATGCAGTAAATCAGTACAGTATGAGTTTATGGTTTGGTTGTATACTATATTAGTGTTTAAAACATTCAGACAAACTGTTAAGCATGAGAAAACTGCATCATTTGAATAGCCTACATTACCAGGTGAAAAAGAAGTAGGTCTACTCTAAAATGTATTAAAAATTTACTTGAAATTCAGATCGTATATTTAAGGTAATATTGTACTCCTAACATGCTTACTTGAAGTGCGTTAAAAATTTATTAAATCGCATTTTAATATATTTTAAAAACGTATACTAGAAGTGACTACTTTGGAATTAAATATGCTTTGTTACGCTTTTAAGAAATATTCTAAAATACAAGCATACCTTTGTGACATATTAGTGTATTTTCGGAAAACACGTAATTTACTCTATAATATATTTTATGTTTACTTTGTGTAAGAACATAGTAAAATATTCAGCTTTTAGTGGGTTTAAAGTATGTAACTAATTTATAACCATATGCAGACCTACAATATATTTAAAATATACTGAACGTGCTTCATCCTGCTTTTCAAAATATTTGTAACATTTTAATATATTTCATAAAGTATATGAATTCACTCACACATAAATAGTTTATAGCTATAAAATGAGAATATGTATTCTTACATTGTACTAACTTACAATATAAATATAATTTTGTCAACTATGCCTAAGTAATAAGCCTTCTTAAAAATGTTTTAAATACATATCATGACACATCACTTATAATATGCTCATTATAATATTACTGTATTTTCCATAAGTATTTCAACATCGTATCATTTGAAGTGCATCAAATCATTTTTCCAAAGATATGCTTAAATTCCCTATTTATTTGCTTGTTTGTGAACCTAAATTCAAACAACTCAACCAATCACGTGAAGCACGAAAACAAACCTCATTGGCTTTTGTGGAAGCTCCGGGGCAAGTTCAATCTCAAACCGGTGTGCACGTTTTTGTTTTTTGTTTTTTTCGGGGCTGAACGCAGCCCTGCTGTGCGTGTGTACAGTATGTGCGTCGATGGATGTGAATAAAAGTTTAAATTAAAGCTGTTACGTCATATAGAGCGGACTTGGAAAAAAGCCATGAAACGTGTATAATTTTGGTGATTTTCAGCGGGATACACATCAGATTTCATTCAAATACATCAGTTTTTGTTTCGAAGAAGGACTAAAGTCTTAAAGGGTTTGGAACAACATGAAGGAGAATTGATTACAGAATATATATATATATATATATATATATATATATATATATATATATATATATATATATATATATATATATATATATATATATATATATATCGTCCCTGGTCGAAGAGGTGGTCCAGAGCACGGTTCAGTTGGGGTCGGGCGCGGTACGCATGTAGTGTGAGCGCTAACCGCGCCGGAGCACGGAACAGATACTGTTCTGTGTACGCTATTGCCATCATTAACACGTGGAATGTTAACACAGTGTGACACTGACACTTACTAGATAATTATCTAGCAACTTTAGGTACCGGATATATGGTTGCTTAAAGTCTATGTAGTGGCATTTTGTCTGTCATATAACAACTATAAAACATTGTCCAGTGTATTGGCAGAAAGAATAATCTGTCGTTATAGCATGTCCACCATTAAGATGCTTTTTAAAATTAAAATGAAGTTATGTGTTTCTTTTTTCCTCAGCAATTTGTAATTGTAACAATTGTAATGAAGCAAATGTTAAATATAAATTAACATTTCATTGTGAAATATTAAGTTACAATTTGTTGTTTCAGATCAGCTGCTGTTGAAATAGAAGACAAATTGAAATCAGATCAGAGAGATGAGCAAAGAAGAGAGTGGTATGTTTTAATCTCATATCAGTAAATCTCAAAGGTTTAATTCTGACTGACATATTTCCTAATAAAGTGACTATTGGGACTCAGTCAGAGTCATGCTAACTTTGGATTCAGTACTTCTGTTCTAGAGACGTTGGACCACTTCTTCTAGCTTGATGAGGATTTAGTCCAAGCTTTAAAAGGTAAACTGTGAACAGTCAAAGGGCCTGTTTACACCAGAGGAAACGCATTAAGTGACCAGATGTAAATAGGCCCAAAGAAATTCTAATGCATATCTATGCAAATTGTAATGCATATGATGTTCAAAAACACCACTTAGAACTACTGATTAATTCTTTTTCCTTTCATAGACTCTGATGTGCAGTTTTCAAAGACCAGAATTACATGCCCTCAGATGCAGAAAATGCAACACATCATACTCAAAGAAAAAATGTGACCCTGCACTTGAAGATGAAGATGGTGAAATTTCAAGTGTTCTGTTTCTTTGCTTGGTTCAGCCATTTGCTTTGTGTGTGTGTGCGTGTGTGTGTGCGTGTTTTTGTGACATATCAGGACACAACTTTGTATAATGACATGGGTATGACACAGGTATTACAAGGAGAGGGTGAATTATGAGGACATAACCCATGTCCCCCATTTTTCAAAACACTTATAAACCATACAGCATGAGTTTTTTTTTTTTGAGAAAGTAAAAATACACAAAGTTTCCTGTGAGGGGTAGGGTTAGGTCTAGGGTTGGTGTAGGGCAATAGCACATACAGTTTGTAAAGTATAAAAACCATTATGCCTATGGAATGTCCCCACAATTCACAAAAACAAACATGTGTGTGTGTGTGTGTGTGTGTGTGTGTGTGTGTGTGTGTGTGTGTGTGTGTGTGTGTGTGTGTGTGTGTGTGTGTGTGTGTGTGTGTTATTACAGCCTGTAAAAAGGGTTCATATGTGTATCTCTTATCATCACAAGACTGCAGTCACTAATAATCAGAAGACTTCCTGTTAATGAAGTATCTGGAAAAGATCTACTCTATGAACAATGCATTAAATTACATTAAATAAAGACAAAAATAAATAAATAAAATATAAAAAATAAAAGCATCAGTTGTACGCTCGGTTATTAATGGCATTGAAATGCCGCCATATGTTTTTATCTCGGTGCGGCGCGGACGCGCCTGAAAAAAAAATGCGCGCGTCGCTTAAAAAATGAGCTTGCCTGCCGAGCGTCTACATTTGAAATAACGAACTTGAGCGCGCATAAGACGCGATATGTGAACGGCCCCTAAGAAGACCGATTTATGCGGTCACCTGTAGGTCAATTGGCAGATTGCACCTTTATCTTTATTCAAGTGGAATGTAATTATTGTTGTAATATAGTAATTTGCCAATAGGTGTCACTGTTGTATTGCCATGTAGTTGTGTCACTACAGTTCTGTTATTCATTCTTCTTCTTTGTCTTCTTTTTCTTCGTTGGATATAATAAAGAGCACATGTAACTTCAATAGGTTATGGGCCCAGATCTTCGCTAAAGCAAAAAAGAGGTAGTTTTACACAATTTTTTTTTGTGAAATAGACAGTGTTGTGGAACTCACAATGGAGGATAAACTGTTTATTGAAAAGCTGAGTGGGCCAGAGAACTGGGCAACGTGGAAATTTCAAATGGAACATTTGATGAAAGCTAAAGGACTATGGGGCATGGTGATGGAGACTGACAACGTGGCAGAAGGAGCAAATGCACAGGCAAGAGCAGAATTTGAAAAACGGAAAGAAAAAGCATTTTCTGTGTTGGTGCTGAATGTGATTACGTCTCAGTTGTACCTGATAACAAGCTGTAAGACCCCTAAGGAAGCGTGGGACACGCTAAAAGGACATTTTGAGAGAGACACTCTTGCAAACAAGCTGTTTCTGAAGAAAAAAATACTTCAGATGTGAAATGAAGGAAGGAGAAAACATAACTGAACATTTGAAACGAATGAAGGAGCTAACTGACCAGCTAGGGGCAATAGGTGCGGTGATTGAAGAGGAGGACCAGATTGTAACCACTGCTGGGTAGCTTGCCAGCAAGCTATGCTACAATTGTTACTGCACTGGAAACTAAGTTGGACAGTTTAACACTGCAGTTTGTTCAGCAAGCATTAATAAATGAAGAACAAAAACGAGTGTCTGCTGATGGTAACTATGGCGGTGCTATGTCCAGTGGTGCTGCGTCTGGAGGCGCATCAGCAATGTCAACACAAGTTCATAGTGATATGCAGGCTAACTCCAAGGCAGTGAGAGCTGACAGATCCGGCTCGTGGAGATGTTACAAGTGTGGGTAAAGAAGGACATATCAAGCGTGACTGTCCAAGTAAGAAAAAAAAACAGACTAAAACTCACAAAGCCAAAAATGTAACATGTGAACATGATGAAGACTCGTCTGAGAGTGCCTTCGTCGCCAGAGAGGCAAATCAGGATAAGATGACACAACAGGTAGAGTGGTTGATCGACTCTGGAGCTTCAAAGCACATGACGTGTCATGAAGAAATTCTTCAAGATTACCAGAAATTTCCAAAAACACAGTCTGTGAAACTTGGTGATGGCAGAGTGGTTGATGCTCTAGGACTTGGTAATGTTAAACTGAGAATGGCATTAAAAATCAGTGATGTAAAAAAATGTCACAATGTTTGATGTGCTGTATGTTCCCAAGTTATCCGGGAATCTCTTCTCAGTGGGAGCTGCTGTAAAAAAAGGAAATACGGTGCAGTTCAAGAAGTCTCGCTGTTACATCCGTGATTAAAAATGGAAATCTCAGAGGAATGGGAACACAAAGATCTGATGGATTGTATCAGCTGGATGTTGAGGGAAGGTCGCCCACCTGTCACTGTGCATCAAGTGCATTAGTAGCAACCAGCTTGTGGCATCAACGACTGGGTCACACCACTAAGTTGAAGGAACTTAAAAAACTGGTGAATGGAGTGGACTATCCTGCAGAGAAAGAAGTTCCATTCTGTGAAGCATGTGTGGAAGGCAAGCTGTCTAGAAAGCCACATAAGCCAGTGGGAGAAATCCGTTCCAAACGTAAACTACAGTTGGTTCATAGTGACGTCTGCGGCCCCATGCAGACTGAATCTATAGGTGGATCAAAGTACTTTGTGACTTTTATTGATGACTATTCTAGATGTTGCAAGGTGTACTTTATGAAACAGAAGAGTGAAGTTCTTTGCAAATTCAAGGAATTTGAGAAAATATTATCCAATGAGTGCGGACAGAAAATAGCAAGACTCAGAACGGATAATGGTGGGGAATACACATCCAAAGAATTCCAAGAATACTTGAAGGCTCAAGGTATCCACCATGAGACAACTGTACCTCACACACCTCAGCAAAATGGTGTTGCAGAAAGAAAAAATAGGACATTAATTGAAGCAGCGAGAACCATGCTCTCTCACGCTAAATTAACAAAGTCTTACTGGGCAGAGGCTGTAGGAACCGCAGCTTACATACAGAACAGACTCCCCACATCTGTTCTGAAACAAGTGACGCCCTACCCAGAAATGGTGCGACAAACAGCCAAATGTGAGTCACATGAAAGTGTTTGGTTGCGTAGCTTATGCACATGTCCCAGACATTGAAAGAAGAAAACTGGACAAAAAGGCTGTGAAGCTTCGTTTCGTGGGATATGCCAACAATGCCAAGGGCTATCGCTTGTTTGACGAAGAAAAAAGAAGTATTCTAATTCGTCGGGATGTGATCTTCAACGAGTCAGACTTTGACTTGAAACAAGAAGGTGGATATTTCTTGTTCGGAGAATGAAGTTATCATGAAAACTGACGAGAGAACCCCAGTCGATGCTACTGTCGATGAAACTGCTAGAGAAGGTGGCAGAATCAGAAAACCACCTAAGAGATATGGCTATGATGAGTTTGCCGACCTGGTGACTGTTGATCATTATGCTACTGTTTGTTGTGTTGCAGAACCAAGCACACTGAAAGAGGCAATGATGAGTCCAAATGCAAAGGAATGGCAGGAGGCTGCTGACTTGGAATATGAATCACTGCTGGGAAAATAAGACATGGGATTTAGTGAAACTACCAAAGGATCGGAAAGTCATAGGATCAAGATGGGTGTTTAAAGTCAAGCATCATAGTGACGGACGAGTGGAGAGATACAAGTGCAGACTTGTGGCTAAGGGTTACTCACAGAAGTATGGTGCTGACTACGATGAAACTTTTTCACCCGTGGTACGTTTTAGCTCAATACGTACGTTACTGTCCTTTGCAATCCAGAATAACATGCATGTGCATCAGATGGATGTGGTAACCGCATTTCTAAATGGACACCTGGATGAGGAAATCTATATGGAGCAACCAGAGGGATACATCAGACCAGGAGAAGAAAGTTTGGTGTGCAAGCTGAAGAAGTCAATATATGGACTGAAGCAGTCCCCTCGCTGCTGGAGCAGAACTTTCACAGAGTTCATGAAGAACATTGGATTCAAACAGAGTACATCAGACCCATGTGTGTTCGTGAGATCTCGACAGGAGCTGGAGATATTAGCTGTGTATGTTGATGATCTAATTCTGATCACAGAGTCGATGGAAAGCATGGAAGAGCTGAAAACTTGCTCTTAAGAAGCGCTACAAGATGAAGGACATGAGAGAACTGTCCTACATCTTGGGAATCTCTGTCATCCAAGACAAAGACAAAAAACTGTGTGTTTCTTCATCAGAAGCATTACGTTGAAGCCGTTCTTCAGAAGTATGGTATGCATGATGCAAACCCTGTTGCAACTCCAGCTGATGCAAATGTAAAGCTAAAAAGGGACGATGGTGTCAGCAAGCCTGTGAACCCAAGTACTTACCAGTCTATGGTTGGTAGTCTACTGTATGCTGCGATGGCCCACACGGCCGGACATAGCACAAGCTGTGAGCGTTGTGTCAAAGTTCAATGCAAATCCAAATGTTTCACATCTGACTGCAGTGAAGAGAGTTCTACGGTACTTGAAGGGTACACTGAATCTCGCTCTCAAGTATGAGCGGTCAGAGTCTGGAACTTTGGTCGGTTTCTCAGATGCTGACTGGGCAGGAGACCAGGACGATCGTCGTTCTACAACCGGAAATGTGTTCTTACTGGGTGGAGGAGCGGTGAGTTGGCTCAGCAAGAAACAGTCAACTGTTGCTCTTTCAAAAGCGGAGGCTGAGTATGTTGCACTTAGCCAAGCAGCTCAGGAATGTACCTGGCTTAGACGACTACTGAGTGATCTTGGAATGGATGCTACTCCTGTGGTCATCCTGGAGGACAACCAAGGAGCCATTGCAATCGCAAAGAATCCAGTTTGATCATTCAAGAACCAAGCACATTGACATTCGCTACCATTACATTCGTGAATGTGTGTCAGAATGGACAAATACAAATGCAATATTGTCCCACAGATGACATGAAGGCTGACATCTTGACCAAGCCATTGGTGAGGCAGAAGTTTGAGTATCTTAGGAGTGAGATTGGACTTTGTTTCATTTAATTCTGTTTAGTCTGATCTTAAAAGGGCTAGAATGTGTTTAGTTTTAAATATGTTACGGTGGTGTAAACCAGTATAACATGGGCATATTTTTTTTTTTGGGTTAATATAATTTACTAAGAAATGGCTTAGTCCTATTGTAAAATTAAGTGGGAGTGTTGTAATATAGTAATTTGCCAATAGGTGTCACTGTTGTATTGCCATGTAGTTGTGTCACTACAGTTCTGTTATTCATTCTTCTTCTTTGTCTTCTTCTTCTTCGTTGGATATAATAAAGAGCACATGTAACTTCAATAATTATAATATAAGGATTTAATTGTACTTTATTGTACATGTTATTACTCGTTTTTTGTTGTTGTTTTAAATGAATTTATAAATGAAAAATAATTAAACAGGGCAAAAAAATAGAGGTACACATCTAAATTAAATGACCGAACAAAAAAATAATAATAAAATAAATAATGTAGGAAATATACTTCAAAGACTGGGGTGGGGGGGGTTGGGGGTAATGGGGTGGATAATCTGTCAATGACTTGCTGACTTGCACGAAAACCAGCAAACTATTGGTCCCAGAAATAACGTAATATGTAACACTTTTGTCACCAGACCTCCAGCTTGACCATTCTCACTTAGAAAAGCGTCAATAACGGGAGCTGGGAAATGTGGAGCATTGTCATTAACATTAGAGATATGTACAGTTATAAGAGTGCTGCTGGAAAGAGGCGGAGTTCCTTCATCTGCACCTATAATTGTGATGTTACACAGAGAAACACTCTCTCTGTCCAGAGGCCCATCTATCACTAGAGAATAATAATTGTTATATGACGTCTCCAGTTTGAAAAGATCCAAGCCTTTCAGTGCACAGTGTACAATACCATTTTTAACTCCATCTTTATCAGCCACTGCAATTAAGGCAAGAGCAGTTCCTGACGTTGTGTCTTCTTTCACACTTTCCAACAGAGTAGTGACTATTTCTGGAGCATTGTCATTCTCATCGACAACTTTTGGTGAAAATAGGTTTATTATCATTTACATCCATGACGTCAATAACAATTTTCAGTGTTCCAGATTTAGGAGGTTTTCCTCCGTCAATAGCAGTGAGTATTAAGTGGATAACAGCTTGTTTCTCTCTGTCTAAAGCGTTCTGTGGCAATAACTCAGCTAACATCTGTTGCCCGCTATTAACATCTAAAGAAAAATACTGAGTTTGTAGTCTTTCAGATAATTGCTGCCAACATCTGGATCTTTTGCAATAGGAAGAGGAAATCGTTCCCAATCATCTGCATTCTCTGTAACATTGACAACATGCTTGCTGTCTGAAAAAAAAAAAGAGAGAATTGTCGTTCACATCCACAATTATAATTTCAAGTCGGTAAAGTCTGTGAGGATTCTGAACAAGAGCCTCTAATTTCAACGTACATTTCTGATTACTGCCACACAACTCCTCACGATCAATCCGGTCTTTGACAAACAGCGAGTCCGTTTTTACATTTACATCAAAAGACTTTGCATTTGATCCAGGCATTATCTGAAACATGCGTGATTCTAGTTCCTGATCACTGACCTTCAGCTAGGCCTTTTGCTATATTCCCGAACACAGTTCCTTTATTTACCTCCTCGGAGACGGACAATTTGGCCAAGCGAAGATTTCCATAAAGACAGAAATAAAACGACCCAGAAGCCATAGGATACTGTAATATCCATGATTGTGCAGCAAAATGTCTTGCAATTTATTTAGTGTAAAAAGACTAAAATAGGTCAACAGATTTTTCTTGATACAATCCGACATCACGACGCAGAAAGGACTATAAGCCTTGGTTATTTACACTCTTCAACGCATTTACTCTTGTTCTGATGCTGTAAAGGAGGAGCTCAGAGAACTCTCAAAGTCATGGTCTGCAGTGCCACCGCATGTCGCAAAAGTGAAGAGACAATAATTTTTCTATGCAACAGAGTGAAACAAACTTATCACCGTCTTCATAATGTCGAATCTAAGCCTTCATATCTAAGCAATCATTACGAAACAGAAAAAAATGCAAAAATGAACATTAAGAAAGAATATAGACGTCACTGCCGCTGTCCTTGGTGCTGAAGTGATTTTGCTTTTTAAATACAAACAAGGATATAGTTAAGCCATAAAACAAAGTAAAGAAACAAACAGCAAAATCTTTTCAAAAGGTAGTCGTTGCAACATGCAAATAAATTAATTAATTAATTAATTAAATAAATAAATAAATAATCTATAAGTAGGCAAAAAAAACATCGGTTTATTAATATATGCTGTCTTGCAGTGTACAAAAGCAACGTATCTGAGAAAGCAGAAACGCAGTACAAGCAAACCAAACTGTGTTGATGAATTCCCAAAGTTGTAAAGTAATAGGAATACAAATACGCCAGCGTCACGTGATGCTTACAAAAATAAAATATATCATCTTAACAACAAGCAAAATGTTAAAAAATTCGTGGAAATATTACGTTTCCCACTTTGCCACATCATCTAGTATTTTACTTGAGTTTGGGTGCGTCTTAACTTTTAATTTTAAATACTTAAAATATAAGGAAATACATTTGTTTTCTTTTTTTATTATTTTATAAATATATAAATGGGAAAAAAGAAAGCTCAACATAAACGTCGCTAAAAAATTTACTTTAGCAAGTCAAGTGTAGTAGAAGTGAACTAAAATTCAATGTCTTACCTTCCCAGTGGTAGGAAGAGTTTGTGTGCGCGTAAAAGTGTCTTCTCCATTAATGCTGATCAGTTCTGCATCTGCAGGTGGGAATGACGAGGGGAAAACGACTACATCACTCTTGATTGTGTCTGAACTAAAACACACGTCGTACTGTTGTGTGGATTTAGAGAAGGACCAGCTGCCGTCTGGATGTGTGCTGATCACTGGAGCGCTGTACCTGCTGAAACTGCCGTCTGTCCTGTAGCATTTAGCTGCTATTAAACCCACCAGACTCAGTAAAAAGATGACTGATACTGAGACAATGGCGATGATCAGATACAGATTCAGAACTGAAAAACTCTCCTCTTTAACATGAACTTCTCTGAATGATGTCTTTATGTCATCCAGACTCTCAACAACCACAATATCCATGGACATAGTCGCTGAGAGTGATGGCTCTCCATTATCAGACACTGTGATAAGAAGTGGGTGACTTTTTAAGTCATTGTCACTCATTCGTCGCTTAGTCTTTATTTCTCCAGTGCTGCTTCCAATGCGGAAGAGATTCGTTCCTTTGGGTTCAGTTAGATGATAAGACAGAAGTGCGTTATATCCAGAGTCAGCATCAACAGCTCTGATCTTGGCTACAAAGTATCCCGCTTCAGCAGAGTAGGGAATGTTCTCACTATTAACTGATCCAGGTTCAGAATAAGGCGGTAAAATAACCGGACTGTTGTCATTCTCATCAGTTATAAAAACATTTACTGTTAAGTTAGTGCTTAGTGATGGAACACCTGAATCTGTGGCCTGAACTTCAAAAAGAAACGATTTAAGATCTTCATAGTTAAATGACTGTTTACTGTACAAGTCTCCACTCTCACTATTTATTTCAATCATAGAGACCAATGGAACGACAGTTTTGTCTCTGCTAATTATAGTATACGAAATATGAGCATTCTGGTTGATATCTGGATCTTGAGCAGTCACTGTCGTTATAATGGCACCTGCTGGACTGTTTTCATTTAAATATACGTTCATTATAGCTTCTGGAAAGTGTGGAGCGTTGTCATTCACATCAGATATATGAACTGTGATAACACTGGTACTAGAGAGCGAAGGGGTCCCTTCATCTGCAGCTATTATTGTGATATTATAATTCGCAATTTCTTCTCTGTCCAGTGTTCCATCTACAACTAAAGAGTAGTAATTTTTATACGAGGACTCGATCTTAAACGGCACCTGACCTACAATGTTGCAGTTCACTACTCCATTTTTACCTCCGTCTTTATCAGAGATTGTAATTAGAGCTACAGCTGTTCCGACTTTTGAATCCTCTTTAATAGTACTGGCCAAAGAAGTCACCATCAGCTCGGGTGGGTTGTCATTCACATCGACAACTTCAACTAAAACTTTACACTGGGAACTCTTAGGAGGATGGCCTTTATCTTTGGCTGCCACCCTCAATTCAACAGCAGCATTTTCTTCATAATCAATATTACCTTTAATTGTTATAAGTCCGCTGTCAGGGTTAACTGAAAATAAATCTGATGCTTTGCTAATACCGTGCTTAACAATAGAAAAGGTTATATCACTATTTATTCCCTCGTCTAAATCAGAAGCGGAAAGGGAGATGATTTGGGATCCCAGAGCAATATTTTCGTTGACTTTCACTTTGTAAAGAGATTTGCTGAAAACTGGAGAGTTGTCGTTGACATCCAAAACATTTATGATTATCTCTAATGTTCCAGAAAATGCAGGTTTCCCTCCATCAATTGCAGTCAGTGTTAGATGGATGACAGTCTGTTTTTCTCGATCTAAAGCTTTAATCAGAACCAGTTCGACAGTGACACTCTGTTCGACGTTCTGCACATCCAGAGAAAAGTGCTCGTTGTGACTAAGCTTGTAGGTTTTAACCGCATTGTTGCCGGAATCTGGATCTTCAGCCAAAGAAAGAGAAAATTTCTCTCCAGGAGATGAGACCTCTGTTATATTCAGTATCTGACTGCTAATCGGAAATAATGGCGCGTTATCGTTTATGTCAATTATATTTATTTCTATTCTATACAGGTTCAATGGATTATGGGCCATTGCTTCTAAATGCATCGTGCATTTCTGTTCAGTAGAACAGTGCGATTCTCGATCAATTCGATTATTTACAAACAGAATCCCAGTCTTTAAATTCACCCCAAAATACCTTTTGTTGGTTCCATATACAATCTGAAACATACGAGGTTCCAGTTCCTGCACACTGATGTGAAGATCTTTTGCTATGTTTCCGACAACGGTTCCCACATTCACTTCCTCCGAGACGGAATATGCAATCTGACCGGAAGATAAAGTCCAACAATAAGACAGCAGAATCGCAGTCCATATAAATCCAACATATTGAATCATCTCTGCTTATAACCAACAATTCAAGATCTAAACTAAACAAATATGCACTGAACCAAAACAAACAAAACCAGCTCGAACGTGGTTCACTACACGACCGCAGAAGACACTGCTGATTTGAGAAGGTTAAGACTGGTGCTTTGGAAGGAGGATACATGCAAATAAGCAAGTTATTATGGTCTTGGAAAATTGTCACGGTTAACAGCGGCTCCAGGTGGTTTCTAATGGAATAGCAGTGCACTATTAATGTTGATCCAGGAACACCTTCAAGTATAAAAGGAAATGGAAACCCTGCAAAGTGTATTTTTTTTAAAACGCACTTCCACGACATAATAGAAAAAGGGCTTGTGTAATGAGATTATCATAAAAGTCAGGTGAACTCTCTACTATATGTTTTCACAATGAATGTCAACAACACAATCAAGTGTAAACATTTTGCAAGAGACAAAATAAATTAACGAATAAATAAATCAGCAGTAAATCATAACGCACTTGTTTAAATCGTTTTCAAAACGAACTGGGATGATAAAAATGGCAGTTGTATAAGAAAAAATATAGGCTTTCTTCGCGATGACCACAGCTGTCGCTGTCCAGTCAGAAGTTCTGAAATTCAAACAGGAAATCGTATAAAAAATAACGAACATACGAAAAGAAAGAAGAAGATAACTTTTTATGATAACTTTTATAAACAATTTTTTTAACTGCAAAGCTCTGTCCCACTATTTGAAATGTGGGTTGCGAACTAATTAGAAAATGAAAAGACTATAAAACACCTCCTATCAAATTTAGTTTGGCCCCGAGGTTAACAACTGTCGTTTTCAGAAGGGGAATATTTAATATTTTCATGTTCAAGGCTTTTTTTGTACACTACTAGTGGAGAGTGTGAAGAATAATAAAACAACAAAACAACCCTCCATCAATGGTGGCAACTTGTTTGCACATCATGAAATTCCATTTCAGCAGTGGCAAGATGGTCAGAATACCAGAAACTATTGAACAAGTGGTTAAAATATCTTCAAACAAGAAAAACACCACAATTATGTTTTATTTTATTCATTATTATTATTATTATTATTTTTATTATTACAAATAAATAATGGGATATCGCTATATCCCCCATAGAAGGAAGAGTATTTGCGCGTTAAATAGCTTTTTTACACATAATGAAAATTAAATGTAATGACTGCTGAACAATTTCTTAAAGCTTGAAAAAAAAAAATTCAGGGCCCAGTTCCCCAAAACGTTCTTATCGCTAAGTAGTTCTTAACCTATTCCTTAATCTCTCTCTTAATGTTATGGCACGATTCCCGACACGTTCGTACGCTAAGTTTATCTTCTGTAAGTCACACTTTCATAAGGTTGGTCTGGACCATTCGTAAGCTCTCTCTTAGCGTTGTTTGAGCTCAAGACGCTAGTCGCCGCCAATGTGGAGCAGTCTTTAGAAATCAGCGCAGCGCAGTACAAGTCAAACTATGGTATGTTGACAATGTTGTGGCTCAAAAATGATTTTATTTTATGGACATTTTAAGACTAATAATAAAATATGTTTGCAATGGATACAGGCCTATTTGTGAAGTTAACTTTATTTGGTATCAGAACTAACATGGCGGTAATTAGCCTAGGCTATTTCATAATGTCATTAAAGCGTTTAAATTGGCAATCACTTCTGATAATTAAAATCTGGCAAACAATTTGGCTCTAAATGGCTAAGATCTATAAATGGGTAAGCATGGTGGTGTCCAGTAAGCAACCAACTATGGCAGCGATCCAATGTGTCCTTGTATTGAATCAAAGACGGCGCCGGCCGCGGAGTCATTTAGTCCATGTCAATTTTTTTATTCGGCAAAACTTAAGCCCTTTTGACATTTTGCCTGACGTGCTATATTAAAAAAAATCGCCTCCCAAGACAACTCATTATGGAGCAGCTGGACCTTCTCAGACCTGCGCTTGCCAGGCTAACGCGGTGGAATTTTGCTTTAAGCCCTGAAGTCCAGCTGCTTGCAACGCTAAGGTTTTTTTTGCTACATGGAGCTTCATCGAGGTCGTGGGAGAGGGCTATGCCCTAAGCAAGACCTCGGTGTGGAGGTGCGTCCACACTGTCACCAACGCCCTTTTGCGCCATGCAGGGGAATTCTGATTGTTAAGTACCTTACCATTAATATAAAAGTGTATTAGATAATTTTTATAAGTCGTTAAACCCATGTCAAGAAGCGGCACAAGTGGCACAACGGGATAAGGAGGGTGGATGATTAGCGAGGGATACCCGGTTCGTCTACCCGTCACAACATAACATATTGCTGACAATTTGATAATTTAATTAATAGTCTATATTTTACGGATAATTTAAACTATGTTAAAATAAATGTTACTGGAATAATTTGAGGAATGTTTCATAGAACGTGTTGTCTTTCTTAACGCCGTAATGCACCTTCGCGTGAAGTGGAAAATCGATTCCTGAGCAATCGATGCCAACTAATTCAGCACCTTCACTTGGGACAGCGCCTTTGTAACGTCAAACGTAAGAGGCAGCGTGTTAAGAAGCTTCCTAAGGGACACTTCGGGGAACACACTTATGAGCATAAACAACTTTGGTAAGATATATCTTTCGAGTCTTCTTAGCGCGCCAAGAGTGAGCGTTATCGGGGAACCGGGCCTAGATTAATAACAATACATGAGGAGAAATCACCAGTGTCTTGCCTTCTCTGAGGTTGGAAGAGTTTGTGTGCGCGTAAACGTTTCACCACTATTAATGCTGATCAACTCCGCGTCTGCAGGTGGGAATGACGAGGGGAAAACATCTTCATCACTCTTGATTATGTCTGAACTAAAACACACGTCGTACTGTTGTGTAGATTTAGAGAAGGACCAGCTGCCGTCTGGATGTGTACGGAGCCCCGCACATATGGCATGCAGGGAAAATAGTAGGCTAAATCGTGTGCACGTTTTAGTACATTGAGGGAACGAATTAGTAAATCGTGCGCACAACTGATTTATTTTTTCTTGCATGTCATGTGCGGGGCTCCGTAGGATGTGTGCTGATCACTGGAGCGCTGTACCTGCTAAAACTGCCGTCTGTCTTGTAGCATTTAGCTGCTATTAAACCCACGAAACTCAGTAAAAAATATGACTGATACTGAGACAATAGCGATGAGCAGATACAGACAAAAAAAAAAAAAAAAAATCCTCTTTAACCAACCTGGTCTCATGTGAAATAGGTACCTCTGCACACTTTTTTTGGAGCGCCACAAATATGTACCATTCGGTACAGTTTTGAAACACAAACGTCCACTGGGGTCGCTAAAGAGTGACATTTTTTTCCTTCTTTTACAAAGAAGAAACAGCACTGCATTGAATATATTTTTGAAAAAAAATAGTAATATGTGATATATAAAGAGTGACATTTTTTTTTCTTTTTATATATATATATATATATATATATTATATATATATATATATATATATACAAATAACTGACTCCTCAACAAGAAAAAAACGTACATAGTTCTTAAGAAACTTGTTCTTACTTTTATCAAAGAGTTTAAGAAAAAGCTACGTTACTCAACATTTAATCAGAGTTTTTTTTTGTTTTGTTTTGTTTTGTTTTGTTTTGTTTTGTTTTGTTTTGTTTTGTTTTTTTGTCCTTGTTTTTATTGATTTATATTCTGTAGCCTTCTCATCGTCAGTGATTCATTCCAGTCAAAATATAGTACATATATTCTACCCGTTAATTAACGAGACTGCAGAGTTGTGCTACGGCTGTTGCCTCTAAAAGTTGCTGTTTAGTTTTTGAGAAATAACGTTACTGTTTCTCTATCGGTTTGGTGTGTCAAATCTAACAGTAATCTACAGAACCCATGAGCCTTATCGACAGTGACCATCAGTTTTAATTGTTTCTCCTTCGATTGTGAGAACGGGGATTCCTTTTGGATAGTAATTTAATTAAAATAAATTTAATAAATGTAATTTAATTAATTAGTGGACGCCAGCATTACCCGTGATCCTAAGCATCCGTTGCTTTTATTTTTCCTGATAAATATTTTGGCATTTTTTGTATATTTTATAATCATTCAAAATGTTCAAAATGTATAAAATAACAGGTATTCTAAAATGTTTTTCAATAAACATATTTGTGTGTGTGTATATATATATATAGATATATATATATATATATATATATATATATATATATATATATATATATATATATATATATATATATATATATATATATGATATAATTATTATTATTTATTTTTTTTTTTCAAAATATTTCATCTTTAATGGGGCTTTGGGTATTCTTATAATACATTTTTTTCTTTCTCACTTACTACCCTAAAACCCTACCCTAAAACACTACCCCTTCTTCTTCTTCTTCTTCTTCTTCTTCTTCTTCTTCTTCATTAAAAATGTATTTTGACATTATTTAATATAATTTGAAATTCAAGGTTTAAACTAAACATGTATTTAGTTTTGTCCAGAATGAGAAAAAAAAGAAACACTACCATAATTGATTATCATCACTATAATGAACAGTAAAAAAAAAAAAAAGAAAAAAAAAACATTGGACCCCACTTATTCAAAAAAAAAAAAAAAAAAAAATTGTTTTCTGTACCACAGAAGAAACAATCTCATACAGGTATGGAACGGCATGAGAGTGAGTAAATGATGACAGAATTTGCAGCTTTGGGTCAACTAACTTTATCCCTTCAAATTTGCTAAATAGTGCCCACTAGTGGCAGTGAGATGTATAAAACTGCCAAAGAGATACTGACATTAAAAAAAGTTAAAAAGGGCTGCAGAATTTATCTTTTGCCTATGCAATGGCAAATTAAAACAATGCTAAATCAGATGCTTGACGTTGAGGACATCCTAATTCATACATTTTATTTATTCAGTAGTTGTTCAAAATACTTGCATGATTGATGTTTTTAATGTAAAAAAATAAATTAAAAAATGAAAATCACTTTTTTATGTCAAGGTATTTGCTTGCTATATATGCTTTATAAATTAGGGGCTGGTGTGTTGGAGTTTCTTTTGTATATTTGATGTTATTACACTTGATTAATAATAAGAAGAAGAAGAATTAGCTGGAAGAGGACCTTTTTATTATTTTTCTGTGAAAGAGGTTAGGGGTTATTATGCCCATATAAACTATAATGAGACAAAAGGCCCCTACACTATGCTGTAACTATATATATTTTTATAAGTAATATTAAATAAATGTGTTGAATTTCTTCTCAATGTATCTTTTTGCTTCCAATGTTGTGTTATTGTACTCTGACATTTTAAGAGATTGTGTGAAATCAATATATTTAATAAATAGTTTTTGGACTGTAAAAAAACGAATTATCTAAATCTTCCTTGTACTTACCATGTGGATGTTGCGTGATGTTGCATTTCACACATTCATATGCTTTCATTACATGGTTTAGGTGCTAGAACAGAACATTTTGTTCAAGATCTTGCTTTGCCATTTTATATTTTAAAAATTTATATTAAAAAATAGTTTTTATGAAAGCGTTTGACTACACACACATACACACACACACACACACACACACACACACACATATATATATATATATATATATATATATATATATATATATAATTTTAATGAATATTTTATATAATCAATTTCATATTTACACTAAAATTACTTTCGTAAAATTACGAAATTTGTATGAACTTTATTAAGTGAAATATATATAATCTCAGAAAAAAGGGTGTAACTATCAAAATGAAAAAAAATGGGAATAAAAACTAGCAAAAATAACAGTATAAGTAAAAGAAGCAAACATGCATGCAGGGAACTCAAGACGACTTATGGAAAATTACGATTTACAGCGTTAAATTCATTACATTTAATGGAACATACTTGTGGTAGTAGACAGTATGTGAACATAAATCCAAGTAATCATTGAAAACTCAAATAAAAATGTTTAATCTCTATGTCATTTACTTGTTTAGTGAAGAGGAGAGAAGTATTCCCTAAACACAGCTGTCCACACTTATATGAACAGACAAAAAAAAAAAAAAAAAAAAAAAACACTGAAAAGCAAAACATGTCATGATTGAGCAAACCAGTTACAATGTAAAAAATAAATTTATAGACTAAGAAGGATCTCAAGTACTTCATCTGAGTAGTTGAAAAGCTGAGCTCCAGAAAATCAATAATGTGGTGGATTTTTTGACAGTTACACATTTAAAACAAAATGGATAGAATAAAGAACCCTAAACTCTAACACAAAGAACCATTTTAGAAATGGTTATTCAGGACAATATGATTTTTAATAGAACTGTTGTACTATGTACAGAATATGTAAAGAAACTTTAAAGAACTATCTTTTATTAGAATATTGGCTACAATTAAAAATTGTTATAATAAAAATAATTTTACTGTGTTTATTCAAGGAGCAATAAAAGTATTGAAGTGTTTTTTTGTTTGTTTGTTTTTTTTACAACACTTGACATTTTTGGAGCTTAAATTCGACTACAATTATGAAAAAATAAATGTAAAAAAAATGCAGTGATGGCAGACTAAATGTTGCATGTGCTTTTAGTAGACACTTTGACCTGAACTACTACTTCTTATAGAACATGAAAAAGTGAGTGGTGCATTTCATCTGAAGACACCCACAGGGAAACGACAATTATCATTTGTATGCATCAGACAGATCTGAGAGTACTTATGACAGTATGAACTCCACTGAAACACAAGAGATGGACAGAGAAGATGAAGAGGAGATGGAGATCTATTCCAATGCAGACATTATATTTAATTAGGATCGCAGAACAGGGGTGGAGGACTCAGATACAAAGAGACAATGAATGCTTCAAAGCGCAGGTACAGACTCATCTCATTATGTAAATAAACAGAGAGAGACATGTTCGGAGCAGAATGTACGGAGCAGCTGCAGTATGTTCGGTGCTGTTGTGTGTTCTGATGACTGGCATCATAGTGCTATGCATCCAGCTCAGTACAGAGACTCACAACTGTCAAACTGAAATCAAGAACTTTACTGATGAGAGAGGACAGTTACAAAACAATTATACAGTCCTCATGAAAGAGAGAAACCAGTTACAAAAAGAGAATACGGACCTCATAAATAAGAGAGAACAGTTACTAAATGAGAATACCAGACTTAAAGATAATGGAGGCCAGTTAGAAATCAAGATTGCCAACCTCATGGAAGGAAGAAACCAGTCACTAACCGAGAATACCAAACTCAGTAGTTACACAAACTTACCAACATCCAGTATGACCAGTACCACATTGACTTATAAGTAAGCACGCTCCACCCCATCTGCCCCCTGGCTGTCCAATGTTCTCCGTGAACATCGCTCTAAACTCAGGGCTGCAGAGAGGAAATGGCATAAATCAAGAAACTCTAACGACCTCAGTGTGTATCAGTCTCTCCTCTCTCCCTTCTCTGCAAACGTCTTCACTGCTAAAACATCATACTACCACGACAAAATTAACAACTGTTGTGACGCTCGGACACTTTTCAAAACCTTCTCTTCTCTTCTTAATCCGCCTCCTCCTCCTCCTCCATCGACTCTTACAGCTGGCGACTTTGCAGTTTTCTTCACAAATAAGACAAGAACCCATCAGCGACCAATTCTCCACACCGCAGACTGAGGATAACTTCACAACGACTAATGCACACTCTCTCTCTCCTCCTTCTCTCCACTCTCATAGACGGACGTTTCCAAACTTATCCTGTCCAGTCATCCTACTACTTGCCCACTTGATCCGATCCCCACTCACCTCCTTCAAGTGATTTCTTCTTCAGTTATACCTTCACTTACTCATATTATCACCTCCTCTCTTCACTCTGGAACATTTCCCTCAGCATTTAAGCAGGCTCTCGTAAGCCCACTGCTGAAGAAACCATCTCTAAATCCAGCACTTCTAGAAAACTACAGACCGGTATCCCTTCTTCCATTCATTGCAAAGTCACTTGAACGAGCTGTGTTCAACCAGCTCTCTATGTTTCTTGTACAGAACTACCTCCTGGACTGCAACCAATCTGGCTTCAAAAGTGGCCACTCAACTGAGACTGCCCTGCTCTCGGTTACTGAAGCCCTGCAACTGGCAAGAGCAGCTTCAAAATCCTCAGTACTCATTTTGCTGGACCTGTCTGCTGCTTTTGACACCATTAATCACCAGATTCTCCTATCCACCCTCAGAAAGATGGGCATCTCTGGAACTGCACTCCAGTGGCTTAACTCCTACCTTTCTGATAGATCCTTCATGGTGTCTTGGAGGAGTGAAGTTTCTAAGTCACAACAACTTGCTACTGGGGTTCCTCAAGGCTCAGTACTTGGACCGCTTCTCTTCTCCATCTACATGACGTCATTAGGATCTGTCATTCAGAAGCATGGCTTTTCCTATCACTGCTACGCTGATGACATTCAACTCTACTTCTCATTTCAACCAGATGACCCGACGGTAGTTGCTCGCATTTCAGCCTGTCTGAGTGACATTTCTAGCTGGATTAATGACCATCACCTTCAGCTTAACCTTACTAAGACTGCACTGCTGGTGGTTCCAGCTAACCCATCGTTTCATCACAACTTCTCTGTACAGCTGGGTTCGTCAACCATAACTCCTTCCAGGACAGCCAGAAACCTAGGAGTTGTGATGGATGATCAGTTAAGCTTCACCGACCATATTGCTACAACGACCCAGTCCTGCAGATTTGCCTTATACAACATTAGGAAGATTAGACCATTCCTGTCAGAGCAAGCCACCCAACTTCTTGTCCAAATTCTTGTTCTTTCCAGACTGGACTATTGTAATGCTCTCCTGGCGGGCCTTCCTGCATGTACTATCAAGCCTCTACAACTGATCCAGAATGCAGCAGCGAGGGTTGTCTTCAATGAGCCAAAAACAGCTCATGTTACTCCTCTCCTCATCAGGTTACACTGGCTACCAGTAGCCACTCGCATTAAATTCAAGGTACTGATGCTTGCCTACAAGATGACCACTGGCACGGCGCCAACATACCTAAGCTCATTAGTTCAATCTTATGCGCCCTCCAGAAGTTTGCACTCTGCAAGTGAATGACGCCTTCTGGTGCCATCCCAAAGAGGTTCAAAATCACTCTAACTGACTTTTTCCTGGACTGCGCCCAGCTGGTGGAATGACCTCCCGATCTCAATTCGAACAGCTGAGTCTTTACTCATTTTCAAAAAACATCTAAAGACTCATCTTTTTCGCCTGCACTTAACCAACTAATACTAGTACTTACCTTTTCTTTTTCTTGTCTATCATATTCATTTAAAAAAAAAAAAAAAAACCCTGATTACGTGTTCTGTACTAGACTAACTGAGACTTGTCATAGCAATTGTATACCGTTGTTGTTCTCTTGTTGATCTGATTGTTTCTACTGTTCTCATTTGTAAGTCGCTTTGGATAAAAGCGTCTGCTAAATGATTAAATGTAAATGTAAATGTAAGAAGCCATATATTGTTCATTATTATCAAATAACATTTTTACAATCATATGATATCACAAAGTGTGGAGGAAATGTTATTATTATCGGTTTTGTTTGCTTACTGTACTAAAAAGTTAATTTATTTATTTATTATTTTTAAATGCCTCATTAATGTGCTTAAGTTTATCATGAGATGAGAGATTACATGAAACCTAAGTGCCAGACAAGTGTGAGACAGGAAATGTTATTTTAGCTTCTGAGACGTCCTGGCTGCTTTGAAACGCATCTGGAGGACATATTGGACACCTTAAAAGGACATATATGTTGTTTTTGCTTTTTTTTTGGTCCAGGGTCAAGCATCCACATTTGATGAAGGTATAAATGTTGAGTTGGGTTGTTTCCTCTTTGTCGAACTCTGCAGTCAACTTGGATGACTGTATGGCTGTTGAACTTTTCTCGCAAGAAAATAAATATTCAAAAGACTTTTGTCTCATACCTTTATTGAAATGGAAAATTGCCACTACACAAATTCACACAGAAAGCAACAATGAAAATCTAATGCTGATCTGTTGATTCAGGTTATGGAGGTCTGATGAGTTCAAAAACATTTTTGTTTTTTCTAATAATCTATTACATGAAATCTGTTTATTTGGAAAAATTAAATCATCCATAAAGGACATTGTCTCTGCAACACCATGACATACTGTATATGTGATGTGTCTTTTAATGCGTTGCTTTTGTATGTTTATATTTCTAAGTACTTTGTAATGCCATTTTTTCACATTAAATCTTTGAAGTGATGAACTCACACATCTCAAATTTATCACCTGAGCAGAACAAAGAAAAAAAAGTGAAATAAGAGATTTAAGTAAAGTTAAGTAAAAGGCATAATGAATTCTTTGTGTTAAGTAAAATCAGCAAGACATTTATTTTGTGTGCAGGAGGAGACATTACATGCTTCAAACAAATTTGTTGAAGATCATGCTGTAAAGAAATAAATAGGTGAGAAACTTTAAAAATCAAGGCAACTTAATTTGTTTAGATTGAGAAACGTTCTCTCAACTATTGTCCTAATAATTGTACCAAGTAACACTACTTTGTTTTGTCAGTCTGAAATTGTTTGTTGACTAAATGCAAAATGCCTCATTCACCCAATACAGTTCAAGACAACAAAAATTTTAATTTTGTAACACGATAAATTAATTAGACACTTATATGTTAAGTTAAATCTTTGTAAAAGAACAATCTTCCTACAAAGCAAAGATATCTAATATATAGTTTTAAATGGTTGAACATACTGACAATCAACAAATGTAAAAAGATGAGCTCTTTACATCACAACACAACAAATAACAAACAATAGCAACAAAATAACACCAAATGTTAAAATGAAGTCAGAAAACAGCAAAACAAGAACCCTATAAGAGAGTAACCACATAATATACCTTTTTGATTAGTTGGGACAACATTTGAGGGATTCTGTTGGTCAGACATGGGTTTTATTTAGTTTCAAGAAAACTAAATTTTTGAAAAATATTTAGATGTTCATTTTTTTATTTGTTCAGTTCTGTCTGCTTCACTCAACATAGAACCCAGTCATAATCATATCAAAATGGGAGTATTAGCAAAAACAACAGCTTAAGTTTAAGAAGTAAACAGGCATGCAGGGAACTCAAGTAGACTTACAGCAAATTGCAACATACAGTGTAACACTTTATAATAATGTCCAGTTGGAAGTCATTTATAATTGATTAGTTAATGATGGACTAATCATTTACAAAACATGACTATGAGTTCATAAATGATTAATAAGTGATATGTAAAAATTTTATCTATGTTTTATAGATTAAGTTATAAATAATTTACAAGTTTTTTTAAGGTAAGTGGTTGCAAACAATATATTTTAGCTACATTTAAATAAACAAAATGTTGAAAGTTAGTCAACTAAATTTGTTTATTTAAATGTAGCTAAAATAAATTAATTGCAACCACTTATCTTAAAAAAATTGTAAATTCAGTAAATCATTTTTTTTTTCAGTATACTTACTAGTAAAGTTACTAATTAATATATTATTAATCACTAATAAATCATTGAAATGTCAACATCATCCTATTATCTCACAGCGTTAAAAATACTCCACGTGTCAGAAAAGACATCTGTCTACACCCTCTCCAGTCAGCCCTTATTGCAGTACACACTACAAAATATTCAAAACCTGTTGTGTAAACGCATGAATAAATCATTTACAACACTTTCTGCATCCCATATTCTAAAGTGTAAACTACTCAGTTGTAAATGTTTTACTCATTATTCGTAGATCTTTCACCCCAGTGTGTACACTCACACTTTGTAATGTGTACTACAGTGTAAGGGCTGACTGGTGAGAGTGTAGACAGATATCTTTTCTGACATGTGGAGTAATAAAATAAATAAATAAATAAATAAATAAATAAATAAAAAGAGAAAAGGGGAAGCCATGGCCTAATGGTTACAATGTTGATATTTCAATGATTTATAAGTGATTAATATAATATTAACTAGTCAGATTTGTAAATCGTTAGCATATTACTTAATCATTTGTGAACGTATAGTCATGTTTTGTAAATTATTAGTCAATCATCATCTAATAATCACTCATAAATGATTTATAACTCAATCTAAAAAACATAGATAAAAATATTAACACATCATTTATGAACAAATAGTTATGTTTTGTAAATTATTAGTTTATCATTAACTAATCACTTATAAATGACTTACAACTGAACGTTATTATAAAGTGATACCATAGTTTTACAATAAGAAACAACATCCAGCACTGGTATATAAAAGGCCAGCGATTAAGACGATATATATTTTAATAGATAACAGTGGACTGCATGAGATAGAAACATTTTACAATTATTGGATGTGGTTTTGCCCTTTCAGTACACTCTAAATGAAAATGTAAAACTGTAAGTTTTGTACTCAAAATGGCATTTCTATAATGTTTTGGAGCTTTGTGTGGTATTATATTATTCACAAAGAAAAACACTGAGCAAAGAATGCTTAATTTCATGTCTTTTTCATCCAGGAAGTGACTTTACGTGTTACAGAAGAAGCCACAGACCAGCTAAAGCGTGCCTGTGGTCAGTTACTGTAAGGCAGAACTGCAAACTGCACTGTCAGGCTATGCATACTAAATAGACCCTACTAGTGGCAGAAATATGTACAACACAAATTCATGCATTTCACAGTATCAGCAGAATTTCCCTCTTGCTCATTTAAGAACATATCAGAATTCATAAGGTGTGTATATCTTTGAAATGTAACTGTAAGATATACACACAGACGAACTGTAAAAGCACACTTAAAAACACATTATAAACAGACGGCTTATTTGGGTATATTAATCATTTTAATATATTTTTTTATAACATTATGTATTTTTTAAAATACCCCTTCAGTTAGAAGTTGGATGCAATATCTATTCTTCTGTAATATCTATTCTATTGATCTGTATTCTGAAAATACATTTGAATGTGAATCTGCATGTGTGCTTCTGAAAGAAAGACGCAAACTGAGATCGAATAAATAGGCAGTTGGACAGTATGTGTTGGGGAGGTTAAAAAAGGTGTGCTGCTCTGAATCTGAAGAGATGGAGGTGTTGTCATGGTGACTGTTTCTATGGAGACAGTACTGCCTAGGTCAGCACCAATGAAGTACTGTGTTTTGTCATTATGCGATCATACATCCTTACACACACGCACACAATACAAGACAGTGAGTCTGAAAGCCCAGAAATATACTGTAAAAGCTTTTATTCACATTGCAGTATTTACAAGCAAAGGGCAAATCATAAAATCCAGCAAGGATACAAAGGCATTGTTTACCATTTGCAGAAGGACATTTCGCAAGTAAGGCAACAGAAATACAGATACTGAAATAAGCAACCCAAGGCATGTCAATGAGATTGTGATGTATAGCAATATGCTGATAGTATTAAGATATTGACCCTCATTCTGTTTTTTTTTTTTTTTTTTTTTTTTTTTTTGTCATTTCAATTTTTCAGGCACACTTTTATCTGCCCTAAAGCAAACAGCTAAAGGCACATAATTTTTTTTTACTTGTGTCATGTGTCTCTTAATTCTCAAATCTGCTGCCAGGGACTCCAATTTGTGCTGTCATCTTTCAGAAAGTAAGTTAAACTGAATTGCATGGCTGTCAATGCTAATGGAAACTTGAAGTGTCATTCTGTGTCCCGGTAACTGGATGTGTCAATCTAAATACAAATCACATGTTTCAAGTGACCTATATTGCTGTGTTCTCTCTCTCTTTCACCTTGATCCTCCTACACCACATTTTCTTGTATTATTCTCCTTCCCACCTTCCCACTCACTTCAGTAGCTGACACATAGTTTTAATTCAAGGAAAGGAATATAGTTTTAATTTCTGTCATGATATTAGATCTACAAAATGGTATAATGAAATTGTCAAATATATCACTACAATTAATAAATGACTAAAACATTGCACTGTTGTCATTTAAGAATCAGCATTAAATACATTAACAAGAATTTGCATATTTGCTTATTTTCATAATACAAAACAATATAAATCTCAAAAACTTCGGTAAACAAGGCCAAAAATGATGCAGAATAGCAATTTGATAGTACAATTGTTGAATCTTGTACAAAAAAAAAAAAAAATCTAGTTTATATTATTGTTGTCAATTATTAATGGTTTTTGGCAAGGTAATAGTTTAGCACTGGCTACAGATATGTGCAAAAAGGTACAATAATAAATGTTTGTGTTTTCAGCACATCACTGTAGCAACTGCCATACTGATGTAATTGTAACACTTTACAATAAGGGCATATTAATTAACATTAATGCTGTAGCTAACATTAACTAACAATGAGCACTTTTGCTACTGTATTTGTTGTACTTTATTAAGTACTCTTTATTAAAAGGATAGTTCACCCAAAAAATGAAAATTTGATATTTGTCTGCTTACCCCCTGGGCATCCAGATGTAGGTGACTGTTTCTTCAGTAGAACACATACGAAGATTTTTAACTCAAACCGTTGCAGTCTGTCAGTCATATAATGGAAGTAGATGGGAATCACGGCTTTGAGAGACAAAACATAAACAAACAAAACCAAATTATACCCTGCAGCTTGTGATGATACACTGATGCGTAAAGACACAAAACGATCGGTCTGTGGAAGAAACTAAACAGTATTTTTTTATTTATTTTTTTACCTCTGATTCACGCTATGTCCCGTCTTCTTCTTCTTGCTTTACGGCATAATATCGCAGACTTATAAGTGCATTACCGCCACCTACCTCTCAAATGGACCATTGACACTCCTAACTGAGATTGTAGATAGAGAGTCAATGGTCCATTTGAGGGACAGGTGGCGATATAAATACTGTTCAGTTTCTTGCACCAATCGTTTTGTGTCTTTACACATCAATGTATCTTCGCAAGCCGCAGGGTTTAATTTGGTTTTGTGTATTTTATTTTATTTATTTTTTTTTTTACTCTAAAAGCCGTGATTCCCATTCACTTCCATTATATGACTGACAGACTGCAACGGTTTGAGTTAAAAATCTTTGTTTGTGTTCTGCTGAAGAAACAAAACCACCTACAGTACATCTTGGATAGCCCTGGGGGTAAGCAGAAAAACATAAAATTTTCTTTTTTGGGTGAACTATCCCTTTAACGTTACTTAATAAAAATACAACAGTTCGTTGCTAATTTATATTAGCTTAGGTCTATAATATTACTATAATATATTACAGTAATATAACACAATATAACACAATATGTAATAACAGATACAACTTTTGATTTAAATATTTTATTAGTAAATGTTGCTATTAACCTTAACTAAGATTAATAAATGCTGTAAAAGTATTTTCACTGCTAGTTTATGTTAACTAATGTAGTTAACTAATGTAAACAAATGAAACCTTATTGTAAAGTGTCATTCATGTGATTATAACTCTTTATAGGATTTGTCTAGGATTTCAAATAGTGTACAGTACTTTAATTTTTTTCTTGCCAGAGAAAATCAGTTTTAGGCCGTTTATGGTATTTGGTAGACAGGATAAAATAAACATGAATCTATGTATGCATGTGCACCACGTAGCTGGCAAACCAAGTGTTTTGAGGTATCGACAATGCCTGGCTCATTATATTGTGCTCATCCAATCAAAGCTTTTTCATCAGCACATTTTAACAATGTGAAAATAGAGCATCTTTAAAGAGCAGGTCATAAGGGTTTTTGAAAAATATCTCTTTTGCAGTTTATAATGTAGCTATCCTTAAATGAAAACAATCAGCAAAGTTGTTCATCAAAAAAGTGCATGATAAATAAAGATATTGTCTCTTTCAAAAGAGAGAGTCGATTCTGAATCGCCTTAACGAGTCATTATATTTTCGAATCTAGAGTCGACTCAGAGTCGCCTTAACAAGCCGTCTAATCTTTTGCCTGTTACGGGTGTAAGTTACGAACAGAGTCTGACCTGCCCACAAACACTTCCGCTAGTGTGTTTACATCATGTTTAAGAAGACGCTGTGTTCAAGGATACCACAGAAATACAATTCAAACCTTTTGTTGTGTGCATGTCATTTTACCAAGGACTGCTTCTCTAATCTTGGCTTTTATCTTTGTTGGCTTCTAATCTTCTTAATTTGGACTAACAAGCTCTCCGAGCCACAACCTGTAAGTACGATTTATACGTTGTGTTCATTTTCAATTGAGTGCTCAAAAAAGTATATCTACTGCAGCTTTAGGTTTCCAGGTAAAGCACAATATTACTGTCTTACTGAAGTAGTTCTGATAATTCGCTGTGAACCCACTATTTCCTAAGAATGTGTTGATTATTGTATACTGATGTTGATCTAATTACTTTGTTTAATAATTAAAGAATGTAGTGTATCACAGACTTTATAATAATTGTGAAATTGCTGTTTATTGTGCTGCACCAGCAGTTATAGGGTTAATGCGGGAGAGACAAGCGAGTTATCAGGCTGCTGCGCCTGTGATATAGCTGCTTTGTGTTCTCATTAAAAGTTTAAGACAGAGCGTCTTTTGTCTGTTGTTCTTTAAACATTACAGTAGACATATTTTAGTTTACAAATTGTATTGTTTCATCAGTTAGTCACATTAGCACTCGGCTAATGTATCCACCAAGTGTTCACAATTTTGCAGCTAAACTTTAGCTGTGGGCACGATTCGCTTGCATAAGTGTTTTTGTATTTTATGTCATTATTATAAGAATGGATTGGAGCACTACATTACTGTTTTATGTAAAGGTGCTTTGTCAATGGTAGCACTGGCTAACTGGCTCAAGAACTCCTCTCTGTGCCAATCACAACAGGCTTGTCCAGGTGACCAATCAGAGCAGATGCATTTAAACCTGTTGTAGTGGACTCCAACACAATATCAGAACACTTTAAAATACCATATGACCTGCTCTTTAATATCAGAACCATTTAACAGTCTTGACCTTCTGTTTATCTCTTTACCAGCTGTTTTATAGTTCATATCTTACTAGAACCAGACAGTCCAGTTGTTCTTGTAGTCGTGAAGTATCACTTCTCTCTTTCCTCTGTAGTAGTCTATTCAGAGGTCTTTTAGATACAAAAAGTCCATCTTGTTTGCCTTAGCCATGCAAAGTCATGCTCAATGTGGTTAAAAGTGGCTGATATACAGTTGTTAGACCCAGCCTTAAATTGCCACAAAGCTGCACTGAATCTCTCTCTCATACAATGTTGGTCTTGATATCCAAAATGTCAATTAAAAGTTAATTCTTCTATTAGCCAAAAAGGCAACACGAAGAACAGGAAGCGGAAGAAGAAGTGATGGTCAAAATAACTCAACAGAAGGAACTGAATAATCTGAGTTGTGTCTTTCTTTATGCCTAGTCTGACACAAGCATTGCAAGAGCATAGAAAATTATAAGTAATATAAATGAATAAATATAAATTAAATGATTAATTATAGGAATGAATACAAAATATGAAAGAATATTAAAAATGTAGTGCAGAGGTGTTTGAAAACTTTGATTCTTCACAGTCTTGAATCGAATGAAACCCTGAAAATCAGTAAAAGACAAAAGATCAATCTGTCTCTCATGGACAGAGAGCCTGGTGTGGAAGGTTGTAATCCATCAGTCAGCACGTCCAGATCACGGTAAATCACTGCTTGACTCCTGTCAACAGATGGAAACACCATCAGTCTAACAGAGCCAAGACTGAAGCTTTTCTTAGCACATAAATGTTGACATTTTGCATTTTATTAGTTTATGCACTCTCTGGAAATCAAACCTATGACCTTGCCATTGCTAGTGCCATGTGCTATAATTTCAGCTCTATAGCTTTTAAATCGCTTGCCATAATTTTTAAATAGTTCTTTCTTTTCCATTAAAACATGGAATATTAGTTTTTCAATTAGAAAAACAGAATGAAAAAAAATAATAATAGTATTACTGGGTGTTCTTATACATTCTTATATACTCTGGGTGTTCTTATTTATTTTTTAATCTCTGTCGGTTTACCCTTTAAAATCCTTCATGATCTGAAACTGCACAAACCAGTCAGTATGGCTCAGTAAATGATTGCTTCCTCGTTTTACCCATTAAGCTTTTTTTTTTTTTTTTGCTGGCCAAAATATATTTCAAATATATATTCTAAATATATGTTGTAAACAGTACAGAGTAATACTTTATTTTATTATTATTTTTAAACAGAAAATGCAGTTCGTTTTAAACCCTCAGTGCCAAAATATATTACAAAATGTACTTCAGTGGGCAAGAAAATTTATTTCCAATCATATAAACACATTTTAGGTAACTGCAAATACATTTTGGACAATATAAACATATTTAGGTTGAAAAGATATTTATATAAAGATCAAAATATATAACAAAATATTTATGTAAAAATCTATATTTTTAAGTGTCAAAATCTATTGCAGCAATATTTATATTTTTTTAAATTTGAAAATGTATTTAAAATATATCTGAAATATAAAAATACATAATAAGTTAATTTATTTAGAGACAGAGCAGGAAGCACTCTAAGACAGATTCAATCCCACTTTTACTTTTACATTACTGTTATTTTATTTTGATTATTTCATATCAAGAAAAAATAATCTTCCTATCACTTATAACACTTTAACACTGCAAAAAGGTGCAAAATTCTCATTGGCAGTGCTTCTGTCTCACTCTTCCTTTACTTCACACCCAAATGCTTGTCATACTCATTCTCCCACTCACATTCAAATTTATACGCATACTGGTGCATTAACACTAGCTGTATGAATGTATGAATCAATGTATGAATACTTTTTGGGGTCACTGTATATGCATTTATAGTACCTGTAAAGTGGAAGACCTTGAAGCACTGGTCTCAGTCAGTGCAGCACTTCCTGGGATGCTTGACACAATGAACCCTGCTCCGTTGGGAAGTGGCTGCCGCACCACCACCTTCCCTTTTCTAGTCTCTGCCAGAAACAGACTGTACCAGTAGGCATCACTAGAGATGAGAGTAGAGTCAGCGATGGTGGAGGAGTTCCTCTGGCTGATGATACTGTTCCTACCCTGAGGAGCCGCTTGTGAAGGTTCTGGTTCTTGACATTTCAGCACGATGATCACCAGGATGGTTATGAGCAGAAGAAACAACACTGACCCCAAACCGATCAGCAAATACAGGTTGAGATCAGTGAACAGGTCATATTCGATAGGCACCTCTGTGGTTTCAGTAAACTGCGTGACCACTTGCTCCACCGTGGAGATCTTGATGGTCACCGTGGCGGAGCGAGGAGGATCTCCGTTGTCTCTGGCTATGATGACCAGGTGCTGATGTCTGGGGTCTCTGTAACTGAACATGCGAGTGGTTCTTATCTCACCGTTGTACTGGTCAAGGCTGAAGAGTGTGGTGTCTGTGATCTGGAGGAACTGATAAGTAATACGAGAGTTCTGCATGGAGTCGGCATCCAACGCAATGACCTTGGTGACCAGGGATCCTTTATCGCTCGACCTTGGGATTACTTCTTCTATAACAGCACCTTGCGGACGCCATGGAGAAACTATAAGTGGCGTGTTGTCATTTTGGTCCAGGATGATGATGTGTACAGTCACATTACTGCTAAGAGGAGGGAGTCCAGAATCTCTAGCTTCAATGTGAAACAGAAACTCCTTCTCTCTTTCATAGTCAAATGTGCATAACGCGTAGAGGTTGCCGTTCTCGGGATTGATGGAAAACAGCATGGACATTGACGTGTTGGCGATCTCCTTTTCTATGATGACGTAAACAAGATACTGATTTTCGTTCAAGTCTGGGTCATGGGCGGTTAAAGATGCGAGCAACATCCCGGGTTCGTTGTTTTCCATTAGATGAATGGTATAGAGGGACTGAGGGAACGATGGGGCGTTATCATTAATGTCTTGAATTGTAAGAATGATTGTTTCATTATCGGTTAGAGGAGGGGTTCCTCTGTCAGTCACATGAAGTGTGATTTCATAACTGTTTTTGACCTCGCGGTCGAGTGATTCTGTGACTGTTAACTCAAAAAAGTCTTCAGATGACTTATTAAGAGCAAACGGTAATATTGTGGATGGAGCATTGTGGATGGAGAGAACAACCTTACCATTATCCCCAGAGTCCCTGTCGCTCACACTGATGACAGCGATCACTGTCCCTACAGGGTCATTTTCTTTAATCAAACACTGAAAAGATTTTATCGTAATCTCAGGATGGTTATCGTTTAGATCGGTGATGAACACTAAAATTTTACACTGACCAGAAAGTGGATTCACGGCCTTGTCCTTGGCTTCAACATACATCTCAAAGCTCTTCACTTCTTCAAAATCAATCATGTCTTTAACTCTTATTTCTCCACTGCTGGGATCCAAAGAAAACTTTTCTTGTGTTTCCTCAGATGTGTATAAAGTGAAAGAGTATATGACCTCCGCATTGACACCCTCATCCAAATCGGTTGCGTTCAGCTGCATAATCAGTGTCCCGATTGGTGCGTTTTCAATGAGATCAACCGAGTAGACTTGTCGATCAAACTGAGGGGCGTTGTCATTGGTGTCCAGCACTTGAACGATAATGCTGGCCGTTCCTGAGCGCGCAGGTACGCCACCGTCCACGGCGGTGAGGGTTAGTGTATGAACGGCTTGCTTTTCTCTGTCCAAACTTGCTTTTAGCACCAGGTCGACATATTTAGTCCCGTCACTTCCAGACTGGATTTCAATCGTAAACGTGTCACTGTCACTCAGATAATAGGTCTCGATTGAATTCTCTCCAACATCAGCATCCACCGCGTTTGTTATAGAAAATCTCTCTCCAGGTGTTGCCGATTCCGAAACATCGAGTGATATTCTCTCCCTTCTGAACTGAGGCGCGTTGTCATTGATGTCCATAATTTCCAATTCGATATTAAATATGCGTATTGGATTCTCAATTATCACGTCCATCTTGAGAAAGCAAAACGATGATGCTTTGGCCGGACATAAATACTCCCGGTCAATTTTCTCAGCGATATACAGTTCCCCAGTGTCTTTGTTTATTTCTAGGTATTTTTTGCTATGAATATAATCCAGCTTTACCTTTCTTTCCAACAGACTGTGAGCGTCAAGGCCCAAATCCGTGGCAATATTTGCGATCACGGTGCCCACTGGAATTTCTTCAGGGATGGAGTATCTTGTCACAGCCGAGGCGAGAATCCACAACGCGGAGAGGACGACAAAACTGAGCTGCCTTCCCCTCCACGGATCCATTGCAGAGCGCACGTTAATCCTTTTATTGTCTTTCACAAGAAATATAGCAGTATGTTCCAAAACGAGCGAGTATTTGGTTTCTTGAAAACATCCAGCAGTGCATCGCCATAGCGCCGTGCCGTGGATCCCGCCCGCTGATCAGATTCAGCAGAGCTGCTGCTCTCTATGCCTCCGTCCAACCGCATTATGAAAGAAAAAAAGCATGGCTGTTCTTGCATCCTCCCATAAAGTGAATATCAGTAGTGCAGCGACATCGTGGGAGGATAAAAGTTTGCATAAAAATATATTTATGACCAAAAAAAAAAAGTTATAGTAAAAGATTAGTATTTTCTGCTCTACTTTTGACTTTGTTGCGAAATACCGAAAATCCTTATTAATGTTCTTAATGAAAGTCTATATGTAATGTGTGGTTCAGCTGCAGATGTTGAAAGTATTAAATGTATTAAATGTATTGATATTTAAAGTACTTTTATTTATTTTTTCTTGACAAATTGAATAATAATAATAATAATAATAATAATTCGCGTCATCCAACAAGAATGAAGTTCAGCACCATTTTTATTTATTTATTTGTTTTTAATAATAAATAGAAAGAATAAAAAGGTAGAATAGAAACAGAATAGCGAGTTAGTGTTAGAGAGTTAGGGTTAGACTACACGGGAATTGTCACAGCACTTACATATTGTTGCTCTTTGGTTGGTTTGATTGCTTCTATTGTCCTCATTTGCAAGTCGCTTTGGATAAAAGCGTCAGCTAAATGATTAAGTAAATTCAAAAGCTGCCTTTAAAGTCATATTCTTGCTCTCTTACTTTTTTTCTGTCATTGGTATATGTAGCCAAGAGATGCACGGTTTTATATCATCGTGCTCTTAATGTTTCTTGTAATTTTTGGCACAGCAAGAACCACTGCAATGGAAACAGTTTTATTTATTTATTTATTTATTTATTATTTTAACAAGAAGAAAGACCAAAGAGTTATATTAATTCTATACATTTTGGTAATGAGAGGAATACAAAATAGGAAAATATAACATATATTCTCATCAATATGGATAATTACAATTAAAGCATTGCTTTCAGAAATACTGCAATTAACTGAAAAAAAGCAAAAAAAAAAATAAAATAAAAATAAATAAATAATAATTATCAGAGTACTTTTAAGTCCTGTTGTTGCCAAATCATATAGTACATATAATACAACTAAAATATACACAACATATATGCAGGAAGTAATATGCAGATAAAAAATATAACTGGAAAAAACATTTGAAAAAATCATTGGTTATTACTGAGTCATCTTGATTGATAGTTGTTGATAGTCTGGTGAGGGTTGAACTGAATCCTGTTGATTGTAACGTGTCCATGAGCGATTTGGAAAACCTCCACCCTTAGATGAGGTCCTATAGTCTGTTTTAGATGACAAAGAAAAATGATTGGATAAACAATTCAGATAAATCACAAGGAACCTATGTATGAAGCTGGTCTTCTTCCCCAGGTCCAGTACTGTGGCACAGATGTGTAAGCATTGTTGTCTGAGTCCTGAATCAGTCTGCACTGCAGTGTCCTACCTGTCTTTATTGGAGTATTACTAGAAAAATAAAAACATGGACACATCAGATGCTTTGTGCATGTGAGAGAGAGTGAGAGAGGATGGAGGACAGAGAGTGATAGAATCAGCTTTTACTTTAATAACCTTTTATAGGCATAATTGAGCTGGTTCTTGGTCAGGGTTTGGTCTTTGTTTCCCTGTTTAAGCTGCAAAGAGAGAGGGAGAAAAAAAGAGTTAAAATATTTACTCCACTTACACATGAGAGGTTAAAGAATGTACTACAAACATAATGTATATGCCAAGAAGAGAAAAGGCCTCAGAATACATCAAAAACAGTCACTAAAGCACTAAATGACTTTACTAATGCATCACCGTAAATGTATTTAAAACAGAATTGCTATGTATTGTTTCTTATGTTGTATTTTAGTATATACTATACATGTTGTTGTTGTTGTTGTTGTTGTCCTTCGTGTATTTCGTACATTGGCATTTATATTTTATGTTTTCAAATTACATTACAATTTACATGTTATTATTTACATTTTATTATCCTATAGGGCAGGGATCCTCAAATCTGGACCTCGAGATACACTTTCCTGCAGAGTTTAGCTCTAACCCTAATCAAACACAACTGAGCATGCTAATCAATGCTAATCAATGTCTTTGGGATCATTATAAAATCACAGGCAGGTGACTTTGATCAGGGTTGGAGCTAAACTCTGCAGCGCATTGGACCTCCAGGGCATGATTTGAGGAAGGGTGCTATAGGGTGACACAGGGTTACACAACAAGTATCAGAATTCTCCATCTAGTGGACAAACTTGAGATTTTTTTCTTATTTTTATCACTTACTTCATTTGGGAAGGTCGTATCCTTGTACCATTTAAGACTGTGGCTGGCTGGGCTCCGGGTCAAAGTTTTGTTTTCCATTTCCTTCATGTTATTTCGGGAAGATGTTCCTGTCGGGCTAAAAGGCTTGAGGAACAAGAAGTCACTTTTAGATGACTCTGGAGTCAGATACATTTTATAGCAGTAGTTTTGACCTACTGGGTTGTTCTCGTTTACTTCCACGCAGTGACCTTTGATCACGGTGATAAGTGAATGTTCAAGCTAGATTTTTTTTTTAATTACGTCACTGTCGGAGTCCTTAGAATGAAATCCACAGCACGAGTTCCTATCCTTTAATCCCTTAATTGTAGCCAGGACAATAATAGCCACAAGAAACGTGAATGAAAAGGCGCCCAGAGATACGATTACATAAAGCGTGAGGTTTGACCGGTACTGGGGGCTATGCGCGAGGTCACCAAAATCAGACAAGGATTCTGGCACGCTGTCAACAACTTGTCCTTGACCAAAACCACCAGCTTCTGCCTCCTGTGGTCGTTGTCCATCTATCTGTAGCTTGGTGGACTTCATAAAAGAGACGAGAGTTTTGCCCGGCGTCCGCGTCCATGGCGGTGATTTTAGCCACTAGGTACCCGGCATTAGCATATCTGGGGACAACTACAACCGCTGCGGTTTAATTCTCGGGCAACGGGGATACAACGACTGGAGGGTTGTCCTTCTGTTCCAAAACAAACACGTTGACTGTTGCGTTCGCGCAGAGAGGCGGAAAACCAGCATCTTCGGCTTGAACCACGATCTGAAAGTTGCTGAGTTGCTCGTGGTCGAAAGAACGCAGTGCGTAAATGTTGCCGTTATCTGAGTTGATGGACACGTAGGTGGATAACGGCCTTCCATGGATGTCGTTTTCTAGAATACTGTAGGACAACTAGGAATTCTGACCCGAGTCTGCGTCTTATGCTGTGATGGTGCAAATCGAGGCTCCTGGTGCGTTGTTTTCGGTCAGGTAGACCGTGTAGGAGGGCTGTTTGAAACGCGGCGCGTTATCGTTTATGTCAGACACTTGCACTAAAATTGTTTTCCTAGTAAACAACGGTGGTGAACCCATATCACGCGCCATGAGAGTGATGTTCTACTCTGAAATAGTCTCTCTGTCCAGAAAATCAAATGTAATCGTTTTTAAAAGATGAATGTAGCTGAAAGGGAACGTGATGAGGAATCTCACAGTCCACATTTCCGTTTTCTCCAGAATCTTTATCCATTACGCTAATGACTGCTATCACTGTGCCAGGTGGCGCGTCTTCTTGAACTGGCGTGGATACTGGCGTAAGAATCACTTCTGGAAGATTGTCGTTGACGTCTATGATGTTAACCATAACTTTGCAGTGCACCGCCACCGCTGACGGTCCCTTGTCTTTGGCTTGTACATAAAGTCCCTTTACTTTGATTTCTCCAGTGCGGGAATCCATGCTGAAGAGCTCGCGCACCTTCATTGGAGCGTGGCCGCTAAAGGAGTACGTGATTTCTCCATTGGTTCCTTCATCTAGATCAGTGGCGTTTAGTTTTATCACCACTGTGCCTCGCGGTGCGTTTTCAGCTAGCCTCACCTTATAAAAGTTCTGATCGAACACAGGCGTGTTGTTTTTGGCATCCAGCACCGTTATGTTTATTTGCGCAGTGCCCGATTTTTCTGGCGAGCCTCCGTCCTCCGCTGTAAGAACCATCAGGTGAGTCTTCTGCTGCTCCCGGTCCAGCGGACTTTCGAGGATCAGTTCTGCGAATTTCCTGCCGTCACTGCGTGTCTGGATATCCAGGACAAAGTGTTCGTTTACGCTCAGCATATAAGAGCGCAGAGAGTTGTCACCGACGTCCCGGTTCTGCGCGCTTTCCAGTGGGAAACGCGATCCAGGCGCGGCCGATTCGGAGATATCCAGATTAAATTCACTCCAAGAAAAAAACGGAGAGTTGTCGTTGACATCTAATATTTCAGCTTCCACCCTATACAGTTCTAATGTGTTTTCGATCACAACCTGGAGATGAAATGAACAATATGTATTTTGTTCGCACAACTCTTCTCGATAAATTCTTTCTGTAAAATATTGTTCTGCTCTTAGGTGCTAATTAATAAACGGTGGAAACCACTGAAACTTGTCCGATCAGAACAATTAACTTAGATGATGTCCGTTTAGGAGGAGCTAGATGCACTCACCACTCATAGACCACCCATTGCAAACTCAAACAATATTTAATTAAGTGTGGTTCTAGAAAGAGAAACAACAAACACAATAAAGTGTAAATATACACACTGATAAACATCAATATGCAAATGAATAATATCTGCATTTGCTATGACATTAACACTGATAGTGCGTCTAACAGCCGATCGTATGATAAGATTGGCTAGAGATTAGCTGACAGACACATGTGCTCGATAGACGCGGTAAACACGTCTTGAAAGACTAATGCACAATCAAATATAAACACAGTATAATGAAGAAACAAACTTACTCTTTGATGCACGCACACATGCGATAACTCAATATTGCGGGAGAGAACTGACATTATCATCACCGTTAGAATCGTCTCACGCTAGTAATAATAATAGCGATCATATCTGCCCTGAAACTGCGTCAGCGTCCGGGTCCTTTTTTGACTTCTGGGTCCTAACAATAGGCGTGTGACTGACGCCTGACTAAATAACAACAGCGATTAACCATTACACATATACTAGAACTGTATGAACATTAAATAACTGGCCGTCATTTTAGTACAGCCGCCCCCAAATGTGCTTGCAGATTTGTATCTTGGGCCAGTACTCACAGTCATTCAGGAAGTGAAGGGAGCTTAATTAATCTGACAACAGGTCTGATGTAGGTTCTGTCTTTGATCTGGATTTCTGCAGCTCTTACTTTATTATCAGCTCCGACCTGGACAGATTTCACAGTTCCAACAGGCCAGAGTGCCCTGGGGAATTGTGGATCAGCAATCATAACCACTGTCCCTACTGTCAAGTTGTCTTTCTCTTGTTGCCATTTCTGGCGAGACTGGAGTGTCCGGGTAGGTAGTTACGCAGATAACTGCTCCAGAACTGGTCTGCCAATATCTGGCTGTGTCTCCAGTGCTTGACTGGGCTGAGCAGTTCAGATGCAGGGTAAATTACCTGTGGCAAGGCAGAGTCTCGTCGGCCCATTAAGAGAGAATTAGGGGTTATTGGATCAGGATCCGCTACATCTGAGGATACGTTTATCCCAATGGCTTTGAATTTAGAATTCCTTCGATTTCAACAAGGACAGTCCTGAGCACTTCCTCCGTGACAGTTTGCACACCAATGGTGGTGTACAGTGCAGCTTTAAGAGATCTGATTTCTCTTTCCCAGGATCCTCCGAAATGTGGGGAGTTTGGTGGATTGTAATGGAAGTCAATCTGTTGCTTGGCAAGTTCTCTTTGTAAGTGAGTGTGAATATTGTTGAAGGCTTCCTTAAGCTCACAATCTCCACCCTTGAAATTGGTACCCTGATCAGAGCACAACTCATGAGGTTTTCCCCTACGGGCGATGAATCGACGTAGAGACATGAGGAGGAGTCTGTGTCAGCTTGAGAGAGAAGGTCTATGTACACTGCCCTTGTGGTCAAACATTTATAAATGATACCCCAGCATTTCTCGTTCTGGCACCCAATTTTGATGGTAAATGAGCCAAAGCAGGCCACGCCTGTGCCCTTGTGGTGATGGTTTGAAGAGTCTTAAACTGGAAGGAGGTAAGTCAGCCATTTTAGGTATATTGGGCTTGCCACGCCACCTTTGACACTCAGTACAGTGATGCTGAATTGATCTTACTGCTTGACGGCCTCTCAAGATCCAGAAGCGTCTTCTGATTTCAGCAAAGACTCTTTCAGTACCAGGGTGATGGAGTTGTGCATCGTACTGCTGAATTAGTAGTTTAGTCACTGGATGGACTGGGTCTAGGACAATTGGGTGAAGAATTTCAGGACTTAGTAGATGACATCTTCGGAGTCGTCCACCCACTCTAATCAGTTGCGTGTCAGAATCAAATTCGGCAGCTAATGTCTTTAAACGACTGTTTGAGGAGATGGCTTTCCCTGCTTGAAGCTGAGCATATTCATCAGGAAAACTCTCCATTTGAGACTGTTGAATAATTTTGAGCTCGGCTTTCTTATACGTGTCAGCAGTGACAGTGTCTGTGGAACTGGCCGCCCAGTGAAGGGATCTGGCTGTTGCATTTACAAGCTCTTGAAAAAATTGTCAAATCGAGATGCACTGACTGAATGCTGGTCACCCTGAGTTATTAGATGGAAGGATACTGGGTTAACGCAGTTCCTTTGAGGTGTCAGTTGGTACCAGATTGGGCATTTTGGGCCAAGACGATAGAGGTTTCTGCAAAAATTCTGGGCCATTCTTCCAGCGGGTAGTTTCGGCTAGCTGAACCAGTGTCATGCCACGAGTAATATCGTCAGCAGGGTTGTCTTGTGAGGGAACATAGGACCATAAATGTGAATCAGTTAGCTCTTGAAGCTCCGCAACTCTCGTTCCTACAAACACTTTAAAATGGCATGAGTCCGATTGAAGCCAGTTGAGCACGGTTGTAGAATCAGTCCAGTATCTGAAACTGCTGATGTCTAGTGTGAGCTCTCTTTGCAGAACTGCTGCCAATTGTGCTCCAGTTAAAGCAGCACATAGCTCGAGTCGGGGAATTGTTTGCTGCTTCTTTGGAGCTACTGGTGATCTAGCTGCCAAGAATGACACCTCTATCTGTCCTTTGCTATCTTCAGTGCGGAGATAGGGCTACAGCTCCATACGCTCGCTCTGAGGCATCACAGAATGTGTGCACAGTTCTTGAGCTTATCAATGGATCTACATTTGTAGTGTAGCATCTGGGAAGTGTGACACAGGAAAGTTGTGGAAGCTCGTCTTCCCATGTGAGCCATGAATTTCTGAGGTCTGTGGGCAGTTCAGGGTCATCCCATTCTCTTTTTTTGTCCCAGAGCCTCTGGACTATGATCTTAGCTCAAGTGGTAAATGGGGGTGATGGAATCCAAGGGATCATACTGACTAGAAAGGATGCTATATATGTGTTGCATAGTGGGCCCAGTTTTTACGACATAGCCATTTTTATAACCAAGGGTGTCAGATCTGCACTGCCACCTAAGTCCTAGTGTGCGCTCCTGGGGGTCGGCCCTGTCTGAACTAAACCAATGGTCATGGTTCTCTGACCTGATTTGTTGCGGCTGGTGTTGCAGCAGTTGGGGAGTGTTACTAGCCCATTGACGCAGTTCAAATCCACCCTTGGCCAGCAGATGTCGCATATCAATCCACTAATTGTCTGGCAATCTCAAAAGAGGGGACACTCTGCAACCAGTTGTCCACATAGAAAACAACGATCTACTGCTACTCGTACCTCATTATCCGGTTGGCTGTGATCAGCAACATGTTTCCGAAGAGCAAAGGTTGCACAGCAGGGGCTGCACGTGGTGCCAAAGGGTAACACTGACCACTGATAGACATCAGGTGCATTGGTCGGTTTCAGGTCTCGCCACAGGAATCGCAAGAATGGTTGGTCTTCTGGTAGGAGACGCACCTGATGAAACATCCCCTTTATGTCACTGCTAATGGCTACTGCATGCTCTCTGAAACGGAGAAGTACTCCCAGCAAGGTAGCACCCAGAGTTGGCCCAGGAATAAGATATTCATTTAAGTTCAGCCCTTGGAAGTTGAAAGAACAATTGAATACTATCCTGTTCTTTCCGTTGTGGTGGACCATGTGATGTGGAATATACCACCCTGAAGTCTGTACAGCTGTGGATTTGGGAATTTTTCTCACATAGCCTGATTCTAGCAGCCTGTTCATCTCAGATGTGTATGCTTGGGATTTCTCAAAGCTCTGTGCCAGCTGATTTTCAGTCCTTCTCAAATGAGGCATTACCGCTTCCTTTGGAGCAGCTAGAGGTGGAGGACTGATTTTCCAGAGGAGGGGGGTTGCGTATCTTTGCACACCTTCAACTTCAACCCTCATGGTTTTCTCCTCCAGAATGCGCACAGCTTCTGCATCTTGCTTTGACCTCGTCACAAGTCGTTCATTTTGGTAGGGCAAGGATATCCATCTGCCACAACCGCTCCACTTGACTGTATAGATCATTAGGTGCAAGGCTTACAGATGTAAACAAGCACTGTTGTGTATGTGGAATGTGTTCAAGGAACTTTGATGGACCTTGGAGTGTCCATCCCAAATTAGTTTTCACAGCTGCTGGACCTCCGGGGGGTCCCAAATGAACTGGCTCAACAGGGTGGTGATCAGTTGTGGGTAATCTGACCCAATGAGCAGTAATGGCCTTGCATGGTCAATTGACTGAAGAGGTAGGCCTCTGAGATGGCGATATTTATTTTGGAGCATTTCAATTGGGTAGGAATGAGGGGCTAATCCAAGCTCCTCTGCAGTGAAGGCTCTTCTGATTGTGAAGTTGCGATCTGGTTGTGTAGCTGGACTCACTGAGAATGATACTGTGAAGCCATGGATAAACGCGGATGTCTTGGCGCACTGTGCGAAGACACAGGTCTTCGGGTTTACCATTGAGGTTGAGTAGCTGAGCTGCTTCATGGAGAAGTATTGTGCGCTCTGAACCATCATCTAGTAGTGCGTATGTATCTAGTGAAAAGTCTCCGTTGCGTATGAGGACTCTGCACAATTTCAGTAACACTCTACTGCTGCCAGTAGGTCTATCAACATACAGAGTTTCTATCGTGGTGCTGGTAGACTGGGTGATCTCTCCCATTTCTTTGGTGGCATTAGCATTCAGTTCATTGTTGGCCTCATGCAGAATTTCTAGATGTCTCCTCTGACACTTCTTGCATTTCGCCTTAAGAGTACACTGACCTGCTTGGTGATCGCGCCCACATTTCCAACATCTCTGATTGGATCTGATCCAGGTAACAATCTGATCTTTGGTCAGCAGTATTGAAGTTTGAACACTGATTGAGATAGTGCTGTGTGGTATTACAGAAGGGGCAGTATTTCTTTGGTTTCTCTAGTGATCTCACCTCTGAAACTGTATTCCGGCGAACCACTTCAACCTTGGAAACTGGACTTTGCTCTCTTCCATGGAAGATGGCAGTAGATTTGTGCGCTACTTTAGGCACTCTTTGCTGGTCTTTGCGGAAGCTCTGTCTCTCTCTACCAGGGTCAATACCGAACTGGGTACCATCCTCTTGCACTCTCACCTCATACTCCAGCCATTCTGCAAATTCAAGCAAGGTAGGGATAGGTGTCTTGAGTGGATTGACATACCTCTTAAAGTTTGCTCTGAGATCGTGAGGTAGTTTAGCTAGGAGGGGGAGACATGCGATCCACAAGCCAATTCTGTACGTCCAGGACTTCCTAACTGATCCAACATTCCAACGAGGGCTCGTACCTTTAGTGCAAAAAAGCCTGAATGCTCTGGTGTCACCACTTCTTATGCTGGGCCCATCCATCATAACAGCAATGCGTTGAAGTGCAAGTTGATGCGGTTGCCCATAGAGTTCTGTTAGTGCCTGCATGGTATGAGTGTAAGGGTACCTGCTGTTACTGTAGGAGTCAGCAATGAGCAATGCTTCTTCAAACTTCAAGTGGTCCATCAATATTTGGAACTTAAAGTGCTCTTTGGCATCAGCAGGCAGGAGATTGTCAAGAGCTACCTTTAACCTGGCGAACTCACGTGGATCCTCTTTGGTGAAGTTAGGAATGGTAGGGGTTGGACCACGATAAGTGTTCTCTTGACTGATTGGCAATGAAGAATGATAAGGCACGAATGGTCTCTGCTGCCTGGAGGTAGGGCTGTAATAGTGTGAGGATGGATGTCTTGAGTGGTGATAGCTTTCATCTGCATGCTCAGCCCTCTGGGGTGATACTGCACGCTCTGGCGATGGCGAAATTGATCTGGATTGCTTGGAACCCGCTTTCATCCTCTGAAGCTCATGAATGATCTCATCTATTCTATCACATTGACGTTCTGAGTGCAACTTATCCTTACTGTGTTTCACTGACCTTTCTCCTTCATAACGTGGATCGCTTTGATCTCTTGTTGACGTTACTCTGTGGTGTGACAGTGAGGTAGAGATTCGATTCTCCATATTGCACGTCAAATGTCTGAGTGAATGAAAATGGTTGAGATGGAGACAATGATCTTGAAGTGTGAGCTGCTGAGTGTTCACTGAGGTCGCGTCTGAGTTGACGGTTCTCTTTCTCCAGATCCTTGAGGCGCATCTCCAGTGCTTCAGGTGAGAAGTGTGCATTCCCCCCATAGGCAGGAAAAGTGATCAATGCCAGCAACCAGGGTGCTGTGAAGTGGTAATGGACCTCCTGTAGCCCCTATTGGCTGTTCTCCTACGTTGGAGTGGTCTGAGGGTTTGTGTGTGCTGATGGCTGCTCTGGCACATAATCCACCTCATAGTCATCAAGGTACTTTGGCATCTGCGTTCGGCGTCGAGAGCGAACTGTAGCATCACTAATCTCCTCACTATGTATGGACATTGTATTAATTCAGAAGTTGCCTGCTTCCGGCTCGAAGGACCATGTAAAATATTGTTCTGCTCTTAGGTGCTAATTAATAAACGGTGGAAACCACTGAAACTTGTCCGATCAGAACAATTAACTTAGATGATGTCCGTTTAGGAGGAGCTAGATGCACTCACCACTCATAGACCACCCATTGCAAACTCAAACAATATTTAATTAAGTGTGGTTCTAGAAAGAGAAACAACAACAACAATAAAGTGTAAATATACACACTGATAAACATCAATATGCAAATGAATAATATCTGCATTTGCTATGACATTAACACTGATAGTGCGTCTAACAGCGATCGTATGATAAGATTGGCTAGAGATTAGCTGACAGACACATGTGCTCGATAGACGCGGTAAACACGTCTTGAAAGACTAATGCACAATCAAATATAAACACAGTATAATGAAGAAACAAACTTACTCTTTGATGCACGCACACATGCGATAACTCAATATTGCGGGAGAACTGGCATTATCATCACCGTTAGAATCGTCTCACGCTAGTAATAATAATAGCGATCATATCTGCCCTGAAACTGCGTCAGCGTCCGGGTCCTTTTTTGACTTCTGGGTCCTAACAATAGGCGTGTGACTGACGCCTGACTAAATAACAACAGCGATTAACCATTACACATATACTAGAACTGTATGAACATTAAATAACTGGCCGTCATTTTAGTACACTTTCACTGACAAATACAACCCCGTTTTCTAAATTCACCTCTAAATATTGACTGAGACTATTCTAAACCGGCGGATTGAGAGTTTACTGGTGTCTAGTCCCAGATCCTCCGCAATATTTCAAACAAAAGCCCCGTGCTCCAGTTCCTCTGGGATCGTATAACGAATCTGTGCCAGAACTACATCCATCACAGACGCATCGAGCGCCAGACAGGATACCTGCCATGTCCATATCCACAGCTTCATTGAAATATAGGCTCCTTCTTAATGTGTGCTTTCAAATGAACGACCAAACAAAATATTCATTATTAAAGCTTTAAAATGGTGGACAAAAACCCACCCAAACGCACAGCAGCATTTCAAAAGAGAAAGAGCTGCACGCTAATGACAGTCAAGTGGTAAATGCCTGAACTTGGTACTTCAGCACCAGAGCACGCGCCTTTGGCCAATGGCACGTGCGCAAGGGTCAAGAGAGTGTTAGTGTGTTTGGATGAGGGAGACAGAAGGGGTGGAGGTGGAATGGGACCTGTGTGTTGGGAGAAAAGGTGCCTCATGACAGCAGTCGTCGACTTAAGGCTAAACATTAGCTCTTATACTGTGTCTTCCTTTTCAAACATAGCATTATGTTTCAAAACTATTTCCTTATATTCAATCAGACTCGTTTTTATGATTTATTTTGTAACTTACCATAAAGTTTACTTTGAATACTAAATCCAGCTATTTAAGTCACAATTTCAACGTGTTTAAAATGCTAAAATCCTCAAACAAAAATGAATGTGTCTTAAATGAGGAAAAAAGTTGAGCCAACAAACCATGTCATCCTGCAATAAGCAATAACATCACACAAAAATAGGCCTAATCTTTCAATTTTTGATATTAGTTTAGATATAAATGTGAGAATTTCATTTGGTAACAATTATTTCACAGTGCCCTTGTTATATTTTATATGTAGGCTATTTACTATTGTAAAAACAATAAATTATGCATAATTATAACTAACCCTAAACCAAACCATAATCCTAATTTTTGGGTGAACTATCTAATATTTAGGCCAAAATTTAGCATCATGGATATATTGTGGTGGTTACAAGAGCAGGCAATGAAGTGGAGACAAGACTTTACAACATATTTCAAAAGAACTCTAGCTTCTTCCCTATGTAATTTCTACAAATGTATCCCTTTCTCATTCCTCCTGCCTTCCTTGACAAGTAAAGAAATTATGTTTTAAATAAGCACCAAACACAATCTGTCTATGGAATGAAACTGGAGCAGGGCTCCAAGGGCTCGTGCTCTTTTTAATTAATGTAGCGGGGATTAAAGGACTGCGGGACCGGACCATTAGTGAACAGTGGTATTAAAAGGTTTTGTGAGGCATAATCCAGCTGCTCGCGATTGGCTGAGCAGCAGACTACAGGGTTTCCATGATATTCTCCTGCTTTCCATTACCTTAAGTGCATACTAAATGGCACAGAGCCGAGTCGGAAATAAAGCGACTTAAAACGACCCACTGAGTGGTGTAAACAGTTGTTCTTCATGTTTATTGCCATTTAGGATCAATGAAGGAGTGTGACTTTTTAAACAAAGTTGTATTTTTTTTTTAACTAAATTGTTTAAAACACTTTTTTTATTCTTTTTTTTTTATATAAAATAATCCAGTTCTACAGTTAAATTAGTGCTGCTTAATATTTTGTGGAAACCGTAATACACTACCATTCAAAGGTTTGGGGTAAGTAAGATTAAAAATGTAATACTTTAATTCAGCAAGGGTGTATACAATTGATCAAAAGTGTCAGTAAAGACATTTATAACGTTAAATGATATATAATATATTTTATAATATATTTCAAAGAAATGTTGTTCTTTTGAAATTTCTATTCATCAAAGAAATTAAGTTTTAAAACATTTCTAAAAGTAGTTCTTTTAAATTGTCAAAATATTCCACAAATTTAACCATTTTTACTGTATTTTTGATTAAATACATGCAGCCTTGGTGAGCATGAGGGACTTTTTTAAAACAAAAAACAAACAAACAAAACAATTATTTAAAAAAAAAAAAAATACTCTAAAGACAAAGTCAATGATCATTTCCATTGCACCAAATACAGTGTAATAATACGTGATTTTCCTTTCCAGAAGGAAACACCAGGGCTTGGAACCTCACAAATGTGTAAAAAAAAAAATAGTTTTAGTAAAGCTTAAGTTTAAGTTAGGCTTAGGTTTTAATAATTAGCATAATACTATCTTTGAAGTGCAAAAGTGGCTATAAATGGTTACACAGATGAAATAAAAATTATATTTCTGCATGAAGAAAAAACATTTTAAAAATGTAAATGGGAGATATTCACATTTAAATCTTCATTTTTATGTATTTTTTTTAATAATTAAAAGTCAAAATGAATATATGTATAAAGCAGTTCAAACAGAATTGATTCCAGAACTCTTCAAAAGAGGAATATCAATAGACATATAGTGCTGCCTTGCAACCTCAAAATACATGAACTTGAAACGCAGCATAGTCCTTATTGCATATGTAGACCTATACACTAATTGCACCTTCATGAACTGCCACAGGGTGGAGGCACAGTCTTCTGCTAATTACCCCAGTCCTCCCTGTGGGCCTGCAACAGCAAAAGAACAAAGTGTATATTTTCATTTATGCATCAAATCTCTCTCACACACATACTGACAGTGTGGAGATGGGGCAGTGTGCCACAGGCGAAGAATGTCAAGAATGCCATAGGAATGTGGGCACTGCCCTCAACTCTCTCTCTCTCTCTCTCTCTCTCACTCACACACACACACACACACACACACACATAATCATTCTCCCATATCACACATATACACAGACATAGACAAGGTTTGTCATTTTAGCATGACTAGTAGAGCTGGATATGTACTGGCAGGCCTATGGTATGTGGAGACTGGTGGTGGGGGGACAAGAACATCAAGCAAAAGACACACAGAATGAGGATAGATTGAAAGAGCAGCTTGAAGAACAGGACAGAAAGATGAAGGGAACGAGGGATGGGGAGGAATCTATTGAATAACACCTGCTTCTCAGCTGTGTCAACTAAAGGATTCCCACAGAAGACAGACAGATATTTATGGAGTGGCTGAGGAAATCATCCAGAAGTCACACTGCTATTGGCACACATGTGATGCTCTGAGACATTCTCAGCCGCCAAACCAACTCAACAGCCAAGGTGGAAACAATATATATATATATATATATATATATATATATGTGTGTGTGTGTGTGTGTGTGTGTGTGTGTGTGTGTGTGGGTGTGTGTGTGTGTGTGTGTGTGTGTTTTTGTGACATATCAGGACACAACTTTGTATAATGACATGGGTATGGACACAGGTATTACAAGGAGAGGGTGACTTATGAGGACACAACCCATGTCCCCATTTTTAAAAACGCTTATAAACCATACAGAATGAGTTTTTTTGAGAAAGTAAAAATGCACAAAGTTTCCTGTAAGGGGTAGGTGTAGGGTTGTTGTATGGCAATAGAATATACAGTTTGTACAGTATAAAAACCATTACGCCTATGGGGATGTCCCCACTTTTCACAAAAACAAACATGTGTGTGTGTGTGTGTGTGTGTTGAAAAAAAAAATATAAAACAATTTTATATATATATATATATCCTAGATTATTATATATATATATATATATATATATCTATATATATATATATATATATATTAAATTATATTAAAATGTAATATAACTTCATATTTAATAATGCTACATTTTAATATTTTATCATTATTTAATTAACCATTTTAAATAAATATTAATTTTTTTAACTATTAATTAGATTAAAATGTTGAAAATATAACAAATAAATTGCAAATATAAACAAACAAACAATTAATAAATAGTATTTATTTTATAGTTCTATATTAATAAATATAATATCATTAAATAGATATAATGTTTTGTGTGCATTTATTTATTTATGCTGTATGGGAAACACCAACCCTCTGTAGATCAGAACGTTTAACACAGAACAAAGTTTAAAACGCGATCGGTTCTAGGAAGAATCTGTAGATATCTAAAAATAGTGGCTTTCATGTCAGTAATTACAAAACGTGGAATCATTTGGAATATTTTTTTCAAGCAGCCCTCTATGCGTCCGAAGGGGGGCAGCAGGAGTGCTCCTGAGTCAAACTTTCTTTTTATAAGCGAAAACAGACGCGGCATGTGGCAAACAGCCACATGTAATGCATTTAAATCAGATTTCGTTCTCAAAAATGTTTTAGGGCTAAATGACTATAATGGAGTTGTAATTCAGACCAAACCACCAAGTCTTATATAAAAAGCCTTTATCCAATCCTGTTTATTTTGATTTAGGAACAAAGTGCACATAGGCTATGCAGATATACCTTGATGGTTAATTGAATATGAGACAATTTCATAAAGTAAATAGATAAAGTATCCTGATCTACTTTACTACAGATTAAGCAGTGTGGATTCTATAAATCTCCAAAGACAGGCGTATAAATGGTTGGATGCATTTGTGAATTGTAGCCATTTTGATTTCCTCAGCTATTGTAAATCAGAACACATACCTGAGTTCCCGGAATCCTCCCTTTTATGCCACATCTGCTGTTATTTTCACAAAATAGTTAAACATCTTTCTCTGAACATTGTTAAATGGTTAATAAGTTCTATTTGAACACTAAATCTACATAATGTGATGGAAAACAATGGTAAAGGCCACATTAAGAGCTGAAGTTTCTATGTGCAACCTCCTCAGCAGGTGGAGTCCAGAGGAAAGCACCACAGACTGGCAAATGCACAGGAGGTGCATTAGGGTTTGACCTTGATAGGGTTCAGTGTGTGTGTGAAAGTGTGTGTCCTCCCAACATCTGTCAGATGCATTATATTTCATTAGGCTTTCACAACAACTGCTCTATCTGCATAAAAAGCAACACTCCTACACACAAGACTTTATTAATATGCATTCTTTTTAGAAAATATGAAAGCTGTTTCACCTCAAATGTTTCATCTTACAATTAGGCCAGGAGAGAATAACACATTGGTTTCTGATTATGTAAACAGCATGTACAGTATAAAGTAAAATTTTAAATTTAACTTGAAAATTTTATTTGTTAATAATAATATTTATAATTTTAAAGGCACCTAAATGAGAAAAAAAAAAGTTTATTATGTTATGGAATGCACCTGCTCTTATTTGTATTTATCCATCTCAGCCTTCATTTCTATGAATTCAGGGCAGTTAATCCTTCTGAGTCAATGTTTCTGCTCAAACGGCAGCATAAACGTTGGGTTAAAACAACAGTTCCCAAAAATATGTAGAATAGCATGTTTGCTAAGGCACCTGGCAGTCGCACAGCTCTTGCAAAACTTGACGATAATGCAACCCAACATTCCAGCATTAGAAAAAACACAAAAAACTGCTCCTCACAAGACAAGATTTTTTTCTTTCTTGTCAGCGTATGTGTATGTTTATTTGCCAGAAGCCCTAAGGTCAATGATGTTGTAGCAAATTAGACGTGAATGACAGCTGGCTAGCACGGTTGACAGATTTGAGGAATTCAGGCAGTCTGTAAGGACGGCCCTGCCTGAATGTTAAACACTTTTTTCCACAAAGCTCAAAGGAACAGTTCTACCTATTAGCAATTCAAACGCACACACATTCTTTTTCCTCTTGCTACTTACAGAAATCTGGACACGGTGAGTTGTTTTAGGCAGCGCTAATGTCGTTTTCGTCTACATATTGCAGGCAGATTGGATTAATTAGAAGCTGGAAGTACATAACTCAACCATATGATTCTCTTTTAACCAAACACGCATACAAATACATGTAAAAGGTGCATCTACATGAGTATGTGTCTGTGTGGTTACAAGTGACCTGTGGTCGGCACACTAAAACAAATTCATTCCCACTATGCAGAAAGGAGGTAGAGAATGTCCATTTACGTACTTGCAGTTCAGTGGCTGCGGTCATGTGCTCTCGCCAGCACACAGAGAGAGGAGACCTGTGGTTTTAACCCAGCCAGAAAGGAGGGAGGGAAGGGGAGTGGAGTGATGACAGCTCATGATGTTATACATTGCAAATGCGAGCTGGGAAGTGACCGAGTGTGGGTTAATAAGCCACAGAATGAGAAAAGAGTCCAGAGATGACAATGAGGCGTATGTAAGGGCATGGGGAAGCCGAAAAAAAGGCTTGAAAAGGGCGCTGAAAACACATGAGGTATTTGGAAGGCATTTTGGGGCACAATCACCAGTGTGATGACATCCATCACAGCTGAGTTTCAAAAGAAAAACGGGTGCGAGCCAAACAGCGCATTTCTGTTACCTACAGTGAACTTCTTTCCTTCTCTGTCATTCCATAATCCTCCTTTTCCCCCATTATTCAGCTTCTCGCTTCCTTTTTCCATCTCTCTATCCCTTTCTTTTCACACTCCCTTTTACACCTTCGTCTCCCTCCGCCGATTTTAGTTTGCCGCCGCTTCCCCTTCCTCCCCGGCCTGCTAATCTATTCCAGAAAGAAGGCTACCATGGAGAACGCATAACAAGTGCTCATACTTCAGCACTGGCCAAAAGAGAAATAACACAGAGAAGGAAAAAAGGGAGTGGGGTACAGACAGGCAGAAAAAGGAGAGAAAGTGTTTATTCAAACTCAAAGCTGACTTCTTTGTTGTGGTAGGGACCGGTCTTATATTAGAACTCTGAACTCCCTTCAAAGTCTGGAAAGATGGAAGATGGGCCAAAAGGAAGGGGAAGAACGAGACAGAGGGAGACAAACAAAAGAAGGAAAAACTCCTATTTTGTCTGAAACTGGTAGAATTGGACCTGAGAAATGAGTGGAGGATAATTTTTTTTTTAAAAAAGCTTGGAGGGGGAGAGAGCAACTCCACTGAGAGAACAGATTAACTATGCTCGGTTCTGGACTGTGAACACATTCAAACCATTCAGCCAGAGATTTGATTGAGCCTTTGATTTCAAATATTAATATTCATAAGCGCTTCGGTATCTGAGAAATGACAGTCTCAGTCTATTACAGTTGTGGCGTAATGTTGATTTCCACTTTTCTCTGTCTTAAGGCCCGTTCACACCAAGAACTATAACTATAATGATAACTATACTGGCATCAACACAAACACAATCTGATTGGCTGTCGATGTTTTAATCGTTCATCAGCTGGAAGAAAATTGTTGTGAAACTGATTCCAGTGAGATTGTTACTCTGTGACATTATCATTATGGCTGTGGTGTGGACTCTGCTATTATCTTAAAGTTAGAATAATTTTTAAAACAATATCTTTATCTTTGTCATTATAGTTATTGTCCTTGGTGTAAACTGAACTTTACAGTGAGGCACTTACAATGGAAGTGAATGGGGCCAGTCCAACCCGATCTCATGAGAAAACTTAAAGAGACAGTTCACCAAAAATGTAAATTCTGTCATTGTTTACTCACCGTCAAGCTGTTCCAAACCTGTATGCGTTTCTTCTGTTGAAGATAGAAAAAGACAATACTGCCATGGTATTTTCTTCAATACTATGGAAGTCAATGGCTACCGTCAACTGTTTGGCTACCAATGAGTTTGTAGCAATTTTGTATAAATTTGTTTGATGTGATTCATATGGAAACAAACAATTTTAAGAAAGAAAAAAAAAACATAACCATCAGTTGGGTATGAGAGAGATTTTACAAACTTATATGAATTAGCCACCAATTTGCAAAAATATAAAATAGTTACAAATTGCTATGAGAGTGTGTTGGCCAATCGGTAAACATTAATATACTCACTGTTTCAACAGGTCCCATTTACCTCCATTGTAAATGCCTCAAAATGGAAGTAAATATACTCAATTTTTAAAAAGATTTAAAACACTGTAACCTTGATTTTTTGTTTTTTTCCCAAGTGAGTTGAAATATTTATTTATTCATTTTTGTGGTAATCAACACAAATGTTCCTTTAAGAAAATTAAAACAGTAATACTGAAATTCAAAGAGTTTTTAAAGAATGTGCATTTGATACCTCTCACATGAAGATCTCTGGACTTCATCTAAAAATTCAATCTGGGTGGAGGGCCTGAGGTCCAGACACTGAAAGACAAAGAGCAGAGAAACACTGGTACAAAAGGTTATACAATCACAACGGTGAGTGTCAACCAGCTTTCCTAATTTTAATACTCTAATACTGCTGTTCGCACAACTGGGTGTGTATACATTGAATATCAGATCATTATGACCTGCTAATTGCTCAATGCTATCCAGTGGAGATGAAATATCAAACCATTGCACTAATCAAAAATGTTAGTTGTCTCTTTAAATTACGGGATTTTTAAGGTGAGAGGAAATGAGTTATAGAATTTTGGAAATGTGACATGGCACATTTAGGATGTTCAAAACCGCCAAGCGGGCCGTGACCTGTCTAGCTACCCCCTAATTTACATCTCTCTCCTTCACTCCCACACATCTATTGCTCCTCCTGGATGGGGCACAGGGGTGCTGGGGCGAGAGAAGGGGGTGGAGGAGCATGCAGTGCTGGCGCTTGTTGGCTGACCCGGGTGTCTGCGGTTCTACCGTGGTCAGAGGAGGGGGGGAAACGGGCGGTGTTTCTAAAATCCCTGTGAAATGTTCATTTTGGAACGACTTGTTGCTTACATACCTCTCTCACACCCTCTCTTCTATTTTGAAGTGTTTAAATATATCCTAATATTGCTCAGTACCCCTTTTAGGTCTAACAGAAATCTAATTTTTAAGGGATGCACTAAGTAAGTGTTTGTTTAGGTTTAGCTGGTACTTATTTGCCAAGATAGTATCAGTGATTTTACACTTTATACTGACACCTGTTGGTCTGGATGCATGAGCTTTGTTTGCTAACTACTGTTGCTTGTTTGTTTATGTTTAGCATTTTATTCCTGTTCATATGTTTTTCTCAACCTTACACTACACATATCCCTATGATGGATATTCTAGATTTAATCACGCCAAATTTACATGGTTTTAGCTATTTGCGGTTAGTACTGCGCTGTTTTATCACTGGGCTCCCTGCTGAAAAAAAAAAAAAAAACAGCTAAACCCAGCTGATTGGCTGGTCTTAGCTGGTTTAAGCTGGAAGATGGTTTTAGGCTGGTCTGGTTTTAGCCCCCAGACTGATCAGCTAAATAAGTTGTAAAAAAAAAAAAAAAAAAAAATGTATGTTTGGTTATTCCTGTTTTGTTTAAATATATATATATATATATATATATATAATATATATATATATATATATATATATATATATATATATATATATATATATATTTTTTTTTTTTTTTTACATGCAAAAGCCTTAATAAATGCATTAAGTAATGTTATTATTATTAGTATCCCGGCCAGCTGAATGATACGGCAATGTGATGTCAACATGGTGGCGACCATGAGGGGGCGCCCCGCTCCATGTAGATTAAAAAAAGGTTTTTTTCTAAAAAAGACTGACAGGACTTTAATTTTTATCGCACGTGGCATTTCTCAAAACATTGTTTAACCTTTTAATTAGCAAACTAACGACTGAATGCACCTTTAAGCGGGACGTCCAGACTTCCCGAACCCTTTCCGTTTAAAGGTCACTCGGTTTATGTAAGCAGTTTTAAAGTGCTGAAAGTTTTGAATTCGGTTACTGCTGGACGGTCGACCCGCTTCTCTTCCATCGCTCCACCTTGGTGATGATAAGTGAGCTAGAAACGTCGTCCCATCACCATCCCTGCCCCTGCGCGCACCCCGCCCATCTCCGTTCCACTTCAGCTGCGCTTCCTTCTCATTCAGCAAACGCACTGTCCTGTGGCGAGAGAGGGGTCCTTTCCACCCCACAGCCAAACAAAAGAAGCCTGGATAAGGAGACAATCTAGCAATGACTTCTTAAAGGGCAGGAGGACCCCTGAATTCTGCGTTTTTGTGGAAAGACAGCAGCGTTTTTGAGGATACTGCAGGAGGGAGCACTGGGAAGCTTTTTAATATCCATCTATTGTCAGTGTGTCATGTGGAGTGTGGGGTCACACAGGAGGATGACCTGTTTTTCACCTGTCGTTCTCGAGTATACATCCGAACGGGTTTGCTGGCGAGAAGACTCTCTCTGAACAATCCTGCAACACGCGCTCAGATGCTCTCCTGGGTCTGTGTCCGGTTTCGGCTCCAGTTTTTAAAACCATCGCCTCAAAGATCTCACTGTCCGGGGTGATAGAAGCGCTGGAGCGATGCAGTCCGTGCTGTCCTCTGCTGTCGTGCTGTAAGTTTCACGTGGAATTGTTCAGTATGAGTTGAAGGCTATTTTGTAGCGAGTCTCCATCTACTGATGGGGTCCACCGTTTTGTCCAGCACGAGCATTTGTTGTGTTTCCCCTCTCTGGGTCAGACTATAGCCTGATGCTGGGTTCTCATAATAACATCCCACCCAGTGTCTCCTCAGATAACAGCAGAATGCACACTGATGATGAGACCTTCTAGGTCTGAATCATGCTTAGACTGTAGGGTAGAAGTCCTGTGCTGGTCGATAAGCATGTCTGAAATGAATGCAAAGATAATTAATGCTTAAAAATTATACTCTTTGCTTAAAATAAATAAATAAAATAGTAGCCATAAATGGACATATCTACAATTAAAACTATTTATATTTGGCAAAACTATTAAAAACATATTTTTAGTCATGAATATCACATATATTGCTTCAGTCCATTTGACCTGTAAAAATGGATTATAAAAGTCAATATATTAGATTTTATTTTAAACCTAATACTCATAGCACACAGTCATGAGGGTCTAAAGGGGTCCCCTCTGTTTTATGGTTTTCTTGAGACATGACAATAAAATGGTTTCCTTCATCTTAGTTACACCACATTGACTTTAATTATGTGGCCAGATGTGTTTCAATATTTTAATAACAATTCAAAATAAAAATCATTCACTTCTTTTTTTTTGTTTGTTTATAATATAACATTATACTAAACTACTTATGCAAACATTTCTTTCAATAATAATTTCAGATTTTTCAAGAAACCTTTTTTTGCCGTTCAACCTCAGTCTCCCCTGCAAAGGTTAGAAACACAATCACATGTGTCTTTTCTATTTCTCTTTGGCCAGATGTTTCCAGGTCGTGTTACTGTTCTACAGCCCATTACAGGTGCTTACAGTATGCATGTGTTACCAATAATAAAACCATAAATCAATTGATAGTTCATAAATCAATAAAAGTGATTTGTGACTGACTTCTGTGTTTGTGCAGGTGTTAGCGGTGGAAAATGTCAACTTTGGAGTACACGTAGAGAATCAGACAGGTGTGCGGGACGGCCTGAGCCGGAAACACCATCGGGTTTACCAGCTATACAGTCGGACCAGCGGAAAACACGTCCAGGTGCTCGGCAAGAAAATCACCGCCATGGGAGAGGATGGGGATAAATATGGTAAGGAATCGTCTGAATGTGTAATAAAGAATATATATACAAGTTGCAATATTAATATTTAAAATATTCAATATTTAAATATTGATTCTTTATATTGGCTATTTTGTCATTTATAAGAAAAACACCTTTTGAACACTCTTTTGAAGTCACTTTGGATAAAATTGTCAGCTAAATGAATGAATGTAAATGCATATTAAATTAAACATTCTGCAGTGATTAACACACTTCTATACTAAAACCTGAAGTTAAAAAATCATCTGTCAACCATAGTTGTCTTGCAAAACTCTTATATGCTAAACTGTTATATCTATGACGGTGCTTCAGATGCATTTGAGTGTCAATTATGTTCATTTATATTCCCGTATGTTTGTATTTTTGTGTTTCTTCAAGCCCAGCTCGTGGTGGAGGCCGACACCTTTGGGAGTCAAGTGAGAATAAGAGGGAAAGAGACAAACTACTATTTGTGCATGAACCATAAGGGGAAGCTTGTGGGGAAGGTGAGTTACTGAAAAATGGCTGTACTTGATAATGTAGGGCCTGCATCCTTTAATCATTCGTGCCCTGAAGAGCTGTTCACACACTGATTTGAAACAACTTGAGGTCACCTGTCAGTGTGAAACCCCCATAAAACACACATCTTTGTTGGACTCTTGATGAAAAATCTGGCAATAATGAGCTTGTTTCACAATAATTCCAGTGAGATCAAAATTTAAGTAAGCTTCTTTTTGCAAAATGAAATTCTAAGAATAGATTATGGGCCAAAAATAGCAATGTATCTGGAGATAATTACACTAACCAGCCACTTAATAAGGTTGGCTACACCATGCTAGCACCGGGTCAGAGCCATTTTTGCCTTTAGAACTACCTTAATTCTTTGTGGCATAGATTCAACAAGGATCAAGTAACCAGTGTGAGATGATTTGAGCTTTGTGACATGGCACACAAATCCATGTCACAAAGCTCAACTCATCCTGCTTTAAGTAGCCATCACAAGATAGGTACACTACGGTCATAAAGGGTCAGCAACATTACTCAGGTTAGTACCAAGGGGCCCAAAGTTTTCAAGAAAATATCCCCCATTCCAATACACCACCAACCTGGACCTTCGATACAAGGCAGGATGGATCCATGCTTTCATGTTGTTCATGGCACATTCTGACCCTATTATCCAAATGTTGCAGCAGAAATCCAGACCCATCACTCATTTTGGTGAGCCCATGTGAATTGTAGCCTCAGTTTCCTGTTCTTAGCTGACAGGAGTGGCACCTGATGTGGTCTTCTGCTGCTATAGCCCATCTGCTTCAAGGTTCGATGTGATGGATATTTTCTCATTTTCAGACCATTCCCTATAAACCCTAGAGATGGTGGTGGGTAAAAATCCCAGTAGATCAGCAGTTTCTGTATTACTAGAGCAGACCATCTGGCACCAACAACCACCTCACATTCATAGTCACTTAAATCACCTTTCTTCCCCATTCTGATGATCGGTTTGAACATCAGCACTTTGTCTTGTGCCTAAATGCACTGAGTTGCTGCCATAATGAGCGGTTAATGAGCAGTTGAACAGGTGGACCTAATAAAGTTGCAGGTGAGTGTATATTAAACATGCCTGTTTTTAAAGAAATTGCATACATTCTTCCATTCCAGAAAGACAGCAGCGTAAACGGGGGCTGCATTTTCATAGAGATAATGCTTGAGAATAACTACACCGCTTGGATGTCAGCGCGCTACGTGGGCTGGTACATTGGCTTCACCAAAAGGGGCCAACCGCGCAGAGGTCCGAACACGTTACCCAACCAGCGAGACGTGCATTTCATGAAACGCTTCCCTCCAGGAGAACAGCCCGACCTGCAGCCCTGCAGCTTTACCACAGTCAGCAAGAGGAGCAAAAGAGTCCAGTACACCGCCACCTCTCCTCCACCACTCTAATAATACAACAAACATTGGCTGTTGCGCAAAGATCACTTACAGAGGATCTAGAGAGATGGTCTTCCTTAAAACGCAAGTACGTTAGGCTTTAGGTCTGACCTCTCAGTAGAATTCACAGTGGAAGGACAGAGTTGCTTAAACATTGTGTAATCATGCAAATATAACCAAAGACTCCTGGGCAACTGTCCAGTCTCTAAACCCGGACAACAAGGGAACCAAGCACTTCAGAGGCCAAAGAATTCCCCTCTAATGTCCAGTGCCACAGACTGTGATTTGTCCCACCATAAAAGAGCAAAGAGCTCTTTAAAGTTGTATGGCTGGAAAACTGGTATGTGCGTGGCATAATATAAGTTAGCTGAGACTTGCCAACTTGGATGCTTATGACCAAAAGGGCGATGAAAAGACCTGCTTTGTGAACTTATCAAATGTCAACCTTGGGCCTATAAGAGCCATGAGATTGTAAACAAGAACCAAAGTCTTTTAGAATTTATTTGTCAAGAAAATCTTATTAGACCTCCTGGTGAAGCTGTACTTTTGGTTTTGCCTCAGATAATTTAAAGGTAATGCCTGTAATTTAAAGCGAGTGATATACACTACCGTTCATAAGTTTGAGCTTGGTAAGATTTTTTTATGTTTTTGAAAGAAGCTCAAAAAAGATCAGAAACACAGGAAAAAAAAAAAACAATTACAATTTACAGTAACTTTTCTATTTTAATATATTTTAAAATGTAATTTATTCCTGTAATGCAAAGCTGAATTTTCAGCAGCCATTCCTCCAGTCTTCAATGTCACACGATCCTTCAGAAATCATTCTAATATGCTGATTTCTTATTGCTATTTATGTTGAAAACAGTTGTGCTGGTCCATATTTTTGTGGAAATCAAAAGTCCATTATAACAGTCTTCAATTTTATGATTAATTTAATGCATCTTTGCTGAAAAAAAAAATAAAAAAAATAATGACTCTAAACATTTGAACGGTAGTGTAAATATAATTTAACAGCTCAGAACCCACAATCCACAAAAGAAAGTATGAAAAATGGCCTATAAAAGACAACGTATGTGAGCAAACACTGACCCGCACTGATGTTCATGGATGTTTTAAAACAAAATATCCACTACTGGTCCCAACATGAGATTATTTTCACTCTAGAGAGTTAAATGTATCAGAGTAGTTATTTGAACTGACCCTGAAGCTTCCAGCCCTGCAAGTGTTGTAATGCTAAATGTCGCAGTTACTGTTGCAAATTACTGTCCCAAAACCACTTGGGGCTGGTGAAGTCTTGAGATGAAATATTTTGATACAATTCATGTTATTAAAATATTTATTTTGTGGATGCATCGATCAGTGGGTTTTATCTGTTACATGACACCTTTACCCTGAACATTGGTGTATTTTGGGCTCCAAACTCCGTTTTATTGCCACCTGGTGGACCCAGAGGGTATAAACTACAGCCCTGAAACGCACACTTGCAAACCGTGTAATACAGCTTAGAACTAGTGTAACTATCATAAGAGTTCCAAACAATAAGAAGAGCAAAACCAAGTAAAAGTTAACACGTATAAGGGCTGTTTTGAGATTGTGTCTGTACTCTAGTGACCTACTGCATTCTGGATCACCCATATTGGGCAGTAGTCGTCTCTCTCTCCCCTGTCTGAAGACTGACTTTAACATCACTCTCACATCCCCCTTTATGTCACACAATCTGACAGCAGCCTGCCATAATTAATTCTAATGCCTTATTTCAATGGACTTTTAATGTGAAGTTAGCACAGAACTGAACTCTGATTCCTGAGATTTCAGACTAAAATATTGCACAGCGCTGAAATGATTTACCCAAACTGGGCTCATATTGTGGCTGTTGCCATGGTGGCGTTCATAAGGAAAGCTGAAATCAAATAAGACAAAAATGACAGTACTGCCAATTTCCACATATTAGGAGCAGGAGGTAAACTTAAATATTTGAACAGCAGCCCTACGATTTCTAGAGGTCTTGGCAGGCACTGCAGTAGGTTACTGAAATCTGGGCCTGTTGGAAAGCCTTTATCTCAAAAGGGCAAATCATGTGTACAAACACACACATGAAAAACACAAGGCGATTGTGCAAGCTTTTAACACTCCTTCACAGTCAAGTACTTTATTCTTATTAATAACGCTTTTTTTCTTTAAAAAATCTTTTCAATATACAACACCATTTTAGACAAGACAATTCTGTTTACAACTAAATTCAGATCAGTTATGAGTCAATCAGAACCTAGACAAGCAGACAGTGAAAAGGGAAACAAGACAGACAGCGCTAAAAATGAGAAATGGAGGGACATATCAGGAGAAGAGTCCAAAAACTACAATTATTCATACAATTTCACAAGAAAAGAAAATATGAAGTCAATTTCCCAACTAAAAAAAAAAAAGGAAAAGCATAAAAAAACAAAAACGTAAGACAGAAACCGAGGGGTTGACCAGCACACATTACACGTCCCATCGCTCACTCATTCATGCAGAACAGTCCTGAGGGAAGGAAGGCACTCACACCTTGCCTTCTCCCTTTAGTTTTTCATTTTTCTTTTTTTAATCAATAAAAATAAAACAAAAAAGATAGATACAGAGTTCATGAGCCCAGGGGCGGAGCTGGGGCAGCCGTCACTCCGTATTCGGTGGCAGGGGTGAGGGGGGGCTTCAACGCCCACCCTTACGTTCTCTGCTTAATGGCATCGCTCTCTCCATCTTTTCTCCGCCTCTTCCTCCGGGGGAGAGAGGGAGAAAGAGAACTGACGCAGTTTGTGTTGTGGGGCGGCCCTCAAAACGACTGAAGAGGGGGAGAAATAAAATGGACAGATGGAGAGAGGGTGAAGTTGAGGGGGGTGGTGGTGGCGTTCCTCGACCTTTGATCCTGGCACACTTCCACAGAGACTGGGTCACCCGAACAGTCCCAACACACACTCGCACACACTCCGCAGGCCACCAGGGCTTCCCTGTCAAGAGATCACATTCATGCAAGTTAGAGTTTGTATTCTGATGTGTGTGAACTTTAACAAACAATCGAGTCAAAACATGTGCTACCTGCTATCTGGATATATAGGTATACGTGCGGGACGGCGATCGTCCTTCCGTCTGCCCGTTGGTCGACACATTGAGGAAGTCCCAGATAAGGATAGTGTCATCGTGGGAACTGCTGATGATCTGGAACTCATCGAATTGGAGCCGGAACACTCGGCCAGAATGTTCCTACACACAGACAGACTACTAAAAAACTTTTCACGACAACACTGCTGCAGATCAATATCATTCACAGACTGGGAAAGACTATGGCGCAATAAATGTGAGACAATGCAGAGGGCTTATTAACTACATTTGACTGAGATGAGTAACAGATCAGAGACTGTCAGAAGTAAATAACAGAGCAATTAATCGGCTGATAATTGGACATTTGAGACTATTGATAACACTGTAGCAAATTTTGTTGCATCGTACTTGTACACATTTAAAGATTTGTCCTTAAAAAAAAAAAATTAAATAAATAAAAAAAAATACTGCAGAGCCTCAAAACAAGTCAGCTGTTTAGAGATAATAAACAGAGCATGTATAAGGGTTCTTAAGCATTGTGTGGAAACTCACCACTAGTGTACGTAGACACAGAGTGCTGGCTGGGGCTCGTGGATCAAGAGCAGCTTGTAGGTCCCATACTTTAATTTTACTGCACACACACAAGCATATTAAAACACATTATAAACTGCACAAGAAAATATTATTCTCATAAATCCATGGTACATCGATTTAAATGCCCTCTCTCATTCTTATGTTGTAAAGCAGCTTTAGAGGTGATTTCACACACAATCTACAAATAACCTGTGATTCAATTGTGGGCTTTGTGCGATTAAAAGTGACTGCTTGCTCAGCAGTGTCAGTATTGTGGACTGCTCATGTATCAGATTAAATGACCAGAGCAGGGAGCAGACAAATGCAAATCGGCAATTAAAGATGCGAGAATAAAAAGATTATTCACATCATGGCCAGGAATAAACCAGCCACAATCCAGATGTAAAAAAAGAAAAAGAGAACTCTGCTTAAATGTAATCCCCCAGACTACACTACATTTCTGCAACAGCAGTGTGAGGAGATCAAGGAAATAGTTTGCTAATATATTTATTTTAAAATGTGCATCTCAGCCTACAATGTTACAGACTTTTTTTTGTGTAGACTTTTTACATGAACTTCCCCTCAGTCTCTTATTAGATTAGCGGATCGTCTGTGACTCCTGCTTTGCTGCAGTTTGACGATTTTTGTAAAAAAAAGAAATAAAAAAAAAAGAAAAGAAAATTCTCAAATAAAAGAGTGGTTTCAGTTTACAGGGTTTCCACAGGTCCCTACAAAGTCTTATATTTAGTTGTGTCAAATTTAAGGCCATAAACAGACCTTAAACGGTATAAGAAAGTCTTAATCATGATTTCAATATGCCTTAAATTTGGGGACGGAAAGAGCAGAATTGTGATATGGCTTAATGTGACGTTTGAATTTCAAAAGGCTGTGATTTCATGAAATAATCATGAGCTCTGCACATTTCAGAGTCAGGTGCCACTCTGTTTTGTGCACAGCTGGAAACTGCTGTATTTCTGCCATTCCAAAAGCTCTACCTGTCAGTTTGCATTTTCAATAAGTCCGTCTGCTTTTTTTGTTCAGACCAAAGCAAAAATCAATGTTATTTAATTAATATAATAATTGATCCATTTTCTGAATGTTTTAAATGCTGAAAGTTTAGTTTATCATTTTACGAAACTTTGTTTTTGTGAAACCTGCATTCTTAACTATTCTTACTTATAACTGTAAATCATGCTTTTTAGTCATTTTACAGTTTAATGTTACCATAGACACTGCTCTACCCCACTCATATGGTATTAACTTTATTTGTGCATAATTTTATTTGTGCAAAACGGAAAAAAAAAAAAATAAATATATGACTACTGTACTGTCTTTGCTTAAGAAATCAGTCAGAAGGCAGGAGTGCAAGGGGGATCATGCAGGATGTTGTCTTGCTGTCAATCTGCAGTCTTGTTTTAATGATAGGCTTTATGCATTTGTCAATCCTCTATGCTTCCTATTTGGTGAATGAACTCAGCACTCTGATTGGTCGAACTCTTCTTCTTTTGCTGTTGCTTGATTTGAGTACTGCACTTAGAGTGACAAATCGTACCAGCATACTTTGAGGTCAAAATGCATACCCGCTATGCAAAATGAGTACACGTTGGCAGGTCTGAAAAAATGACAATAAAACTTCAATCAGACTCAGGCGTACCCATCATACGCTCCACTCACGATCCGCTTGTTATCAAAGCGAATACAGCGAACAAGTTCCTCGTGCCCTTCCAAAACCCGCAAGCAAGCTCCACACTCAATATCCCACAGCCTGGAGAAAGAGATTAACACAAATTTTGTGAAAAAAATAAATAAATCATACAAGTAAAGAATACTAACTGGCTGAATCCATTTTTGATTTTTTGCACATTATTTTAATTAAAACCCGAGAATCTTATTGTCATTACTGTTCATTACACAGAAGAACACACAAACTTAGTTCAAGCAAAATGTTTTGAGCAAAGTTTCTAATGCTCACAAAGGCTACATTTATTTGATCAAAATACAGTAAAACAGTAATATGTGAAACATTAATGATTATCATTAAAATAACTGTTCTATTTGTAAATATTTTAAAAATGCAATTTATTCTTGTGATGTAAAGCTGAATTTTCAGCCATTCCTACAGTTTTCAGTGTCACATGATCCTAAAAAAAAACATTCTGATATTTGTATGACTGTTTATTACATTATATAATAATAGAAAATCATTGCTGTAATAACAACAACATTTTACTGTTAAAAGTGTACTTAGTTCACCCAAAAATGAAAATTAGCCCATAAATCACTCCTAGGTGTATATGACTTTCTTCTTTCAGACTAATCCAGTCGGAGTTATATTAAAAATTGCCTTTGCAGTGTTTCCCACAGGATTTTGTGAGACTTGTGGCGGCAGATGACTTCACATTACTTAGTATATTTATGATGTCATGACGTCGGGTTTGAGTTCAGCACCTCGGATCTGTTCTACTCACTGAACTTTCACAAACTGTATACAACAAAAAGCCGTTCACATTTTTTCTGTTGTCATATATAAAACAAATATAAATACATTTTAATTTTATTAATATCCAGGAGTCACTCTCACTATACTTCTTAAATCCTGATTTATAAGAGTGACATTGTCTGATAAAATCCACATACCTCTAACTGTTACACTAAAGAGTGACCATATGCGGTAGGTTTAGCTATATTACTTTTTTTTGCCTCATGCAGCGACAAGTGCTTGGAAACACCATTTTATACACATTTACTGACGAGTCTGCTGCGGTACGGCCAGCTGAACGTGCTGCTTCTCTCCTGCTTCTCTCACTGCACAGAACAGACGCCTAGAGATACGACACTGCGCTGGGGAAGTCAGACCTCATGCTCGCGGGGCAGCAATGGAGAAATCTTCCAACTGAACAGAACCATAGCTAAGGTTTATCCAAAAAAGTCTCTAGGTTTGTCAGTATGTACCTTTTATGGAAAAAAGTTGCTAAAAGGGTCTGAAAGTTGCAAAATATAGTGAGACGTGGGAGCTGATGGCAGGGGGTGGTGGTTCTTTGTGGCGGTCAACGTGGATATTGTGGTGGGCCGCCACAAATAAATCAATATATGGGAAACCATGCTTTGATCTTTCAAGCAGTTTCATGGCACTCAGCAGGTGTTGCAGTGCTTCAGTCCAAAAGAAGTGAAATAAATAGCGCCCATCCATTATATTAAAAAAAAAAAAAAAAAAAAAAAAAAAAAAAAACTCCGGGAGGTGAACAAAGGCCTCCTGTAGCAAATCGACGCATTTTTGTAAGAAATATATCCATATTGAAAGTATAATAATCACTTTAATCTAGCTTGTGCCAACAGCTGTACAAAGAAGCAGCTACGGGAGCATGGGGTCAGCGTTGCGCCATCGCCGGTGAGTCTCGTGAAAACCAACTTTTGTTAACAGAAGCAAACAAAGCAAAGTTTCCTTACTTCAGCAAAGGAAAACCAGTCTCCTCTTGGCTTATATTGAAATCCTCTGACAATCTTCTTTACAAATCCTTATTTTGTACTTCTAATTAGTGACCATTGTTCAGTTTTGATCTCTCCCATGCGCTTCCGTGTTCGTCACGTCTGAGCAGTGCATGCGCAAAGCTGACCTCCATACATCATCCACCCAGATCTGCTTCCGTTTACAACAGTGAGCACAAGCTAGATTAAATTATTGCGTTTTAAATATGGTTATTTTTCTTATAAAAATGCATCGATTTGCTACAGAAGGCCTTTGTTCACCCCCCAGAGCCATGTGAGACACTTTTTTTTTTTAATTAAGGATGGGCGCTTTTTATTTAACTTCTTTTGGACTGACGCACTGCAACACCCACTGAGTGCCATGAAACAGCTTGAAAGATCAAAGAAAATGTATATAACTCGTCTGAAGGAAGAAAGTCATATACACCAAGGATGCCTTGAGGGTGAGTAATTTATGGCCTAATTTTCATTTTTGGATGAACTAACCCTTTAACTGTCCAGGGGGGAAATGTCACCTGTATATTTTTGACATTTCTTGAAATTCACACGATTACTATTAAACAAACTTGAATGATTGCAGATTCACACACACCTGATGGTGTTGTCTGAGGAGCCGCTGACCACAAGTCTGTCTCTGTACTGCAGACAGGCAATTCCTCGCTTATGGCCGTTTAGTGTCCGAACAAACTCACAGGTGCTTGTACTCCACACCTGCAGAACACATTACATCACACATTAAATCACACAACAGGATTAAACATTAAACAGCTTAAATCTGTTCCTAATCACTGCCATCTTACTTTAGAATGATCCACAGGAATATTTAATAAAATACCAGTACATTTAAACTCAGGAAGGACATGAGAAAACACCTCTAGACATCTACACACAACCAGCCCTTACTGCCCTGCCTCACTATTTAGGGAATGTTTTGATAGGGTTTGGGATGCAGAATGACTTGGCACCCCTCCCAGAGTGATGGGTGGGCTGGATCAGGGCTGGAATCCCAACTGCCCCGAATCCTGCATCTAGAGCGGCTAGAGAACATGAGTGCTGAAGGACTATGGCGCTTCTGCAGTCTACAGAGAATTAGGAAAATATTACACTGCTGCCCTCTGCTGGGAAATTCTGTGCTTTGGACAAAACAAGCAGACACCTCAATAGTCAGTAAAAGTCTAGCTGCATGACAATATAGTCTAGTCCACTCAGCTTATTGTTGCCTAGAACCCAACACAATTTAGCGCCCATCCATTATATATAAAAAAAAATACACACAGGACAGGGTCTATCGGGGGATAATACATATGAAATCTGATACAATTCTAAGAGCATTGTTTTGTGGTTTGATTGACAGCTGATAACAGTCATTCAGAGATTGGAGTGCTGACCTTTATGGTCCGATCCCCAGAGGCAGAGACAATGTACTTGTCGTCAAAGTCGACCACATTGACGGCAGCCCTGTGTCCGACGAGGACCCGCCGGAGACTGATGTCAGTAGGAGAGGCCATGTCCCACACGGCGATGGAGCGATCCTTCGAGCAGGTGACCATCAGCCCGTTACAGAATCGCAGGTGAAGCACAGCCTCGTTGTGATGGATCAAAGTGTTCAGAACCTCCCCCGAGTTCACATCCCACACTCTGGGTATAAAGAGAAGGCAAGCAAAGTCAGACCTGATTTTATCAGTCCCTTATTCATTCCAGCTGAACAGACATGTGGAGTGATGGGGGGTGGGGACTGGAAAAAATGAACAGAGGACTTATAGAGAGAGAGAGAGAACGATAGAAATCTGACCTGACAGTAGAATCAGAGGAGCCGGTAACAATGACTCTTTCATCATATTGCAGACACAGCACAGAGCCTGTGTGACCCGTCAGGATCTTCAAACACTCCAGAGTCTGTTTATCCCATATCTGAATGTGAACACATAAGACGTCTTTTTACAATTGCAAACATCAAGAATTTCACAATGTCAAATATAAACTTCTGTTAACTAGATTAGACTCATCATTAAAAAACATTTTGGCATGATTATGTCTTCAAGCTTGGAGTAACAGAATATGTTTACATGCTTTAATGTTCAAAAAACACATTATTTTTCAAATACTATACATTATTGTAGGTCCTCTACGCCCCGCCTCTCTCAAACGCGCCGTTTTCTACAAAGTCCCTCCTTCTGACAAGCGCAGTTTGATTGGCCAGCTGACCCAGTGCATTATGATTTGCCGAACATTGCATGTGGATTTTGTGAAGGGGCAAGTGGAAGAAACATGGACAAGTAACATGATTAAAACGTCAATAACAAACAATAACTAGGGCAGCGCTGAAACTTTGGCGAGAATGATTCTGATTTTATTACTTTAAAGGGGTCATATGATGCGATTTCAAATTTTCCTCTCTCTTTGGAGTGTTACAAGCTCTTGGTGAATAAAGAAGATCTGTGAAGTTGCAAAGACTAAAGTCTCAAATCCAAAGAGATATTCTTTATAAGTTAACACTCGTCCACGCCCCCCTGAAACAGCTCGTTCTAACACGCCCCCACATATCTACGTCAGTATGTGGGAATATAAACATAACGCCGCCCAGATGTTCACGCAAAGAAAGAAGGCGTACCTTTTATTCTCGTTGTAGTATTGTTGTTGCCGCTGTCGCCATGTCGTATAGACACTGTGTGTTTCACTGTGAAAGTGAAACTACTTTGTTTGGCATTCTAAAAGAGGAAGATATCCGCTTCATCATGCCTGGGGCTGATCCGTGCTGAGGAAATACATCAACTTTGCACTGTGGATCGCTGAATCGGATTTCACCATGGACGAAGCGGCATCATCACATGTGGTTGCTGCAAGACCAAGGTACGCTCCTTCGTAGAATCCACTTGCCGCACCATTCTCAAGCTGCTCGCCTCTGCTCATTCAAGCCGGCCGCGGCTCACTCTAGGCCTCTGGCCTCTGCTCACTCAAGGCCGCGGCATGTGACGCCATTTCGTTGAGAAAGCAAAACTACTTTGTTTTTGCCTTCCAAAAGAAAACACGACTAGATATCATGTTTATATCACATTTATAATAGGTTTTATGTTTTTGTCTCGTCGCTCCAGCCGGACAAGGCATCACAATATGTTAGGATGCGTAACATTTCCGTCAAAAGCTTGAGGCATTCGGCCAATCACAACGTGCTGGATAGCTGGCTAATCACAGCACACATCAATTTTCAGAGCGATGAGCCTTGTGAAAATCAACGCGTTTCAGAAGGCGGGGCATATAGGGGAAACAATAATGTACAGTATGTGGAAAATAATGTGTTTTTTTTTACCTTAAACTGCATAAACACATTTCATTACACCAAATACACAAAATAATGTTATTTTTAGCAGCATCATGAGCACTTTAAGTGTAAACGGTGACTAATAACAAAGTATTGACAGTATTGAGGCTCGCGCATCATCTCTGAGCAACACACAGTAGTGTTTCATTACTGAATGATTCTAAGAGTCCATAACAGTGTTAAACATGTCACTTCCTGTTGCCAGCAGGTGGCGCTATGACTATAACTGAATATGTGCATGGACGTGTTCAGGACAGAACTCCTATCAAACATGTGAAGTTTGGGGCAGATTGGAAATTGTTTGTCTGAGTTACAGCAACATTGGCATTTGTCAGACTGCCAGGGACACACTCTTCAACAAAAACTCAAAATCATTGTAATTTAGCATCGCAAAGGCATTGATTACACGCACCGTATTTGAAGACGATCCAAATAAAACTGTAGGAGGCCTGAAAATGGCAAAAACTGCACAAAAATCGTAGAAGAAATTGAAAATGTCTGACTTCCTGTTGCGTACTTTTTGTAGGTATTAGGATATTACATACCTGTACCAAATTTCGTGCACATACGTGAAACTTTCCATTGATTACCAATTCTGAAACTCAAAGTCAAAGCTGAAGCGAAATTTTTGCCAGTTCTGATGCCTGTGCAAAGTTTTGCGAGTTTGAGCATGTTTAGGCCCTCAAAAATGCTATTCACTCTGGAGAAGAATAAACCGACTGATTCCAAGAGGGTCCTCGCAATAACTTTTTACTGAGATTGTCACTTACATGACACATCCCTAGAGATACACTTGCTGAAATTCTCTCCCACAACAAGAGCAGTAAGATCATGGGACTTTACCACAGAGTTTATTACTATGAGTAAGAAAATTTAACATACCCCTATATATAACCAGTTTCAACAGTCATTGTTGCCTTAGAAAGTGACTTGAATAATTTCAACCGTTTCAATGACCTCTCTATAGTTTCAGTTTTATAATGCAGAAGTGGAGAGCTTTGGTTGTGTAAACCTAAACTTCAAGCATGTTTCTGTTTAAAGAGCTTTAAAACTATCCCTCCTTCCTAAATCCTTTTGTTAGCAGAATCCATGTTACTCGAAATGGTAAAAAACGTACGCATTTGCAAAATGTGATTAAACACGTCATTAGCACAATTTAAGAGAACATGCTTGAGGTCAGATGTGGTTCGTGTTTTTTAAATGACACCTGTGTTGGGATGCACTCAGCCTGTGTGATTTGTACTACTGATGACTTCACTAAACCCACAGGAGGTTCACAAGAAATACACTCGCAGAGCGTGGTTGCACCTTGATGGAGTTATCGCGTAGCCCACTGATGATCTTTTCGTCATCATACTGGAGGCAGTAAACACCTTTGCTGTTCTCCGACCTACACTGGATCCTCTGCAGGTTATGTCGGCCACACCTCCAGTTCGCCTCAATGGTCTGGAAACAGAAACGGCAACGTCACATATCAGCAATTTAGTTACACTGAGGAGCATAACTAATTTATTTGATCAAAACCGATTATGCATGGACACTAACTAAAAAAAAGTGCCCCATTTCATCATTACATTTGAAAATGTAGTATTAAAATAGCTGATGGCTGCATACTCTGATTACTCAGAGGGCTGCTATGAAGAAGTCAAAGAGCTGGGTCACATGAGGCCTGCCGCCTACCCCTGAGGTGTAATCACTGGTCCTGCTCGTTCAAATGAACAAACAAACGCTCCAAGTTACTACCTTCCTTTCTTTAAAAATGCTGACATGAGCAGACAAGATCTAACATAGTATTACACTCATTAAAGGACAAGCGAGAAAGAAGCGATGGTTGATTTGCCCACCTCAATGTCCTGAATGATTTTTGGATAAAGAGAGCGGTAGTATGAGTTTGGAGGAACTTCTGTTGTGCGGTTCTTGAACAGGTATTTTTCCCTGTGAAGGAAATGGCAATAAACATCCCTGATAAACAAGCAACTTCATAATTCAAGGCCAAATAAGACATACAAGACAGTCTAAATGGGGGTTCCCAGCATGTCTGGTGGAGAATTACACCAGTGAAAGATAATGATCAGGTTGTTCTTAAACCTCATGTATAAATGAGGGGGTTTGGGGGATGTAAACCGTGATATCAGCACTGAGACTCACCACTGGTGTCTCTCTGAAAGGCCCTTCCACAGTGGGTCTGTCCGAACCATCCTCTCAATCAGCTTCTTCCACAACATGCCTTCGGATATCACACGCTGCCATTCTTTACACACCAGCTCAGCCGAACAAAGCGAGCGCGCGTCCAGGAAGGACAAGATGTTCTCCGCTATATGATCCAGACCCTGAGCTGGAAGACACATTGAGATTGAGTATAAATATCAGGGTGTAAGAGTTGAAAGCTATAAAACCAGGATTTTAGGAATCAGGAAAAAAAATAAAAATAAATAAAAGTTAAAGAATATCTCATCTTTCTTAACGTCAGCATAAAATCACATTCACAAACATTTTATTTTATTGCAATTTAAGTGATTTCAAATCAAAAGATACTAAAACAGGCCAAGACGTACATGGTCCATTTAATTTTAAAGTTATATTTTATAATTGAATTGGGCGTAACCTCCATCAAATATAGCATCTTCAGAATAAGGACTCTGTGTGTGTTACCTGGCAGTGCCGTAATGAAGTCCCTTTGGAGCATGGGTTTGAGGTAGGAGTTTATGTGGCCGTGTTGGTAATGGCACATTCGTGAGATCAGGTGTTCCACAAACTCCACCTGGTCCGCCTCAGACCACTGATCAAAGAGCTGGAAACACACGTCCTTCTCCTTCTCGTAATTTCCCTCTGACGGCCGCTTCCTAGAGCCTGTCAAGGGTCCATTACTCACCGGAGGACAGATAAAAGGAGGCTGGGAGAATTGTAAAAGGAAAAAAAATAAATAGACATATATCTGTATTAGAAAGGATTGGGCAAAGGGAAAATTTTAAACATACTCAATACTATCATAGTCTTTCAAGGCAGATGCATTTACTTGGCAAAGAACAGTGATGCAGGGGCTCTACTATTAGGGTGCTTTCACACTTGGTTCGATTGCCTAGTCTGAACCGGAGTTTGATTGCTCCCCCCTTCCTGTTTACCCCGCTGCTTAGTAACGATGGCACAGGAGAAGGCGGCAAAATGCGTAGCATTGCTCTTCACTTTTATATTTGTTTCTGAACCATTGGTTTGGTTTCCAAAGCTTCTGTACATAACGGCACTTGTCTTGACTTATGAATGTACTGCAAATGCTCTAAAAAACACTGAAGGCAAACAGAAATGAGATCTACAGCTCTCTGCTTGGAGCGTGTCAGTCACGCTTGTCAGAAAAGTGAGTGAAACACAGACAAACACACATTTTTATCAAACTATGTCATTAATACTCTGTACCAGAGTTTACTAACCCAGATTACCCCTTTTAAGCGGACTCAAGGTATGGTCCCAAACGAACAAACTCTGACGTCAATCGAACCAGGGGCACACCAAAAGAGCTGGTGTGAAAGCACTCTTAAAAGAGCCACATACAGTTCCTGTCTTCATGCAATAATAGGAGTTTCTACAAGAAATTCTCAAGTTATTAATTCCAAACAACTCATGTCACTTGATGTTCTGTACAAACTGTGGGACTTGAGCACTTAAGTGACACTTAAAACCATTTCTAGATAACTGGCACAAACAAACTTTAGGCATAACAAGATTGTAGAAAAGTTTAGTTAAAAGATTCAACACTTTCTGGTAGTCAAAATCATGACCTAATGTGTGGTTCCTCTGCTAAAACACCTGTACCAGCTTTAGGGGAACTGATCTCGTTCATTCACTAAAATACATTTGGTTTCATTAAAAGTAAAAATAAAAATGCCTCAGAAATCTCTGCAGATCATGCCACTTGGTTTCATATGAAATTCAGGTATTTTGAAGTGTCTTAAATTACTGTTCAAATGTTTGGGGTCAGTAAGATGTTCTCCTAAAGAAATTAATACTTTCATTCAGCAAGGACACATTCAATTAATCAAGGTTACAAAAGAGTTAAAGGATTAGTTCACTTTCAAATTAAAATTTCCTGATAATTTACTCACCTCCATGATGTTTATGTATTTCTTTCTTCAGTCGAAAAGGAATTAAGGTTTTTGATGTTAACATTCCAGCATGTAGTAGACGTCATGGACTCCAAACGGTTGAAGGTCAAAATTACAGTTTCAGTGCAGCTTCAAATGGCTATAAACCATACCAGACGATGAATAAGGCTCTTATCTAGCGAAACGATTGGTCATTTAGAAAAAAATAATAATAATACCTTAAAAAAAAAAAAAAAAAAACTATATATGCTTTATAACCACTTCTCTCACTTCTGCCGACTGTCAAAACCGGAAGCCGTGGATGACGTAGAACATTGGCATTGCGTAATTAGTGACGAGCGCAGAGAGAGAACAAAACAAAACGCTGTTCCCAAATTAGAAGCACAAAACGAGGATTTATTAAGGAAAATGTCGGATGGCGCACACGCGACCTAAACGTACTACGTCATCCGCCGGAACGGCTTCCGGTTTTGACAGTCGGCAGAAGTGAGAGAAAAGTGTTTATAAAGCATAATAATTTGTATTTTTTTTTTAATGACCAATTATTTCGCTAGATAAGAGTCTTATTCATTGTCTGGTATCGTTTATAGCCATTTGGAGCTGCACTGAAACTGTAATTCTGACCTTCAACCGTTTGGAGTCCACTGAAGTACATTATACGGAAAAAAAAATCCTGGAATGTTTTTATCAAAAACCTTAATTTCTCTTAGACCGAAGAAAGAAATACATAAACATCTTGGATGACATGGGGGTGGGTAAATTATCAGGAAATTTTCATTTGAAAGTGAACTAATCCTTTAAATTATACTCTTTTGAACTTTCTATTCATCAAAAAGTTCTAAAAATAAAAATATTAAGCAGCACAACTGTTTTCAACACTGATAATAACCAGAAATGTTTCTTGAGCAGCAAAGCAGCATATTAGAATGATTTCGGAAGGATTACATTATTACCGTTTTACTGTATTTTTGATCAAATAAATGAAACCAAGCTGAGCACAACAGACTTCAAAAACATCACATAATCTATCCAACACCAAATGTTTGAACGGTAGCACAAGTGTCCAAATAATTTGGGGACCAATGTAATTATCCAGGAAATCACAAAAATGCAAGAGGAAACCTAAATACAGAAAAAAATAAAAGTTTGCGGAAATGGACAATGAGGTTTTCCAGACGCAGATTAGGCCGTGCCCTACAACAAACCCCTAAGTCAACAGTATTAATTGTTGTATGTTTATTATTTTTTTCAGACTTTGACGCACTTCACTGAGGTACAGCTCGTCCACCTCACCTTAATCACTGTGATCTTTGGGGAGCGGTCTGCAGTCTGCGAGTCCATGACAGAGATGTTCTGCAAAAGAAATAGCATTTCATTATTATTATTTTTAATAAGTCAATAGTAATGTCTGCTTTAAATCAAACTAAATCAAAAATCTAAAGAAAGGACCACTATATCAATCAGAACCACTCATATACATAACCTACACAAGACGACCCTTTCATCATCTGCTCGCATACGTTCATAATCACATTGCATTGTTTGTTGGAAAGCAGATGAAAGGACTGAGCACCAGCCTACGATCTGTGTGTGCTGAATAATTGGACAGATTCTCCATCAGCATGGGGCAATGATGTGGGATCGGGCAGGGCATGTAGGCGTTTGGGTAACGTGTCAACAGCTGTCCCCTAGCCAAGGCCACCACTAGGATATGCTTACATCCCAAATACAGCCACGATAGAGATGATACCATCCATATAGTTGCTCTTAATATCCACGACTCAGCACCTGCTTTAATCCGTAATCACTGTTCTTACCATTAATATCAGCCAAACTCTTTAGAAACTTAGGCTCTCTGGACTAAATAAAGAGATACTGAAGCTAGACACTGACAGCAGCCTTTTTTAGGCAACACAGAGTATTAGACTTTTTTAATTTTAGTATGTGTTTGCATGTCTTTTTCATTTTTATTATATTTTTTATTATTATTATTATTTGCACTTTAGCTGTAGTTGCTTTAGTACTTAGTAAGTTAGACTAAATGAAAATAGGATATACTGCCTTGGCAACCTGAAAAACATAAGTTTCACCCCCCCAAATAACAAGTTTTCTATGGTTTTAGTTTACAATAATAACCCTGACTGATACATGATGACACAGTCTGGGATTCATTTCAAATCTTTCTAGGTCAGCAGAGCAGGAAGTGTAGATTTATTGTGAGTTTCTGCAGTCTATACACAAACCCACATGGCTTGATATCTTCAAGCAAAAGCCATTTATCTATCTTCCTCAAGCTTCACAATACAAGCGGACAAACTCAAGTGCATTCACTCCTACCCTTTTCACAGTATCCATGGCAACAAGAAGCAAATCCACTCTGCAAAACTGATTCTATAATGTTATTGTATTGACTAGGAGAGATATTGATTCAGAGCCTTATTAATTAAGAGCAAATTTAAACAAGTCATTCACGTTTATTTTTAAAGATACTATAAAAAATGTTTTAAATTAAGAATAGAAATGTTATATTTAAAATTAATAATGAGACTACACATGCAAATCACGTAAAAATATATATATTTCAAAAGCTGCGTGTTTAAGTATCAAAAGACCATTTTTTGAGGAATTCAGCTTATCTTTTATTGTAAGTTTTTCACAGAATTACTGTTCAGAAAAGTGTAAAAGAAAAAAACTGCGTTTAATAAGAAAATAACGTAATTAGCTTGCGTAGGCTAATGGTTTGATGTGGTTAGCCACCTAGCCGCTTGCTATAAATGCTGCTTTCACAACAACGAACGTTTGTATTTCACTACAGAAAAGTGTGTGGTTACAAAAACACAAATATTCACTTATCCAAACACAATTGTTGTATTAGTTGACGATATTTGTAAATTCGCTCATCGTTCGACTCAGAAACGTAATTTGAAATTGACAGCAGGAGCGGCTACTTCCTATTACGCAGCTTTAAAGTCCAGTTAAAATGTGCCCTGAGAAGTAAATGTTGCGTTAATGTGAACGAGACACGGATATTTTAAACGATTTAAAACATAGTGAGGTGTTTTGAGACTTTATATGAACCACAACTCGTCTGTGGAACCAAATTCTAGGCAGGATTGAGTGGCGCAGAGGCGCCGCAGTGACGCTCCGGGCACCGGCTACAGTCGATGAGAGTCGGACTCACCACGATGCCGCGGCAGCTTCCCTTCCTTCGCCTCCGCGACTAACTCAACAAACATCCTCAGCCCCCGCCAAGAACAACTGTTCGCCTTGTCTACTAACGTCTCAGCTGTTGTTTCAAGTGGAAGAAACAAGCGAGAGACGTGAAAACGGCCAAGTTGAGGCAGCGATACACAGTAGGGCCCTCCCTACCAGTCGAGCCAGCCATTTCTCTCTCTCCTCAACCCTCCTTCCCCTCAACTCAACCGATCCCTACCCACTCCAAAAGATGGCTATATTCAACCAGGCTGCCCTTATAACCGTTAATATGGATTTTTAAACTCTAAAGTCTTGCGGACCTTCTAGAAAATGATTTTCGAATCACACCCGGGTACTCACCATCAGCTCTAAGGTTTTGTCCTCCATCTCCGGCTCCATGTTTGTTCCCTGAAACTCGCAGTGAAAATGGAAACCCCGCCCTGCGACACAATCACGTCACGAAAGGAGGCGGAGAAAGTAGGCTTGAGTATAATTTTCCCATTGGCTGTCAAATGGAAAAAAAAAAGGGAGGCAAATGGGCGTTGTCCGCGTTGTGATTGGATAATTTCTGCTGCTAAGGTACAAAACGGGGACAGACACAGTACGTCATAATCGAAGGGGGATATTATCTGTAACAACATTCGTGGTTGGTCGACGAAAGACAAAAGGGTTTTGTCCGTTTTGTAATATGAACTGCGATTGGCTGCCGTCTGGAAGTAGGGTAAAGAATGGGGTTATCCCCAAAGATTCAGATATTAAGAATATTTCTGATTGTTTGCTGGTAATATTGGTGGCCAAATATTAAAATTTTTAAGAATTTTTCAGAATAATCAAAATAATGTTTACCTTTGCTTTCCGGCTAAATTCCTTATAATTGACTTCCTCCTCACAGTGAAATTGTAAGCGTAAGTGAAATAATCTTGTCGAACTTCGAACTCATAAAACGAAGCATATCAAATAAGATCTAATATGCTCGCAAAACAAACAAGGTATAAGTGCAATTTGCAAACAATGAGAACGTTTAATGTCCGTGTCCAGATGTAACAAATGATTTATACAAAATAGTTATGGATCAAAGAAAATGAGAAAATATACAACATAATAACTGCTAAGATATTGTGGGCCCACATTTCATTATATATATATATATATATATATATATATATATATATTCATTCATATATATATTCTCCTTTTACATTATTGGATCGTATGTTTGTTTTAGTAGGAGTCAAAACATCACGATTGTTAAAGGTCCAAAATATTGATTTGCAGTTTGCCTTTCTAAAACCAATCTGTTAAAATATGACTGGACAAAATGGAAAGAACTTAGAGGCTTGTAATCTGTGGCGGATCACAGACTCTGAGATGTGACTTTTTAAAAGGGAATTGAACAGCCAAACTGACACATACTCACTCACACATCACAGTTAACACAGTATAACCCCCCACCCCAAACACAATCAGTCCGTAACGACATACCCATGCATAAAGCCATCAAATACCAATGAGTGCTGAAGGCTCGAGCTAAGATTTTATGTTCGGAAACAGCAGGAGGCTGAAGTTAGGCTCCAGATGCTGGTACACTGTGCTGTCATATCTTACAAACTGCAAAATTCAGGCACTCATATATAGTTTATTTTGAGAAGTAGCATCTCCTTGGGGCTGAGGAAAACAAGTGAGGGAAATGTACCGGGAAAGATGGTTCTCTGTCTTCAAGAAGGGATGGGTCCAGTTACTATATGGTCCATTTGAGAGCAAGAAACGCCTCAACGTGGGTACAATGCGATGGGAGGAGCAGGGTGTACCGCTGGCTCAGAGTGCATCACCACCACACTGGTTTACAGCAGAAACAAGGCAACAAATCAAGTCTGGGCTAACCAGGAAATTAAAACGCAGGCCTGACAACGGACTTGAGGTGGCTAGAGGTAAGCAGTACAGATCTAATCATTTCCTACTGCTTTCTTCATACACTGAATAAGAGAAAATATAATACATTTGAATAAAATACAACAGCAGCAGATGCCATTATAAAAGGAGAGGCAAAAGGAAGAAAAGGAGTGAGATTAGAAGGGAAGAAAAAGTAGATCTGAAAGCCTAAAGTGTTTTCATGAAGAGCTGAGGCAGGACAGGCAGCTGTTGCGATGACCCGGTAAGTAGTGAAGAGGAGAAAACAGTCTCTTCCAGTCCAGAGGTGGTGTTGCTGTATTCTAAAGCCAGGAACACACAGACCATCCACCATCTTCTCAAATTCTTATTCTCCCTCCTGCTGATTCGATCTCCTTCGCTCCCCTGCCGTTTGCGGGGTAGGTGAAGGGGGAAAATCTTGTATTTGAATTTTGTGTCTGTCCCGACTACCTAGTAGTCATCTAAATCAAAGAACTCATCATCATCTCCCTGGTATTCCATGCCTTGGAAGTCCACCCGGTACCGCAAGATTCCTGAAGAAAAAGATATTGATTGCAGATATTGATATAACAATACATTTTCATTTCCCTACAAATCGTAATCTGTAGAAAGCACTTACCACCAATGCCTCCGAAGCCTTTCACAAACTGTGAACCCTCCTGGCTTTTGTCTGTAACAATTTCCAGCGTGGCCCCAAACTTCTTGTAGTTATTGGCGAACCACTCTAGCAGCGGCATGCTCTCAATCAGCTCATGCTCCTGGCCTGTCTAAAACAAGCACATACAGTACTGTTAATATTATACACCTCCTGCCTAAGCCACACATTGGATAAAGTGAAAAGCAAACATTATGCAAATGGTGCAAACTAATACTAATTTGTTTTTTTCTTCTTTAGAAATTGAGCAAAACAAAAAAGGAAATGTTGAATTTAAAGAGTTAGTTCACCCAAGAATGAAAATTAGCCTTTAAACTACTCACCCTCAAGTCATCCTAGGTGTATATGACTTTCTTCTTTCAGATGAATCCAGTCGGGGTTACATTAAAAATTGTCTTTGATCTTTCAAGCTGTTTAAAGTTGCCATGAAACGGAAGTAGCGATTGTCTTTTTTTCTCTACTGTGACATCTATCCGAGTGAAACGGCATCTGAAATGAGAGGGAGGGACTTGATTTCGTCCTTCAGAAATTGATTGGATTGTTGGAAGTTGGGGCGTTGCTAACAAAATGGAGACAGATCTGAATGCCAGTTTGCAGTTAGTTGTGAAGGGATTTCTCTCCTCTGGATTCAACGGCGACACCCTAGCATGAAGAAATTTTTTATCTATTGAGAAAGACGATGACGAGGATGATCAACGGCACAAAACATACCCAACAGCACGCGAGAGAGAGAGAGACTGCCTAAATGAGCACGTCCTCCATCAGGTTAAATTATATAAAAAAAGTAGTTTGCGATGTCCTAAAAGTAATGTTGTGGTAATATTCTAATATCCTTTCAATTTTTAAGGGTAGTGTACTCCCCCATGGCTTGTATAAGCACTGGTCAATGCATTGATTTCTATAACATGAAGCAACAGCTTCAGTTTTCCCCCCTGTTGTTTATCTGGAGTTTACCCCCCAGCATTTACCCCTCACGTCACTAGCTCCGGCCTTGCGCCATAGCTCGTGACCGGAAGAGAAGATGAGTCGTTTTGAGGGGGAGGGGAGGTTAACGTTTTTGATTAAAGATTTCTAGGGCACATGAATTTAAAAAATAATAATGACGTACACGGATAAATTCTAATACACACTACAGTATTCTATTATAAAATAAGAATTTTAAATTTTGATTTCATGGTGACTTTAATGGCACTCAGTGGGTGTTGCAGTCCATCAGTCCAAAAAAAGTGGAGAGAAAAAAACAAAACAAAAAAAAACATTTGTCTCAAACGGCTCCGGGGGGGTGAACAAAGTCCTCCTGTAGCAAATCGATGCATTTTTATGAGAAAAATAACCATATTTAAAATGCAATAATTTAATCTAGCTTGGGCTCACTGTTGTAAATGGAAGCAGTTCCGGGTGGATGATGTATGGAGGTCGGCTTTGCGCATGCGCTGCTCAGAAGTGAAGAACGTGGTAGCGTAGGGGAGAAATCAAAACAAAGGTCACTAATGAGAAGTACAAAATGAGGATTTGTAAAGAAGAATGTCAGAGGATTTCGATTTAAGCCAAGACGAGACTGGTTTTCCTTTGCTAAAGTAAGGAAACTTCACTTCCTTTGCTCCTGTTAACAAACGTTGGTTTTCATGAGACTCATCAACGCATGTGCAGCACCAACCCCATACACCATCCTCCCGAAGCTGCGTCCATGTACAACTGTTGGTGCAAGCTACATTAAATTATTACGTTTTGAATATGAATATTTTTCTTTAAAAAAAAAAATGAATCGATTCACTACCGGAGGCCTTTGTTCAACCCACCAAAGCCAAAGCCCCCCTGGATGGACACTTTTTATTTAACTTTTTTTGGACTGATGCACTGCAACACCCACTGAGTGGCATTAAACAGCTTGAAAGATCAAAGACATTTTTAATATAACTCCGACTGGATTCATTTCGAAGAAGAAAGCCATATTAACTAATTCTGAGTATGGGTCACCATACTTGGCTGAATGTCACGTCACTTTTCACTTTCATATACACCTAGTTTAACTTGAGGGTGAGCTAATTTTCATTTTTAGGTGAACTAACCCTTTAACAAACATTCAGAATGCTCTACACTAATAATAAAGGTTCTTTATTGGCATCAATGGTTACAAGAACCTTCTTCAAGATCCATAGAACAATTCCATTGCACAAAAAGTTCTTTATAGTGGAAAAAGGTTTTTCAGATTAAAATATTTCTGGTTCAAATATGAACATTTTCCAAAATATCTTTTGTGTTCAACAGAAGAAAGAAACTCGTAAAGGTTTAAAACAATTGAGGATGAGTAAATGACAGAATTTTCATTCTGGACTACTCCATTATTGAGCTGCATGAACTCCACAAGTTTGTGTGAAACCTGAAGCATAAACCATGATTTGAGGATGATCCAAAAAGATCCAAGAACATCTGACCATTTGTTTATATGCTCAAATTTAACAAATGTGCTTAAACAGAGATCTAAAATAAAAGACTCATTTCAGATCTCTATTTTTTAAGCACATTTGTGACAGTTGAATCCTAGATGTTCAATGTAGTCTTAGACATTAGGAACAGCAATGTATGATTCTGATAAATCAAAACAGAACTGCAATAAGCTTGGTACTAATGGGCTGATGAGAGTCTAAAGATCAAGTGGTTCAAACCCATAGGCTGCTGATCTGATTTCAGGCCATGAGAACATCATTGGTTGTTTGAGTATGGCATTTAACTCCATAAGAAAGTCATTCAGGGAAAGGAGTTACAGCCATTGGAGCTTCTACATTACTTTCAACAATAAATAAGATCTGCTGAAACTTATATAATCTGAATTTGGTTGACGTGGTTTCACTTACCTCCTTGTCAGTGAAATGAGACTTGTCCTTCTCCTGTTCCGGTGTCAGATAGAGTATCTTTTCATCTAATTATACAAAAAAAAAAAAAAATCTAAATGACAAAGGAACCCTTTTATATTTTGCTAATGTGAAACTGTGAGTATGAGAGTTTAGGGTGCATATACCATTTTCTGGTGTAGTATTTTCTCCATGACAGCGCAGGACATAACGCATAGTGTCCAGGTTCTCGTAAACTATAAGAATCTCCACCGCTCCCATCTCCAGCGCTTTGAGTGTGTCTTCAACTCCGAAACAATACTTCCCTGTGTCCTGACTGATCTCATCAAAATATCGGCCTGAAATCAGACACATAAGTCACCACACAAGAAAAAATATATATATAAAACTACTTAATGCCCAGTGTTTTATGCCACAACAAATGTATCCAACATGTACATTGCCTTTATCAAGCCTGTAAATTAACTACCTATTAGTTTCTTTTCTTGGATGAACTTGACATTGGACAGCACTTCTGCTGAAAGCTCAATGGCTTGGTTGAAACCATTCTCTCCTCCATACGATATGTCAACCAGCTTCAGAACCTTTGCTTGTAACCTCTACATGTGCAGAAGAACCAAATCAGAAAACAAGCAGAATGATGAATTAAGATTGCAAATAATTTGCTGCAAAGAGAACATACCGGATCAAACATGTCTGACTGGCTGAGCTCCGTCTTGAAGTCGGCTGATCCGGCAAGAACCAGTCCTGCCACGTTGACCTTGTCATTGGACACGAAGAGTTGCACAGCCGTCTCTGCTACCTTACGTACATAGTTATGTCTCTTCTCCATCCTCAAACGTGCAAATCGAAGAGCTGACTGTCCTCCTCTACCTAGAGTTATAAGAAACAAGCAGGTAAATACTAAATTCTATAAAGAACGAAAATAGCCACAGCAAGCGATGTAAAGATGTTCACCGTGTTTTTTGGGCAGGTCCACAGTAAATTTGTGCAACACCTCCCTTGTGTTGCCTTGTAAAGTCCCAAACAGCGCGCCACTACCATCAATCACAATAAAGCCGAACTTGCTGTCATCTGACAACAGAGCTGTTAGAGCCTGTGGATATAAAAATTATATTAGGTGTTAATATAGTACGATAGATAGTACGATAGATAGTACGATAGACAGACCTTACCTCAGTATGGAACTTGTTGTCACATAAATACAAGGATGTGTTGATTGGTTTAAAAGGCTCAAAATCAATGTTTACTTTCTTCTCTTTGCCTTCCTCTGTGACTATGGTGCCACAATACACCACCAGGCCATTAGGAGGCACTGCAAGATACATATAAGACTTATGGGAAGGGGATCAGGAGAGACCACACCTATTGAAAAGATTAAATCAGGCACAACGCCCAGTCGTACCCACACACAGCAAATATGTATGAACTGCCAGTTTACTATTCAAATAGCACCATTTTGGAAAAGATTATCATGCTAAGTACAATAAAATTCAATTTTCTGAGAAGTTAAATGGCTGTGAAAGATCTTAGATGAAGCTAAGCCCACTCATTTACCTTTGTTGTAGAGTTTGAGTCTCTGCTGTACTGAGGTAATGGCTCCCAGCACGGAGAGTCTGTTGACTCTGCTCTTGATGTTCGAAGCCGTGCCGAACTCGTCAGCCAACATCTTGGCAACACGTGAGATCTGATCCTTGGGTGGGATGATGAGGGAAATCATACTGGTGCCATTTCTGAAGAGAAAACAATATAACAGCAATATAAAAAGCAGGCTGAGACTTTCATAAACATAAACTACAGGTCAAAAGGTTAAGTTAAGAATTTTTTTTTATGTTTTTGAAAAGTCTTTTATGCTCACCAAGGCTGCATGTATTTGATCAAACACAGTAAAAACAGTAATATTGTGAATTATTTTTTAGATTTAAAATGTATTTCCTAATTAAATATATTTTAAAATGTAACTTATTCCTGTAATGGCAAAGCTCAATATTCAGCAGCCATTACTCCAGTCTTCAATGTTACATGATCCTTCAGAAATCATTGTAATTTCTAATATGCTGGTTTGGTGCTCAAGAGACTAATCATCATCAATGTTCATCATCATATCTTTGTGTGAACTGTTATGTGTTTTTTTTTCTTCAGTATTCATAACAGCATTTATTTGAAATGCAATCTTTTGTACCATTATAAATGTCAATTTAATGCATCCTTGATAAAAAAAAAAAATAATAATAATAAAAAAAACTTACTGAAACAAAAACTTTCAACGTAACTATATGTACAGTGCATCAAGTAACCTTTGTCATAAAGTGTCAAGTCAATATATGATACAAACTTAAACTGTTTGTGAGCATTTTTTGAGTCAGCATTAAATTCATTTACATTGTTCCATAACCAAAAAACGATGACGGAGGCTGTAAATATTATTATCCATTCAGTTTCGGTGTATGTAAATAAGATTAACCATTCAGAAAAGGAATGCCACTGAAAGAAAAAGAAAAAAGAGGGTTTAAATCAACATGGCTGTCAGAAAAGGACAGAAAATTCTTTTTTGGGGTGAATTATATCTTTAACAAAGGCGACTCATGGAGACTGGTGCCATTAAAGCAATACTCCAACCCAAAATGAAAATTTTGTCATTAATCACTTAACCCCCATGTCGTTCCAAACCCGTAAAATCTTTGTTCGTCTTCAGAACAAAACCTGAACCGTGACACTTATTTTTTTGGCAGTCTATGGGACAGTCTCAAGCCTCCCGGTTTTCATCTAAAATATCTTAAATTGTGTTCCGAAGACGAACTAAGCTTTTACTGGTTTGGAACGACATGGGGGTAAGAGATTAATGACAAAATTTTCATTTTGGGGTGGAGTATCCCTTTAAACAATGAGACAATATTAAACTACAACAATGTTACTACACCGTGATATTAATATGACGGTTAATACAAAAATACTAATTACTCAAGAGAAACAAAACATGTAAGTTAGCCTATCTAGCATGGTTTCACCCATTTAACACACGTCGCCTAAACCAACCTTTCATTAAGGCGTCGTCTGGATGGTGCTTCACATTTCAAACGACACCATATAACATCTCCCGCTCTTTATCCTTCAATCAACAATATTATCGAATTAAAGACCTATACAGTGCGCGATCTCGTTCCCCGTCCACCATGCTGCTCTCTCCAACAGCTGTTAGCAAGCTGGTTAGCATGTGGCCCCCCAAACAACAAAACGAATCGCACATCGGAGGTGCTAACTTACTGTTTGTCATTCAACACCTGTAAACAAATACAGAGGATCCGAAAGAGCGCGCCTCACCCTCGAGCCGCCTCAAGGCTTTTGATCAACTTCTTAATCTTCCATATTTCCACGTTCCTGTCCGCTGCGCTGGGGTCGTCCGCCATCTTCCTCGCGCTGTCTGGACCTGCTGAAAAAGAGAATCCAACTTTAGCTTGCTAACGCGAAGAGCTTGTAATAACAGCTGTTTTCAGGGCGGATCATTCACAATTTAAATCCGAAAAGACCGACCGGTTATAAGACAGAAGTGTTACTTGAATAAAATGAGGTTTATTGTAAGTAGAAGAGAAAAGCGCGACTAAAGTTGGACGCGCGAACTGGCTAAGCAGCCCTGCGCGCGGGCCTCTCGCGCCCGAGAACATCCACGCCACGCGCTGCTCTCGCGAAACCACCCTTCTGCACTTATCTTATTTTTAACACGTGGTCTGTCTTCTCGAAGCAATTTCGTTATCGGACATTACTGCAATGTACTCACAGACTACAATTATCCGCTCCGCCGCGTCCGTACGGCAGTTACTTTGTGGTCCAGAGCTCAGCCGCCGCTGCTTCTCAGTGACGTGATATAGTGACCGTTAGCAGCCGGTTCGGTCCTGCTGCGCGTGGTGCTTCGGTGGAGGCTCACGTGGGGGGAAAGGCAGAAATTCCATTTAGTATCACTTCCTGAAAACGTATTTGGAGCTGTGTGATTGGACGATTTTGCTGTCAAATAAAAAGGGTGGAACAATGATTATTTAATTTATTTATTTATGAACGCTTTATTTAGTGACAACTCACGTAAAAAGATAAAAAAAAAAGAATATGGTAACAATAAGTAATCAAACAAATAATAAAAAAGTCAACAACACAAAAGATAAATAATTATATGGGGTAGTGAAATCAAATCAAATTCTGAATTAGTTTTAGTAACTTTTACGCATTATTTCGCTTACAGTAAAGAATTGTTTCACCTTTTTTACTGTAATGCATTTATTTATTTGTTGTTTTGCAATTTCAGTTTTCAAATGAGTTTATTTCACTTAAAATAATAATAATGGCATAACAATAAAATTATTAATTTCTTTAGGCTAAATGTAAACTTTAATTTCTTTCTTTGACGGTTTTTGAGATGAACCCTTCTGTTTTAAAAGCACAAAATTATTATTTTTGTTTGTTTGTTTCAAAACTGCAAGAAATAGTTTACATGGTTGTTCATAAAAAAAAAACTACTAAATTGAAAAATGTTATTAATAACTTAAGTACAAGCAGGCACTTTTAATATCATTTTATTTACAATACACTGTCATAATGTTCAGTACTAACACACATAGCACTGTTGTTTTCATTCACTTCTATTTTATATAGAAAACAAACATTCTTTTTTTAAAGGCTTCATTTTCTTTAGGCAAAATATAATTACTTTATCATACATCATACATCATACATTTTCTTCATCACACATGATTTATAAAAAGAGAAAGAGAGGGAGAGAGAAAGAGAAATGGTATTGCATCTCTGTCCAGGTCCTGGAGTTCCCCATGCACATTTAGGATGTCTATATTATTTAAAACACATTTATTTTTTATCATAAACCCATACATCAATCCTCCAAGACCATAATGTGCAGCTCTGGGATACAGGACCAGGACTGAGAACTAATATCATGTTCAATACTAACACTTTTCACTCTGTTGTTGTCATGTTCATAATATAGATATTGTGTTAATACATCCATCTGAATTAATTATTATTCTATAGCATTGCATCTCTCCTGAGTTAAAGTTACTGAAATTACTTTATTTTATTTTATCCTACACCCAAAAGGCAACCACAAATCATACCTTCACAAACCAATGTCTAAAACAGATTAAGAATATAAAGAGACTTCAAAGTTTGTGTCCAAACTAAATATTTCAGCAGCTCTAGACTCGGCCCAGGACACTTTCAACTACAATCACAAGAGTTCATTTTTCATGGTCTCTTGGTTCCTTTGCTGAGTTTGTCTCCAAGCTCCTGAATCAGTTCAGCAAGTTCTTCAGTGGCCTGTGACTTTTCCTCCAGGAGCTCATAGCGGAGGCTGGAAATGTCCTGCTTGATTTCCTTCAACTCACCTGAGAAGGAAAGCCACATGAAAACTGGGGTTTAACTAGTTTCAAGTAAAACTTGGCCCCGAAATCACAGTTACAGCCATTTTTAACACTTTAACAGTTTATCGCTTGATGTATACTTGATCAACATCAATCAAAGAAATGTGTTTAAGTCCTAAATTAAATCAAACAAGAGACACTAACGGATGAACAAACGAGTCTTACCTTCATTGATCTCATCACTTTCACTGTCAATTTGGGCTTTTGGGACATACCGCTTCATGAGACGCTTCATGAGTTTCTATGAGAGAAAGAAGGTTTAGAATGAGGTTTTGCCTGATGATTCCTGCACATTAACAATTTTGGATAAACAAATCATCAGTACCTGATATCTTGTGGGGTGTTTGATGGGATTTCTAACCGTGAATCCCTCTTGTGCGTGGTACGGTTCAAACCGATGAAGCTGAAAGATATCAAAATTACAAACTGCGATTTCTACATTTGAACTGACCTCTCACCTTAGACCGTGAATTGGCCATACCCACGTCCTGCTGGCCGCTGTTGCTACAAACCCTGGCCTTGCATAAACTCACTAGGCATGCGTTGGTGCACTGAGCCATGTAATAGAAGGATTTGGGGCTGGGTATTAGATTAAAGGGGGGTGGAAGAGTGCTGCCTTCATCAAAATAGAAGAGCCACAGCTTTGCACGAGCAAACGTCCATTCTACATCAGTGGCCTCCTGTTCTCACACACACATATATAAACATATGTATGACATTATCATTTTGATTTTTTTTGCAAAAGTACATTTGTCTCATCTCAATTTCCTGGTATGAGTGGTTAATCATGGCTATGAGCATGGTGAGCAGGACCACCACCACTGTGACATATAGACCCCATAGAGCACGTAACCAATGTTCTCAATGAACTTATGATCATACTTCAAGACCACATAGATCACCTCAGATAAACCATAGATGGACCAGAACAGCTTTTTAAAGCTTTCCTCTATCCTACAACAGATACAAACATGCCAAATGTGTAATACAAAACTTACTTTTGTAGTGGAAAAAAAGATTTCTTGAGATATTGTCTGAGCTGCTCTTTTCAAACACCATTCAAACATTTGGAGTCTGTATGTTTTTTGTACTGTTTTTGGTCATTGTTATGCTCACCTTGGCTGTGTTTATTTGATGAAAAATACAGTAAAAACAGTAATATTTTGAAGTATTATTTCAATTCATAGGTGATCTGATGTCTTGTTATCATGAGATTAAGCTATGGATGGCACACACATTTGTTACAATTAAATTAGGCTAAAACAGAATGGCTAATATTTGGCTCTATTACACCGTCTTTTCTTATGTTAGCCGGTGTAGGTCCTACTGCATTAAATCTGCATAAGCAAGTAAGAAACCTGGGAGTGGTTTTCGATTCTGAGCTTAAATTTGATAAGCAAGTGAACTCTGTGGTAAAGGCGGGATATTTTCAGTTAAGAAATGTTGCAAAAATAAAACATTTTTTTGTGGTTTGATGACTTGAGGTGTGTTATACATGCTTTTATTATGTCAAGATTGGATTATCGTAATTCCTTGTATCTGGGTATTCTTGCTGTTCTGTTGAATAGTCTATTACAAAATGCAGCAAGCAGATTGTTGAGTGGGACCAAGAATCAGGTCAGTGTTTCCCCAGTGCTAGGCTCACTGCATTGGCTGCCGGTTCATTTTAGAGTTCAATTTAAGGTTTTATTGTATGTTTTTAAAGCCTTGCATGGTCTAGCACCTGAATATATTTCGGACATGATCCAATTTTATTCTATGACACGGCCATTGAGGTCATCTCAAAAATTTCTATTAAAGGTCCCTAAATCCACCTTAAAGTCCAAAGGAGACCGTGCCTTTTTTGGTTGCGGCATCCCATCTCTGGAATGACCTGCCATTGGAAATTAGATGTTGTACATCAATAGGTAATTTTAAAGCACTTTTAGGAGGGCATTTACTTTCCCGGGCATTTGGTGTGAGCTAGTTGGTGTATATTTTGATGGTCTTGTATTTTAGTGTTTGTCATGTTTTCGGTGTTTTAGTTCTGGTTATTCTGTTTTATACAGTTTGTTGTTTTACTGGAAAGCACTTTGGTCAACATGAGTCGTTTTGAAATGTGCTATACAAACAAACAAACAAACAAACAAACAATTTAAAATAACTGTTTTTCTATTGGAATATATTTTAAAATGTAATTTATTCATGTGGTGCAAAACTGTATTTTCAGCAGCTGTTATATTAGTCTTCAGTCTCAGATCCTTCAGAAATAATTCTAAAATGCTGATTTGCTGTTTAAATAACATTTCTTATTAACATCACTGTTGAAACAGTTGTGCTGCCAAATATTTTTGTGGAAACTGCAATACTTTTTTGCAAAATTCTTTGATGAATAGAAAGTTCATACACAACACAAACACAACGTTTGTAACATAGATATGTTTACCATCACATTTGTGCAATTTAATGTGTCCTTGTTGAATAAAATAATTTATTTCTTGGAAAAAAAGAAGAAAGAAAAATCATATCAACCCCAAACCTTTGGAAAATTTGAGTCAAATAGACTCATTTTATAGTACTTTTATCATGTGTTTGTCTTTTGTTGAGCTTGACAGCCACTGGTCACAAAAGAGCAGCCTGAACATTCTGCAAAACATCTACTTTTTGTTTCACAGGAGAAATCTGTAAAAGCCGCTAAAACAAAATGACGGGGAATAAATTATAGATTTATTATTATTATTATTATTATTTTACATTTTTATTTATTTATTTGTTTGTTTGTTTGTGACCTATCCCTTTAACAAGTAAATCTTAAATATAATAATTGTCATCGTAACTTTTTTGGACATACGTGGTAAAAGCAAGGTTGTATTTAGCTCCCAAGTAGTAGGAATACAAATTAAACATGCCGATCATAAAGGCAAGGAAGACCATGATGAAAATGACCAAGAGATATTTGTAGGGGTCCAAAACTCTCATTGGCCGGCAGAACGTAGGCGATACGTGAGAAACTGAGCACCACAGCGATGGAATATAAGCCCTCAGAGATGAGCTGAGGATCTGAGGGAAGCCACTTGTTCCTGGCTGAGAGAGAGAAAGAACTTTTTGGTGTTACCACTTGATGGCAGCATTGTGTTTCATTTCAGACAGTTGCAAGATAGTCTGTGCAGCATGTATAAGCATTTGATTGAGAGCAGAAACAGGCCTTCTGGTCTTTTATACATTATGTTACTGTTCACTTTAGATTTTATTTATTGAATATACAGATTCTTTATTTTTGCAACATACCGTAAGTGAAGTAAGCAACGTCTTCTTGGTAATGAGGCATTGATCAAGTCTGCATTAGTCACGTGCAAATCCACATATAGCTGTGCATGGGAGGCTTGCAGGAAAGCCGTGAACAGTGCAGTGAATGATGCCACGAAATCCAACAACATGCCAAAGTCTAACACATTGCACAAATGCATGATGTATTCTCATGGTCCATCAGCCCAAACCTTCTTACACTCCGTCCAGATCATTCCTGATCAGGGGAATCAAAGAAAAGAAATAGGGTTCATTTATCAAAAATCTTAAAGCCTGAAAACAAAATCTTGGTTATCATGAGACTAGCATATTCTCACTGGACCTAATGCTATGCCTACGTCATACATCATATTGTGAACGGACGTATGACAGTTAGCGGAAGCTAGAGATTAAATTTTTATAGTTTTAAATATGGAGTTTTAAGTATGGATATTTTCCTACAGAAGTGCATCGATTTACTTAAGAAGGCCTTTATTAATCCGCCGGAGCCGTGTGGGATACTTTTTATGATGGATGCACTTTATTGGATTTCTTTTGGAATATTGAAAAATAACACCCATTTACTGCCATTATAAAGCTTGGAATAGTCAGGACATTTTTAAATATAACTCCATAACTTTTCATCCTACTGAGTGCCTGGACCTGGATTTTTTCCAAATTCTTTTTCATAAACAGTTTACCCTTCCATGAGCACCAGAGGATACAAGGGATACCAGCAGCGCTCCAGTTCCCTTTTGTCTAGTCCATAACTCCAATTGTATTCATCTGAAAGAAGAAAGTCTTTCAGGTGTACAGTATACACCTAGGATGGTTGAGGTTGAGTTAATCATGGGGTAATTTTCATTTTTGGGTGAACTATCCCTTTAATGTTATTGACTTGATTGCACAAGACATTACTGGATGAGAACTGATGAGATTATTATTGAATGAAAGCTGGATGATGACATCACTGTTTTCAACAGAGCTGCTTTACTGAACTCATTCCATAATTTATGGAATGAACTCGTTTTTGTCTATGAAATTTTGTAGAACAACTGTTAATGTGAAAACTGTGCACTCACATATATTCAAGGTGTAAACAGTACTACCTTTTAAAAAATTTATTTTATTCACACTCTTTTTGATCCAAGATTTCCTATAATCTAACAACGATCTGCAGCTCATGCTTGACTGGTACTCACCCAGCACCCATTTCATTATTAACATCTCTGTCTATGAGAACTGAATGGTTTTAATGCGAAAGATTTGCCGTGGATGATCGATGATGGTTTCGTTAGGAAGGTTTTTGACTCCTGCCCAGCGGTCGGAGGCATTGAGAACCAGAAGACCCAGGAAGAGGGGGAATGAGACAGCGTGAGCTACAAACTTTATGAAGGGACTGCGGAGAACCTGGCCCACCTGGAGAAAAGATCAAATGCAGAAATACATTAAACAATGGAAGAAAGGAGAAGTCTGCCCAATGTTATTAAATGAACTGATTCTGAATGATGATGATGCACCTTGCTGCAGGGCATGATCCAATATGCAATGGCAAGAAATGGAAGGCCCGCCATCACTCCCAGCACTGTCCAACACTTTACACAGACTGACTGCTGCCTAAGGCCTGATAGATTCTCATACCATAGCGTCAGTAACTGCTGCTGGCAGTTCGGATGAGTCACAAACTGTAGGGATAACACTGAATTAGACATTGTCTTGGGAAACCAATCCACTTTAGTTTATAAATAATTTCCCTGTACCTTCTTGACTTCATAGTTAATGGCCAGTTTGACCCGGCTAAGGCAGGGCCGGTGGTGTTCGCTCGGGAGGCTCTGGTCCACATCTCCATTTAAAATAGCCTCCACTTCCTCAGTGTTTCTGCACAGATCCAGAACGCCAACCACAAAGTCCTTACACTGCATGGAGAGCTTCCTGTAGTCATTCTGAAACAAAACAGAGCGACCGTATTGTGTCTTTAGACAGGCTATTAATCACTTGTAAAAAATAATTCACTCCAACTGGGACCCAAATTGCATCTAGCAAACAGTGAACGCTCTTTTGTGAAAGACATGGGTGTGTGTAAATTCATGAAAATCCCATGTCGCTCCTCCAAATGGAAGTCTGATTGATGTTTGCATCAGATCTTATCAAACTGAAATGTACCTAATGGAGGGCACCCAAGAGAAGCCCATCCTGCTAATTATAGCATCGCAGTGGTTTAGGAGAACAAACATTTTATGTGGAATTACAGAAGCGGAATCACTGACACGCCATTACAACTGTCAATGTGATCGTCTGTAGAGAAAAACAGCGATGAGAGAATAATAACGGGGTGATTACAGGAAGCTCTCAATGGAGCAGTTTCAATTAATAGCTCACTAACCACAATAAGAGAAAAACTGTCTGGATTTGAGAACTCCCGATTAGATATTTCCCCAGAGTGACTTTCAGGGAAGAACTTTTCCCCTACATAGTTAAATATAAAACAACACACATTGCCGAAGCATGTGAAGCTCTCTGGAGAAACGTTTTCTTTTTGGAAAAATGTTGTGTAGAGATTCTACTGAACCAGAAACTGTCATCGAACAGCCTCTAATTTATAATGAGGGTAATCTCAAGGGTGGGAAATTGGTTTTCATGTGGAATAATCTGCTGGTCTGTGAGCTCAAATGAGCGTAGATGTTTCTTTCAGAGAGAAGCAGCTCATTATAGAGCCATGAGCACACTTTTCACGATTGGACACTTCCTAGATTAACTGAGAAGCTGTGCTTTGAAATAATTATGAGACTGCCTCAAAAGAGTTTGTTTTGTGCACAAAGTACATAATGATTCATAGTGATTAAACTCATTGTATATATATAAAAAAATAACACTAATAACATTTTTTTTTTAGGGTTGGCTTGAACGAGATTTACCAAATTTTATATATTTATATATTTTTTACCAGATTTGTATATATGTATAATTTTATATTTGTTTTATTGTCAGAAATCACAATACAAATAACTATTATTTTATTCTGTTGACAGCCCGACTTTTTAAAATAAATTTATATATCTGACATCTGACCCTCTGATAGAAGTCAATTAATAATTGAATTAATTATGGTTTTAGGACTAAAACAGCTTCAAAATAAATAAATAAATTTGAAATCATGAGATAAGAAATCATAATTATGACATGAATGTCAGAATTCTGACAAAAGAAAAAGAAAAGAAATTACAACAAAAGTTTAAAACTGACAAAAAGTTTACTTTTTGTCATAATTATGTTTTTTTTTTTGTCAATTCATAGTTATATTATAAATATAATATCATTATTATGATCTGTGTCATTGTCTTTTTATCTCAGGACTTTAGAATATGTTGTCATAATTTTTACCTCAAAATTATGGGGGAAAAAAATGGTTTCAAATCTGTATGACTTTCTTCTGTGGAACACAAAATAAAAAATTGAGGATCGTTAGCAACAAACAAACAAGAAAAAAAAGATACATTTTTCAAAATATCTTCTTTAATGTCACACTGAAGTTTAAAATGAAAGTCATAGAGGTTTGGAATGACATGAGGGTGAATACATGATAATATTTTCATTTTTTTAATGAAATGTCCCTTTAATATTTTTCTCAAACAATATGGGACTGAATACATGAAATATACAGATGTATGCTGTCATTTTTATTTAAGTTGATCACTACAAACTCCAGTCTGTGAATCTGAGTGGCATCTCTGTGCATGTGTGTTTTTTTTTCCTTTTGAGTGCTTCTGTGCACCTCCTCACCTTAAACTCAGTCTCTTAAACTGTTGGCGAGTTGTGCCAGCTCATTGCTGAGCTGCAGCGCTGTGAGCATGGGGTCTTCACTAGACAGTGACAGATAGGCAACACTGGCGAGGCCTTTATAGGCGTTCATCCTCGATTTTGAGTGGCTGAAAGAATCCTGCTTCTGTTTCTCTGCACACTCACTGCACTTGCAGAAATAGTCGTGGGGTTTCTCAATGCGAGCCCCCTTGAGTAACAAAATGTGCACAATCTCGTACTCCTTGCAGTGGGCCGCCAGGATCATGGCCTCAAACCTGCAAAACCCAGAGAATGACAATGCATTGCTGATATGTACACTCAGATTTAGATAAGATTTTTAAAAAGTGACAATGAAAACATTTATAATATTATACATAAATTATTTTAAACCTATTCAGAGAATCCTGAAACACTTTCTCCACAAAAATATTAAGCAGGCCAAATAATATTAAGAAGCCCAATGTTACGTGTTGGGAATGCAAAACAAAAGTGCACAAAGGAGCATAAATTTCAGGAGGCGGGCTTGGAGCAGGCAATGGTGGAGGTAGGGCCAACAACACCAGGGGGCCAACTGATGGAGATGACGCCGATGGAGTAGGAGCCCAGGATGGAGCAGAGCAGACAGAGAGCCAGGGTGACACCGAGGATCCAGAGGGCCAAGGCAGAGCAGAAGGCTCAGGCGACCGAGGCAGCAGCAGGGCACCAAAAGACCGCGGCAGAGCCAGAGCAACTGAGGATGGAGGCAGAGCCAGAGGGAAGGAGGAGCCTGACAGAGCCAGAGGAACGAGTTACGAGGCAAAGCCAGAGGAGTGGATGGTCGATGACTGACCAAGGCGGAGCCGGAGGGACGAGGGAGCCCGGTGGAGCTGGTGGGATGACGGGCCACAGTGGAGATGAGGGAGCTAGGAGCCAAGGCGGAGCCGATGGGTCGAAGGACCGAGGTGGAGTCCAGGACTTGAAGGCTGGAAGCAGAGACAGGGGATCCTCACGCCAAGGCGGAGCTGGAGACTGGAAGTCCCAAGACAGATCAGAGCGCCCAGATGGCGCTGACTGAGGGTGAGCTGAGGGACTGACAGGCACCAGCGGAGATGGAGCTGGGAGAAAACCAGGATGATGCTGTAGAAAACACAGAGCAAGTGGTCCGGGAAGTGGGTAAGGCACGCCAGATCAAGAAAGTCCCTAGTATAGTCCTCCAGCGAAAGGTCCAACTGCTCCAGACACAAGAGTTGGACGGCTGGTAAGTCCATTCCAGGAGAGGGGAGGAAAAAGAAAAAAAACGAAACTATAACTATACTCACTTTTGAGGGTCTGCTATTCCGTTACATGTTGGGTATGCAAAACAAAGCGCTCAATGAAGGAGTATATATAAAGAGTTCTTTTAATAAGCCACAGGAGAGAAAGGGCACAACCAAACACAAATCCAAACGAAGAAAACATCAATAGCAGACAAAGGAATCAGGGGAGAACACGAGACGGTATTATGTGAAGTTAATGTTGTAGAGAAGAAACAGGTGTAGAGCTAATTAATTAAAAATCATGGAAACTAACTAGGCAGGGTAACGGAAACACAGAAGGCTAAACTAAAACAGATCATACATGTGACACACATATGTTATTAAATATTAAACAGCCCAACTTTGTTTCTTGAGCACCAAATCAACATATTATGATTTCTGAAGGAACTCATAATACTGACACTGAAGACGGGAGTAATGACTGCTGAAAATACAGCTTTTCTTTCACAAGAATATAATGCAGTTTTAAATATATTAAAATAGAAAACAGATATTTTGAACTGTAATAATATTTTACAATATTACTGTTTTTACTGTATTTTTTAATAAGCAAATGCAGCCTTGGAGAGAGTCTGGCTGGGTAGTAGATGTTGTAAGTACCAGGTGGCTAAAAAACTTATTTAAAAAAATTATTTCTCTACTGACAGACAATTAAAATCATAAATATGTGGCTAATAGGTGTGTTACAGTACAAATATTCGTACCAAAACCATACAGAACTGTGACCTCAGAATCGAGGTCATTTTTGTGTACTGTTACACCCCTAGTGGCTAATATCATAGGGAGGCAACAATGATAAATACGAAAGAAAAGGAAAAATATAAAGAAAAGGAAAATTCTTTTAAAAATGTTTGTACATGTTGATTGGACCAAATGACTTTTATTTTGCAGTCAAAAGTTTTTTTTTTTTCCTTTTTTTTCTTTTTTCTAAGCAATGAAAAGCCTTTTATTAAAACATTGTTTTCTTATAATAAATCTAATAAGGGCTATTTAATCATTTATATCAAGATGAATTTTAGGACTGAAATTCAAATCACCATCATCACAGAGGAATATTCATGTTATTATGTGTATTGCATTGCATTTTAATATAGTTTTGAATAAATTCAAATTATTTAAAGATAAAACACTTAATGTGAATGTTTGCTTTTTCCAGGTATTACAGACCTCCTTGAATCAACCAAACACTGCATGACTTTACGGTACAATACAAGACCATAAATTACAGCGGTGGTCAATGAGATCAATGCAGATTGACTTCTAATTACACGCATCCTTTACTAAAGCTTCAGCTCATTACAGAAACCACCTCTAACAACAGATGTACCTAACATCATATTATAGCGTGATCTTCACCTCAGGGCTTCATTCATTTACTTTATTAAATAAATCAGAGCTGCTTTGTAGTGTCAATTTCCCTTGAACTTAAAGAGGCTTCAAAGACGCTAAACTAGTTTAATCATAAACAAGTTATATTCAAACAAAAGCCAGGTAGACAGCAAAGGATGAAATCGAATTTTATTCTATTTTGCAAAAACCTAGGCGCAAATTGTACTATGTAATGGATCACATATGTGGGTGTCACTTGGAATAAAATTCAATCCTTGCTTTGCATCATGATAAATCAAAAATTGCAATTCTGTAGTGTGCAAAATGGCATTTTGTTCCACCTCTAAATCTTTACTGATCAGTTTTTGCAGAGCACAGGGGACAAAGAATCGTAAGCTTGCAAATGTATCTGTCAATAGCTCTGACATTAAACGAGATTGAAAATAAACAGGCTAAATAATTTATGTTTCAATATGGTTTATGTGAAATGTGTCAATCTAATAACTGCAATGTTCATTCATGAGAAGGCCAAGAAGATTTTACTGCTCTTTCACAAGATTCTTCTACGACTCACACTTTGCTCTGTAATCTATATCTAGAACTGCATAAACAAGTTTTTATTTTTATTTTTTTACATTTGTTGTGATGTTGGGAGGTGATGCATTTCATCACACATAACGCTTCACAACATGCTGACATTTCCATCAGAAGTGAACGCATTAACCTGCGTATGGCAGTTGGCCGGAAGCAGTGGTTTATAGTATAAAAAGGTTTAAAATATTACTATTTTTCTGACACACACTTATCATTTTGCTTCGAAAAACACTGATTCATTGCCTGGGGTCCATTTGTAAACAACCTGAATCTGCAATGCTTTTTCCTTAACTTATAATTGTCTTGAAAGACTTGGCATTGTTTTAAATAAAATCAAATGCATATAATTATTAATAATAAACATAATAATAGCCTATTATTACTAATAAAATAACATTTCTATTTTATATATATTTTCAAATGTAATTTATGATGGAAAAGTCGAATTATCAGCATCTTTCAAAATGCATAAAAATAACTATTAACAAGAAATATAATATCATTTATTTTCATTTATGGTTAGATTTAGAGTTTTTCTTCCCTATACTGAGGTAAAGCTAATCTATGAACACAGGAAAACAGAGGCCTTTAAATAAATAATAAATTAATAAATGTACTGCAAAATCACACGAAACACATGCCAAATTAATCCAAACGCAGTTCAATTATATGAAAAACTACATTATTTGTGTAGATTATACAATTTTGTGAACGCAGTTATTTTTAATAAACTTTTCAATGTTACACATGATGACAAATGAATAAGTGTGCTAAATATTTGTGCTTTGTTCTCCATTAAAAATATATAAACATCATTAAAACAAGGTCGATTAAATTATAAATTAAAATATAAGATACAAATAAATTAAGATAAATTAAAAAGAAATAGCAAATAATTACATGAGAATGTTTTTCTTTTAGAAAATAAAGTATCTAAATAAATAAATAAATATTAAAAATACCAAAAACTAAATATACATAGAGAAAGAGATAATTTTTTAGTGTTTTATAGTATTTTGTCTCATTCTCCATTAAAACAAGAAAAAAAATACTTTTAAAAAGCTAAATTGTGGAATTACAGAGAATATATTTTTTCCAGATTTCTTTGCATACACACACACACACACACACACACACACACACACACACACACACACACACACACACACACACACACACACACACACACACACACACACACACACACAAAGTATAGTTGTAAAGCAAAATGTTCTTTATTTTAAATATTTATTTATATTTCTTTCTAATTTCTTGTTATCTTTCTATTTTATTTAGGCTCATTTATTTATATTACTACTTCCATTCCATTGCAACAGTATCCCATTTATTGCATTATTGTATACTACATTAAAGACATTTTATTTGTGCATGGGATAGAATTAACAAAAGAAAAAAAAATATATATGACAGATTTGAAGTAGGTGTTTAATACTAGAGCTAGAAAGAACAAGAATTTGCATAATTGAACCTTTGTGTGCTTTGAGATATTGTGTGATAACTAGCCGGTCTCTCCTACAGTGTATAATTAAAATGCAATCCCAGAATGTAACATAGTACATTTGAATGTCAACATCAAGCCACAAATACACAATTTGAGATTTAAAACCCCTTCAATGCTAAATGCAGAGCAGCTGTTGGATGGACTGCAGTGGATCACCTGTTGAGGTGCTTTGATGCTCATCAAAAGCTTCATGCAGGGAGATCTTTCTCTGAGGTCTGGCCCATCTCCTCTCATATGACTCACAAACTTAATTGTGTGATGTCAGAGTTTACAATTCAAAGGGACTGAGATGAAGCCAGCTGATGATCAGATTTCTCAGAAAGCAAAGAAACAAAAGCAAAACTCTCCAGCACAGAGGATCCAAATACTACATCCCATCAAATCATGTGTTAACCGCAAATAATCTCAGTCCAGGCCTGATCGATATTGTGTAATGAATAGCCCAGTTTGTCTATGTCTTTCCACACAGGTACATTGTGCTGCTCACACAGTATCTCTAGAAGATTATTCTGCCTTTGGGGAAATAGAGGTGTCAATCAGAGAAGAGATGTTGCAGTAGAATCTCATTCAGCAGATGTTGGGATAGGAGTGTGGGTGAGATGAGATGAAGGAAGGAAGAGGACATTTACAAGAGAGAAAGCTGGATTTTTCTCACTGTTTAGGTTTAATGAATGGCAAACAGTGAGAAAGAAAGACAGAGAGAGTGTTTTATAACAACCAGCACAGCTGTATTCTTGTCACTGATAGATTTATTGCTTTCAGCTCCTTCAATACACAACTGGATTTACACAGGGTTCAGCAGGGGAACTTTTTTTTAACTATATATTACAAATATATATTATATATATAGCAGTCTGGGCAAGCTGACTAGTTGCTGAAAGTCAGAGCCAGTCTACAGATCTGAGATGAGTATTTCATATAAAATAGTGTAGTATATGGTCACCGACTCCAATTGTTTAGCTTCAGATTATGATTCCATCCTTTCAGAGGATATCAAGCATGTTTGATATTTTCAGCTGATTTTAGAACACACATTGTTTTCATTTGTCATGCGTCTCAGCAACACGGCACATTTCTGCACTAGTGATGGTGTGTGATCCACAATCATTGAGTGTATGATGGCCAGTTTTTGCTCTGTAGCTATTTACAAAGTCATCAAGTTTATGATGCCTAGCCGTGTAGTGTATTCCAGCCTAGTAGAAAATATATATTTAAAATTCTACTTTTATCTACTACTTTGAACTTACAAAATTCTGTTTTCAATTCAATTTGTTTATATGTGTATCATTTTACCATTTATAATTGATCAAGAAATTTATATATTTTAGTATATATACTACAAACTTAATCTGTACAGTTTACTAAAGTTTTAATCACCATATCAGAATGATTTCTGAAGGATCATGTGACACTAAAGACTGGAGTAATGATGCTGAAATTCAGCTTTGCATCACAAGAATAAATTACATTTTAAAATATATTCAAATATATATATATATATATATATATATATATATATTTTTTTTTTTTTTTTTTTTTTAAATAAATAATATTTAACAATATTATTGTGTTTATTGTATTTTTAACCTATTAATGTTCATGTAAAAATAATATTAGTCAATGTTTATTTTCCATTTAAATTCTTTAAAAATGTCCCATTGACCTAAAGCTTACAAACATATCTAAATGTTTAAAGCAAAACAAAACAAAACTGAATAACAAATGTGCATGAATGGCAAGCACAGACTGTATTATTATTATTATTATTATTATTATTACTTAATTACTTACTTACCCAACAGAGGATAAGCCATTTGGAAAATGGCCAGATTGATTTTTTTATTATTATTATTTATTTATTTTTGCTGTGTATTTTGGGGTTTGTTGTTAAACTAGTAATGGTGTCCAATGGGAAAGGATTACTGATGCAACCATCACCCAAGTGACTCAATAATCCTGTCAGAGAAGAAAGAGAGAAGCAAAGGTACAAGGTACACACACCCACACACACACACACACCCACACACCTGTTCTTCCAAACGAGGAGTGACAGAAAAAAAGGCCACTCCAGGCACAAGCTGCAACTTAATTCTATTAATATTTACACATCAATCTTCTGCTCCCTATCCTCTCAAAAACTTGTACATATTTATATATGGGGGAGAGCTGGTATTTTTATGCAGCAATATCACGTTTAAAAATAAATAAAACATACCAGAGGACCACTGTTGTTACTCACATGTGATTTCGTCTATACAAGCTCTGGCCTATCCACAGAAGTGTGTAGCAGTTCCCAGAAAAATGGAAAATGAAAAAAAAAAAAAAAAAAATAGTGTTATAAAAAACTTTAGTGTCTCTGAACAAATGAGCACATAACATAGTGCTCTCTGAAATGCCACATGAGTGTTGCTTCATCTCTGCAGCTATTGAGTGCAAAACCATTAATGGCACACAAGGCCGTGCAGCAGCCTGGAGTAACCTGTCATTTCATACAATGTTTACTTGCTGAGTCATAAGAGGAAGATTTTCTCCAACAGCTGAAGCATATACTTCAAAATCAGCTGAGACATGCTCACAAAATGTACTGAGAATTGAAAAGGTCAATGGCACTGGAAGATAATTATTACAGAGTTTGGGAGCATTCATTCTTATTGTATGTCACCTGCATTTTTGCTTATACAATTCTGATCTCTTGTTCATAACTGTGTTACTGTTTAAAATGAGCTGAAAAGGGTAAAACTGGCTGTTTAATGGCAAGTTCCAGTGTGGCAACTGCTATTCAAAAGTTTGGGGTCAGTAAAATTTTAAGTCTCTTATTCTCACCAAGGCTGCATTTATTTGATCAAAAATACAGTAAAACAGCAATATTGTGAAATATTATTACAAATTAAAAGAACTTTTTACTAATATAATTTAAAATGTAATTTATTCCGTATGTAATTTTCAGCATCATTACTCCAGTCTTCAGAGTCACTTGATCCTTCAGAAATCATTCTAATATACTGATTTGCTGCCCAAGAAACATTTGTAATATTTTTGTGGAAAGAATTATTCATTTTCTTTTAGGATTCTTTAATGAATGCAATTTCATATGAATAGTTGTTATTTAAAAATTTAAATCTATTGTGTGATTATAAATGGCATTGATGTCATTTTTGATTAATTTAATACATCCTTGCTAAATAAATGTATTAATTTCTTTAAAAGAAAAAGTAAAAAGAAAGAAAGAAAGAAAGAAAGAAAGAAAGAAAGAAAGAAAGAAAGAAAGAAAGAAAGAAAGAAATCTGTCAAGAAATAAAGCTGGAAATGTTTAATACATTTTTAAGGACTTGTACCATATGTAACGATCTAGAAATTTGTTACAAGTATGTAACCATATATATATATTAAAAATATATATATATTAAAGTTTGTTTAAAAAAAAAAAAAAACACCCTGGTAGAGTAAAAAGTGTGCCAACTAGCCCCGATCTCCCCTATACTGTGTAAAAGTTAGTTAACAAATCATCATAGAACACACGCAGTCATTTTAAAAGGCTAAGATTAGATATGTATATTTTGAGACAACACTGCCTCCATTTGGTCATTCTAATTAGTAGCTAGCTTCCAATAAGGGTAAAAAAGAGGCTACCTCCAATTTAAATGCGGCCAATGACACGGTTACCTGCATATGCAAATTAATTAATTACATTGCCTTAGACAGGTTGAAGCGTGAAATATGACCCATTGTGTCCAACAGTTTTGGACCAGGATGAGCTCATTAATGTGGCATTTGCTTTTTGTGACTTTGATTACCTCTCGAATGGTGTCTGCAAATGAGTCCTCAACGCCGGATATGGAGGTGACTTTTCAGTGTAGAGAAATTTCAGTGACTTTTCAGTGTAGAGAAATATCCTGATTTTGTCTCGCATGTAGCCTAATTAAAATGATCGTTTGATCACTGAAGGTCAGTTCTTGTAATATTACGGGCTTCTGGCGCAATGAGCTGGGCTCCACGCTCCGCGTGAAGGCAGAAGGGTCAGAGGTCAGAGGTGTGTATCAGACCGCAGTGGAGAGCACGCGCGGCGCCGCCGGGTTACACCGCACTGCACGGATTATCGGGATAGTTGGTAACGGGACTCAACCTGCCGTTTCATTCTCCGTGCTGTGGGAGAAAGGTAAAAGCACTCAACCGGTAACATGTTCCATGTCCATAGACCTTAATAATGTGTCAAACAGAGTAACGTTACAACACATTAGATTTCCTCAAAACACGTCCCTAGTTAGGAAAGACCGGTGAATGTGACGCATTTTGTTTCATATATAACTTCATGTTTTTGTGCAATATGCCTCATACTTTGAGATTCTATTCACAGATGTGCTACAAATTAATAGTTTAGTGATTTAGAATCTATTCCATCACTGTTTACATATAAAACACAGAGACACTGTAATTATATTTACTTGTTTGTTACATAAAGTCGTATTTCAACTTGATGGTTAATGTACATAACAGTTACAATATGTTTATTCTAAACTATTTTTAACCTGAATTAATGTTTACAGTTGTTGTATTTAATACAGCATGAAACTATGCATGTGCAAATATGCTGACTTTAATATACAGTACAGGTCAAAAGTTTGGAAACATTACTATTTTTAATGTTTTTGAAAGAAGTCTCTTCTGCTCATCAAGCCTGCATTTATTTGATCAAAACTGCATATATTTGAAAGTAATATTGTGAAATATTATTACAACTTAAAATAATAGTTTTCTATTTGAATATACTTTTAAAAAAATGTATTCCTGTGATGCAAAGCTGAATTTTCAGCATCATTACTCCAGCCTTCAGTGTCACATGTAACATTCAGTCTATCACATGATCATTTAGAAATCATTCTAATATTCTGATTTATTATGAGTGTTGGAAACAGTTCTGCTGTCTAATATATTTGATAAATAAAAGGTTAAAAAGAACTGCATTTATTCAAAATAAAATATATATATATTTTCTAATAATATAAATTTTCTTTACTATCACGTTTTATCAATTTAACACATCCTTGCTGAATAAAAGTATTGATTTTATTTAAAAAAAAGAAAAAAAAAAAATTACTGACCCCAAATTACTGACCAGTAGTGTATATTGTTATTACAAAATATTTATATTTGAAAAACATTGCTTTTTTTTTTTTTTTTTTTGTTTTACTTTTTATTCATCAAAGTATCCTAAAAAAGTATCACATGTTCTGAAAAAATATTAAGCAGCAGAAACTGTTTCCAACTTTGATAATGAATCATCATATTAGAATGATTTCTAAAGGATCATGTGATAATGATCATAAAAATTCAGCTTTGCATCACAGAAATAAATGATAATTTAAAGTATAATAAATTTAAAAACAATTATTTTAAATTGTAATAATATATCACAATATTAAATTTTTTTTCTGTATTTTTGATCAAATAAATGCAGGCTTGATGAGCAGAAGAAACTTCTTTCAAAAACATTAAAAATAGTAATAGAATTATTTTATTGACCTGTACTGTATGTATGTGTGTGTGTGTGTGTGTGTTTATATATATGTATATATATATATATATATTGTGTGTGTGTTTATATATATATATATATATATATATATATATATATATATATATATATATATATATATATATATATATTTTTTTTTTTTTTGGACAAACTTTTCAATTAAGATTAAGTTGTTAATAAATTAAAATTATTTTAATGTAAGATGTAATCTGAATATGAAAACCTATATAAAGATTAATGTTAGAGATTTTGTTTTAGAAATGCCTTCCCCATTTTTTTTTAATCAACTTTAATCTAAATTTGTCAGAGCTGCTACTGCTTCCTATTACTTTTTAATTAGTTACAACATCACTGATATGAAAACATGCCAGCCAGTGGTGAATTAATGGTAATTTTGTTTTGCATTAGAAATAAGATGAATTAATAGTGCAAAGTTTTGCCCTATAGCTTTGACACGTTGAGTTTATTTTTCGAAAAACACTCATTCAGATGGAAATTACACCACTTTTGTAGAAGGACCCAGGCAATACCCTTTAGAAAAATTTACCATGATAACCAAACTATCTGCCAAATTGTCTTGCTTTTTATTACTTATGATGTGTGGTTACTTTTTAATGTACATCAATGGGGAAAGCTTTTTGACAGCTTTATGTTGATGTAGCTTCTGCATCTACCAGCAGGGTTTAAGCAAGAAAGTTTAAACAAGCAGCCGTTTCTCTCTTCCTGCTAGTATCTGTGGTAATTTGTCAGAAACTATGGTTACCTTGGAAATTTTTTGCAAGCGACCTCTGTATAATTCTGTGTTGGCTTTGGTTAGAACACAATGCTATAATGATGTGACAAAATTTGTGCATATCTACAGGGTCATGTTCTGCTTGGGTCGGTCAGTGTTTTATTTTACATGATGGTGCACAAGTGCTGAAAATGTTCTGGATGTTGCGCAGTGTAGCTGACAACCTGACAGGTGACTGGGGTGATGGTGCACAAGTGCTGAAAACGTTCTGGATGTTGCACAGTGTAGGGAAGTGTATGTTATATTCCATGTCTCTCTCTTTTTGTATTCCAGGTTGGGAGAAGATCTTTTTTTCAAGACTTGAATTGTAAATTAACTCTGTAATAGATTCAGTGTCATTTAAAATCCTTGAAGATGTTGATTTTTCAAGGTGCTTGAACTTGAAGTATTTAAACCTCCTGAGACATTTAAAAGCTTTGTATAAAACCCTCAAGCTTAATAAAAGACAGAACAAAAAAGAAACCACTAAATGGTTTGTGACAGTCTTTATTCAGCTGCTATTTCTTAAATTCCAGGCTGACACAACTTGTTTGAGCTTTTAATACGTCTATACTAAAGTATTTCTGGGCATAAAAAATCAGTTTAAAAGTGATTTTAATGTTCAACTACTAAATTTTAACCTAACATGCAAAGATGACTACATAAGTAAGCCATTCATATTTTGCTTTCCTTAAAGGAATAGTTCACCTAAAAAATCTTAATTTACTGAAAATGCAATCCAAGATGTAGATGAGTTTCCAAACTGTTCTAAACAAATACTTTGGTGGATTTTGATGCGAGAGGACAAGGTAACTTTTTTTAATGGAGGATGCATTATTATGGATAATGGTATTTTGACCAGAAGTGACGGTTTACCGTTGAAATGCCTTGATTTGATTCTGATGAACACACAGCTTTTTACTTCACATGTTATTAATTGATGGACTGGAGTTATGTGGATTAGTTGTGGATTATTGTGATGTTTTTATCAACTGTTTGGACTCTCGTTCTGATGGCACCCATTCATTGAAGATGATCCATTGGTGAGCAAGTGATGTAATGCTAAATTTCTCCAAATCTCTTCTAAATCTTGAATGGCCAAAGAGTGAGTACAGTTTCAGCATATGTAATTTATTGGGTGACCTATTCATTTTTTAAAAGTCCAACTCTGGAGCTCTTGAGCGTCCCGACCAGCTCCACATAGCAATGTTGATTCAAGCAGTGGTGATTGTAGTGGTTTAGAAATGGAATTAAAAATGCAGCACCAAACAAAATTGAAAAATTGGTTTCTCAAGCACTCCTCCTGTTCCCTTCGCCCACCCAAACATCCAACGTATCTGCAGGTAGTTTTGTGCAGTATACATTATGCATGGTCTTGTCATGGCAGTTAAAAATGCTGCTTGGAGATGGGAAAACTTCCAGTTTACACAGTGGGGGAATATACAATGACTTCTACTACTGTTTGGTTTTTCCAACCTCTCTCTACAGGCCACCTTCTCTTAACTGATCTAACCCACCCTGCATCTTCAACTTCAGCATTTAAGAAGGTTATATAAGCTATTCAATTGAAATTACATTCATTTTGTCTTTTAATACTATACGCAGCTGCGTTGGTTTGACAGACTTGCTCGTAATTTATTATTCCTAAGCTTAATATTCACAAATTTATGACTCCTAAGCCTAATATTCAAAATTGTATTGCTTTATGCATGTTTGAATATTGTGATGATGAGTACATAGTAACTTTAATGAACTGATTTCTACACGTGTTTCATTCTGTCTCTTTCACATGAACGGTTCTGCAGCCTATTAGTCAAGAGGTCTAAGGCCTTCGGCATAATACAGCTATCACTATATTCCCATTGAGAACGGCGTGCTTCAGGTGATGCGCTCTGATGGATCTGGGCCGAAACTATTGCTATATATACCCACAAAATAGGCAGATTTTAAACTGCAGTTAGTATGTAAAAATCTCTTAGTTGAATAAATCCCAAAAAGGGGCCTAATGTAGCCAATTAATCATTGTATTCTTCAGGCAAGAGACTTCATGAGCATATTAAGTACAAAGGTTCTTTGGTGGCTGGTTATAGATGAGATATGCCAGATATTAAGGCACGCACATTAAATTTCAGCAGAGTCTTATGATTATCAGTAAGGTACAAATAAACTGTTTGGTAGAGCAAGAATGGTTCTTAATGTTTTGTTTAAATAATTACATGAACCTAGTCACAAATCTTGTTGCACATCTGAGCTAAAATGAACCACTAGGTAAGAACATCTATAATAAATCTATAGCCTATGGTATGTAAACACAAGTTGAAATTAAGAAAGTTCTTCATGTTTTTGTGTGTTGTAAAGGCGAATGAGTTAACTCCAACCATTTGAGGAAACCGAATGTCCTTAAACCATTTAAGTTTAAAAACAAATATTTATGAGTGTAAACTTTAATCAGTTACTGAGTTCTTGAAACCTTTTAAGTACAATTAACTTTCAGTAGTACTTGCATAAAATTATCTGGTTTCATTTGGTAAAAATGATGGTTAGGTTTGACAGTGTGTTATTGCTATAATTTTATTATATTTATTAGTCTTCAGACTAGAGATGCACCAATATAAAAATCTGAGCTGGTAGTTATTTTAATGAACTGTCATGGCCAATGCAATAATATTTTGTGTAAAAATCACTCTAAGTGTGAAATTTCAATATTTCAATTGTATTAAATGGATAATCATTTTGGGATTTTGCTACAGATTAAAAATGTAATGGTATTGATAGAACATACTTAAAAAATGTATCAAATCAACAGGAGAAACAATTATGCACAAAATAAATATAAAAAAATATATAAATATTACATATGTACTATAAATTAGTATTCAATATTTTATTAAATATTATTAAAAATATTATAGATACTTAATTTACTATTAAATGAAATCTACATTCATTTCAACCAATATAATACCAAAATACTGTGCATCCATAGCTAGCACTTTTGTTTTGTTTTGTTTGAAATGTTTGCAGTGACCTTCAGACATCCATTCACATCACTGTCCCTGTCAGAATCATATTTTCTTCTCCACTGACACTAGTACAAGCTCTGACTTTTAAATGAGTGCAGAGGTTTTGCTGAATGTTTTTGGAGATTATCTTTAAATCATTGTAACTTAAGTGATTCATTCCACCACAGGAGTCATTTGACATTTTGACTCTGAATAGGCACTTATTTTGTTTATAAGTACTGTGATTAAGGACAGAAATGTTCTTATGCTTGAATAACAAGAACATTTCATTTTCAATTTTAAAAGGTGCCCAGTATTTAAAAATCACCAAATTGAAAATGTCAAAAAATATGAGATGAAAAAAAAAAAAAAAAAAAAAAAAACTAAGAATGGCTACCGCCTGATCCTTTAATAACTGACACATGTGGGAGTAAAATGCATTCAGTATAGAAAATGAGAGGACATGCGCCTACAATATATCATTCAGTCCAGTTATCCATTACAGAAACTTTCAGCTCTCTTACCAAATTTGTAGCAGAGTTCGACTTGTCTTGATTTTCCATGACTGTCAGCATCTCAGACCGACTCATCTCAAATCATTAATTCTGTCACATGTCTAGATTCTGTCATATAACATGATTTTGTTTTGTTCCAGTTTCTTTCTAATTAGGTTTTTGCCCCTGGATCTCAGGATATAAGAAAGAGGTGATCTGTTTAATAAAGATTCTGATTTACCCACAGAATCTGATTTACCCACATTTCCTATCTTCAGCATGTCAACTTCTCCCTGGAGATCCACCACCCGATGTCTTCGAGTCTTTGAACCAGACTCATCCTCCAGAAGATGCTCAGGGTTTTTCGGTTCCTTTGAGCTGAAAACAGAGCGAAATTATTTTTGGAAGATAAACTAACAATACCAAAATGCCTTGAGGATGACAAATGCTTGCAGGCAGGTGTCTCCCTAAATATTCACAGCTTTGAGAAAACGCCTGATGTTTACTTGTCTTCTCGCTCCACAGACCGTCACTATAACAGGCTGCTGTCTTGTCATTTGAGTTGGCCTTCTCATCCTGAGCATTCAGCTTCTCCTTTATCAGAATTAAATGTTTATAGGATGACTTCTGACTATGATATATAAAAAATAATAAAACCGACCTCAAGCTGCTGCATCGGTGCTTGCTTTCGTCCACCGTTGGAAAGAATAATATCACACGAGAACTTCGCCTCAGGCTCGTTCACCTCAGATGGCAGGTTCACAGTTTGCTGTCAATGGAGACCTCACATGGACAAGCCATACAGCCGGCATGTTCACTGTCTGACTCTAGATTTGAAGCAGATTGGAAAGAACAGCATGAAAGAGAGTAATCCAATGGAACAGTACGTCACAGTGTGTTAGTGTACAAGTATGTTAGCGCAGTTGTATTACACTTTGCAGAGCTGCCGAGTTGTCTTTTAGTGCTGTTGGGCTTTGCTGGAGTATTTGAGTTGTGTTCTGTGTTACATACTGGTACATTTATTCTACCTTAATATTTGTTGAATCTTCACTAGTACCTTCTTATTTTTTAGTTTCATGTGTTTTGGTTCCCGGGGGCTTTCACGTTTATGGTAAGATCCATCATTACTGCCTGAACTTTGATAGTGTTGGACCTGATCCTAAGGGCATCTGTTCACACATTCTCAGCTGAAATTTGAAGCGCTTATAACATTTATTTTTTATTTTTTAAATGTTCTCCCTCAAGCAAACTCAACATCCTTCACTTGCACTCACCCAGTGCTTTTCTCGCTTACGGTCACTCTTTTATCCTGAATATAAAGTAAACTAATTGACAAAATTCAGTAGACCGGACCAGCGAGAAAGAGAGAGAGAGTGAGAATTGTTTTTTTTTTTTTTTCTCAAGAGAACTGCCGTTTGCCAACTTTTTCAGTATTTTTTAAACTATAAGTTTGGGGTCAGTAAGATTGTTTAACATAAATTAAAACTTTTATGCAGCAAGGATGCATTAAATTGATAAAAAATGACAGTGAAGACATTTTATAATGTTACAGAAAAATTACATTGAAAAAAATGCTGTTGTTTTGATCTATTCATCAAAGAATCTTGAAAAATAAAATTGTATCACAAAAATATTATGCAGCAGAACTGTTTTCAACATTGATAATAAATAAAAAGAAATGAAATAAAATGAACAATGAATTAAAATAATGAAATAAAATTATTTGAAACCGACTTAAAGTACTAAAGTATTTCATTACAAAAGTAAAAATAAACTAAAGTGTAAAAGTGTAAAAAATAAACAAAAATGGCAAAAGTAATAAAAAAAAAACTATAAAAATAAATGCTTAATAATATATATATTTTTTCTGTTTAAAATATTATATTACCACAGCAGTACATACACTAAAATATCATCGGACGATAGCATAAAATAGTAATAATAAACTTTTTTTTTTCATAACAAGCTACCATTTACTGATACCAAGTATCATTTATGACACATTTGTGTGTTAGTGTGGGGTGGGGTAAATAAAAAGTAAAAAAAAAAAATCATTTAAAAATGATGGAACAAAATGAGTACTCACCTGCATTTTCTTCAGCTTTTCCATTTTCCACAGTTTGATTTTAACCTTTGAATCCTTCAGCTGTGCGGTGTGGTCAGCCAGCTGGCTCTCTCTGAGCCACCAGCTTGGGTCCAGACCTCACACCTTTGTCCTCTGACCTGGCCGGCCCCTCTGCTGCACCACCTGCCCCACTATCATGGCCTACTGCCACAGCCCGCTGCCTCTCCAGCTTTCAGTGACGCATCTATCTTACATGGCTTTCCAGAAACTTCCTCTGGAGTCATTATTAGCCTTCTGACCTTCATCTTCGGCCCAGGTGTTGATTTTGCTCCTTGATGCTTCTGAAGAAGTTCAACTTGAAATCTTGTTTAATGGCTTTGTTCTGGTTTCTCTTGCTGTTTGAAATGGTACCAGATGAGTTGGCATAAACTACTCTCACTGTACAGTCCAGATCTCACAGCGCACAGCAACACCTTAATTTCTGACCAGATGGATGGTCATCTAGGAAGAGTGACGAGGGTCACCTCTTATTTTTACAATACACCCTTCATTAGTATGCAAACTGTCATTTCATACACTTACCTTACAATTATTTGGATATTTAGGCTAAATGAATGAGTTTTATTGAGACTGATCAAAACCTATTTATTTTTATTTATTTTTTTTTTTTTTTTTAAACAGCTGTCTGTCTGTCTGTGTCCTGCATTTATTTTTTGCTTTTTTGTGCCCCTATACAGTTCTGGTTTCCTCTTTCTTTTGTGTTTATTTGGTTGTTTTTAGTTAGTATTAGTCAGTTGTGGCCCTACATTGTTTCTTGTCTCATCTTTATTAATTAATGATTTTTTTTTTTTTAGTTAGTTAGTTGTGTCCCTCTTTTTCTGGTCTCTATAATCCATCCGTCTGTCCATCTGTCCTGTTATGGTCTCCTCTTTCCTTTGTGTTTGTTTTGTTATTTAGCTAGTTAGTTGTCCCTACTCTGTTTCTGGTCTCTATAGTTAGTTAGTTAAACTTAGTTGTGCCCCGTTCTGGTTTCCTCTTTCCTCTGTATTTGATTAGTTAGTTAGCTAGTTTTCAGATGTGCCCCTACTGTGTTTCTGGTCTTCATTTATTTCCTTTTAGTTAGTTATTTACTTGTGTCCCTGCACTGTTCTGGGTTGCGTTTCCTGAAATCATCATTAGTTAACTATGGCCGTATGTTCCATTAAACTCTATAATGGAACTTGTGCCCATTATTGCTTTTCTTTCTATTGTATTTGTTTAGTTAGTTAGTTGTGTCCCTACTCTGTGTCTGGTCTGTATTTATTTATTTTCAGTTTAGCTAAACTGTGTCTAGCCTTCTCGTTTGTTTGTTTGTTTGTTTGTATTCCTGTCTAATTTTTCCAAATATTTTAGTTAGTTGTGCCCTTACACTGTTCCGGCCTACTTCCCATTTCATTTATTTGTTTATAGGTAGTTAGTTGTGCTCCTACACTGTTTCTGGCCTCCTCTTTATTTATTTATTTGTACCCAGTCTCTATGCACTGTTTCTGGCCTCCTGTTATTCATTTATTTATTTTGCTCAGTCCCTATTCAGTGCTTCTGGCCTCGTATTTCCTAATGTTTGTTTTTATTTGTTTGTTTTGCTTTTAGTTCACTGTCCCCCTCCACTGCTTCTGGCCTCATTCTTTTTCTTTCTTTTAGTGTGAGTAGATTTTAATTTCCTTTTTTTTTTCAACATGACTCTCCTTGTATGAACTATTGAACATATGCAGAATTTTTAATTGGTGAGGATGGAGGGGACCATGGAGTGAAATAATTAAATTTACTTGCACCATGTACAGATTGTTATTTTCTATGATGTATTTTGATACAAAACACATTTCATTAACTGTTAACATTTTTTTATATATTATATATATTACAAAACACTTAGCTCATCTGGACATCTGAAAGTGCTCCATAGATGATGGATATGGAGACTAAAGGAATTTCTTTTGTGAAGACTGTCTGTGGTTGAATGTTGTGGGGATGCTGAGGGCAGTCTGACCTCTTTCTACCTGTAATGTGACAGTCCCACTGATGCTCCTGTCACATCTGTGATTAGATGACTCACACTGCAGTCTGAAGCTCTGATAGTTTGCATAATACAAATAATGTCCCAATAAAAGTCTGTTTTTCTTTTTTTGGGCTGAATGGCTGGTAATATAAGCAATATCTGCCCTGGATGAATAAGTATGTAAATATATTGTTTATCTGAACTCAAAAGATGCACATTCCTCAGATGCACATTCCAGCAGTATTCAGGGCCAAATTTTTAAGCTGAAATATCATAAGATTGAACTAAACTGCTCTCAGAAAATGTCTGAGTGTATAACGAACAGTGGCCACAGAACACAGGGTCACAGGTCTCTGCTATTGAAATATTGAATTTTTTAGTTTTTTTAGACAGGGCTGTTTAAAGATTGAATATGGTTTGATAATGGCTGTAAGCAGCAGGGGGCAATAGGCATGTTGGTTGCTAACATGAGCCTGATTGTGCCAATGCCAGCTATGGGAAACTGGAGATGTGAGAAAGAAAAGACACATTCTATGAAAAAATTCTTGAGGAGCAGAATTTTGGATCTCGAGGGACTCTAGCAAATTTTGGCGGGAGCGCAAAGGGTGTGTTGGAGGGATAAGGGTAAATATCATTAATAATTGTGTTCTGTGGCTATAAAGGTAGAAACTGAGTAAACCATATTTTCTCATGTAATATTAAAGAGGTTTGTTTTAACAGAACTGGAAGTAGCCTAAAACCACTTCATCTAGTGATTAATGTTGTTGTTTGCACCTCAAGGAAAGTAATTTGCCGTAATACTGTTCACTGAGAGGTTTTTATTTAATGTTCTAACTGTTTGGTTTGAATATGCTTTAAATGGACAATTTTACAAAATAAGCTGCAGTGCGATTAGGCCATGGCCCAGCAGTTACAATTTTGTTTTAGGGTTAAAAGTAATGTTCTGTTTATGATTGTGCACTGCAGTTTTATCAAGTAAATGCTGAGACTTTCAATATTTGTGTCATTAATCAGCTGTTAAAGATCTGTCTGAAAGTAATTCCAACTATATTGTTTTTCTGTGTCGTTTTTGTTATAGTTGTGGTGTGGGCCTCTCTATTCTCAAAGAAAAAGAACAATTATTAAAACATTACAGTTATCATTATAGTTGTTTTTAGTGTGAATAGACCTTTAAAGAATAGAATCAAATGGCAAGTAATGGCCTTAAAGGAATCGTTCATGCAAATATGAAAATTTACTGTGAGGCCATCCAAGATGTAGATGAGTGTTTCTTCATCAGAAATGATTTGGAGAAGTATTACATCACTTGCTCACCAATGGATCCTCTCCAGTGAATGGGTGCCGACAGACTCCAGTCCATCAGTTAACACTGTGTGAAGTGAAAAGCTCCATGTATTAAACACATTTACTGTTATTACATTTTTAACTTCAAACCATTGCTTCTGGCAAAAAAAAAAAAAAAAAAAAAAAAAGAATTACCTATCTATAATATCACTTACTTCAGTGAAAAAGTCATCTGAATCAGGAGAGAAATATGCACAGCACAAACACCGTTTATATGCTAAAACAGTCCAAAAGCTCTAAATAATTATTTTGGAGGATTTTGATGTGAGAGGACAACAGGGGATGGACTTTTCACTAAACAATATCAGGCCAATATAAGTATACGTACAATGGAGTATTGAAAAAGAACCCTGTGGTGAATTTTTTACATTTTGTTGTAATAATGTCACCCTGTCTGATGCCAACATTTATTTTTATTTTTTTTAAGGTGACCAGAACAAAGAAAAGTGCATTTTAGACAACAATTTATAGTGCAAATATGCACCATGTAAATAAATATTTAAATAACATTGATTTAGATTTTAATTTAATATTTAACATTAACATAACATTATAATATTATCATTTAATAGTAATAATTTAACATTTAATATTACTTCAATTAAAGTCAAATTTAAATTTGGGTGGAATTTTGGGTAGAATTTTGGGTAGAATTCAGTAAACTGTTCCACTGCACACTAACACAGCTTCATATCTAACAAACAGCACTCAGATCTGTGTTTACATGTACATACAGGTGTGTTTTAGGGTGTTAATGAAGAACGGTACCTGTGAAATACATGGTTTTAAGCATAGACATCACTTTTTTTTCATCATTTTTGTGTAAATAACAGACGACACCAGTCACTGACAATCCTCGTCTGCTGTCTCTCTGGTAGACATCCTGTAGAGCTGCACGTCTCATCAAGTGCCTAATCACACAAGAGCAACATAACAGCTCTAAGACTCTAATAATCAAGCATGACAGTGTCAAATACAATGTTAAGTAAAATAATCAGCGCTAAATAGATGTCTAGTGTTTGTGAATGATTCTCAGTGAGTTACCTGGAACTCTTTCTTTTTTTTACATGTGAGAACATTAATTAGAGGATCTGTGATCCAGGTTATTATAGTAAGTTGTTCTTTTTTCAGTCATTAAACCTGCGAGCAAAGTTTCCTGCTCATCTAGGTGACTCCAAGTAATCTTTGATTTGTTCTCCAGGGCTTTCCGACCAACTGCCTGAGCTTAACGGTGAAACTGCATTGGGTAAATCAGACAGTAGAACAAAAGTATTGAACATAGTCACATAACAGAAACTTAAACAAACCTCTTTTGTGAAATGCTTTGTTTTACTGTAGTTATTTAAAATAAATATACATTTTAAAAAAGGAAATTCTTACTATGTAATTTAATAATACATAATTAATTGGTTACACTTTATTTTAAGGTGTCATTGTTGCAGTGTAATTATGTATTTAAGTACTGAGTAATATTAATTAACCACGTGTACTTACTATAAGGTTAGTGTTTGGCTTAGGGGTTACTTGCATGTAATTATGCATAATTAATTGTTGTTATAATAGTAAGTACATGTAACATGTAACAAGGACACCTTAAAATAAAGTGTTACCAATTAGTTTAATAATATATATGTTTAATTATTTAATCATATATAACAATAATTAGTCATTTAATTAATAAAACAATAAATATACTGCTGTTCAAATGTTTGCAGTCTGTAAGATAGAAAAATAAATAAATAAAATATATATATATTTTTAAAAGAATTCCGTTATGGTCACCAAGGCTGCCTTTATTTGATCAAAAATGCAGTAAAAATATTGTGAAATATTATTTAAATTTAAAATAACTGTTCTCTGTTTTGTCAAAGCTGAATTTTCAGCAGGCATTACTCCAGTCTTCAGTGTCACATCTATGCGGATTTGCTGCTCAAGAAACATTTCAAGTTGAAAACAGTTGTGCTGCTTTTGAGGAAACGGTTATTCTTTTCTTACACTCCTTTGATATTCAAAAGAACAGCATTTATTTGAAATATAAATCCTTTGTAACATAAATGCATTTACTGTTACTTTTGATAAATTTAATGCATCCTAACGGAATAAAAGTATTAATTTATTTTCTTAAAAAAGTCAAAGAATAGGATGTATGTATCTTTTTAACATTACTGCCTTTATTGTCAGTTTTGATTAATTTTATGTATCCTTTCTGAATAAAAGTATTGTTCTTTTCTTAAAAAAAAATAATAAAAATCTTGACCCCAAGCTTTTGAACAGTAAGCATTTATCTAATTGCTGCGTGGGCTTAAAATATTTCTATTTCTTCTTAAATTATTTGAGGAAAAAACCCTCCATCAGGATCAACAATGAATATGTGAGCAAGCAGACGGAGTGTTTGAAGCTAAACACCTGAGGTCTGTCTCTTTAGTTCCTGCACTCTAGCTGTCATCTCAATTTCGTTTTGCTGCCTTCCTCTTCATTGAATTTGACCCCACTTCAAGAGATTTCAATGCCAGTGTGTGTGAGCTAAAGATCCAGCACATGTGTCGTTTGGAAACCGAACGACGAGCACAAACACAGGAATTCAGAGCTTGAGCCGACCTCCCAATTACCTGCCCTGGCTTTCTTAAGCTCTTACAGTGAGCTCCATCGCTGGAGATCTGTATACTCACCCTAATGAGGCAAAGGGAGACAAAAGCAGCTCTTCTGGGAATTATGCAGTCCTTCTATATTTTAGGAAAATGACTCACGTAATTACAGAGCTTGGAGGAATATGCCATCCTCATTAAACATGAATGAATAGAATCAGGCCACCGCTAGTACTTTAAACAATTTCTAACATACATTTATCTGGATACTTTGGTTGCTGTTGTTTATTTTAAAAACTGCCTTTGGATTGTTTTTTTTTTTTTTTTTTTTTTATAGTATTACAATTCAATATTTATGATTACTATCTTAAAAATAAAGGTTCCAAAGGGAGTTTTTGTGGAAAAGCCATAGGAAGAAGCCATAAGAGAATCTTCCAATGAACAGTTCTTAAAAGAAGTTTCTTTATCAACAGCATAACACTAACAAGAAAATACTAAAAAATAAAAAACAAAAAAAAAAAAAGATTTTGTGACAAGGGTGTCTCACTTAGGTCCTTGCCATCTCATCAGACCCAATAATGTTGTCTTGGGCACCATGCATTTTAGTAATATGTATTTTTTGACATGATACACTTTGCCATGGTATTTTTTGAACTACCTTAGAGTACCATTAGTAGGCTACAACTTTTTCATAGTTCTGGGAATGCCAATTTATGGTTTTTCACTTTAAATTATAGGATGACTTGTTCTTTTTCAATTTGAAAAACTTATTTTACTGTACAATAACATTAAATTTCCTGTTAGATTTATTACAGTTTTTCACAGTACACAGTGAAGAAATGTACTGTTATGTACTGAATGTACCATTTTTTTTTTTTTTACAATGTAGGTACTAAACCAGATCCTAACCTGGAATCTAAATTTAACTTAAGTCCATGTACCTGATATTAAGCACCCAATATTACTGAGTACTTTCTTAAAGTGCATGTACTGTAAAATTTTAATGTAATATATATTACTATAATGTTCTTTACAGTACATTAGATGATCATCCCTTCCAAAAAAGTACTGTGGTGATACCATTGGTAATTTCATGGTACATGAGTATAGAAATCATTCAGTACCATGTTATTAACATCTGATACCATGATCGTCCTATTGTAGCACGGTGCCAACACAGTACCTTTTTGTAATGAAGGCAAACTATCATTGTATCCACTTATTAACAAGTTAATGATTAGCTGCTAACCCTCAGCACTCAACTCAACCAGCTCAGTCTCTAGTTTCCACTGCTTGTTATGTTGTTTTTCACACAGACTCTCAGTGGAATTAAAATTCATAGAGCCTCTGGCCTGCCATCAATATTTAAGGCTTATCACAGCTTCAAGATTGTAGAACAAATGAGCGGCAACTCGAATTCAGCAAAACAGCTGCTCATTAGCGGGGCTTATTAGTATGACTTGCTGAACTTAGACTTTTTGAGCGACTAGGCTACTCCTTGTATTATTATCTTTTTATTTGTCCAAGTTTTATTACCTTTAATCAATTTTTCAACATTTTATTTCTTTGCCAGACACAATTGACTGAAAATGCAAATTCATTGGCCACTAGAGGGCACTGGAGAGCTGAGAGAGAGTTTCAGTTTGATGATCAGTAACTTCTGCAAAAAAAAAAAATAATAATAATAATAAAAAAAAATAAAAAAAAAAAATAATAATAATAATAAAAAAAATATATATATATATATATATATATATATATATATATATATATATATATATATTATAACACACACACACACACACACACACACACACACACTATATTATGACTGCATAAGAGCCTGTATTTTTCTACTGTGATGTTTTCTGTTCTATCAGCTCCATTTGTATATCCTCATGAAAGAGAGAATAAAGCAATGTCAAGATGCTTTATCAAAACTGGTAAAGTAAAGCAAATGTACACTTTTACAGTCATATTTTGAATTTTATTTGGTCTGAATTCAATGGACGTGTCTGTTCTGTCACACCAGCAGATGGTTGTAGAAAACAGTAGCTTTTGTTGTTAGGCGAGGATGCAGTCTGAACACAAAAAGACTCTTTCATCTCTTTCTGTCTTGTCATGAGCTGTTTGTGTGTGATGCAGTAAACAGAACTGAATAACAGAGTATGTTTTAGCTCTACCCGCACTCGGTTTCTTCACCTCGGCTTTGAGCTCTTGTGGTGCGGAAGTCTGTTTTTCTGTCTGAATGTGTGAGTAGAGTTTTTGACTCAGGGCTCATAGACCTGGAGTCTGGGCTGTGATAGGAAAATGATAACTGTGACAATTAAACAATATCGCATAAATAAGAGCGCTGTTATACAGAATCTATTCATAGATAGATAGATAGATAGATAGATAGATAGATAGATAGATAGATAGATAGATAGATAGATAGATAGATAGATAGATGTCTATCCTCAGTTCCTTTAGAAATGCTTTACATTCAGGGCTGCCTTCATGCAACATCACTGTGCTTCTGTAGATTTATGCTGTAAATCTGAAACCTAGTCTGTGTAATCAGTTTGAAATGTTGAAAGGGAAAATGGAAGAGACAAAACCAGGTTTTTATGTAATTACAAAACAGGAGAAAACAAGAGTGCTGCTTGCTCATGCAAATGTTGCTGCCACAGTGTTAGGTGTTCTGAACGGGAGTGTTGCTGTGTGGTTGCTAAGGTGTTCTAAAAGGCTTATAGTGCATCGCTCAGCTGTTGTTAGCGTGTTTGTATTAAATGTAGCATTATATATAGTATTTTATATTATTATTTTTTATTTATTTTATATTTCCCCAAGCCACATTGGGGATTGCATAAATAATTTGACATATATATTGCATATCTCATTTAACAAATATATTGACATAATATCAAACACATATATAATTGGGTTTGAATTTTTGATTTTGATTTTTGTGATGCAAAGCTGTATTTTCAGCATCATTACTCCAGTCTTCAGTATCACTTGATCCTGAAACATTTCTTGTTATCAGTGTTGAAAACTATGGAGCCCCGCACATGGCATGCAGGAAAAAAATAGCAGGCTAAATTGTGTGCACAATTTACTATTTCGTGCACACGATTTATAAATCGAGAGAACGAATTAGTAAATTGTGCGCACGATTTAGAAAATCGAGGGAACGAAATAGTAATCGTGTCCACATTTTAGTACATCAAGGGAACAAAATAGTAACTCGTGCTCACAATTTATTTATTTTCTCTTGCATGTCAAGTGTGGGGCTCCGTATTAAACAGTTGTGGTGATTATTATTATTATTTTTTTTTTGTGGAAACCATGATATACTTATTTCAGGATCCTTTGATGAATAATAAGTTCAAAAGAACAGCATTTTAGTTCAAACAGAAAACCTTTGCAACATTATAAATATGCAAATTAATGGTTTTTTTTTATCAATTTAATGCATCTTTGCTGAATAAAATTATTAATTTCTTCATTTTTTTTTTCTTTTTCCAAAAGGTAGTGTACAGTATATACCCTCATAAATAAAATGGTTTAAAAAAAATTGGACATTATTTATGCCTGTAGCACAAATGATGTGGGATGAGCTGTGTTCAAATTTTTAATATTTGGGGTTTGTTTAAAAACTATGTGCAATAGTAATATTGATGCTTTTCTACCATAAGGCGTTTGAGTTTTTTTTTTTTTTATGTGATTTGGTCTGCCGGACCTGTAGTAATATTGTCTTTCTCTATATCCAGGCCACAGCAGACTGTATCTTAATCCATAACTTATGACTGACAGCCTCAAGGTCTAATTCTTGTGCTTGAAACAAAAAAATTACAACAGAATTAAAAATCTTCACTTGAAATTCTTTTCAAGTGAATACCTTACTTGTAATGTTTCAGCAGCCCTGAGCTGCTCTCCCACACATTCATTCTGCCCTCCAGACCTTAGAGCTCAGTGTACAGAGCTGTAATGACACACACACACACACACTTCAGTGTAAACATCTTATCAAAGCAGAGCCTCATTTTTGCACTCTCTCATTACCAGCATTCTCCATCTGCATTCACGGACTTGGCTCTTGCTGGAATTCAGTCTGGCCTTCATGACTGCGGTGACATTGGCATCAATTAAATTAAAATATGTACCGAGCTAAATGAAATGAGACTACAGTGTTGTAGTTCAATTAAAAACAGTCTTAATGGTAAGAGGCAGGAAGTTGAGAAAATAAACTCAAGGAGAAGATAAATGGAGCCAAAAAAATAAATAAAAAATACCGCATGTATATTTTTACTTCACATGTCAAGAGAAGATTCACAACCCCCATTAAGAAAGAAGTTAAAGCATTGTTGACCTCATTACCCCTGCTTTTCCTATTCTCATTCTCCATTTTAATGCATAGTCTTAGAACTATATTATTGTAGCTGTCATAACAAAGAGATTTTTAAGTGCTACTCTGCTCAAGAACAGGTCGTGTCACTGTATTCACACCTCTGAGCTGCTCCATCTGGGTCCTGGCCCATTCCCGCTGCTCTCGGGTCACTTCCTCACCGACTTCCTGTCAGGTATCCAGCTGGTGTCACTACTGAATTAGAGTTACCAGGCTCTGAAATCTGTTCCACAGTCTTGGTCGTCGGCTGTCAGATCATGGCCCTCTACCTGGCGTCTGCTGGGCCTCCAGTGCTGCCGCTCTGGCTCTGCTCGATGCCAGGTCAGATTTGACCGCAGCTACCAGCTGAGGCATGATAGCTCGTCTTAGCCAGGGATTGGAAAAGTTCTTTGGTCCAGCTGGCTCTTCAGAGCCTCAGCATGAGTCTCCAAACTTCCCGTTTGCATATCTGCATGTTTGCCCTGTGTATACTGTAGACTAAGAGTCAGTAAGACAGTAAGAGTTGTTCCAATATTGTTTTAAGCCTCATTTACTTTCATTATATGGACAAAAACTGCAAAAGCAGTTTATATTTTATTTTTGGGTTCCACAGATGGAAGAAATTCATAAAGGTTGGGAACGACATGAGGGTGAGTAAATTATTAGTATTTTCATTTTTGGTTTTAAGCATCTTAGATGTTCTTCTAAAATTCATTGGGAATTTTTTTTAATATTCAGTAAGATTTTTTTTTTAATATTCAGTAAGAAAAAAAAATAAATTAAATTGAATTAAATGAAATTATAAAAATGCATATAATTAAATATAAATTTTACATAAACACATATATAGTTATATTATAAAAAAATTATAATTATAATTATTTCAACTGTTTCTCTTTCGATTTATACATCTAATAGTTCCCATTTTTTGTTTATTCTTTTTTTTATTTTTTGTTTTGTTTTTATTTTTGTTGATTTTTTGTAAATTAATTATATAATAATTTAAATTTTGAATTATTATATAAAATAGCTAAAAACAACATACTCATCTAATAGTGTTAAAAAACATATGTTGGCAGCTTAATGCAAAAAGGAAATATTTATGAATATTATATAACATTATGCAGATCTGTATTTTTCTCACACAGTACAAACAGGTCTTTATAAATGAAAATAGATAGCTACTGATATATTTTAGAAAGGGGGTCTCATATCTGAGGGTCTTTGACATCCAACATTTTGAAAACCCCTGCTTATAGAAAATTAACAAGATTATGTGACTCTAAAGAAAAAAATATGAAGTCTCCATTTGCCCTCCATTGAAAAGGGTGAATAGAAGAAACATTTAAGATGTCTCTTTTGATATGAAAAGGTCTCCCATGTTTGTATATTTGTGGTAAATGTCCCCTGCTGTCGTTTAAACAGTGTGTTTGAGAATAAGATAATTTTATATTAAAAAATTTAACTCTGTTCAACCAACCTGTTGGTTTCTGACTTTCTGTAGAAAAAAACAAACAAACATGTTTTTTGTTCTCAGCCATCTGTGCAGTGTGGCTGTACCTTATCTCTAACCTGCAAGCTTCCCAATAAGGAATATATGAACAAAACAGCAAGATTTATCTGAGCCTAATCGCTCTGTTAGACTCTTTCCACATTCAGTAACATGATCGCTGGCTGTGAAATTGAATAGCATAGGTGATTATAGGCTTTTTTATAGACACTCGTTTCGCTGCAGCAAAAATGGTCAAGAACATGCAAAACTCTCCAGGCCTTACATGCAAAATAACTCAGGCAAGGAAACCTACATAACCCATGTTTTCATATAAATATTGTGTGTATGACTTTGTGGAATATAGTACTGTGCTGCTGCATGTAAATGGATGCCCCATTTGCATTAGCCGAGGCTGTTCAAACAAATCACATACATAATTAGAAAGGCTCATATCAGTATGAGGGACAAACATTTGGCTTGATTTATTTAACAAACAGGACTCAGGAAATTTGAGGACATTTATTCTTTTCCTAACAGCATGATAAAACGCGAGTGCCTGTGACAGTTGTTAAAATAGAAAATTAAATAAGGATATGAAGCGCTGAAAGTTTGAGAACCCTTCAAAATGTTCTGTATTACGCAAAGAGAGTTGATTGTCGGCTGCGTCCTGACAAGAGGGTATGAGTGAAAAAATAACACCAAAATAAAACACTTTCATGTATATTCATGGCTTCATCTGTCCAATATTTATGGATTTTGTTAGATGAAAGACTGGAAAGTTTTCTGGTGCTCTACAAAATTGGCGTTCTCATAATAATTGCAAGCCACCTGGGTCCAGGGGCCTTAAAATTCATGCTTTATGTTGAGATGGGATTCTTTTGAGGTTTGTTCCTAAAGCACTTTACTTTTTTGTCCGCAGTACATTCTTGCAAAAGTGGATGGTTTTGGCAAACTTCAAATGTTCTGCTCGGAGAGAGTACTTCCATCTTCATAATCTCATTTTAACACCAGTCATGTTCAGTGCATTGCTGATGATTTATTCATGAACGCTGATGTTACCCAAAGTAAAGACACCCAAAGATCCTGAGCCGTTGCCTTAAGGTTCTTTGCGACCGTCTAAATTTTGTAACTTTCCCTCTAGCAAGATACAACAAACTAAAAGGTAACATCATTTTTTTTTTTTTTTTTATTAATTAGATCTATTTTGGTAATTCCTATATCTTAAAGCTGATGCATAAATACTTTAGTCAAAATATGAACACTTTATATATTAGTATTTTTAGATGGTAATTTGTAATATTTTATTTTATAATTATGTATGTACATATTAATGCATACAATTAATGCATGTATATTCATATATATTGTAATTTGTCATTATTAAATGTAATATGTGTGTATACATCTCTATACATATTTTTTATTATTTATTTTAAATAATATATATATATATATATATATATATATATATATATATATATATATATATATATATATATATATATATATATATATATATATATATGTATGTGTGTGTGTGTGTGTGGGTGTCTATGTATACTGTATATATATATATATATATATATATATATATATATATATATATATATATATATATATATATATATATATATATATATATATATATATATATACATATGCCCAGCCAAAGCAGAGTTTCTGCATTAAATCACCCAACCCCTGTCCATTTTTCTGTCTTTCTTCTTGGCTTGCTTTTTTTCCTCTGATGTGTCTTGTAATGACAGATTGGAGACTGTGTGTATGCATTGATGACACATAAGAAGGATTAAATTTCAGACTGCTTGTACCAGCTCCAGCCCTCAATATACATTATGGAGAGAATTCCTATCTCATTTGTGAGATCCATAAAGTTTTAAATGCTACAGGCGTTTGGGTGACTTCATAAATCTCCATTAGAGGAAAAGTATGACATGTTCAAAAGCGGAGGGAAGGAAATGTAGATGGGGTAAAACTGTTTTTTTATTTATTTTTTTTTTTTTTTTTTGGAAATGGCTCAGCTTATGGGTTTTTTTATTTTTATTTTTTTTACAACTTCTTCAATAAAAAAAATAATTTGAACTCAGAGTATGTGTGCATTATGTGCACAACTGGCATTCAACGCTTTTCTGAAAGCTAAATCGTCTGTGTAATACAATTTTTATAGATAATATAGATGTAAAATAAATATAATTATAATATTAATATTTATCATATTTTATATATATATATATGAAGATATTATTATAGATAAAATGTTTAAATATTTTATTAATTGTTTTTGGCTTTAGTAGCCTACAATGGCAATATAAAAATCAAATTATTTTACTCCAGTTATATTATTACTTTCATCTCTGTATAAACACTTAATATTTATGCTCACAGTATAAATAGGCCTTTGTGCATAAACTATTGTTGTTGTTATATTTTAGGAAGTAAAAACTCTTGCTAAAGAAGACATTTATAAGATTACAAGCCTCTAGACAAAAATCTGAAGTCTCCATTTGCTCTCCATTGGATCTAAAGTTAATGGAAGAAACATTTGAGATGTCACGTGATCTTCTATGTTTTTCAATGCACTGCATCTGTGCTACTGCGATTTTACAGCACACGATAGTTATGTTACAATACATATGCCATTTACGTGAACTCAGCTGAAAGCGTACAGCTGGAGATCGTGCAATGGGCATTCGAAGCATTTCTGACAATTCTCAGTAAATTGAAAAATTTTATCTTTATGTTTAAACATCTAATACTTCTCTAATAGTGGTTTAAAAATATGTTGTCAGCATAATACAAAACTGTATATATTTATAGATAATATACACGTGGTACAAATATAACAATATTATTATAAAATACAAAATATATTATTTTAATAAATAGTTTTGGCTTTAATATAATGACAGTATAAAAATCCAAATATATTATTATTTTTATGTTTATATTTTATTATTTTTATTATTTTATTTTAATCTCTGTAATCACTTCTTTTTTTAATACTTTTCAATATTTTTTATACATCTCTGTAATCACTTATTCTTATATATAGTATGAATGGGTCTTTGTATATAAAAATATACAAACTATTACATTTTGGGAAGAAAAATAATATGTGTATAATATTACGAGGCTCTAGAGAGAAATCTACAATTGCTTCAGACATCACATCGTCTTGTTTGTTTTTCAATTCAATAAATCTGTGTTGCTGTGATTTTACAGTAATGTTATGACCTAAATGCAGTCGAAAGTGTACAGTTGGAGATTTCATGCAGCATTATGTGCAAAATGGGCATTCAAACCATTTCTAAAATAGTTCTCCCAGGGTCGTCCTTCCAGCATAAAGAAAACTCTTAACCTCTGCTGTTTGCTTTCAAACAACAATGAAGACACAGAGATCCACAATATCTTTGCTCCGTGGGAGGACACTGTGTGTCCTCTGTGTTGTGAAACCACAGGGCAGCATTCACTATAGCAATGCTACAACCTGACCTTTGGCACTCTCTGACAGCTCTATTTCTCTCTGTAAACAGCTTCGCTTTCTCTTCCTCTTTTCCTTTAGAACACGGCTGGATCTTTTCAGATGCTGTTGCTTCATGCCTGCGTGCAGAACATCCGGCCTGTAACGCGACGTACACGGCAAGAGACACTGGCCTGTATTAGATGCTTATGTTGAGAGGTAATTGCTTGTATCCAAATGGCTCTGTGGGAAACATCTGCCACCGTGTGATTGGTGCTATCTGAAACATCTGCTGCTGAGCGATTGGTTTCATGAGACACGTCTGTTTGGATGTGACTAGCACTAGTGATGCCCTCATTTCAATAGGATGAAGATCTGGTCAAGAGATAAACATACTGATTATTTTTTTTTATTTTTACAAAATTTATTTTAGGACTGTAAAAGGTAACTGTAAATTATATAAAATTACATTATTTAATATGTATTTATTTATTTGGAATTAAACTGATCAAAGCATAAAAAAGCATAGAAACAATCATGTTTAAATACTGTAAAGAGTCCTCCACAATTATTTGCCCTCTTTATCATTTTGGTTTTTCGTTCAAAATTCTAACCTAAAAAAAAAAAAAAAAAAATGAAATAAATTTATATAATTCACAAATATGTAAATATACTATTAGAATACAGTATATAGAACATATGTGTTCCACAGTTATTGTGCTGAACTCATTCGTCATCCACCCGGAACTGCTTCTGTTTACAACAGTGAGCGCAAGCTAGATTAAAGTGATCATTATATTTTGAATTTGGATATTTTTCATACAAAAACGTATAGATTCGCTACAGGAGGCCTTTGTTCACCCCCCATAGCCGTGTGAGACACTTTTTTTTATGGATGGGTGCTTTTTATTTAACTTCTTTTGGACTGAAGCACTTCAACACCGACTGACTGCAATGATAGAGCTTGGAATAGCCAGGACAATTTTTAATATAACTCCGACTGGATTCGTCTGAAAGAATAAAGTCATATACACCGAGGATGCCTCGAGGATGAGTAAAACACAGCCTAATTTTCATTTTTGAGTGAATTGAACCTTGAATATTTTGTGTAACCTATTTCCCTCATCACACATAAGGACTAATCTATGGCTAGGTGTGCATTAAATGATTTAAATGCATGAGGTGGAGGCAAAGAACCACCTGACATAAAACAGTGCATTATGATTGGCCGAACACCACAAGCACTCGATGGAAATGTAACGCCCTTTTCCATAATCGCGAGATCCATCTTTCAAAATAAATGTAAAGACAGTACATAATGTCCTCAGTTTTACCATCAGTTCAAGTCCGAAAAGGGAACAGAGTCGCGTAACAGACACAGTGATGAAGCTTGTATGTGTTTGCAGTACACAAGCCACGGAGGGTTAAGACAGCTGACTCCACTGTGTGACCTCGTCTCTCTCTCTTTCTCTCTCACACACGCGCACACACACACATATACACACACACACGCGACACGCAAATCTCCGCATTTGAACAGTCAATAGCAAATACTTAAACTAATAACATACTTACAGGAGCTGATTTAGAAGCGCCAGATTGTCGTATCAAAGTCAGAATTACCTCCTCTCCTAGGTTCACGAAACAGTTGTCCATAAAATGCCTTGCTGTTCTGTTGTAAGTAATCTTAAAGATTCCTAAATGCATCTACTTTCGGAAGACCAAAGAAAGTGCTTTTGCTTTCGCCTGGATACACACAGCATCTCCCTGACATGGCTGCTTCAACACTAACTGCAGTTACTGAAACAACCTTTGCGTGAACACTTGGGGGGCATTATGCAAATATTTCCACATAGTGACACAGATATGTGGGGGCGTGTTTGAATGAGCCGTTTTGGGGGGCGTGGCAGTATCTTAAGTTTGATAAAGAATATCTCTTTGGATTTGAGACTTTAGTCTTTGCAACTTTACAGATCTTCTTTATGCACCAAGATCTTGTAACACTCCAAAGAGAAAAGAAAAACTGAAATCGCATCATATGACTCCTTTAAGTTAAAGCTGCCCTTAAAGAGACAGCTAACCCAAAAATGAAATTTCTGTCATTAATTAGCCACTCTTGTGTGGTTTCACACCCGTAAGACCTTCATTCCCATTGGAACACAAACAAACATATTTTTAAAGAAATCAGAGAGCTTTCTGACCCTGCATAGACAGCAATGCAACTTACACAATCAAGTTCCAGAATGGTATGAAAGACATCATTAAAGTAATTCATGTGATTCCAGTTGGTTTAACTCAATTTTATGAAGTGCTTGCGTCCAAAAAAAAAAAACACCCTAATTTACCACTTATTTACAAAAATATTGATCTGTAATGTGCGTTCACGAGAGCATCACAATGCATGAGTGTTGTGTTCATGCAACAGAAGATAAAACTGAGGTCGAACCACTGGACTCACATGGATTACTTTCACAATGTCTTTCCTACTGTTCTAGAACTTAAATGTGTAAGTTGCGTCGCTGCCTATAGAGGGGTCAGAAAGTTCTCAGATTTCATCAAAAATATCTTAATTTGTGTTTTGAAGATGAACAAAGGTATTACGGGTTTGGAACAACATGAGGGTAATTAATGACAGAATTTTAATTTTTGGGTGAACTAACTCTTTAATGTTTGTGGAGTACGATTTGACTAGAAGGGTAGAACTAAGTGAATTTTCATTAGTTTGTTTGGTTACAGATCATTACATCTAGCGTTCTGACTGTACGTGTGTGCTACAGTAAAAGCTGCACATTAATTTACAATGCTGATTGAACTGATTGTAATTTTCTATGCATTCATTGTTTTCATGTGCACCTTCCAGTCAATCAGAGAGAATCAAAGAGTCCAAAAGCAAACTGTTGAGAGCTGATGTTAAGAATTGAGAATAATTGCTGAGATTTCATTACCTTTCCACTCCCTCAGCTCTCTCTGTTTTCATACTGCATTGGCACTAATATTGTAAATCTTTTAGCTCTTTGATTTCATTTAACTCCTCAATCTCTTGCCTGAAGATCTCTTACATGGCTGAGGAAATAGAGGACTTGGTACACTTGATTTCTCCAGCACTCCCACAGGTCTTAATTCCTGAAATACAATATCAGTTATTATGCATTCTAAACGATAAAAATAATAATTAATAAAGATAAAATAAATAAAGCAGATAACTGCTCACCATTATTTGAGCGCTTGTTTCACCACAGCCATCATTTTTTGTTGAATTATATTTTTGGTCTTCTTTTTTTTAGTTGTTACCAGTGCATTTTCCTGAAAATAGCAATCACACATTAAAAAAATATCAATTTCCACACATTAATGTCACACTGCTGAACATAAATACTGATGTACAGTGCTGTGAAAAAAAAACATCTATAAAATGATAAAAAGAAAAAAATATGCAACCAGAATTCACTGCTGCTGTGAAGCAGCTCTTATCAGTAAAAAGTGTCATTGTTCAGTTGAAATCAGTGTTGACTCATCTAGAAAAACAGTGGTGTCATCATCTAGCTCAGTTCAGTCCTCATCCAATAGTGTCAGTGGAGTCAGATCAACAATACTGCTGAATGTTATGTGTTCACAGATAAGCAAGCCAAAAGTCAGCGGTGCCAAGGGACCCAAACACCATCCATCAGGTGACAGAATGAAAAATGTAAAAAAATAATAATAAAAAGTGGGAGAAAGTATGTTTAGTTTAGGGATCAGTTCCTCTCTGGCTAACAAATGAACATGTTGGTTGCTTTTTAATGTTTTTTTTTTTCTTTTTTCTTATAATGCTTCCTCTGTTGCAAAGAGGGGTACACTGTACACTGAACACTAATTATTTTCCCCTCATGTCAATTAAGGGTTGATGCTCTCCTAGAAACAAATAAACAGTATAGTCAGTGCAATTTTGTTCATTCCATTATTATAAATGATGTACTGATGCCTTTGGAAATGAGAATTGAACTGAGCTGGACAATGACATGATTCATTTCTACAAATCTGCTTATAACTAAATTGCTGAGCCATAGCATAATTAAATGCATCTTGGTTATGTCTTATGACTTATGTGAAGTCTTTTTACATCTCTCTAAAATGATAACTAAAGATATATGAGGACATTAGACATTATACTCACCTCTAAACTGGATGACTGGACAAAGTCAACGCTCCAACTCGCCTGATAAACTTCTCTTCCGGAAACTGTTTCTTCTCTTTTCTCAAACTTGTGAACGGTCTTGGGGTGTAATGTTGTTATGTCTTTGTGCTTTAATTGTGATAGTTCACATATTAATGATGTTGTCAAACCAAAACATAGGATATTTTATACTTTTATATCCATCCTGCAGTAGACACTACGGAAAAGACGATCTTTTGTTGATTTTGATTGCTTCCATTGTCCTCATTTGTAAGTCGCTTTGGATAAAAGCGTCTTCTAAATGACTAAATGTAATGTAAATGATTTACCGTTATCAGTAATCAGCTGCTGGCGAGACTCGTTGTCAGGACAAGACAGTTGGCGCGAAGTAAGATCTCACATGCAGGCTATTAATCTATGCAGGTGAAATATTCCATAGGCAAATATTTTTTTGAACAAAAATATTTTTGTACGAATATTTTACAGGAAGTCTGTATTACAAAAATGTTAATAAAAATAAATAAATAAATAAACACTTGCCAGTACTGTCACCACAGCACTTTGTGCTACATGTTGCACAATACAGCATAACTGCAGTACAGGGCCTATACATGAAGACTTTAATGGCAATGAAAATAACCTCTTTCCCATTAAAGTGAAATTACTGAACCTAATCGTAGGAGCTTTATATATATATATATATATATATATATATATATATATATATATATATATATATATATATATATATATAGATATATATATATATATATATAACGTACAGACCAAAAGTTTGGAAACATTACTATTTTTAGTGTTTTTGAAAGAAGTCTCTTCTGCTCATCAAGCCTGCATTTATTTGATCAAAAATACAGAAAAAAAAAAACAGTAATATTGTGAAATATTATTACAAATTAAAATAATAGATTTCTATTTGAATATACTTTAAAAAAATAATTTATTCCTGTGATGCAAAGCTGAATTTTCAGCATCATTACTCCAGCCTTCCAGTGTCCACAGTAACATCCAGTCTATCACATGATCATTTAGAAATCATTCTAATATTCTGATTTATTATGAGTGTTGGAAACAGTTCTGCTGTCTAATATATTTGATGAATAAAAGGTTAAAAAAAACTGCATTTATTCAAAATAAAAAAAGAAATTCTAATAATATATATTCTATTAATATATTTTCTTTACTATCACTTTTTATCAATTTAACACATCCTTGCTGAATAAAAGTATTGATTTTATTTAAAAAAAAAGAAAGAAAAAAAAATTACTGACCCCAAATTACTGACCAGTACTGTATATTATTACAAAATATTTATATTTTAAAAACATAGCTTCTTTTTTTATTTTATTTTTTTTACTTTTTATTCATCAAAGTATCCTAAAAAAGTATCGCATGTTCTGAAAAAAATATTAAGCGGCAGAACGGTTTCCAACTTTGATAATGAATCATCATATTAGAATGATTTCTAAAGGATCATGTGATAATGATCCAAAAAATTTAGCTTTGCATCACAGAAATAAATGATAATTTAAAGTATAATAAATTTAAAAACAATTATTTTAAATTGTAATAATATATCACAATATTACATTTTTTTTCTGTATTTTTTGATCAAATAAATGCAGGCTTGATGAGCAGAAGAAACTTCTTTCAAAAACATTAAAAATAGTAATGTTTCCAAACTTTTGGTCTGTACTGTATATATATATATATATAAATGCACATAGAAATAAATAAAATTATTTTAATCAGACAGACTCAGAAGTTTTTGCATCTGAAATCAGCATATCACTGAACTGCAGTTATATTGTATCTGTACTTCATTATCCTGCAAATCTACAGATTTACTTCATTGCACTGCAATTAAACTACTTTGTACTGCAGTTGTACTTCAATGTACTGCAGTTATTTTTTGTAAGGGATTTTATATACTACTACTATTTATGAATATATTAATTAGCTTATATTTTATATTTCTATTTAGCTTTGATTTATTTTTATTTCAGCTTCAGCTTCATTTTAAAGAACTAATAGCTTATAGCTTTAGTTTTAGTTAACAATAGTTAACAATAAAAACAGTGCACAGAAAAAAAAAGAATAATCCAAGCTATTTATATTTAATTTCCTTTGGCTTCAGTTGAATAACAATATAAAAATCACAATATAATTTTGCATAGTATCATAACAAGAGAAGATTCCATAACTCACCGTGCTTGTTTGATGGACTCGAAAAAGATGGAGAGGAAAATGGAAAAGAGACGTTAAACACAATGACACAGGCTAATGTAATGCTAACAAACTGTGCTAGCACACGCAGTTTATATTAAAAGCTAGTGATGTCAGATTAATTTGATAAATGATATGGGATGTCACATATATGTTAACAATTAAGTTATTTAGCAATTTAAACAGCAAAGAGTCGTAGTAAGAAGAGAGCTACAATCACAAACGATTTAGTAGCAGCGTCAGGTAGCATAAATATAGGTGAAAAACTGAAAATATTTAACTGCCTTTATATTGTCTTGTATGTATGTATTGACTTGGGCCAAAAAGAAAACACCCAGAACATTAGCAACCACACAGCAATGTCTTAGCATAGCTAGCGGTGACTACTTTTTCACAGAGAATAACCATTGATCAATTATCTGCAGAAATCGTATAACTTTTACAACAATTCTGCAGTGTATTCATACAAATTAGCCTTTACACTACTGGAATTTTAAAGCTGAACTGCTTTGTTTGTCTTTGAGCTAAAAGGCTAGTCACGTTTAGCGCTTAGCATCAGATTACATGCTCCTTAAAGTGAGAGCATACGAGAGAGTGTAATGCACTCTTATGAGGATGACGATTATACAGACTTTTTACTTTCACGCTCAAACTCAGGCTGTTTTGGCCCATTACAATTCTTTTTCGGACTACGGTAATAAGAATCTCTTTCAGGCAACACCGAGTGTCCAGAATCTGCTCAAGTATAAAATTAGCACTTACCACACTTTCAGACTAGCACACACATACACGTGTGTATGTATACAGACTGGCAAATGCCTTGACAAACGCACTCATAAATGTGAGAAGCATAGCATGGGCTCCATCCAGGAGGTGAGTGCTTCTAAATTACAGGTAGGTGAAGAGCGTGCTGATAATAGCTTCACCTCTCCCATTGACCTGTTGGGGCGAGTAGGATGGAGAAGGAAAGCACCGCGAATCAATGCAGGGCACTTATCATGATTGGTCACAATCCACAGAGATGACAGTGTGAAAGCGGTTACATGGCTCGTTCGATTCTCGCTCGCTCGTGCCTTTTGTTGGGAAAAAAAATACAAATGAGATCTGTTTAACTTCTCAAATGTTTTTCATAGATTGTAATGGAGTCGTTTGCTAAAAGGGTAAGTGCTGTCATCATTTATTCACTCTCGTGGTGCTCCAAACATGTTCCTTCTATCCATGGAGTGCAAAAGGAAATGTTGGGTTTAATGTTTATACTATACTATACCATACAGTGACAGTAAATAGATGCTGTCAAGCTTGAAAAATGGCAAAAATGGCATCATAAAGTGGTCCGTGTGACTCGTATGCTATGGAAGTCTTCGGGAGCCGTATTTTATGAGGAACAGTTTAACAATATTCTGTGAAGATGTTTTCCTTCACTGCAGAACTCTCATTCAATATTAGTCATAAAAATATAAGGTAAATGTAAGATAAATCTCAGCCTTAATTTGATTCATTGATTCATTTATTGTTAAGGTTCAGCTGATGGACTGATTCATCATTGATACCATTCATTAGATTTGATTTGACATGATTTATTGATTTATTAATAATATTTTGATGAATTCATTCATTGAATCATTCCTATATAAGATTTTTTTTTATTATTCTTTGTTTGATTCAGCAATTTATTTATTGTTGAGTTTCCGTTGATTGGTTGACTGGATCATTCATTCATTAGAACGTATGATTCAATGATTTTGGTGATTCATCAATAAGATTTTGATTGATTCGTGTATTAGTTAATCATTGAATCAGTGAATCATTAATGAATCATTTATCATATATCATTGAAATATTTTTAATATATAAAAATGTATCTTTACATTTTAGTAGTTATAGTTAATTGATCTGATTCAGTAATTTATTCCTTACAACTGGCAGAATTTATTTACTCCTTCATTAATAAGATTTTAATTGTTCATACATAAACAATACTTTAAATTACTCATCCATTGTTAAGGGTTATAATAATTGACAAAGTAATTAGCATTGATATGGTTTTGATGTTTACTTAACACCCCCCACCCCCCTTCCTGATTCGATGATCTGGTCTGCACTCTCGTCATGATATACTGTAGCCCTAGGGACTCCTATTTTATCAACAGTTATAGTTCTCCAATAGACTTTTACGAGAAACATCTGAGATAAAGGAATATCTGAGAAACCCAGCAAAGCTCTTGAGCTATGAAATGCATCCTCAGAGCAATAAAAATATCCTTTGGCCTCTTCATAATGCAGCTCTGCTCAGCAAAGCTCGCGGGACGGCCGAGCTCTGAAAAATCCATGTGGTTTTCCGCACTGTGGCCTTCATAGAAGCAGCAAACACACACACACTCTCTCCTCCACACACATCCTCTCCAAACCCCACAGAGCGGAGGGGTTTGTGCTAAATCATACTGCTGTACTCCAGGTCTACAGCTCTCTTTCATGGCAGGTCAGCTGTGCATCAATTATTCATGGTCGATATTACTAATGCAATTAGTAATTTATCAAACCACCACATTTCTTGATGAGATTGTCTTTTCTGAGGAGTACATTATTATGGCAAATTAATAGTTTAATATTAAACTGGCAATTTAAAGCACTGTGGAGCTCACAGGGTTTGTGTGAAGCACCTTCCTCATAGAGAAGGGCAGAATCGAGGGAGGATTGTGAATGAGTGAATAAACTTTGAGGCTGTTTGCAACCTCATTCCCTGAGATAATTGAAAAAGGTTTTTGGAAGTTGATATTAGTATTATTGCTAGATGGATAAAAGATTGAACTTCTGCACACCACTTTGAAAATACAGTGGTAGAGGTGTGAAGCTTTCTGTATTTGAATCTAGTTCCATCAGAATATGAAATCACATACCACTATCTGTATCTGAATAAATATATCAAGGTTTTTTAAAAATAACTTCTGACACGACAGTCAAGTTTTTCTCCCAAATCATCTTAAATGTAAAAATCATTTAACTTTGTCCTTGCTCTTTCAGTCTTCTGAAATACATCTTAACATTCTTGGACGGGGAGTTTAATTTATATTTTGATTTTATAATTTCATTCAAGGTTAGTTTATTTTTGGTTGATTCACTCATTCCTACTGTTAAGTATATGATTGACTGGTTGGTTGATTGATTTATTGATGATGAGTGATCCATTCATTCCAAGATTTGGTGGACTCATTGATTCATAATGCTTAGTTTATTAATTGACTTGACTGATTCATTGATTCATTCAAGGTTTGATTCATTAATTCATTCCTAGTGTTCAGTAGATTACTGACGGACTGATTCACTGATTCAAGATATGGAGGATTGAATGACTGAGTCATTACCCAGTGCATTGATTTATTGATTGGCATGGTTGATTCAACGTTTAAATGATTCATTCTTAATGTTCAGTAGACTGACTGACTGATTTGGTGGATTAAGTCATTCCCAAATGCTTGTTATAGATGAATGGCCGAATGATTCATTCCATATATTCATGAGTTGACTGACTGATTGATTTAAGTGATTCAAGATTTGGCAGATTCTGATTTATTCCTAAAGAATTTGTTTCAATGGGAATCTACACATTTACATGAGGGCAAAAGAGATTTCCCATGCAGATTTCAGCTGCATCATGTAAATTCCCCATGATGCCTACTTGGTTTGAAAAAATGAGTTCTGTAAGATCAATTTGATTTTGGTTATGATTGATTGAGTCACTTGTATTGTTCAGGGTCTATGCATTTCTCAAAAGCATCGTCAAGCCTAGTTGAGATTATTAATGGCAGTGGTTTCTACAATCTATTTAGGCTGTATGATGCGTTTGGATAAACCAGCCCAGGTTCTGTCTACTGATGTTGATTGAATATATAATACCTGGTTAACTGTTTCATTTACTTTATTTTTATATGTCATTCATTCATTTTCTTCTATAAAACAGTATTAATTTATCTTATTGATTGATGATTCATTTATTGTTCACAGCTTATTTCCCAAAAAGCGTTATCTATAAAGACTAAGTAGATTGGATAGAGACAACAGGTGGCTTATGATGCTTTGGGGATAACATGGGCCCTGGTTCTCTCTACAGTGATTCATTTCATAATAGTGATTGATTGATTCATTCATTGGATTATTAAGGGTAACTGGTTTGACTATTTCATTGATTAATTCCTCCATCCATGTAGTATTCCTCATTCCCTATGTGATGTATTTGCGGTCTGTGAATCATGTTTCATTACGTCCATACTGTATGCTCGTCAATTTAGGTTCAGTGTGTGTCAACACCATATTGCCCTGTCTGGTTTTTGCGTCTTCTCACGAGCTCCACTTGCCTTTCATCGCAGCATCACGCTCCATGTTGTGTTAACCTGTGTCATCTGAAATCAGCATATCACTGAACTGCAGTTATATTGTATCGTACTTCATTATCCTTGCAAATCTACAGATTTACTTCATTGCACACTGCAATGAAACTACTTTTGGTACTGCATTTTGTACTTCAATGTACTGCAGTTATTTTTTGTAAGGGATTTTATATACTACTACTATTTATGAATATGTTAATTAGTCTTATATTTTAATTTTCTATTTAGCTTTGATTTATTTGTTATTTCAGCTTCAGCTTCATTTTAAAAAAGAACTAATAGCTTATAGCTTTTAGGTTTAGTTAACAATAGTTAACAATAAAAAACACCGTGCACGAGAAAAAAAGAAGAATCCAAGCTATTTATAATTTAATTTCCCTTTGGGCTTCAGTTGAATAACAATATAAAAATCACAATATAATTTGTGCATAGTATCATAACAAGAGAAGATTCCAATAACTCATCCGATGCCTTGTTGGGATAGACTCGAAAAAGAGGAGAGGCAAAGGGGAAAAAAGATGTTAAACCACAATGACACAGGCTAATGTAATGCTAACAACAAAACTGTGCTAAGCACACGCAGTTTATATTAAAAGCTAGTGAGGTCAATTAATTAATTTGATAAATGATATGGGATGTCACAATATCATGTTAACAATTAAGTTATTTAGCAATTTACAACAGCAAAGAGTCGTAGTAAGAAGAGAGCTTACAATCATCAAACGATTTAGTAGCAGCGTCCAAGGTAGCATAAATATAGTGTTAACAACAGAAAACTATTTAACTGCCTTTATATTGTCTTGTATGTAGTATTGACTTGGGCCAAAAAGAAAAGCACCAGAACATTAGCAACCACCACCACAGGCAATGTCTTAGCATAGCTAGCGTGACTACTTTTTTCACAGAGAATAACCATTGATCAGTTATTCTGCAGAAATCGTATAACTTTTTACAACAAATTCTGCAGTGTATTCATACAAATTAGCCTTTACACACTACTGGAATTTTAAAGCTGAACTGTGTTTTTGTTTGTCTTTGAGCTAAAAGGCTAGTCACGTTTAGCGCTTAGCATCAGATTACATGCTCCTTAAAGTGAGAGCATACGAGAGAGTGTAATGCACTCTTATGAGATGACGATTATACAGACTTTCCTTTCACGCTCAAACTCAGGCTGTTTTGGCCCATTACAATCTTTCGGAGGTAATAAGAATCTCTTTCAGGCAACACCGAGTGTCCAGAATCTGCTCAAGTATAAAATTAGCACTTACCACACTTTCAGACTAGCACACACATACACGTGTGTATGTATACAGACTGGCAAATGCCTTGACAAACGCACTCATAAATGTGAGAAGCATAGCATGGGCTCCATCCAGGAGGTGAGTGCTTCTAAATTACAGGTAGGTGAAGAGCGTGCTGATAATAGCTTCACCTCTCCCATTGACCTGTTGGGGCGAGTAGGATGGAGAAGGAAAGCACCGCGAATCAATGCAGGGCACTTATCATGATTGGTCACAATCACAGAGATGACAGTGTGAAAGCCGGTTACATGGCTCGTTCGATTCTCGCTCGCTCGTGCCTTTTGTTGGAAAAAAATACAAATGAGATCTGTTTAACTTCTCAAATGTTTTTCATAGATTGTAATGGAGTCGTTTGCTAAAAGGGTAAGTGCTGTCATCATTATTCACTCTCGTGGTGCTCCAAACATGTTCCTTCTATCCATGGAGTGCAAAAGGAAATGTTGGGTTTAATGTTTATACTATACTATACCATACAGTGACAGTAAATAGATGCTGTCAAGCTTGAAAAATGGCAAAAATGGCATCATAAAGTGGTCCGTGTGACTCGTATGCTATGGAAGTCTTCGGGAGCCGTATTTTATGAGGAACAGTTTAACAATATTCTGTGAAGACATAAGATGTTTTCCTTCACTGCAGAATTCAATATTAGTCATAAAAATATAAGGTAAATGTAAGATAAATCTCAGCCTTAATTTGATTCATTGATTCATTTATTGTTAAGGTTCAGCTGATGGACTGATTCATCATTGATCCATTCATTAGATTTGATTGACATGATTTATTGATTTATTAATAATATTTTGATGAATTCATTCATTGAATCATTCCTATATAAGATTTTTTTTTATTATTCTTTGTTTGATTCAGCAATTTATTTATTGTTGAGTTTCCGTTGATTGGTTGACTGGATCATTCATTCATTAGAACTGATTCAATGATTTTGTTGATTCATCAATAAGATTTTGATTGATTCGTGTATTAGTTAATCATTGAATCAGTGAATCATTAATGAATCATTTATCCATATCATTGAAATATTTTTTAATATATAAAATGTATCTTTAATGATTAAGATTCAGTTAATTGACTGATTCAGTAATTTATTCATTACAACTGGCAGAATCTATTTACTCCTTCATTAATAAGATTTTAATTGTTCATACATAAACAATACTTTAATTTACTCATCCATTGTTAAGGTTATAATAATTGTAGTAATTAGCATTGATATGGGTTTGATTGTTACTTAACACCCCCCACCCCCCCTTCCTGATTCGAATGATCTGGTCTGCACTCTCGTCATGATATACTGTAGCCCTGGACTCCTATTTTATCAACAGTTTATAGTTCTCCAATAGACTTTTACGAGAAACATCTGAGATAAAGGAATATCTGAGAAACCCAGCAAAGCTCTTGAGCTATGAAATGCATCCTCAGAGCAATAAAAATATCCTTTGGCCTCTTCATAATGCAGCTCTGCTTCCTTCACACATACTCGCGGACAGCCGAGCTCTGAAAAATCCATGTGTTTTTCCGCACTGTGGCCTTCATAGAAGCAGCAAACACACACACACTCTCTCCTCCACACACATCCTCTCCAAACCCACAGAGCCGGAGGGGTTTGTGCTAATCATACTGCTGTCTCCAGGTCTACAGCTCTCTTTCATGGCAGGTCAGCTGTGCATCAATTATTCATGGTCTGATATTACTAATGCATTAGTAATTTATCATAACCACCACATTTTCTTGATGAGATTGTCTTTTCTGAGGAGTAACATTATTATGGCAAATTAATAGTTTAATATTAAACTGGCAATTTAAAGCACTGTGGAGCTCACAGGGTTTGTGTGAAGCACCTTCCTCATAGAGAAGGGCAGAATCGAGGGAGTGAATGAGTGAATAAACTTTGAGGCTGTTTGCAACCTCATTCCCTGAGATAATTGAAAAAGTTTTGGAAGTTGACATTAGTATTATTGCTAGATGGATAAAAGATGAACTTCTGCACACCACTTTGAAAATACAGTGGTAGAGGTTGAAGCTTTCTGTATTTGAATCTAGTTCCATCAGAATATGAAATCACATCCACTATCTGTATCTGAATAAATATATCAAGGTTAAAAATAACTTCTGACACGACAGTCAAGTTTTTCTCCCAAATCATCTTAAATGTAAAATCGTTTAACTTTGTCCCTTGCTCTTTCAGTCTTCTGAAATACATCTTAACATTCTTGGACGGGGAGTTTAATTTATATTTTGATTTTATAATTTCATTCAAGGTTTAGTTTATTTTTGGTTGATTCACTCATTCCTACTGTTAAGTATATTGATTGACTGGTTGGTTGGTTGGTTGATTGATTTATTGATTGATTGAGTGATCCATTCATTCAAGATTTGGTGGACTCATTGATTCATAATGCTTAGTTTATTAATTGACTTGACTGATTCATTGATTCATTCAAGGTTTGATTCATTAATTCATTCCTAGTGTTCAGTAGATTACTGACGGACTGATTCACTGATTGATTTTTTGATTGATTATATGTATGATTGGATTGATTGGTTGTTATCATTATGCATTGATTTGTTTTATTGGTTTGGTTGGTTGATTCAACGTTTAAATGATTCATTCTTAATGTTCAGTAGACTGACTGACTGATTTGGTGGATTAAGTCATTCCCAAATGCTTGTTATACTGAATGGCCGAATGATTCATTCCCTATATTCATTGATTGACTGACTGATTGATTAAGTGATTCAAGATTTGGCAGATTGATTTATTCCTAAAGAATTTGTTTCAATGGGAATCTACACATTTTACATGAGGGCAAAAGATTTCCCCATGCAGATTTCAGCTGATCATGTAAATTCCCCATGATGCTACTTGGTTTGAAAATGAGTTCTGTAAGATCAATTTGATTTTGGTTATTGATTGATTGAGTCCTTTATTGTTCAGGGCTGCATTTCTCAAAAGCATCGTAAGCCTAGTTGAGATTATTGATGGCAGTTGTTTCTACAATCTATTTAGGCTTATGATGCGTTTGGATAAACACAGCCCAGGTTCTGTCTACTGATTGATTAATACATAATACTGGTTAACTGTTTCATTTATTATTTTATTTGTTCATTCATTCATTGTTCTTTCTTAAAATTTATTAATTTATCTTTATTGATTGATTGATTCATTTATTGTTCACAGCTTATTTTCCCAAAAAGCGTTATAAGACTAAGTATATTGGATAGAGACCACTGGTGGCTTATGATGCTTTTGGGAAACATGGCCCTGGTTCTCTCTACAGTTGATTCATTTCATAATAGTGATTGATTGATTCATTCATTGGATTAAAGGGACTGGTTGACTGATTCACTGATTAATTCCTCCATCCATTTATTATTCCTCATTCCCTATGTGATGTTTGACGGTCTGTGACTCTGTTTCCTTCCTCCCATACTGTATGCTCGTCACATTAGTATCATTGTGTGTCAACACCATATGCCCTGTCATGGTATTTTGCGTTCCTCTCACGAGCTCCACCTTGCCTTTCCACATCACGCTCCATGTTGTGTTAACTCTGTGTCATTATGTGGTGCTGAATAAGGAAAACAGAGCTTCCTTCCAGCTGTGATGTCTACTAGTATTATACCTAGCTGATACTCAAACATCAGCACAGCAGCACCAGCAATGTGACAGCACGTCAATTCATCCATCCTACAAGTAGCAAGCAGTCATTTAGAAAACGATTTTACCCAAAGCGACTGTCAGTCCACTTATTAAGTGGACAATCCCCCTGAAGTAACCTGAGGTTAAGTGGTTTGCTCATGGCCACAACTGTAATAGCTCATGGATCCTCGATTGTAGACTAACTGCTCAAGAAAAAGAAAAAAAAGACCCTTGCTACACTATTAGCCCTCATTTCTGCTGTCCATCATTGACCGTGGCTCTGCCTCATCGTAGTGGGAGTATTCAGATATTCATACTGTACATCTCTTGCTTTCTAGCTGCTCGGCGAGCAGGCACAATGCTCAAGGTTATCTTTTTTATCGAGAATGTTTTCATTTATCGCAGATTTTTCCATAAATTCATGCTCATGACATCTGCCTCAATCTTGCATTGATCTGTATCAACTGCCTTCAGTTTTCCATCTGCGCTCTCTCTCTGTACTTGCTCTGCTGCTATGTTTAAAAGGCTCCCAAGGAAATCAAAAACAGGAAAATGTTTAGTTCAGACTAAAGAATACAGCATTCTCTGATATTTATTTTATGGTCATTTGTGCTTCTCCTGGAATTCTCTAATGTTAGGCAAGTTGCTTTTTAGAACAAAAGTTACCTCATGGGTTCAATGGGGGGTTTTGAAACTTTGTGTCTGTCACAAACAAACATTTCCAGCTACAAAAATTCAAGTTTAACAAAACTTATTCAAAACGTGATCCTATCATAAAACTGTGAGTGCTTTGCTTTATTTGATGCAGCAATTGGCTCAGAAGCAGAACAGTTGTAGTATTTTGATAATGTGAGTGATTTTTTTTATTTGTTGCAGCAATTGGCTAGAGACTCATTCCTAAAACATGAAAAAATATTCCAGACTCTAAACTTTTGAACAGAAGTGTGTGTTTCACATATACATTTTTATTTTATTTATTTATTTTTTGAAGATTGTAGATCTTTCATTAGAGATCTGTTTTAATTTACCTGTGCGAAATGCAAGTTTCACTTACATATCAAATAACTGTTAACTGAAGCATTTCTGTCATTTAACACAATTTTAAAACATTTATAGATAATTTAAAACTCTTAATTTAATTTGTGCTTCCTTTCTTAAAGGGTATTGCAAGAATTACATTAAGTGCAGAAAAGGGGATAAAAGCATTAAATCACTTTGGGGAAAGAAATCAGAGATTCCAAGTGCTATTGAGTGAAATGGTTTTATAAATAATCAGATATTAAATCCAATATCTGTGTTTTGGCTTGCACAGCTATTCTCCAACACCAAATCAATCAAATTTTTCTTTACTTTTCAATGCATAGTTGCTATGGACCAGCACAACACAGTGAAGGTCCCAGACAGCTGACCATAAGACATGTGAGCCTGGCAGAAACTGCTGAGGTGAAACCCTTCATCTCAATGGCAGACATCGTCTTCTGCTTCTGCATTCCGTACGGCATCACTTTTGAGCTCAGCTGCTCTTCAGGCTGCTTTTCCAAAAGTGGCTTGTTTAGCAAATTACTCTTACAAATGATGTGTGTTTTTAAATGCAAATTCCTGTTAAACCAGGTCTCATTATGTGAGGGACACCTACATAAAACTCAGCCTAAACTGATGGGAGCTAAACTAATTTGTTTAAGAATCTCTCTGTGAAACTAATTTGCTGGATTTTAAAAAAATGCAATCGGGAGACGTTTCTGACATGCTTGCATGATTAAAATAGAATGTGCAAAGAGATCAAACTACACCCAAGGCTTTGATGAATGTGACTCAGAAACAGAGGGAAGGTTGTGAAATGACGTGCCTTTTTGCCTGCAATCAGGAGGGGGCACTGTGGTGCTGCTCTGCCCAAAAAAAAACACAAGGGCAGTACGAAATTGAATGTGGGGGGTGGGGGGGTCATTACTGATGCATATAAAATAGAATTGAAAGTTTTGCCATCAGCTGAACCCACTTCAGATGCACACATCAAACCATGACTGACTGACAGTCCGCCCGCAAAGATGGAGGGAGCTGCTCTGGAATAAAAGGAAAAAAGTGATCAGGCTGTTAGGTTCAATGGCTGAAATTTCCTAGCTGACAGCACCACATATAATTGCTAAAAATATACAGCTTCTTACACTCCACGTCTCCATGAAAGCAACAGGAAGTCAATGCAAGGTGTCGTAGCAGCTAGCATGTTTGTAAAGATATTCGATACCAAAACTCACTACAAACCAAAGCCGTTGCTGTTACAGTCAAGCAAGCGAGCTCAATTTCACGAAATCCTGAGTTGCTTGCATTTGTTAGCGTAACCGATGTCATTTAGCATAGCCGAGCAGGCACTGTGCATCTGCTGAGTTCCGTTGCACACAAGCCACTTAAAGTTAAATAAGATTGTAGGCTTATATAACACAAACCTCACTTCTTTGTGAAGTCACAGAAGGTCTGCAGAGGGTTTGTTGGTCATGGCGGCGAGGGAAACAGGTGTGCAGAGCAAAGCAGATGATTCTTTAGCTGGAGGCGCAGAGCTAACGCTCCAAACATATTACGGTGTGCTCCCTCCAACATTCCATATGGAGTTCAGACACAAGAGGGTATTGATTTGTTGGCTAATTAAACCACATCAAGAAACCTGCTTGCGAAAAATATTGAATTATAGCTTGGTCTGATACCTCAAACTAAGCACATGCATATTCAATCAATACCATTCATCAGTCATGCATACATTCTTGATGATTATCCGATTGTGATTTATTTATTTTACATGAGCTGACATTCATTGTCTCATTGAAAATTAGTGCCCTACTGGAGCAGGACGGTACTGCAGACATGCCTGATGACATGCCTCAGTAATGATAGTCACATCTGGCTTTGGGGTGCCTCTGCCAAGGGCTTGGATTCTCAGCGTCCGTCTGATGACATCGGCGGGTAACCCCACACCCAATCTTGTTTTGTTTTCAGAAATTTGTCCCTAGTGATGCAACAATCTGCAATGGTTTAGGCTTCTAAAAAATACAATAATCCCCCAGAAATCATAGAGAACGTCTAAAATGCAATGCCAAGATTAGGCCATTTTCACCTCACCGCTTGATTCTCTTTTAAGTTCAGATTAAGTGACTTGAGCCCTGGGGGCTGTTTAGTCGATTTAGTTTCTTCTGTACTTCAAGAACAGCCCATTTTGTAGCTCTGTAGCTTTTGTATTTCTCCAATTGCAACCATCTCTGTGGATTTCAACCACACTGTGATATCTCACACAAATAGAGCCACAGAACTTTTAAATGGCTCATAATGAACTCGCACAAACTCATTATTCTTCTGCCTTTGTGATGTTTCCTTCATAACCTTACATCATGTTCACAGGACATCATTCACACTGCGTCGGCTGTTTGATCCATTTTACTGGCCTCCGCGGTGGAATTTTTCTAATTGTTCTTGGTTGCAGCATATTTGCTCATACTTTGCTCTCTGATGTCCATTGTGATGTGTCCATTCAGAAATTAATTTAGACTGAATTTTCTGACCAAGAACCTCCAATATAGAAAGTAAAACAAGTAAAGTGACTAAATATATTATATACGACATGTATTTTACTTCAGTAACAGAATTATATATAAGTATATATATATATATATATATATGTATATATGTGTATGTGTGTGTGTGTGTGTGTGTGTGTGTGTGTGTGTGTGTGTGTGTGTGTGTGTCTGTGTGTGTGTGTGTGTGCTTTGTGATGTCTAGGGTGGTGCATCAATTTTAAATTAATTAGGAATATATTTTAAAAACCCTGAAATGAAATAAGGTACTGTAGCAAACAGGTTGAAGAATTGAAACTTGGTTGAAAGAACTAATTTCTCTAGTTTTTCCCTCTATTTCTATCCATATGTCAGTATGGGAATCTCTATGCTTACCTCCATCCTGGAGCAGACAGTGGCCTCATGCATCATCACACCGTCTGCATCTTAAACATCTGCGGGTCATGTTAAATATCCACCTGCAGAAATACACACAGTCCTGAGAGATATGGAGCTAATACAACTCCAGCTTTCATTTACATTAAATAACCTCAGGAAATTCTGTTGAATGGGCTGTGGTGGAGAAATGATTGCTTAAACATTTATATTTAGTAGACTCCAAATGCTGACTAAACGGCACAAAATTTGGCCCATATTTTATTTTGGCCAAAAAACAACCATTTAGAAAGATATGTACAGTAAAGCTACCAAATATACTTACTACACTAACAGAGAAAAATATTAAAATAATGCAGCAGCAGTGGGGTTGTTATAGTTAACTAAACCTAAAACTTTAAAAACAGTTTAACATAATGTGTTAAATAACATTAACTAATAATGATCAATACATTTGTTACAGTATTTTTTAAAGCGTTGTTAACATTAGTTGATAAAAATACAACTGTTCATTGTTATTTCATGTTAACTCAGGTCCATTAAATAAAAAAATTACAGATACAACTTTTGATTTGAATTATGTATTAGTAACTGATGAAATTAACATTGACTAAAGTATTTTTTTATTATTACTTCATGTTACCTAATGTTGACAAATGGAACCTTATTGTAAAGTGCTAGCACTCTTTCAATATTTGAAATAAAATAACAAAGTAATTTAAATAAAAAAGTATTTTGTTTCAGCTAGTTTCCAAGGCACCATTTCTCATTTTCATTTAATTTAACATTATATACTAAAATAACAAAAACTAAAATAAAATTAATAAAACTACGTCGACATTTTTTTAACTAATAAAAATGACAAAAACAAAACACAATTTTTATTACTAAAACTTTCAAATGAAGATGAAAAATATAGTTAGCAACCATAACAGAAATATTTAAATTATGCAGCAGCAGAGTTATTATAGTTAACTAAAACTAAAATCATTTTTATTTAGTTTAACTTAATTTAATAAAATAACTAAAACAAAGACTGAAATAAAATTAACAAAAATAAATAAAGAAATAAAGAAACACAACAAAAATTGTATCACTAAAATGACTTAAACTTTACAAAAAAGGAAAATATGAAAATAAATATTTATTTTTAAATAGTAGATTTTGTATTCAAAATTTCTGTCTGTCTGAAAGTAGGTTTACGCTGAACTGCAACAATATCCAATTACAATGGTTTCATGTACTGAAATATTTTGTGAGAGTTGAATGTAGAAAAATGCAAAATAATGATAATCCATAATTAGTGTGTTTGTCATTAAATATTCCATTGTCAGACCTACCCATTGAAAATACAAGATAATTGATCACAGAGGGAGAAACTGGGCCTTGATTTGTTTTGCTGCAGTAAATATTACCGAGCAGATACAGTGGGTATAGAAAAGAATCACCCCCCTTTAAAATAATCACATTTTGTTGCTTTGCAGACTAATTTTTTTCCAGCTGTATTTACTCAGTGCAACTTATAATGTCCATGAAAGTCATAACACCAACATGTCAGAGAGAGAAAAAAAAATAATAAAAAAAAATGTATTTATTGAGGCCATGCCCACAAGTACATGGGTATTTTGATAAACAGATTTTTTCCTTTAAAAAAAAATGAAAATGCAAACATGTGCTATGAAGCACTGTCAAGAGCATGCCAAACCAACAGGTGGCGATCTCGTAATCTCGTAAAGCCATGCTGGCCAATCAGAAGCCTGAAAAGTTTCCAGTAGGCTGAGATAACAGCGCAGGCTCCGACATCACAAGCCAAATACTCTGGTTTCACTTTCTACATGATAACACTGCACTGAGTTTTTGAAAATCTTCACCCTGGCAGGCGTTTTCAAAAATGTTCGGTTTCAGTGACCTGGTGCTGCGTAGAAAAAACTGCGGTTTTTTAAATATAATTTTTTTTGTGTGGAGGGGGTGTGATGTGGAAAGGGTATCCCCCTCCTAAAAATTACTTGTAAAGGTGTAGCTAATCATCTTCTCAATGGCACACAAATCCATTTGACTTTCAACTGTGATCAGCTGTGGTCACTTTGATTAACTCAACATGAAAATAGATTTCCTGGAGCATTTCAGTCCTTGGTAGTGCAACTGAAGCAAACAATCAACTATGGGTGACAAGGCACTGTATATTTGCCTCCTCAAGAAAAGCCACATGCAGTCATGACAGAGACTGGCAAAACGCACCTTGAAGATTCTGAGGCCTTAACACCAAACAATCTGTCTGGTGGAAATCCAATACAGCTCATCATCCAAATAACAGCATTCCTACAGTAAAGCATGGAGGTGGTAAGATCCTGTTATGGGAGTGTTTCTCTGCTGCAGGGACTGGAGCACTTGTCAGGATAGAAGGAAAAATGGATCAGGCAAAATATTGTCACACTCTTGAGGAAAATCTACTGCCCTCTGCCAGAAAGTTGTCAATGGGAAAAAGGTTTACCTTCCAACATGACAATGACCCAAAACTAAGCAGACAGTGGTTGAAGGAGTAAAAGGTGAATGTCCTTGCATGGTCTAGTCAGAACCTAGACTTAAACCCCACTGAAAATCTGTGGAATGACTTGAAGACTGCAGTCCACAAACTGTCATTGTCATATTTAATTAAACTTGAGCAGTTCTGCAAAGAAGAGTAGGCAAATATTGCAAAGTCTAGATGTGCAAAGTTAGCAGAGACATTTCCCAACAGACTAAAGGTTGTTATTGAAGAATAAGGTGGTTTAGTAGAGTACTGACACGAGGGGGTGATCCTTTTTCCAACTCAGTGATTCTGTTCATTTATTTTTCTGAGATGTTGGTGTTATATCTTTCACTTGGATGTTATCAGTTGCACTGAGTAAAAACAGCTGGATAAAATAAAAACTGTCTGTCTTCATTGCAGGCTGCAAAGCAACAAAATGTGATTATTTAAAAGGGGGGTGATTCTTTTCTATACCCACTGTATCTGGGTTGGTGGAAAGGAATCATTTTTAGCATTCACTACGTGGACTCATCTAGGGGAATTATCAATCAATCTTGGAGATGTTGTTTTAGCAGATAAATCGCGATGTCAGATTTGTATGCATGCTGCCATGCGATCATTAGCCATGGTACTCCCTGGAGCTAGCATGGCCATAGCAGCTAATCAGTAACCTGGCTATGAAGTGCAAAGAAGTGAGGGAAAATGTCGCAAAAGCCACAAGCTAAGGCCCTAACAGTGCTCTGCATGGTGATAATGGGTAAGCTTATCCCCCTAAAATCCAGATCTGCTCTTGATTCAAGTCCTTTTAGAGCAGGATAGTGTGGCTTTTCTTGGATGCACTAAAGAGCAGGCAGTTCATCATAATTAAGGCAACTTTATGAAAGCAACTCCCGGGCTGCACTACCTGTGTTAGATGTGTCATCTTTATTAGCCCAAGCATGCTAAGCCAAGCTCTCCATGCGTTAATCCCTAGCTAAAGAAACAGCTTTCAAGGAATTAACATCAAAAGTAGAGTCTAGCATGCCGGCGGGGGAGCTTTCACCAGCTTCAGCCGCAGAGAATTTTGAAGGCTCAGGGATGAAGAGGAAGTTAAACTTAAACTTGCTCCTTGTTCCACCATAAGTCTTTGACGTTGTTCTCAGGTTTCTCTAATAATCCATTTTCAGATGTGTGCCGATCTTCACAGAATTGGAGAGGGATCTGGGAAGCAAGTGCTGCAGGGGTTGCTGTGTTCCGCCAAGGGTGGGTCTGTAATCCCTACCTCCATGTAGCACTTAATTCAACCTATGATCATTTCAACCTGTGATCGAGTCATTCACAGTTAAAATCTTGGACGACTGTAGGATTTAAGCCTTCCTGAACACGAGCAGATCAGAGGGATATTTTTCAGGGATACATGGATATCAAAATTCTGGCTAATATGATATACCAGTATTTTAATGTTATGATCAATAGCCAATAGATTAAAGGTCTATCTTGTTTTATCTAAATACATTTAAAATAAAACACTAAAACCTAAAATCATTCAATTGAAATGAGTGAATTTAGGCATCACAACAGCACAATAAGGAAAATGGATTTTCATTGTGAAATTTGCTAAAGATTGCATTTAAATTATTAGATAAATGTAAAAATGGGGGAATAAACATGAGCAATTATATATTCAATATCAGCAGATATAAAATAGGTTACTTTTTTTTTTTTAATATAAACCAATATATACCAAAACTAAAACCAAAAATCAACATGGTACTAAATATGGCACAAAGTAGAAAAGAAAACAGAAAAAAAAGAAGTTAATTTTAGCATCACAACATGAAAAATTGAGATATTTACTAAATATTACATTTAAACTGTGTTTTTTTAACATTATTAAACATTGTTAAATGTAACAACTGAGGGAAATAAGCAAGAACACTTAAATATGATGCCAATAACGTACAATATAAAAAAGGAAATTGACTGTAAGATTTGCTAATTATTATATTAAAAAAAAAACATTTTGGTAATCTATTAGATAAGTGTAATAACTGAGAGAAATTAGCAAGATTTAAATGTTTTAAATATTCAAAATCAACTGATACCAATAAATTATACACACACACACACACACACACACACACACACACACATTGATATATCATCCATAATATCTTTGTATATTAGCAACTTTACTGGAAAGCAGAGTGTTTGAATGAAAGATGCAGAAGAAAAGTTCACATATCTATGCTGCACATGGCTGCCCTGAGTCATCTATGGCTAGAAGGATAGATAATATTTAATCTAGCAAATGTAAAGTTTTGAATAACTAGCAAGTAGAGGATTCAGAGTGAAACGACCTCAGATATCCTACTGGAACCGGGAGATCGGATAATCACAGATTTTAAAAAAGGCTGACAACTTAATTGCGCATTTTGAAAGGAGCTGAGATGAAAGATGGAGTCGGGCAATGTCTATGATTCAAATGATGGACTTTGATACTGCATTAAAGTCGCTGAGAAATATGTTTAGAATCCATGTCCACTGTCTTGGTCATTTTGTTTGTCATGTCATGCAAAGCACTTAAATTGAAAATGGGAACTGTAATGAATTTAATGATTTTAATCCCATAAAAGTTTCTTTAGCATTTCTAAGCAAATAAATAAAAAACATTTTCAACACTTAAAACACTTGTTTTTAATTAATTTTCACAGTCTTTTTAAAGGTGTCATAAATGCAACAAAATAATTAGCCTTACTGTATATTACACAACAACACCAAACAAACAAACAAACAAAACATGTTAACATATTTAGGGCCGGATTTGCCTCTTATTGTGACATAACAAACAAAACATGTTAACATATTTAGGGTTTGGGCCCCATACCCTATTAATATATATTATTACCACCCCAATGCTGTTTGATTTGCGTGTTTGTTATATGTATTTGCTTGGTAAATTTCTTGCGTGGTAAAAATGTATGTTCCATGGGGGCCCCCCTGGACCGCGTGGTGCTGTAGAATAAACAGTAATTATTTCTTCTTATTGTAATAGCAAGTTTGGACAGAAACCACAAGTTTTATAAATCAATAAACCTCACATTTCAGCCTAATAAATGATTATGTATGTTATGTAATTGCTCTAAACAAAAAAGGCTGAATAAAAATGCTAATTCACTCTCTGACAGTAGGTGGCGCTTATTGAATTCCCTCAAATAAAAACTCTTCAGATATGCATAAATTATGTAAGTAGCTCATTTCAATGTCAAGGTGTGGTCACTTTTGGTGTTGCTGGTGGGCAAAATACAGTCATTCCAATTGGAATGCATGCAAAAGGAGTTTCGCTTGAGAGCAAAAAAGTTCCTCATGCAAATTTCGTTTAATGGTTGAATTTTCCATGTTGTTGACCAACAGAAATCTGTTTCTCATACATCACTACATTATTACCTGCTAAATTTTGCTAAAGGCCAGAATAAACTACACAACTTTTAAAATCTGAACAGATTTTAAAACACTAGGCATCATACACTTACTGACTTTGTAGTCAGAGAAGAAAAACTGGTCGTAATACACTAAACCACTGAGGATCATATATTACCAGACTTTAAAGTTGTTTTGATCACAACAAGCTCACACAGAAAGGTCTGCCTTGCTATGAGACACATGACAAATGAAAACAATAAGTGTTCTAAAATCTGCTAAAAAATATCAAACATGTTTGATATCCTCGGAATGGATGGAATCAGAGTCTGAAGCTAAAAAATCAAAGTCTGTGACCATCATACACTACACAATTTACTATGAAATCTGTCAACTCAAATCTGCAGACTTTTGGCATCTATAGTCAGCTTCTCTAGACTGTAAACCAGTGCAAACATTGTGTAGTGTATTCCAGCCTTAATGTGACTGACTGCACCTTCAGAACTGCTAATTTCGCCAAAAGGCAGCAAGTTTGCAGCAGTTTAAAATACAGCTATAAATGCCTTGCTCTTGATTTATAAGCACATCTATTACAAAAGAGATGAAAGGCTCAGTTATCTTCCTAACAAAAAAAAAAAAAAAAAAAAAATAAATAAATAAATATATATATATACAGTATATATATATATATATATATATATATATATATATATATATATATATATATATATATAAAATAAACAGAGCACAAAACACAAAAACAGAGGGATACAGAGCTCAGAAATATTTATTAAAGGGTGCAATAAAATAAAAATGTACAAATGTACACTTGATTTGTTTGAAATTGCAGAGGTTTTTTCATTTTTATCAAGTGAACAGCTGTACAGTTTAATTTTTTGCATCTTGAAAAAATATTTCTGTGTTCTGTAACCCTCTGTGTTGTGTTTAACTTTTCTGTTTGGAAGATAAATGATCCATTAAATCTCCTTTGTAAATGCTTTACAAGGTATAAATAGTCCTCACTTTAGATAAGCTCACAAAAATAGATGGCTGGCAACTACTAAATCTTTTATAACAACCTGACTTAATGAATTACAGCAGGAATATGTGTCAATAAAGCAGTTATTTACACACTGAGCAACTATTATCATGTGTCTAAATAATAAGATTTATATACTGTATGTACATTTAATTGTTATTTGATTAATTAATAATTTTGAATAATTGTGTTTTTTTAATAAGTGGTTAGTTAATGATGAACTAATCATTTACAAAACATATATAGGATGATTAGCAAGTGACATGCTAAACATTTTATATATGTTTTGTAAATGCCGTTACAAGTCATTTACAAGTGATTAGTAAATAATGAACTAATCATTTATGAAACATGACTATGTGTTCATAAATGATTAATAAGTGATATGTTAATTATTCGAAACATGACTATGTGTTCATAAATGATTAATAAGTGATATGTTAATTATTAGATTAACTAATCGTTTACAAAAAATGACTATACGTATCAAATGTTCAATAAATTGTTACTTTTTTGAATGTTTTGTAGATTCAGTTATAAATTATTTACAAGTGATTAGATAATGATATACTAATAATTTACAAAACATGACTATACGTTTATAAATGATTATTTAAGTTATAAGCCCGCAACAATTTACAAATCTGTCTTAAGTTATTTTTAAAAAAAAATAGCGTATTATAAAAGGATCAAACAGATCCTTAGTAAATGGTTATGAAGTTACTAGTTAATATATTATTAATCACTGAAATGTCAATGTACCATTATATCAATAAACAATTGTTAATCATGAACAAATGATGATCAAACATTAGTAAACGATAAGTATATCATATTTTGATGCATCGTTAAGGTTGTAAGTTGGTTGGTTAAAACCCATGAAAATGCAATTATGCTAAAGCTATTTTTTTTTAAGAATAATAAATTAATAGTTGTCAAATGAATAAACATTTTAAAATGACTTAAAGTCAGGGGATTGCAATGCGTTAAGTCCTTTCACTCATCAGCACATACTTGTGTTCTGTGTGGGATCTAGTGATGTGAACTGGTTTTACCTTCCACTGATGCTCACATCAGGTGCACAGAGTTAAAGACTCCATGTGTGTCAGAGAAGACAGCTGTCTGTACCCTCACCACCGTCAGTACTTTAGTACTCACTACAAAGTGTTCAACACCTGTTATAGATGATGTGTAAACACATGAATAAATCATTTACAACCCTTTCTGCATCCCCTAATCTAAAGTGTAAACTATTCATCACTTCTAAATGTGTTACATATCATTTGTAGACCTTTCTTACCTGTTACACATTATTTTTATATGTACACAAGTCATTTATAACACTTTCTGCATCCCCTAATCTAAAGTGTAAACTGTCCATCACTTGTAAATGTGTAACATATCATTTGCAGATCTTTATAAATTATGTACAAACTGCAGTTTGTAAATTTACCATGTATTTGCCATATGCAAAGGTTGTGGTATGTCTTTTAGTTGAAGGATATACAAATCTACACAAATCCCTTATATGATATTTAAATTATAAATATTTTTATGCAAATATATTTTACTATTATATAGATATATTTGAGCCCCTAACACATCCCTTATACACGACGTTTTAGCCACTTCACAAAAATAAAAAAAGCAATATAGATATATTGACAGTGACTATTATCTTAGTTAATATACTATTGTATAAAAATGATAATTTTAAGCTCCCTACTCCACTCTATAATCTTAAACATAATCATTTTGACAATATACAAAGTGTAACAGGCAGATAAATGTACGTTAGTCACAATAATTTATTTAAAACATTACAAAAAGCAGTATAAAGAACAGATAAAACGACGCGTGTGCTACTGTACATTACCAGTGATCTGACAGCAAAACAATTTTGTGTGAGTTACAGAATGAAATTAATGTGTTTAACCGCTACAAACATTCTTCTGATCTGCATTTCAATCCTTCAAAGCGTCGCGCCGCATCTCACTCAACACAATTTGGCATGTCGCAAACAATCTATGGTGGTCGCAAATCACAAGTGACAGCCAGTATGGAGCGAGGTTTGACGTCAATGCCGCAAACCAGTGTAATTGTGTAGGAGCGCCAATTTTGAAAGTTTTATCGGATGAGATGGCAGCTATGTACTGTTATTAATGTATAATGATTATATTACGGAAAACAAATCTTTTTTCTCACACGGTGGTATCGTACGCCTTCTGAAGACTTGAAATAAAATGCACAAAATAATGGACTACGTTTATGGTGCGTTTTCATGTTATGGTGAGCAGCTGTCCCAAGGGAAACAAAATAAAAAATAAACAATTAAGTGCTGATTAAATGGTGGCAGAGTGTTCATTTATTTATTTAAAAAAAATTAAGTTCAAGCTTGGGTAAAGTGATGGAATGAGATGGATCATGTAACAGGAAGATCTGCAAGCGATATGTAACACATTTAGAAGTGATGAATAGTTTACACTTTAGATTAGGGGATGCAGAAAGTGTTATAAATGACTTGTGTACATATACAAATAATATGTAACAGGTAAGAAAAATCTACATGATGTGTAACACATTTACAATTGATGATTAGTTTACACTTTAGATTAGGGGATGCAGAAAGCTTTGTAAATGATTTATTCATGCGTTTACACATCATCTATAACAGGTGTTGAACACTTTGTAGTGTGTACTAAGTACTGACTGGTGAGGGTACAGACAGCTGTCTTTCTCTGACACACATGGAGTCTTTAAGTCTGTGCACCTGATGTGAGCTTCCGTGGAAGGTAAAAGCAGTTCATATCACTAGATCCCACACAGAACACAAGTCTGTGCTGATGAGTGAAAGGATTTAACACAAACCACTGGAATCATCTGACTAAGGCATTTATAAATGTTTATCCACTTCAAAACAAATGAATTACTCCTCTTAAAAATAGTGCTTTAGCATACCTGCATGTTTGTGCTTTTGAACACGGACCAGCTAACAAATTTGCCAATAAATCATATACTGATCATTTACTAATGGTTTATTCATCATTTGGTTCATGATTAACAATTGTTTATTGAGATAATTATACAAAACAATTTTGACAGAAATACTTCAATGATTTATAAGTGATAAATGTATCAACTAATAACTTATAAACCATAATGATCCGTTTGATTTATTTCATGATTTGAACTTTTTTTAAGATAACTTACAACACATTTGTAAATTGTTAGCATACCACTCATTAATCATTTATGAACATATAGTCATGTTTTGTAAAATGATTTGTTCATCATTAACCACATAACTTATAAGTGACTTATAACTGAATTAATAAAACATTACTAAAATGTTAACTTATTATTTATTAATCATTTATGAATGTATAGTCATGTTTTGTAAATGATTAGCTCATCATTAACTAATAATTTATAAATGACTTATAACAGAACGTTATTATAAAGTGTTACTAAATAGTTTATTAATTATTTATTTATAATTTATTTATGATATTATGTTATTATGAAGTGTTATAAATTATTGTTTTTTATATAGATTCATAATTTAGAAAGTATAAACTGATCATTAATAAACCATGAAAATACAATTATTAAACATTATAGATATGCTAAAGAACAAAACATTTATAGCTGTATTTATAAATGCTTACTAATGCCTATTAATGTTGGAGCAGTGCTTTATAAAGGATGAATTGACTATTTACTAATGCTTAACAAATGACTCATAGTGTGCAGTTATTATAAACTGTTACTGAAACATCTGTTGCCACCCTCAAACCCAGAACTGATTGAGAGAGCTGTCAGCATCGCAGCAACAAAACGCACTGCTTATTACATTGTTTGTTACCCGGCCTCAATAAGCCCTATTACAGCAGAGCGTTGTGCATGCTGATGTTTAGAAGCGTTCAGACCCTCAGTAATTTAATTCAAGGACTTCTGCACCTTTTCAACAAACTAACCGAACCGTCTCTCATCTTTTACACCTGGGCATCTGTTTCACACCGGCTCGTTTTCACAACCAAGCGGATTAGCTCAGTGGTGAAAAAAAAAAAAAAAAACAAGATAAGCATTCGACATGGTTTCAAGCAACTGCGCCGAAGCTGTGTAAACAAAAACACGGCTCCCTCAGACGTTTGCAATACTCACTCCAATCTGCGTTTTAAGTGAACATCTTGTTCTGAGAACTCGGTAAACATAACAAGTTATCTCCCAAGCTGTACCTGAATGCTTAACTACTGTGACAGCCCAACCTGCTCGTGGAAATGACTGACGTCTTGGTGCATTTCCACATTTGTTTCTGTTCCTCAATCTGTTTTTATCTGTCAGTCTCTTCACACCTATCTAGACACTGTCTTCATGATAAAAGCTGCTGATCACCAGCCTGTGTTTGAAGCGCATGGTTCAAATACGCTGAAATAAATTGGGAATTTCAATCTGCTAAAGTTTAGCTTAATTTATTTCATCATAGAACAATATAAAGGAATCAGTTGGCAATCAAAATAATGCACTAAGCCTTAAATGAGCTACATGATTAGGTGGAATTTTTTATTCCTGGCAGAAGAACTGGTTTCGTTCAATCTTTAGTGTTGTAAGCAGCTCAGTGTGTTGTCGGAGCGAGGCAGTGAACCTCTGATTACTTCACTGGTTTAGCATGACTGGCCACTCAAATCTGATTACTGATCTTCGAAAATAAAATACTGAGAATTACAGCAAAACCTGCTGATGAATCATACAAGAGGCAGATAAATGAACATAAATGTTGAGTCGAACACCTGTCTTGGCACCTAGCATGCTTGACATTGCTAAAGAGCCTTCTCAGATTGTTTTGCATTGAAGTCAGAAATACCGGTAAGGTGTTTGAATATATTGAGATGAGAGAGAAAAACAGCAAGAAAATGAAAAACAATCATGAAAAAAAAAAAAAAATCTTTTAGGCCAGGATATAATAGATAGTTAACGTTGAAAGCCGTTTAGACTGCACAGCCAAAGGTTTTCTCAGATCAGTTCACTCACGGTCATCCAATACAAAAGACTAAAATTATACATTTTGGACATTGTGGGCAGTGAACTAGATTATATGAGGATATCATGATGCCCCGATTGTGTTTTTCATACACTCTAACATAGCAACTGAGAGAGAGAATGTTGATATCTTTGAGTCTTAGTGAGGAATATGTTACACATTCGGCTTGGCAGGCTCTTCTGTGATAGTTTTCAAGACTTGCCGTTTTGCAAATATTTTCACAGACTTGAAAATGAAACAATTTGCTTCGAATTCAGGCACATGAGGTGTTATTACACATCACGCAAATATTTTAACACTTTTTGATGACATATTTTAGTGCAACAGCAGTGATCATAAGATTCAGTTATTTAGCATTTGTCACAATATATTTTTAGAAGGAGAGAATATGTACTGAGGATGCATTATGAGGATGAATCGCATGAATCCAAAAAAGGAACATGTGGGATATATCACAATAAACTAAAATAACATTTAGAACTTTTACCTGTTTCCATTTCAAATTTAATGCAAAATGCATTACTGTTTTCTTTTGATTTAAGCTGAAATTTTTCTGGAAAAAAAAAATAAATGTTTTGACACTCTGCAATATTTTATTAGCAGTGTTGCTCTTGAGATCACTGAATCATTGCACTTTATCTAATTGTCATAACCAAACAAAAACATGAAAAAGGTGAGAAATATCTTTTCCAAGATGGTTAATGCAGGAAGAGCTCGGTTTAGGCCAGTGTTTTTAAACCAAGGGGCCTCAGTAAACTTCCAAGTGGACTGCATATGACATAAAGAATAAACATTTATAAATGATTATTATTATTATTATACATTAAAATAATTTAATTCTATTCTAAATTAAAAAACAAAAAACAAAATGTAAACTGAAATCATATTATGTAAAATTAGTAAATTATGACAGAATTTCCATTTTTGGGTGATTTTTCCCTTCAAGATTTCAGTTTGATGTTATGTTTATTACAGGCTTCGTTGTCTTTAATAAAACTTTAAAATATAAGAGCCTTTAAATTATTGATCTGGTTTATAATTGTTGCTAATAAGTAGAAAATAAAAGTTATTTTGAAAAATTAAAAGTTTAGGTCTTATGCACAAAATCCATTTAAATGTGCATTTCCCTCATCCAATATTTTTTTTTTTTTTTTTTTTTTTTTTTTTTTTTTTGCAAATAAAGAACTATCTACAGTAATACTTAAAAAATGTTTATATCACATAAACTCAAATGAGATCATATCAGAAGACCAATGGTCACCAAATCTCCCATTATTATACAGTTTTTTGCAAAAAAAAAGAAAAAAAAAAGACAATGAATATATTGTCTAATATTAAAAATAATTGTTAACACCAATGCAAAATGGTGTAAGATAATATTCTTCATCAAAACCTGACTTTTTATTAAATTGCAATTACACTGTAAAGGAAATATATCAGTCTAAATTCTCAACCATTCCATCTGAATACACTTTAAAACACGCTCTTTTTTACAGTCCATGCTGATGGCTGGAAGACAAGCAGAGGCTGGAAGTGAGAGGAGATCTAGATGGAGGTGATTTTACATGTGCTGCGCGCCACAGTGACCCAAGCTGTGCGTGGGCCGATGAGCCGAGCCACAACTCGTTACTGTGAGCTCCCACGCTTCCTAAACAGATGGATACAGGCTCACATGCACGCATTCGCATACACACAGATGGCACGCATGGACAATACACACAACCAACACACTAATTCACCTTAATTAATGGTCCTTTCAGTTGACCCGACACACCAAATTATCAAATCCAAGTGCCAATCTTCCCATACGGACACATTCATTGTCCCAGATTTATTTACAGTGCTTTCAGAGAGTGTTTAACTACTTTTAAAAAATATTTTTCTTATTGTTGCATCTCATTTTTTCTTTCTTCACAACACATATTTCATATTTTGTGTCCAAGAATGCTAATTTCTTTGTAACAAAAGGCTTTTTGCCAATTCTTCTATGTAAATTCTTCTGCCAAATAACTTGGAGAGTGCCATCGGACTGAAACTTTCAGGTCATACCACAGATTTCTGGTTGGAATCAGGTCTGGGCTCTGGCTGGGGTGTTTGTGAGTGCCAACTTTTCTTTACTTTCAAGTTGTTTTGTCATTTTGTGCTGCGTTGATTTGGGTTATTGTCCTTGTAAAAAAAGTATCTTCACCCTAAATGTAGATTGTGTGCTGACTAAAACAGGTTCTCCTGAAGGATTTGCCTGTGTTTGGCTCCATCCACACTGCTCTAGTTGGCAACAAGCGTTTCTTTTTTCCAAGGTGTTGGTGTGTTTAGTTTGTGCCAAACACAGCACATTCTTTTCAGGCCATGACTCAGTAGACCACAACATTTTCTTTCAAAGGGTTTCAGGTTTTGTCACATGGCTTCTAGCAATCCCAAGGCATGACTTAATGTCGGCCTTCCTCAGAAGTGGTTTCCTTCTAGCCATTCTCCCAAAGAGGCCAAATCTGTGAAGGAATTGTTGATGCCTCGACAGGTTCTTACATTTCAGCACAAAATCTCTCCAGCTCTGTCAATGTTGTAGCCGGCTCACGGTCACCTCTCAGACAAATGCCCTTTTAGTCTGGTTACTTGGGCTGGTAGGATGGCCTGATTGTAGCACTTTCCGGATTGTGCTATTTATTTTATTATTATTTATTTATTTAGTTTGGAAGTTCATACTTACACTGTGCTACTACACACCCCGTTTCTATTTTTGATGTGCTGCAAAGCTACTCAACCAAATTAATCTTCACCTTGTGTTGAAAATAAAATGATTTAATTTACTAAATGAACATTGTGGAGTGAAAGCAGAGAGAAATAAAATGTAAAACTCAGCTAATGAGCGAATGTGACGAGTGATCACAAATTTACTGATATTTACTGTATTTGATATTGCTTACCATATGTGATATATTTATTTACTACTGTTCAGAAAAGTCTCTCATGCTTTCCACTGATTTGATCAAAATGCATACAGTAATATTGTGAAATATTATTTCAATTTAAAATATCAGCTTTCTGTTTTAATATATTTTAAAATGTAATTAATTCCTGTGATACCACACTGAATTTCTAGCAGTCATTACTTCAGTCTTCAGTGTCACATGTTCCTTCAGAATTATTCCAATATGCTGATTTGCTGCTCAAGAAACATTTCTGATTTGTATCAATTTTAACAGTTGTGCTGTTTAATATAGTTTTGGTGGAAGCCTTATTTGAAATCAAATTTATTTGTATGTATGTAAATGTAAAAAAAAAAAAAAATTCCTACTGACCCCAAACTTTTGTTTGCACATGTAGTCTATATTATTATATATCATTGTGGGGGTGTTGTGTTTCATTGCAGAAGGTTAAAAGCTTTGCTAGTCTTTTGATAAACTTCTCCAGTTTTTATTTTTTATTAACTCTAAGAACTTCATCTTGATGTCTTACAAAATGCTCCTCGGTCTTTGTCTTTTGCTGTGAGACCTCACAAAGTCACATATATTTATTGTGCAATCAAACAACTGAACACAGGAGGTGGTGGATTCAAGAATACAGATGCACCTTGTTAACATTTGAGGCGTGATTCTCAAGATAATTGAATATCTCACTCAATTTAGGCTGTTAAAACAAATGCAGGCGAATGTTTGTCAATTATGCAATTTTCAGATTTTAATTAAGAAGTATGTCATATTAACTTTATAAAAAGGAATGGGAGAAAGAAAAAAATCCTGTGAATATGCTCCTGATCTGATAGCAATAAAGCAGAATAAGAAGCAATCAATGTCGTCTGAAGCCACCGCATGTCATATCAACAGACTGCCTCTGAGCTGTGTGTGGAAAGAAAAAAATCTGATTAAGTTTCTGGCATAGATTAGAAAACACAAGAGCCAAACAGTTACTGTCATGACCTGGACTTTTTATAGCTGTGTCTCGTCCACCGTCTAGGGTCAAGAGACTCTTTAGAGTTCAAGCACACTGAGGCAAGAGAAGTCTTGCTGCTCCCTGCTTTGAGCCCTCACTGGCTGACAAAGCACAATAATCCACATTAGATGCTCCAGTGGTGCTAGTGTCTACTGAGGCCCACAGACGATTGACTGAGCTGAACCTTCTCCGTACACAGGCCCACACTGTGTGATTGACAGTCATGTTGTTGTAGTCCCAGCTTTCTTGGGCCTGTTGTTGTTGCGCACAGCGGGCACTGCTCTGTGCGTATGCTTCTATGCAGGTAGGGGGCGGCCAGGGGGGTTTCTACTTACATCTGCAGGTGGCAAATTCGAGCATGTAATGCCTTTATACAAAAGAAGTTACATAGATAGGGTCTTGAGAGAGAGAGGCTGATGTCATGGCTGCAGGGTCAACTTCAAATTCTAGTCTCATTACTGTGGAACCCAGCATGGATTACCATGCTAGTTAGTGCTGGTCTAGCTGGTGGTCATGTTGTTTAGTAGCAAATCATTTTGATTTTGTTGGTCCACTTCACTATTCAGAATGTGGCATCATTTTCATGCAAATTCAACCATAACACTTGAAGGTGTAGTTCACCCAAAAATTCTGGCATCATTTACTCACCCTCCACTTGTTCCAAACCTGTAGGAGTTTATTTCATATTAACTTTATAAAGTTAATGTGCACAACACAAAAGAAGATATTTTGAGGAATGTTGGTAAACAACCAAAAAACCCCCATCCGCCCCGCCATGCCTTACTATGCAATTCAATGGCTACCGTCAACATTTTGCTTACCAACATTCTTCAGAATATCTTCTTTTTTGCTAATACAGGTTTAGAATATCTTGAGGCTGAGTAAATCATGACAGAATTTTAATTTTGGGGTGAACTATCCCTTTAAAGTTTCATTTGTGAATATTTAGTAAAATTATTATATAGCTCTCTGGAATACTTGATTCTGATTGGTCAATCACATTTATCCAGTGGTATGATATTTCCTAATATCGACTGTTGTCATATCAGTTTGCTGATTTAAAAAACTGAATCCGCTCTACTTTCATGTCCAATTCTACCACATTTTACGAGGTGGTAAAATCAGTATGAATTAATGATGAGATTCACATGCCGATATTCATTTTTTTAGAAAATAAAATGCAAGCATGAAGGTCCCACCCCTAAACCTAAGCAATAGGCCATAAGCAGATGAAATGAAACTTACGAATTTCATAATAATTTTATAACTCTGTTAATTCAAGTTCATTTATACAGCTTTTAAACATTAATAAAAACTGTAAAAGTAGTCTATTATTTATTGTTAGTTCATTATGCCTAACGTGTTAACAAACTGAATGCTATTTTAAAGTGTTACTAGTCTAACTTGGATAAACTGGAGAATTATTTAATAATCTTAAAAAAAAAAAAAAAAAAAAAAAAACGTCAGTGGACATTTCTGAATATAAATAGACCTACTTCCATTTTTTTCTTTAATATTAAATTGTATTCCACTAAAACTCTGCAACATAAAAGGGACTTTCACTTGTACAAACACAATAATTAAAAACAGGCCATGTCAAAAGAAACTAGATAGGCGAAACCAATTACCACTTGTTCAAGCAGTTTTTTCTTCTTGTAAAAGGCTAAAGAATAGATGTATGATTGTGGCTTAAACTGTGTTTGTAGGACTGCTACGAGGGATCTGTGCTCGTTTCCTCAAAGGTCTTTGGCTGGCATTCAATCGCATTGTTACTCGCATTCTGCTCGGTCACCATGGAAACCAATGTAATAATCACACATGAACAGTTACAAAGTTCCCCGTCATAGAGAGAGCTGTGTGCTAAGATAACCAAAGAGTGTGTATTAGTGTGTGCTTGCACATAGCAGCACATTTCTGTTGCTTTCCCATGCTTGTGCGAGCGTTTGTGCGCTGGTGAACTGTGTGCGCAGATAACTCAAATGAATGCAGTGTTACTCTACAGACACATTATGATAGCCGAGTTTTTCCCCAGCAAAGCCAAAGATCTTCCTCTGGGTGAAACACTGCAACAGCCTTACATCATTACAAACAAAACAATAAAAACCAACATATTGCTTTGAGAGGACTGTGATTCTAATAAAGATTGAGTCTGGATGTTTGTTTTTTACAAACGCTTTGTGACAGTGTCAGGGCAATTAATAATCTACATTACACGGCCTCGCTGTGCAACCAGGGTCCAGCAGGCAAGCAAAGCTTTTAATATGATACGGCCTGGAGAATATAATTAAACACCAGTAACAGAGTTAATATAGGTTCCGGCCCATTTCCTCTTTCAGCTCTTTTCAGGGAAGGTTAACCAAACGGACATCAATCCAGAATTCCACTTATTCCATTATGGTTCGCTAATTATTTGAACGAGAAATAGAAATTATACTCTATAAAAGGCGTCAAAACAGGATTTCATAAACAGTGTAACTGGTATTTCTACATATGAATAAGCACTTGTAGTTATCACAGTTTTTTAATACTGGGTTAAAAAGTCCTTTATCTTGTCACTGAGGCAATACCCTCAAAGGGCACCTTTGTATGGTATCTTTTCCTAATGGGTACATATTAGTACTTAAAGAACTTTAAGGGATAGATAAAATATAAAGGCATATCCTTGAAGCTGCTGCCTCAATGACAAGCTGTTGTAACCCTAAAGGTACAATTTTCACACATTTTCAGACAGTTAACCGCCAATAATGTTTTAATCTCAAAACGGCCCAATGTACACTATATAAATGAAAAAAAAAAGTGCTTAATAACAAAAAGCAGCTAAAGTGCATCAAAGATACATTCAAAAGACCTTTATTTATTTATTTTTAAAAGGACCTTTATTTTTAAGAACAATGACATTTATACAATGTTTTTGGGCAGAACTCTTTATATAATATCTAATAACATTCACACTCTTTAAAGGATAGTTCACGCACAACTGAGCATTCAGTAACACTTTAGTTTAGGGACCAATTCTCACTAATAACTAGTTGCTTATTTGCATGCATATTACTAGCATATTAGCTGTTTATAAATACTTATAAAGCAGATTTTAATGCCTTATACCCTATACCTAAACTTAACAACTACCTTACTAACTATTAATAAGCATCAGATTAGGAGTTTATTGAGGCAAAAGTCATAGTTAAAGGTTAGTTAATAGTGAATTGTTTTGGAAGAATGTTGGCAAACAAACATGTCTGCTTAAAGGGGGTCATATAATGCAATTTTTCCTTTCTTTTTGGAGTGTTACAAGCTCTTGGTGCATAAAGAAGATCTGTTAAATGGCAAAGACTAAAGTCTCAAATCCAAAGAGATATTCTTTATAAAAGACTTGTCCACACCCTCCTAAAATAACTCATCTAAACACGCCCCCACATGTCTATGTAACTGTGAGGGAAGATTTGCATAACACCGCCAAGAAAGAAGGCGTATCTTTTATTCTCGCTGTAGTATTGTTGTTGCCATCACCGCCATGTTGTGGAGATGCTGTGTGTTTTGTTGTGAAATTGAAATTACTTTGTTTGGTCTTCCAAAAGAGAATGATATCCGCACCGTCATACCTAGAGCGCCGTGGATCGATGGATTGGCTTTCACCATGGACGAAGCGGAGTCCAGCCTGGGGTTGTCACATGTGGTTGCCGCAAACCCGCCAGCCGCACCATTCTCAAGTCCGCTGGCCGTTCCTCACTCAAGCCCACAGTGTGTGACGCATTTAATGGAGGACTGATTTCCTAAACCTGCAGAGTAGCCTACAATGGGTCCGTGTTCAAAGGCTGTTCTATAAAGTGGGGCAGTTCCAACTTTGCAAGAACAGTCTGGCGCTTCTTACTCAGCCTGAATTTTTTTTATATTTAAAGAATTTGCCACCGACGATTCAAATGTGAGTTTTAAGCAGTGTAGAGTAGTGCTTGTTGTTTGTCATTTCTCCGATCACAAATCCAGACATGGTTTTATTTTTACATGGCATAAAAACACAGTATAAGTCATTATAATCAGTAATTATGTCCCCACTGGATGCAACAAATGCCTCGTTTGTAATGGGTTTTATTGGTTTTGTCTCATCGTGCCGGAAGACGGTATCACAGTGTGTTAAGGGGCGTAACATTTCCATCACAGGCTTGAGGCATTCAGCCAATCACAACGCATTGGATAGGTGGCCAATCAGCATACACCTCGCTTTTCAGAACGATGAGCTTTGTAAAAATCGATGTGTTTCAGAAAGGCAGGGCATAGAGAGGAGCAACAATAATGTACATTATGTGGAAAATAATGTGCTTTTTGAACCTTAAACTGCATAAACACATTCCATTACACCAAATATACAACATAATGTTCTTTTTAGCAACGTTATATGACCCCTTTAACAGTTTTAGAAAAATGTTGGTAACCAAACAGTTTCTTTTTGCATGTTCGACAGAAGAAAATCCTACAGGTTTGAACAACATAAGTGATCACAGAAATACCATTTTTTTGAGTGGACTATCCCTTTACACAAAGTACAATATCATCAGTGTCAGCCATTATAATGTATGGCACATATGCACCAGGCACATCTTTCAAGCGAGAAAAAGACTCTATTCTTCCGGTCTAAAATGAGACTGGCAAGAGCCCTAAACACGTGAAAGCAATTTAACAGATCCATAATGACAGAATCTCTGAGCTTCGCTGTTATGGCATTATCTGTGCACGGAGTGTGATGACAGAGGACGGTGTGTGGGGTAACATGGCCTGATGCCACAGCCTGCTTCTGCAATTCAATTTGAGACCATGCGGCGGATCTAGAGCCTGCGACAGTGAGGTGGAGAATTGACTCCGTCTGAGCGTGTAGATTAAACTTGCTGGCAGATAGAGGAAAGGAGCGGAGCCGGCTGGATCTGAGGCGGAGAGATAGGAGAGCTTTCGCCAGCTCCCCCCCCATAGCCCGTCCAATCAGATAAACAAAGCCCACGGAACGGTGATTTATAGCACGCGTGGAGAGCCTGACAGCTGCACGTCTCATCAGCATGGAGCCGGATGTAATTAGCACAAGGCTGGAGACTGAGGAGAGAGATCGAGCTTTGCTGTACCACACCAGTCTTCTGGGAGCTTGTAGGGAGCTTGAGCGCCCAAATGTCACCAACCAACCACAAAGAAGATGAGGCCAAAATATCTTGGAGACTAGTTCCAGTTCGCTGAAGACAATGAGGAATTATATTGTTTTCAGTTTCCCTCTCACTTCCTCTCTCACACCCACACACCTTCCTCTCTATTGCTCTCTATATCTTTCCCTCCAGCGATTTCCACTAAAACTCCTATTGTGTGCATATACAGAGTGAGTAGATGGGTTTGTCAGGTGAGCCAGAACAGAAAAAGCCAGTAATCCCGTCGGCGTAAGAACCTCCCAAGGCTTCTGGGATTGCACTCTTATATCCGCCCCTCACTTAGCGACTGGATTTCGCATGATGTGATGGTGGGAATTGTGCGAGTGCTTTATCAGCACAGGAGCCATACAGTGTTTGTATACAGTCCTTTGAGGCAGATGGCCTTATATGGAGGCCGACAGGCTTGATGGCATGATTAATCGCCGGCTGTGTGCTGGACGGTGAGCCGTATCGATCCACCGCTGGGTCAGATCCTCCAAACAAACAGCCAAGGCAGCACTGTAATTTGACTGTATCTGTTTCTGCTACTCACCACCCTGAGGTGACTTTGTCAAGTTAATTTACACAGCGACAACCGCAGAACAAAGACTTCATAATCAAGTACAAGTACAGTTATTGTATCATCTTAATACACTGATAACTCTAGAATAGCATACCGGCTCGCTGATCAAATTAAATAATAGACGATGGCATTTACAGAGCCACGACAAAACCTCAGCTAAGTCACGGCAGACATTATACGAAAATCTCCTTGTTGACAGATTAGAGCGGTGCTTCTCAACTGATTTTTCTTCAAGCTTCAGCTTTTATTTTGGAATTTAACTAATGACCCATTTACACCTCAGAGTAAAGTGATTTCACATAATATTAGTTTTTGCCATAGTACCAAATGAATAGTGTTTGTTTGGACCAAAATTCAATAGCGTTTCTTTGGATGCACATCTTTGATGTCAATAAATAACAAAGGAAGTGTATTCTTCCAAGTGTACAATTCTAACCAAAGTCCCATTGCTCAGCGGCCATATTTCTAAAGCCTTCAGGCAGCTTTTAAGTATGCAATACCAACTCCTTTCTAACTGAATGGGGGAAAACTGAAAACTACTTGCCAAACTCAGATTTATATATTAATATATTTCAAATTAGCAACAAAATCTAAGAGGAACCGTCCCATACTGTAAAAATTGTTTTAAATGGCATTAAAAAGCATAAATTCTGGTTGGTCCAGTCAGTGGACATGTGCAATCCCAAGTGTGATTTCAGGACACTGACTGTTTCTATGGGAACTGGAGATTATAACGGCAGCTGCAGTGATGTGATAACTTTACCAGTTGCTGACTGGCTCCTTCATTTAGAAGGCAGGAAATATTCTGCCATATGGCGAGTCACACTGTCTCCCATACAGAGTAATATGAGTGAACTGTCTTAGTATATATAGTCTTTGTCCTAACTATGCATGATTATCTGGTTAATTGCATTGTATTATTTGCATTTATCTTTTTGTCCCTGATATCAGAAGAGACTTGCAAAACTTTTTTGGGTCATGACCCATCAGTTGAGAGTTATAATGATCATAAGTAGGTCAGAATGACATGAGACTTGGATTATGGCCAAAACAAATGAAGACAGCTGAGTGGTGGCGAAGAGCGAGTGCTCTCCGGATTTCAGCGCAGGGCAGGCTTATATTTCCAGCAAAGCGTTGTGATGAGAGAGGAAGCAGTTCCTAATGAACTTGTGTGAATTAATGGCAGCAGCATTATTAGTCTGCCACAGAGTAATTAATTAGTCCCAGGATAGCCAACCTCTCTTATGCACTGAGGTTTAACATGACCCCGCCTCTGACACTCCAGTTTAAAGGAACAGATCACCTTCATGTCGCTCTAAACGTGTAGCCTATGACTTGCATTTTTTCAGTGGAACACAAAAGTTGACTTTTTAAAACAGTTTTCAGGCTTTTCTTTTTAATATATGAATGAAGACTTCGAAACTACAAAAAGGTGCAGTAAAGGTTGTATAATAGTGTTATATTACTTGCAATATACACTATATTTCAAAAATACTCAATAAAGCTTTCAAAAGAAAAAAAAAAAACAGACTGAAATTGAAATATTCACTACAATAAATAAGTTTGGGTGTTAAGGGAACTGGCACTGATATCCAATTTGTGAAATACCACAAATCCAATCTGAATGATTAATTCAATAATTTAACTGACATCTCACAGTCAAGTCTGACTTGGTTCATTTGAAGTTGTGAAAGTTATTGAACAATAACTTAAATTTCAGTCTGTTTCACCAAAGTTATCATATAACTTCAGAAGTTGTATGGATCACTTTTATGACTCTTTAATGGTGTTCGTGTGTACTTTTCATACTTGAAAGTCACATGAAAAAGAGGGACTTCAACATTATTCGAAATTATGTTATGATTTGGAATGACATGCGGGTGAGTAAATGATGACAGAATCTAATATTTCTGTGTAAAATTCCTTTAAATATACATATTCCATAGGTCCCTGAAAGAACTAATAATGTTTTTAAAGGACTCTGCTATCATATCTCTTGGACCGGAAGGTGTGTGGATAAAATAACTCTCTGAAAAGAGTGGAGAGAATGGAAAGCACAGTTAAATCTGGGTAATCTTTTTTGGGAGGCACAATGTAGACATTAATTTTATAATCTGTCTTAGTATGTCAAATACAATAACAAAACCATTCGCCATACTGCTGATGCTGACAGCAAGGTTCACCACTTGGCCCAACCCTAATTTAATGGTTCCTCTGCAGTCCCTTTAGGAACAGCAATAAAGTCTGTAATATTGGCAATGCCGCTAAACTCACTCTCTCTCTTGCTCTCTCTCTCTCCAACATATGCAAATCCTTGTGTAAATATGCAAAGTAATATCCTCTGATGTAGATTTGAATTATTCTGACTATTTGAGAGTCAATATGGATAGCAGTCATCTGATTAGTGCTAAAGACCGGAGCTCCACTTCACTTTGAATTTCACACATTTGCTGTAAGAGCTCAGGGCGTGCAGATTTATCCACATGTTAAAACTGAATCATTTGGATATCGTGAAAATGATTTATTACATTTCATTACCATAATAACACATTATGCTGCTGATATACTTTCTCACATCCACATATCATACCTTCCATGTTTTACATGACTTCATTCCCCCTTATCATACGGTCCTCTTGGGTGTATATTACCATATCACCAATTTGGTCCCAGAGAACCATAAAGGCTATTTCAAAAGACTTCATTTTCTACACCCGATAGTCTATCAACTTAAAGCTTGGCTAAACACAGATATAGATATAGTTATACATGTTAGATGGGTACATTAAATGTATGAGCAGAATTAGACTGACTTTCTTGGGAAATGATAGTGGTATATCAAAAAAAAAAAAAAAGTATACCTTTCTTATTGTATGCTAATTAAATTATGAATGTATTGGACTAAAACTAAAACTGAAACCAAAAATTAAATAACTTGTAAAACTCTTGTTGAACAAATAAAAGCTATTCTTGAACATATGAAAGGCAAGATAGTTTACTTGACACATTACTATATAAGCATTTTTGTTAAATATATTTTTTGCAGACCCCAGATTGGAAACTCCTAAAAGTTGGAAACTAAAAAAGTTTTTTTCATTTTGTCTTTTTATAGGTCAGATCTACAGAACATGATAAACACAAGGTTAAGTTCCTGTATTGATATCTTTTTCTGTTACTGGATCAACCAATCATTGCTACTGTATAACTGTAGCTGTAAAATAATAAGGGCTGGTGATTGGTTGATGGGAATGCAGTTCCAGGAACAACAAAGGATGTCTATCCAGGAACAACTCCTACTTGTGTAATTCATGTTAAACAACATCAATATCCAGGGAGAGTAAAAACACAGACCAAAGCCTTGGCAAGTCTGCGAAAATCAAAACCAGCTGCTGTACAGCCACAGAAAAAGCCTGGCTATTTCCTTAAATGCTCCATGGTGGTAGAGTTTCTGACTAGGCTTTAATGTTACATTATACTGGTTAATATATTACCATATCATTTCCCACTCTTCTCCCTATGGTCTGACAGGCTAGGCATGAAATAAGAGAGGGGAAATAGAGATATTAGCAGGGTCAGAACCTTCACAGCCAATCATCGGAATGAAATTCAGACCGTGTGTGTGTGACCTTGTAATTTGCATTTCTTTCTAACCTCCTCTCATTCAACAAAACAGATCCCAGGCCAGAACACACATACAGTCACCCGATAAAGCTAAATTGTCGACTACAGTCTGACGTTTTCTGGAAAATGATCGCCTTGAGTCATTCGAGTTGCAGTGCATAATGTTCTCACGTATGAATTGAGGATACAAGAGAAAATTAAATTAGGTGGGTAGAATTAGTTGAGGCAATTGTTTTCTGTAAATCATTTGGGTAAACGGCACTAATCAGGTTTTCAGCGCACTGCGGGGTTGAGCTTAGCAGCCAAGGCCTCCACTGTGGTGATTTATTAGCAGAATGCAGAGGATGGAGGGAAATGATGGAGGAGACAAAGTAGGAAGTGAGAGAGTATAGAAAGTATAGAAACCGAGAAACCTCCCAAGTAGACCTGGATGCTGAGTAAGTAGTACGGCAGATGGATCACAACGACCGTTTCCCAGGATTCCCTAGGTCTGGGGACGCCCGCTCTGATTCAGAGGAGCGTGTCAGCATCGACTCTGCCAGCGTGACCCTAATCATCTGCTTCTTCCTGTGAGACGTGGAAGCAGTTCATATTGCTCCAGCAAGGAAGGCGTGAATCTTTCTGATCTATTGCTGGCTCTCTGGGTGTTTGGAGGACAATAAATCAGCACGACTGGTTGGATGGGAAATCAGAGGAGTCTGGAGCGCCATTCGCTGGGTTTTAATGGCCACGCATGGTGATTTGTGTTCCTGTGAAGTCACAGTGGCAGGAAATGCATGAGGTTGTCAGCCGAAGCTACGTGGCAGCTCTGGAATTCTGACTCACACGTGGGATAGTAACAGCCGGGATACATAACACTGATGGACTGTCAGGTTAAAACTCAGACAGAATTGTGAGGATTCCAGTCTAAGATGAACGAGCTTTAGTGTGATCATCCATAGTGCCCGTCTGGATTTGAGTTTGACACCACCTTCTGTTCCATTACTGTGCCAAATCCAGATGTGACCTTAATACTGTTGTCAGGAGAAGATCCCAACCCAGCAGACACTCGTATAAGTCTTTTGGTCCCGAAGGTTTCTGATGGCATTGGACAGTGTGTGAAGAGCAAAGTCGATGGCCATCAGACACAAACCACCTACTACATCGCAGCCTGGATCAATGCAGCTGGATCCATCGGGCTCAGGAGGCCAAACCTCCCTGGCTCTCGTTACTCATTTGGGGCTCTTGTGGATTCAGATGGCTCCATTCCAACCGGTCTGATCTTTACACAAGCTAAAAGGCCTGGAGACAATGACTACAAGAAGGTCAGGTGCTTCTCTGATTTTCTAACCTTAGGATCTCTTTTACACCCACTGTAGCCAAGAAGTCGGGCACTGTTCCACAAGATAACATATTAAAGTCTAAGGCACGATACTTAGATTCTCACTCCAGTCATGCGAATTAAATGTGATGATAATTGTCGGCAGCTGCTCATATTTTAGGACCGTAACGGAGACATTTACGCTCTCGAGTGTACAATCACAAATGATTAACCTGGTGGAGAAATGAAAAGGTGAGGAAGTGGAATGCATCACATCTCTCCCTGGACAGGTCCAGCCAAGTGATTTTCCTCCAAATTAACATCAAAACCTTTATTCAAATGCTGTCATTCTGAATCACGTTCCCATAGCAACACAACTGCAACAGGGAAGCAAGAAAATATGTGCCCAACTATTTGATGATGAGCCCCGTATTGCAGTTTGTTTCAGTACATGCTATTGTTGTTTTGGAGAGGGTGTTCATTTAAAGCCACTTTGGATCCATCACACTGTTGAGTGATTTCTGGATTGTCTGAAATACAATATGTTTTTCTCCTTTTAACAAAGGCACCTGAGATATGCCCGGCTGACGACGCATTTAAGCAGTGTGTAATATAGGGGGACTTTGAGGAGCTATGCTGATCTCAATCCCCGTCCTCATTTTTGGCAGAACCTGTGGAGCTCCCCTCGCTCGCGTGCTCTCAGGCTGTCCTCAACCTGGTTGTCATGGGAACAAGTGTCATGTGACCAAAAGTCAAACGAACTTGGGCAAAGGAGGGGAACTAGCCCCATGGAGGCAGCAAGCAGCCCTCTTGTCTCTTCTGATACGTTACCTTGGAAACAAGCTGGGGAGACAGGAAGCAAGGATTAGAGTAAGCCCCTGTTTGTTTGAATAAGAGTGAGGATGCTGCTTGGACTCCAGACTGTGCTTTGTCGAGGGGGGTTTGTGGGGGGTGTTCTGTGTACAAGAGTCATGTTTGCTGCACTGTGGAGAACAGTGTGAGTTTTGATATCAACATGACAGGCCCTTGTTTCCGCAGCCCAGCTGCGTAAGGCCACAAATAACAGGCATCATAAATAATTCATCCACTGTAGTGCAAATGATTGCAAGAATTGTATGTCTCAGCTGCCTTATTTACACCCCCTCAACCCATAATTAGATATGTTATACTGTAACACCCCCCCTCCCCCAAACCTTGTGGAGGACTTACTTATCCAAACCAAAATGCATTATTTTGAATTTATGAAGGTCTTTGACTTGGTTTTTTTATTTCCTGAATGTACAAATTTATTTAAAAAATTTTAAAATATGAAAGTAAAAATGTATTTCATGCATACAAAAACATATTTTCCAAAAAAATAATTTTATATATTTTTTTTTATATTTTGTTAATGTTGTTTTTCATTAAAACACAAACATTTTCTTTCATTTCTGAATTAATGTTTTTTTTCTTCTTCTCAAAAAAAAAATGTCAGGATTTTTGGGTTGTGTTGAGTGCATAACATGAAAAAAGTCTTAAAAATGAAATTTTTGAAAAGAAAACTTTATTAAGTGTATTAATAAAATGTAAGGATTATTAAAATTTAATTTTTTGATAAGATGAATTTATTAAGTGTATTAAGATTTTTGAACAAAGGGAAAAAATTTGTTGATTGTATTATTATTTTTTTTTTTTTTTTTATTTGTGATATCATTGTGCAGAAAAAAAGCTGCTATTTAAACATAGCTGGCTGCAAGGTTAATAAAATAGAGCTCCCAAAACTAATATTTACTGTTATTTTTTGAGAAAAATATCGCTGACAGTCTGTGGATGTGGTGCAGACTCCTGGCCTGGGGAAAATGACTATCAGGAAGCCTGTTGCTATGATCCCACATGGGGTGAGCAAATAGCAAGAGCGGCTCCTTATATTATATATATTATATATATTTTCAGTGGTGCTAGAACATGCCAATGATAAAATCGCATTATATATGCAGATTAGAATGTAGGCAAAAAAGGGCTTCTAGTCTGTCATCAGAATAATATCTCTGTCATTCCTCATCTCTCTGAGCATGAAGACCTGGGGAACTAAAAGACAAAAGCATCAGTGTTAAAATCAGATACGAAACCTCTGTGCCTGTGGGTTCAAGTGCTTGTTCAACAACGGGTGACCCACTTATTTTAATTGCTTATCCACAAACACAAAGGGGAAAAAAGATAAATAGCGCAGCCTTGTTCCACTGCCATCCCCGTGTTTAAATACACAGCATTGCACAATAACTGTATGATTGGGGCATTTTCATACTTCAAAGCATAAGAGTGAATATATTAAGGATGTTCAGCACCAAAAACCTATATATTTTTGTGTGGGGGAGATTTTTTAGGGGGGTTTTAAAAAAAAAAGATTAATTTACATAGGTGTGTATCTATATATTTTAGTGTGTCGTGGAAAAGTTCATTTATTTCAGTAATTCAACTCAAATTGTGAATCTCATGTATTATAATTCAAATGCACACAGACTGAAGTAGATTCCAACACCATGGTTCTTGGCTTGGCATGCAAACAGCACTCTGCAATTTTTTGGTCTCTCTTTTCTTCAATTTTCCTCTTGTGGCTTACCCTCCTTCTCTAGGGGTCATCAGGTCTGGTGAGTTGGCCAGATCAAGCACTTCCCAACACCATGGTCAGTTAACCAACTTTTGGTGCCCATTTTGCAGTGTGGGCAGGTGCAAAATCCTTGCAGGTGTTTTGAGTTTGTGCATCTTTTGCATTGCCACCATATTTTAACTGTCCAGATGAACTTCCTGTTTAACTTAAATGTGGAAATCAGCACTCTGTGAACCAAAAGACCAGCTTCTTTGGCAATGGAATGCATTTTGTATTAACCCTTATTGTGAAGGGTGTCCAATGATTGTCTTCTGAACAACTTTTCAGATCAGCAGTCTTCCCCATCATTGTGTAGTTCTAAGTAACAAGGGTTATGACCATCTTTGAAAGGCTCAGAAAACCTTTGCAGGTTTTCATTTATGTTGAGTTATCTTTATTGGCAGAACCAAATTCTCAATTTGTTTGAGATGAATTTGGTGGGTTTTGTTAAATGTCCTTCAAAATCCATCACAATTCAAAAAGACATAAATGACCCAAAGGGACTACTTCAGTCTGTGTGCATTTAATTTATTTAATACATTATTACTGAAGTACAGTAGATTGCAGCCATGAATACATACTGTTTAGTTTTTGCCAACATCAACTGTATGTTAGCATTCACATAGCAGGTTCTAAGTATCAAGGTTTATGAGAATCTCTATAGAATATTGTTTCTTAAAGAGTTGTTTTTCATTATGTTTGAAGTGATCTTGACAGAACTAAAAGCATCAGTATTGTTTTTCTTATTTCTTCTGTCCTCATATGTTTGAAGTGATCTTGACAGACAGTTTTATAATCAATTCAAAAACAGCTCAGTAAATGAAGCCCAATGGGATGTTGTATCATAGCCCCTGCAGTACTTGCTGCAGTTTTAGCACTGATGAAATGCACTTTGATCTTTTTTAATGCCATGACATTTCAAAGCGAAATTGCACAGAAATTTGTTTCATATTGTTGAAATTATGAAAGCATGAAAGCTGACTCCAACACAATATCTTGTGAAATGTTCTGTCTCTTTTGTTTAGATAATTTGCTGGGTCTTTTAGAAATTATTTTGGTTTTTTTTGTTTGGTTGGAGTGATGCTTTTGGATATTATTTTTGTTTTTTGTTATGTGTGTGTTCAAAAAACATGTTTTTTTTTTTTTTTTATATTGTGTATATACATGTTTTTTCCTTTTTTCTAATGTGTATATACAAAAAACATGTTTGATCTTTTTTTTTTTTTTTTAGAAAACCATTAATTCAAACACAGGTAATTTTTTGGTTCATGCATTCTAGGGTTAATTATTTTGTCAAATAACACATTTAAACCTATCACTACATTTTTTAAATTTTACTACATGTATTGAATTATACAACATGTTTTGATTTTAATCTTGATTTGAAGATTGAATTAGTTTTTGTTTTATCCAGCTGTTTTTACTCAGTGGAACTTAACATCCAAATGAAAGATATAACACCAAAATTCCAAACATAACTAAATAATAATAATAAAAAAAACAGAGTCACTTACTGAGTTGGAAAAAGGCTCACCCCACTCCTAAAAAATGACAACTCAGCAAGTTGTAGCTAATCACCTTCTTAAATGGCACACAAAACCATTTGAAATTCAACTGTGATCAGCTATGGTAATTTTTATTAGCTCAGCATGAAAAGAGTTTTCCTGGAGCATTTCAGTCCTTGGTAGTATAACTGAAGCAAACAATCACCTATGGGCAGCAAAGCACTGTCAAAAGATCTCTGGGATAAAGTTGTGGGCAGGCACAAGAAAGCTAAAAAAAGGCTTTATCAATGCCTAGAAGTGCATTTGAGTCTATTTTTAGTATTTTTTTTGTATTGTGTTGTTTCCACATCTTATTTTTTAGGTATTTGGTAGAGGGATTTGAAGGTATTTAGTACAACACAGACCCTCCCTGGATCAGGACGTCACTCCAAACATAATGAAAGGGCCAGGATGAAACTGATTCCACATCTTATTTTTTAGGTATTTGGTACATTCCAAGAGTAATGAAGGGGCTATGATGAAGTTGAGGGAGTTTATGTAATTTATGAAAGGGCACAGCAAAACTGAGTAGAGAGTGGATTGGTTGAGGGAGGGTGGGTGTATTTGCTTGGATTGATTAGTGGGAGGACTTAATATAAAACCCACCAGAAATCAGTGGAATGACTTGAAGACTGCAGTCTGCAAACACTCACCATCAAATTAAACTGATCTTGAGCAGTTCGGCAAAGAAGAGTGGGCAGATATTGTAAAGTCTAGATGTGCAAAGTAAGAAGAGACAGAGACATTTCCCAACAGACTAAAGGTGGTTCAACAAAATACAGACACAAGGGGGTGATCCTTTTTCCAACTCAGTGATTTATTTATTTTTTTCTGACATGTTGGTGTTATATCTTTCACTTGGATGTTACAAGTTGCACTGAGTAAATACAGCTGGATAAAACAAAAACTGTGTCCGTCTTCATTTCAGGCTGCAAAGCGACAAAATGTGACTATTTTAAATGAGGGTGATTCTTTTTTTATACCCACTGTATTTCCCTTGGCTTATCAGTGTGTTGAGTAAAACCTTGAACAAAATTATCTTAGAAAGTAGCATAATTTAATATGTGAATATAATGCCCAAAAAGCATCTAGGTAGGCACCACACTGGGATTTGAGACACATGTTAACATGTCATATGCTGTACATAAGAAAAGCTGAAGAGAATGCTGGAAGGCCTAATATTTAATCAGTTCAGCACTGATAGGAGTATACCAGAGCCCTGTCAAAACAAATGTTTAAAACACTGCTCAGCTTTTAAAACTACAGTACGATGTCTTGAAGGTAAAAAAGCATTTTCTTTTTAATGATTTTCATTTTGCTGGATGTAAAACACTAAGCTCCATCAGACCCCTGTGTGTTGCTCACACAGAAAACAAACACTTTTTCTTGTTTAGACAGCGTCTTCAAAAAAAGAAGACAAAAAATTAGTACCGCACCTTCACTGAGTGCATTAGGAAGAATGTAGCGCTCCGAGGCACAATCGCTTGTGTAAAATGTTCGAAATGATTGTTGACTTTACACCCTGATTCTGTTCCCAGTCCACCACGAGCCACTCAGTCTGCTGACATGATACGGACAACAGAAACTGCAAACACATTCTCCCAGTACTTGCTAGGCCAATGAAAACATCATCAGCTGCCTGGTGATTACTGCTGTGGGCACATCATTGATCTCCCAGAGAGCTGGTCCATCCTGTCACCGCTTTCACATAATGGCCAAACTTTTTCCCTGGGCTCTAATCGATACACCGTAAGAGCCTCCACTAATGTGGCCAGGCTGCGAAGGCAAACCCCCATTAATTTGGATCTGTACGGAGTGGATCACCTCCCTGCATTCAGAGTGCCTTCATTGACCCAGTGCATCCAGTGCGCTTTAAACCAACAATCCAAACATACCGCAACTCAGTATTATTACCAATACACCATTTACTTACGCACATCCCCTTTGGCGATAATCCAAACGGCGGACTTGAAATGGATGCATAATTAATTTTTGTTTTGATTTGGCTTCATGAAAGGGGAATCTTTCAATAATGCATGCCTCCACAGTGCCGTTTTTTAATAGGGTTTGCTCTCAGAGCCTTATGCATTCCTTGCAGTCCTAAAGGAAGAACTGGTTATTGGGTGGTATCGATTCTCTTCCAACCCCCTCTAGCGAGGAGACATTAGTCAGCTCTGGCTGCCCGCCAACTAGTCTACATAACTGAGAGTCTGGCACGTTGCATTCAGGTTGAAGGATATTTTTAATCTTGTATATGCAGCCACTGTAAATCAGGTTATTTTCATAATTAAGAGAAATTGCTGCACCGAGAGATCAATAGGGTTAAAGATATACAACCTATGGCAATAACGAGCCAATCTGAATTTGGATTTGCAGTTAGGCCGTGTTTAGCAAGAGTGCTGGAACTCAGTCAGGGAGAATTACTATAGAAAGACACCTTATTCACTACTGAGTGGGAGAAAATATTACAAAACCAACGTGTTCAAACAAATTAAAGGAATATTCTGGGTTCAACACAAGTTAAACTCAATCGACAGCCCTTGTGGCATGATGTTGACTGCCAAATTTTTATCCAATTTTACAACTTTGTTTGCCATGACAAACACGATGCCTAAAACCCTTAAACGACTTTACAGTTGAAATTATACACAAGTGGTAACACAAGAATTCATTAAGGGTGTTTTTATAAAATTATAAGATACACATTTCCAATTTTAAAATTCTCCTGAAAATTGGCCCCATTCACTTCCAGTCATCGCAACCTTGAGAGACAAGTCAGACAAGTTTCTTTGAATCTGTCTCAAATTTTTCCTTCAGTGGCTCAGCTAAGACTTCCCATCTGCAATTAGTTATAAATTGGACGTATTGCTAATCCTCAGTTTAGGCTTTGAATTTACATTTACTTTTATGTTCCTGGCAGATGCTTTGGTGCAAATGTCTCCCCTGGTTTAAATAATGATCTGAGTCTTTCCTCTGGGCTGTGGATGCTAGGTCGCCCGGGAGGATGAGAGATGCTCAGGGGGTAAGAGTGCCGGCTGAATTCATCAGCCCACAGGGAAACCGGCATCCCACCCGGCCGACGTTTTCATAGAGCCCAAATGTGCAATTATAAACACATTGAAGCAGAGTTGCTTCATTTTACTTTTCCATTATTTCAGGGCCGAGTTGAATCATTTGGAGAGAAATAATGAGTCAACCTAATCAAGGACTTCTGCTTTTTGCTCAACAATAATTACATAGTCAGACACGCTGCAAAGCTGTATGATTTATGACAGGACATGATGGATATTAATGGATTTCTTAATTGATGCATATGTTTATGAAATTGGCTGGCTGGCACTGACATTGGCTGTCAGGTAATGCGAGCCCTCTTCAGAATCTGCCTGGGTGGCTGCGAGGATAGAATGCTGTTTGCTGCAGCTCTGTCTCTGCAAATAAAAAGGAATAAGAGAAGAAAAGAGTGAAAAAAAAGAAGAAGAAAAAAAAACAGGCTGAATTGAGGAAACCCACCGTGCTTGTGTAAAAATAATGTATCACTGTTGCATGAATGCATTTTTAATCCTTTTTTTCTTTTTTGTTTAAGAATGACTAGAAACAAAGACTCCACAGCATTAAACTTTCATAAACAAACCCACTTGCTTTTTATTGGAACTAACTGCGAAGAAAGTACTTTAGTGAGGTTCTCATATAGTACAGTTGCATCACTGCTGGGAATGACTGATTCTATTTTCTTTTGTTCGCCTCTTGAGCTCAGATAGAACCGTCAAAACAAGACTCTCTGTCTATAGGTCAAATTAGTTGATTGTTCTCTCAACTCGCTTCCTGAGCCCATAAGATCATTACAGTAACTCAATACCGGTTTAATAGAGCATGTGGTTTGTGGGCAGATGTGTGTATGGGATGCTGCCATGGTTCACTTGTTTTTAAGATATGCATGATCTGAATTCCTCATAATTAAATAGTCAAACAAACTGTAAATTATCTCTCCAATTATTTGTACTGGATGTAGTCAGTCAAGGCCAAAATGTCCAGGTTTAGTCTGCTCATCAGAATTCAGCCATCCGGGAAGGTAAATTGTCATTAAGGTATAGGCAATGGTGAGCTCACAGCATTAGCCAAGGAAAAGAATCTGATTTAATCTCATTGTAATTCTCCGTAATGCAATTTGCTTCATGCCTCAGTGAGGTAGAAGATGTGAGGAATGGTATTATGCCGTTTTATCAAATAACGTAGTGTAAAACAACCTAAAGATGCGTTTTATGTAAGATCTAAGCTTTTGGAACTCAATTTCAAAAGTTCAACTGTATGATCTAGTTTAGGAGTGCCCAACCCTGCTCCTGGCGATCGACTGTCCTGCAAAGTTTAGCTCAAACCCTAATCAAACACACCTGCCTTTAATTTTAAATTTTTATGGTGTGTTTGATTAGGATTGGAGCTGAATTTTGCAGGATAGTTGATTGCCAGGAGCAGGGTTGGGCACCCTTGCTCTAAAAGCTTCACAGACATTTTACTGGATTTATGAGTGATTGGCAGTGATGATTCATTATCAATCTGAAGAAAAAAAAAGAAAAACTTGTAGAATATTATTTTGTAGACTGCGCCATGACTTTGACTTGACAGACAAGAGTCATTAAAAAAAAAAAAAAAAAAAAAAAAAGAGTAATTAAAAATATATATATATTATATATATATATATATATATATATATATATATATATATATATATATATATATATATATATATATATATAAGTGAAGTAGTTTCTTAAATAAATAAATATATAAATATATAAATAAATAAATAAATAATAATAATAATAATAATAATAATAATAATAATAAATTCTCTATATTATTCCTAACTACTTCATAAGGTTTTCTATGGAAGTAATTTCTGCCTCAGCTGAATAAAAATTCAAACTTACTTAGTCATAAAAATATGAAAATGACTTGTTATAATTCATTAATATGAGAAATTACTAACTCATTCTTTTTTCCAAAATTTTACAACTCATAATTAAAAGAAAGTTTGTCATTATGAGATACTACGCCATCATTTTGATAACGTGTCTCATTATTATGATATGCTAAGTTATTATGATGAGAAATTTTCAGCTTGAAGATGCATTTAAGGTCAGATCTGAGCTTTTAGAACTCTGTTTCAACTGTATGATCTAGTTTAGAAGTTTCAACTCCTCATAGGAAAATCATACTAGATTATTTACAAGCCATTTCATACACAAATCTTATGCTGCTTGTAGTTTGTTAAGTGACATGGAACATATATTGCTTACGAGTGATTGGCGCTGATGATGATGATATTTAAGGAGATTCATTATTAAACAGAAGAAAATGGCAGACGCTTCTCCATGTGTGACTCAGATCTCCAACAGATCGAAGCTGAGAGAAAGACAAAAAAGGATGTTCTGCTTGGATGGACTCCTCTACATCTGCCCTCTGGGCTTGGGGTTTCTCATTAAATGCAGACAAAGACTCCATGTTTTTTAGCTCCTGACGGGCCCAAACTGAAAGCATGGGGACCGTGGACGCACTGGCCCCATCTGTGGCTCTGACTCACGGCCCTGCCCTGAGAAAAAGGAAGAGCTGCGGAAGAAATCGAAAAGAGAGCAATAGCACAATCTCATTTTTCAGCTGCGACTGTCACTGATGATGCATGATGTGTATAAACACACATACACATATACGTATGCACACAAATAGCGACTGTAGCAGCGTTTTGATTCTGGCTTGAAATCTAATCAGCCACATGGGAGCATGTGCACATTCGTAAGTGGTGCGATGGGGTGTCGCTCACACTTTTTGTGAGAACAACAGCAAGAAGGCTGTTTTATTAACCATCTTTCACCATTACACCACCTTCCTTTCCTGTCACTCTTTCTCCTGGCTTTGTGGTTATGTATAGCTGAGGAAGTTCATCCTGCATTGTTTCTCGCCTATTCAGAGTTTCAAGGGCTCAGACCTATCACGAGGCAGCCGGATGCTTGTATTCACCACATTCAAATGTAACAGAGATTTACGAAGCTAAAGATTATTGACCCATAGTGTCTTTTTGTACAAAATATCCCCTATAATGCTTGCCGTTATTGCCTCTTACGGACAGGGAGCAGGAACTGTAATCTGGCTATTTTTATAACATACGACCATGGAACTATTGTCAGCCCCAGACTTTGTTCTTTGCGGGGATGAGCGCCGCCTCGGGCAGTAATCACTCTGACAGCCCTCTAGTCTCAGAGAACCTTTGGATTTGTGATTTTTCCGCTCCGTGGTCTTTGAATACATTAGGATTTGTAATATTTCGGGGTTCAGTCCTTTAGAGGCTCAGGATTTCAAATTTCATGACAGACAACTATGGACTGCACAGCCTAATCTGTAAAACTGTGGTGGAAAGTGGTATTTGTTTGAAAACCGTAACCCGTTCTCTCGACACACAATGCTTCGAGTGCACAGTTGATGGATATGTTTACTTCTGTGGTGAACAAATTAGCTTTAATTAAAGCAAATTGCACTCTTGCTTCTAAGTGAAGAAATATAGGATGAATGTGCTGTAATTGGTTGAATGCTTAAAGGAAATATCCAAACCACAACTTGATCATTATTTTTTTTTTCATTGCTCCTGGAAATTAGCAAATAAAACAAGTAGTCATTTTCAAAGTTTTGGATTATATAGTTAAATCTAAAACAGATCACAAGTTATGACATGCGGTTGATAACCACAGAATTTATTTATTTTTTTCTACAAACTGTGTCAAAATTATTTTCTGTGGTAATCTGTGAGATGGCAAGGCACAGATGCTGTCGATGGAGCTTAACTTGTATTTAACCCAGAACCAAGAGCGCAAAAATGGGGAGCATATGCACTGAAGGGGGATGCCTGACAGCGATCTCCTGCACAAACGCTGCCACGGACCCACACCATAAAAAACTAAACTCTCCAAAACACTCATGACCAGCAGCTTTTAACCAGATACTGTGCTGCATTAAAAAAAATAAATAAAAAAAAACTTTTAAAAAATTATATTACATGATATTTTATAACCTGAACCATGACTTGGATATGACAGATATGAGTCATTCAAAGAACTGATAAGCAGTGAAGTAGCTTAGAAAAAAAACAAATCTTAACAATGCTAAACATGTAATAATGACATAATGTCTCATAATATTGAGATAATTTCTTGTAATAATGACTCAACATCTCATAATAAGAATGTAAGTCATTATTATGAGTAATTATCTCTATTATTAAGTTTATTCGTTTTTTTTATTATTAGATTCTGTATCACATTTATTTATTTATTTATTTATTTATTTATTTATTTATTTATTTATTTTTAGGATTGCAGCAGAATGCATGAAACAGTTGCAGAACCACTGCATTTTAATCACTATCTAAACAAAGATGCTGCATGAGCAGTTTTTGATTTCAATTAGATTGTATAATTTCACAATTTAACGTGAAAACAGAATGATCTGACTTTAGCTTTGTGAAACTATACTACATACAACATATCTGCACGAAATCTGTTTTTTGATTTGTGAAACTATACTATGTGCAATATTTTTGTTTTTAAAAGAATTGGCTTTGTTGTTGATTGTGGGGGCATGATGAATAGTTTCTCCTTCTAAATCCTCCTCTATCTATAAGATCTGAGATCATGAGGTTTACGACTATCAAACGAGACACTCAGAGATTTCAATATGCATTATGGACTCAATGTATGTTCTATTAACTTTATTTGGTAACCTTATTTATAACTGTATCTGTATAATTTAACATAATTATTGTAGTTTTGCATTTATTAAAAAAATCTGTGTTTGCATTTCCCTGTGTGCTTTTATTAATTTTATCTGTTTTGTACAAATGATTTTAAGAGCATCTGTTGCACGAATCATAATTATCTATCCAGTGTCTATAAGCAGCGCATACAATGTTTTTTTTTTTTTTTTTACAATGTATTTTTTTTACAAATTGTTTGCAGTAATTAATCTTTATATATTAAGATCTTTTTTTTTGAGGATATTTTTTCTTTGGAAAATGTTTTTGTTGGAAATTTTGATCTGTGTAAATGTAAAATGTTCAAATATATTGTGAAAATGATGATGGAACAAATTGATTAGAAGAATTGAGAAACTGATATTTATGAAGAGCAATTGCAGCCCATGTATTTCAGTTCAAATGTTACACAAAAAAAGTCCAATTAATACAATCATTTTCAAAAAATTATATATTTATTAATGGGTAAAGATGCAATGTAATATTTACTTGTTTTTATAGGCTAATATAGTCTAAAGGATATTTTGAAATGTTTTTATATTATTATTATTTGTTTAGTTATTCAGCCTATTCGTGTATTTACAATAATTTGTACGTTTACATAATTGCTAAGGAAAAAGACATTGTGTGTGCGTACACACCATAAGTTCAAGGTAGGGCTGAGCAATAAAACGTTAACGATAATTACCGCAATACAATTTTCCTCAATAAAACAATATCAAGAGTTCAATAAATGTTCGATATAATGTTTATGTGCCAAAAGCTGAACGAAACAGCACTACTCATTTGAAGTGCACCACACGGACCATTTATCCGTTCACTCAAAGTTCAAATGGCTGTGCGATCTTAGCTAGAGTCTCACGGTGTGTCTGAAATCGCATACTGTCTGAGTGGGTACTACATTTGTTTTTTTTTATTTAATGTTAAAAAAGTTAGTTATGTGTATTGTTAATATTTTTAGTTTGAATTTTATTGGGAGGTACTACATCTGCCATGTTACTGTCACATGACCTACCAGTGTTGCTTCACTGCCATTCATAAATCCTCTCCCGTGGCCTCATGGGATAGTAAAGAATGCACACTTCAGAATCCAGAAATAGGTCATCTGAGTACTTTTCGCCTACTGTTTTTCAAATACTATTAATCCAGACACATAGTACTCATCTCACATACTTTATTTTGCCTATATAGTAGGGAAGTATGTGGTTTTGGACAAAGCATCAGTCTCAGTCACATGAACACTGAACAGCGCCTTGAGATCCAGTGTCAAGCGCTTGAATTCAACAAAGAACACAAATGGCTCAGTGATTTAAACTAGTTTAAAGCCAGATAAAACAGCACTGACAAACAGGATAAACACTGTACGCAACGATACAGTCAATCTATTCAATCTACAAATCAGTATAATTTACCATGGATTTACTTTAGTAACACTAACTGCACCATGGTATTGTTGCAGAAATATGAGATATTCTTATCAAATTTAATTATATTATTAATGTAGAGTAGACATGCATTCAATGTATCAAAGGAGTAATGGAATATAATTACTAGGGGAGTGAATCTTCACTAGTTTCATGATTCAATTATATTCGATTTCGATTATCATGTCAACGATTTGATTCAATTTGATATCACGATGCATTACGATCATGTGTTGCATCCTCTATTTTAAATATTACTGCACATGGCTACATTTTCATATAAATTTTATATCAAATTTATTTTTGTGCATTTTTATTAAATTATATAAGCAGACTACTTTTTAAAAATAATTACAAATTAATAATAAATTAAAACTATTGTTAAGAATTTAACCAATTAAATTTAGCTTCAAAATATAGAATGCAAATATATAGTAATAAAGGGGGAAAAGACAATTACAAGTGATAAACAAAAAGTACTTACAGTATCTAAGAGTGTTTTAGGCATTCAAAAGTTTACAGATGTAATGCACTACATCTCTACTTGTTGTAAAAAGAATCTTCTTACCAGAAAAGCTGCACTGTTTTGAGAACAGCTGAGCTAATTTCACACTGAATGCAGAATGCAGTTAACTTACAAACAGAGATTACTAAATATGCCATATGCAGCAATCATGCTTATTATTATAAGGTTTTCTTGGTCCATTGGCCTCCTTTGGTGATCTGAATTCTCATTTGGGTCTGTGAAAAGCCCATCATTTGGTCACTGAGGCCAGAAACCCGGCACTGGCTCAACAAGAAACAGATGAGTAAGAGCCAAGTCTAATTGAAAATTGGAGCAAAGATTTTTTAAACAACAACAACAACATTTATTGGCCAGGTATGCATAACATCCAAGAGATTTTCTGCTGGTATGAGGCATCCCACACACACACAAAGAAAGAGAGAGAGAGAGAAAAAAAAATAATAACAATATTACACAATTACATAGTAGAATTTAGAGTTTTTATGGCTACTCACTTGCCTCATTTGCCTCTTCACTTTGCTCTCAGATGCGTCTCCTCCGCATTTGAGGCTTTCATACCAATGAGATGCAGTTTTAGAAGTTCATTAAAGTGATATTACTGGATTTATTCTCTAGACGTGCACTACGGGGCAAGATGCTTGAATATCACCATGCAGAATGTGACAGTGGCAATGTCTGAACAGTGATCCATGCAAATGCTTTTCCAACATGAAGATCATCACATAATACTGCAAACTGACAGCTCATTTACATAATGGAACAAGATGACAGTGATTTGTACAGTCAACCTTGTGGAAACTTTTTAAACTAAAGCCACTAGTGAAATTACTAATCCAACCACGGGGAACAAGGAGGTTAAAAGCCGCCTGGGGTAAAAACCCCCTTTTGGTTTTATTTTCTCCCAAAATACATAATAGCACCGCAGAATCATTCCGAAACACCTGCTTGTCACTATCCACTGCAATTTACCCGATGTATGACGTCAGTGACAAAAGGTTGATTTTGAAATTATCACATTTATTTTAGTTTCATTCAAGCTGATTAAATCAATAGTTTTTCAGTAACCGTCAGATAAGTGAAGGGATAATGTTTCAAATCCTCATTGTTGTAGCTTCTACACAAAAGAAGAATTCACAAATCCTTATCTGTTTAGTTACCATGGCGATATCAGTTCAGAAACGTACAACTTGTCAGAGCTTAAGACAGGAGGTTTTTGTGAGGTTTCCCCAGAGAACTGAGGTTTAGGGTGCCAGATATTTCACAGATCTTTCTTTCTTTCTTTCTTTTTCTTTCTTTCTTTCTTTCTTTCTTTGACATTGGATTTATATTATTATTATTATTATAAAATGTCCACAAAATTGCCACTATCTTTCAAACCACTAGGTTTTACCCATTTGTCAGCAAGATGTTTTTCATCATTTAAAATATAATAGAATTAATATGAACACTTTTCTTTTACATACTTTAATACGGTTTAAGTATAGGTCAGAATTAGTATGTTGTTTCATTTTTACCTAAATATATCTGTTACACTGAATGACGCTGAAACATTAATCAATATTTTGTATTTTATTTTCACAAAAGTTATCTGAAACATTAAAGCAGACACTTTACTTATATTTTAGACTTTTTTATGTATATAAAATCACTTTTATCAATTTAATTTGATGCGCCCACCAAAATGGGACATTCAGTCTTTGACCCATACATACGCTAAGTGTATTATGTATAGGTTTTGACACACACACACACACACACACACACACACACACACACACACACACACACACACACACACACACACACACACACACACACACACACATCAGAAAAATCATGCCAAATTGTCAGTCCTCATACTGTGTGTGTGTGTGTGTGTGTGTGTGTATATATATATTTATATAAATCTATATAATGAAAAATCTATTGCTAATATATATATATATATATATATATAAAAATATATATATATATATATATATATATATAACCACAATTAGCAATAGATTTTTCTGATATTGTATTATTATTATTTTTTACTTTATTCTTACTATTCTTATTCTTATTATTCTGACATTTCTGTTCAAAAAGGCAACCATGTGTTCTGGCTTTTAAAATTAAAACCTTGCTGTATGTTGATTAAGAAACAAGATGGCCATAGCGTCATTCATATCATGGGGGTCTAATCAAAAACGCTGATTCATGTTCAGAGTGAGATCTCATCACTCCGCTGCCGTTTCGGATGCGGGCTCAGCAGTGTTGCTTTCACTCCGAGTAACCCATGCCATCTGCCATGCTCAGCACTCCCCTCTGAGAGACCATTAATTACCAGATTCACTCTGTGGGACAGTGGGAACTGAAACACTCACTTAAAGCACTTAAGTGCATGCCAGGAAATCACAAGTTATTTAATATATCACTTAATTAATTCATTTATTAATTAGAGACTTTTAAATGTGCCGGATTTCACATCCTGCGAGCCGGGCTTAGTATAGTATCCGGGATGAAAATGACGAATTGTTTCAGACATTTTTCACTGGTGCAATTACATTTGTGCACACAAGTTTAATGATGTTCGGCTGCAAGGCACTTATGGGCAACATTCACCTGTTATGCAGTTATGATGCAATGCCAGCAAAGCCACTACCTCATCTCTCTCTCTTTCACTCCCTCTCTCTCTCTGTTATTAGAGTCCCAGTGCTTGATTATCCAGTGAAAAAAGCCACAGACTAATCCTGCTCAGACGCCCTTACTCTTTGGTTTAATATCTTAACTGGAGAGAGAGGGAGTGGGAAAGAATAAAACTACCCTACCACTTTCATTCTCTCTATTTTTCTTCCAGAGATGAGGCTGGAGTGCTGATGTCAGGACAGTGCTGTTTCCGTGGTAATGAGCTGTCAGCGATATGAAGCTGGGCACTCGATTTCTCACATCACCCATCCCCTTTCCAAATCAGGGCCAGAGACCAGAGAGCCAGAGAAGTGCTTCCCTCCTCACGTTTTCTGGGAAGAGCGCCCCAGGGACGACAGTGTCAGAGACGCGGAATAAAAGCCAGAGCAAAAGCGGTCAGTTCAGTTGCAGGCTGAGCCAGTGCTGTAATTAGGCCTTTAGATGTTATCTCTTGAACAGGGGTGCACTCAGGAACCGCCATCCGCTTGTCTGAAGCAGGGGCTGTCAACTTTTTTGGACCCAGGGACCCCCTCCCACCCCAGACTCTTAAGAGTCCAGTAACCCGGTGATATAAATATACTCCAAAACACTGGATAATCTTTATTATTGGTATTAAGGAATATTCGTATCTTTGATCCTTTTGAGCACAAACAAGCAAATAAATAAAATGCTAGATAGAGATAATCATATTTAAGTAATAATATAATATAATTAATTTAATCAATGTAATATAATATAATATAAACATTACCAACATTTATTAATATGTAACAATTCATTACAGACATACAGGCAGGCTTTTTATGTAAAATAATAAAATAACCAAATGTAAAAATAACATTTACATTACAAAGATATCACATATCTATTGTATCTTTTAATAGAGATAGATAGATAGATAGATAGATAGATAGATAGATAGATAGATAGATAGATAGATAGATAGATAGATAGATAGATAGATAGATATTTATACTTTAATACAAAGAGTAATTACTATCTATTTCTCTCTCTCTCTCTCTCTTTCTCTCTCTCTTTCTCTCTCTCTCTATCTGTCTGTCTGTCTGTCTGTCTATCTATCTATCTACCTATCTATCTTATTAGCAGGCGCTAATAAGACAAACAAACAAGATAAAGCTCAGGGCTGTTCCAGGCCACAGTTGTAAGCCACACTGATGCCGCGATGCCTCATCACAAGGAGATGTGTCATAAAGAAGGTTTACGCAGAGCTTGTCGCAGCTGCACTGGCAGTTAAACACGCACTACGCCTCTGAGAACACCACTGTACACCAGACTATTTTCCATTTACTGAGATGTTGTCCCCCAGCCGATAGTGTTGGAGACAGCGTGCGCAGAGATCACTACAGGCTGTCAGAGCTGCTGATCTCCGGAGTGGCTGATCTCTGGGACACGCGCTCAAAAAGAGGAATTCAGGCTGCTGGAGCTGGTTTAGCTGAACATTACTTTACAATTTGAAAATGACAACACAATCATTTTCGCCTATTCACTGAGGATTAACTCAATGCACAATGGAGGAAACGTAATTAGCTCATTATTCACATAGTAAGCCAAAACATGTCACAATGGCGCATTAGCAGTTGCTATTGTCAAGACAGCTGAGCGCACAGGCTCTCATCGCTCTCTCTTTGGAATAGAAAAAATGAATACAGTAGAGGAAATTTGGCAGTTTTGCTTATTTACATTCTGCAATATAGACTTGTCATCTATGCTGAGTGTACGTTTGCTGGTGTTATTCACAGCTCTCATTCCAGCACATATAAAGCATGCTTCCCATACTGATCTGAAGTTGCAGATGTGTGGCTCTGTCCATGGTGCTAAAACATACATGTAACCAAATAATCAATTAGTAATCGGATTAGTGGCTCTATTAGACTGAAAAGTCTTCATAAAAAACATCTCAATCAATTCAATTGAGGTTTCGATCTGACTGAAAGGCATACACTGTAAAAAAAAAATAATAATAATATTAAAATAAAATAAAAACATTTGTAGTAAGGGGCAATTTTTATTGTGTGTGAACTGAACAAGAATACTGTAAACAAGTTTCTAACAAAGCTTGGTTTGTTGGCCTTACTTAGACACTCAAGTATTTGTTCAAAACCTGTCTAAATGTTTTCCCAACTTTCCAAACTGAGTCATCTGAACAATTTTACATTGCACAATATTGTGCAACTTCCCAGAATGCAATGCAGCTTGAAAACACTATGGTTACTATATATATATATATATATATCATAGATTTACATTAAATTACTGAGTTAATTAATGCTGCTGCTGTCAATGTTAGTTAACATAAGCTGTTAACATTTGTTGGCAATCACTGTTTAACAACGCTCTATGCACACCTTGGCAATATAATCGCCATTGGCTAGTGGGTACACAACCTACTTACTCTTTTTGATATACTATTTTACACACACACACACACAAACATATTATATATATATATACTCTGCGAAACCATTGAGCTGAATTAAAAAAAAACATAACACAGATCGCTTGATGGAGAGTGAAACTCTCAAGCGCTCAATCAGAGTGTTCAGCGAGTGAAAATATATCTATGCTAAACTTATAAACAGCCTCTCACAAACGAGTAACATCTAAGAATTTATTTGCCAATGACTTATGATAGACATTATTTAGTCAACCAGAGTGAAGATTTAGTCACATATGCGAGTGATTTACTCACAATGTAGAGGGCTGCTTAAGATTTGTGTGTTGACACAAATCTGCCACTGCCACTGCTGGATGTAATATATTTGAGTATTAGGTTTGTAAGTTTATCTCTAGTTTTAAGAGGCACATAACAGCCATATCATGAAGTGGGCTTCTTTACTTCAAGCGTAAAGGTGAAAAATGAGGTTTGTAGCTCCTTGAATTGCTACATCCTTCAGTGTTTCCCATACATAAGCTCTAAATAAAATTTGAATTCCACTTTACGAATTTCTGTATTTTCTGACCTTGGTTGAATGACCCATTTAAATCACATAAATCTGTGTTTCTTTTCTTTTCTTTTTTTCTTCTTTTCTTTTCTTTTCTTTCTTTTCTTTTCTTTTCAAGAAAGTCACTTGGTGATTGGTGAACAAAAGTATTTAAGTTGTCAGGTGTTAGCTTATTTTTTTTTTTTAGTTTTTTGTTGTTGTTGTTGTTTTTACCATGTGGTGTAGACCTAAAATAATCTGAACAATAGGAAAAATCTGATTTTAATAAATTGTTGTTCTAAAATGTGCTGAAGTTTTGTCAGCATATGCAAATGCACATGTAGACAAATATGTGCATCAAATTGCAAAGCTTAGGGTTTATATGGACAACTTTCAAATCTGAAAATGTATTGGATTTATTCTGACTGACGACAAGTAAACATATCTAATGAAACATTTGCATTGCTAAAGGGGTAGAGAATGCAAACTTAAAATTCTGTCATCATTTACCCATCCTGATTTCATTTCAAATGATCTACATTCTCCTAACATTCTTGTTCAAAAGAATATGGCTAGAATGTTAATGCTGGTTTTCCCATACAATGAAAGTGAATGTGAAAGGTGCTGCTGAGTAACAAAAACTAGGAAAAAAATAGTCCATACATTTTTTTTGGCAAGTCTTTAAAATCATACAGGAAGACTGCTATGCTGCTCTTACTGTCATTTATAGAACTTGTCAGCACATGTCTCCATTCATTTTAAATGTATGGGGAAAATATTTAACATTTGCTTCTGTTGTCCATGGAAGGAAAAAAAAAAAGTCACATAGATTGTTAACGACATGAGCTTGAAGAAATGATGACAGCAATTGCCTGAGGATGTCCTCAAATGTACAGTACAGTGCAGATCATTCACTGTCCTTGGTCCTGAACTTCTCAGCCCATTCTGTGAAAACTTTTTGATGTCTACTCTAAAATTAAGTTCTCTAAGGAACTGTAGCTATTTGAATATGAACAAAAAAGTGAGATAATTTTATGGGGGATTACAGCATGTTGGTTTAATTAAAACATGGTAGTTTAAAAAATGTATCAACTCTAATTTTTTTATTTACTATGCCTTCCCCCAACCTTTTTTGACACTGTGTTAATCCCACACAGCTCTAATTAAAGACAAAATATATATTGATTTGTAGTTCGTGTGGATCCACACGGTTTCTCTCTTATAAATGTTGTGTCATTTCAGTAATTAGCCTCTGGATAATATAAATGTTGGAGTTTGGGCTTGTGCTTGGACTGCCAGCCAAGAGCAGTGGAAGGAACTAATTACCAGCCACGCGCCTGCAGAGTCAAAACCTCCACCCACATACACACACACTTAATTAAACTGATGCACATGTGCATACATATGCATATAAGGAAATTGTAAATCTTTTATGTTTTTCTACATACACAACCACTCCTCATCTCCCTTCAACACATTCACAGATGCATTAGAAAAGCACACGTTTCCACGCAAGTACATGTGAACACACACACCAACACATTCATTAAAATCTTCTAGACTCTAGAGTCTTTTATTCTGTCATTGTCATATAGACACTATTGAAAGCACTGATGTTTGATGGATAAGAATGTGTAAGATCAATTCGGAAGGGGTGGAAATCAAGCAGGAACATAGCTAATTGGATTTATGAAAGCACAACTAGACCTATCTCTCGGAAATTATCAATGGTAAGTGGTTACCTACGGTATAGAAAAATGTTTTTCATGGAAATACTATTTCAGTCTGTCTGCTTCAAAATGTAATTTCTGATGTGCTACTTTTTTTTTTTATTATTTCTGAAATTTACTACCATTTCTACTATTTGAACTGTTTCTACAAAAAATATTAGTGTACACAAGAGTGTGTCAAAGGTTAAAATCCAAATGCCAGCAAGGGAAAATTTACTCAGTACAAGAATGAGAGTCCAACCAGCTGATAAAAACATCACAACAATCTACAAGTAATCAGTATTATTATTAAACATGAATATATAGTAACAGTTCTGTAATTTATTAGTAGTGGTAGTTCTTTAATAAACAGTGTGTTTGTGAGTTTGAAATAATTACACATATTTTTATGTTTCTGAAAGAAGTTTCTTATGTTCACTAAATATTAAAATATTAACAATGCTATATATATATATATATATATATATATATATATGTATATATATATATATATATATATATATATATATATTTATATATATCAATGCCAGATATATAATAAATACAAAATCTGTGCAAAAGTTTTTCTGTGTTTGACAATGCAGAGTGTTCCAAATGAACAAATTCTGCCACGTCAAGTGAACTTCAACACATTCCCTGCTGAGTGTATAGGAAGCAATGAACACTGCCCAGGGACCCTGTGGATTTGAACAATGCTAAAGTGTTCTCAGCAATAGTTAATCTCTCAAACTTAACTGTTTTTGCATCACTACTGCAAACCTTTGTGGTTTTCCTCTGCGCTCCTCTTGACATCCTCTATTCCTCTGGTCTCACAGTAAGCTCTTATACGTCCTCAGATTCAATCCATAATCCATCCACATCTTCTCTCTCAATGCCTCAACTGAATAATACAAACTCCTACTTCCTCATACTCACAGTACAAGTGACTCAGGCAAAGCCTCAGGCGAACCTGGCACAGAGGAAATGAGCTCGATCCTTTGAAGGCGATGGCCCCTTAAAGCTTAGAACAAGAGAGGACCGGCTCAATAATTACCAGAGCACAAAGCAAAGGGTTTTTATGTTTAGAGCTATAGCATTGCATGTGGCGTTCAGACTATTTAATTAGACAGACAGATTTGTAGCAATGCATCTCCCCCAATGCGGTTGTTCTGCTCCAGCTGAATGAGCGCACACACGCTTGTCTTTGTCGCTCTTATAAATTCACACAGAGCTACCCGGCAGAACTGCTCTCGCAAACACAAACTCAGCATACTCAGATACACACATACACCGGCCTATTACGGTCTAAGACACAAACACCTTTTAACAAGCATGCACTAACAGATCAACCCACCCACACAGGGCTTGCTTTCAGACACCTGCACACACACACAACTCCACAGTAAGTTCAGTGTGCTAGCGCTCCATTAAAGATGTTGGATGCCAGCAGTGCAGGTCAATGGTATGGCAGTTAAAACAAATTCACACACTGGAAAACAGTATTTTTTTAATAAGCAGAGGTTTTTAAAAGGTGTTATCTGGCTTTTATTGACATTTAGACATTCTGACACTTTTAAAAACCCTGTTTTTTAATTTAGCTAATGCAGATGTTTTCTTTGAACTGGCAATGGTCAACTCTGTAACTGAAAAAAGGTTCCCACGCTGTCAGATTTATCCAGCCCTACAGAGACATAAAACTGGAATAAACAGATATTCAGGCAAGAATTATGATTAATTATTACGCGTCAACATCGACCATTCCTTGTAAGATTAATTTTTAATTATTAAACAGCGCTCTGCATTTATTCTGACTGGTTTAATACTTGACTTCATCCTAATATATATATATATATATATATATATATATATATATATATATATATATATATATATATATATATATATATATTTATATACTATATATATATATATTTATTTATTTACTTATTTATTTATTTATTCCTTCTCTTTCTAGCTTGTACTTATTTGAACAATGCCTAAAACTTGGTATTACGAGCACTTCCTGTGTCTGTTTGCCTCTTTAAGAAGAATCGTTTTATGTATTCCTCAATTGTAAGTTGCTTTGGATAAAAGCATCTGAAAAAAAAATGACTAAATGTAAATGTGGTCAGTGAAAGCATTAAGGGGTCAGATTTTTTATAACAGTGTCGTTCTTGGCAATGTGGTATCCTACGGTGGCCGAGAGAGCTCAACAAACTGCAATTGAAAAAGCACATGCAAATAGAAAAAAAAAAACACCTGCAAATTAAGAAAACATCTTCATCATTTTGACAACACACGTGCTGCAAATTCTCACAACACAATCAAATGCAGAAAAAAGCGCTGCAAATTCTCACAATACAAACAAATACAGAAACGCACTGCAAAGACTCACAACACAAAGAAACGTGCTGCAAATACAAAACAAACACACATTAACATAAATGCACAGAACACATTGAAAATGTTTAAGGGATGCGTGTTTCTTTCTTTGTGTTGTGAGAATTTGCAGCGTGTTTTGGTATTTGGTTATTTTGTTTTTTGTGTCTATGTATTTTTTTTTTTATTTGTATGTAAGAATTTTTTTTTGGTTGTTGGTCACATTTATTGTTGTTTGGCGAATTTTCGCAGGCAAAATCCAGATTGTGACCAGTGCTTCATACATCACTATACTATTGACAATAGACAATGTACCCTTTTTGTCTGTGAAATTTGACCACAACATTTAGCCACTATAGATAAATAACTATTGTACAATAACTGGAAGGACTGCACCGGAAGCCTTGGACATTCAAGGAAAAAAAATTACTGCATCCGCGCTTTTTAAAAATAAAGTGTGTATCAAACATACTGGCATTGCAATGTGTGGTGTTTCACACAGTGATCTTGCTCTCTCTCCTTCTTTTTGTACAAACGCAACAGACGCCATTGCATGCATCACAGCACTGAAGTGACACAGCATTGTGAGTAAGGCATTTAATTTACACGACAGCTCAATAAAGAAGTTATTATTGGTTAACTTACTGTTAAGGCTAGATGGCATACGCAAAAACTACTGGGATTCCGCACATCAATATAGCATAATTTTTCTCACTCTGTACAACAATAATTACTATTTTTGCATTATTGTAAGGGCTAGGTTTAGGGTTAGGGTAGGTGTAGACATTAATAAAACACAATCTAATAGGTACAAAATTTAATTTATTGTTAGCTTCCGGTTTTTGCTGTATCCCTTCCAGCCACAACCGTAACTTACATTTTAGACACAATATTTCCTGTTCCTTCTTATTCTTCTTCTTTTGAGGTTTTATTGGCAGTTGACAAACAACAAAATGGTGTATTACCGCCACCAACTGGTATGGAGTGTGGACTAAAATTACTTGCTCCCTCTCTTTTTTCATATCCTATTTCTGGTTCCAAACACATCCACTGAGTAAGTTTAACAGCTGAGTCTCTGACCAACACAGTATTGTAAATTCCTAAATGAATAAGCGTTTTTACGAGTCGGTTGACTGAACGATTCAATAATTCACTCATAAAAGATAATCAGTTGTTTAATCCCTGAAGTCTTTTAAAGGCACAATATGTATGATTTTTTTATTAAAATATACAAAAACCACTAGAACAGTGTTATATATTTTGCTGACTTGTGTACTTAGATTATCCCAAATGTTTCGAAGAATGTTTTAATCCAGAGAAATAAGCTATTTTAACTAGTGACATGGACCGTGTCCATAGTGTCATTGTGTCGCCTGCCAAATTACATCACACACCCTCAATTTCCGTTTTTGTTTTGTAGAAAACATGGAACAAACGCTTTAATATGTTATGCATTTTATTAGATACAGGTTGGGGACGACCGCACAGAGTAGCATTGTAACAGAACTTTCAAATATATCTAGTATGATGAAACAATGCGGTTTTTTTTTTTTTTTTTTTTTTTTTTTTTTTTTTTTTTTGCCATATACGCACGACCGGAAGGAGCAGAAGTGGTGTACTGTGGCATAATAAAAGCTCCGCTGCTTTCGAGCCATTCATACGACAATGTTAATAAATCATTAGCTCATCCACGAACATGATTTCTGCCCGAGTCCCATCGGATTGCATCAGCTGTGGGGATGAAGACGACAACTCCCATGATTCCATACTCAGTCACGGTGTCATCATGTGCCTTTAAGCAAATTAGTTGATTAAATAATTCAATGACTCACTCATAACAAAAGTTACCTGTTTCATGCCTGAATGAAACAGCCTTTTTTTTTAATGATTTGTTTACTCACTTATAAAGGGTGCCACCTACTGCCATATTGATTTGAACTACAGAACTGTAAATGGAAATTTCGACACTAATGTGAGACTTCCTGTCGCTTATTTTGTGATGACCAGCTGACTGAATGTTATCATTTACTAATTACACAGCATTAAAGTTTTGCAGGGCATTACATGTAACATTCATCTTCACCGCAAATTTTAAATTAGATTTTTAAAGATTTTAAATCAAAAATTGTAATTCGATTTTAAATTAGATTAATTTTATTTAGAATGGGACATCACATGTTTTACAGTGCTCTGGAGTGCCACTGATTTTATCAAACAGGACAGTTTAAAGGCCCCTTCAACCTCTAAATAGGGCCATTCATTTTGATGGACAGCTTCCATCTTTTATCTGAACATGTATGGTCATGCCATACCAACAAGCCTCTTGTTTGTACCACCCCACATCAGACTGGCATTGTTAACCGACATGCACACAATCATCTCAGCTCTCATCTTGCCAGCCAGCAGCTCGCATTGCAGAGATCATGAATATTGACAGAAGATACAGGACTGGGGTCCGGCTGCTCATTTCACCACGTCAAGCCACATTGCAAATCTAATTCATTTTCCTCCCTGGACCACCATCTCACAAAACTGCCAAGTGTGATGGATTGAGTCAGAAATTCATTTTTCCTCATGTTCCAGAAATCCTGCAACATTACAAATGGAGGAGTATCCTGCGGTGGTTTGTAGAGCACTGATTTGTTTCTGTCCAGCGTTTGGGTCACATCATTTTGTGGTGTCATTGGTTTACACTTGCCTCCCTTGACCCCTAGCAACATTTTGAATGGATGATTCATAAAGAAAAATAAAAAAAATAAAAATAAGTACAGTCCACCCCCACCCCTCCCCCCTCAACTTTAGAAAGTTAGAGGTCAGTGTACATTGGGTGAAATATTTATTTGATCCCCTGCTGATTTTGTAAGTTTCCCTACTTACAAAGAATGAAGGGTCTGTAATTTTATGGTAGGTTTATTTTAAAGTATAGAGACAGAATACCAACCAAAAAAAAACAAAAAAAAAAAAAAACAGAAAAAACACATTATATAAAGGTTAGAAATTGATTCGCATTTCAGTGAAATAAGTATTTGATCCCCAAGCAAAACCTGACTTAGTACTTGGTGCAGAAACCCTTGCTGGAAATCACAGAGGTAAGATAAGTTTTGTAGTTGGTCACCAGGTGTGCAGACATCTCAGGAGGGATTTTGATCCACTCCTCTTTACAGATCCTCTCTAAATCCTTAAGGTTTCTTGGCTGTCATTTGGGAACTCAAAGTTTCAGCTCCCTCCACAGATTTTCTTTAGATTTTAGGTCTGGAGACTGGCTAGGCCACTTCATAACCTTATTGTGCTTCTTCCTGAGCCACTCCTTTGTTGCCTTGGCGGGATGTTTTGGGTCATTGTCATGCTGGAAGACCCATTTATGACCCATCTTCAGTGTTCTGGCTGAGGGAAGGAGGTTCTTGTTCACGATTTTACAGTACATGACCCCTCAATGCGGTGAAGTCGTCCTGTACCCTTAGCAGGAAAACAGCCCTAAAGCATAATGTTTCCACCTCCATGCTTGACTCTAGGGATGGTGTTTTTGGGTTCATAGTCAGCATTTCTCTCCCCCCAAACACAGTGAGTCAAGTTAATGCCAAAGAGCTCAATTTTGGTGTCATCTGACCACAGCACTTTCTCCCAAGCCTTCTCTGAATCATTAAAATGTTCTTTGGCAAACTTTAAATGGGCCTGTACATGTGCCTTCTTGAGCAGGGGGACCTTGCAGGCGCTGCAGGATTTCAGTCTATCGCGGCGTATTGTGTTACTAATGGTTTGCTTGATGTGGTCCCAACTGCCTTAAGATCATTAACAAGCTCCTCCCATGTAGCTCGGGACTGATCCCTCACCTTTCTCATTATTATCCTTACCCCATGAGGCACGATCTTGCATGGAGCTCCAAACCGAGGCCGATTGATCGTTGTTTTGTATTTCTTCCATGTCTGAATAATCGCACCAACAGTTGTCACCTTCTCGCCAAGCTTCTTGCTGATGGTCTTGTAATCCATTCAAGCCTTGTGCAGATCTACAATCTTGTCTCTGACATCCTTTGAAAGGTCTTAGGTTTTGCCCATGGTGGTTGGAGAGGCTGGAATGGAATATTGGATTTTTTTTTTTTTGGTTTATATTCTGTCTCTATCTGTAAAAAAAAAAAAAAAAAACTACCATAAAAATGACAGACCCTTTATTTATTTCTACAGTACGTGAAAACTTACGAAATCAGTAGGGGATCAAATAAATATTTTCCCCACTGTAGCATGCAGGTAAATAATTCAAACATTTCATCTAAATGTTTTATATTGATTGTTTTCGTTTTAAAATTATATAGTTATTTACATTTTTTTTTTTTTCATTTTAACGATTTAATGAATTATTAGCTTTTCATCAATGGAATGCAAAAAAAGTTTTTGCAATAACTTTCTCAAGCTAATGAAAAGAGATTTTCTTTACCAGTTAACATTAAGCTTAGCTTGAAAACTGAAAGTTAACTGAAAGGGCAAAAAAAAAATGAAATTAAATTAAATAATAATAATAATAATAAAAATAAAATAAAAAGTGAGAGAAATTAATATTTTGATTGTTTAAATTTAGGTAGTATGATATGATTTAAAAATACATTAATTAACATATTTCCATGATCATGATTTCCCAACATTTCCATCTGCATACCCATAAAAAGGTATTACTTTTGGCTCCAAATGAAACAGGGTCTTGTGCAATAGCAGCCTCTCCCCACAGGAGCTAACATGTCCATTCTAACAAGCCAGACTTTTGGCCACCTCTTGAGCCAAATGGTCAAGGGAGTTGCAGGCAGGTGGTGAAGAATGACATGTAAACACTCTACAGGCACAAACTGTATGAATGGGTGTGTCCTCCTGCAATCCCCCGTAACAGGTTTGCGCTAAGTTAGCTAATATCCCCATTCCCAGCTGCTGTTGTGTTTTTGCTGACCAAACACATCTGAGCCCAGAGAGAGCTAGAGGCAATCAGCAGGCGGGTCGACAGCCTTGATCGATTATTAGCCTTGCTGTTGGCTGGGTGATTATATATCATTTGTATGTATTGTGTTTACTTTCTTAAGTGTAGCCTCTGCTAATCAAGGGAGTTCTGCTGAGACAAAATGCAGATGCTGGTCAAGAGCCATTCGCTTTTATTCCCATAAGTCACTGCTTCTCTGACTAGATCGGGCATGATGCCTGAACATTAGACTGATAAAACCCTCACAGCCCAGGCCCTGGTTTGAGTGTCAGGACTGCAGCAGAGGCAATTTCATTAACTTTCCTTCTATCAGTTATTAGCAATATCAAAAGAGTGTGAAGTGTGTTTGTGTGCCGAGAAGATGGTTATCGATTGCGAGAAGATACCTCCTGAACTCTGTGCGGCTGCTGACACCGAGAGATTGCTTTAGATTGTATGAGTGCATATGGAGGACAGTTATGTTGCAGATAACTTGATATGTTGTGAATTGTGTCATTGAAGATGAATGTATAGTATCATGATGTCTTAAAGTGTTTTCCATTGAACGGACAATAAATTTCCCATTTTTCTCAGAGAGACAATGCATATGGCCAAGTAATCGTCACATTTACAGTCACTGACAGTAATGCACACTTAAAGGTGCACTAAGCAATATTTGAAAAAGCTTTTGACCACAGTTTGGTTTGGTGCTTTCAAATCTCATCATCGTTTGGCAAAATTTGCGTAGTGCACCTTTAATGCGATTCATTGCCAATAAAAACTGAAATTATTATTATTATTTTTATTTTATTTTTTTTACGTACCAACACACCCCCATTGGTAAGTCTCAAGTGCACCTTCATTATTATTATTATTATTATTACCATTTAGAGGACAGTTATGTTGCAGATAACTTGATTTGTTGCACGTTGTGTCATCAGTATTGAATATAGTGTAATGAAAGCATTTTACATTGAACGGACAATATTTTTTAAACTCTTTAATTAAAAACAACAACTGAAAATTATTATGGAAGCTACTTTTAAACAGTAATTATTGAAAACAAAAACAATTAATTATTTATCTAAACATTAATTAAATAATTGGCTTTTTATGCAAAAATTGCATATTTATAGATTTTATTATTATTATTATTATTATTATTATTATTATTATTAGCAGCAGCAGCAGCAGTTTAGAGGACAGTTACAATGACTTGATACATTGTAAACTGTGCTTTCCATTGAACGGTCAATTAATTTTTGCATTTTTTCTCAAATTGCCATTTTTCTCAGAGAGATGATACTGAGGACCACGATAACACTCGTAGATACTGACTGCTATACGGTCTCTTGCTCAGTGCAATTCATTGCCAACAAAAACCGAAATTAATTCCAGTCTGCTAGGTTAATCCCTCAAATTGTTTTTTTTTTTTTTTTTTTTTTTTTCATTAAACATAATGATACCTGCGCAAGGTAATGGCCACTATCCGGTCTCCATATTGCTAGCGCTAATGTACTGTAAACTCTCTCTCTGGGGACCGTCTGAGATTTATTCTGGCATGAGTGTGTGTGAGTGAGCCCTGAGTGCATGAGTACTCTTCATTAATGTAAGATAATGTAGTGTTGGGAGGGTACAATGCTCAGTCCGTCCGTGCATGTTCTAAGTGGCTGAGTGTTGCCGTGTGGCTGAAGTGCGCTGCATTGCTAATGTATGCTAATCCAATAGACATGGAGCATAAGTGTCATTTATCAACTCGTTTGACAAAGTCCCGCACATTTTCACACCACTTTAGATCGCTTGTACAGAGAATTGTTCAGAAAGATAAAAATGGATGTGCTGCTAGCCTGTTTTAACACAATGCTGATTCATTTTAGGTGAGCTGAAAGTATTCATTACTCGTTCACTCCCAATGGACTGTGTGAGGCGAGCGGTGTGTGATTAATGGTTGGTCTCGGTGCCCACACAAGAGCAAAAACCTGAAAACCAGATCCCCAGACAAAAAATAAAAACACCTCACACCTGACAGAAATTAGAAGATGGCAATTTTGAATGGGCACTTGAGTTTTTAGTCCTCAAGTCCTGCCCCACTGAAGTAGCACACCTGCTCACTGGGGCCTTGATGGCAGACAAAATTTATGGTTATGAGGAAATGTGCCATGGCATTAAACTACTGTCTAATACACTGCCTTTCTTGATTTCCATTTGAGATGGACTGAAAAGCCCTTCTCCCACTCCTATTGAGTGGGCAAATGTGGCACACAATGCGTGGTCCATTGTTTCACTGAAATTAAATTGTCTGTTTGTAAATGCGAAAGTAGCAAAAGTGTATGTGAATATTTGCTTTAAGTATCTGGTCTGACCCCCTTTTGCAGCAGTAACTGCAGGTAACATTTCTTGTAACTGCTGATCAGTCCTGCACAACATCTTGTTGGAATTTTAGTCCATTCGTCAGTACAGAACTGCTTCAACTCTGTGATGTTAATGGGTTTCCTCCTATGAACTGCTTGCTTCAGGTCCTTCCACAACATTTCCATTGGATTAAGGTCCAGACTTTGACTTGGCCATTCCAAAACATTAAACTTTGCTTTTCTTTAAACATTCTTTGGTAGAACGACTTGTGTGCTTGGGGTCATTGTCTTGCTGCATGACCCATTTTCTCTTGAGATTCAATTCTTGGACAGATGTCCTGTCATTACCCTTTATAATTTGCTGGTATAATTCAGAATTCATTGTTTCATCAATGATGGCAAGCTGTCCTGGCCCACATGCAGCAAATCAGGCAAAAACCATGATACTACCACCACCATGTTTCACAAAAGGGATAAGGTCCTTATGATGGAATGCAGTGTGTTATTTTCTCCAAACATAACGCTTCTTATTTAAACCAAAAAGTTATATTTTTGTCTCATCTATCCACAAAACATTTGTCCAATAGCCCTCTGGCTTGTCCGCATGATCTTTAGCAGACTGCAGACAGGCAACAATGTTCTTTTTGGAGAGCAGTGGCTTTGTCCTTGAAAAAGTATAAAGTATATATTTTTGTCTCATATGTTTGATTGGATTTTCTTTGTCAACTTTCAGGATGTCTGATGTTCTTTTTGGTCATATTTATGCAGAAATATAGACAATTCTGAAGGGTTCACAAACTTTTAAGCAGCACTGTATGTATATGTATATATATATATATATATATATATATATATATATATATATATATATATATATATATATATATATATATATATGCGTGTGTATATATAACTTTAAAATATTTATATATATTTAAGTACAAATACACAAACACAGAGACACACTCATATAAAACCTTTGTTTCGGTCAACGCTTCTAACGTTTGAAACACACATGAAATTTACAAAGGTTTTTTATATTGTTAATTTCTTTGATATTGTGGTTGAGGCACATTCAAAATTCACAAAAAATGCAGACCTGTGCCTGCACATTATATATCAAATTGCTTTGCAAGCATAAACAGCCTACAGGCAGGATAATGAACTTGGATGAATTATACCGATAATTGTTTGTAATAAATGTAAACCTTTATTGAACATTGGTGTCTTTTATCATAGTGCCATTGCCGGCATTTTATAAAAGCAATAAGCCGCTGGAGTCTGTGGGTTGTAGTGAATTACAGCATGTGTGGGTTGAGGGTGAGGGGGGATGCTGACACTCTGCTTTGTGTAAAATCACTGTAACACATGGCCTCTCCTGGCTTATTGCTTGAATATAGTTGACTCTTGCCTGAATATATGCTAATGTGCTTTTATTGTGTTCACTTGTTTATACATAAAAATAAACAAACAAAAAAAACCCTAGAAAAAAAACCTTGAGAATTCCCCATGTGACAACTTGCCCTGGGTCTCTGTTAGACTTGGTCTTGACTGTTTACGATACTGGCTTGTGCGTTACATTACAGTGCTCACTTTGAAAGTGAAAGTGACGTGACATACAGCCAAATATGTTGACCCATACTCAGAATTCGTGCTCTGCATTTAACCCATCCAAGCGCACACACACAGCAGTGAACACACACCGTGAACACACACCCGGAGCAGTGGGCAGCCATTTATGCTGCGGCACCCGGGGAGCAGTTAGTGGTTCGGTGCCTTGCTTAAGGCCACGTCAGTCGTGGTATTGCTTGCCCAAGACTCAAACCCACAACCTTAGGGTTTGGAGTCAAACTCTCGAACCATTAAGCCGCGTCTTCCCCATTCATGTTATTATATTTGCAATATAATAACATGAATATTTGCAAGGTCATACTAATTACAAACATGCACTTAATATTTAATTATGTGGTAGAGCTACTATTGCTGCATTGATATTATTATTACAATATAATGAACTATATTAACATGTGTTACTGTATATGTAACAAGGACACTGAAATGTCCCTGAAATCCAGTGTGCTGTTCACATTAACTACATGTAAGATTGGAAAAATGATTTCCCTCTGTGCTGTTTAGCAAATCTAAAGAGACATAATCAAAAGGCTCTGTAATGTAAGACAGAGGGTGATGGATGTGAAAGCAGCAGTGAGATGCTGATAGCAGCTTTGAGCCCTGCAACCCGTTTGTCTTTTATTATCTAAGGGATTGTTTCAACGGTTATTACCACTTTGTAACAATAATGAGATGCTCCGTATGTGACTCACACCAGATCACTTTTAGCCGGCGACTCTGCATTCGGTCCACACTCTTTTAAATAAATTTATCTGTAATATGGAAAAACAGGCAAATCCTCACCTAATTAGCTGTAGTTTTGCCACTGTTTCTCTGCTAGAGGGTGTCCTGTTGTTATCAAAGCATGGAATTATATCTTCACACATAACTAACACTCCTGCTTGTTTATTTATTTATTTATTTATTAGCTTTTCACTGAGAGGCTAATTATCAAAGGATAAACTCTTCACAGAATTCCTCAAACTGAGAATAAACAGTGGGCCAATTATTTTGTGATCTATAGACTTAATTATTTTCTACAGTGAGGATGATAGAGTTTCATAAGCAGAATTGATGAGATCGGATGTCAGCAATGACTCCAGTATTGTATGTTAGGGGCCAATTAGAGATTGCAGGGCAGTCGTTTATTCTTACACTTCCTCATAATAATTTTATTAGTCAAAAACAAGAATGTCTATCTATCTATCTATCTATCTATCTATCTATCTATCTATCTATCTATCTATCTATCTATCTATCTATCTATCTATCTATCTATCTATCTATCTATCTATCTATCTATCTATCTGTCTGTCTGTCTATCTGTCTGTCTGTCTGTCTGTCTGTCTGTCTCTCCATCCATCTGTCCAATCCATCTGTTTATTTATCTGTGTATCTGTCCACCTCTCCATCTGTCTATACATCCATCCATCCATCTAGCAAAATCTACTCTCTATCTAATCTAAAAAAAAAAACAATGAAAGAAGCTGTTTTGGCGATCAGTGCAAATTGGTTAAGTATGTAATAAAATATATACTATCAGAGATTGCTCATTGAATGTAATTACAGGACAGAAGAAAAAGCTGCTTTCGAACTTTGCTTGCTAGCTGACAAGTGATGTTAGCTTGCTAGTAAGCTAATTGTTTCTATGGACAAAGGGAAATTTTTAAAGGGGCATTATGAAAGAATTTTCAAGTATCACAGTTTTTCTCAGTCGCTTCTCGATTCATCCTTGACATTTGCAAAACAGTAAGTGCATTTCTCAGAACAACTCATACAAATAGCAAAACACCATGGATTACCTGCAAAAGCCAGTCTCTTGCTCAAAATTCTTAGTTCATCTCTCAAAAATAAATATCTGTGTCAATGAACATGTCAGTGCCATCAGAATGACAAGTCCTTGTGTACGGATAAGACAGTCAAATTGCTTAGTCATGTTGTCAATATAACAGTGTACTCTGGAGGGATGTTCTAATGTAAACTATGGCTACAGTTTTGATGACAATTATTGTAAATTGTAGGTTACACCTTAGTGTATGTGGGAGTTTGATTGCAAGAGACTGGACAAGATTCACATTTACGCTTTTACTGTTTGTACTGTAATTTGTTGACAGACCATGTCATTGCCATACAGAAAGGAAAAGACAACACTGCATAGCACAAAGAAAAAAAACAAGAAAACAAAAGTAGAAATGTGAACATAGGACAATCTCCTTAGGGAAAACTGTACATGCAGTTGTACATGTAGGAATTAAAGTGCAGTCTTCCTACACCTCCTGACGTTCCAGTCTGTTGGGCCACAAATTCTCATCCACATCACAACGAATATCTTCTCTTGCGATGATTTTTTTTTATTTTGTTTTATAGTGGCTTTGCAGGCATCTGCTGTGATGTCATCACACACTGCATCCATGGCAGCCAGAAGGGTCATCTGTGTATGTGGCTGGCGATCATATACTTTCCATCTCCATGCTGAGAAAAATTCTTCAGTGGGGTTAAGGAATGGAGAGAAGGGGGGGAGGAACTCCATCAGTATCCTGTTGTGGGCTGCAAACCATTGCCTGATGATGTTGGAGTGATGGAAACTGACATTGTCCCAAACTATCATGTACTTTGGCAGGTCATCTCCAATCTGACCCTTCTCTTGTTCAAGGATGAGATCCCTGTAGAGAGTGTCTAAAAAGGTGACAAGACACTCTGTATTGTATGGCCCAATAATGGGAATATGCGTTAGCACACCATTCTCAGAGACAGCAGCACCCATGGTTATGTTCCTGCCCCGTTGGCCTGGCACATCAACTGTAGCTCTGTGGCCGATGATATTTCGTCCACGCCTTCTACATTTCGTTAGGTGGAAGCCAGCCTCATTCATGTAGATGGTTCACTTGCTTCCAGTTCCATTATACCCTATATCCAAAAGACACAAAATGAGTTTTATGAATTACATGCATTTTTATTTTGGCCAAGATACAATTACATCAAATGTATACAGCACATATTGCATCTTTTCTACAGCCATAGCAAATGTGTAAAGGTCACACTTACTGTACTGTATATCACTATACGATGTTGTACTGTTTACTGTGAGGTACAGTTGCTGCATGCCCACACATGTTTTAACTGTACATACTGGTAGCACAGCTCCTTCACTCTTTCACCATTTCTTTCAAATGGAACAGTGTACAGCTGCTTCATATTCATTTGGTGTCTTTTCAGCACCCTGTCAGTGGTTGAGATGCTGACTGTTTGGATGTTTTCAAAGATGTGGTTGTCCTCTATAATGGCACTCTTTATCTCCCTTAGTCTTATGGCATTGTTTTCTACAACCATGGTGCAAATAGCCTCCTCCTGTTCAGGTGTGAAAAGGGGCCCTCTTCCACCCCTGTGAAGTTGTCTTGCAGTCCTATGTGGAAAAAAATATAGTAATGCAAAACACAAAATTGAGTAAGATACAATCACACTGTTTAAATTATACTTACTATATATTATAAAATGCAGGTGGAATACTGTAATATTGTATGAAGCATTACAGAAAGTATACAATATTACAGTACAGTGCCTATTGTTAGATTACATACCTGTTCTGTCGACTGTTTGTGTGCCCGTCTCTCTCTCTCTCTCTCTCTCTGTCTCTGTGTGTGTGTGTGTGTGTGTGTGTGTGTGTGTGTGTGTGTGTTAAACTAGGTCTTAACTGTTCATGATACTTTCTATCTGTTTATTTATAATTATGTATATATCAACATATAGTAGTATTGTTAAATTTATCTATTATATTATCTATAAGCAAAAGATTTAATATTGTATAATTTTATTATATTTATTATATATGATATATACTTTCTATTTAATTATTTTATCAATCCATCCCTTCATCTGTATATCTGACATTACTGTTTCTTTTAGCAGATATGAGTCAAAAAGTCCATTTGAGCTGTTGGGAAATAGAGCAGGGTGTGAGTTCAATGCCAGGTCATTTCACAAGACGTCAAGGCCACTTGCTGTGACAAAGAAAATCCTGAAAAATTGAGAACATCCAGCATGGACGAGGTGAAGGAGACTGATTTTTGTTCTTAAGAAAAAAAGAAAGAACAGGTAAATGCATTGTGTAATGTTGAACCTATGCCATGGTCATATGGATCACAGTATATTAACTAAGTGGAAAAGTGTCATCTATATCCTCAGCTGCCCCTGTAGGAGGCCATTTAGAAAAGTAACATTGATGATTTGTCATAGCACTACATATAAGACTTCACTGACAATGCTGTCAGCTGCAATCTGGGAATGAAGACTAGGGGTTTTTAATGCGATTCACATGTCTGATTAAGACGGAAACTCCCCGTTCAGCATCTAAACAGCTCAATCTCTAATTCTCCACACATAGTCCTTGTGTTTTCCCCAAGGTCTCTCCACTGTCTCTCTTAAAACCTAATCAAAAGTAAGCCATCAGTGCAGCTCATCAGCGCAGACAAGCAGCCGTGCAGAATGAAAGTGTCTCATCAGTGATATTCCTCTGATAGCCCTCTAGTCGGTAACAACTTACCCACTCAGCATGTGTACCCCACAGTCCCAGGAGCCCTCACAAACAGCCATGCCAACATTCCTCCTAGATACAGTTACATTTTCAAATCTCTTTATTAATTTATGCTACTGTTTAGTCATATGGGGTGAAATCAAGAACATTGATTTTTCACTTGGGGCTTGTTCTAAGAGGCCAGGTAGAAATATTTATCGATGTATATATGAAAAAAAAAAGAAAACTTTTTTGTCTGACCATGAGTTTAATTAGATCACCTTGTACGACACAAAATTTATATGAAGTTAAAAGATATATAGATTTTATATAACAATAAAAAGCAGATACCAAATGCAATGTTTTCAGCAGAAAGCTTTTTTAATTTTTTTTTTTTTTTATGTAATAAGTTTTATATTTGTTTTATTAGGGGTTCAAGCACGTAGCACTGAAACTCTATTGCAATTGCTAAAATGTCCCAAAATCAGCAGTCTCCCATAAAAGTGATCGGACAGACCGATCGTCTGCCAAGTCGTAAAGATTTTAAACTTGATGGGAGTACTCACACCTTCTACAATGTCACCAATACTCACCCCATTCAGCCTGACGCGTTACTGCCATAAAAAATACGAAATCGCTTGTAACTCCTAAACCGTCGGTCACAGACTCAATTGCCTTATATCGTTGGGGTTCTTGGCTCACGATGGACAAAATACATCTTTGAAATTTTCAGGGTATTTTGGATTTTTTGAAAAAACTACTAGGTTGTCCTAGGTTGTTCACCCGATTGGAACTAAAACTCACCATCAAGACAGAACGGCAAAATGTTCATAATGGACCGAGCTGCTTTTACTAAAACAGCTATAATTCTTGAATGGAAAGAGATATTTTCACCAAACTTGGAACACTTATGTAAGAGCTCAATCTGAGGTCACAGTTAAAAAAACGTGGAATTCGACCACTTGGTTGTGTTATAACAAGGGGAAAAAAACCCTTAAAAATCATTACCCAACCATTAGTCCGATTGACATGAAAATTGGTATGCAATGTTTTTGTCCAAAGTGCCATAAGTGTCTCTGAGGACATTTGCGTATCTCGAAAAGCATGACCACCACCGGCCTCAAGTACCACTGCTATCAATCAAATCGTTAATTAAATATCTTTGATTCTGTAAAAAAAAAAAAAAAAAAAAAAACACTTTTGTGAACTAGTACTATGTTTTTCACTCAACCTCAATATAACCACTGCAGCACAATTCTCTGGACTCTCTAGATCAATAATTATCAAAACAAAAACAAAAACAAAAAAAAAATTAAACATGGATGATTCTAAACAAGCATGCAAAGATTCATGGAGATCGGACCATAGGTGATGCTATAACTGTTAAAAAGCTTTAAAAAAACATGTATTTCCTTAGTAAATTGACTGTATTGGCTGTAAATGATCCTGTCCATCTATGATCTAAGTGGTTACATGCTTGCTAAATAAAACATAACTCCTTTTTACACATGTTAAAAGCCTTAAAGCACTTGAACCCTGATAATTGCGGCTTGCAGCTATTTAATTTTTTTTTTTTGTAATTATCTTTTTGTAATAGTTTTGTATTATTATAATTTTATAAGACTATATAGTAATAATAAAAAAATAACAATTAAATCTCTACTTAATTAATTATATATTTAATAATAATAATTTATTAAATATATAATTAAAGTAGAGATTGAATTGTTATTTTCATAATAATAATAATAATAATAATAATAATAATTATTATTATTATTATTATTATTATTATTATTATTATTATTAATATTATTATTATTATATTTTTTATTATTATTATTTTTTTTTTTTTGTTTTTGTTTTTTTTCCAAAGGCTTAAGAAGATGAATTTGCTAAATGTTAATTGTTTGGAATGGTTTATTATTATTATTATTATTAATGAAATTGTTAATATAATAATTATTAAGGGATGCCGATATAATAATGATAACAATATAATAATGACAACTCTGGTGGCATATATGCATCTTCTTGATTTAATGAAATATTTAGTGTGAAATGCAATAATTAAGACTGATTTTGGGGTAAGAAGATTCATAGTTGAGCTGTCACATGCTTGGACAAGCTCCAAAAACACTCAGCATGAAAATTATAAAACGCTCACTGCATTCAAAATCAACTTATTTTTGGGAGGAAGCACATGTTTCGCTATCTGCGGCAGAACAAACCCAATCACAGCATCAGTTTGGCTGGGTATTAAAGCAGGTTATGTTGCTTTATTGAGCATCCAAATCTGTGTGTGCCGCTTGCAAGAGCAAAAAAAGAGTCGACGGATGCCAAGTGAAAGCATTTGGGAAAAGAAACAGAGAAGGCAAAACATCTGGCCTCTAGTTTTTAATTAGAGTCTGTTCACCTTTGGGATTATTTTTAGTTCAGGTGGTGAGGGATTTCTCCTCCTTGCGGACCACCTGACAACAACGCGAAAGCACCTGTGTTGTTGAAGTGAGAGAAACAGACCAAATGTTCGCTTTTGTTTGAGCTACGTGCTGTAAAATAAAGAGACACGTGAGGCGACTGACACCAAAACTCACCGTTTCTCTTCGGCTACATTAGAAACGACTACCAAAAGACTTTTTAACCCTGCCCCGCACCAAGGGCAACTGGAGCAAACCACAAAGTATGGGATTCTTGGATGGGAGAGCGCATGACCAATGGGAGGACACTTAGCCCAGGGAGATGCAAAATCGATTCGGTTTCACTTATCAGAGTCTACTGAGAGATGAGTTTGCGTGGTATCCATAACAGATTCAGAGCAAGCCTCCTGCTGAGAAACTCACCTCAATTTCCACAGAGCCGTGCTCCTGCTCTGCTTAGCCAGGATCGAGCACCAGATTTTTTTATTTTATTTTATTTTTTGAAGGGGGAGGGGGGTAGGTAGAGTATTTTTTGGTTGGCGGGAGGTTTTATTGCTAGCGGCTACGGGTGATGACACTAGCTGGTGTGATTGAGAGTGAGTAATCACGAGTGTCAGGCCCGTTCTCAATAAAACCTGCTCGCACAAAGCAAGCTTCTCTTTGATTGACACTTTCTTATAATCCGCCATATGAATTCCGGGAAGCTTATTATGGCTTTTTTTTTTGTTGTTGTTGTTGTTGTTACTGGATGCTGTAAGCACTTAGTTTGTCCGTATCAACGGGTCTTTCAACCTGTGTACATTTCCATTCATATACGGGGAGAAATCATTCTTCAGACAGTCTAAATACATTCATAAGACAGGAACGCCATGGTTTCAGATAACATGATTCGTTTCGCTTGGTGAGAAAACCGAGTCATCATGCTGGGAGATAGATGTTGGCGATATTTTTGACCAGGCCGAATGCTGAGTGTTGGAACTAATCATTTCCTTCTCCACCCCATAGAGTGCTGTCACTCAGCCCCACTCTAATGCAGACATAATCATAGCAAGGGGATGAGGAACTTTTCATGTTTAATTAATAATGCTAATGAAACTCAATTAGCACGGCTAATGAAAAATGCATTCAAATGAGAGATGAGCTTTATCCTTAAATAACAAGCCTCCTGCACTGGATTTGGTGTCCTATTACATGCTAATTAGACTGCACTGGGGACTGTTAATTTAACGAGCACACATCATTTTCATCTTCTCCATAGTGGAGGGGTGCAGGACCGGTGGGTGTGAACGAGAGAAAGAACGGAAGAGCGCAAAGGAAGCATCTAAGCCAGTCTCACGTCCAGCCTTCTGTATTAAACATGTTTCTGATTAATAGTCGTTCTCTGTTAACTGAACATTTCTATAAGCTTGACTGAAGTCAATTTACTATGCTCAGATTTTTTTTACACACCACTTGACAAAATCTAGGTCTTTCTCCTGCAATCAAATTTAAAGGGGTCATATGATGTGATTTCAAGTTTTCCTTTCTCTTTGGAGTGTTACAAGCTGTTCGTGAATAGATCCCTAAAGTTGCAAAGACTAAAGTCTCAAACCTAAAGATATATTCTTTATAAAAGTTAAGAATCGTCCACGCCCATGTATAAGTCTGGATGTTGGAATGTTTACATAATGTCGCTCAAATGTTCACGCAAAGAAAGAAGGCGTATTGTTGCTGCCACCACCGCTGCGATGTTGTGAAGATGCTGTGTGTTTCGTTGTGAAAGAGAAATAACTTTGTTTGGTCTTCCAAAAGAGGACACAAATCAGTGGTTAAGTTGTATTTACAATACTGCTCCAGAACAGTTCAACCCAAATATTCAGATGTGTGCAGCGCATTTTATGGAGGACTGTTTCCTGATCCTGGTAGAGTAGACTACAATGCCGGCGCTTCTGACTCACAGACATGGTTTTGTTTAAGCGGCGAGATGCTACCCAACGCATAAAAATACAGTATAAGTCATTATAATCCATAATTATGTCCCCACTGGATGCTACAAATGCCTAGTTTATAATGGGTTTTAATGTTTTTTTCTCGTCACTCCAGGACATGGCATCACAACATGGTAAGGGGCGTAACATTTTCATCACACGCGTTAGGTATTTGGCCAATAACAATGCACTGGATAGCTGTCCAATCAGAGCACACCTCGCTTTTCAGAACGATGAGCTTTGTAAAAATCAACAAAACAATTATGTACAGTACATGGAAAATAATGTGTTTTTGAACCTTAAACCACATAAACACATTTCATTACACCAAATACACAAAATAATGTTCTTTTAAGCAACATCATATGACCCCTTTAAACAGTATCTATAAAAGTCTTCAGAGTGCTGAGTTATATGTAAATATGTTTTTTTGTGCATAATTATTTACACAGATTTTATTTTCCTGTTGCAATTAACTATAAATGCTCATATAAAGAAGTCAGTAAACTTAAATTAGTAACAAAAAAATAAATAAAAAAAATGTGCATTTTCTAGCAATCATGGCTGCAGTAATGATCAGATGATGGGGAATATGTTTTGAGTTTGTATGGCCTGAGATATACGAACATGTAGTGAAAATGATTTTTAGGTTAAAATAAATAAATAAAAAGATGGACGTCCACCCCTAAACTTTTTTTTTTTCACTTTAAACCTAATCCTCAGTAGGCTGTAAGTAGACTGAAAAAAATAAAAAAAAATAAAAAAAATAAATACTTAAACTAGCCTTAACTGGTTGGATGGTCTGGTTTAAAGTGGTCTCCCAGACTGACCAGTGTTTATATTGTTAAAGCGATAGTTCACCCGAAAATGAAAATTTGATGTTTATCTGCTTACTCCCAGGGCATTTAAGATGTAGGTGACTTTGTTTCTTCAGTAGAACATAAATTATGATCTTAGCGTCAGGCGTTGCAGACTTAGAAGTGCCTTACCACCACCTATCTCTCAAGTGGACCATTGACACTCCTAATTGAGATTGTAGAGTGTTAATGGGCCATTTGAGAGATTGGTGGCGGTAATGCACTTATAAGTCTGTGATCCGACATAAAGTAAGCAAGAAGAAGAAGATGATGTCTCAGGCACCTGCTGCTATGAAGCGCGTTCACAAGAGTTCTAACAGTTTGGACATTGCGTGAATCAGAGGTTAAAAAACAACAACTTTTAAATACTAAGTTTCTTGCACAGACCGATCATTTTGTGTCTTTACACATCAATGTATCATCACGAGCCACAGGGTTTAATATGGATTTGTCTGTGCATGTTTTTTTTTTTTTTATCTCATAGATTCTGTTACCATTTGCCATGCATTGTACGACTGACAGTATGCAACGACTGGAGCTAAAAATCATAATTTGTGTTCTACTGAAGAAACAAAGTCACCTACATCTTGGATGCCCTGGGGGTAAGCAGATAAACATCAAATTTGAATTTTTGGGTGAACTATCCTTTAACTAAAAATAAAATGATTTAAATGATTTCGCTAATTGAAATAAAGCTGAAATAAAATAAAATTAAAATATCAGATGAAAAACAAAAATTAGACATTAAGTTAAAAATTAAGTTTAAGTACTAAAATGACAAAAACTAAAATTAAAGCTAAATATATACTGTATATATTGGGGAGGTAGTAGTTGTTGTTGTAAGAAAGAAGAAAACAAAATGATGCTACTTTTTTATTTTTTTAGCTAGCTGTAGTTGTAGTTGTAAGTGTTTGATTTTAGAAAAAAAAATTAATAAATGAATAAAATAAATACAAATAAACATCAAGTTCCAACCCTAAATGTAACCCAAGTAGGGCAAGTACAATGTACAAAAATGTATATATATGAGTATGTATGAGTTAGACTGTTCAAATTCAAACAAATTTGCCAACAATTCACCAAACCACAAAACAGAGGAAAAAAAAATAAAAATCAATGTGTGCGTTGGTTTTAACACAACATTTACTTCTACTGGACAAACAAAAATTTCACTATTTGTTTTCCAATAGTGATACAGCCCACTCCAACTGTTTCAGTTTAGTACACTTTGATCTTGACACTGATTTACACAGATTTCTTTACATTTATTTTTAGCAAATAAATATTTTTTGGGGAAATTATATCAATGTTTGTCTGGTGAACTCCAACCTGCAAAACATTGTACCATGCAAATTGAGTTCAGCAATCATTTTTGGCCCGTATTTGCATTGTTACCTGATTTGTATGAAGAGGTCTTTAGCAGGTGGTCGATGACAGTACTATAGGGGGTTTGTCAGTTATTGTTTGATCTAAAAAAAAAATAAATAAAAAAAAAAAATGCAGTTAATAAAGATACACAATATTTAACCCACATAAATATGATACTATATGCATGTTTTTATAGGCCAAGCTTTTAGCACTTTAACAATATACAAAAAACCTATAAATGGTCAAAGACCCAGTTTCACTAAATCAAGTGCTAAAAAAAAGCAGAAGGCATGCACAAATAAATGACGCCATCAGCGGGCGTGATTTTATCTTTGTTTTTGTGCATTAGGTACAAAACTAATGGCGGCACAACCGTTTACAGTTTGTTCATCCACTGCAGAAGGTGGTAGACTGTCACACTGCATCTGTCCTTCTTTCGGCTCCCTGAACAGAGTAGCGACATCCCAGCTCATCCGTGGAAAATGCTGTTACGCCCCATGGGGAAGGGCTTGTGATCGGCTGCCTGTCTGCATGATCCCCCCTTGAGCCCTGATTCTATCTCCGCATTGGGCCATTAGCCAGCTCTACATGCTTAGATACACATGACTCCAAGGTTTCTGCTTTCCTTGGAATTAATGCAGCTTATCACTGTGCCATAAGTGTGTTGTTGGTGACATATAAAGTTTCCCGCTCCTGAATGATAATTAGATGTTCTGCATGGTACACTACTCGTGGTGAGGCAAAATGTGGGAAGTGGGTTTGTTGTGTGCGCTGTCACCTACCGTACCGTATGTGTGTGTGTGTTCATACATCTTTGGGTGTGTGCGAAGGCAGGAGAAGGTGAGAGAGTGAGCGAGCATGTCTTGCTTGCACTCTCTTACATGGACTGTGAGTCTGGCAGAGGCCAGCGGGGGTTTGTGTGTTGCCATGGTAATGTGAGGCAGGCTTGAAAGAGCAGTGCGGTTTGCCCAACAGGACATGTCTTAAATGGACCAAAGGAACACATGTGAACCTCTTTTCCTCTCTCTGCCTCTTTCTCTTTTCAGTATTCATCATCTTTATTTGCAGAACGTTCTGCTTGTAGCACTAAGAATTTCTTTGCCAGGTTATAATGTAATATATTAAAACCTCTCTGGCTAATGTGGCTGTAATAATATACTGTGCCATTTTTCCTGTTCTTCATTTAATTTGATTTATATTTTTTCATATTTCAAATCATGACCGTAGCGATTGTCATATTTCGGGAAAAAAGGTTATTAACAAAAATGTGTGTTCTGTGCTAGTACAGTTTGAGATATGCCAGGAAAAATAAACATAATTAGGGGGTCTGTAATTCAGAAATAATTATTTTTAATAAAGTGTTAAGACTTTATTTCTGACCTAAGGTAGCCTATGTGCTTCATGTGGTAAATATCTAAATTAACTGGTCTTATTAAAGTAAAAATAATATTTAATAAGACTACATTAATAAGAGTACTATCACAATCTCTCCCCGGACTCCATTTCCCATAATCCTTTGCCCGGACTCTTGAGCACTCAACAATTGCAGTTACCTGTCTCTCAGGACTTCATCAGTCACACACTATAAGAATGGCACACACACACTCACTTTGCTGCTGGTTTTAATGCTGCATTCACTCCATGTTGTAATTACTGTGATTTAGAGATGACAACACGTGATGTTCTACTTGGAGCTGTTCACACCCTTGTACTCGGTACTATCGCACTATCAATGCCTAAACATATTACCTAATGAACCTGAGGTGGTCAGGTGGTAGTGGTACAAGTTGTAACTCTCAGAAAACTCCCAATTTACAAGTTGTACTTACAAGTTCTATGAGGACATAAATGTTTTTTACAAGTTTTTGTAATCACGGTAATTACGATATGGCGTGTACACACCTTAAGCCTGTAACATTTTCCCAGTTTCCGTGTTCCCTTGTTTCCTTGCCTTGCCTTAGTGTTTCTTTGAACTTGGACTCTTTCCATGTTTTGATTGTTTGCTGTCTGCCCTGACCTTGCGCCTATTTGTTGGATTACTCTTTTGGACTATTCTTGGATGTTATTGTTTGCTGGTGATTAACCCTGCCTGTTTGACCATGCTCTTTTAATAAAGCTAGCATTTGGACCCACAACTCTGGTGTCACGACCCCTACATTACAGAAAATGGAGTCCAGGGGGTAAAGTGGCAAGAGTCTGAAATGGAGTGCCCTCTAACAAAGCTCACAAGCACTCCAGCTAGAGATTGTGACAAGTACATTCCCTGCCAAAAATAAGTTTAAACCAGGCTAAACTGGTTTGCTGTTCTTAGCCGGTTTAAACTGGTCTCCCACCCTGACCAATGGTGTTATTGGGAATAAAAATATAACTATTAAAAAAAGTTTTTATTAAATTAAATAAACCCGAAATAAAACATAAATATCAGGTGAAAAACCAAAAATATTGGGATTGCATTGGGAACTAAAATAAAATAAGCTGAAGTAGTAAATTACTAAAACTAATATATATATATATATATATATATATATATATATATATATATATATATATATATATATATATATATATACACACACACACACACACACACACACACATACAGGGGTGCACATAATTTTTTCAGCCTGGTTCAGCCATAATAGAACCTGGAGATTTGGTTTGGTCCTCACACTGCATATAGCGTGACCCATTAAATATAACTATAAAATAATAATAATAATAATAATAATAGTTATAATATTATTGGACTTTATTATTTTTTTAAATAAAATAATAAACTAAATAATAATGTGTGATAATATTATTAAAAATAAAAGGTAGGCCTAGTATTAAATACAAATACAATTATTTTATAGTAAACTTAAAAATAAAATGCTAATATTTACTACTACTTTATTTGTTTGCCTCTTTAAGAAGAATCACTTTATATAAATGCATTATATATACTATATATATAATGCATACATATACACACACACACACACACACACACACACAAACAGAACATTTGAAACATGGTTCGTTTGAGCATTAATGTGCAACTCCTGTATGTCACTGTAATATTCTTAACCTTGATTACAATTGTCATCCATCAAAATTATACTAGCACGACACTGGTTTGTTTCATCCAGTCAAGAGCTGTAGTTTGCTTATCATACACTCATGCAGCGGTCGGGTGTTTTGAGCTGCTGTTCAGTCTGTATTTCACACAGCGCAATGAGAAATGGCATGAGCTGCTCTGAAACACAGAATAGCACAAAATAGGCCTAAGTAGCCTACAAGAGAGGTGGTGCTGGTATTTAAAAAACATATTTTTTATATCAATCATAAAACTAGTGAATTGAATATACTTTAATTTTAAGTTATCTCCCTGGAGGAGAGCACTCTACCCTTTGGAAAATAAGTGAAAAAAGAAAGAGCAATTCTCACTCAAGCTTCTATTTATCACAGGTCAGTGTTTGGCATTCTAAATTTGCTGAGACAAGGAGCCGCCGCAAACGTGGGCCGATACATTTACAAATCCTCGCTCGCTCAGAGATCTTTATTTAGAGAAAGAAACAAGGAGGAACAATGCTGAAATGCAGAAGATTGAATGTAACCTTTTCCAAACGGAATCAAGCCTGACATGCATTAAATTAATATCACAAATCAGTTTGAGTGATTTGCTTATTTTGTACACAATCATTTTAGTTGGAAGAATCTGGTCTGCCATGTATCCAGGCAACCGAGTCTTGTGTTTGTGACTCCTTTGGGAATAACAGTGAAAGGGAAGATGTACATTTAAATTAGGTTAAAACGACATTTTGTTTCTGCTCTACATTTCTTTTTTATCACCAGTCCATTAACTCCTGTCAGGTCTGTCATTCCCTCAATCTGCTTTCCTTATTATTAAGCCTCTTTGCCTGTCACACTGTACTTAACGCAAACAAAGCAACAGGAGGAGGAATCCTCAAAAGTGGAGCATCACCGTGATTGGGTTTGGGGTGACATGCAGCCCCGAGCGCGGACACCGTTTTTTTTTTTTTTTTTTACACACATCCTTGAGACGTTTTCACACCCTGGCCTTAAGTGCAGCATTGCCGATGTGAACAGGTGAATGCACTCGTACTGTGAAGCGTCCAGGTAAGTGGCCCACTTTCCCACTTAGAATGGTGATGTCATGACCTGGTACTGAAAAACACCTGGGGGAACAAGCTTCAGAGTGTGAATGAGATCTGTCAGTCAGAAAAACACAATGCAACATGGGCATGAGCTGACATTTAGCCGCCACTGCTGGCCTGTTGTGAAGCTCTGTCAAAATATGTTTTTTAAATAAACAAAAGCTTGAAAACACTTTGCCTGCAACTCGTCTAATCCACTACAGTTAAGCTGTGTGGGTCTGACAGGGACTCGGATGAGAGCATTTCTGGCTAAGACTGAAAATTTTGCCACAAACAAGACTTATGATGCCTTTTTCACACACACACACACACACACACACACACACACACACACACACACACACACACACACACACACACACACACACACACACACACACACACACACACACACAGTATTGTGTGTATACATTACATTGGAAATAAATGACATAAAGGAAGTTTCATCTGATGTCCTAAAATGACTAAAACTGAATAAAAAAAATACAATTTATAAAGTAATAAAAATGCACAAAATTACCTAAACAAAAATGAAGACTTGAAATTTAAAATAAAAGCTAGCTCAAAATATTTTGTCAAAAAATATTACTTTTATTTAGCATGGATGCATTACATGAATCAAAAGTGACAGTTAAAACATTTATAATGTTACACTATATTTCTATTATAAATGCTGTTCTTTTAAACTTCAATGATTCAAAAAAAAAAAAAAAACCTTTTCCACAAAAATATTAAGCAGCACAACTGAATGATCATGTGACTCTAAAGACTGGCGTAATGATGCTGAAAATTTAGTACTGCATCACAGGAATGCGTTGCATTTTAAAAGATATTCAAAGAGAAATCAGTCATTTTAAAATCTAGTAATATTTCTTTCTTTTTTTTTTCTTTTTTTTGATCAAATAAATGCAACCTAGGTGAGCATATAAGACTTCTTTCAAAAATGTTTAAAAAAATCTGATTAACCACAAAGCACCAAAGTGGCTGCAGTTCTGCAATGCTGGCTCAATATTTAGTATTCCCACCCCCTTTTTTTGTAATAAAATAAAATGTTTTGAAATTTTAAATCATACCAAATCCTGATTTACATTACAGCTAGCTGTTCTGCAGACTATTTTTGATGTGTTGACACTAAATTATCCAAGTGGAACACACTGGTGGTGTTGAGTTCTCATTACACAAAAAAAAAAGGTCCATAAAATGTCCATGAAAGTGCTCCCCGACTCAGTTCGCTCATTTGAAAACACCGACAACTACTCATAAATCAATGCTCTTTGAGAAAAATGGTTATTGCAGACATTCAGAAATAACACTTCTAATGACATAACATTACTTCAGATTAAAGTTTGAAGTGTTTTTTGACAGCTCTGAAATGATTTATGAAATAAGATTCATGAAAACGCTCTCTATATATTCTCTAGGGTCTCTCTATAGGTTCTGTATTCTCATTCCTGTCAAATAATGAAATTACACTTCATTTTTCTTGCTTTCTATCTATCTATCTATCTATCTATCTATCTATCTATCTATCTATCTATCTATCTATCTATCTATCTATCTATCTATCTATCTATCTATCTATCTATCTGTCTATCTGTCTGTCTGTCTATCTATCTATCTATCTATCTATCTATCTATCTATCTATCTATCTATCTATCTATCTATCTATCTATCTATCTATTTATCTATCTAAACATTTAATTTAGCCATTTGTTAAGATTGTCATGTAATTATACAGAAACTTCATTAGTTCCTTATCAAGTACTAATTCAGTACTATATCAGACTACAAGCATTTAGCGGAGCCTGATGCCAGAAACACCTGTCGAGGCTAAGCAAGTGTGGGCAATGATAACCTGAGAAATCTTTCCTGACTTTCTGTCATCATTAAAATTCCCAAGGCACTTCTTGCAGGAAAGCTAGGGTGATAACCTGGCACCTTGGACAAATTTCCCACTGTGGCCCATTGCTTTTAGCCTCCTCCATCAAAGAGAAAATTCTCCCCTGCCCCTCAATGATAAGTGGTGAGTGCCCATGGCCAACCTGAGTATACCTCTGCAAGATTTACAGTGTAATTACATATGGAAGTGCCCAGTAAAAATAATGAACAACATGCACTTTTATATAATTATGTTGTGGAACAGTCTATGATTGTTGTTGTTGTTAATTATATTAATTAAAAGTAATTAATTAGCAGCATGGGATCCATAATGTAAAACATTGTAGAGTGATTTAGTATCTAATTTACTAAAAAAAAAAAAAAAACACCTTTACCAAAAGAAATAATAATAATAATAAAAATCGCCAGACTGACACACTAATTCCTCAAGGATCCTGATTATACAAGTGCTATTGATGAGTTTTCAAAACACTCTTAAAATTGACAGCTTTGAGTGAAAAGTTTCTTAATGCCACTTCAGACTTGAGGGATCCGCAAAAGGCCATTTTCACAAAAAGAATGTATTCAAACAAAACATCAAATGTTCTCCCCAGTGAGGAAATTACTACAAGGTTTTATAGTGTTTTATAAGCTCCAGCAATTTTGAACCTAGTTTAGACTTCCTTGTCTATGGTTTATGAATCTCTACTTTTAGAGAGATTTTAAGCTTCAGCAATTACGAAACTCTGTAAAGGTCTAAAATGAAAACTCTCCTTCCCTTTAAAACTGTTTAGTGGTCACAAATATGTTATTTGCTGAGGGCAAAATAGCATCTAAATTTAAAAAAGCTGTTATTTGCATCACAATTCTATCAAATTATGTTTCCTCAACATCATTTTAAGGTGGCTCGTTCAATTGCAAGACCTTGTTTTGGGTGGAGCATGCTTATTGTTAAAATGACATGTTTTATTTACATTTAAATGATGTGTCGCAGAGAATCAAGTTCAAGGTTTTCTAGTTGTGGCACACAATTACTTTTTGCTGTGAGTAATTATGACAGCTTTGTTATTTTTCCTGTGCTCCAAATATTCTCTCTATAAACAACAATCTCTGTTTAAATGTCAAAATGCTTCTATATTTGGTTCTCGCCACCCCGAGCCTCTCTTGACCCTCAACCCCAGCCAAGTCTTAATGGCCTTTTCTCCTACCGTAAGCAGCCGGAATATTTACAGTATACATACTCTTCTTCTGTTTCTTCAGAAAAGCATGTCCACAGTTCACTGTAAGGTCGTCCACCTCTTATTCCGCTCCGTGAACATCCCTCTCATGCCGCAGGGCTGCAGGGTGTGTCTGAGGAGGCGGTATGAAGGAAGGTCAGCACATCTGGCCATATTCTGCATGAGTTGAAACTGCTGCAGGAAGGTGAGGATAAGGACATATGTATCTTAGTAACTGTTTTTACAAAGTACAATGCTATTATTTCAGATTTTGGAATAGAAAACTTTGTATTATTAAAGATTCTAAAGATATTCTGAATAATATTCATTACTGGATCCAAGTGACATCCACTGTATGGACATAAATCCCATAAATCCCAAAATTTCTAAACACAGTCTTTATTACCTATGCATTGTTGCTACTCCACTAAATGTGTATTGTTTCAAGGATGTTTTTATATAATTTATTTTTACCAGAAAACAAGTAAAATAATAAGAAACTCATCAAATAACAAAAAACGTATAAAAAGTCATTTTTGCACAATGATATCTAAATGCAGCAACACAGGTGAGGTGTAAAAGAATGAAGGGAAAGAACTAAATTAGAATTATGTTGCTAACCAGATTCAATCTAACATATTTTATTTATTTATTTATTTTGCAGTGATGCCATAGGAGAACTGTTTTGGATTCCCCAAAGAACCTTTCAGTGATCAGTTAGTAATTTTTTTTTTTTTTTCTTAGTGTGAAGAACATTTTAATAATCTAAAGAAAAAGAACATTGTGTGTATTTGAAAGGTTCTGGAGATGTTAAAGCGATACTATGTCATAGTATGAACAGGACGATTTGAGAGTCACACCAGGTTTGAATCCTGAACACTGACTGTGTGAACGTGCACTAATTGCTAAACTACGACTCAAGACAGTTCAGCATATCTGAAGCAATTTTAACACAAATAAATTGTGTGCTCAAGAGTTCAGATGAAATTTTGTGTTTAGGATACCCTTTCTCTTAAGGTGCTGCTCACGGCAAGGTGAAGGTAATGCCTTCGGCGGCAGACAATACCCTGACACTGCGCTCCCAACACTTTTTATTACAACATCAAAGAGGTACAGATCATGTAAACACAGAGCACATTACATCAAAGCAGAAGACTTCATGTTTAAACCCCCTGACTCCCTCTTCCTCTCTCTTTTCAAACACCTGCATTTACTCTGCAAATAGGGCCAGTCGTGGTTATTTTGTTTTTCCACTCTCCTCGGCTCGGAAAACCATGCTCTGGCTGCTGGGGGAATGTTTTCTTTGTTCCCAGCCAGAAGACAACGAAACTCTGCTGAGTCCTTTTGTGAATATTATCCAAAGGAACATGTAACGTATGTGCAGAAGCATATAAAGTACCGTACCACATGCACCTGGGAACAGATGTACACGTGTTCCATATATTAAAGTCAGAGTTAAGCCTATGCCACAAAGTTAGAGCCGGTGGATTCATATATTATCAGAATGTTCCGCTGGTGGAATGGGATCATATCTTCAAAGCTGGTCCATATTGACATTCAGCTACTTCCGAAAGTGTGTGTGCGATAAACTGGCAAATGAGACTGCAAGAAGCATGCAATTCAGACGAAAACACGTACGCAAACCTGATATTCTGCAAAACTAGGTGTGATGTGTTTGTGAAAGACAACAGGGTAACATGTTTCACCAGCTGAGGATTTGTACAAAGAGCCAATTGTTAACAACTAATTACAGACACTCACTGCAATAATAAATTAATAGCGTTCCAAGGGGCAGAAATAATCCTAATGAAAAAAGCAGCTTAAAACGATACCAAACCTAGAGAAATGTGCAAATAGACACTGCTTGTGCTAATCCACTCAAATCTGTGATATTGATTCAAAAGCATTTTTCTCTTCTTTTCCTTTTCTCTTCTTTATGACAAACCATTTCATTAGACCACTGTATACTTAAGAGGCTTAATATGCTGTTTCCTTGCTGGCTGTCTTCGCTGCGTTTGGTGCATGGGTAAAAAAATGAGCATGATAGATATTAAAGCAGAGCTCTATCACTGTTGGCCATGTCGGTATGATGAGAGCCCCACTGCATATCCACACAGATGTAATCCCACTAAACAACCCGATGGCAGATAGCCTAGAAGGTAGAAAACAAGCATCTGCTGGAGGAGTAAGCAGCACGGCAGGGAAAGAGGTGAAACATGGCTGGGAGCATGTACAGAGACATTAAACATATCTCTGAGAAAGAGAGACGAGACACAAAGAGCGAGAGAGAGAGAGATCTCAAAAGCAAGTAAGATGACTAATTTGATCACCAACTACTTTGGTATTCAAGTTAAGACATGTCAGGACATGTTGTATGTTTCTTGGTGGTAATTGCTGTGGATGACAACCCTTACGAAAAAGAAGTTTATTCAAGTGTGCTATTAGTATACTTTTTTTAAACTAAAAATAGGAAAGTATGCTTTTAGTTTACTTTTTATGTACTCCTCAGAAATATGCATAAAATTACATTTAAGTATACTTGACTTATACTTACAAAAAAGTCTAAATATACTTGAACTTTACTTAAGTATACTTAATAAAATAAACTTGAAGTATACTACTTTTTGGTAAGGGAACGCGTGAAGTGCCAAGGTAAAATCACTTGTACTAGTTCAGCTACAGCAAATACCAGTGTAACGGGTTCAATATCAATGGAGCAGGTAACAAATCTGTTAAGAGCTGTTTACATAGTAAGGGTTCTTGTGAAATCGAACAGATGCAGGGAAAGTCGCAGGGAAGTTGACAAAACAGTGCTATGTATCAAAGTTTGAATCATCTGTTTAGTATGTTTACCATGTTTACCTAATCCAATGATTAAAAGACGGATTGCAAGAATAATTCCTCTATGAACAGCTCCTCTGTGGATGTCTTGGCTAAAGCATGGTGTCCCAGACAGTGGTTCGCTGAACAGTAGGGGGTTCATGAGTTGACTAAAAGTAATTTATAAAATCATGGAAATATAAAATTAAAATAAACAGGACTCCACAATTAATTAAAATAAAAATGAAATTGCAATTATGGCCTAACAAATTAAGACATTGCAGAAGTTTGCAGTTTGGCTGCTGTACTGCATGTTTCAGATCAAAGAGTGGCACTATGTTCATGTACACACCAGCAGCTCATGATCCGGTGGTTTCAGCGTCACTGATAAAGTGCACTTATGAACTAGTTTATTTGGTTCTGATTAATAAGAGTCCTCAGTTCAGTTGTCTAGTTAGTTTTTCCCTTTGTTTTACTCTAAGAAACCAACAGTTTCTGTTTGACATGGTCCTGATTCTTATTGCTATTGCATTAGAGCCTATGTTTAAGTTCACTGTGTTATGTGGTTGAAGATTTTGGCTAGATGTTATTCTGTTTGGTTCCTTGAGTAATGAACTAAAGGCCTCCAGGGTATCTCCTTCATCGTGTGCTGTATTGTAAGATAATAGAATTATATTAAAATAAGTAAATCTATCATTCTATTATTACAATAGTAATATATTTTGTCTTATTTTCTTATACTTAGCATTAATAATAAGAATAATATTAAAAAACTGTGCCTTTGTATATTATTAAATATTAAAAAATGTAAAAAAAAAAAAGTATAATTTATCTAGTTTTATTAAGCCATTACATTTATAAATATACTTTTATTATACAATTATTTATATTATTTAATACAACTTAAAATGTTAAAAATGTATTAGTATACACAGAAATAAAAAAAAATCATATTCAGGATATAAAAATATAATAAGAATCAATCAGTCAATAAAAATTTGAATAGTAGTTACCTGAATGCGAGGTATAACACTACTGTTAATAATGTGTTAAGAATTTTGCTCTCAAAAGTAGACTTCTTCAACACTGCACGTTAAGGACACAGTGTAACTGAGGTTATTCTGTCTGCACTCAAGCTGCTCTCAAAGTTGCCTGATGCCTAAAGCACAAAGTCATGACATACAGAATTCATAAGTCACTTCTTTCTAGCCTGATACTCTCTTGTCTGTCCTACAACCTACAAACAGTTTCTGCCCTGTTAGATCCTCCAGAGGGGAACCAAGGTGGGTCATGTCCTGAATCCAGCCGGAGGAGGGTCAGGTTTCTGCTTGACACCCCAATCATCAAAGCATTACAGCTGAAGTCAAAAAAATAAAAAAAATAAAATCACAATAGTTTTAATGTATATTTTACAAAGCAGAACATAAATAATATAAAAGGGATGGAATTTGTATTGAATTCACAGAGCTTAAAGTTTAGGCTGAAATGTCAGAACAGATGTCTGGAAGAAAATAGATCTCCCTCGGACTGTTTTCACATTGCCCTCTGTCTCAACTGACATGTTTTACCAACCATTACAGGGCATCTATGCACTGACTGCCCAGCTTACATCTATAGCTCTTCTTTAATTAACTCACAGGATGTTCTGTTTTACCCGCAGTAAGGGGATGATGAAGGGGATGATGGCTCATGTTGCACCAGAGTCTGTAATTGTCACAGAAATTGTCACAGACTCATTCTTTATTCTCTCTAAATTAAGTCATCTCTCTTGTTCTCCAAATTAATCCACTCCATCTAAACCTACCTGGCCCCTCCCCCCCATAACAGAAACCCCTCCCTTTTACTCTATTCCTCATGCTCATTAAACTATAATGTGGTTTTAATCAGCTCATCACCTCTGGAATAGATCTGTGGAGACAATTTCTCCTCTCAGAGGAAAACTGCACAGCTCAAAAGGTCTTTTATTGCACTGGAGACTTTAAAAATACGTTTCATATGAGTAGCGACAATGATGTTTCTCCTACAGTTCCTATAAGAAATACAAACACTTGAATTTTCTTTGGATAACCAGACAGCCCATCCCATCTTACAAAACTGGTTGAGCTAATGTGCATTTTAAATATATAAAAAATCACACTTCACATTTGAAGGAATATTACATGTTCAGTACAAGTTCATTCAGGCAGCATTTGTGGCATAATGTTGATTACCTCAAAAATAATTTGGACCCTAAAATGTTTATTTATAATTTGGTACCCTAAATTTATTTATTTCATTTTATTTATTATTATTTATTTATTTATTTATTTTTGAGAAAAACATGCCGTTTACAATTTTATAAAATCATTTACATAATTTAAACTTGCATATCATTTAACTCTGTAAAGAATGATAGTAAAAATAAATAAATAAATAAATAACGGAATGGTTTATAGAAAAATTTGTAATATTAAAACAAATCTAAAACATGCATTCAGTATTGTCTTTTTTGTTGAATATCATATTCAAAATACTGCTGGAGGATATAAAGCTCATAGAGATGGAAAAACTCTTCAGTTTTATTCAAAGGCTTCATATTGGCATTTATATTGCCTCCCCACCAGAAAAAAACACCCTGAAGGCACATACTTTTACTAACTATAAAATTATAAACTATCAATCAAATGAGGCATGTATTAGATTATGTACAACAGGTTTTATAACAATGCTTTAATCAAGTTAATAATTTAGAGGCCTTAAAAAATGTGAGTATCAAATATGATGCAACAAAGTTGGATGCAACAAAGTTAGAAAAGGTTAGTAATCAATTTTCCACTTAAAAAAAAAATTTATTAATACACATTTTTTATATCTTGTGGCTATATTATTGCAACAGAGTTTTTATATGCTTGGCCCCAGTCTTTCACTGTAACATAGATTTGTCATTTTTCTTTCAAGAAAAGAAGGTACAAGTGGGAAATAATTTCTCTGCCAATCAATATTGTGTCAGAAATGCTGTCAGAATGTTCTCAGAATATTCCTTGATAGTCTCTCTCCTTTGCATTTAATATCATTGCTGTCTTGGAGAAACAATTGAGATATTAAGATCGCAATTGTAATTTTTCTTTCTTATGGGCTTTTCCCTCTCTCCTCTGTGAGTTAAATAACTACTGTACACTGCCTGAGACAATACAAGGCCAAACCTTTCTCCACTGTTTTTGACCAAACTTATATCCGGCCCATAAATGAAAGCACCCAGAGTCAGGAAGCGTAAATAAAGTAAATTGCTATAGGATGCCATAACATGAGGCTGTAAGAAATAGAGGGTGAAGTGACAGTCATTTAAAAGCTCATCTGGCTGGGCTGGCATGATGTTACTCAACAAGACAAATGGCTGGAGTAGTCAGCTTGCTGTAGTGGCTTCACCAGCAGCCATAGGAAACCTAGTTAATAGATATTACAAAGCAAAGCAAGAAAGTTCTGCACTACTCTGCTCACACAAGCTATTTCTTAAAGGCTGCCCATGTTTCTTTCCCTGCAATATCTCTCCTCTTTTAGCCATCTCGGCATGCTGTGTTTTCTCTAAAGCTTTCATCACCTTTCCTGCCCAGCTGCCTTCAGCATCGCCTACACACAGCTGCCTCGAGCATGACTTCCCGGGCAGATGCTTCCTCTGGACACTAGAATAGAAAGAGTATATAAGTTCAATGAGCATGATACTGACAAGGACAGCACTGTATATTTAACTGCAGTCAAGTAGGAGGAAAATATAGAGACTTCATCTATTATGGGAAAAGGTGTTGCTTCAGCTATCGGCACTTTGACCCTAACTAAACTCACTTAAAACAAACTTTTCACACTCTCGCTAGTTGAAATAGTCCAATAACAAAGTTCAACAGTGTATATATTCATACATCACAGGAGAATACTGTCATGTTTTCTGAAAACCAAGAATATTTCCAGCATATTTGAAATTCTGCAATGTATGAAGATGGCAGAAATGACTTCTGGCATCTTGCACATTCGCGATTTTTAACCAAAGTGATATTACAGCGACCAAAGATTCGTTATATTCTGTGATTTTAACTAAACCACTGTCAACAGAGCCGTCGTGTTTTGTTTATGTTTGGAAGGCTACTTTGCAGAGTGCACTTTTGAAGGTTTGCAATGTCCACTTATTATAAATGACACTTTTTAAGTGTCTTTGAGCTTGTTGTTTGGGCTCATTAAGCAATTTGGTTTACATTTGGATTTGAGTTTATTATCGACGTTCTTATTTTATTTTATTTTTTTTTTACATCTGGCAACATTAGTCAAAAATGTAACTTGTGATTTCCTGTACTGCGCATACAGAAGAAACACAACTCTGATATGCATTGGAATAAGTTATTAACAGCTAGTTGTTTGATTCGGTTCCATACACACTGCGTAAAGTTTTTGTAAATGTGGTTATAATTGAATTTTTTGAGAGTCAAATCGGTTGTAGAATGTGGTTGTCACTCCCGTAAATTACTGAACTGTGTGTCTACAAGACAGAATTAAGCACTAAAAGGTGAATTGACAATTGAATTTAGCAGCAGTGTGTACATGGCCATGACCTATTTTCATCTACTTTGTCTACCTAATGCTAATTTCACAATACAAGGCCAAACCATTCTTCATTGTTTTTGACCAAACTTATATTTAGCCCATGAAAAACAGAAACTTGTCCAGTAACAATGTTCAACACTAGATATTCATACTTCACGTTTAAACATGTCGGCATCCGTTGTGTTCCTAAGGCTAATTACACAGCTAGCATATTACATATCTGAAATATACACAATATACACGTAATATTTTCATACTTTTGGCATAATTTGACAATTGCAGCATGATTGGAAGTGAATAAAAAATGTGAAATCTTCCTTGATTTCCGTTTGTTTTCTTCACACATTACATATCTCATATTTCATTTCAAGCAGCCTGTCCACTGACAGTTTTGTTTCCATGGTAACAAAGAACACTAAGTTCTGAAAAAAAAAAAAAAAAAAAAAAAAAAACTTTATTGAGGACAAATGTTTGTTTTGAAAAAAAAAACAAAAAAACAGCACAACAATTGAGAAATTATTACTGGTCTCTCTCTCTCTGTATGTGTGTATGTGTGTTTATATGCCCAGAATGCAGATGTTTGATGGCTTTGTGGAATCCAATCTGTGTGTGCAAGGGAAGAAAAAGGGTGCTGAAGATGTGGGGTCTATTCGCGATAAGGGGGTTGATATCAGTTGATAACACTGTTTGTGAGCCAAAACACTGGACTCTTTGAGCTGTCAGTCAGGTTTATATATACACACACACACCCCTCCTTCTTACACAAACCTATCTGAGATGTCGGATTGGATAGCTAATAGCCCCATCGATGTGGAAATAGCATCTCAAAGCAAATAAGTTGCTGATGTCTCTCAAACAGGAAGAAAATCAATTACACACCGTTTTTAGTTTTGCTGCTCTGAGACGTAAAGGCCAAACACAATTATCAACAACACGAAAACAAATACAACATGAACTGACAGAATCACACGAGCAGCTATCTAATAGATGTCAATGGAGACTGACCACCAGAAAGCAATTATATTACATAAATCAAATATCACAACAATGTAGAAGGAACTGCAATCAAATTGCATTTTCTTTTCTCAGATGGAAACAGGTTTTGCTGATAACTTGTTTACATTCTGAAGTTATCATTTTACCTGTAAAATGAGAGATAAGTTAAAAAAAAGAAAGAAAAAGAAAAGAAAGAAACCGAAACAACTTGTGCAAATGAAAGTTAAAGGACCTCTGATCGCTCTTATCAATGCAGAGTTAATTTTGCACATGACAAATGTTAATCTCACTGCGTACTTATTTATCACATCTCTATGGAGATGTGTAGCTTTAATTATCTGGCATTGTTTTTTCATTGTAAGCCTGATTAAATTGCATGTTTTGTCTTACTTAAGCAAGATTGGCAGCTAGTGGTGTGACATTGCTCCGCCTCCTAAGAAACACTAATGTACTTCTCTTATTAAAGTCTATTGTGCGCACACATCTTTTTTTTCTTTTCTTTTTTCTCAGGATATTGAATGTCTTTTTCCCCTAACAACTCCCTGTTGAACCAGGTTCTTGTTTCTTTGATTACTGATTTTATTTTGACTACAATGTTTATTTATGCTCGGTGCCCTGTTGCGTCTTGTGTTTGACTACTACAGCACTGGACTTGGTGATTTAGGTAATGCAATAAACACTGAAACTTTTTACATTTTTTTATTCTCCTAATTATATTATTCTGCAAAGATGACATTTTTGCAGGCCATAACCTGAAAATGAATTCCAGTTCCATCGTCTGTGATTAACACAAGCTCAAGATATTTTCTGTTTTTTTTTTTTTTTTAGTTATTATGCTGCCTGCAGTTGGAATCAGCTTCCAGAAGAGATCAGATGTGCTAAAACATTAGTCACATTTAAATCTAGACTGAAAACTCATCTGTTTAGCTGTGCATTTATTGAATGAGCACTGTGCGATGTCCGAACTGATTGCACTGTATTTTACGTGTTCACTGTATTTTATGTAAAATCATTTTCTATTTTTAACTGTTTTAAATTCATTTTAAATAAGTCGATTTTTAAATAATTTCCAAAGTTTTAAAATTGCTTGTTTTATTTTTGTTATTATTTTTCTTCATGATTACTTTACTTTTTTATGTAAAGCACTTTGAATTACCATTGTGTACGAAATGTGCTATATAAATAAACTTGCCTTTCCTTGCCTACAGCACAAAATACATTAGTAATACCTCTTTGTGATATTTTTTTAAAGCTTTTACTTGTCTTTAAAAAAAGGCAGTTTCTAACAAGAGGTTTAGGGGACATTAAAAGTTATCATTAAACACCAAACAGAAAAACTCATCTCTTCACCACTAGTTTACTTTCACTTCCTCATCGCATTTATAATTGCAGACTATTCTAACTCAAACTTTCAAGAAAGTTTTCTTTTCTTTTCTTTTCTTTTTTTTAACTGAAAAAGCTGTTGGAAGGTTAATGGTGGTGACATTAAAGGCATGCGATAGTAGTTCATTTATAGCTTAAGTTCAGCTTTTTACTTCTGCCGATTGTATTTAGACTTAAAAATTCATGAAAGTTGTATTTATTTCTGAACATTATGATGAACAAAACATATAAGAATCATAATCTTTTGTTGGTCACAGAGCTTATATTCTGCAATGATCCAAAAGCCAATGGAAAAATGCTACTGCGTTTTTGTCGAAGGAACTAGGGTGAATCAAACTTACGGGATGACCTACAAAAAAACGTCATCACTGGAGAACTCTAAACTTTGGTGCAAAATACACACTGTATCTTTTCAAATAGTGAGGTTTTATACACTGTGTATTGCTCATAAGCATTAAATTGTACCAGCATTTGTGGTACAGACATCATGAACAGTACATCAAATCGCAACCATGTAGCAATATCTTAGTAACTATCCACAACACCTCACCGTATGTAGTTCACAGGAATACATCTGAAAGCATGACAACACAATAAAAAGGCATCATCTGATTTGTCCATGTTCTTGGTACACGTCCAACATTCAATCCTATTATGTGGACGTATCAACGATAAAACAGTTTAGTTGCAATCAGCAGCACTTCGATGCAAATGAGCTCTTCCGTTTTCAAGATCCCGTTGTGACCGAAACAATAATGCATGTTTTTCCATCAATTTCTCTTCTGGTATTTTTGCTACAAGAATAGAGACATAATCATTCATCTCCAGTACACCATTGTTACTGTGAAATTTCTAATCGTTCCCATTACAGATTGTAGCCCATTGATATACAATGGACATAGAAGCTAGTTATAATTACTCTGTGATATATGGCAGTTATTATACCATATTGAACACTATAATACGATAAAAGGCCTCCACGCCATCCACCTCTGTCGCAATCTGTGGGGGTGTACGCTGCCTCAGAGCATTGAGGTGTGACAGACCTTTGATTAAGGACTTCATTTAGACCTGTTTGTGCAGTGGCTGGTCAGTCTGAGCTGAAAGAGACCTGCGGGGGATCGCGTTAAGAGACCTCTCATTAGAGAGAGTGAGGCATTATGGAGTCTTCAAGCCCATTCGAAGGCCACATATGGTTTTAGTGTTTGCTTTTGGAATTTCTGCGTCTCACAGGGGTAGATCACAGGAAAGTGGCGGTTAGATATCAACAATATAGAGTCGAGGGGATTATGCCACCTGTTCGTGGTGCCAGGACTCACTCAGTTTAATGTTTAAACTCAATCACTTTAACTCAGTTTAAAGGACAATGCTCAGTTTAAGTGAGGACAAATACTAGCCTCTGGCGAAACTTGCCAGTTTAAATAGCACACTTGCCATTGGAGAAGATGGAGAATTCCAAACTGTTACATAAAAATGCATTACGTATGTGAACATATTCAATCCAAGCCCTGAAGCTGATTCAATCTTTAGCTTATGTGAGAAAAGAAGAAGGAATTGTCTACAATTTTGAGCAGCATGGGCTAGCACAATGTTGTCACCAAACCCAAAATAGCTTGTCCACGGGGGGTGGGGTGGGGTTTTATAAGTACTAATACACAGCCAACATGCTGGAAATATGCATTATAATAAGCAACTAGTTAATAGTGAGAACTGGTCCTTAAAATAAAATGTTACCGACTTGGGTTAAAATGAACTAAGCATGAATAATACTTTGTGTTAATTTCAACATTTACTAATGCATTATTGAAATCAAACGTTGTGCTTGTTAACATTAGTTAATGCACTGTGAATTAACATGAACCAACAATGAATGACTGTATTTTCATTAACTAACATTAACAAAGATGAATAAATAATGTAATAAACATATTGTTAATTGTTTGTTAATGTTAGTTAATACATTAACATTAACATTAACATTAACTAACATTAATACATTAACTAACATTAACTACTGGAACCTTATTGTAAAGTGTTACCAAAACATCTTTCTGCCACTGAATAAAAAAATAAAAAAATAAATAAAAAAGGTAATGTTCTTTTTATCTCACTATTCTGATTATTTCTCTCAGAAATGCAATCCAATTCTGGACTGCAGTTTAAAAAAATCCAATTCTGAGGGTGAAAAAGAATTACATTTTAAAAAGTTTAGATTTAATTATTTATTTACTTTTAGTGCTTTATTTATAATGTATTTAGACAAAAATAGTATTATATTTTAATATCAGCCCTTACATAAAAATAATTGTCAGTTTATTGGTATCACACCAGATTTTTTATATAGGTACAGACAATCTTCCAACTTCTTGATTGGCATCTGTTGTCCCATGAAGAAGATTTGACATCCATGGAAAAATTCCATTGCACAAAGGTGGAAAAAGCTCTTCAGATTAATAAAATATTGTTTGTGTCAAGAAAATGTCCCTACCAAAAGGATCTTTTGAGAACCCAACCATGGTGGACTTTCGAACCTATATTTTAAGACTGAAGAATGAATTTGAAATAGGAGACACGATTGTGTCTAGCATGAGGAAAGTCCATCACATGCAGTTAGTATAATAAGAGATGAGCCACCAGTCAAAGGAGAGACAGAAAACACAGATATTTGTTTGCTAACAATGCTAACTAACTGTAAAAACATAATGCTACCAGGGCAGTTTCTTTTTCAAGCAACATTGTCTGTAGCACTCTAATGAAAAATAATTATTTTAGCTTGTTCTCTAAGCGAGAATGTGCAGTTTTACATTGTGTTGGTTAATGTTCCTCTGGATGAATGCCACACACATTAATCTTTGTCTTTGCATTTAACAAAGCTAAAGGCTTATAATCATCATTACTATTTATTCATTTACATTTTTTCAAGCATTGCTTCAGCAATTTGAGTTGGAGGAAAATTAGTCCTCCACTGAGGTAGCCAAGACACCAGCTCTGTTCCAAAACCCAGTGAGCTGCTTCTGTATAGGCAGCATTTTAAAGCATCATACACACACTTTCGACATTAAGACTGTTCCAAAGTGTAATTTATTCAACTTAAATTTAATTATGCTGGCTCCTAAGACACCATCTTTTGCCCAAATTAAAAGGCAACATGGTATGTATCCTTCACGGAGAAAGTAATCCCAGAATGCACTGAAACGAACAAAGAAACAAAGATGATTACAAAGGATTTATACTTCTTTCAATACTGAAAAGTATAAATAGTTTAAAAAAACTGACCTTTTCTTTTTAACCCAAACGTCCTGAATTCTATGCATATTTATGCTAATTAATGTAGTTCCTCTCATGCTGTGTGAATTTAAATCAATTGTGTTTTTTTTAGTTGTGTGGTTCACTGTTGCTGCCTAAATTAGTCACTTATGAGGTTTCATTTCAGTTAGAATGATGCCTTAGAAGGGAGCTGCTTATGTAGTCAGTATGAAGCTCAAATGGTGTTCACATTTTCAAAAAATCAGTATTGATTTTTGTCTACTGTATGTGGAAAAATTGTATGATCCTATACTATCAATGCTTCAGGTGATAGGGTATTTAATGTTTTTGAAGGAATTGTTATCTGTAGAATGTGAAGCTTCCTTCCATAAAGTCAGTCGGCTTGAAAAGCAAACTCACTGAGTTTCCAATCATTATGCCTGCTCTGTTTTATTCAAAGCTTTCAGGTGAAGATCAGAGGTTTGGCAGTCATGACAACTGACTATGTTTTCTGTAGAAGTCTAATAAAACATTACAGAGTGTATGTATTCTGCAGAGTGTTTATTATTTATTATTGTAGCACAGCATCTGCAGTCAGTAAAGGGGTCTTCATGCTGACAGTGATTTGCAGAGAAGAAGCAACTAGAAGCCATTCATTTTCAATGAGAGCTGGTGATTTCTGGCAGCGTGAGTGACAGCACCAGTTGTGGGCGTGTCCAGCCATGTCACAAAGGTGATAAAATTGTAACTTTATGCAAATGAACAGCAAGACAATGCAGCAGCTACTAGTAAGATGAAAACAATGGAGCTCATGTAATCCGTCGATAGTGAGTGATTTCATTGTTCTATATGATTTGTCTGTGCTCACATGGTGAGATATAATTATGCATGGAAACTATGGTAGAAATTGTCAGCACTGAATTTGATTCATGCATTGATAATTGTTCATGTTGTTCATGATATGATTAATTATGCACTACTATAATTTATATACCTACACTTTTGCCTTTTGAAAAAAAAAAAAAAAAAGCTTCTGTGTAAAATAGAATGAAAGCTTATTTTTACCAACAAGCATCCCATTTAGACATAAAGAAAGACATACATAGATGGATAGATAGATAGATTTTTGCAACTCTGCTAGTTACGTAGCCCCCAAAGAACATTAGTGCATCCAGCAGTAAACTATCGACCAACAGTACAGCGACCCGATAACCTCCTACAATAATATCTCTGTCAAACTGAATGGGGCATTAAAAGGTGTTTTTTAGGGGCCGGCAGAGCTGAAAGTGGTGGGTCAACCAAAATATAGCTTTTACATAAGGTCAACAAACCATCTGAATACCAATGTGCACTTACATTCAGTGTTTCAGGCAGCGCTACTTGCTAAAAGTGTTTGGCCTTCCCTTAACATTACTCTCCTGTACCGTGTTCAAGGCTGGATCCACCTCTTCATTTGAAAGGTGCAATTTTAGCAGGTTCCTTGGGCGGGAATATCTTTTTCTTCATGCACTGGCTCTATGCTGTCAAAAAGCTGTTGACCCTGAAACGTGTAGAAAAGGTTCCTGCCTGGTTTTATTCCTAAGCCCAGTTAATTGTTCCCCTGCAGTCTTGTCACGTGAATCAGCCTCAGGGCTAAAGCATTAATTCACATGAATTTCTCTGAAGCAGAGTTGTTTTAATGTGTAAATGTCAGTTTGTGGAAGCAAAAAATGCCCACACACATGCTTATGCTTTTCCATTCATTACTAAAATCATTGGCGCAATAGTCGAAGAGAGAAAAAGAGGGGAAAAGGGTGAGTTTCAGCTGTAGAAGAACAATGTGTATGTCATCCCCATGCATATTATGTGAAGTGACTGTGAGGAAATGTCAAAACCATCTCACGCTCTAAAGAGGAAAATAATCAAACTGCTTTGCACTAACCAAAGCAACTCCTCTGCACCCCCCTCTGAGTTTGCTATGTCATTATGCAGTTTTATCCCCTTTGAATATTTCTGAATACACTGATTGACAGTGGTGGGGTGTCATTATCGCAAACTGTGTGAAAAATGAGTCAGTGCTATTACACAATCAAAGAACAAAAGATGAGTGATTTTAAAGTCTCTCACCTTTCATTAGAACAGGTTTCAGACTATACAAAACCTGGATGTAGACTTTCTTTTGTGAGACAAGCTGCTTCTGTCTGGAGTATTTAACAGAATTCTGTGAAACATGTCTTTACAACTGTTTGGGTTTGTAATGCCACTTCAACAAGAGGCAAAAAATCTATTAAATGGCAAATGTGTTTTTGTTACCCTTTTTGGATGTAGATACACTTCACTAGACGTTTATTGATGGACTGGAGTCTTGTAGATTACTGTGATGTTTTTATCAGCTGTTTGGACTCTCATTCTGACGAGAGTTCATTTCTGAGTGAGTGATTCCTTTAAGTATACAAAAAAAAAAAAAAAAAAATATTATATGTGAAAAAATATGAGTGTATGTTTGATGTCTTAATTTATTCATTTTTACATATTAAACCAATATTTATTTTTATGTAAAACCACAAGGAGTGCTTAAAGCTTCTCTTTTTATGCTTCTTATTACAAGTATGAAAATATAGTAGCCAAATACACATTAAAGCGAGATTTGATTTTATTTTGATTAATTGTATAGCCCTACTTGTGAGACAGAAAGATACAGTGAAAAAAAAATGGCGTTTCATACATAGCTGACCTCTGACCTCCTCCTTGTTGCATGTAGGCAGGCAAAGCGTGGGTAGAAGCTTCGCTTTGATTGGCTGGCGCCAGGCTCGTGAATGATTGGCAGTGCTTAATGAGAGCCCAGGAGAGGTAACCCGACAGCTGTTTGTTTGCTGCTAATGAGAGACGGGTAGAGGAGAGAGAAACACACTGGAACTCTTTGAAAGAGGCTGCCTTCAGAGCGCTTGGCAGAAAAGAAGAAGTCCTACCTCTCCCTGAGGGCCGGGCTCGGGGGTCTGCTTCAGTGTGCCGCTCTGGAGGCTCCTGGGTTCTGCCACCGCTGTTCACCACAGATCGGATTTGATGTTTGCACAGAGACCAGGGATATGTGGCTTGTCAGAGCTTTGCTGTGTCTGTGATAATTAGGTTTAACAAGATTGTATTGATCTTTCATAAAAGATGACTGTATAAAAAGATGATGAAACATTTTTAGCACTTAGGTCATGTGATTTTGGTAACAATGTGCGGTGGATTGGTACAGTTTTATCTATACAGAATCCTGCTTCAATTGTTCTTTCTCTCTGAGCTTTTATAAACCCCCAACAGCATGTTAGAAAAAATTAAACGTGTAGTTTCCAACCCCCGCCCCCCCCCAAAAAAAAAAAAAAAAAAAAAAAACACAAACCGCTTGTTGGACTCTTTCTGAAGGACAAACTGCCTGCTTTTTTCTTTTATACAGATCTCCTCTCGGCTGGTGGGAGCTTTATGATTTTAACAGACAGCATCAGGTGGCATGCTGTTACACCCAGTGTAGAAAACATCTACCGTGTTGAATACATACAGTGCTAAAAATATTGAGTTGAATCCTCAGTTTTGCAATGTAAACACTGAATTAAGCATAGCAGGTTATACTTACTGCTCCGCTGGTCTCACAGCAATCAATAAAGGCCTTGGCAGACAGTTTTTAAAGTACTTAAATGGTTAGTTTTGCCAAAATTAAAATGTCTGTCATCGTTTACTCACCCTCAGGTTGTTCCAAACCTCCTAAACACAAATAGAGATGCTTAGCAGAATGATTTCTGTACAGTGAAAGTGGATGGGGACCAGGGGCCATCAAGCTACAACAAGGATGAAAAAAACACTAAAATTGAGTTTATACTTGTTTACCGACTTGCGCGCTAAATTATGAAGTCATCCAGTAGCATAGACAGCAAAATCTTGATTGACAGTTTCAGTAACTTTTCAATTACACAATTTTTCAAATTACACAAGTTTTCAAAAGGCATGAGGGTGGGTAAATCTTCATTTCAGCTGAATGATATCTTTAAATGAAGGATAAATGAGAGTTCACAAGTTCCCATGTTAATATAATGCTTGAATAAGGTGAAGGTAAACTTGCTGGCATGCTGTCTCTAATGGAGGGCTTGAGAACGAAATAATTCAAACTCTAAATTGTCCCCTTGACTAGCTAAATACTGAATGTAGAATAGAAATGAGTAGAAATATAGGTGGAGTTAGGGTGATTGACAGGATTAGATTAACATATTTCTCCCAAAATGTAATTTATAACTCCAAGATGAGAGAACTAAATGTCAGTATACAATCACGACTACCAAATCACTGGTATTTGCATGATATTCTCATTCTATCTTGGCTCTTAAAGGACTATGATAATATACAGTAGCACTGATGCTAACAAAACATTGCGTTTTAGACAATAGGTATGTTTACATGCACCAGTTTTCACCAATCAGAATGAATCCAATCTGCTTTTAGATTCTGAGAGTGCTGTTTATATAAACCCTAAACTTTACAGTCCAGTTCACATATTCAATTAAAGATGCAGTTTGTCGCATTCAGAACTGGATAGTCACCGCAATGACGTCACCGGAGCTACTGTGAGTGCAATTGACATTTTTGCTTTTATGACACATCTAAAAGCTGACGTATGTACATATGCTCAGTAGTGTGTTTAGGAGGCACCACGTTATCTACACAATTGAGTGGGGCCCCGCAGTCCAGGGGGGCTTCTACAGAACAAGATTTCTACCAAGGGGATCCCCCAGGGACTGCTTGTTAGGGCCTCCAAAACTCTAAGCACGCCCCTGTACATGCTTATTTTTTATTGATCAGATTATTTAAAGGTGCTGTATGTAGGACTGACATCGAGTGGTTGAACTAGGTATTGCAGTACAAATTCAAAATACTGGAGAGGATTTTTTTTCATCTGGCCACTCCTCCTCAGACTTGATGCACACACAGGTTGCCAGGTTGAGGACACCAACAAGAACAAGCACAATTGACGATGAGTGAAATTAAATACGCTATCTTTTCCGACAATTGGCAACCCGGGGTGCCGAAATACAGTTGGGTAAACTGGCAGTGGGCAGGTTTCACAAGCCAAAACAATGACAGACATTCCCGCCCGGAACACACATTTTCAAAGGAGAATGACTGTAGCATTGTTTTTCAGATAAACAAGTATGTTGACTTAGGATGTTTCTTAAATATCTGCAAACACATTTGGTATTTTTATGCTTTAGTAGAGTCAAAATCTTACATACAACACCTTTAATGTCTACACCACCCCTTCCAATTCGATCAAAACTGCATTCAGATCAAGCTCAATCGAATTGATTGAGGTGTTTACATTAATGATTTTCAATCAGAAGTAACCCATCAATTGGATTACTTGAGACTGTTGCATTCGGTTGCATGTAAACGTAATGTCATTATGGCATGAGCCAAAACCTGCCCTAATTTAAACAAGAAATAAACATACATGACATAGATGCAGCAGATGTTTCCTTTCTATTGTTGTTGCTGCTGTTGAGTGTTTTCATTTAAAGCTTAATCACACATCTCCATTCATTCCTATATGTGCTTATTTCTAAACAGCATGTTCAGGGATGAAGTCTAGTCTTCTCTTCACAACAACTGTTACACAATCTAGCATCCTTTCTTCAGCATAAGAACAACAGCAGTGGCTCTGTAGGTGTGTGTGTGTGTGTGTGTGTGTGTGTGTGTGTGTGTGTGTGTGTGTGTGTGTGTGTGTGTGTGTGTGTGTGTGTGTGTGTGCGAGCGCGCGTGGGCGATGGGGGAGTGGATTTATGGGGTAGATTAGAGCAAACGTGAACACGCTTTGCCAGACATGTGTACATTCAAACGCCTGTGGGTGGCGCCAAAAGAGCAAAGAGCGCTCAGCTCTTAACTTTTGAACGCATCAAACTGTGTCTGTTCATTGGATGCGATTCCAAATCGATCAGTAATCATCACATTTTATCACCCAGTTGCTCAGTATTATGATCCATGCACGAGAAAGTAATGAGTAATGACACAGCCAGCAGAGCTCCGTGGGTGACCCTTGGAAGGGTCTGATGCTTAAAGACTTTGAAGCCACCTCTTTAAAACTAACAACTTTAAGGTTCAAAAGCGATTATTTTTTTAATAAGGCCATCACGTGGTCCCTGTTTTTGATTACATTTTTATTTATAGGCATTTTTACTATTAATTAGATGTCTACCAGTCCAGTTCCTATAGCCAGCTCGACTCAATAAAATAGCAACTTGCAGCATTCTCGTTTGTGTATTAACATTCTGATTTTTGCCTATTTAAGTAATTCGCTTTAAGGTCCATCAGTCAAATCCTCAGTTCAGTCCGAAGGGTGTTACTATCAGTCCACATTTCTCGGTCCGAAAACGGTGGTGTTGTTTTAAACACAATAAAGTTAAATGACTCGTGAACCGATTCAGTCAAATTCTGGTTGTGTGAACTGGTTTAAACAATTCATTGAAGAGGTCTGACCTGATTTGTTCACAAATCTGTCTTGCTAATAGGAAAGCAGTAAAACGCATTTAAAATGATATGAGCCACATATATTAGGCTATTAACAATTATTTTCCTAACCTAATTGTGCCCTTTTCATCAAACAGCCTGTGGCGCACAAGAGCCCCACCTCCTGTCGGTCTGCGCGTCCGCCTGTGCGCGCTTCCAAAGGGGGGACAGCGCGCGGTGCTGAGAAATCTCTACACTCACTCACTCTCTCGCATGCATAGAAATGCAGGATTAACCCTGTGCGAAGAAGATCCCTGTGCCAAAACTGAATTGATAGTCTACTTCTGAGGAAAGCGAAGGGAGAAAACCCGATTCCATACGTTCTGCCATGTACTGTTACATTTTTACATTATTTCCGTAACGAATAACGAGGTGCAGTCGAAATTTGTGAGAACCTTTACTCTCCTAAAATTACTGTTTGAGGATTTATGGATTGAAACGGGGGGGAGTTGCTTGTATTAGAACTGTTCCTGTGTTGAGAAACAACAGAAAAGACCTATCATCAGCCGTAATTTCTAATCCTGTAACACTTAAATGAGTGCCGACGTTATCAAACTGACGCGGAGTCGTGGGAATGGCGTGGAAAAATAACGCGTCCACTTATGGATTGGTTTCCAACGAGAGGATGTTATGTTTTCTTGATGTCTGGATTCTTTAAAGCAGGTGTTTAGGGGTCCGTGTAACCACGAAGGGAACATCAGCTAGTTGATCCTCAGACAAGAAGCCTCGGAAAAAGTAATCGACGAAGGTAGGCAATGAACTTTATTGACGCCATCGGAAAATGAATAAAGCTGAGGGGAATGCTGGTTATGTTGATGGGTCATATTTAAATCGTCGATTCGCGGTATGCCACTGCAGAAACTATAGTGATTTTGAAAGATTACCCATCGATGTCAGTGATTTGTGTGGCAGCCCTTATTATTTCGAGATTCTGACCGCATTTAGATGGGGGTTTATGTGCCGCAGAATCAATCGGGCTGTTTAGGTTTACATACAAATAACCACTTGTTTGTTGCCACTAGTAGCTATTTAATGTGACACGAATTCACGATTCTTATTTATTAGTGCAGTAAACGTTTTGCGGATCTTTTGCTGCGTATTTTAAGGTACCGAACATCAATTCGTACTGATCCAGCTGCGATGAAGATAGTTGACGAACGACCAGTTGAATGTGCTGTTTGCCGTGCGCAACTGCATGTCATGTGTAACATCACTATCGTTAGTAACTCGCCATCATGCAGCGCTAGGTTGGATTTTATTCCACAGGGCTGCAGATAAAAAGGAAATCGCAGTGGAGCGCCCACCTGGGCTGGCTGGGTCAACAGCAGGATCAATGTTTGGTCAAATCCCTGTAAGACTGATTACAGGATTCCCCCATCCACCATCTCCACCCACAACCCTGTCTGAGCTCAAAGGAAAGGATAGTGTGCGTCTACAAAGTGGGGTTTACAATAAATAAATAAATATATCAATAAAATCCAAGAAAAACCCCCAGTGAGATGACGATGATGATGATGATGATGATGATGATAATTATTATTATTGCTACATACATTCATATAGCTATCAATAAAAAAAAAGACAAGATAAAGAAAAGCAAACTAATAATGCACTAACAATAAAAGAAATTATAGCATTCCTAATGAGCTTATGCAAAGGATAAAAATAGTGCATGGTCTTTAACAGCCATTACTGAATTCATTTGACTGTTAAATGATCCAGCATTTGTCCATAGGGAAACGTATGGCTAATAAGATGGGTAACTGATTTAATTGGACTGAGCTGAAATGCTAAACCTGTTGAACCTGAATGAATGCGATAACAGATGATTTACAGCACTGCAGAAATATAAAAGGTCACAATACTTCAGGGAAAATAAAATGTCTGCATGAACTATCAGTCTCAAGAGCAGAGTAAAAATGACTTCAGAACTTGTTTAGGGTGGCTTTCCTGCATGTTAATTTCTGAAATTGTTGCAGGCGTCTTGTGAAGTATATAGAGCAAGGCTTGAAATGTACAACTGAGGGTTCTGTCTGAAAGTGCTTGTGCTGGATTTTCAACAGACCTCTGAATATTCTCAGCACTGTGTGAGACTGATACATTGGCTGAATGAGGCTGGTTCGTTTAGATTGTCTAGGTGTTTACCAGCATTCACTAGGGAAGTAATACATAGTGAACATATGTTCTGCTCTTTGCCTCTCCACAGCATGAAACCAGCTGATGTCTTTGAAACAGACCCTATAGTTAATGTTTTCATCAACATATTTTTCGACGCTTACATTTGAGTTCAGAGCTATTATAATAACCTTTTGTTCATGAGGCACTCTAAATAGCTAAAATCAAGAGCACTTAAATAGTTTGTTGAGTGTTTATAGACCCTTATCAGGATGAGATGAAGTGCTTATGCTCTTGTGGTGTTTGAAGAGTCTCTTATGTAAAGCATGTTTCCGTGTTTTAATAATTTTTAATATTATTATTGTGATTTGCTAGAATCCATGTATGAATCTCTGTCAATTTATTGTGGCTGCTGAGGGAGTTAAAAAATGAAAATGGCTTCTACAGCCTGTCAAATATGGCATGAAAAAGCACTCAAATGAACCTCCCCCTTGCACATTTCTTCAGCAAAATGTTTTCACTTCCCTGTGAACCACCCCAACAAAGGCAAAATGCAATAACCGTCAAGGCTGGAACTGAGGAAAAAGAGCTTCATGGTTTTTTGATTGATTTTTATACTCTGTTTTCTCTGAATCTGAGGATAGTTCACCTAGACCTGTCTGTCAGAGGACAGATCATAGACTAAGAGACCCAATTTCGGTCATAACCCACTTTTGACAAAATGTGTAGTTATTGTGCTTTTGTCTTTGTAGGGCAGTGCAGTGTCAGTGAATTTCTATTCAGTTTGAATTGAGTGGTTATACAGTAGAACTGGCTTGAAGGTTCCTCAGTTGCAAGCAGTTTTATTGGCTGGAATTTTTTTTTTCCACAAATCATTACATTCACTAGTAAGTTACTTGGAGCAGCATACTTAAAGCCCTTAATAGAGCGAAGAGCAAAGAACAATATATATATATATATATATATATATATATATATATATATATATATATATATATATATATATATATATATATATATATATATATATAATGCACCAAAACGCCACAAAATTGCATTTTCTCCACTAAGACATAATGCATGAGCCAACATATCATCACTGTTAGGAGTATTTTCACATATCTGTAGCAGTAGATCCAGTGTTCCAGTCTCACTGCATTACTTGTGTGGTTGCTCACTGCATTACCACCCACTGCCGTGAGCGCAAGTTATTGCCTGAGCCTTCAGAGGTTGTGCTTTATGCCACAGCCCCTAATCATGTTTTTACCCTATACACTATCAGCACAGCTAAATCGACAGGAGGCTGCCCTACAAATGCAGAAAGAGGACACATCAATACCTGGGCAATTAGTGCATCAATACGCTGCACTCCCAATCTTAACAGATACGAAGGAATTGTATTTCTTATTGGATTTCTATGCATTCTTGTGTTTAGCTATTTTGTATAACACTTATTTACTTTCCTTTGTATCATGGCCGCTTGCAAAGCATGTATTGATTCTGGTTTGACTTGTGCTCCATACTAGATGTTACATGGATGTTTTGCATATAAACATACAGGGACTTCAAAGACCATAGCATCAAGTGTCCCAGATCAATAAACTGTCTACTGTCTTTTAAAGGCACAGCATCATCTTACTCAGAAAATAATTAAACTGTAAAACTATATGGTGCTTAAAAAGAAGAGAAACCTGGATCCAGGGGAATACAGATCAAAGCAGATGCTAAAATAGAGGATAGTAATTAACGAGGAGGCATAGCAGGTTGAAAATCAAACATGAGCATTACAGTGTGTAAATTAGCCTGAAACTTCTAAGCCTTGATAGGACAGATATTTCTCCTCTGTCTTGAGTAAATCTGTATTTTGAGATAAGGGCTGGCCTTCAGGTGCTCTGGGATCTGGGAGTGCAGCGTCTTAATATACCAATGTTTCACTGAGGGGAATCTTTCAGCTTACATTCTGTGATGCTGAATGGTTCCTTTGCTGTGTTAGCAGTCTTCTTCGTACCTTTTGTCTCATCAGCACTTTGCATTGAGAAACTGCCTATTTTACGTTATGGGCCAATCAAATGAGTGTAACCTTCATTAAAGGGAAGTCATCCAAAATAATAGCCCCATCACTGGCTGTGAATATGCATTGGATTAAGCATATGTTGAGGAAAGTGTATTATAAACGGCATGTAAGATGGTTTAATTTATGTTGTAAATAGTACAAAGCTTGCTGAGCTGTTGTTTCGAGCCTAACAGTAACCCATACCTTCTTATTAAAAAGCCCATTAAGAAGTGTCTTATTGCGAGTTCTAAATCATTAATTTTCAAAAGCATCTTAAAAAAAAAAAAAAAAAGGTTTAAAAATGAACATTTTCCTGTGTGGTATTAATAAGGATGATGTAACTTCCAGATTTAAGAAATTAAGCATTGTTGTAGCAATTAAGCTACTAAAGCATTGGCTGAAGTTGAAAACATTACCATGGTTTCAAACACCTTTTTTGAACGACATTTGTACAGTAGGTCTTTATTGCCTTTCTTTACATACTCAATTAATTGTCTGCTCAAAAATGAGGATGATAAATAATGTAAGATAATGAGAGAGGAGGCTTTTAGTGGTGTCGGGGGAAGAGGCATTTTCCGGAGAGCTTTTACAACTCTTAGCCTTGGATTTAGTGCTCACAATGTGTAGTGTGTGCAAAACAGTGTGTGCTGTGTGCATTCTGTTTCACCCTCGGCTAGTCCCTCACTGGTAAAGTAAATTAGAAGAAAAAAGGAAATTTGTTTTTCTATGTTTGTTTAAAAGAGTACCACATGACACACTTGTTTACGATTTAACATGTTTTTCATACTGTTTTGCAGACTGAGGTGTTACCTCTCCAAGGGCCCATGGATCTCCCTGTGGTGTTGTTTCTGCTGTGGGGACTGATACTGGACTTGCTGAGTGGTGCGGTGGGTGGCATTCTATACCGTGTGCATGAGGAACAACCTCCAAGCACACTGATTGGCAGTCTGGCAGCTGACCAGGGCCTACCAGACACTGGACACCTGTACAAACTGGAGGTGGGCGCTCCCTATCTGCGGGTGGATGGCAAAACTGGAGATATCTTTACAACTGAGATCCCCATAGACAGAGAGACACTGAAGGATTGTCGTAATAAAGGCAAGCCCTGCTTTCTGGAGTTTGAGGTGTCCGTCACAGACCTTATTCAGAATCAGAGTCCACGGCTGATAGAGGGAAGGATCGAAGTGCAGGATATCAATGATAACACACCACAGTTCCCCTCACCTGTCCTAACCCTCTCAGTTCCAGAGAACACCCACGTGGGGGCGCTCTTCTCAATTCCACTGGCCACTGACAAAGATACAGTGAGAAATGGAGTAGCCGACTACACCTTAACAGCAGGACCAGAGGCTGTAGCACTCTTTGGTCTGCAAGTTGCAGAGGACAGAGGTGAAAAATTACCTCAACTCATTGTGTTGGGAAGCCTTGATCGAGAACGGAAAGACTCCTACGATCTCACCATCAAAGCTGTGGATGGAGGCAATCCACCTCGCTACAGCAGTGCCTTGCTGAGGGTTGTCATTGCTGATGCCAATGACAATGCACCCCAATTTGAAAAATCCTCCTATGAAGCAGAGGTTGCAGAGAACAGCCCAGTTGGACACTCTGTGTTACAGGTAAAATCGCAAACATGCTAAGCCAACCTTTATATCTGAACAAAGCTAGATAAATTGCCTGTTGCATCACGTTGGAGTTTAAAATTTTAATGAGCACTGCTTTTCCAACCTCCCAGCTGTCTGTTCTTTACTTTGATGCCTTACATCAGTGGAGCAGGACCTGACTTACCAGATTCATTTTCCTTAATTATAGAATAATCCAGTTTGATCATCACACACGTTCATCCAGTTAAAGATTAAGTAAAAAAAAAAAAAATACACATTAATTTGGTTAAATAAAATACATGCTCATTTGGTTAAATAAGTAAATCACTATAACTATTAGTTGAAATTGAAAGATTAAATTATTGAGATGATCTGAGTAGTCTGTTAAGTTTCTTTTAAGAAACCCCACTCTTTATAGATAGCCTGTGCCCCAGAAATCCTATTATGCAATGCTTTGACCCTGTTCCCAGTTTTGTGTTATAAATAGATTCACTGTTTAAAAACCCAATATTTAATGCCCAGTGAGTGTTAATGAATGTTTTTGCAGTCTTGTCCTACAGCGTTTTTTGTACATTGTCTTGAGTATATGTAAAATCCATTTAGCTGTTTTTTATTACTTTTCATTTACATTTATTTCAGTGAAATAACTATATTTTCAAAGTTTCGGTAACTATGTTTTCTATTGTAGGTGAAGGCTAATGATTCAGACTTGGGTCCTAATGGTGAGATTGAATACACATTACATCAGGCCATTGATCCTGTGCCAAAACTTCTCCGGATAGACCGCTCATCAGGCATCATATATGTCAAAGGCCCATTGGATCGTGAGGAGATCAACAATTTGAAGTTTTACGTCGTTGCACGAGACAAAGGCCCCTCACCCAAAAGTTCTAAAACATATGTTTCTATTGATGTAACTGACCACAATGACAATGCACCAGCAGTGGAAATCCGAGGCATTGGGCTTGTCACCCATAGTGATGGAGTAGCAAACATTTCAGAGGATATGCCTGTAGGCACTGCAGTGGCATTGGTCCAGGTTTCAGACAAGGATGAGGGAGAGAATGCTGTGGTGACATGTGTGGTTGCTGGTGATGTTCCTTTCCAGCTTCGGCCAGCCAGTGATTCATCAGTTGACAACAAAAGGAAGTATTTTCTCCAGACGACAACACCTCTGGACTATGAAAGGGTTAGGGACTACCGGGTGGAGATAGTGGCAGTGGATTCAGGCAATCCAGCTCTGTCCAGCACTAACTCGCTAAAAGTCCAAGTGACTGACACAAATGACAATTCCCCCATTTTCTCACCGACTCTGTTTGAAGTGGAGTTTGCCGAGGAGAACCAGCCAGGAGAAAAGGTGGTAGATGTAGTCGCCTCAGATGCAGACAGTGGCACTAATGCAGAGCTGGTCTACAGCATTATTGCGGACTCTTCAACAAGGGGACTTTTTGAGATTGACCCTAGCTCAGGTGAAGTACGTGCTCGGAGCCCTCTTGATCGTGAGCACAAGGAGCGCTACGAGTTCCGTGTTACTGCAGCAGATAAAGGGGTTCCCAGTCACAGGGGTACTGCCACAGTTGTAATCAAAGTACTTGATCGGAATGACAATGATCCCAAGTTCATGCTGAGTGGATACAGCTTCTCAGTCTTGGAGAACATGCCAGCCCTTAACCCTGTTGGCATGGTAACAGTACAGGACATGGACGAGGGTGAGAATGCTCAAGTGCAACTTTCTGTGGAACCGGATGTGGGCAAATTTGTGATCCAAAATGGGACTGGCACTATTCTGTCCAGTATCTCATTTGACAGAGAGAAAGAGAGCAGTTACACATTCCGCTTGAAAGCTGTAGATGGAGGGGATCCACCAAGGTCATCCTACGTTGGAGTGACCATCAATGTCCTCGATGAGAATGATAATGCCCCTGTTGTCACCAAACCATCTAACTCATCCTTCATACGTCTGTCTCCTATGGCTGCTCCAGACAGTGTTGTGGAAGTGGTCGAAGCTGAGGACATTGATTCTGGTTCCAATGCTGAGTTAGTATACAGCATTGGTGGGGGAAATCCACATGACCTTTTTTATATCTCTCCATCTAATGGTGAGATCATATTAACCAAGGAACTAACTCGAAAACATAGTGGTCTGCATCGACTGGTGGTAAAAGTAAGTGATAGGGGCAAACCTTCCCGCCACGCCATTGCCTTGGTACACATTTATGTAAATGAAACCATTGCCAACGTAAGTCATGTGGAGGCACTTGTGGGGCATAGCTTGTACACCCCACTAGACATGGACATTGCAGGAGACCCAGATTATGGTTTGGCTGCCCAAAGAAGCAACATTGTATATGGCAGTTTAGCTGGAGTGGCAGGAGTGGTCACTGTGATTGTTGTAGTAGTCTTCATCAGGCATCGCCTTCAAAGGGAAGCTAAGAGTGGTTATCAGGCTGGCAAGAAGGAGACCAAAGATTTGTATGCCCCCAAGCAAGGGCCAAAAAGTGGCAAGGGGAGAAAGGGTAAAAAAGGTAAACCACCAAAGTCACCTAAACCTCTAGGAGAAGATGAGGAAGTCAGCCTTCAAAAGAGTCTGAAATTTAACCTTGATGGGGTCAACGACAGCCCCAGGATCCATTTGCCTCTGACATATCCGCCTGGAAGCCCTGACCTAGGCAGGCACTACCGTTCCAATTCCCCATTGCCCTCCATCCAGCTCCAGGCCCAGTCCCCATCTGCCTCCCAAAAGCATCAGGCTGTCCAGGAGCTCCCTGCTGCCAACACCTTTGTGGGAACAGGCGGTGATGACAACTCCACCGGCTCAGACCAATACTCGGATTACAGCTACAAGACCACTCAACCAAAATACAGCACAAAAACGGTACCAGTTTTCATTTCTGATTTTGTATGTGTAATGCTGTGATGGAAAAATAGGTTTTGCTTGCAATTTCTGATATGGGTCATTTCAATTTTGTTCAGAGTGGTACTTGTGCTAAAGTAGTGGGTGTTGATATATGAATATTTTGCTATATGCTAAATATTATTCTTCTCATTCCATTTGTTGTGGGTTAATTCACAGTGTATGACATGAAAAGACCATTTTGCCATACAAGAATCTGTCTGTTTGAAAGATGTCTAAAATGGCTCTTGTGTTGCATCATGTACCCTTTTTATATATTCTCTGGCCACCAGTTCACTGTCTGAAAATACACTTCAATTTTCTTTGTGATCAGACAAATGTCCAGTCATTAAATTATTTCATTGTATTTTTGTAGTGTAGGTAGAGTGCAAAATGGGTATATTTGCTAGAGCTCATGTTTTCTTACATTTCTCATGAAATCCGATCCATTCAGTGAGAGGGGCCTGTGTGATCTATTGCTATTGAAGTCCAAAGTCATTTTCTTTGGCTCAGATGTCAATTCAGTCTTGAACCATTTAGATGCCAATTCAACATGCTAATTTCAGATGCAAACCAAGGGGAACTAAAGTTACTAAAGCAATTGGTGGCAACTAAAACTAAAGCAATTGGTGCTATGATTTGTGCGTGGATCAAGGGGAAAGATAAAAATTTCAAATTGAGTGTAATCTCCAGGGAGAGTGGTAGTGAAGTTTACTGGGCAGAGGCTTGAGACAGAAAGCAAGGGCACATGGGTCCCGACTCCGTCAGTACCAGTCTGGTGTTTGATAAAGCCAGCAGATGCTTGATGACAGTCAGGGTGAGTGCAGGCCTTGCAGACTCACTGACTGGGGAGAACAGTTACCCACGGCAGCTCCCACACTGTGATGGACAGCATATGGCATGGAAGTGACAATAGACTCCAGCTATGGAGAGCGTACTGCACTGGTGTGTATTATTTCTGTGTGTGTGTACTTCCAGGCTTCTGCATGCACTCATGTAATCCATTTGTGTGAATGTGGGCTGAGTTTCCTGTTTGTGGACTGGTTTCAGCAAGTCAACCTAACTGATCAGATTCTTACTCGATGACATGCGTTACATAGATGGATATTTGTATCTGTGAGAGTTGACTGATAGGCATATAAACAAGGGACAGATGTTGACTCATGTGACATCTCTTGGCAGATGTGAACTCATGAGGGAACCTCCTCCATCCCATCCCAAACCCACATCAGGCTTAACAGATTGACCAAAATAAAAAATTAAAATCTCAGCCAAACTGAGTGACAGATGTGGAGAGTGGAGCATGACAGAACGAATGGTAATACGCTCACCGATGACTCAATGCGCGTGGCAATGTGCTCAGGTGCGTGTGACATCCTTGGCTCAAGCTCTCCCAGTTTAAGCTCTGATGAGTGTAAACACAGTGGCCTTGTTTGCTGTTTATTGCCAGTGAGGATTGAGTGCGATGACTGGCTTCACTGCTTTCCTTCTTGGTCCATAAAAAACTCATTAAGAGGAGTTTGTTTGTTCGGAAATACTTCTGAGGTGTGAAAAAAAAAACTCAATACTCAATTCACAGTGGCATGGCCTGACTCAGTGAGGAGAGATTTGTTTGAATGTGTTGCTGTGTGTTGTGTTTGTGCTTTCACAGTTCATGGATCTTCCCAAAACTCTCTCCCTATAACCTTCCAAATGTGTTAGACTGTGTGACAGTTACCGAGGGGACTACATGGGCTCATCAAGTACAGTGCTGATAATTAGCTTGCTCATGGCAAAGATCTAACACCTTTTTTGTGATGTGTTCCTCTCTCTCCGGAACAGCTTTGAGTGAGAGACATAGCGTACAGACGGGGATCAAGGGAGAGACCTTCCCAGTTATTTTTAAATGGGCGTGATGAGAGTTTGTGAAGCTGTAAATCTGTGCTTAAATTAAACCCATACAATTAAAATGCCTTATTAGACAGAGATAACACTTCATTTTCCCCACTCTGCACCATGGGCTGCCCTTCATCTCTTACTGGAGGGAGGAGGATTGGGAGGCAGGGTTTCAGGTTGGGTTTTGGGGTGGGCTTTAATAGTGAAACACATCTCCTAACCTTGAAATTGCCTGTGTGTTGGAAGAACACTCATAAAACACTAATATTGGTGCTGGGCAGGTGATGGTATATATTGTGAGTTGTTAGAAATGTCTAATTTGGCAAAGGTTTTGCATCCATACATATTAGTATGCATGACTGCTTTGCTTTTATTGATGAGGAGGAAGTTTTATAAAGGGAGCAGTGTGAAGCACAGTGTGTGTTTCATTTCACAACTTTCCACTAGAATTCATATGTAGGTTGTTTTTTATTATTATTATTATTATTATTGATGATAACATTCTTTAAATGTCAAATAAATGCTTTATTGTCCATGTTACAACTTGACACACATTCTGACTTGAAGGTAACACCAATGCACAAGTTCACTTCCATTTATGCTTTGTGCACCTGATTATTATAATATATGTAGGATGCATATATTATCTATTTTACTATGGCTTCAATGTGGAAGTTAGCAATGTGACATAATGTGATTATTAAAAACTTTTTTTTTCTTTTTTTTTCTTTTTATTTCTGTGCCACTATTACTATTAAAGGGGTCATATGATGTGATTTCAAGTTTTCCTTTCTCTTTGGAGTGTTACAAGCTCTTGGTGCATAAAGAAGATCTATAAAGTTGCAAAGACTAAAGTCTCAAATCCAAAGAGATATTCTTTATAAAAGTTAAGACTTGTCCACACCCTCCTAAAACGCCTCGTTTAAACACACCCCCACATGTCTACGTCACTGTGTGGGAAGATTTGCATAACGCCGCCCAAATGTTCACGCAAAGAAAGAAGGCATAACTTTTATTATCTCAATTGCCGCCGGCGCCATGTCATGGAGAAGCTGTTTCTTTGTGAATGCGAAACTACTTTGTTTGGCCTTCCAAAAGACGACACAACTAGAAATCAGTGGTTAAGTTATATTTACAACACTGTTCAAGAACAGTTTAAGCCAAATATTCGAGTGTGTGCAGCACATTTTATGGAGGACTGTTTCCTGATCCTGGGAGAGAAGACTACAATGCCAGCTGTTCTGACTCACAGCCTGTAAGTACGTTTACATACGTAAAGGATTTGCCACTGACGATTCAAACGTGAGTTTTGAGCAGTGTAGAGCAGTCGTTCTCAATTCTAGTCCTCACGCCCCCCTGCTCTGCACGTTTCTCTTATAGCTTGAGACTTTTGTTCTATTCAAACGTAAGTGCCCTGCGAAGTGGACATCACAGGATATTCCACCATTATTCCAGTTCGAAGCGAACGTATATCTTCCATTCAAAGTGCATTGAAGTGTGCAAGACATCAATTTAAATTGTATTTATTTACAGAGGTATATAATGTCACACTTGTCCATGTGTGAAGACATTGCACAGCGCAAATCCGTGAATGAATGCTCCGAAGTGAGGTAAAGTTCAACAGATTTCCCCTGCTCAGGGAGTAGGGAGCAATGAACACTGTGTAGGGCCCATGTCAATGGGAACACAGTTCATGAACGGAGCTCACTTCTAACAAGCTGATTATCTGAATTAGGTGTGTTAACAAAGAGAGACATGCAAAATTTGCTGGGGGCTCAAGGACTGGAATTGAGAACCGCTGGTGTAGAGTAGCACTTGTTTGTCGTTTCTCCGATCAAAAATGCAGACATGGTTTTACGTTTATGTGGTGCAATGCAGTCATTGTTATCCATAATTATGTCCCCACTGGATGCAACAAATGCCTTGTTTGTAATGGGTTTTATTATTATAGTCTTGTCACGCCGGTGTTCTGACCAGGACAGGCATCACAGTTATAGTAAGGGGCGTAACATTTCCATCACACGCTTGAGGCATTCGACCAATCACGATGCACTGGATAGCTGGCCAATCAGAGCACACCTCGCTTTTCAGACCGATGAGCTTTGTAAAAAACTATGCGTTTCAGAAAGGTGGGGCATAGAGGAGAAACAATAATGTACAGTCATACACTATAGATAAAGTGGTATAAAATTTCTCACAACTCTATATACAATTTATAAGATTCAGCTCAACCTTACTCTGTCAGACTGCTTTGACCATCCAGGGCATGGCAAAACTAAGTAAAAACAGTGAAGTGCAGACTAGAAAAGCATTGTAGCAGAAAAATAGCTCCAAGCCAAGACTTATCTCCACTCCATCTCTCTATCTTCATATCTATGACACATGCCTCATTTTCTCTGGCAAGCGAAGCTTTAAGATAAGAGGATCTACCATCAAAAATGTTTCTACAGAGCATTCTTCCCTTTTCACTCTGTCTTTTCCTTTTTCACTTTTCTAAATTATGCACCCTATATAACAAATCCAATATGTCCATAAATCAGCCCTGGCACCAAGAGAAGCTAAAAGAGTAAATATTCAGTAGCTTTAGAGCCCTCTTTGTGTGGTTCATCTCCTACTCAAATATTCTCTATGTGAACCAGTGTTGCCTTTATGGAGGCTGCCTCAAGGCCCTTCCCAGAATCCCACATTTTGAGCATCTGCTCAACCCAGCTCTGGCTAATATCCAAAGCAGAATGCAGCCGTAAACCTCAAACCTGGCTCCCACCCTCTCAGATCTCCACTCAGTGAATACAGCCCATAATACTTTCAGACTGCTCCTCATTAGAGCACAATACTGCTGGCACTCAGCTCCCTCTCGGTGGACCAATCTACTGTCAGGTGCGAAGGCCTCACAGGCTCATGCTCAGCGTGAAGACAACTGCTGCACTTACAGGAATTCACGAGTTCGTGGCACCCTCTCTCTTTCTAGCCTGCAGGAGCAAACAACTAAGCAATTATCAAGAAATGCTTTGCATTTATATTCCACAGAGATCGCTCATACTGAATGAAATTAACACAAAAGAAGAAATTCCATTGCACCTACAGCTGGTATGATTGTGTCAACATGGCAGATGTCATGAAGACAACGGGGAGGGACAGATATGCATTCTTGTTTGCTCTTGGAGTCTCGCTGGAGGGTCTCTCTGGGACTAACAAGTCTCTGCTGGCACTTATGGACTGACTGGTCTTGGCTGACACTTCAGAATCGATTGACCTGGACAAGTGCTCAGGGATTTAGTGCACTGGGCAGACATATTCCAAATGAGTAATCTTGTCCAGTAGCGATAAGACGGTATAGCCAAGGACAGTTTACAGTTCTTTCTGAGCCATTTTGTAGTCAAACCACATTTTGGCCACCAACCAATTTTAGGATGTTCAAGCCAGTTCTTCTGCCAAAGTGATTCACTAGATATCACCACTCTGTTGGATCTCTACTTCAAATAAATGAGGCCGACATGACATTTTGAGTCTGGGCTAATCGATTCTCATGATCTTGACAAGCATGCTGGGATGGGAACTGCAGAAATGGCAGAGGAGAATTGGATCATCTCTCTCTCTGTCTCTCACTCACTCTCCCTTCATCTCAAAAGAGCACAAACTCTTTCATAAACTTTGGGTTTTGAGTAGTGGAAAGGCCTTGCGTAAATCTTCATGCCTCTGGTCTGGTCCTTATACGTGTTGTTTGGCGATTTTGATCTATTATCCCAATGATTACCTGTTAAGAGGGATTACAGTCCCTACCAAGGAGGTGCTTCACCGGCAGGACACGGTTTGTCTGTCACCGATGAGATGGCTGATGTTGTTGAGCTCTTCGACAGCGAAGAGCGGCGCACCACAGAAGCACACAGATGTGCAACTAATGATAGTGTCGTCAAAGACAAGGATGACAATAATGATAATGATTATGGTAATATGCAAGTGTTCACAGTCAGATTCATTTCCTCCCAAATATATTTCTGCACACAACCACAAGGAGCTTGATTTATGCGGGTGTTGTTTTGGAAGCATTTTTCTACATGGGTGTTTACGAAACGATGTCATTTTTTTATTACGCCAGAGGCAGAGCATCTCTGATTTCATCATATTACATTCTTGCTTATGATATGAGAAGAGAAATCTATGATAAGGATGAATGTACTGTAAATAGGTTGGGCTGACACAATTATGAATAAGTGTCATACAAATAATACCGATCATTAGTTCACTTTCCATTAACAGTGTTGCTTTTTGAAACTCAGCCAACCTGGATTTTATATTATAGTGATATATTGATATACAGTATAAAGACATTTCATGGAATTCCTACATTGCCTTAAACTGTGGATGGTAATATGAGATTGGAATTTAAAGTGCTTGATAATAACAATCAGATGAGATGAGATGAGATCAATCAGGTGATTTTGTAATAACTGTGACAGGCCTATATAGAGAGTGAAATTCTCTATATCTCTAGCTGTTTCCCTGAGCAGATGAAAGGCAGTGGCAGTTGTATTCTGTGCCCCTGTCTCATTTCACCGCTGACAGAATCACGCTCTCTGAGCCACCGATGGTCAGAGTCGCACTTAATAAAAAATGAGAAGCTCCTTTAGGGAAAGCTATGTAGAGGCTCAGCTCCCTGATGGCATTGCCTTGAGCTCAAATATTTTATCACTACTCCTTCCAGCCTCCTTTACCTTCCGCCAGGCAGATTAGTGCTTTTATCAATAAGCAGCTTAGCACCAGTGCTTCTCTCAGTAATGTGCTATGCCATTTCTCTCCTGCTGCTGTAACTCCTAGATGCTTCTCTTTCTTTCGGCCTTCCTCTACCTCGTCTGAGTGGTTTTTCTTGTTTTCCTTTACATTGGTGGAAGTACACTGTAAAAAGGGAATTGGTGGCAAAGGCTTTTTTAAAAAAGTCAGCATAATGCAATTTTTTTTTTTTTTTTTTAGGTTCTCTCAACTGTCTTAAGTTGTCCCTATTTAAAATACTTTTGTTCATAAAATGTCTAATTTAACCAACACAACATAGCACAAACTAGCAAATTAGAAATTAAAAGTAAACTAGAAATTAAGTCAATAAATAACAATTTTCTATTATGATCATTTCAGAGGCCATAAACTGCATGTATGTATGCACATGTATGTATGTATGTATCTATGTATGTCACACTTAATTTTAATAAGATAACACACTTAATATAAAACTTATTTTATCTTTTTTTTTTTGTAATGATAAATCTATAGTTAAATGAATAGTTCACCATCCCTTCAAAGCACGCGTTACAGAGTACCAATATTTATAATAAATCCACACATCCTTACTAATTTATTGAGCCATTCACAGTTTCACTGTACCTGCTGTGTGTGTAGAGAGGAAATTATATTAGGTCAGGAAGTGAAAATGCTGCATAAATTGTGTTTAAAATAATTAATGAGTTAAACAGTCCATATTAAGTGAGGAAATGAGCACATCCCTAATTTATATGTATGTATGTCCCACGAAACACTCCTAACATTGCAATAATTAGCTTGTGACTGTGACATACGGTATATAGTATATTTAGGCTTATATTGGTGAGGCTATTAATTTTTCCCGAAATCTCTCTCTCTCTCTCTCTCTCTCTCTCTCTCGATATATATATATATATATATATATATATATATGTATATATATCGAGAGAGAGAGAGAGAGAGAGAGACAACTAGTTCAATTATTGGTTTAACATTGATTACTATTGTACAATAAGAAATTGTTTGTGAATGCAAAGTTCTGTCTTTTGTGTTCTTTCTCCCTCCCTTTGTCTTGCTTTATTTTTCACTATGCAACTATAAGTTGTTTGCTCATTCAATGGCCAACAAGGCCAATCAGAATTCTGAGGTGACAGTAATGAAGTGGCTCATTCTCTCAGTGTGATGAAAAATCAACTTTGCATGATGTAATTGTCTTTTCATGGGCTTTGTATGATGACTGTGAAGCACATTTCTCTGTTCAGTGTGTTGCCATGGAGAAATAGGCCACAGCTCCGCATTTGCTGAGGCTTATTTGTAAATATTGATGATATTAATATTGAAGCCACTTTAAGTAAAAAGGCAAACAATATCCCGAAAACTGAAGATGCCCTGAGCCTCATATATTTTCATTTCCTTAATATAATTTTCAGATTTGACAGACCAAGAAGATCTTGTTTTGCCATTTCGCTAACAATATTTTATTTCAGCAACCATTGAGGAAACCACCAGGTTAGCTGGGGACATGTTTTGGAAGTCAGCCTTCCCACCATGCTTCATAACTAGTGTGACCAACTAAACCAAGGAGTAGAGTAGCACAAAATGAACGTAAACATGAACCAACCTGGAGATTCATGTCAGTCCATGCCATATTACTGCATTTTCAGAAAACACCTTGCTTGTGACTCTCTGAATCCTGAGTCGGTTTAGTGGACACTGGTCTCAGTCTCTTCTGTAGGTCAGTGGGAAAGTTTCAACTGAAGAGAGTAAAATGAGGACGAATACCTCTCAGGCATCTCACCCCCATTAAAGCGGTAGAGATCTGAACACAATCCATTAAGCTCCATTAGAGAGGTATACATTCACACACGCACTCACACCTTCACAGCCTTTTAGGGGTGTGTTGTTACACTTACAATCAAGTTTCATTATTCAGACATACCATTCATACATAATGCAAGTTACAAACTACCAAGAGAAAACACGGGTTCATATTTGACCATGATATGTGTCGCCGCAGAAAAGATGCCTGGGGGCAGACTTGGTGGAGCTTAGCTTTTATAAACCTACTGTTATTATCACTTACTGTGAGCATACCCTGTTCGCAATTGCAATTTGCATTGGAAATCAACAGGACATGCTTTGTTTTTGTACAGGAAAGGTGGTAGGAAATGAAGGAACTGTCCTGCAGTCATGATGTGCTTGCTCCAATTCTCTGGTTTTGAGCTGTCAGTGACTCAATCATGCATCACACCCTGGCACAAACAAACAAGAAGATACAACTAAATCAATTCTTCAAATACAGCATTCATTGTCAGAGGCTTGTCAGTCAAGCTCCTCAACAGCCCCAAGACGGCCTTGCTCTTACTGAGATGTCAACGTGCAGGCTCAACTCCTGACACTGTCAAAATACAAGTCCTAATAAGATCTTCCACTCTTTATCTCCACCCCTGAAGAGAATTGCAACATAGTGCAGTTTTGGAGAAACCAGCAAACCAATTATGTTCAAATTGTTCAACCCACATCTTCAGCGGCAAGCATGTTTAAAGCCTAGTTTAATATCCGAGGCTTCAGAACTATTCGTAGTCATGATGGAAAACATAAATTTTCTTGTGTCCTGGATTGGAGAATAATCCACTTACCGGGAAAAAAGTAAGAAACCACCAAAAAAAAAAAAAAAAAAAAAGTGCAGAAGAGATATGCTGTTGCATAATTCTCTTTCCTGCTTTTGCTGGCTGACATGAGCAGTGATCATTATTTCTCTCACTGTCTTCACCCCACTGGGAAGGTAGGATATTAGAATATTTCATGAATATTGAGCTCTCCCTGGCTTTTTGGCTGTGGCAGAAATACTGTTCTCCGCTGTTTCATGTTGGCAAAAGGAACAAGGGCTTAATTATGTAAGTCTATAAAATGGGATGAGAAATAAGAGCTTCTGACAATGTAAATTATTCTGATACACCTCCTTGTATTAGTCTCAAAAGCAACAGCGTCAACTAGAATGTAGACAAGGATGACGGGAAAAAAAGACAGAGCCGCTGAACGCTTTTAGACAAAAGCCAGCTCTTCAAGTGCCCCACGAAATCAGTCTTCGGTTTAGCCGTCTGTGAGATAAACTTTTTGAACTCAGCGATGTGGTGTAACATGCTCAGATCAACCTGGGACTGAGGAATGGTACATTTGCAATTTTATATTGGTCTGTGTATGTGGTATTGATTTCTATTTAAATGGATGATATTTCTTACAACATTGATTCCGGAAGCTTTTCCCCCGCCCCCCGTAGAATTGGTCACTGGTGTTGAATAACATGGCTACACTTAATCCAGATCCAATATTTTCCACCATGTTGGAATCCCTTGTCTGACTAATAACTACGCACTGGTGTGAAAGGGAGCAAGAGAGAAAACGAGAGAAGAGACATGCAGGGAGAGTGTCCACTGCAGTCTAATCCTTTATTTCACGTGGTGAGAGATTCTTCGGGTGAGTGCTCTAAAGCACATTCAGAGATGAGTATTTGCATGGCAGTCTCATGCTCTTATCTGGATAGAAGGCATGTTTAAACACAAAGGCCACTGAGAAGAGAGGCAGAGATAGCACTGGACAATGCACCAGTGATAATTATCTGTCCAAAAGCACTTGTCAGGATGATGAAATCCAATTAAAGAGCTTTAAAAAAGCCAGAAAATAGGATAAAACCACAGAGTCGATGCATGAATGGTGGTTGAGTTCATTAGCTCCATCATCTCGGAGCCTGACAGGCATGTTTTGTCACGACACGCACACAAACAGGTAGATCCAATTGCAGTATGTTTTATTAGGACAATCCAAGTCTCATTATCAGCCAGGCAAAGGTCACAATCCAGGTAAGCAGTCCAGAAACAAGAAACATAAACAACATCCAAGAACCACGACAAACCAGGGTTACATTCAACAAGGACTCCGTAACAATGACAGAACAACCAGGGTATTTATACACAGGTGCAAACAATGTAAGTGGTGACAGCTGAATACAATGAACAGTGATGAACAGATAAGGCTAGTGGGAAATGTAGTTCTGACGAAGGTGACAATAAGGGGAAGTGAGACCTCTAGTGGCCACCCAGGGAGACAAAGAACAGACACCGTGACACTACCCCCCCCTAAGGAGCAGCTTCCAGATGCTCCTCAGAACAAAATAAACACAAAACAAAGAGACCAGGAGGGAGGTGGACTGGTGGAGGCAGAACAGGGGGAGGGATGGCGGGGAACTGGGACCGGCAGCGATGGCTCCCCTGGTAGCCCAGGTGGCTTGGTCAGATCAGGGGGCCATGGTGGACCCGAAAGTTCAGGGGACCACGAGGGACCAGGCAGTTCAGGTGGCCACGGTGGACCCGAAAGTTCAGGGGACCACGAGGGACCAGGCAGTTCAGGTGGCCACGGTGGACCCGAAAGTTCAGGGGACCACGAGGGGCCAGGCAGTTCAGGTGGCCACGGTGGATCAGTCCATTCTCGTTGTGCAGACGGCCAGGGAGGAATTCGCCATTTGAGTGGCCCGAACGGAACCTGCCAATCGGGGAGCCAGTAAGGAGCAGGCTGTGGCGATGGCCAGGTCACGGCATTGGGAACGGCATCGGGAACGGCCTCAGACAAGGGCACCGCCTCGGGAACGGCCTTGGACACGGGTATTGCCTCCGGAACCATCTCGGGCCCCGCGCATCGGCCTCCGGAACAGCATCGGGCACCGCCTCGGGAATGGCCTCAGGAACGGCATCGGACAAGGACACCGCCTCGGGAACGACCTCGGCATCGGGCACCGCCTCGGGAATGGCCTCAGGAACGGCCTCAGGAACGGCCTCAGGAACGGCATTGGACAAGGACCCCGCCTCGGGAACGGCCTCGGGCACGGCCTCGGGAACGGCCTCGACCTTGGACAAGGACACCGCCTCGGGAACGGCCTCGGGCTCGGCCTCGGGCTCGACTTCGGGCACCGCCTCGGGAACGGCCTTGGCATCGGGCACCGCCTCGGGAACGGCCTCGGCCTCCGCCTCGGGAACGGCCTCGGGAACGGCCTTGGACAAGGACACCGCCTCGGGAACGACCTCTGCATCGGGCACCACCTCAGGAACGACCTCGGCCTGCGCATCGGCCACCGCCTCGGGAACGACCTCGGCCTGCGCATCGGGCACTGCCTCGGGCACCGCCTCGGTCTCTGGAACCAACTCGGGCACCACCTCGGTCTCTGGAACAACATCGGGCACCGCCTCGAGAACGACCTCGGCCTGCGCATCGGGCACCGCCTCGGTCTCTGGAACCAACTCGGGCACCGCCTCGACCTGCGGAACGGCATCGGCCACCGCCTCGACCTGCGGAACAGCATCGGGCACTGCTTCGGCATCGGCCACCGCCTCGGCCTCCGGAACAGCATCATGCACCGCCTCGGCATCGGGCACAGCCTTGACCTCCAGAATGGCATCGGGCACCGCCTCGACCTCCAGAATGGCATCGGGCACCGCCTCGACTTCTTGAACTTCATTGGTGAATGGCTTTGGGTACAGATTCTGTTCGGGCACCGCTTCGGCATCAGGCACCGCTTCGGGAACCTTGGACACGTCCACCTGGATGACAGCGGCCTGCTCGGGAACGTCCTCCTGGACGGCAGCGGCCTGCTTGGGAACGTCCTCCTGGACGGCAGCGGCCTGCTCGGGAACGTCCTCCTGGACGGCAGCGGCCTGCTCAGGAACGTCCTCCGGGCTTCGAGGAACGGCTGACGCCTGTCTCCTCCTCCTGCGGCCTCTATGATGGCGTGCCGGTGGCTCCTTGACGGAAGACTCAGGCGTTGAGTCAACCATCTTGTCTGCCAACACAGGTGTAGATTCGACCATCCTGTGCAGTGGTGCTGGGCTGGCGGTCATCTCGTGCTGTGGTGCTGGGCTGGCGGCCATCTTGTGCTGTGGCGCTGGGCTGGCGGCCATCTTGTGCTGTGGTGCTGAACTGGTGGCCATCTTGGGCATTGGCGCTGGCTCAGCGGCCGTGTTGTAAACACTCCTGGGACACTCTGGGATCTGGCACATCCTGGAAAAGTAACTTAATACTGTCTCCGCGGCCATCTTGGGCTGTGGCGCAGGGCTGGCGGCCATCTTGTGCTGTGGCGCTGGGCTGGCGGCCATCTTGTGCTGTGGCGCTGGGCTGGAGGCATTATTTTGCTGTGGCGCTGGGCTGGCGGCCATCTTGTGCTGTGGCGCTGGGCTGGCGGCCATCTTGTGCTCTGGCGCTGGGCTGGCGGCCATCTTGTCTGGAGACTCAGGTGTGGTTGATGTATCCCACTGAGCACGATGGCACAGGTAACGGGTAAACCCCCAAAAGTCTAGGATCTCCAGCCCCTTCATCTCCCATTGAGGCAAAGGGTCATCCAGACAATTGTTAAAAAAATCCTTCAGTGCTGCATCATTATAACCCAACCCGACCGCCATGGTCCAAAACAATTGCGCCAGGCCACCCACCTCACTCCCCCTTTGACGAAGGGTGGTTAAGTTCCAGAGTCTTCCCCTCCGTTCCTTCATGGTGGCTGGGGAACGGATTCGAAATCCCACACCGCTGGATCTAGGCATGACGGAGTCCTTCTGTCACGACACGCACACAAACAGGTAGATCCAATTGCAGTATGTTTTATTAGGATAATCCAAGTCTCATTATCAGCCAGGCAAAGGTCACAATCCAGGTAAGCAGTCCAGAAACAAGAAACAAGAAACATAAACAACATCCAAGAACCACGACAAACCAGGGTGACATTCAACAAGGACTCCGTAACAATGACAGAACAACCAGGGTATTTATACACAGGTGCAAACAATGTAAGTGGTGACAGCTGAATACAATGAACAGTGATGAACAGATAAGGCTAGTGTGAAATGTAGTTCTGACGAAGGTGACAATAAGGGGAAGTGAGACCTCTAGTGGCCACCCAGGGAGACACAGAACAGACACCGTGACATGTTTTGCATGAGTTTTGCTTGCCCTCGCTTTCTCGAGCCACAAACTTTGTCGATCCAACACAGACACACAACAATTGCTGCTCTGTCAGTACAGATTAGACAAACATCCAATCTCTTTAACTCATGTTTTTCTGTTTCCATAATATGAGAAGATAATTGATGATAATAACACATCATTATCAGCGTTATTTCTATGACTGTAATCAGAATGCAGAGCAGATGCCCTTATCTGCAGTCGCTGACATGGCTCTCAGTTGTCCATTATGCGCTTGGATACACAGAAGAATTTAGGTTAATTATCTAGCTGCTGGAAAACACTCTATTCGTTACCATTTTGGGTTTGAACTGGCAGCCAGCAGGTCACCTGCTTGACCATATACCATGAAAGAGAGGAGGAAAGGATGGTGTTATATTCAGAAATTGCTCTACATTGCATTGGCAATATTATAGCTTGGACAGTGACATCATTAAAACTCCATTGGATGTGAATTTGAAAGACAGAGAGAGAGAGAGAGAGAGAGACAGCGAGAGAGAGAAAGTTTACTGCAGTAGCCGTGCTCTGCCATTCATTACACACTGATGCCCTCTGAGTGGACGCACAATACCAATAAACAAGTTTATCCAATTCTGCCAGCAGTGCATTCTGGACTGCTACCTCAGCTGCAGCCTTCTTCACATCCTACAGTCATATCAGTCCCAGTGGTGTAGAGAAGGATAGTGAGAAAACATAAGAGGGGGTAGGGAGAGAGAGAAAAAATATATTTTTATAGATACACACACCAAGGCTTGTATTTTACAAATGTTTTAAAATCCACTAGTTGGTGGGTTGACTTAAAAGGGCTATAACACCTGGTGAGAGCTATCCAATAGCGTTCCTATTTATCTTATTGGCACCTGGCACAAGACCCCCTGGAAAACACAGTTTGAAATCTGCCATCGTTGCTTGTGGGATCAGTCCCAAACCCTTCACTAGTGACTATCTTAAGCTGTGACCTGAAAGGCAGCAAACACTGGAGAAAAAAAGTCAGGCTTTCAAAAGTCAAGAAAAAATAAGTCTCAACAACAATAAAATGAAATGTGCAATAAAATGAGCTGGCATCTACCAGCAAAAGGCTATCAGGGTCATGGTAACCAGCCAAATCTTGACTTATTAATCTGAATGGCTAGTTCACAAAATCAGTATTTAGGAAGACCTGTAATAATACGCTGATCAGATACATTTCTTGGGAACATTTACACCGCTGTTTACAAGTTGGGCTAGTAGGATTTATTTATTTGTTTATTTTTAATTTTATTTTATTTTGTAAGAAATTAATACTTTTATTCAGCAAGGACATATTAAATAGATTAAAACTGATAGAAAAAGATTTACACAGTCACAAAAGATTTCTTTCTCACTTTTTTCTATTCATCAAATAATCTTGAAAAACAAAGTAGAATGGTTTCCATATTTATTTATTTATTTATATATAGACCTGTCTCTAGTCTCGTACTTTGGCTACAGCACAACAGGGTCAACTGTCCAGCTCAGTATGTGTGTGAACGTTCAAGAGGTTTGTCCCTCATCTAGATTTTTTTTTCTTCTGTTTTTGGAGTATAAATAAAGTATTCAGCCCGGATAAAGACAATCAAAAGGATCCTTGAGAAGCTCTGCAGAACAGGATTGAGGATATCCTATAAAGTTTCTCTTCAGGCTAAGAGAGTGCAAGTATATCAGTGTGTGTGCGTGTGTGTGTGTGTTTGTGTGTGTGTGTGTGTGTGTGTGTGTGTGTGTGTGTGTGTGTGTGTGTGTGTGTGTGTGTGTGTGTGTGTGTGTGTGTGTGTGTGTGTGTGTGTGTGTGTATGCCAGTGGGGGGACACTGAAGCGGGTTTTAGGGGAAGGATTTATGCTTGCTGTTATGAGGAAGAAGCGAACCGATCGGACAGTGATAAATGAACCATAACCTTTTCTCTTCCAGTTGCCACCCCCCTTACCCCCTCTTCTCCCTTTATCCCTCTTTTCCCTCTGTTTCCTGCTGATATTGTCTTTGTCTGCTTTTTTGAAATGTCTTTGTGTTCAGCGTGTCTGAGAAGAAATGGCCTAAAGCAAGGTCTCAATGTGTGGCATGAGTAACACCAAACGCTTAATTCAGAATTTGGTCCCAATTAAGGTGGTGCACTATTCTGTGTTGAATTGAGATAATAATAGTGCATACTTGAAATGCCACCTACAGAAATGTGTATTTATTATATAGTAATATTATAAAACATGTACAAACATATTTGTATGTATTTATTTATTCTGCATGTATTCCGTATTTCTGGGAGCAAAAAGTAAATTTTTTAAATAATAGTAGTAATGTGTTTATTTTTTAAATAAATTATTATTGTAGTTAGTATTAATGACAATTTCAGTTCAGTTCAGCTTCCTACTTAAAAATTTAAAAAGAGCCACATTGTGTTACATATTCTATTACCAGCAGTGACTTAAATGTGTATTTAAAATAATATAGTCCAGTCCATATGGGATTTTAGGTTCAGGCTAATACGGTGGGTGAGGAAGCTCTTTTCTATCTATAATTACCATCCTTGTAATAGACATTTTTGCTTGAGTTTTAAATTGAAATGCCAGGCAAGGCGACTATTAATTGCTTGGCTACATCTGCACTTGTTGTTTTTTTTTCTCCTGCAATTTCTGTTTTCTCCTCCCTACTTTGCCTTTTTTTTTTTGGATGCCAAGCACTGGAGGCTGATAAGAAGAGAAAAGCAGGGCCACCCTGATGCTCACTGAGCTTGTCTATCTCCCCCTCTCCATGCTCACTATGGTAATGCTAATGCAATGGGCCAGTCCGCTAAAGCCTCTACACTTCTATACAAGACACTGCGTCACACAGCTCAACCGCTTCACTTAGCAGCACACCAGTATCTATCTGCTCCAAATAGCATAGGCTACTACAACAAAACTTCCATACCAAGAGAATGGTAGCTATATATTGTCTGTTTTCAAGAAGATAATTAACAATACCATAATGCAGTATAGCATGAAATGAGAGAGTTTTGAAGACTGGATTCGGGTCCCTTTGAGAGGGGATTCAGCGAGCTTTTAAAATTATCTAGTGTTCACTGTGGCGTGCAATTATGTGTTAGATTGTTTGTAAGACTATCATGGTTCTTCAGCATTTATTACAGCATTTAAAGACCTTGGAGAGGCAGATGTTTTCATTACTTTGCTAATACATGAACACTTTGAACAAAATTAGTCTGAATTGCTATACTTATGTAATCACATTCTAAAAGCAGATGACTCTCTTTTGGTTGCTTGCGATGCCAATCACAAGAAAAAAGCACAAGTCCTTACCTTATTCTTCAGTTGCTACCCCATTCATATTTATAAAACTCCACTGTACACCACAAACTCTTCTATTTTGTGGACCAACGGCACACAAAACATTTATGTCAAGTGGAGTCTTGCTCCTGTTTCTGTGCTGCACATGTTTATTTTTCCCCCAAGTCTGGCTTTTTAAAGGCTTACCAGAAGATGAGGAACTTCTCACACCTTAACTGGGTGGCAAACATCCCAAGGCATAATTGTTAGGTATGGGAAACGATGTCATACTCACACTCCAATTTCCATCTAAAAATACCAGACTAGAGAAAGCGGCATGGAGGCACGAGTCTCCAGAGCACCGATCCTGAAAATAGACAGTCTATTTCCATTTGTTTTATTTATTAGTTTTTCATACTTTGGTTATCCTTGTTTGCAATCGCTGAGTCTTTCAGTAGTCATTTAGCTTTCTTCACACTGAATACCTGTTTAGAAATTCATATTTTTCCCCCTCGTTTCCCTTTTGGATTAATGTCAGAGTAAACAAAAGACCAGAAATGTGAAGTCCGAGCAGCAGCTCTGTGGGCTTTTGTGCTCACAACAAAAAGATTTGTGGAAACTGCAGGGTCTCACCCAGGGATGGATTGTCTCTTATTAGCAGTCCATATGAAGTGTCAACCAGGATTTGACAAGTATTATATGAAGCAGGCAATCCCTTGCTGGAGATTTCTCCTGAGCTGAAACATATTGTCTGCTATTGTTCACCAAAGAGAGAGACCCGCCCTCTTGGACGACCCATGTCATTGTGTGATAAAGCTAATTATTAGCTTAAACTTTTTGGTCGTGTTGGCCATGTTTTCTAAAAACCTGTCTGTGCCAGTTTTTGTGGCTTGTAGGAAGAGGGAAAAAGTAGCATATCTGTGATATATTGACAGAACACTGCTCTGCCCCACTTTTCTGTGTTTAAGCTTTGTTGTTCAAGATGGTATCATTATGGATGCACGGATCAGCTCCTATGTAAGGGAATCCTGTGTCCTTCATTTAAGTATCCATACAAGGCTCTCTAGTGGGACACATCTGTATTACCCTTCAGCTTTATTTCTCCATTACAATCACAGCACAGCTGGGGTTCCACAAGGGTATGTGTTTGGGCCCGTCCTGTTTTCCGGCATGCCCTGGCTACCCAGCTGGGGTCCAAATGAAGTATGAAACACTGTCCTGCATTCAGTTGTTGCCGTTGCAGCACAGCTGGGATTTAAACCAGCCTGCCCTGGCTGTGTTCTACATTCCCCATCTCCATGGAAGCACAGCTGGGGAGGGTTTTATCCCCCTATACCACCTCTGCCAGAGCATCACAGCTTGAGCCTCCACAAGTCTTAGGGCAATCCGCCTGAATTGACTGTGACTGAGAACCTCAAACACCGCATATGAAATGAGCTTCCCTTCTTAATCTTTAAATCGCTTCTTGCGGATGAAAAATCTTTATTTGCAACTCTTAATTTTCTTACCATCGCTGAAATACTTTTTCAAAGTGATACTGGAATGTTTTGATACTCACAGGCAAGGTTGGAATTAGGACTGGGTAGTGCAGACTGCTTCATAATACAATACACATTGAAGTATGTTGCAATGCAATATACTGCAATGCATCACAGTATTATAATTGGACTGCAGTTTCAATCTTTCAATCAGCAGTTTCAATCTTTCTCATGCCAGTCTAAGAGTTTGTGCTTATTTTAACAACCTGCTTCTTCAAAATTTTACTGTAAGATGTGCATTTACTTTTAAATTGTAACATATTTAGACATAAATTTTGTGTGTGCAATATCATGATGCACCAGCCAATGTGGTTTTAAGGTAAATTGATGGAAACATTTGCAAATTTAGTTATTAAGAGTTGCACAAAATTAAGAGTTATTCTAAGAGGACATCTTTGCAGTTGAATATATATATAAGAAAAGTTTTATTTTTTTGTTTTTTCCTGACCTTCAGCCACCATTTGTTCTCCGACCCCTTTAAGCAATTGCTGGACCAACCAACTCTCCTCAGCACACCGAATTCAATCTCCCAATACAGTTACCGTTTTTAAGTATTCCTCAGCACAGTGCACATTTGTGTTAGAATAAAGGTGGCTTCTTGTTGACAGAGCAAATATATTAAATCAAAGTTCTGATTTAGAAGTGATTCAGATCTCATTTGATATGGCCTGTGTTAGCTGTGTATGCTTGTGATGAAATCTGTCTGAACTGAATTGTAATTTGGTGTGAGCTCTTTGTGCATTTATCCATAACAGGGCAATATGCACTTACGAGGACTGCTGCAGGCATCCCTTGCCCCACGCTGCCCGTGGTCACTGACTCAGAAACAATTACTTATGGGGAACTTTGATGATTTGAAAGTAATTCAGTTTATTCTCCTTGATTTCCCTGGTAATAATGCCTGCCTCACTGTCAAGCTTAAAACGCATTCAAGAAAAGTGGAAGAATTTCTAAGAATGCTACAGTAATGGTTTAAAAACTATGTGAAATCAAACTGACCTTATTTATTTTCTTAACACATGTTGCTGTGTGACTCATCAAGTCATGCTATTCCAAAGAAAAATGTTTGTTTTCATAATCATTTGCTTTCATGAATTCGCCAGATAATGGTAAACAAGCTTGGCTTGCTGTTTGTGAAAGAGGCTCTGAATAAGAACCCCCCTTATGATTGTGCAGTGTCGAGGAAAAAGAGAAGGAATTAGAGGAGGAGAAGGGGACGTGGAGGTATGTCGGCAGAATTGTCACTGTAATGGAGCAATGACTGCTACTTATATACGGTCGTAGCAATGATTGACAGGACTCTGTTTTTTTGTTCTTGTGTATATGTGTGTGGGGAGGTGGGAAATTTTGTGTGGAAATATTATTTCATTGGGTTGGGGTTCCGGTTAAGTTCCTATTGGATAAAAACAAATTCTGCCCTGCATTATTTCCTTTTCTATAGTACTTCACTCAGAAATATGTCACATTATGAGTGGGAAATGTGATGCAAATGGCATTTTCATGTGTTTCAAGTCAACAAAATTGATCTTATTTACTTTCTTAATTAACATTTATGATTATATTTCATCGCTATTGCTCCAAATGAAAAAAAGAAAGAAATTAAGTTCCTTCATCAGACTCTGAAACTGCTTTGTTTTTCAACCCTGTGGGCTACTGGATAGTTTTAAATAATACCTACAGTAAGTAGTGATTTAGACTAAATCACTACTTACTGTAGCTATTATTTAAAACTATCCAGTAGTAAAACTATCAAGTGATTTAGACATTGTTTGACCAAATTTGCATTCAAATCTGGCGCCATTGTGGTAATGCCCATTTTTCACAATCCAATTAAATAAAGTCCTGCCCTACTTTATTTCCTTTTAAAAATAAAAGTTCTTAATTGGCATCTATGGTGAATCTTTAACATCCATGGAAACTTTCCATTTCACAAAAGGTTCTATGGAATCATTGCAAGAACACCCTTTTGGAACCTTTGTTTCTAAGAGTGTATTTTACTCAGAAATGCTACTCTACAGAAGTTAAATGTGTCTTGAATGCCGTTTTATGTTGTCTTTTAAAGGAATACTGGGATCCGGATACATGTGGTGGTTTCAGAGATCAGAGATTAACTATAGGGTGCCTTAGAAGGAGTAATAGATGGAGATGGAGTGAGACAGTCTGAGAAAGAAACAAGAAAACTAAAAAGAGAGGTTAGAGTAGCCTTGGATTGAGATCGTACATAGAGAGTACTCATGCAAGAGATGGGGTCACATCCCAAACGCAGAATGGGGGTCAAATAGCAGAGGGGGTGGAGGGAAGAATAAAGGGGGATAAGTCGTGCTGAGTGAAGATACGAGGGAGCCTCATGGGCCGGAGACAGCCGAGGTTGCTAGGAGACTGTGGGATGAGAAGAGATGTGCCGAGCGCATACAGAGAGATAGTGTGCCAGTTTGAAGACGGCAAGCTTTGTGCCAGTGATTTCAGAAAGCTGCTGTTGTGAAGGCATCAGACCAAATGAGCACAAGATACACCAAAGCGACATACTAAACCGGGATCTGTCGGCACACCAGCAAGTAAGGGCATCTGGATAAACTTTCCCTCTGACTGCAGGTGCGCTGGTCTCGACACAGCACGCTGTCAAAAGGGGAAAACCATTACACGCAGCAGCCCAGCCCTCTGTATGCATAATTTAGATGGAAGATGTATCAGTAATTGGCAGGGTTTAAACATCGTGAGCTTAGGTAATTGAACAGTCTCCCTACTAATGGAAGCATGTCAGACATGAGCTTCCACCCAGTCGAAAGTGAGTGACAGGCACACTGCAGAGCCAAGAGAGAGGGATACAGACTTGGAGGAAGGAAGTGAGTCAGAAAGAGTGAAAGACAAGTCACTTTTCTCTTTGAGAGGATGATGAGGGAAGAGAGTGTTAGGCTAACTCACAGCCACAAGGCTGCCCGGACAGATTCTGCCTCCTTAACGTGAGCTTTGGTCTGGGTTGCCATTTTGTAAAGCAGGCAGAGGGAGAAATAAGAAAAACCTTAGAGGCCCTTCGGCCTCCCCGGCGGCATCCACGTTGGAAACCATCCCATTTACCGTATGACAAAGAAGTCCATCTGTGTAATAAGCACCAGAGACACTTGGATTATAAAAAAAATGGATCCAAAACGGTTCTCACTAGCAGGAACTGTCAGCGACAAAGAGAGGGGTGAGCAATATAAAACTACTGTATTATATATACTACTATATTTGCTGCTAATTATACATATTAATGAATTAATGTTAAAGAACTCTCTTATACTCACCAAGGGTGCATTTATTTGATCAATAACACAATAAAAGCAGTTATGCTGTATAATTTTACAATTTAAACGAACTGTTTCTTTTATAATATATTTAGGATATATTAAAATGTAATTTATTCCTGTGATGGGGTGGCAAAGCTAAATTTTCAGTGGCCTTACTCCAGTCTTCAGTGTCACATGAACCTTAAGAAATCATTTTAATATGCTCTAATATGCTCAACTATTATCAGTTATTATTGGTGCTCAATTATTAATAACGGTTCTTGTTGAAAACAGTTTTTGCTGCTTTGTATTTTGTGGAAAATGTGATACTTGTTTTTTTTTTTGTTTTTTTTTGCAGGATAACATTTAATTCATTATTATGTAGAATTTTTTAACATTATAAAAGTCTTGTCACTTTTGTTCAGTTTAATGCATTATATGTATGTATATATTTGTTGCTTTACTATTATTATTATTATTATTATTATTATTATTATTATCTTACCCCAAATTTAGTGCATCACGGTCTCCACAAAAAAAAAAAAATTATGAAAATAAATAAATAAATATATAAGTAAATTAAAAAAGTATATATATATATATATATATATATATATATATATTATATATATATATATATATATATATATATATATATATATATATATATATATATACATATATATACTTTTTTAATTTAAATAAATTGTTACATATAATATGATCATATTACAATGATTTCTGAAGAATAATTTGATACTGAAGACTGGAGTAATGGCTGAAAATATAATTCAATAAAAAAAACAGTGAGAATAATTGTAATAATATTGTACAGTATTACTTTTTTACTGTATTTGATTTATTGATGAAATAAATGCAGCCTTGGTGAGCACAAAGACTTCTTTCATAAACATAAAAAAATAAAATAATAATTGACCAACCAGTATTGTATACAGCTAAGTTTCAGACATACTTTAACTTTCACAGAGTCAACACAAACACACATAAGAGGGTAGTCAGGTGATGAGCTCTTTGTTTGCTTTAATTCTCTTAATCAAATGTTTCTCCGTGCATGTTTCTCTTCAGGATTTGTGAGCAGTGTTCTTTACCTGGAATTGGGGTATTAAATACTGTTAAAGGAAAATAATAAAGTTGACTGATGGCTTCAATACAAGCTTATACCTACAATTAATAACCTTGAGGCTCATGGTGGGTTTGTCTTGAAAGGTTTACACAGAACTGTTAAAAATCAATTTCTCTATGGAGAAAATGAATGTGTTTTTTACTTCCAGAACCTGACTGTTGCACTCTATTGCCTTTTTTTATTTTTGAGAGTTTTTTACTGTAGCGTGTGCGTGCACATTAACTGGACCAGCCTGATATAACAATACAATTTATTTTTGATGTTTATGATACTATTGTTTTCAGAATTCAGTGCTGTTTTGAAATATATTCTTGCAATTTAAATTCGGTAGATTCTGGTTTTCCCCTATTTAAGTAGATAGGAGCTGCATTTGTATGCCAGTTACTTAATTCGTAAAGTGACTTTTACACCAGTCAAAGAAACTGTGCACCAAAAGCCCCACAACATCATCAGGTGAGCGAAATCTCTCACCCTGAATTGGCCATGTGTAGTAAAGGGAAGTGGAGTGCAAGCAATGAGCTGGGAAGTGGCTTGCGGTGTACACTTGTCCTCCACTCCTCTTTTCTGCTCTCCTCTCTCCCTTCCATTCATGAATCAGAGCCATGAGAGCAAAAGCAACCCTCATAAATAAAGCAAGAGGGGAGGAAGGAAACCTCTCTCTCTCTCTCTCTTTCACTCACTCTCTCTCTTCTTCCTCTCTCTTTTGAAGTCACACGGCATCACTCGATCCCCATTACGTAACCATTGAAAACAAGCCCAGCAAAAATCCTTCACAGAGGCCTGAAGAGTGTCCTAAGAGAACCTACTGAATAATGAGCACCCACTTTATTTTTTCACACACGATCAGAAAGCATTAATGTAGGTATACAAAGAGTGCAAATGGAACCATATACATCACAATCGATCAGATCTTAGAAGTCTTTTTTACGTTCTTTCTCCCTCATCAGCCAACTCAAGACCAAGCATGGATTGATGTTTGGCATAACTATAAATGCACAGAGAGAAGAGAGAGTTTTATCTCTATTGGATTTCTCCTCCCCTCTCTCCTGGGACCCTTCACACACTCACATCAAAATGCCACTAAAATGCCAGCAGGGAAATGGAAGCATTATTCACCAGACCGTCATTCATAGCGGAAAGATGCTGGCAGTTGCAACCCTTCTTCACATCCTCTTCATTATCTACCTCCCCAGAAAATGCCACATCCTTTCATGTGACTTATCCCCACATCAGACGTCCATGCAAATTTAAAAAACCGAGCCAAATTTGGACGGGGAAAAAGCATTTCTTTTTTATTGGTTTTGAAACCTTTCTTTTGCAGGATTGTCATTTAAACAATGCAGAAAGTGCAGGCTCAGTATAGATAGACAGAATGAGAGGGAGAGTCGAAGAGGGGGAACGGCACACTCTATACTTGATGAAGTGGATCAAAGCACTGCCACGCTAGCTGCCACCACTGGTGTCTCTGCCTTTTTTATTTAAATGCAATACATTATTTAATTTTAGCTTGACAAGTTAATGTAGGGTTCTTTGATAGGAACTCTGGTAAAGTGCAAGGGGCTGTGTTTTTTTTTTTTTTTATATGTTTGCCTTATATGTTTATGGAGAGCACAGAGAAAAGAAAGCCTGTCAGATAGACACTGATGAAAGCAGCTCTGAAAATGTCACCGAGCCGCCGGAGGTGAGATGGGTCCGCAGACATGTGACATCTTTAACTGGAATGACACAGATCACCGAAAACAAAGTGGAAATTAAATCAAGCCTCTCATTTTCTCGTAGGTGGCAATGAGAAGAGACAGGCAGGCGAACACCCTGCCTCGTCAGATGTGCACACGCTCCTTGAGACACCTTTAGTCAGTCGAGTAGATCGCAAATAAGTCCAGGGAGATTCACCGGGATATTTCGCCATCCCCAGCGCGGTGGCAGGCCAAATGATGGAGGAGATTTATGGAAGAATCAGGCCGCTTCAGTTCTGCTAAATTGGTCTGTGTTGTTCTGCAGAGCGCACAAAAATGTGCTGTTACTAAGAGAGAGTTTGGTGCACATGCCAGGCAGGCCTCATTAATCTAATGTTAGGAGCTGCGTTATTGAACGCAGTCTTGGGGGAAGGACTTCAGCGGGTTATATCCGAGAAGATGCTGTGTCTGCACTGTTGGAGGTTTAAAGATAATGGCCCACACTCATTTCTTTTTCAGATGCTCCAGAGACACCAGAGTGCAGTCATGTGATGTGATTGTGTGCCCCCTGCTTTCCAGAAACGACCGGCGCATTTATGCATTTATGCATTTACACTCTAAAACACTCCCAAGCAAAGCCACCCACGTCCAAGGCCGGAGGAACTCTCTCCGGATGGCTCTCAAACATGAGAAATCCATCTACTAAGTGTCTTTGCAATGAGTTTCCTACCACAGCTGGTTTAGGCTAATGAAATGTGTCCACTGAGAACGGCGGGGAAAACAGAGTGAAAAAATAGAGATGTTGTCGACACTCTCTATCCTTAAAGCCAAACACTCTTTTTCTGTGGATTACCTGCTCACTCAGAGAATGATCAGGTAATTGAAGATAACACCACCTCAGCTTTCAAATAGTACCATGTCAGTGCTAATACCAAGTTGGCATAACAAGTGGGTCTCAGATTGTCAGGGCGCATTTAGGACTTCATAGAGCACTGGTATTCCTTTCTAATGCCTACTGAAAGCTGCGGCTGAGGCGGAACACAGCAAACGTCTCCTTTATTCCTGCATTTGAAGTGGAATATAGCAAATCGACACTGAAAAAAAAAAGAAAGCGAGGCCAGACTCGGGCGGAGCGTGGAAGTGGGTCCACAATGGGGCTTGTTTATTTTTGGCTACCTAGATTTAACAACCCTGCTTTACAAAGGCTTGTTTGAAAACTAATAATGAATATCAATAGCATAATTACCGAGCTGATGAAATAAAAGGGGACGGACACCATGCACTATTTTCCATGAAAAGGGGAAATGGACGAGAGCTCTGTCCATCAGCGTTAATTACATGGAGTTGTATTCAGCTCGTGAACTAATTAATGTTTTTTTTTTTTTTTTTTTTTTTTTTTTTAGGAGAAAACTAATGGACCACCTGGTCATTTCATTAGACGCCAAAAGCCTCTATGGGTTTAAGAGCCAAATAAAGGTTGTTCAGGAGCATTCTAATCCAAACCTTCATTACAAACGAATAAAAGATACACTTATGAATATGGATGTGTTAGCCATATATGTAAAGCATGATAATGAGATCTTTTGTGAACACTGTTGCATTTCTCTCCATCCCTGATGGACAGTGATAATAAGTGATGATAATGAATGAAGCCTTATAGATTTATATGAGCTCTCAAAAGTTGGAGCAAAAGGATCTCAATTTTTTTTTTTTTTTTTAAATCTCATTGGCTCTTCCTACAGCAGTTTACACTGGCAGGTAAGCCTAGTAACACAGATTACACAAGCCTAGTAACACAGATACAATCTACACACTGTCAGCACATTGTGTATATGTGTGTATTTGAGAGAGAGAGAGATAACAGTCTGTCAGAAACATGTTTGTCTGAGGCCTTACAATTCTGTGAGCTAATGGTGTTTGATGTATAAACTATGAGAATGGGGCAGTGTGTATGGGGGGGGGGGGGGGGGGGGGGTGAAACAGAGAAAATGAATTGTGTTTGCTTTTGTGTGCAACTGAATGAGAGGGGAGGAGTGTTGAAGTCATTTAATGTTTTAATAATGTTTCAGGCTGATTGAGTGTCTCTTTGTTAGATGGTTTCAAGTTTCAATCAATCTCTCTTTTCGACCAATGACTAAACACTTTCACAGAAATATGAACAGAAGTCACTCAAATGTGACAGCTTTGACGTGATTGTGTGTGTGTGTGTGTGTGTGTGTGTGTGTGTGTGTGTGTGTGTGTGTGTGTGTATGTGTGTAGAGCTGAAAGGAATATTTTCACTAAAAAGAACCTCAGTACCAAAAATATAATTTTTCTAAATTTTGGCACCTAAAGCGGATGATGTGCTGCTGTTTTTTTGTGTATGTGTGTGGAGTTGGATTGAATTGAAGCATATCTTAATTCATTTACTCTTTAGATTCATTTAAAGTGCTTTTTATGCACTTTGACGATTTGATATTATCAGAGTTTCATTCTGTATTGTATCTATGAATCAAATCCAGATCCAGATGTTTAGAAAAGTGAAGTTGTTTGCACTCTTTGAATGGGGGAATTAGATTTTTATGAACACTATGAAATATATTTTTGTAAAACAAATAATAAGGAGACCATCAGACAGCAGCAGCAAAACCAACTTTTATATATACTCTACACACATGCGTTTGATAATTTTTATATATATTTAATTCAGATTTGCATTGTATTTACATGTCCTTAGCATTTTGATGCAATATAATTATTCCATTAAGTTTGTCATCCAAATGAATTGCTGAGACATTTTGTATTCTTACTTTATCTACAAAAAAATATGAAATTCATAATGAATCATTTACATTTGACTAAATCTATTCACAGCACTAGTTTCATTTCATCATTTGCCTGAGGCTGTTTATTTGTTGCATAAAGTATTGATTTAGTATCATTATTGAGGAAACAGAGGTTAGTATCGTAATGAAGCCAAAATGTTGGTATTGATCCAACTCTACTGTATGCAAATGTTTATGTCCATAGAGTGAGCATGAACATACTGGAATGTTTCCAGCATAAAGGCTGTGATTTATCTCCAAGTTGGCATAGATGTATATTTAATCAAAGCCTGTTTTGTTGCTATGCACTTAAAAAGTAGGCTATGTGTGTGCCTTCATCACAAGTCAGACTGAAATTCAATCATTTAAAAGGTTTGAGTTATAATGGCAACTCATGTTTCCAGAGATGCCTGTTCTGCCCTACAAAGGCAAAAGACCTTAACTCGCTAGAGTGTGAAACTGAGAAAAACGACTTTAAAGTTTTTTACTTGTTCAGACAAATTAATTATAGGTAGGACACTGGACATTTAACAATGAGATGTTTTAGTAATGAAAATTATCTACATTCAAAAATTGTGAGCTCAAACTTGATTTTTACCCCTATTTTGAAGTTAATGTACTCTGCCTTTGCATTGTCTGCAAAACGTGAGAAGTCATACCAAGGCAAAAGGCAGTAACTTCCACATCATCAATATTTGGTTGATGATCACCATTTACAAAATCGTTATAGTAACACCTGTATAAAATTTAGTGATCATGAGCTGTCTCATATAGGCTATTGCATATAGTAATGTGACTGTATTAAGGGTTTTTTGTTGTTGTTGTTGTTTTTGTTTTTTTGATCATAACAAGCAGACTTAAAGTGAAACATGAGTGGATACCATGGATACTAATTTATTTGCTATGCTCAGTAACATAAAAGAATGCTAGACATAGCATAATTGCTTTTATTGGTTTGTATAAAATAGCCTAACCTAAAAAGAACGACTTGTGGATGTATATGAACACCAGCAAATGGGAATAATGCTCAGAATGGTTGTGGACTAAACATCTCCAATCAGTCTGATGACGTTGCCATGGATTGATTTTATCAGGTTACAAGAAAAGGTAGGATATAGATTTAATTGTGAACTGTTAGTAGGCTACTGATTGTATGATTGATCATGCTAGCTATGGAATTCGAGTCCACACGCGTCCAACTAGAAGTGACAGCCTGATGAACAATCTGCATTACAAAAAGAAAAAAAAAAGAAAAGAAAAATCTTTAAAGGCTATTCATGATTACGTATTGCTGCCAAGGTGTCTGGTCTTTATAGTACTTTGTTATATGGAGCTGTTTGGTAGATCACAATCTATCTAATTCGTTTGTCTACACCGTAATTAAAATGCGGCAGATTTTAATGGACAGTAAAACAAGGCAGAACACTGTATAACTCCAAACTGGCACCATAAATTCATATTGACGCGGCTAAACAAAATCAGAATGACGTAACTCAATTTGAGCGTTCCAAACAAAGTGGAAGAGCGGTAACTGGTCTTATACGGTGTTCTGCCTTGGTTTCTCCGGGGCTTTTCGAAGTTACAGTTGAGACAACCCATTATTTTTTTCAGGAAAAAAAAGAGATTGACTCAAGATACTTATAAACATGTTAAAGGATGTCTTGAATGTCCCAAAAATATCAATAACCCATTTTCGACAAAAAGCGAAGTTACAGTGTTTTGCCTTTGCATGGCAGTATTGCTTTAGTTGATATTTGGGGTTCAAAAGAGCAATGGCCACTGCAGAAAGTTAATGCATTAAAAGACTTTGTGATCACAGAATGTGTGATCACAGAGAGCCTTCTTTAGAAACCAGCACTGTGAATATGTTACCAGTGTCTCCAGAAAACTAGCACTAAGTAATTATTTTCAAAAGTATGTTTAACTTGCATTTCAATAGGTGTTTGACAATCTTTGCATATGGAAATTATTTACACTACATTGGATTCATACTGTTGTGGAGAACCTGGAGATATCAGGGATTTTCTAAAATTGGGATTTTCAGGCCTGTAAAAGTCATGAAATATTTATTGCTATGCTTATCTGTAACATATTACCAACTAGATATTGATCTTTTTCAATGTAATCTCTATAAAATTGATCGTTTTTAGTATATATTAAAATTTCTTATCCAGTGATCATAAATCACAAGGGGGAAAAAAGAAAGAGAAAATAAAAGATAGACAAAAATTATGTACAGTATAATGTAATGTACAAAATATTTTTTATATATTTTAATTAGATTGGGCTTCTTTTGTTAGATCAAGCAAGCTGTATTGTGATTTACTGCTATCCATTAGATTTTACCCAATTGATCTACCTACTGTTGCTTTTAAATGTTGTTTGTATTTACATTCAAATAAGATGCATCAAGATGCACTAAGACAAGAACAGTGGCACAAGGATCAATGTTGTGAGATGTAAATGATGTCAAACCTGGCACCAGGGTTGAGAATTAATTAACTATAAGTAACAACACTAATTTACCTACATTTTAGTAGCATTTTAAGTAGGTCAGGGTTTTTTTTTTTTTTTTTTGTTAAACACATTTTGTACTCCCTTTCATGGATCATTTTGGTCCTTCAGTTCATTCACATGGCTTATATAAGTAAAATGGTCAAATAAATGATTCAGATGGCAAAAGGAATTATTAATCTTAACCTTCTCAGTTTTAGTCCAGTATTTAGCCAAATGCTGCTGTTCATCGCTGTCATTTATATTATACATTTGTGTTTTCTAGTTTTATTAGTTGTGTTTATATGTAAAATTAATTGTAATTTTAAGCAGTAACCGTAGTTTACATGTTTGTCGGCCAAGTAAATGCTCTAATAAATACTGTAAATTGTAGCTGTACATTCATAAAGAGATTTTTTGAAGGTTTTTTTTTTTATATATTATTTCACATTTAATTCAGTGTTACTTGCCAATTTCTTTTATAAATTTCTAAGTAAAAAAGTTTCTACGCCATTTTTTTTTCTTTCAGTGTAGCTTACAATGTGGCTTTCCCAATATGACCTGTTAAAATTCATCTTAATCATATCTAAATGCATGCAAATCAGATATATCACATAAGGTAAGATTAAGCAAATAATGCTATGATTTTACAGTCTGTTACAGTCTGTGTCGATTTCTGTAGCTTGACAGAGCTCATCTGCATTCACTTTAGTTGTATGAAAAACAGCATCTTGAACATTATTCAGAGCATCTTCTTTTGTGTTACATAGAAAAAAAAAGAAAATCATAAAGATTTGGAAAAACATGAGGTGGGTGAAAAACATTTTTGGGTGACAACAAAACAAAACAACTTTAATTGCTAATCTGTATTAGCTGGAAGTTGTTTTAAAAAATACTGTTGCCCAGGTTTTCAGAGTGGAAAATGTGGCATGGCCTGTATATGTCCGCAGGGATCGAGACCATGTGTCAGGTCCTTTTTATGTGTTTTTTTGTTTTGTTTTTTTGAGCCAATTGTGAATGTCTATGCCAGTAACAGTTGGACTGTGAGAGTCTGGATGTTTTAGAAAAGTTGAAAGCGCTCTGTGTATTTGACACGATCACTGCACTGATAAGGTCCCTGGAGCTTTATGGCCACAGAAGTGCAGTGTTACATATAAACTCAGCCAGACTCTGCTCCCAGTCTGCCTTTCAGTTTGTGGTCAGAAATGTACTGAAATTAGTTGCTTCAACATGGGACTAATGGGTATCTCTGTCTCTGTCTCCCACTATCTGTTTCTGTTAATGTCCTGCAGTAATGTAATGGAGGTCAATGTGGAGAATATCACCTCTGGCTGCCGATTAGTCCACTGACCTACAAACCCGACTATAAAGCCCAGTAAAGCCAGTGTCTCAAAACCCAGCATGCTGAATGGCTGAAAACATCTTCAATACAACTAATGCAGATTTTAATTTGCAGCTTGGAGAAACCCCCCCCCCCCCCCCCCCATCTGCTATTCTAATCCCCAACTAGCTGACTCACTTCTTGATTTCCATGAGAAACGACGGGCTATCTATGAAACAAATCCAAGAGTGGGGGGTGGTGGTTTTGGGAGGGCTGGTAAATTTCAATCCCTGTGTTATCCAGGGGTTTGGGAGCAGGTGACAGGACCCTCAAGCTTATTCATATTAATCAGAAAAATAAGTGTTGAAATGTGAAATCTGTTAACTTACATGTAGACCAACACCTGCCCTACTTTTCTCACACTTTTCAAGCTGATTATGAAAGAAAATCTGTGGAAATTATTTATTTAGAATTAAATTATATGTCAAATATTAGCAGAAATGGTAGTATTTTCATATTAGCCAAAATAATTAATTCACAAATACTGTATACAAGGGACTAGGTATATAAAAGCAATAAGCCACTAGAAGCTGTTCTTAGGTGCAAGTGGATGACAACCAGATATGTTGTCTTGGGCCCTAATGGAAATTTATTAATAAGTACGGATACAGTGATAATGATATTCTGTTCAGGTAATGATAAGCAGAAGGCTGATAACCAACAAATGGCCATTATTAAAATTCTATAAATATGAATACACAATCTTCAATATCAATATTCAAAATTGATGCTGATATGGTACGAATATTGTGCATCCCCATTTTTTAAAAAGAATAGTTTGTTAAAAATGATCCTTTCACCAGTTAATGTAGTTTGTTGTCCTAGCAACTTCTGTAACACTTTGTTTTACCGTGTCCTTGTTTCATGTTACATTTACTTACTATAGTAATAACAATAAAGTATACATAATTACATGCAACTAACCCTAAACCAAACCCTCATTCTAATCCTAACCATATAATTATTACATTTAGTTACTTAATATTGCTCAGTAATAAAATGTATAACTACGCAGTAACAAGGACACTGTAAAATAAAGTGTAACCGCAACTTCATAGAACTCAACTGTGTGGTAACAGATATGCATATATTATACAGTAAAAGCTGATTAGATGAGCCACATTCAATGTTAGAATGTGAGTCAGAACAGAATCCGTTTTATAGGATTAATTAGTGCCGCCCACTTTTTCCCTTACAGATTTTTTTTAAAGTCTTTGTTAAACCCTTATAAGTCATGAACCAAGGCAACCAGCTATGAGGTAAATCACAATATTATAAACTTTTATTTGTTAAAAAAAAAAAAAATAATTAAAAATTTGGACAAAAAACAATGGAGAAAACTATTTATTAGAAGTTGTTGAATCCATTTATAGAAATTCTTTGGTGTAATTTGCTTGCTGCGACTCTGATTGGTGGAATTTTCTGTACAACATCATGGATTATGTAGTTCTTCACTATGAAGACTATTACTTTGAAAGGGATACTCCATCCCAAAATGAAAATTTTGTCATTATTCACTTACCCCCATGTAGTTCCAAACCCGTAAAAGCTTCGTTCATCTTTGGAACACAATTTAAGATATTTTGAATGAAAAGAGGGAAGCTTATTTGGCAGTCCCACGCTTCTCTCTGAAAACAGTCGATAGCCGTGCCATGGGCGGAGCTAAAGAGTCACGAACACACATAGCTTTTTTGAAGCGATCGTCTGCAAGCTGTGACATCGACGTAAATAATTCCCTTAATGCTGGGTTCTTTGGGAAGCTGAACAAGGTTATCTTTTCCACACATCCAAAAACACACTTCTTTGTGTCTAATGGAGCACACTGATGGGCATGCTCTTGCTTTCGCTCTGGTTGATGTGTGCACATGCTCTTCCGAGAGAAGTACTCATAAAAGAAATTCCACACTTTCAAAATACGTTGAAGTTGTGGGTTCCGGTCTCCATAGAAATCCATGTTAAAATGGGGTAAAAAGATTGACTGAATTAATTAAACTGAAACTTTTTTCAATATAACTAAATATAGAAATGTGCACAGGGTTAAGCTGTGCTGTTGCTGGCTGCCACAGTAACAACAATGAGCTTGAGTAATTCCTGTAAAGTAGTGGTTTTGTGTACCAGCAAATCTGTCCGTGTCTGCCACTGGATGCCTTGCATAAACGATGACAAAAGAAAACAATTATGGCTTGCAGCACTTAAGTTAAAACTACTGTGTGTGAAGTAATAAATAATGTGTTAAAATAAATGAAAAGTACTTATCATTCTGTGGAAAAAAATCCCCAAACTTCACCCCGGTTCCAGAGCTGTATGTAGGATATGTGCGCTTATGTGTTTTCAATGCAGCTAACCTTCAGCCACTTCATGTCATATACCACTCATAAACTGTGACAGGTGAGTAACTGCAAAAAGACTGTAAATTGATGAAACTACGGCACCATGTACTTTTTAAAAAAATAATTATAAATTCATAGGTTTAACGTTATATTATCAACTTGGAAATCCGCTAATTTGAATAAAAACACCAGAGACCAGAAATGTAAAGTTGCGTTCAGGAAAAAGGTGGATAGGTATAAATTTGATGGCTATTTGAATTATGTGGAAATCTGAATTTTATTTATTTATTTATTTATTTATTTATTTATTTATTTATTTATTTTTCATGGTTGCACATGCTGTATATGCCTGTTCTTGTATACATTAACTGCTCCAACAAACTGACTCCATTCATTACAGTGTACAGTGTTGAACTTTAGGTAACTTGTTTTAGTTTGAATTCGGATAATGCACAGAAACACAGAGAGAGAGAAGGGGGAGCGAGCGAATGCCTTGACTTTAAAGCCATTATCACACCACACTAAGCACAGACAAACACTTTGCCTTGCACGCACACGCATGAATGCGTAATCACAAACTCCTCAACTCAACATGCATCCTCACTTAATTGGAAATGTCGGATCAATGCTTTCTGATTACGAGGCTTCACAAGATAGTTTGTTTCTGGCTTACGGCAGTGGTTTTTATCCGGCTCGTTTTTTTTTTTCGTTTTTTTTTTCATTAAAGACTAACCTCTCTCACTCTCTCTCTCAGTCACTCAACTGCAAGGCCCAGCTGTAACCAAAGCTATACTCACACATCTGTAATCAGCTTTTATTCATTAAGACGACAGAGCTTCGAATTCATCAGCTCTACGGCGTGTTGTTTCACCCACTGGCTAAAGTGGGCGGAGGATGAGATGTGATCAGAATCATCTACTCCATCAATTTCTTAGGGGTCTTTAAAAGGCTTTGAATTCCTTTGATATTTGAAAACAGAACTCCAGACAAGACGTCCTTCTAATTTCAGAATGAAGGGAGAAAGCACATGAGCGAGCCGGCCTTGCTGCAGATAAAAAAAAATATATATATATATGCTAAGAGTCATTTTTACGTCTGGTTGAACACACTTAGGCAGCTGCCAAACCAAGGGTTCGCTCAAATGGATCAATAAAAGCATTTTGTCCTAGTTCCATGGCCATGGCAGAGAGCTCTGAACAGCAGATGAAAGAGCTCTTCGGCTTCTAATTAAACATTATTTTTTAATATAGTTTCCCTTATTTTATATGTTAAGGAAATTCAGAGTATGGTTAGTCATCCATTTTAAATAAGGTAGGGGAAATATACAGAAAAAAAGGCCGTCTAGCTACAGTAGTGGTGCTACTATCTGCTTTAAAGGGGTCATATGATGTTGCTAAAAATAACTATTTTTGTAACAAGTATTTTATTTGGTGTAATGCAATGTGTTTATGTGGTTTAAGGTTCAAAAACACATTATTTTCCACATACTGCACAATATTGTTTCTCCACTATGCCCCGCCTTTCTGAAATGCGTCGATTTAAAAAAAAAAAAAAAAAAAGCTCTGTTTGGCTAACTATCCAGTGCGTTGTGATTGGCTGAATGCCTCAAGCATGTGACAAAAAATGTTATGTCCCTTACCATACTGTGATGCCGTGTCCCAGTCAGAACACGAGAAAACCAATTATAAAGGAGGCATTTGTTGCATCCAGTGGGGACATAATTACGGATAATAATGACTTATACTATCTTTTTACGCTTTGCGTGCATCCCGCCATGTAAACATAAAACCATGTCTGCATTTGTGATTGGAGAAACGACAAACAGCAAGCGCTACTCTACACTGCTCAGAACTCGCGTTTGAATCATCAGTGGCAAATCCTTTAAATATGTAAACGTACTTACAGACTGTGAGTCAGAAGCGCCAGCATTGTAGTCTACTCTCCCAGGATCTGGAAACAGTCCTCCATAAAATGCACTGCACACATCTGAATATTTGGGTTGAACTGTTCTTGAACAGTGTTGTTAATGCAACTTAACCAATGATTTCTATTTGTGTCCTCTTGTGGAAGGCCAAACGAAGTAATTTCGCTTTCACAATGAAGCACAGAGTATCTTCACAACATGGCGGCTGCGGCGGCAGCAACAATAAAGTTACGCCTTCTTTTTTTGTGTGAACATTTGGGCGGCGTTATGCATATCTTCCCGCATTGTGACGTAGACATGTGGGGGCATGTTCAAACAAGGTGTTTTAGGAGGGTGTGGACAAGTCTTAACTTTTATAAAGAATATCTCTTTGTTTATGAGACTTTATCTATTCACAAACAGCTTGTAACACTCCAAAGAGTTAAAAAAAAAAGATTAAAACAAAATGATAATCTAAATGTTTTAAATTAATCTAAATGAACTTTGTCACAAGGCCTATTGTTTTGCTATTTTCAGTTTTGAAGTGTAACTTTTAACAAATGTTTAATTTGACAAATATGAAAAAATACAATGAAAGAAAGGGGTTTTTGAGGCAGAAAGACTGAAATGGTAGTTTCTTGTAAAGGTACTCCAATAATCTTATAGATTATAGGTACTATAATCATCCATAAGAGCCACTATATTTCAATTGTTATAAAGTCATAAAGTTTACTTGTGTGAGAAACATACCAGAATTTATGTCATTATTTATTGCAAATGTTTCATCCATTCAGATCTGATATGTTAACCCCGTAAAACCTGGCATATGAAATAATAGGCTTTTTTTTTTTTTTTTTTTTCATGGAACCATTTATTGAACCTCATATGATATAAAAGAATATGGAGTTTACACATTTTATTTAGAGACCCAAACTGAGCAAAGTTATGAAGTTTGGTGCAGTTGCTAGTATTTATATGGCCAAAAAGTAAGATGAAATTCTGATGGCTTATAATATAAATCAATGAGATTTTATAATACTACAGAAGACTACTTACATAAAATGCATATAAATACCAGATGTCATGCTATATCTCCCAATAATATGTCTTAGTAAGATGATATTAACATGCTTTAGTTTTATTATTTTATTATGGGGGTCAAAACACATAATAGACTGCAATACATTGATGATTGAGAGATGTACAGTTAAACATTCCTCGAAAGCCTAATGTATCATACTAGATAAATAAAATGACTTTTCTTTAAAATTATTGTTTATCAAGTAAACCTACGATGTTTCAGTCCAGTAAATGTTAATTTTGAAATATTACTTACAATATAAAAGTTATAATTTTTACATTATAAAAATATAAGATTTTACTGCAAAAATGCATGTGAACCACAACCTAAAGGGCAAAGTTTCAGAATGATACTTAAGGCTTTATAATGAATACCTTCACATATCACATATACCTTCATTTGCTATAATATATTAATAATAAAAAAAAAAAGTATGAACTATCTATCAGATGAGAGAAGGCATGAAACAGATTGTGTACTACAGGTTTTGATTGTGTTGATAATTTAGTTGACTATTCAGATACAGTAGGCTTTATAGAGTTAATGATACATGCTAGAACATCTTTTTTGTTTACATAAGCATAGCAACACCATAAGAGAAACTGTGCTCACTTTTTATTGGATCTCATGTGTATCGTCAATGCGGCAGATTTCAATGTGTGAAATGTACAGGATTTGAGAACTAGGGAAGTCTCCCACACCACCTTTACAGTACTTTACAGTGAGCTTTGAAGTCTTTAGTAGTATAATTTTTAACATTAAACTATCTTCCAAGCTATTCCATCATAGTCTATTAATAGTGACGCAAAAAAACAACTCAGAAGGAAGCTCCTGAAGTCTGGCGCACGCTTGAGAGCTTTGTCATCTCTCCCCACAATCCCATTATATATCAGGTCCTTAAAGCAATTTGAGGCTGGGCTCCATGCATGCCTTCCAGCCAGGAGCTTTAGGGACTGAGATATTAACTCTGAAATGGAGGTTTAAGAAGGAAAAAGGTGTCCACTTGGGAGTGGATAGTGAGGATTAATTTCTCAAGTGCTTTTCTGTGCCTCTCTCCTTTCGGTTGCACCTCCTCATTGCAGCTTAATATTCCAGCTGCCTCTCCCACTGTCATTCAATATTTTTAAAACAAGGACTTTCAGAACACAGCAGAAATGAAATGCAATTTAGGACACCGAGCCCAAGTGTTTGCCCACCTCTGAATGCAAACACTTGCAGTGGGGCCAACCAAGGGCAACCCTCAGGATAAAGGAATTATTGCAGAAAAACGGCTGCTTGATCCACCCAGATTAAATGGTAATATTCAGAAAACTTGACACACTGACACAGCCCCTCCTTGTAATGCTGTAAAAGAGGCTTGTGTTATTATTTTATGTTATGCTGTGATGGATCCGTACTCTTCTCTCTCGCAGGAAGTCAGATTTTTCACGTTAGGAATCGCAGGTATATACCTCTCATGTGTTATGAAATGGGTTTTTCTCCCTAGCCTTAAACGAATCGGCAGATGTCTCGGGTGCCCTGTGATATGAAAAATTCAATTTAAAAGGATGAGAGAGAGAATGGCGCCCCGGCCTATATTCATTCTCTCACACAAAGAGATATGAGAATGATGTTCTATTGTGAGGGGGGAAATGATGCCAATCGAACTGCAGAGAAATTCCTTCATAATTCAATTCAATTTCCTCAAGATCCCAATGGCGGCCTACAGTTCCAAAAAGAGGGGTTGGGGGAGAGATGGAGAGATTGTGAGGGAGGCAGAGAGGGAGTGACAGATACCAGGTGAGAAAAGGGAGGAGAGAAAGGTAAAATATAGAGGTTGTGAAGAAACTGGGAGGAGAGAAAGGTTAAAATTTAGATGGTGTGAAGGAAGTAAAGGTGAGATGGAGAGGTGTTATAAGGAGTGTAGATTAGAGTGTTTGTTTCACATCTTGTCCCGCTGATGGACAGGAAGCCGAAGAGTTTGAAAGGTTACGGGTTCACAGCAAGGTCAACAATGACAGCCGTTGTGATCATGTCAAAGCTGGATTGCAGATTCGGCTACTCTGTGTTTTCCCAGTCAGGACAGAGATTCTTCTAGTTTAGACGGCTGTGTCATCTGATGTGGCAGACAGCAGAAATTATGTTATCTGTCTTGTGCTCAACATAATAATTTATTGAATTACCTTCATATAGTCTAGACTAGGGCTTTTCAACTTTTATAAATCCCTCACAAAAACTCTCACTTAACCCCCAATATAAAAATATATTTTTTAAAAACATTAACATTAAAATGTGTACGAGATATCTAGTTAATGTTCATTCAAATAGTTAAGAAACATCCAAATCTGTGGGGAGTTTAGTGTTGATTGTTTAAAAGCTCTTTAGCTGTCAGTTTGTTTTTTTGTTTTTTGACATAACCTTTAAAAAATAATTTTCCTTCTAAATTTTTTCTTCTTTAGAAACATTGGTAATACATTAATGTATTGCATTGTTTTTTTGTTTTTTTTTTCTTGTTATATTTTCATCAACAGTGTTTTTTTTAAATTAAAATAATTTGAGTATCGTCATCATTAGCAGAAAACTGTAACAAACACTTCTATATGTGATTTCTTTGATGAGATTAACAGTTCAATGAGAAAGCATTATTTCTGCTTTTAGTGCTGCTTAATTGCCCACGCTGTCTTTTCTTAGTGGCAATTCACTAATTAATTATGTAAAATATCTAACTGTATGATTCTCTTTAAAATGTGAAAGTGTGTACATCTACACCATGCATTAGAATGTATGCCCAATTATAGTGCTCTTCTCCATATTTTGATTATAATTTAGTTAAAAACTGCTGTCATAGAAAATGTGCACAAGCATCTCTTTGTCATAAAATAGTGATTCCTACCATTTTTTTTTTCTTTTCTTTTTTTTTATATAATAGGGCAGTGTTCATTGTGGCAGGCAAATACCAATGAGTTTTGTGAATAAGGCTTAATTTACATAGAAATGTCAATAAGTTAATTCAGGTGCTATTTCAGCAAATTTACTTGAACGTTATTCAGAATATCTTCTTTTGTGTTCTGCAGATGATGACAGAGTTTTCATTGAATTATAAACACCCTTTAACCTGGATTGTGAGTGGTTAAAACGCCAAATTTTATAATGAAATAAAAAATTGTTGTAAACAAAAGTATTGTGCTTTCTGTTTACTGTAAAAAACATAGAATATAGGCAGTGAATTCACTAGGGAGTGAATTCACTGCCTGTATTCTATGTTTTATACTGCATATATATCTATGGACCTTCACAGATCCCCAGTGGTCCCTGGTCTTAAACTTTGGCCCTAGACCATTGAAGTTAAGTATGGCAGTTTTTATTTCACTTTCAGCATTTTAAAATTTTCCCAAGGCAATAAAACCAAAGTTTTGTACTGGGAAGTCTGGAAAGGTCTGTTGTGCTGTCTGCTGTGATATATTATGTGATAGAAATTGAAGGTTGTTTTCTCAGCTGCTGTCCTATGGTTAATTTAGAGATCTTTCCTGCCCTTGTGCACCCACACTGAGTAGGAGATGTACTGTGAACCACTGTGCTCTCGCTTGGTTAAAGTCAGTGGGTGAACTTTTGGTGCCATGTGTTAGTTAAAGGGGATCTGAGCGAGCATTCAGGCTGCAGGGCTGCAGGCTTGTGCGAGGATCAATGAGCCTGTGCTTCAGAAGGCATGTAGAGCAGAGGAAAAATGAGCTGCACAAACAAACATGACAATGAAGGAGTGCATCTCGGAAGAGATGCAGCCAGCTTAAAATTACAGAGAGCTGAGAAAAAAAAAGGGGGGGTTCACATATGCATCTGTTCTTATTTTCCATCCGACTCTCACCAGCTTTTTCCTCTTCCATCTTTCAGATTTGTGTTTCTCCGTTTTTTGTAGGTGCAATAGCTTGGAGGCAAGAATTGTGACACTAGGGTCTTCAAAGAGTCCAGACTTATCAAAGTGACACAGGTAGGGGAAGTTGGGGAGGGGGAACTCTGGGAATGTGTTGGAGAATGAAACAGAAAGGAGGGGGTGGTCAAGAAAAAGAGGAAAGAGTGAAGACATGAAACAAGAACAAGAAGAGCTGGTGACTGAAATGAGAGAGGGCAGGAGAAAGCCATTGTCAGACTTGTTTAGCATTCACTAGTGGCTAATTGCACCAGCAAAGCTAGGTAGATACAAACCCCTGTGTCCGAGAGACATGAGAGCTTCTGCCTCCCTGCCTCGAAAGCTGATCTCCTAAAGCAGAATGTTTAAAAATGGTACAGGGTTTGAGGCTGCAGCAGCGCTGACACAGTAAAAGCCTGTATTGGCCGTACGCAGAGTACAGGGGATCGAGCTGCCACTTCTAATGACAAATCTCATAGTTCATGCCATTTGGTATGACAGTGTGCAGGAGTAATGGGCTGAATGAATCACTGGTAGGGAAAGCTCAGCCTCGCCGCCCTGCCTGCAGCTTAAACCACCCTGTGAATAAGCTATCCATTTGTGGAGTATTTCACCTCAAACCACACCTCGTGCGTGATGAATAAACAGATATCAGGCAGCACTCCATTATCAGCTCAGAGGCACAACACCCCATCACCATACCATTTTCTCCCTCTGTCTCTGTTCATATCTGTGGGGTTTTCTTTCTGTCAAGTGATATGTTCTTGCATATTCAGTATTGCATGTTTGTATTATTCCATTTCTATTTCCATGTGCACTGTTCTAGTTTTACTCAAATTCCTTCAGAGCCATGTTGTCTGTCTCTTTTACTTTGTCCAGTCATCTTTGTGGTGCATAATCGAACCTTTCTTTGGCTTCAAGTCCAGTTTAAACGCCAGTCCCCAGTAACCCTAATACACTTCTCCATTTCTGTCCTGTATGCTTTAGATTAGCACTCACCCTCTCCAGTCCGAGTCTCTCTACAATTTAAGTTTTAGTCTCCAGTCCAAGACCCTCTCCAATCCAATGCTCCCTGCCTAGTTCTAGCCTGTCTCTCCAAAGACTTTCTGCCTGGTCCAAATCTCTCTCTCCTATCCGAGACCCTTTCCAATCCATGACTCCCTGCGTAATTCTAGGCTGTCTCTCCAAAGCAAGACTCTCTGCCTGGTGCAGTTCTCTCTTTCCTATCCAAGACTCACTGACCTGTCCAAGATTCTCAGCCCAGTACATGACACTCTCCAATCCAAGACTCTGTCCATTCCAGGTCCCTCTACAATCTTAAGATTCACTCTCTGACTCTTCTTCCACTCCAATACTCTATTACAAGACCCTCTCTCTCCAAAGTGCCCAACTCCAGTTACCCAATTCACAGTCATCAAAATCCATGCAGGTCGATTCTAATCAGAGATCACTTTATTCCAGGCATCAGTGCAGAACTCAAGCCAGCCAGAACGGAGACTGGCTTTTTTACATCCAGAGCCAAGGCCTTGTTCCTTTATCTTGGTCCTGCCTCACTGCTATACCCCCACTAAACTGCTGAGACTCTACCCCATCTGCAGAACTGCAGCTTCCTGCACTAAGGGGGATAAAAGTGCTGACTCTCAAACAATGCCTGTAGGAGCAGTTTAAGCAAGAATCCATATTTAAATAACTAAATGCCTCTCTTAGGTTTAAATAGCAACATGTCTGAAGTAGAATTCTAGTCGCTCAGAATGCCATTATTCCAGGATGGTACCTCGGTTGGCAACAATGTTTGCAATTAAAATATCATAAGTGTAATAATGTGCTTTCCCTAATAAAACCACACTTGAGGATTTTTCTTTTCAAAGTCCCTTACTGTAGATCAAACGCTACAATTTGCATATTACATGTGGCCTTATAATCACTACATCCCTTTACAGTGATCAAGCGGTGCCATTTGCATTTTCTACAAAGCATAAAGCACATTTTACAAAAGATAAAACAATGACTAAAACGTGCGCCACCCGAAGAATGGTGTGTATGCGGTCCCTTGCACATCAAAGACTGCAAATTAATAAGAAAAAAAAAAGAAAGATATATATTAAAACGTTTCTGCCCCAAGACAAAACACCCCATGGTTCTCCCTTGTATCTCTTTCTCTCTTCCACACACATGGACCCTCACTGTATGAAAGCTTTGACAACAGAGGGACTCATGCTGTGAGTCCATGTCTGAGTTTGCTAAGGAAGTCAATGTAATTACTGTACAGTGAGAATCACTAACCGTAAATACCAGGGCACAAGGGAGCACAAGAAGAACAGGCCTACAACTCATGAACGTGACAGAGTAAAGAGTAAGCACAAAGTACAAATGTTTAGTGGAAGTGTGTGTACAGCTTATGAGCAATGAGGGGATGTGTACAAGTAAACAGATTGGGGGCGGGCAGAATGACCAAGATCTTATATCACGATACAAGTAACTTAATATCATGGTAACAGTATATATATCAAAGTATTGTTAATGTTGCTGGAAATTGAACCCCTAAATGTATATATATACAGTATATATAATTTATGCATCATCCATGAATGCATAGTTGCAATCATACCTCAGCTGAATTCTGTAGAACTACAAGCTGCAAGTTTGCATGGCAGATACTGTATAAACAATCTACAGTCACACTGTATACTGTTTTTACACTAGATGCATGCAGCACAGTGCAACACATCAAAAAAAAAAAAAATCACTCATTATAATTAACAAAGCTGTCTCTACTTGGAGTGCACATCTGTGACACTGTTTGGAGAGTATGCTGTCATTTTCTATGTAATGCTGGATTTTAATAATTGCACAGATATATAGCACAACTCTGGCATGTATGTAAATGAGCACTATGTTGCATGAGCTCCGCAAATATGCAGATTAACGGTATTTGTATGTGCACTGCATTTCTGAACTATTTGTACATTAAATTGCAGGAGAAGTCAAGAAAATAGTTGATGAATGAGCTTATAAGTAAAAATGCTGAATTAGAGGGAGAAAAATAATGCCTTACGACTGGATGGTGTAGTATGTTGCGTTAATGGCCTCTCTATATGTTTTAAATGGCCGTGTTAATGGGCTTTTTATATGAACTGAAATTGCTCTCTTAATGACCCTAATTTCTATTCTAAAATGGTTCTGTTTGCCAGTTTGTATGTGTTTGTACATGTGTATGGGCCCTGGCACTATCGATCCCTCCCTGCAGTCGGCGGGCTGTGAGCTCACACAGAATTGGGAATGGAGGCTTTTTTTGCAGGATTCTGTGATTTCCACTGTTTTATGAGCTCTGCGCCTCTGTATTTCAGCATGAGTGTTTGCCCTCATTGGCCTTGTAAAAAACAATGTGTTCACCTAAGCAGTGATATCATAGAAGAATTATATTGCTTTCCCCTCTGCCAAGAGATACTCTAATAAGTGATTTCCTCTTTACCATTTCCCCTCAATTTGAACAAAACGTTTCCTCATTAGCCGCCCCTCTGGAAATTACATATTGAAAATGCCGGTCTGCTGAAGTGTGATATTTCAAATTTAGTGGTCAATTAGCCTAGTTTTGGGGCCTAAAGTTATAATTAGATTGTTGTGTGACTGAAAGCCCCTCTTTCCTCTCGATTGCAGCTCCCGCATCGCAGAGTGACATTCTCCACAGCCAATCCCGTGCAAGATCAGCAGGACTCCTCTCAGCAGAGTTACTATGACAGTGGTCTGGAGGAGTCTGAGACCCCGAGCAGCAAAAGCTCTTCAGGACCACGTATTGGCCCCCTCGCCCTGCCCGAGGACCACTATGAACGGACCACCCCTGATGGGAGCATCGGAGAGATGGAACACCCAGAAACCGGTAAGCAATTTAGGATGCTGTTACATCTCATTTGGCAGTGTAACACTGGATCCATTGAAGAGTTACCCAGATGAGTTTTCTTTATCAACACTGCTTTGTTTTGGCCAAATTTAGATGTATGAGTTTGGGGTCAGAAGCAGACTCAGCAGGGTCTGTGTCTCGCCCATCAGCAAGCCCTCAATCACAACAGCAAATCATTCTTAATGACCCTCTCACACAAGCGTGCTAATTAAAAACTCCGACTAATGGAGCTTTTGGTCTCTGAATAAATCTGCACTTTGACGTCTGCCCAGACAACAGTGTGCTGATCGTAAACAGCTTCTTTGCTCAAGCCAAACTGCTCTCACAGCAGCTGCCGGGGTCATAAAACAATAAGACAGAAAACGAATCCAAAAAAGAAAATGCACGGACTAAGCAGGATAGTCTACCGTCAATTTTATTTAGCCATTACTAAATTCCGCCGGAGACGTACTAGACATTCTTCCTGGAATTCATTTATATTGTCGCTCTCATAACCAGAAACATCCTCACAGCCGCTGCCATTTAAATGTTGCCCTCCCAAATTCATCTCCGTTCAATTTAAGCTCCATTACCACGGCAACAGTGCCATAATAGCACTTTTTCACATATTATCTTCTTCAGATTTTTGTTCTATTAGTGCTGTTGTGCTTAATTACCATGTTGATATCCCTCTGGATGTTTTAGTGAGCTCTTGTTAACATTTTAGCTGTGAAATATACCTTAGTCTTCTCACGTCAGTGTTTTAACATGCTCCATGAAACACAACGTCCTGTTGATTTCACACTGGGAACCTGCGCCGTGTGTGGGGTGTGTCTGCCAGCCCCACAGACATGCATCAGATTCTAGGGGAACCGTTTAGGAAGTGAAATGTCAGCACTGCATGCGACTGGCTCTGTGTTCAACAGAGAAAATCCTATGGCAAATAGACGCATAACCTTCTGTTTGTACATTGCCTTGTGGGTCTCAGCTTAGTCAGACGTGTTATGCATGATTTTGCATGATGGTCTTTGGTCAATATCTTCAGGAAGCCATGAATAGAGGGACTTCTAAATAATACTGTTATTTTAACTCTCTTATTTTTGTCATGGAATACAACAAAAATTAAAATATCTCCACATAGATTTTTATAGGACTATCAGCCTCTTGAAAAAAACAAAAATATCCTAAAATGTAGCACTATAAATGTGCTGAACAGAAATTAGTAATTTTTTTTGTAAAATTTTCACTGTTGTATTTTATAGAACCCATAGAACATAACTATACAATAATAACAACAACAACAAAAATATTTTTATTATTTATAATATGTTATTATGAATATTTTATTATAATGTACTGTATATAGTATTATTATTCTGCCCTCACTATGGTGTCTCTCTTCCCAAAATAATCATAAATATATAATATGTATAAAATAAGGCAACTAACTGAGGCCCCGTTTACAGTAGTGTGATTTTGTTTAAAATGGCGTTTTAGAATGAAATCGATCCTCGTCTACAGAAACGATCTCCTTTTACACTACACAACTTAAAATGCATGTCACGTGACCATTCATGCAGGTACCTCCATAGATATGAATAGTTAGATTCCCTATTATTTAGATCGCGGACGCGTCTACGTGCTTGGAAAGATCGAATGGGAAATCTACCTACACATCTATGGGTACAACAATGTGCATGATGTTATTGTTTACACAGTCGTCAAGGATTCGCAGAGCGAATGTCAGCAGCCACGCCATCGTTTTCAAAAGTCTCCGTTTTGGTCCGTTTACACTGAAACGCAACCCCAGAGTTTTCAAACTAAAACAGGCTCTGCAGCGTTTTCAAAAGTCTCAGGTTTCGAGTAGTGTAAACGATAGGCGTAACCGTAGCAAAAGTTATGCATTTTAAAATGAAAATGCACTAGTGTAAACAGGGCCTGAATTTAACTGTCTTGGAATGTTACTATGGTAACTGTATTTTAAAGGAAGCTACATAACTAGGTACCAGAATTATAATCACTACAAACATTAAACTTCATCAGAAGTTGATCCAGAACAATTATTTTTCCTAAAATATCAAATATCAAATATTATTTTATTAAATTATAAAATTAACATTATTAGCATAATAACAATAATACTATTATACTGAAAATTATTTATAAAATTAAATATTTATTTATTTTTACTAAAATATTTGATTCAATTATATTATAAAATTTAAATAAGACAATAAAAAAAGCTTTATAATGGCAGTGAATGGTGGTTTGAAGCAAAATGAAGTGCATCCATCTATCTTAAAAAGTGCTCCACACAGCTTCTGGGGGTTAATAAAGGCCTCCTGAAGGGAATCTGAGCTTTTGCTACGCCTATATCCTGCATCTTCTGCTGAACGCCACTCTCTCGTGAACTCACATACAACAGTTAGCAGAAGCTAGAGATTATGGTTTATAAAGTTTTGAATATGGGTATTTTTCTTACACAAATGCATTGATTCGCTTCAGGGGGCCTTTATTAAATCCCCGGAGCCATGTGGGACACTTTTTATGAGGGAAAGATGCAGTTGTTTTTGGCCTTTAAAATCTTGACCACCATTCACTGCCATTATAAAGTTTGGAAGAGCCAGAACATTTTTTAATATAACACTGAATGTATTCGTCTGAAAGAAGAAAGTCATATACACCTAGGATGGTTTGAGGGTGAGTAAATCATGGGTTAATATTAGTTTTTGGGTGAACTATATTTTTAACTGTAAAATTACAGTTAATTTCTTTGCTTTCAATTTTTTTTAATTTTATTATATTTTTCAGGGAGACTATAAAGCTTCTGTTTTGTTGACAACCATTTTTATAAACTATTCTCATTACAAACTTGGGAAGATGGTTGGCGCTTGTTGCATTTTAAAATGCAGATCATAAGCGATTCAAACTCACAGCACTTGCAAAGATGGAATCCTGTGGAGAAGCATTTACTGCCAGCAAAGCCGATCCGAGACACTGAAAACACAGACTGCTCGCTTGTAACAACGTGATCTGCTTGCATGTAAATAAACACAGTGCCACATTTTAAGCACTCATCAGATCCACACGAATCACACTAATTACCTATTTTGATTCCAAATGTTTGCACCCCTGATCATTGAATAAAATGTTGGTGTTTTTAACTTTTGTAATGTTCATATTTTGGTCCTGTTGATGTCTGCAAATATTGTTTTGGTATTCTCTTGGGAAAACAAAAAACAAAATGAGGGGGTATAAAAATAGCAAAATGTTCATCTTTTGGTGAACTACTTAAAAAACCTTTAAAGACTAGCGTGGCACATGCTGGCTTTACGGGGGGTGGTGTTTTCTTTTGGGGGGGGGGGGGTGTCGCGAGAGTGAGAAGACTGAGGATTGTTGCCATCTTTGATTTGATCCAGTTTGATCTGAAAGTGAGTGAGTGTGACAGCCCTGCTAGCACCGCCGGGTGGGCACGTACACTGATCAGGCAGGGAGGGGAACTGTTAACCAGAGGTAGACCTAATTAAAATATAATTCTCACCTCCGGGAGATTATAAAGAAATCCCTCATTGAGAAATGGAGGAGAAAATGATTTTAAAAAGGCAGTTGTTAACACTCCCCCACCCCCTCTAGCCATCTTCCATGCGGTGCTGCTTTGTGCCCCCTATTTATTTTTGTGGTGAGATTTGAGTGACAGGGTGACAAGCAGGGGCTGGTGGAGGGTTTTGTTCGCTGCCGTTGCAATGATTGACAGTTTGGGGGTGAGGGGCGGGGGGTGTCACTCTGTTTAAACTGGATGAAAAGCAATATGTGAAATTCACACACATTCCTGTGCGTCTGCGGCCCACGGGAGAAAGGACACCGTGGATCCCCGAAGCAGTTTGGCCTTTGGTTATGAAAAGCCTCCTTTTTTCTGTTGCCGACGTTGGCCCCTTCGTGCAGGAAATGATTGTGTTTTATGATTTGCTCTGACCTTTGTTACCGGCCCTCTTGATTCCCTGTTCTCGTTGACAGTGCTGGAACAAGACACATTGTTCTCTTGCCTATTTTAGATATACAGTGAACACCTGCAGCCTGTGACTGATTCAGTGACCAACTGCAACTCTAAACCAATCATTTCTGCAGCCCGGGACGACGTGTCAAATATCGTCCATCTTTCATGCTGAGCTAATGGCAGATGTAATATTTCAAATGCCCTTCACGGGATATTTGACACAACAACCATTGTTAGCTGCTATCAATACAAAGCCCAATATACATGATACCACTAATCCATCCATAAAACCGCGAACTGACGTACCAAGAGCTCTGCTAATGTTTCAGACTGTCACTACACCGCTCGTTTGTCAATCCACTAATGATTGATTGATGTCATCTTGACAGAGTTACGCAGCTCAGAGCAGAGACTAGTGATTTATATAATGCATATACAGTGCATTGCGTTCACCACAATAGCAACAAACTGTCAATCATATATATTTATATATATTTATATATATTTATATATCAACAGGACACACATATTTGCTGGTGAGTTGTCTCCACAAGTTTCTTCAGCATGGTTTTGTTTGGTTAGTGTTGTAATGGACTGGCTATACGGTGCTGGAATTTCTTATTTTTATTGCTGTATGTTTGTTGTGGTTGTTATCAGTTGTGGAAAGCAACAGTGGCATTTTCTCTCCAGCTCACACCTCTCAGATATGGACTCTTAATATATTGCCTTTCAGCAGTTTGCCATCTGTTCTAGTGAATTCACAAAACAAAGTGCAAACAAATGTCACTCCAGTCCAAATGTACATCCACCAATGCACATCTGGTTTGTTAAAATAAAAAGTTGTATTAGTGCAGATTAGAATCTGGGACCTCTCGCACTCAAAGTGATAATGTTAGCACTGGACCATCAAGACACACTTATTGTTCAATTGTTGATCCATGCACATGGTCACTGACCTGAATGACTTTGGTATATCAGATTAAACATGTCATGAGGGATGGTGATTGGACCTATTCAAAACAGTACAAGATCATTTGAAACTGTTTGTACATAACATAATTAATATTCATGAGAAATTTTGTAGAGTCACAACCATTTCTGTGAATTCTAACTGCGACAGCCATTGTAGTCTTATTTTGTGCTGCAGAAAACATACTTGTCTCTAACATCAGTGTAATGTAAAAATGTAAACTTTGTCATTTCTCATTTTGCAGTTTGCAGCAGTGTTATAACGTTCCATCAGTAAATATCAAATTTGAGCTCAGGCAGTTGTCAGACATATTCTTAAGAAGTGAACAAAACCCCGGCGTCTCCTCTGCACGAACACCAGTCAGATGCAGAGGTTTACACTGGATGCTGGAAGAGGAAGTCTTTGAAGTGTGTTTCCATGGCACCCGCACGATTCCCTTTTGATCCTGGATCAGATTGAAGTGTATGATGTAATTTGGTGGTATATATGGTGGGGGAGAGAAGGGGCGGTTGTCTTAAATTCTGGGATTCAATGATTTAGTGGAAGGAAAATGTTTTCTGTTTTGTGCTCTCTTTCTCCCCCTCTCTCCCCCCCTTCCTTTTTCTGTCTGTCTACCTGTCTGTCTGAGTCTTTGTATCCCTTTCTGTCTCTCTCTCTCTCTCTCTATTGCTCTGTCTTCCCCTTGTTGTCGGTCTCATTTTTGTCTCTCTTCCCTTTCAGTCTGTCTCTCTCTCTCTCTCTTGCTCAAGGCTTTTCTCCTTAGAGAAAAGGCTCAGACGGGCTTCCTGAGATCTGTGATACACAATTTGATTTTCATGTAACATGACCTGTTACTATTGATTTCTGCAGATCTCATTTTGGTATTAACATTAGCTCTGGTTTTTGGTTTGCTCTTGGTTTTTGTTCTGTATATGTTTCCCTGATCTTCCTGTTTTTGTTTAAGTACTGTGGGGCGAATATAAGAAACACTTGTGCACACTATTTTAGAGCAAAAACCTTCTTTGACCACAATCCAGTTTAACTAGGTGCTAAATGCATTTAAGTAACACTGTGTTGCATTTACATTAAGTAATTGACTGTTTTCAATGTAAACACACCTCCTTTCTATGTAAATAGTTTGGATTACACTTTTTTAGGTATCCTTGTTAAAGTGTAATTATACATTTAAGAACATGTACTTACTAAAGTGTAAGTGAAGTTGTAAATTAAAGATTATTTTATTACATTTTACAAAAGAGTAAAGTTCTACTTTTAAATGTTTAATGCAGTGCTTGCTTTTCTTTGTAATAATTTGAATTTTACTAGCAATTTCAGAGTGAAAATTATTTCAAAGTAAATCCTAAATTTTTTGTGTATAGGGTTAGGAATAGTGCTTAGTTTAGGGTTAGTTGATTTATTGTTATTACTAAGTATATGTAACATGTACAATATTTGTCAGATTTGGTAGATTCCACCTTATTTATAAAACTGCATGCCTGTCACAATTAACGTCACTCTATTACTGTTCGTGGAAGGCAGAGTTAAAGGGCAATATCATACAAAAGAGATGTTTGCACACATTTACAGTTGATCACTAAAACAGTTATACTTGAGGTAGAGTACACTGAGAAAATTTTACTTTACTTGGAAACAATTTTCACTCCGAAATTGCTTGTAAGTTTTACAAAGAAATGGCTGAAGACTGAAATGGTATTTTCTAGTAAAACATACAACAATAATCTTCAAAAAAAAAAAAGAGAGAGAGAGATAATTTTTGACAGCATGATGCTGTATGGTTCCAGTAAAACATGCCAGATCACAATCCACTGAATCCTCTACCGACATGCAAAAAAGGTAAATGTAGTGTAAAAATTGTTCAGCCATTTTATATTTGCATAATTCCTCTAGTGAATTGGATGGGTTTTTTTTTCTGTGTTCTGGCTGAGATCTTGGCTAAAGACTTTCCATAAACTAACTTTTTAGAAAAGCATTGATTTTGTTAAATGAACGTTTGCCCAAGCAGCCATACATATTTATGCAGTGATGAGTAATTTGCATCGCTATATCACCATATGAAGGCAGATAAATGATACAGTGCTGTATAATAATTAAAGTTAATTAGAAATCATTTTATACTCCATAGTTAATAAACAGGAAAAAGTCATCGCTTCCCATGGACTGAATGACTGTCAGTCTTTTTAGTTGTATTGAACACAATCTTTCAATAAATCTGTCATCATCGTGGACATTATTAGAATTGATGAGCATCATTAGTTTAAGTGCTGGCTAATGCTTATTAGTATCATATTAGCATTATATGATGAAAAATGAACTTGACATTGTTTTGAGTGGTAAGTGTGCTCGTATGTGGCCCCATCTGCTTGAGTTACAGTAAATGCATTACAAATGAACTTGCCTGTATATAGAAACATCGCTGCAATGGCGACAACACAAATTCAGTGTACTACAACAGCTTGCGCTTCACTCTAGATGCTGTTCTGTATTATAAATATGCCAACACAGAGGCCACCCAAAATAGAGATTTCTGTACGAATGCGTATGGGCGCACCCAGTTTTGATTATGATTTTTCAAGACAGGCAGCACTAGCGGTGAGAACGTCTGCCATAACAGGTTCAGAGTTTTAATCTTCTCACTTAATTGGACTCGTTTGATTGGACGAGCCAGGTGTACAGAAGTCATTTATGTAGACAATCTGAGTGACAGCCAGCGAACAATGACATGCTCGCAAATGCTGATTCTCTCTTTATTGCAGCTTCCTCCACTCGAGAGAGAAGGAAAAAAAGAGGAGGGATTGACGCTGATGAATCATTCCTTCCTGATACGTGGTTGTTTGACTCTGATTAGGGCTGCTAATTTTGATTTATGGAGGAACTATCAAGCATGTTTTTTTGTATCGAACATCGCAGTTTTCTAACGACAATCCAGTCTTGCGTGAGTCTGGAATAATTTGACTCTCAGAAACACTTTTAAAGGCTCATTAGACATGATTGTTGGAACGCTTGGTCTCTAAGGCACTGACATCGGGTCCTACTTGTGTTTGATTGCTTTTGTACTCTTTAAGACAAGCACTCGCTCGTCCCACAGGGAGAGGCAAGTGCACAGGTTTCCTCCCCGAGAGCTCGCTGGGAGTTTTACACAGGTCAGTGGTGATGTTTGACCACATCACTATGGCCACAGTGTGTCCTGTTTGTGGTGATCAGCTTGGGCTGTTTGATCCCCAGATGGGGGTATTTGCATGTGGCCTGGCTGAGCCTCCTTTTGAAGCCCCAACATGAGCCACAGCACATATGGCCAGAGTGGAAAAAGAGACAGAGATAAAATAGAATAAAATGGCATTTGCATAATGATGAGGAACTTCAGCAATACCGTGTGATTTTTTTTTCTTTCTTCTTCATTCCTGTGATGTTTCGTGTGCCTTATGAAGTCCTAATAATGTAGCATGTTTTTTGAACTCTTCTGACAGCTTCTCTCTTAGTTTCAAGCTCTGGGTTTTAATGAACTCATTTTTCATTGTGTCCCGAGCTCTTTCAGTCACACGTCGCATTCAGATCTCATGCTGATTTAGTGGTTGGTTTTGTTTGTGAGTGATTTGTCTGTGATCGTTTGTTAGTTTTTGGGCGTACTAAAGATGACGTGTTTTTGTTTGTTCTGTATTTGACAATGCATACACGTATGGCAATGGAGAAGAACTTCATAACTGGTATATATCCAGACATGCGTAGTAAACAAGTGTGCTTTTAAGATTTTAAAGAGCCACTTGAGAGTACACTGAGAAAACTTTGGTGACGGATTTTAGAAATTGCTAGTAAATATTGTACATATAGTTACAAAGAAACGGAAAGCAATGAACTGAATTAAACATGAAATTTTAGAAAAACTGGAATAGTATATTCTTGTAAAGCGTACTAAAATAATATAACCGTATATGTCCAGACGTGTGGTGAAGTTCCCAGACAAAACGTTAGTGTAGGATTTACTTTGAAACAATTTTCACTTTCACAAATTACTTGTAAATGTCACAAATAATTACAACAAAAAGTAACAAATTGAATTTAGCATAAATTTCTTTAAGACTGAAATAGTGTTTTCCTGTAAAATGTACTCCATTAATCTTTGTTTTGTTTAAAAATTCAAAAAAAAAAAAAAAAAAAAAACATTTTTGTAGCACTTCCTTTGAACTCCATTGACAGACTCTTAGTTTCAAGCTTTGGGTTTTAATGAAACCATTTTCATTGTGTCCCGAGCTCGTTCAATCACACGTCATGTTCAGATCTCATGTCGCTTTGCCAGTCACTATTTTTTTTGTGAGTAATTTTTGTCTGTGTGTGATCATTCGGTAGTGTATTGGGCGACCCAAAGATGACGTGTCTTTGTTTGTGCTGTATGTGACAATGTGTGTGTTGAAAGAGAGGAAGAGAGAGGGACAGACTGAAGAACAGAGTGTTAGTCTGAGGGGGCTTGTTTGTCTTCTGGGTGCCAGCTTGGGCTGTTGCCCGGGTGCCAGTGTGGCGTGACGACGCGGGGCATGGCTCTGTACAGACAGATGGCATTGGGCCTTGTCAGAGTCCCTGCCTGTTAGTAGAATTGATTGCAGAGGCCCAAGCCAGCCTCTCTGCTCTCTGCTCTCTGCTCAACCTTCCCCACAAGAGAGAGGCACATGTGATGCTCTGGATTTTTCGGACAGTATTTTATTTTTTCCCTAGTGGTTGTTTCAGGTGGAGAGGGGAGGAGTGAAACAATGTGTCCTGGTTCTGTTTACCCTCAAGAGGTGAGCTGTCAGTGGCTCTCTGGCCTTAATGCCAGTAGGTTCCAGCACAGCTATTGTGCTCATTGTGCTATCGTTCAATTTTTACCACCTTTATTGTTCAGTACTTCGCCGTGTACAGTTACAGTGCAGTGGCAGGAAAAAATAACCAACTAGGGCTCAGATGTATCTGTGTTGCAGAGTTTAGTTGAATGCAAACAGAGTGTGGAGAGATTGAAAGTGTGGGTCACGGCCCGGCTCAGAAAATAATTTCAGCTGTCCCATATTTCTTTTTAAGGCACATATAATGAAAGTGAACGAGGCTATGAACGAGATGAATTAACGAATGAACGAAAGCACTAACCATAAAAAAAACAATTGGGATTATAGTTCTAGCCAAATATAGTTATTTTTCTGTAAGATTTTTTTTTCTTTGTATAAAGTTTGTGTAAAGGCCAGTTCTCACCAAGGACGATAACTATAGTAACTTTTCGAAATGTCTGCTTCATTAAATCAGTTTTAATTGTCTTAAAGGTTTTATGCTGAAAGTATAATGCATAAAAAAACAAGCTGCACCTTCCAGTGCAAGTATGCAGCACTTTCTGCTTAGTTCACTTTGTCACACTTTTAAAGTATTTGGTGTCTAAGTGTGTATAACACTAAAGGAGAGTACTGCAAGAGGTAGATATAAATGACATCAACCAAATAATTTTTAAAATCATTTTAATACTATTTAGATGTTTATTTTTTTTTTTTAAATAAACATTGAGAATCTGCGGTCCAATCTGATCTGCGTTTTTTGTCCAGGTGTACTCCCCTCATCCTCTCCAAGCACCCATTTTCAGCCCTCCCTTCACGCACCGCTCAGATGTTTACCCAGGATTGTCTATAATGACTGCGGGGCGATCTGGCCCAAGTGGTGCAGATAATATCTGTCATTAGGACAAAGTGGATCGCTCAAAGTACAGGAGTGGGTTCAGGGCTTGATGGGGTCTCGGCAATGTGAGCTGATAAAAATAGATAAAAAATTAGATAATTATTGCCTTCACGGAACATCAACATCAGCCTTTGGTTTGCACCCTCATCATGTCACACTACAATAAAGCTCAAAACCTCTTGCCTGCCCCTCGCTCATTTTCCAGCAAATAACGCCCAATTACATCATGTGGACTGAAACGTCTGGCTGGATGTTACATATTGAACTATAGCATGCCTTTGCTGCAGTGTGATTTCTCATCTTCATGCCACATATAATTCATCTCTGATCCGAGTTTCATCTCGATCTGGATATGTAGTCCAGCCTGAAGTCATTTAATTCACTGTGGAAAGTCAATAATATATCATTCCCTTATTATGTATTTAATGGTCATGAGATATAAGTTCATTCATAAACACCAGTAAAGCTGAAATGTTGGTGCTTCAATAGATTTTTTCAGCAAGTTTCAATAGATTCAATATTCTTTTTGTGAGCAGTCGATTTGAGCATGCTTTCTGTGAGGCGTGTGTGCCTGTATGCTAATCAGAAGCAAATCATTTTATACTGCCATGTGGATTGCTCACACAATAAACACCTTTGATTGTCTGACAAATGGAGAACATTACAATACACATAGCACAACATAACCCAATAAATAACATGCAAAGTTGGGGAAGTTGACATTATAGACTTTAAGTTAGAAGAGTAAGGGGAACTGTTAGACATTATAAAGACACGGGGGATAATTTTAAAAAGTGCATAAAAAAACTCCCCGGTGTTTGTATGAGTTGTTGCTGCGGACTGACGTTGCAGAACAGTGACTGATGGGTTGCGATGAGCCGAAGCCAGACAGAGGATCAGCTCAAAACAAAGAGGAAAGTACAACATATCTGAGCTCAGGCTGGAGATGAACAGTCTTTGTAAGGGGGTTCCTGAGCAAATTAGACACACCACGGGCCAATGGACCCTTTTCACACTGTAGAACTGTGACTATGATGACAAGTTTTCACAGTTCTTAACATCATAAAAGTTTAAATATATTTTAATTAGGACTGTGCAATTATTTGAAATGGAGTTTCGATTTCGGCTTCCAATGGTTATTAAAATACAATAATTAAAAATGTCAAAATTCAGTGCTTGATTATTTACGTAAACCCTCGCCAGGGTCTTAAGTGAACATAAAAGGTTGAGTGCGAAAATATGTGTAACAATATATTGGATCCGTACAGCTCTTAATGTGACAGACAGGCTGCTGTCTGTGTGCTTAATATTAATCAAACAACAAAAGACAAAGAAAAAAATCACTCACTGCTCTTGACTGAAGGACTTTTGTAGCCTGAATAAGAAACGAAGAATAAACAAAGCAAGAAAAATTCTTATAGTGAGGACTATGCTGTTTCATTCGATTGTTCAGTTTCTGTAGTAGACTGTTAGCTGAATATTTCAGACTTGCATGCAAAAAAAACTTAAAGCACCTTTTACTTCACTTGTATCTTTTTTCTATTGTATTTGTCCTTTGCTTTTTTTGTTTTATTGTATTACTGTTTATCTATTTTATTTTTATTTTTTTTTATTTGAGGACTTTTTCACATAAGCACACACACATATAAAACTACAGTGCCTTTATAACCTTTTTGAATCTTTGAAGTTTTGATTACATTGAGGTGGGACAGTTACCTCTCAGGTTTCATTAATTATATCTTCATGTGTTAGGAAAGGTTAACCAAAGTCTTATGGGTTCGGAACAGCATGAGGGTGAGTAAATGATGACAGATTTTGGGGTAATTTTTGAGTTTTTTTTTTTTTTTAATTCAACGGTGGGAGGGAATGATGGCAAATTGGAAATCTTTCTCTTTACTGACCAGTGTAAAATGCTATTGACACGAATCAGAAGGAGAAATTATATTCATCACAGTTTCCATTCACCACTATCTGCTTCTGAGAACCCTGGAAATGTGAAAAGCATCTATTAGATGATCAAGGAGGGGTTATGCTCAACCAAAATCCATGCACAACCTCTGCACCATGATGACTTGTCCAGAAAAGCTCTCTTAGACCAGGTAGAGCAAAGGGCACTTTTGAGAGACTGCTGGCTTGCAGCCAAATCCACTTCCCCCCCAGTTGGGCTGCTCATACAGGCAAAGAAATGTCCTGGGGCTCATACCTCCATCTCACACACATGCATACAACGAGAAGCAGTGAAGCGCTCTCTAACTACTGAACTGGCCTGCCATGATGGATGGCACTAGAGGGAGCGGAGCTGTGTGGCTCTGACATGTACTTCCTTATTTTCAGCAGTGCTGAGAGGAGCAAGTCCACTGCGGCTGCTCTCCATCTTCACCAGCAAGCCAAAGACAACACGGTCTGTGTTGTCAAACATACGCTGTAAATCTGCAGACAGAGCACAGTCAAGTTCCCTTGCACGTATTGATGCGGCCATACACACCATTGCCCATTCGCTCCCTGCTCTAAAGCTTTGTGATTATACAGTCACAGACCAGAAAGCCAGACTTTAATTGTTACCCCATAATCCAACAGCAAACTGATAGTGCCAAAGTGTGTTGCATCAAAGCCAGATATGACCATGCAAGTGCCAGCAATCACCATAATAAAACCCAGGACAGGCTACAGCCAAGCAGCACCACTCCGGCGCCAAGAGGAAAATGATCCCTACCCAAAAATTGCTGCCCATCAGGAGGACCTGGCAGAAGCGAGTGGCTAATCAGTTCATCAAAATGGCCACACTACCTCCAAACCTCTCTCCCTTTCCTCTCTTGGAGGTAGAGGTCTGCATTCGACGAAGCTGAGTGCAGCATGGGACAAGTTCTGAATTTCTGAGTGCAAGAGGGAAGATAACGATGTGTGTGCAGGAAGCAGGAGAAAGAAATCACTCGTGGGACTCCCACAATTAAAAGTAAAGGTTACAATTTATTTTAAGGCAGAAATTGTTTACAATTGCAGGGTTGGATATTCTCCAATGGGACATAATCTTGTAGGAACGGGACTGAAAAATCAATCCCACACAGACCTTTACTTGGAGGTTCTTTAGGTCTTCTAGAAGAAGCTTTTCATCCATTCTGTTCGTTCTGGAAACAGAAATGGAAATGCATGGCACAGCATGCCAAACACTGAAGGAGGAAAATGGACACCAAAGACAATTGCAGCAAACCAAACGGTCCAAGTAATAATCAACACACTCACAAGTACAAAAATAGAGTAGTGCTGTGTTCAATAATGAATCAAATCTTCCTTGAAATCTTTTTTGCACTTTCTGGAGTGAAAAATTTAGAGGCTGAGATTAGTTTAACAAAAGCTCCACACTGAGTCGGTAGTGATTGAAAGATGATCAGTTGGTTGAAATGCTACTTCTTGTGCCCTCAAAAGCCCCTCTCACTCCAAATATGAAGGGTTTTGTAACCAAGAAATGACTTACTTTCATAGAGCAACAGAAATGTCCTTGTCACAGAAACAACACAGGATAATAGACATCCATAATGCTTCAGCACCTGGAAATTTGCCATCATTACTTCTTAAATATGTATCCTTCTTAGGATGTGTCTGCTATTATGTGTAGGATTCCAAGATCTGTCTTATTTTGTGTTATTTTCTCGGCTGATTTCTCTCATTTTCTTTGTCTTTCCTGGTTGCTCTCGAAAGGAGCATGATGTACTCAGCAGTGCCAGCTTGTTAGAGTAGCTTCTGTGTCTGATAATAACCTCAGCATGTCAGGCTAAACCAAGCTGTGTCATTTTCCCTCCGCAAGAAGACGGCTGCCACAAATTATTACAGAAATATAGACATCATTTTTTTTTTTTTTTTCGTGGTTAACCACAGGGCATCTGATTTTTGATAATAGATTCTTATAATTACAAGAGCATTTCGCACATTTGATTAAAACTGTGGACAATTGTGGAGTCAGATTATTTTCGTCTGGTGTGCTTTTCTGTGAACTGGACTGTAATTTCCAGCTGATTACAGCACAGCGGCACACTCAGAAGCAGCAGGTAGAAGGAAAGAGAGGGAGGGAGGGTAACGAAGGGAGAGAAAAAGTGGCAGATTGGAGAGAAAGTAAAAGAGGGAGGGGGGGGAGGGAGAATAAAAGCAAGGTAAAGAGAGTCATTCAGAAAAAGAACTAGAAATAGAGGATCAGAGAGACAGAGAGAGGACAAAAGGCTGAGGGTACGTTAGAAAGTGTGCATGCTGGATCAAACAGGAGGTGTTCTGTGAAATCTCAGGAAGAGCAACATGCCCATTTCCCCTCCCCACTACCCCTCAGCTGGAGATCAGACAGAAAGGAAACCTGCCACAGATCAACGAGACCAGTCATCCCACTGATTCCCTGATGCAAGAACACTGCAAACCCACCCTTATTTGTGTCTTAAAACGAAGGACGGGCAAGTTTTGCATGCTAAGGTGGTCATGGCGAAGTGCTTGTAGCGTGCAGTTGACCTTTTTTGTGCTCTTTCATCTTTCCTTTTTCTAACTTCCCTTTGGTCTCTTATTCCTTTGGTTATGTGCTGTGATTAAGGCTGTAAACCTAGATGGTTTCAAGCTTTTGTTGTACAGATAGAGCATCAATGTATAGTCCAAACCCCATACACAATGCCAATTTGAGGTCGACCGATTGATCAGTTTTGCAGATTAATCGGCACGATAGTTGATTGCTGGAACTATCGCTATCGGCAAAAATCAATGCCGATAGTTTTCCGGGTTCCGTCAGTTGCTGGAGCGGCTGAGATGGTCCTGCTGTCATTACAGTATGAGAGCAGTCTCTAGAGGCAGAAATCTGACACCTTGTTGTTTGTTTTGACATGTAAGGCTGCCGTGCTGTTTTAATGTCATAATTGCTACCATCTATTTTCATTAGTTTATATCCAGCTGGTAACATGAATGTATTTGTTAGCCAGCTAAGTTGCATATTTAAAGCTAGTGATGTGAAAAAGCACATTGATGAGTTCATGCAGCCGACAGAAATCCTGCTGCGCCATTTACACAGTTTTCCATTAAAAGACATTATATTTTATCCCAAATCATTGTTCATGCACACAATGATTTGACCCTAGGCTGTAAATTTGTGTATTTTGCATTTTTTCAGCCAAACATTTGTCTTTCTTTGGCTCTAATAATGTCTTTCTCTTTCCTTTTGCTCTTTTTTTTAAACACCGGACTTAAAACTCATCTGTGCCACTTTGTTCATTCTTGAAGTAAACTTTTGCCCATTTGTTGTTTAAATAAACTGTTTTAGACTGCCGCTTGAATTGAACGCAACACAATGCAGCGCTGTGCTTTTCCCTGATGTGTGACTAACATATTTTGTATTTTGATGAAATAATCAAGTGTTCTAAAATAGAAGCAAATAAAGTGTGAGTGTATACATACAACATCCATAAGTATGTAATTTCAATGCTATTGCGTTTGTGTAGATATTTAAAGATGGCCATCTTTAAGCATGAATGTTGAAATTAAATGGTAACACTTTACAACAAGAGTCCATTTGTAACATTAACATTAATGAAAGCTGTAGAAGTATTGTTCCTTGTTAGAGTGTGAATTTCAACATTTACTAATACATTTTTAAATTTTAAAGTTGCTACTGTTAACATTAATTAATGAACCATGAACTAACTTTAATGATCAATATATAATTAATATTTTTATTCATTTACAAAGTATAGTTCAGTACTGCTTTATATATATATATATATATATATATATATATATATATATATATATATATATATATATATATATATATATATATATATATATAGTAAAGCACTATTTTATTTTTCATACAGTATCCATTTTAAAAACCATCAGTTTATTAATCGATATCAGCCAGTGTGGCCCAACCTAGCTATCGGTATCTGTAAAATCCACTATAGGTCGACCTGTAATGCCAATCACAGTAAACACCAAAACACACAACTTTAAGATGTGAAATGACATTTATGAAAGCAGTAAGCTACTCAAAGCTTTGAAGGGAGGTTATAATTGAGCTACAGTCTTCTACAGCTAATTAATGTGTATACATGCTGGACAAAGCCGAGCTACAATCACATTATTTGGGTCTGTGTGTTGGATTTCTCAAAAACCAAATTTAGTACTTTGAAATAATTTTTACTAAGAAAATATTTGCAAAGAAATGGCAAGTAACACATTGATTTTAACATGAAATCTTGAGGCAGAAAGAATGATAGATTTTTTTTTTTTTTTTTTTTTTTGTATAATGTGCTCCAGTAATATTTGTTTTATTAACTTTGTGTAACAGTGTGCCTGACATTTTAAAAATTGAATCAACTGAATAAGTCTTGTAAAGTGCATGTAAACACACTTACTGATTGTATTGTGGGTAAGGTGTTTGGTAAGGAACTGAAATATTATAAAATACACCAATTGTGAATAAATAGTCTCAGTTGTTGTTTTTTTGTTTGTTTGTTTTTTAATAAATAAACTCTTCCACAATGTAGCATACTAATTACCTGAACAGTTGCTTGCAGTCCAAATGTGACACACTTAATGAGAATTTAGAGTCAGAATTACAGTAACTGCTTTATAAAAAACTACACCTTCTATTTTGTCTCTTATGTACTCACATTTAAATGCATGCTTTCTTTTCCCGTTTTCATTTGTTCACCTAAAACAACTTAAAATCATTGTAAATAGATCTGCATTTAATTGATTATTATTCTATTTATATATATATATATATATATATATATATATATATATATATATATATATATATATATATATATATATATATATATATATATATATATATATATATACACACTGGAAGAAATGAGATCCAGTAATGGATAATAGATGTAAGAAACTGTTTTCACACCTGCCTACATAAAGCCTCAAGAATATCACAAACACACACACACACAAACACACATTTCTACACTCCCAACACCTCACTTTTCAAACACCATCTGTAGCACACATCCTTCTTGCACAAACACATGTGCACACACTATCACTTCACAAACACATAGACAGTAGCATCATCTAACACACATGCTCCTTTTCCTACGCACATCCTACCCCTCACACACACAGGTTGCGCCTCTAATGCACATGCTCAATTATATTCCGAGTTCACCACACACTTTTTTCTCCCACACAATCTAGCCCTTTCACACGCACACAAACAGGACTGTAGAACTCTAATGTGTTTGTTCCAGAGGGGCGAGTTGATCTATTCCGTTTGGTGAAATATAAAGCCTCTTTCCTCCTCCAGTAAACGCCCTCTTTTAGCCTATTCCAGACCTCTTTGATGTATTGACCATGTCGGCTCCTGCTTATTAGGAGTTTTTTTGAAGCATAAGTACGTTTGTGGTGGTAGGGTCAGTGTGGTGTTTTCGTGTGGAGAGAACTGTCAGTTATGTTGTGCCGGTGGAGCCTCACAGAGCTCTCTTTAATGAGTGCATTTAAGCTTCCTGGATGTTCAATGCCAGTGGAGGTATGTCCCCTGGGCCCCAGCGTCGCCTCAGGGCTGCCATCTGTAGATCTCTTGCACATTTAAGGGTCTTCACTACTTTTCTCTTCATTTTCTCTGTCTCTGGAAGATGAAGTAGTTTGAAACTGTAGCAAGAATCGAAAGTGGAGAGAAAGGTAACATGGCAGGCAGAGTGTGCAGATCAGAGGTTTTTAACAGTGTTGGGGAGTAGCGATGCTGCTAACGTTACTACATTTTTTAGTAGCTTGACAGTACCTCTGCTACTGTACTTTTAAAACAATGTAGCTTTTCCAGTAGCTAACTACTTTTTCCAGGGAATAGCCATCTTTATATATATATATATATATATATATATATATATATATATATATATATATAATATATAACACTATGTATTTGGAGAAAAGCACTATGCAAATGGGCAGCAACCTGTAATGTAGATTCTGCGCTAATTTGATCTAATATTTAATGGGTTTTTGTTTTTCTGTTTGAAATTTCTGTAGAAAATGACACAGTGGTCCTGTTTATTATTTTCACTTTTGGTCAAGGTAATTAAATCATGTTTTTTAATGACTGAAGAATATATAAAAGTGTGCTGTTGGGTATGATAAATAGCTGGCTGACTTTTCTATTTGTTGGCATGACCTAGTTAGATTCAAATTATTTATTAAGTTGGGTGTTCACCTTATAATAATGACCACGCTTATAATGAAACCATCATATTAAAACAGGAGTTTTCAAACCACAGGATGATCATATGATGCACAAACTATCTCTCGGTTGGATAAAGCAAACCAGTGTCATGGTAGTAAAGTTCTGATGGATGACATTTTTTATCAAGGTGAAGATGATTGCAGTGAATTTACATTAACCATGCAAGAGTCTGCTATTATTGATGTGCACACTCTTGGCGCACAGATCGCAACAGCATCGTATTACATCATAAATTCTACATTCCCAGCGTTACTTGAAATTCTTATCTATGTCACAAAAATAATTTTATGTCAGTTTTTAGTTTTTTTTTGTTTTTTTTTTTTTTTTTCAGATTATGATAAATGACTCCATCTGCATTTCCAGCAACCCCACGTGGGTTCATAACTGAGAGATTGAAAACCTCTGGTGTGAATTCACAAGGGTGTGGAATGTGGTCCACAGAGTGGAACGGCTCCTGAGAAAGAGTGCATGTGGTTGGCGAATTACAGGGAGTGTGTGTTAATGTAGCTCTCTGTATGGCTCTGTCAGAATGAGGTCACTGGGTCATGGCCCTATTTAATTAATTAGGGAACAGTGGAATGGAAAATGGATAGCAATCAGAGGCTCACTAATTTCAGACCTGCCAATCAATAAGCCTTAGTGCTGAATTTTCCTTCAGGGCCCTTGGTGGGTCTCATTTAGTGTTGAATGTAGGATACTGAATGCAAGCATGCCTGTATGTTTATTTGTGTATAAATAGTCAAGACATGTATATTGAGAAATTGCAGCCCAAGGGACATAAATACAGGGAAAAGTGAAATGCACTTTTGCCCTTTTGCCACCAAACTTCCAATACATATGTGGGCATGCAGACATTAGAATGCACCTAGCAACCATCAATTGGCATGTCCACACTATGAAGAAACCATTTCAATTCAAATGACTTAAAGGAATCAAACCAGAAGAATCTGACCCACAGTAGCCACTGAAGAAATCCCAGTATGCAGTGCATAACAACAGCAATGTGCATAGCAACAACTGCCTCTCACATAGCAACCACACCACAGTACATAGCAACCACTGGCAGCTCTTTATGTATTCCCTGTTAGTTTTTTTTTTTCTTTGATAGGTGGGTTGTATTTTGTGTGTGTTTGATTCAGGTGGTAGTTATTTAATGAATATTATAAAAAGTGTTGTTTTTTTGTTGTTTTATATCATTTACTCATCATTAAAGACTGCTTTCTTGTGTGCCTTCCTTTCACAGATATTCGCTCACTGCCTGATGTTGCCATGACGGGAAACTGCAGTCAGGAGTGCAGCGAGCTGGGTCACTCAGATGCCTGTTGGATGCCTGGTCAGCCTTCGCCTGTCCGCAAGACCCGCAATCCCCCTAAACTGTCCACGTTTGTGCCTTATCAGGAGAGAGGGAGCTTGGGACGCCTGGCCAATGGGAGCTTGAGGCTGGGAGGAGAGGAGAACAGGCCACGCCTCCCACCTTCCCGTAGTGCCTACTCCAGTAGTGACCACACCCCCAGTGACCACGCCCCACTGGAGGAGGTGCCTCTGAGTGTGACATCAGAGTTCCCGCCTACCAGCCCCCCCTCCAATCACACCTCGAAAAGGGAGATATACCTGTGAGATAACCACACCCACCATCTTTGATTGACGCACATCGAAATTACAGAGACACGGTTTCGAAAAGAGAACATCGAATTTGCGACAGGATATAAATTGGATAGTGGAAAAATACACTATCGTCATAATGTCAAAGTAGATTTATTTATTTATTCATTCATTCACTCATTCATACATCTATTTATTATCAATTTTAACATGTTTTGCTCTTACTTTAAACTTTTTATACTGTTTTTGCATACCATCAAAAAAAAACAATGCATACTTTTACGTGACTAACCGACTTTTCGCTTCGCTAGCCTACAGAATGTTCATGGGTTCTTCTACTAGATTACCAAGTGCTGTAGTGGACTGGAGATACTGCTGTAAAAGGGTCTTGAGCCACATACAGAGTGTCTAACACTCTTAACTTGATCCTGTCCTCAGAGGAGAGCAGTCTTTATACATGCTGTAATAATGCTGTAAATACATTTGTATGGTGAATATATGAATATTACTATCAGGCTCAAGTTGAAAAATAGTAAAAAAAAAAAAAAAAAAATTAAAAAAAGGGTCAAAAGTTACATCTAAATCAGGCTGGACACCTGAAGTGTGTGTCAGTACCACTGCTTTTGAGGGTTTGAAAGGCCATATGGGAACATAAATAGATGAGCTGGAGTGAACGGGGAAACGTCCTGGGGGTGGTCATGACCCTCGTTGTGCCCTTCTAGGGCCCAGTTCCTCACCTGCTGTGCTGTATGTCCATATGGACGCTGGAACATGGTGTATAGCTGTGTGTGGGTGTACGTTCGGAGAATGGGTAGTGGGTTTAACATCAATTAACTCAATATGACAGACCTTAACATATGCTGGTGTGTGCATTCATGCGTCAGGGTACCTACTGTCACAAAAAGTAACACATGTGGCTTTTGGCACATTAACACGCTATTCAACAAGTGAGAATGTGCGTGCATACTTTTGTGTCATGCGGCAGAACTTGTGTTTTTTGGCACTGTGAATCTCTCCTGAACTCCCACGTTGTAGTGCAAATGCTGCCTGGCTCTTGCAAAAACGCCTACGGCTCACACAGCACAGCCTCAGTGAGGAGGAGACCACCTGCCTCCCTTCCAATTATCAGTATAGTTTTGTTAAACTGACGGTGTGTGCTAAGTCCACAAACACACCTCGTCTCCATCAAATGAGTCCTTTTTTGCCACACTCATATTCACGGTCCAGTTTTCTTTGTTTACATAGTTTTTACAGTTTTAAATGAAATATTTGTGTCCTATTTAGACTTTGTTTGAAGAACAAATGTATTAATGCCTTAAAAACAGTTGTAAATAACAATCACAATGGACAAATTAGACTGATAATCCTGTCTTGTCTTTCGCATGTCAATTGTGCATGTTTTTTTTTCCCACAATCAAAAAATAACAAATGTTACAAACGATCACATCACCATTTGCCTATTTTCAGCCACCTTTCTTTTTTTACATAATCATTCTGTCCTCCATCAGTTGGAAATTTCTTCAGGTTAGTTTTTTCTTTGACACTGTGCTAACTATCTAACCTGCTCTTAAGCTGAGGCTCCCTCCAAGTTTCAGAGAATCTCTGGGGGACCATTTTGACAATGACTATCTAGTGTGCTCAAGGACCATATATCTGATGGACATTATATTACTATTGCATCACGGTGCATCGCCTCAATATACCTGCTGCAGTACCTGCCCAGATCCCGACGCTTGGGCGAGCGCGCTTTGTGTCTGCAGGGGGGTTGACGATGGCCATTTCCTTAATTAGGGTGAGTAATGAGTGTGGTGCAGTTGGCATATGCGAACACTCCAGCCCCCAAAGGAAGCACAGATCACAGAAAAAGATCCCAGTCCAAAGGCTTCAGTTGTTTAGCGAGTCGCATTTTTCACTGCACTTACCTCATTGCGACTGCCTTCAGCATCTCTCGCCAAATAATTAAGGCTGAAACGTATGGAAATTACCGGACGTAGCCATGATTAAATAAGGCGAATGATTATCCCGCCCTAAGGAAAGAAAGCACATAATGCTGTTTTCAAAGCCATTTAGTGACTCTGATAGGAAAAAATATAATCCAGCGAGAGTCATGATCCAGCGTAATTAGCCCAGCTCGCTTCTCCTCCTCCGCGCAGCAGGCAAGCTTCCCAGGCAAACGTGTGAGATCGCTGACCTGGACTTAACATGGCTAAAAGATAGAAATGACCACGAAACTCTACCACCACTTAAAGGCTTTCATCTATTCAAACTCTGAGTGAAGCAGGTTTTGACCTTCCTCCACTCTGATGCCAACCTGAGTCAGGCAGTCTGAATTGCAGGTTTCGACTCCTCTGGCTTTATATCGGCTTTTTTATTCCTAGTAATTCTAAGGCTAGACTCCTAGAGTCCTTCGGTCCAAAATGCCAGAGGACAGATGGAGGAATGTCCACTTCTCGTGGTTGTTTTTTAAACTGGTGTTTAGATGTGTGCTCTTTCGCTGTTAGATGTCTGGATGTGACGAGACGACCGTAACGAACGAGGGAGTCTTTTCTTCATCCTTAGAGCGAGACTTTTCTTCATAGACTAACAAAAACTGGTGTTTGTGGTAAACATCTCTTAAAAAGTGTTCTGTACATAGCTCTCCACATCCCCCGTGCGTGGTGTCAAGCAGGCGACGAGTTGAGCATGAATTCCAAAGATAATTGGTAGAAACCGTTTACTGTTCTTGCTGAAATGTTAGTGCCGGTTCAGAAACCTTGAGAACAAAAGCGACGTTCACTGCACAAAACTCATCTTCACCATTCACCCCAAACTGAAGACAGCTGCCTTGAAAGTATGTCTTTTGCAGGAGAGTTCAAAACTTGTTATCCTTAATTGTTGGTTATATTTATATAGGACTAAAAATGCTTGTGATGATCTGTTTTTGTACAGTTTTATGTACATGCAAGTGAAGCTTTTTAAATCTTACAAACAAAGCCGATGGCATATAAAAATCGTAAAGTGTTTATTGAGATGTGCACATCTTGCCTTGGATGGATTGATCTTTTTTGCCGAGTCAGTGTGAATGTGGCCGTCGTATGCCTGCACCGTAGTCATTCACTGGCTCCCGTCACTGAGGGCTTTATCAGATTTTATGTTTATTGTGAACAGTGGATTGTCCGATCCGACTTGTTTGTTTGATTCCCATGTGTTTTGTTTTGTTCCGTTTCCGCATGTTGAAAACAAACCCCTTGTAATAAGTCCTTGCAAAGTTTGTAATAAAATGAGTGAGAAAAAAAAAAGAAAAAAAAAAAGAAATACATTTGCTTGGTGAGTCATTGTTTAAGAATGAATCTAGGGACTGTGATCTCTCCATGAAGCTTTTTCATTAATAAAGCAAATTGATCTGACAAAGATATAAGACTCCATTTTTTTCTCTCCCATTCTGGGTCTCTTTGCCTATGTAAACAGAGAAAGAGGAAAAGGTTACGGTTTCGCCAGACTGACAGGAACTTAATAGAACAGAATAGCGAATGTGAGATCTAGTCATGTGAAGCTCTCACTTCACAAAAGCTGTCCATCAATATTAATGATCAAAAAACACAAGACCCCAAATTTTCTCAGTCTCGGAAACCTAATTCTCTCCTCTACAAGGAGTTAAACCATTACACCCAAGACCTCCCAATACTCGACAGCACAATAAAGACGAAGGCGTAAAGATGATAACGCTGAGATGAAAGACAATAAATCAATCCGGCTTTCATTTGGTGCGCTGTCTTTACAGATATGCCACAACATAATTCGCGCACCTCTGAAATGATAGCTTTCACAGATAAAAATAAATGGATGTGAGCCAGCAAACAAACGCTTTCAAAAGCGAGAGCCATAAACAAGTTCAAAAGAATATCAAACGTACAAGATGGAAAGTGAGGTAAATATTTGAAGCAAGTATGTGAGTAAACAGGCGAATGTGAGAAATGCATATTGTGCTGTCAAGTGTATGAAAGATAGTTTAGAAGGCCAAGCTGCCCTCTAATGGTCGCCAGGAGAACAACAACTCCCCAAAAAGGCAAAGGATTAGCGTTTAATACCTGATACTCAACAGTCAGGATTAATGAATCAGATAGCCTTCCTTTCTGCTGGTGTTCTTCAGTTTCTTGTTGACATCACCTACAGCGTACACGTTCCCAAGGATGGCGGATGAAACGAGTGAAGCTGCATGAATAATAATTGAGATCAGGATGATGCTGGTTTCTGGACCACATAGAAGCACATTTCAAAGACAAGGATGCTCATAGCGGCTTATTTAACCAAGGCTACGATGGGAGGACCCACTGAGTTTTTTTTATTTATCTCCTTCTAATGGATAGCTTTTCGCTTCGCCTCACACTCTGCAGGCTGAGCTTTAAAAGGAGCCGTTTTGCTGGTGTTTTGTTTATGTGTGGCTGGGGCATTTGTTTCTTGTTGTGGAGGGAGCCTCAGCAGAGAGGGTCTTTCTTCAAGATGAAACTACCCCCTCGGCTACTGCCTACTGTTTATGTGCTGTTGCCATAGAAACCTGGCCACTCTCTCTTTCTGTTCTTCCTTCGCCCACGCTCGTTCTTGCTCGCTTCGTTAAGCGCGGTGCTGCTGGCAATTAGAAGCCAACCCAGCGGCGGGGACGGCTGCCTCTCAAATGCACTATCCAATTAAACACTGTCAAATAATGCCACATCTCAAAACCACCACCTCCCTCCGTCCCCTCCTATCACAAGACACATTTGTGCCTCTAAAAGACGCAGAGATCGATGTGTGCACAAATTCCAAAATTTTCCGGCAGTATAGCTACGTAATGATGCTAAAGGTGGAGTGTTTTTCCTGTAGTCACAAGACATTAAAAACTTGATTATTCTTTCATTCAGCAGAAAATGCATGTAGCTGCAAGCCCTAAAAAGGTTTTCTCCACAGTATTGATTGCACATTTTTCAGGAAAGTGAGGTGTTTTACAGATCGTGGGCACTTAAGACTCATAGAAAATTGCTGAACTAAAGCTCTCTTCATATTCAGCTATTTGTACCGCTGTCCCACATATCGACTCTCATACACTATAGACGTAATTGGTGCATTAAAATCAATGGCGCAATTTAAACAGCATCATCAAAGGCTTATGTGCAAAGTCAATAAGCACAGGAGAGATGGCTCGGAACTGCAGGCACATGCAACATCGCACATAAAAAAACTCATTTTGCATCATACTGTACATGCAATCACACACATGCATGTCATTTTTTGTCCACGCCAGCTAGGTAATGTACACACTCCTCTGCTTCCCAATAGTGTCAATAAAAAGTCTCTTTGTCTCATTTAACACCCGATTACATCCCACCTGAACTCAATCTTCCAATCATCTATGATCCCGAAACAGCCTAGAGTCATCCATCAGCCCTGACAAACACAGCGACCATACGCCACACCTCACAGTAGTGCCTCCTCACCTGTTCACTGGGCCTAAACGCCCCCCTTTCCACAGTCACTTAGGCCTCAGGAGGTTTCTCCTGTATGTTCAGGTGGAAAATCACTTGAAAAACTACTTGTCCCTTTCACATACGTTCACTGCCTCGTCTGTGGCATTCTGCTTTATAAAAATGGACGATAGCTCATAACTGGTAGAGAGAGAGAGAGAGTTATAGTGTACGATAAGAGTCACATTTGTGGAGTAGCCCAACAGGAAGTACAACAGGAAGTCATATTGTATTGACCTGCACTGTGTGTGTTTGTCGGGTTGTTAAAATGGGATTATAGAAATTGCAGAGACATGGCAGAGAGCTCAGAATCAATGGTGCCTTCAAGAGAGTGTAGCTCACATTTCCCTGCCCACCTGCTGAGCACCATCACACACCTAGAGACTCGTCTGAATTCATCTTCTAATCCTGGAAACATGACACTTTAACATTAATCTAATTTACAGCAAGTCTCTGCCCAAATGGAATTAAAACAGCTTTTCAAACCACTGGCATACATGCATTCAACAATGTCTGAGTCACCTGCTGTATATATTTACATGTGAATATTTTTATTCTGTAGCTCAAGGTTTTAGATTTTTTTAGATTTTTGTCTGTATATGGGAAAATAGGTCTGTGTTGAAAGTCACAGATGGGTCAACTCAACCAAAGGTCCCCGGATCAAATTTTTAACTTTGCTAATATTTTTTTTTTCTGAAGACGCAAACATGTATGTTGATGAAAGCCAAAATATTAAAGAGGTCATCGAATGCTACATGCACTTTTACAAGTTGTTTGAACTGAAATGTGTGTTTGCAGTGTGTGTACACAACCACCTTATAATGATAAAAATCCACCTGGGTTTTTTTTTTTTTTTTTTTTTTTGTAATATACTAAAATCTTGACCCATTTCTCAAATTGAGCAAATCTCAGATGCCTGTCTTTGTGATGTCACACAGACAGGACCCTCCCACGATAGTTTGATTGACAGTAGTGTTTCAGCACAGACTGGACTGGTGTCTTACCATAGACACGCCCTGAGTGAGCTGTCAACAGAGTGTAAGGTTTTTTAATGAATCTTTGCTAACCACCTTTCCTAATAATGTGCTAATTAGCAAGTTTCACGATGAATGCGGCTAAAGTAAACAGTCTTTTTGAGAGAAGCTCAGAAGAGAGGGGCGGGGTCAGCAGAGCTCATTAACATTTAAAGGAAAATGCTACAAAAAGGCTTGCTCTGAAAAAAGCTGTTTTTGAAAGGGGAAAAAGGGTGTTGTTTTACAATATCATTGAGAAATTTTAACCAAACTATGTTACAGGCTTTTCATTAAGACCCTAAAGAATCATATCAACTTGTGGAAAATGGGCATCTGATGACCTCTTTAAATGTCATGGATGAATATTTACTGAGTAATCCATTATTTTGTAGAGGGGGGTCAAAATGGCAATTTTCACCTGAGATTCATAGGCAAAATACGGGGGGGTAAAAATAACTTAAGACAGGCGGCAGCATATGATTACATCAGTACTTTTGCAGCCAATGCGCAAAACCGCAAAACAGCTGATGTACGGCTCTGTTGGATAGTGAAGACAGAGGAAACTGTTTCTTGACATTTTGTAGTAACACGACTGAATAATGTGTTGAAAATGCATCACAACCGTAAGGAGAAAGAGAAGTGCTGGAGTGAAATCGCCTCAGTTTTGAATGCACCGGGTGAGCGCAGAAAGCTGCTAGTATGCTAGCTAACATATGTAAACATAAATATCAATGACCATCTGCTGAGTGAGATCACGTGAGGCGCTCCCTCTGGCTTGATAATCTTAATGATATCTTGTAGTGTGTGATGTGCCACGATGTTCAAATCTTGAAGTGTGTGCATGATTAAGATTTGAGGGAAGATAATCTGTGAAGATTCTCCTAATGTATGTGCTGCAGCCAGATTTCATAATCGGTTAGGATTTTAAAAATCCTGTAGTGTGAGCCAGGCTTTAGGCAAAGCTTGATGATGCTATGAAGGAAAGTGGAATGATGGGAGATGTCATTTTTACCATATCATCCAGATATGTCTGAATCATGTTCATGAATGTAATGAATTAATTTTTTTTTATTACCTGTTATTCAAACAGCGAACAAATTACATAAAGCAAGCAAAGAACATTTAACGTTACATTGTCAAAGAACAGTATGCAGTAATTAAAATGGCAAACATGCCATTTTGACCTCCTTCTACAAAATAGTGTTTTATTCAGTAAATATTCATCCATGACATTTAATATTTTGGCTTTCATCAATATACACAAAAGAATATATATATATCACCTCACAATGTAGCCAATATTAATTATTCCACACCAGTTGATCATCATGATTTACACCATAATGTATGTATGTAGTATGATGCTTGTTTTGTTCTCACAGGTCTGGTTAACGTCTGAAAACCGTGACATTCTTTATAAAAAGAACACCTATGAGAACAACTATGCCAAGAAACACATCTTTATTGCTTGTCAGAAATGGATTTTAATTATGCTGCCATTTAGACAGGTTAGCAAATGTGATAGCTGTTTTCTTTTAATGTTAATTGCATCACGCATGTTGTGACACATCGCATTTAAGCATAGTAAAAAAAAAAAAATATATGAAAAACAAAGTTTACAGGCAGTGGTGTAGTGCACGGTATATACCCACTTCTTTGTCAAGCTTAAAGGGGTCGCAGATGCTCATTTTCCAGAAGTTGATATGATTCTTTAGGGCCTTAATGAAAAGTCTGTAACATAGTTTGGTTAAAATTTTTAAGTGGTATAGTGTAAAAAACACCCTTTTTCCCCTTCTCAGCTCTTTTCAGAGCAAGCCATATTGTAGCATTTTCCTTTAAATGTTAATGAGCTCTGCTGACCCCGCCCCTCTCTTCTGAGATGCTCTCAGAGAGACCGTATACTTTAGCCGCATTCATTGTGAAACTTGCTAATTAGCACATTGTTAGGAAAGGCAATTTGCAAAGATTCATTAAAAAAAACCTTATAGTCACTTTTTCCGTTGGTGAAGCTGGATCACGAATGATTCGTGCTAACATAAACGCATTTAGGTAGATCAGGGGTGCATTCCCTTCAAAAACAAATGTAATCCACTGTCTTCAGCAGCTCAGATGTCGGGAGTAAATGACAACTGCTCTGTTTATTATTACATCCAACAACAGAACACCTCAATCGCTCAGGAGTCATTCTCGTCTACATCTGCTCCGGCAGTGAAACAATGGCGGACTGATGACAACTCACTCAGGGCGTGTCTACGGTAAGACACCAGTCCAGTGTGTGCTGAAACACTACTGTCAATCAAACTATCGTGGGAGGGGCCTGTCTGTGTGACATCACAAAGACAGGCATCTGAGTCTAGTTTTACATGTCACTGTGTGCAAGTGAAAACGTTGTGCCACAACATCCTTTCAGTTGACTTTAATTTTTCTTTTTTTTCACTTTGCGTGTTTGGGGTGGAGCATTGAAGGAAAGAGGATATAAGGAAGTGAGTCAAAATTGCGTCATCTGGAAAAGTTTGCAGTAGTGTGGGAGTGATTGTTTGGAGAACACTCCGAGGTGGAATGATGGCTGTTTGTTTAAAAGTTTGCTTTTCTTGTGAGTGATGTCTGGTGCATTGTTCCAAGTTCCAAATTACCTTTAAACGTAGCACTTCCAGATCGTCTGCACTTAAAGTTGTTCTGAAGACAAGTATCGGCTGCTCATCCACCTGTCCTGGTGTCTGAAAATCCCGCTACACTCTCCAGTTTTCGTCATGACTGCAAACTTGCAAACACATGACCAAATGCTTATTTAATGTTCCTTTTTTTTTTTTTCCTCTATGGACAATATATGAACAATTGGGGAATGTGAATCTGTGTTGGAAACACACACTAGTGTAACACTAGTTTTTAACACACATTTTTAGTTTGCTATCCTGGGTTAATTTAAATTGTCAGGGTTAAAACCTGACTGGCGACCAAATATTTTCCTTAATGGAGTTTATTTATGCTAGGGCAGCCGCCAACATTACAACTGTTTATAAAACATGGCATTCATTCTTTGTTTGGGCCGCTTTAAAAAAATTAAAATAATTGGAGGCATAAATTATGAGTATACTCACTTCTCAAGGCACACACTACTGCTTACAGGTGTTAATTAATGTTAATGGATCACAATTTACACCTTGGCTTTTCTTTGCAAACTGAATTTTTTTTTTTTTTTTTTTTTTTTTGAATTTGTCTTAAATCATTACCCTCCTCTATTTTAAGCTATTTTAGTGGAATATTTATTTTATGTTTGAGATTCCTTTACAGTTTTTAATCTGAAGGATAAGGAAACAAACTCAAATCTTGGAGGGTGCATCCCTTTATTTAAGAAATCATTTAGACAGTAGTTTGTGTTTGATAATACCTTTCAGTTCCAGTAACACATTGTGTGACTCCTCGGTTACATCTACACTTGTGGGCAGCCACCGTTTTTTTTTTTTTTCAGCCCTATGGGAAAAGAGGTCCAGTCAGGCAACAGAAGTCTAAAAGGGAAGTTAGAGAAAATAAAAACTTTCAAAATAAAAAGATTCAATATCGCAACAAGAAGATTCTCCCGTGAGAAACTCACTTAGCAACCTTAGACAAAGTGGATAGAAGCAGATGCTCAAGAGGTAGATAGTAAAGGCAAGAAAATGGAGAGTAAGAAAAGATGGATCTTTTGTTGTAAACACAGGGGGTGCAATTAAACATCATGTGTACAGCTGCTCTGAACGATTTTATTGAAGGCCATACGGAGTTACTACAAAACACTCCGCTGCTAATGGTGGAGAGAAGTGCTTTATTTTGAAGAGAGATCAGTTGAGTGCCTAATCAGAGCTGCTTTTACATATTTATCTTGCGCGAATAGGGCCGGATTATTTTGATGCCATTTTTTGCAGCAACATTGTTTGCATTTATTCGAGAGGTTTGTCGGATGTTGTTATACACCTGAATGAACCCTACAGGCACGGTGAGCTATAGTGCTTCCTCTGCCTCTAAGGGTGCAGAGGCGGCTCTCCTGCACTTGCTTGATGGCTTTGTAAAGACAGTCAGGGTACGGTTGGAAAACATGGCGTTTTGTTGAGAAATGTTGTAGCTGCTGGGGAGAGCAGAACTGGCAGTTCCCAGAGAAGAAGAGACAGGCTACATGATGGAGTGGGGAAGAGGGCTCTCATTTAGAAGATGAATACTGACAGGCGGGCTCCCGGCGGACCTGCTCCTTCTGTCCAACACGAAACCTAAAGGAGAAGCACTCCTGATTAAGCACACACCTGGGTGGCTGAGTGGCATCAGCTGATCTCAGCCGTCGGAGCCTCTGATCAACCCCACACGCTCATTTTCTGCTCTTTCAATCCTTCTGTATCAAAGTATAATTGCCATACTGTCGGACTAAAGGAGAATCGCTCCTGTCTGAAATGGTCTCACCTTTTGCCGACTGCTGAGGTTGGATGCACGTGATTAGGGAGAAAAATGAGTGCGTCTCGGTGGATAATGCAAAACGCTTTTTGATTTACTCCACCAATGTAGCCTTGAAATGTTTTGTTTGTGAACCGTGGAAGGTTTTTTTTTTATTATTATTTTCCCCTGATCCGTTGCAACTCGTTTGTGGCATCTGCGTCTTGGCCTATAGTGAAAGATAAATGAAATACATTATGGCTTTAATGACAGGCGCAGCCATTAATGACAGGCACTTCCTAGTGTTGTGTACCATCTACCTCGGATAAAAAAAAAAATAAAAAAAAAAGTGCAGTCCTCCCTCTCACTAAAGCTCTGATCCTGTGGACTTATTAAAGCTCACATTTTTTTCCCCCTTTCCTTTTCCTGCATAAAACTTTCTTCCTTTCGAAATTGATTCCCTTCTAATTAAAACCACCCTTTCTTTGTGTCCATCATCTAATTAAAAGGCTCCCATTCACTTTTCTATATGTCGATCCACTTAGCTGCACACAAAAAAATCTCACCTTTTTCTCTGTTCACAGATCGCGCTAGAAAGTTTCAGCCTCTACAACCCAAAGCTCTCCTCTGAAGACGATTCTTTCGTTTTTCCTCTTCTAATGTCCGCAGTAAATTGGACTGAGAGTTGTTGGTAATTGAAGATCATTGTCTCCCTCCTCAGGCAGTGGAGCTTCGCCATAGCCCTAACAATACACCTCTCTCCCTCGGCATCCAGCCAATTTCAGCCCATCCACTTTCTTGCTTCCCCAGACTGGATCTTCTAAAGCCATGTGGAATTGGAGGTTCCATCTCAAACCTAAAGTGCAGAAACATTTTTTCAGCTCTAGTTTTCTTTCACTGTCCTCGGAGCCGGACCCGTATCTCCCAGGAGAAGCATCTCTCCCAGTTCACTAACTTACAGACCTGACTTACTGTGTTTTCAGACAAGAACTACACACACCAGGCCTGGCTGTCCAATTACGATAGTGCAGATTGTGCCTCAAAACAACAACACATTGAATTCAAGATAATGGTGAGTCTCAAAACCATTATTCAGCACATGATGTGTTTTTGAAGAAACGGTTGAGGGACTTTGAATAGTCTCAGTAAAAAAAAAAAAAATAAAGCATATGTTTTGGGTGCCACATGCTGTCACATTTCTTCTCTTCCGCTCTCCATAAATTTGTTCTTTTGTTGCCAGGAGACAGAAAGTCTTTTGTTCTGGGGAGGAAAATGGGAAAAAAAAGTAAGACTTGATAACCTTTCGGCTGAACTCTCATCGGCTGATTTTGTGATGGAATAGAGAATATTCTCCAGAGGACGTGTTGACTTCATAAAGAGTTTTAAAGTGTGAAAATGAGCCTTTTTTTCTGAGTAACACTAATCATGTAATGTAAAAGTGCTCTATTGTAGGAGAGAAACAGGAAGTCAAATGCATTTCAAATTTATTTCTTACACCAAAACTGACATGTTTCACTTTTATAATGAGTACTCCCTTCACACTTGACTAAACTTGTATTTCCTTTTTGTTCTTGTGAGATGGAAGACACCAGCAGAGCTCTACTCTCTCTCTTTCTCATCACTGTGAATGTGTCTGAAGTAGAGCTGACGAGTGTGGTCAGGTTTCTCAGACATAGTCAGAAAATTAAAATGAATAAAGCAACTACATCCTAAGTCAATTATTCCAGATCTGTTGTTTGCGTTGGTATAATTCTGTAAAAAAAAAAAAAAGCAGAGGTTGTGATAGTGAACAAGATAATACATGAGTAGCAATGGACCTTATTCAAGAGAGACACCTTATTTCATTTTCACAAACAAAAACGATACTGTGAGCAATAGATGTATGGTCTGTTCATTGGGTTGTACTGTTGTGTCAATCTGGATTGGACTTCCTGTGAAAAAGAACCGGGATGAAGGTTGAATTGTGCACAGGCCTACTGTCCAAACCAAGTTTGTATAATTTAAATGTATACAATAAGTGACCATGTGCAAGAACTGTTCAGCAGTGCAGAATTATGAATATTTCTATTCCATTGACATTATTGCCCTAAATTTGTGACAACAAATGATTTCACCTTGCCTCTTCGAAGCATTGACTACATAACCAAAATCCACAGCTCTTGCTGTTAAAAAGGATACAGCCTCTATACTTCATGGCACCTTCAAAGAGTAGGTTGTCCAAGCAATTTTAAGTAGAGAGAGATGAGTAAGATAAGTCAGTTTTCACTTAGATTGTTCACTAGGCATTCAGAATTGAGACAGTGGAAAAATTAACATATCTAATTATATTTCAGGTGTCTGGGGCTTAACAGTAAGGATGACCTGCTGGCCAGTGAGTAACTGTAATAACTGAATAATTTCCAGTTATTATTGAAGATTTTATTTGTAAAGAACACTTAACGTCTGATTAAAAAAGCATTTATACAGTATGTTTTTTTTTTATTTGTTTTTAAATTGTTTGTTTAATTACTATTATTATTATTATTATTCTGTCTTTGTGCCTGTGAAAATATTCACAGGTAAAACCCTGAACTACTGGCCCAAACAAGCAAGCAGAAAAAAACCTTGATCATTCAATTGACGCAGTCTGTAAAAAATACCAGATATGACACAGTACCTTGAGAAAGTAAAACTTTACTTTACGATTAAATACAGTCTCTACCCTGAATAAGGCCATATTACTAAAAAGTTTCAGTTATGTAAGGCAGAAGTCTTTCTCACCTTTTTTTTTTTTGTTTGTTTGTTTTGTGGTGGTGTAATCTCTCTCCATGGTGAGGTAACTTTAAAGGGGTCATATGATATGATTTCAAGTTTTACTTTCTCTTTGGAGTGTTACAAGCTCTTGGTGCATGAAGAAGATCTGTAAAGTTGCAAAGACTAAAGTCTCAAATCCAAAGAGATATTCTTTATAAAAGTTAAAACTCTACCACGCCCTCCTAAAATGCCTCGTTTAAACACGCCCCCACATATCTACATCACGATGTGGGATGATTTGCATAACACCACCCAAATATTCAGGCAAAGAAAGAAGGCGTAACCTTTTATTCTCGCTGTTGCCGCTGGTGCCATGTTGTGATTTCATTTTGAAAGCGAAACTACTTTGCTTGGCCTTCCAAAAGAGGACACAACTAGAAATCAGTGGTTAAGTTGTATTTACAAAACTGTTCCATACAATGCCGGCTGTTCTGACTCACAGTCTGTAAGTACATTTACATATGTAAAGGATTTGCCACTGTCGACATGAATTTAAATTGTAGTTATTTACAGAGGTATATGATGTCACACTTGTCAGTGTGTGAATGTGATTATCTGTATTAGGTGTGTTAACAAAGAGAGACATGCAAAATATGCAGAGCTGGGGGGCACGAGGATAGGAATTAAAAACTACTGGTGTAGAGTAGCGCTTGTTGTTTGTTGTTTCTCCTATCACAAATGCAGAAATGGTTTTATGTTTAAGCAGTGCGATGCAAAGCAACGCGTAAAAACACAGTATAAGTCATTATAATCCGTAATTGTGTCCCCACTGGATGCAACAAATGGCTCATTTGTAATGGGTTTTATTGTTTTTTTTTTCTTGTAGCGCCGGTTTACTGCCCGGGACATGCATCACAGTATGTTAAGGGGCGTAACATTTCCGTCACACGCTTGAGGCATTTGGCCAATCACAACATACTGGATAGCTGGCCAATCAGAGCACACCTCACTTTTCAGAATGATAAGCTTTGTAAAAATCAACACCTTTCAGAAAGGCGGGGCAAAGAGGAGAAATAATAATGTGCAGTATGTGGAAAATAATGTGTTTTTTAAACCAAATAAACACATTTCATTACACCAAATACACAAAATAATGTTCTTTTAAGCAACATCATATGACCCCTTTAATGGCCTGTTGTGTTTTAGGCTGTTCTGTGGTAGCTACAGAGCTCTTACTCACGAGTTCTTTGCAGATGCAAGAGACCTTACAGTCGGAGAGAAAATGGTCCAGTGGCTCTATAAAGAGGTGATCTTGAGGGAAAAAAAAACACTTAAGCTTCAGGTTTGGGGATGAAATGAATTCATCATTTTATAGGCCTGCATAAATGAAAGGCTTTCTGTGAGATAACCTGCTTCATCTATTTTCACCCATAAAATTCAAACCTAAAAATGAATTATGAACAGAGTTTATACGCCTACTCTCCATACTTCAAATATAGAGCTTCAATCAACCAATGTCCAGATCATTTTAATAATTGTCTATAAATGTTCCTAATTATTTTACAAAGTGTAGTTTTGAAAATGAAAATAAGCTCTTCTTAGATATAATGAAGCATTCTTATCTAAATGTTTAACCTGTTGCTAAAAAAGCTATGTTTAAGCATACATGAATCCAGGGCGGTCATCTAGCGCGCCATCTTAGCAACCACCTATTTTACCAAGGCAGTTTCAGTAATAAGGGACATAAAAACGATCTGAAAACTAAGGTCACAAATTTTAACTCAGTCTGTCTTTAATATATGACACGATATTTAAAAGGCTTTTAAGATAAAAAATTTATATGGGATATCATTTGAAACGTCAGTTAATAGCACAAACAATTTCAACTAAAATGTGTTGCAACCATGTATGAAAACACATATTTATATCAAACATAATTGGTCATTCAGTGTTTTTGGTGGAAGCTTCTATCATTATTTCCCTCATATGCGATTAGGCAAAATAAACTTCTTAATTGTAATTCGTCAAAAAGTGAGAGAACCTGAGAAACATTATCCCTCACAATATGTCTGCAATCACATTGTCTCCGTTTCTGTAGGACGTTTGGGGTCAAAACTAGCAATGCCTAATTCACGAATGAATCCAGGAGTCGGTTCTCTGATGAATCTCTAACGTAGTGATTTAACAGAGTCGGTACTGTAGTGTTTTAGAGAGCATTGGGGGGTGCTGGAAGCAATATTTTTGAAAGGGGGCTGCTGAGGTGTTCTTGTTCTTGAATCCCGAATTTCTAAACAGTTTATTCAGCGTTCACAAATAAAGCCTACGTGGATTTTTTTACTGCTTGGGAAACTAATGAAAATGATATTTCAAGTACAGTCAAATCAAATATTTCATGAATCATGTGGCATTCAATTACATATTTTTAAAATGATATATAGGCTAATGAGGGCTGTAATATTTTGGTTGAAATATGCTTTTAAAATCTATATATTATAAATAAAATATAGCATATAATTTTTTTTTAAAACAAATCTCTTCTGCTCAGTAAGTTTGCATTTATTTGTTCAGAAAATACAGTAAAAACAGTAAATCTACCATTTGAAAGAACTACTTTCTATTTGAATATATTGTGTGTTTTCCTCTCATGTTATGTGTTTTTTTTTTCTGCTTTCAGTGTAAAGTTATATTTCTGAAGTCATGCTGTTTGTTTGTCAAGTTATGTTTTTTTTTTTTTTTATAGATGTTTCTTATTATTGTAGGTGGAAGTGTGTTTTTTATTTTAATGGACTATTACAAAGATATAAATCAGGACAGCACTAAAACAGTAACTGTTTTGAAAATGAGGAGCATATGTTTCCCATTTTTCTGCTTAGTTTTCTTTGAAGCATATTTGTAAGCAAGCTTTGAAATATTCTTACAAAATCATGAAATGTAGTAAAGGAGGTTTACATTTCTTCCATTTGCATGTGTAAATGTGGTATTTACCCACCAAAATTACCATGTCCGCTATTTCAGAAACAAAGGAAATCCAATATATTCTCAAAAAAAAAAAAAAAAAAAAAAAAGAATCGGTAAAATGGTTTAGCAAATCAGTTCGAGATCTGTGTCTGAATGAGTTTTCTCTGAAACTTTTGAAGTGTTTTCATGCTTTCTAAAATGGAATTCAGTGGTTCATCATGTGAGAAATATGTGAATATGCCAACCAATGAATTTTATATTGAATTCGAGGAGCTTTTCTATTTGACATTGCATGAAAGCAGCACCATTGTTAAACTTAGCATTACTCAGTTATTTCCAATCTGAGACCCACAATTGGAAAATCGCTGCTTTATAACACAGAGAATAAAAGAGTGCCAGGTTAAGTGAAACAAGTACATCCCATCATTCAGCACTGAAGGAAAAAGCTATGCTAGGCATCTTTTAACAACTTACATTTGACCGATTCATCAGAGAACTGACTCCATCGAGGTATTCATTTGTGAATCAGGTAAAACATTTTCCAACCATAGTGTCAATTTTCTTTTACCTGCAATATCTGTAATATCAATTTGATATGATATGCATCATACGACACTGAAGATTGTAGTAATGGCTGATGAAAATTCAACTTTGCATCACAGATATAAATTATATTTTAAAGTATATTAAAATAGAAAACCATTATTTTAAATGGTTTACAATAATTACTGTTTTTTTTTCTGTATTTTTGGTCAAATAAATGCATCCATGATGAACAGAAGGGTCTTCTTTAAAACGTATTTAAACTCTTACTGATCCTAAACTCAAAATAAAGAAAAGTTAAAGTTGCCTATACACTACTGGTCAAAAGTTTTTGAACAGTAAAATTGTTAATGTTTTTAAGGAAGTCTCTTCTGTTCACCAAGCCTGCATTTATTTGATCCAAAGTACAGCAAAACAGTAAAATGGTGAAATATTTTTGCTATTTAAAATAACTGTTTTCTATTTGAATATATTTTAAAATGTAATTTATTGTGAATTCAAAGCTACATCTTTAGAATCATTACTCCAGTCACACGATCCTTCAGAAAACATGTTGATATTCTGATTTGCTGCTCAAAAAACATTTATTATTATGATGATGTTGTAAACATCTGAGAAGAAATTTTTCAGGTTTATTTGGTGAATAGAAAGTTCAGAAGAACAGCATTTATCTGAAATAGAAATCTTTTGCAACATTATAAATGTCTTTATCATCACTTTTGATCAATTTAAAGCATCCTTGCTAGATAAAATTATTAATTTATATAATTTGTTTTCCGAAAAATAAAAGTTATACTGACTCTAAGCTTTAGAATGGTATAGTGTATAATGTTACAAAAGCTTTTTATTTCACATAAAATCTGATCTTTGGATCCTTCTATTCATCAAAGAATCCTGAAAAAAATGTACTCAACTGTTTTAAATATTGATAATAATAATAATTTCTGAAAGATCATGTGACACTGAAGACTGGAGTAATAATGCTGAAAATTTAGCTTTGATCACAGAAATAAATTACAGTTTCAAATATATTAAAATAGAAAGCAGTTATTTTAAATAGTAAAAATATTTCACAACATTGCTACTTTTGCTGTACTCTGGATCAAATAATTCAGGTTTGGTGAGCAGAAGAGACTTTTTATAAAACATAAAAAAACTGTTCAAAAACTGTTGGCTGGTGTATAAATTACAGAAATGTTATACTGTATATATATATATATATATAACATTTCTGTCCCACTCACTTCTGAAATGATGGTTACGCCCCTGCCAAGTACAATTTTATAAAAAGATCTTTGAGTTAATATGGAAATCTGTGAATTTTGTATCTTGGCAAATCTGAACACAGTTTTTGATTATTTTTCTCTCTCTTCCTCTCTCTGAAAACACATCAGAGAGATGTCAGCAAAAGTCTCCATTTGCTCTCTATTTAATTTGTAAGTGTCTAGGAGAAACTTCCTATACAGACGGCTCTCACAGGCCTCACATGGAGCCGGTGTAGACTCCTTTTTCTGCCCCCCTCCTCTGCTTCCACTCATTTGTACATGATTATTTGCTAAGGGCTAGGTTCATCCCACCCCCTCCCTGTGGTTTACACCAGAGATAATTGGATGAAAACTCTGCACAGATCAGCCTATGTGGATCTAATTGTCCACTCAACCTGGACTGTGCTCTTTGCCTCAGAGAAACCTGCACACAAACAGTGGCCTGTCGGCAGTAATTCAAAATAATATATGATGATCATTTGTGCTAGTTTAAATTAATACCTTTGCTTCTCAAATTGAAGATTTCGTTTGACCTATTCCCCTCTTTCTCATTGGTCATCTTTGTTTCTCTCCGCTAGCTATAAACACGAAAGCGAGAGGCCATTTGTCTACGTTCTGCAGACCCTGCCCTGTCTATTCTCATAGGCGAAGTCCCAAAGGAAAATACCAAGTGAAGCTCCAAGTTTGAAAACGAGAAATGAGGTCGTAAAACAAGTCACCGGCATCCTTGCCGCATTATCTGACAGCGCCGGCAAAAAAAGCTTAATTTCACGTTGAGCATGTTTGTGCTTTTGCGGGGTGCTGCTGTGATTCGCTGAGGGCATGAGACGAGAGCAGAGAGCTGGGAATAAACCAACCAGGATGTCATCTGTCACAGAATGCCGGCAAGGTGACAGACAGCCACCCGTGGCACTTTATTATCAGTGGGTGTAGTTATGAAAATTATAGCTGTGCTTTAAACAAACGGGGCATAATTCATATCAAATTGCTCCCTATGTTAAAAAATCCTAATTTATAGATGGAGAACTGAATACTGATTGTTGAGGAAGATGATCTGTTTTGACAATCAGCAAATATGGTAGAAAGACCATTTATTTTTTTTGCCTTTAAGGCAGTTGTGAAATCCTGAGCCCCATGTTGGACATCATTCTTTATTAGATTGTGAAACCATGAAGCACTTGTGGGCTTTTGATGTATGGATGCACTGACCGCCTCCGTGGTTCATTTATGTTGGTGGCCAACAGAATGATAGCATTCAGTTTTTGTTGTTGTTTAAAGGTGCTGTATGTAATTTTTTGACTGTACTAAATATAAATATATACCATAATATGTTTGCAGACATTTAGGAAATAGGACTAAGATTACATAATTGTTTCTCCAAAAAAAAAAAAAAAAATTTAGAGTTTTAGTCTGTGTGATTCTGCCCACTGCCAATTTACCCAATAGTATTTTGACAACCCTGGTTGCCAGTTGGTGGAAAACACAGTTCATTGCAGCCATGGAAGCCAGCAAACAAACTGCATCAGAGATCACAGACTAAAACCAACCTAAAAAGCCTCTGTATCCATCTAAAAATCTCTATGACCAGAGCCATATTAAAACACAAATAAATCAACTCATCAACTTACACTGTAAAGCTCATCCGTGTCAAATGAGCTCGGTCCTGTTGCGTGCCCTCAATCTGGCAACCCGCGTAAGCGTCCAGTCTTGGGGGTTGGGAGAAACTACTTTCTCCAATATTTTTAATTTGTACTGCAGTACTCATTTAATCAAAGTTACAGTGAGACGCTTACAATGGAAGTTAATAGAGTCATTTTTGGAGGATTTACAAGCAAAAATGTGAATTTTATAAAAACACTTACAATAAATTTTCTGTTAAAAACGTGTGTATTATTTGAGCTCAAAAGCTGTCTAACTTAATGACTTTTATAGCCTTTTTATGGTTTCAGGATTTGTGTTATTGCATTGTCATTTTGTCATTCATTGTCATAACTTTTGAAACAGTATTTTAACATTTATGGATTGGCTTCATTCACTTCTATTGTAGGTTCGCCTTTTTTAAAGTAAAGGAGATACAAATGGAAATTTTATTAATTAATCAGCATTATACCACAAATACGGTCAATTGAGCTTAATTTGGGGGAGAAAAAGAAGTAAAAGACAGCAGGCAGAGCAATTTTCTCTCAAAGTGCACAGGCTGGGTGGCTTATGATGGATCATATTGTATCCTTGAAACTCCATCATTAGGATATATTCTAGTTGGAGACTATCTTGAATCCAGTGTGCTGTGAGAGCTGAATCCGATGCTTAAATTTGCTCACTGTGTGGTGGGTCGATCAACATTTAGATCCATCGAGTTCATTTTATACCAGCGGTGATTGCGTGAAAGTTCCCAACGCTGTGTAATGTGACTGTATGGGGTGTTGGCAGGCCATTCTGTAATGTGATTGCGTATGCAGTGTGGCCGCAGCTAGTAAAGAGATGTTGCAGTGGGGAAGCCCTGCAGCACCATAATGTATTTACTCTGTAATTTGTGTCTCAGTGAGAGGCCATATATCCTGTTTAAGAGTGACACCTCCCCTCCCTGTGGCCCACTGTATCCCTGCCGCTCTGACGGAGACCTCAGCTCGCTGTGCTGATGGATGAGCACGTCAAAACCACTTCTGCTGCAACACACGCACACACACGCACACACACACACACACACACACACACACACACACACTTCTGCATGCAGCAACGCATTCGGGCACACAAACTCGAATGTGCACAAATACATGTGTAGTAACTGAAATCAAATCACAACAGGTCAGTTACTTTATTATTGTTATTTTTTTAATGAATATGATAATGACTACACTTTTATTATGACACTGTTTTATCATGTTTTAATTAAAATTAATTTTGAGGTGTTTTGCTGGGTATAAAGTAAAAATGAATAAAAAATGACAAAAAATTGCTAAAGAGACTAAAGTAGTTTACATTTTTAAAAATTATTATTTCTTAGAAAAAAAAAATACAAAAATGCTTCACTATGTGTTATTATTAAAATTGCATATAAATACTTTGTACTTTAATAATATAAACAATAACAATAAAATAATAAAATTATTATTTAATTAATTATTATTAATTATCATGTCATTAGTGTTATTAATACACATTTAATATTGTTTTTATTATTAATATAGTAGTTTGACAAAATTTGATCATTTTTGTAATTGTTTAATATTATTTCTTAGTAAAAAATTGCAAAACTGCTTCACTACTTATTAATATGTTTTAGTAACAACAGCAACAACATTTATATTTCTTTATATTTCTTCTATATTACTTTTTCTTGATGGTTACAAACAGCCATTAAATTGTTGAGAATGGTGTAAATGTATTTAAAAATTATTAGAAACCAACATTAATATGAGTACATTAATAAGAGCTTGGCACTAGATTGAAAAGATTTTACCTTTTTTTTCTTTTTTTTTTCACGGATACTCATTTGCTTATGCACCCATATACATGTACACAAATAAATACATCCACATAAACTATGCTACTTAAGCATCTCTGCATGTAAATTTCATTTATTGTTCTCATGGCTGTGTGTCAAACACATGTTGCATGTATTGAAGAGCCCAGCAGGCCCTCTGTCACCATGGTAACAGATGTGCATGACTGAAAGGTTTCTTCTCACTGCTCATAAGACATGTTTAGAGTTTGAAGCTTCTTTTCCCACTTCTATAGTTTAGTGTTTTTTGGCATTTTGGATGTTGTGCTATTCAGGCAATTGAGCTGCTTCAGCTAATGAGAAGAATCAGGTATTAGATAAAAGAGAGATCCAAAATGTGCAGTGTTGGTGTTCCTCCAAGAGCAGGTTGGAAAAGCTCTGTTCCAGTTTATAGAATCTTCCTATGATAATTTCATAGATTGTTGGCTAAATTTGCTGTTTTTTTTTTTTTTTTTTTTTTTTTTTTGGATAGTTATCATGATTATATAAATATTTTGGATGAAAGAGATGGATGAATATAAAAATAATACTAAACTGGTTTGCCAGTGTGCTTCATGTTCTCATAGCAGGAACATTGCAATTGGCCTATATTTGAACGCTTACTGTAAGTCTAAAATTCATGAATTTCATTATATAAGTTAACAAAATGTCAAACCAAGTGGCTTCTGCAAACAAATGATGCCAGACATTTTCCAGAACTAACATTTCTGGGCCATTTTTGCAATTACTTTAACCAGCTGGTTCCAGATCACATTAACGTACATGTTTGGCAACCAGAAAAAAAATTATAAATAAATAACTATTTATTGTTTTAAACTTTATATCACAATTACTTTTTTTTATTTTTACACAAAGCTGAAATAGGCTTCCACAGACTTGTCATTTCAAAAAATTAAGGGAACAGTTAAATCACACATTAGATCTCGATGAGCAAAATATTCCAGTTGAAAATCTTCACTTATATACATGTAATTCACTGAGAACAAAATCATGTTGTGTGAAATGGTCAATGAAAACCAAAATCATCAACCCACTAAGGGCTGGATTCAAAATCACCCCGAAAAAGTATAAGAAGTTGAAATTACAGGCAGATCCAACTTTAATGAATTTCATCACAGCAACTCATAATGTAAGTCATTAGTGTGTATGGCCCCCACGTGTCTGTGTGCACTGTTGACAATGCTCTTAATGAGATAGCGAATGCTGTCCTGGGAATCTCCTCCAAGACCTGGATTAGGGTATCAGTGAGCTCCTGGACAGTCTGTGGTGCTACTAGGTGGCTTCAAATGCTCAGATACATAACGTCCCAGAGGTTCTCAATTGGGTTCAGGTCTGGAGAACATGAGGGCCAGTCAGTATCAACAATGCCTTAATTATCCAGAAACTGCCTATGCACTCTGACCACATGAGGCCGGGCTTTATCATGCACCAGTCTGTGCAACCCCCAAAAGATATTCCTCCCCAGACCATCACTGACCCACTGCCAAACCCGTCTTGTTGGATGATGTGATGACTGTGATGATTAAGTGTTCCCTTAATTTTTTTAAACAGTGTAATTTCATCAGTAGTTTTTCTTGTCTATCTTTCTTTAAAATGAATGCCTCTTGATTTGATATTTCGTTATATAAAGCAATAATATTCATGCATTTTTTAAGTATGGCTTAAGCATCCAGATACTTTTTAGGGCCACTGTACTTCTAAATAATTCATGTGCCTACAGCAAGTTAACTTTGCTGAAGATCCTCAACCATCACAGTTCTCTAGACTGAATAGAACTACCGAGCTGAACTAATGAATCTGCAAAAACAATGGGCTTCCGTCATTCACCAATTAAAGAAGTGCGAGACTCTGCAGCTGCAAATGTCACTCTCAGATAACATCTTATCATCACGCTAAAATTCAGCACGCCTGTTCCTGTACATGATTCGTTCTTGTGGGTCATGAATTCCTGGTAATTGAAGTGCCAAAAAGATGGAGGTGACAGCTTCCACCGGAGGAGAGAAGACTCTCTGGGGCCCTTTTACCTCTAGACTATCCTTTGTGGGGTACAAAAAGGTACATATATAAGCTGAATGTGTAAAACAGCAAGTCTGAAGTGGATCTGTCCAGCTCTTCAGAAAGCAATGGCTCATATTTTTGTGCACAACATCTCCTTATGCAGTCACAACCTGCTGTCAGGGGCAGAGAGCAAGAAGTGCTTCTGTTAATATGCGGTAGAATAAGCACATAAGGTGTCTCTTTTTGAAAAGGAAATCAATGAGTCCTGCTAACACAAGTCTCCAGTGGAAAGTGAGACAGCTGACTCAAGATTGATCACATGTTGGACAGAGAGGTCACTCAGCTGAGCTGGGTTTGTGTGTGTTTAAATGCATACTTTTTTGCACCACTGAGGAAAATCTGAAATAAGTCTGCAAATTCCCTCCTGTCTATAATCAAGTCTGGGTCAGCACTGATAACATATTTAAAGATCCTTTATTTATGACCACAGTGACAGAGCTGTAATGGGTCAATGCTGATAAGACCTAAATGGACATGAAGACGTACATTATAAATGTCTAAGCACAGCGATAAAAGGCCCTCTTTAAAACAACTCCAAACTCTCCCAACCTTATTTAATTAAAATGGCCAGCCGATAAAAATGCTTACACACTTTTTCAGTCACTTAGAGCTCATGAAATATTTCCCAGTGTGCACTGTAGCACAGATGGAACGAGAGTGATGGCAAACTTGCAGGCAGCCAGTGCTCGCACATCAGACAGTTTGTCACAGGACAAGTCTCTGCACACAAAAATGCTCTTGACTGGAAGTTGGGACCGCAAATTCACTATTCCTTTAGTAGAGGAAAAGTAAAGGCCTGTCTGTGCCAGAGAACTTGAAGTAGTACATTTCTTTCAGAATGTTTTTTTCCCCTTGCCACAGTTGCCCTTGGTTTGCTCACTTGGGAATTTGTAAGGTCCTATTTTCAGTAAAGGTGCTTTGAAACAAAATGTATTGCGAAAAGCACTATACAAATAAAACTTTTTTTTTTTTACTGGACTTCTTTTCAATGACTGACTGACTGTCAGTCCTGGCCTATTTGCAATTTTTCAGGAACAAGTAAGTTTTGTTTGGCCAGTGAACCTACAGCAATTGTTATGAACTGCATTATTTCTTGTCCCAAACCTGCATGACTATTTCTTCAGTTGAATTACAAAAAGTTAATTCAAAATATATATACACACAAAACTATAGTGTGACTTGGAATATAATGCATGTATAATTTAGTGTGTTCTATTTATTCTTTTATGCTTTTGTAATTTGTATTTTTTAATTCATTTTATGGTTTTGTTTATTTTTTATTTTGATTGGTTGAGTAATATATTTGTTTTGATTGTTTTTTAAATAGTGTTGTTTTGAATTTTGTTTTAAAGGTTTGGTTTTACTAATTTAAATTAATTAAATAATCACAGAATTTTTTGCCTGAACTAATCCTTGTCTTGTTATGCCTTCAATTGGTCTATCAATCAACTATATTTTCAGTTATCCATCCAACTAATCAGCCCATCGATCCATCCATCAGAAGAGCTATTGTCTCAATGTCAGAGTTCTTTGTGTACTTTGAGTACTGATACCACAGTGGTGTTAGATGCTGCACTGCCATCTATTGACGTGGTTCAGCATGATTGTCTCTTGAGTTTTCAAGTCCATTGTCCAAAAAAAAAAAAAAAACACCTTGGGAATCACTACTCAGGATTTTCTGTCGATAAATCTTTCCTCCTTGTGTTTGCTGAACCTATGTTTATGCTTGTTTTTTTATCTTCATTATTCTGTCAACAGACCTGTTTTGCTTCTTCAACCATACAGTTATTGTTTTTTCCATTGTCTCCACCAATAAAATGTGTGCAATAAAATAGGTGTAGTCTAATTTTCATCTTCACATCAACAATATTATGCTACTAGCATATCTAAAGAGACGGCAACTAATGAGTGCAAGGTCATTTCATTTCATCAGTAAAACACACCATTTATGATTAATGCACTTTTTAATAAAGAACTTTTATAGTACAGTCTTGTATCCCATGGGAGTGTAGGACCATTCCCTTTTCACAAAAACAGAAGATTTCATAATGCGTAAAATTCACACCAAACTATTGATTGCATCTGTTTGCCATGGTCTTTACTACTGTACAGCGATTTCACTACTGTAGGGGTGAAGTCAGAATAATATAGTTTCTCTCTGCACACAGAATGTTACTCAGCTTATTGCAGCTCAAGTGCAGTAAATGAAAGACATTTTGCTTTTCTTGTACATCAGTCAATTGTTGATCCACCACATCTCTCTCTCTCTCTCTCTCTCTCTCTCTCTCACACACACACACACACACATACACACACACACACACAAACACACACACACAAACACACACACACAAACAACTCAGTTAACAAAGGTGTTTTGAGAGCAATACATATTTTTCTCTAGATGCTAAGGAGGCTGTTACAATATGTTGTGTGGGACCTATTTATACATGCAGTGCAAACAAGCATTTCAAAACGGTCTCCTAGTGACTTTATGCAAAACTTATGTTTGACAGAGCCAAATTAATGAGCTGTTTGTGTCAAATAGTTTCATCATTTTGGAATAGCTGCCTAATGAATGCAAGCTGCACTAATACTGTGGAGATACTGACGGTGCATGATGAGCGCGTACATAAGAAATCTTTATGCGATTTAGAAACAAGCATGATAAAGCTTCATCATTTGCACTTGGCTTCTGCTTGGTGTTTTCTGATGCCTTATGAACAGTTTGTCTTCAAAAAAGATACTACACACCCTAACATTCATGAGAGTCCTTATCCGAAATATTGCTGAGGTTAAAATTTGGGTCATCAAAGCCACTTTTGAAAGCAATTGTCTGCATTCATATTTAATGACTTTTATGAATATTCATTAATTATGGATGTTTTTCTGAGTCTGTCCCCAGGATGACATAAGAGATGGGTGTGATAGATAGATGGGGCTTTAATGGATTTCCTGCATCCGGTAAGTATCAGCTGTTTTTATCCAACAAATATACATATAATGGCTTACGCTGATAGTGATTTGTATTATTTGTGATATTTAAAATAAAAGACGGACCTTTGTCGGGTGCAATTGGCAAATTAATTATGATGGATATTAAAAATACAAAGCAATTCATTTGACGGCACTCCAAGCTACCATTCTTAAAGTATTAATGGGCATTATGGGTATAATTTGCATTAAATATTAATGGGGTGAAACAATAAAGGTTTTTTTTTTTTTTTTTTGTCCCAAAAGGTGAACTAACTGCCCCCCAAGGGCAAATGGCACTCTGTTAACTAAGTTCTGTGAAATTAACCTGAATCCGTCATGGTTGTGTTCATAAAAACAGAGAACCTAGACCCATAAAATTGCAATTTCATGCATCCCTCCTGTTAATCTCATTCATTCTCCTTCATCTTTTCTCCTTGAACTAGAATCACGATCAGGCTTCTCTATGCCATGGTTCCTCTTATACACCTCATTTGATTTCTCTGTCTTTTTATCTTTCTGTCTCCCGCTGCCTGTCTGTTCCTGGCAGGTAGGAGTTGTGTGTTGTCTGACATCCAGGGTGCTGTGATGGCTTTGGTCAGCAGTTTTAAAGAGTAATGACTGCAGTGGTCACCAGACTCTTGCTGTGGGGTGTCACCGGCAGTACCGTTTAATGTATCCTGTTTGCTCTATTACAGTCTGCCAATCCAATGAGCTCCTGCAGCCCTGGACCTTTACAGATGATGCAGAGACAGACCCGAGAGTCACGTTTAGCCTCGCAGAAACCCTCATGGCAATGGCTCTATAACGAACGCGGTGAAGGAATGGCCTTCCAGAAGACTCGATGCAGAATCCTTGCCTTTATTTTTGCTCCTATCATTGTTCCTCTGTTAAAATCAATTCAGTCACTAAACTAAAGGGAAAGAATGTTGATTATTATGCAATATTTTTTATTGAATACTGTAGTGTTTAATATAAATTATTTATCCATGTGCATCATTATCTTTTTAGAATTTGTATGCCCTCATAATGCTTCATCAAAAACATTATTTTCTGATGGGACAATAAACAGGAGTTTAATTGCTTCTCTCTCTCACTTAAGATCGCAGCTGTGCGCAAAATACAGTGATCCATTCAATTCCCAGTGGAGAAAATCAAGTCCCACCCTACACAATATGGAAGAAAAGAAGAAACTTCCTTTTAATGCTGACTTACCCTATACAAGCTGGATGTATGCTAGTACAGTTAATGTTGATGGATCAAAATGATGTGGGTTATAAACTCAGGCAAGAGTTTATCATCCTTGATTTGCTGCTTTGATGAAACATGCAATGAAAACATTAAGGCCACTTTGCAAATAATGCTAAATAAGCCTTGCAAACTTGTGAAGCATTCAAGCTAGTGAGTGAGAGGGAGCTTATTAGATCTTCAGCGGAAGTAATGGATGTCATTTGCAGATGCATAGGCTTCCAGTAGGATTGTATGAAAGACAGGAAAAATCTGATTATGGAGCAAAATGCCTATTGTCTGGAAAAGACTGTTTACATTTGAAATCAATTGAACTTAAAAGGGACTCCGGTTTACTGATCCCACAGTACACAGCTGGTATAAAGCCTCAGTCTGTTTCCTCGAACATTCTGTTTGGTGGCTTTTTAATTAACTGGGGTGAAGATTACGGCGGATTCTCTGACGAGTGAATCACATGGAATTCAAACACGGCACTAAGCTGCAGAAACAATGAGCTGCATTTATAGCATCTTCCCACTCTGAAGAAGAATAGGATTGACCACAGACAGGAGTGCATACTAATCTATCCAGCTGGCATTTGCTGTCAATATTTACAGCATAGCAGCCATCAGCTTGCCATCACCATTTGTACGCATTGGAGGGAGGAACAATCTATGATTTCTATTTCTATGGCAGACATTTATCATTTAATTACCAGCAACAGGTTGGAGGTAGAGGAGATGAGCACGATGAAACTTGCTCCCGGCGAGGCTGGCGTTACAGAACTGCTGCAAAGCTCAAGAGCTCCCCCACATGCTGCCTGCAGAACCAGAATAATACTCCCTTTAGTCATCTGCAGTTATTGCTCAAGCAGTTGTGCCGTATTGAACTAATTTCAGAACAGTAAAGCATAGATGTGTGGCAAGAAATAAAGCAGGCACAAATTATCCCCCAGAGTGCCATGAGAAAGCTGGGCGGCTGGTCTGCATGACGTCCAGGGGGACAGACTGCACAGAGAGGCGGTCGCAGAGTAAGCCTGCTGTTTTCCCATGCGATGCACAGTTCTTCAGAAGCTGAGGAGATCCAACGGTTGGTTATTGAATAACAGCAACACTTTGCCACAAACACATATTTTATTGAAACTGTTGGTGGATGGGGGAGAAGAGCAAATCCTCTTTTGTTCTTATAAACTGAGTGGAAGATTCACCCCGGAGGTGACTTGTCATACGATATGTGTTTTGTCCTTGTTCTAAAGTGCAGCTTCTTTCCTCTAGGGCGACAGCACTGTGGGACACGGCTTCTGTCATTTTTCACAATAAATATACATGAGTTTATTCATTTTCTTCCAAAGTGGGGAAATATGAACTTGGACGCCTGTAAAAACAGAGATGATCTCGTTATTGCTGGTGACAAATGTAATTTTATTTTCCACTCAAGTCTCTATCATGCTTCAATCCCTGTTGGCTAGAATATTGTCCATAATGATCCTTAATCTCATCATTCTTTATAACTTCTCTCTGCCTATCCGTGGGTGCTGCTGGCCCAAGGATTGCCAGTTCAATTCACAGAGCTGACAGAGTGTAAATCAGCCAAGATCATCACATTCTGCCTGTGTCCTGATCCTTTTCTTTACCAGTCTAATCGTGGATTTGGTTGTTCTTAAGTTTAGCAAGGATGTAAAAGTTTAGAGTATTGTAATAAAAATTGCCAAAATTGTGACAAAAACTACAAATATTTGTCAATAGTTTAATGTTCTAGTAGTTTATTAGTTTCAGTAGTTTAATAGCTATTTGATGCAGTATATATATATGTATATATATATATATATATATATATATATATATACAGCCTTAATTCTTCATGGCATATTCAACATGGTGTTGGAAACATTCCTCATAGATTTTGGTCCATATTGACATGATAGCATCACGCAGTTGCTGCAGATTTGTCGGCTTCATATCCATGATGCGAATCTCCCTTTCCACCACATCCCAAAGCTGCTCTATTGGATTGAGATCTGGTGACTGTGGAGGCCATTTGAGTAAAGTGAACTCATTGTCATGTTCAAGAAACCAGTCTGAGATGATTTGAGCTTTGTGACATGGTGCACTATCCCGCTGGCAGTAGCCATCAGAAGATGGGTACACTGTAGTCATAAAGGGATGGACATGGTCAGCAACAATACTCAGGTAGGCTGTGGTGTTTAAACGATGCTCAATTGGTACTAAGGGGCCCAAAGTGTGGCAAGAAAATATATAATATAACGTTTTTCCAATCTTCTATTGTCCAATTTTGGTGAGCCTGTGCACATTGTAGCCTCCGTTTCCTGTTCTTAGCTGACAGGAGCAGCACCCGGTGTGGTCTTCTGCTGCTTCAGGGTTCGACGTGTTCTGCGTTCAGAGATGGTATTCTGCATGCCTTGGTTGTAACGAGAGGTTATTTGTGTTACTGTTGCCTTTCTATCATCTCTAACCAGTCTGCCCATTCTCCTCTGACCTCTGACATCAACAAGGCATTTGGTCCACACACAACTGCCGCTCACTGGATATTTTCTCTTTTTTGGACCATTCTCTGTAAACCCTACAGATGGTTGTGTGTGAAAATCCCAGTAGATCAGCAGTTTTTGAAATACTCAGACCAACCCATCTGGCACCAACAACCATTCCACGTTCAAAGTGACTTAAATCCCCTTTCTTCCCCATTCTGATGCTCGGTTTGAACTTCAGCAAGTCATCTTCACCACATCTAGATGCCTAAATTCTTTGAGTTGCTGCCATGTGATTGGCTGATTAGCAACTTGTGTTACCAAGGAATTGAATAGATGTACCTAATAAAGTGGCCGGTGAGTGTATATATAAATTTTCTCTCTTTTTTTGTTCTGAGGCCATGTGAACACTTGTTTTCAAATTACATGTTGCTTACAATGAAACCAGGGCAAGCAAAGTGAATAAATGTTCTTGCAGTGACTGATTTTGATTTGCAACAGGTTGCTGTGCAAGGTGACGCTGGTCACCGTGATCATCTGATTTGCTTTCAATGGCGACCATTAAGAGTGAAGTGTGCGGGTGTGTTTCTTTTGTAATGACATATTAGCAGCACAGACAGCAATTATAAGCTGTAGCCTTCAGCTTTGCTTCATTCATTATACATCCACGGCTGGCCGTTTACACAACGTTTTCCAGGCCCCACCACATGCAACCTCTGCCAGAGAGAGGGGACCAAAGGGAGATGCTAGAGTCGGCTGCTATTAACAGAATTAACTCCAGCTGGGAGCACCGCCCTGGGAGAACACACCAATTCCATTATCTCAGCTGGACCCGATCCACTCCTTTCCTCTTGATCACCCAGTAATGCCACACCACACCACAGCCGAAGTGCTCAGAGCTGCTCACTGCTCTCGGGCAAGTTCCCGCTGGACCAGCACTCTGCATGTTAGAACTCTCCAGCACTCGCTGAACAGCAGCATAACTAAAGCATTTGCACTTGAAATATTCATCTGGCCCTCACAAACACATTCCGCACAACCACATTTCAATCTTTCTTCAAGAATGTGCTTTTTGTGTTTCCAAACTTTTTACACAGCTATTTTTGCCCCAGTTCAAAAGATTAATCTTGTTTTTTTTTTTGTTTTTTTTCAGAGTTTTGTTGAACTTTGTTGAACTGAAGACTTTTGTAAGTTATCTTTGGTTTATTCCAACAATGAGTGAGTGAACGAGTGATGGTCAGACAGATAGATAGATAAATAAATATATAGACAGACACACAGACAGAAAACGAATGGATGGATGGATGGATGGACAGTATTGAAGAATAGACAGAAAAGAAAAACAGGTAGATGGATGATAGACAGACAGTAAAATTAATGGATGGATGGATGTAAGAGACAGGTATAAACACAGACAGGTAGATGGATGTATGGAAAGAGTGACAGCAGGTAAGGTACATAGAGAGATGTATGGATAGACAGAAAAGCAGACGGACAAGTAAAACAGATATTTTGTAATATAACCATGATTAACTGAGGAGAAGAAGAAGGGGAAAAAAACTTATTTTTTTCACTATTTGGATAGTATAAGTATTACATCATACTGTTTGTTACATTGCAGTTTGTTTGAGTCCATTAGGGATGTGAAGCTGTTTCTAATAAATAAAAGTTTGTTCCACTCAATTCACAAACCATGAAATGCCGAACACAGCTTAAAGGCCATTTTCGTTTTCAGTGTCAGGACTGTGTTTACACAGTCTTCTCTGAGTGCAGTGGCTTGGAGCATTTCACAAAAGGAAGTATGCTATTGATTATAACAGACCTCTAGTTGCTTTGTGCATTACTAATTGCATTTGTAGATTGATCAGAGAGACAGTGGACAGCCGTCTGTATAGCAATCCATGGCGTTGGTTTTATGAATCAGGCTGCTTAGTATTGATCTGGTAATTCTTCCTCCAGAAATTCCCAAAATTCCCATCACACTATAATGTTAACATCTCATCAGGATCTGTCAATAATTCCAATTTTACAGAGAGTTAAATAGTAATCATGCTAATGCATGGAAAGATTGTTAGGGCACCATGCTAAGATTTTTCTACATGACCGTAAGTTATTGGAAACTATGGCAGAGAAGATGATAACAGAAATGCATTTTTTTAATTTTCATTGCTTTATTGCATCTACTTTACTGAAAAGAATTTAACTCTTTCCCCGCCATTGATGAAATGTAGAGTCATTTATGAGACAACACTTCCCTGCCAATGACATAATTTTCCAGCTTTCCACGTTTTCACTGTTATATGGTAAAAGGTGCTTTTACACATCTTCTGAAATAGTAAGTTTTGAGAAAATTATAAAAAAAAAAAGTGTTGCCAGGGAAAGAGTTAAAGGGATAGTTCACCCAAAAAAGCTAATTCTGTTGTCATGTACTCATCCTCAAGTTGTTCCAAACCTGTATGTTTCTTTCTTCTGTTTAACACAAAAGAAGATATTTTGAAGAATGTTGGTAACCAAACAATTGACGGTAGCCACTGACTTCCACAGTATGGAGAACAAATAAACTACTGTTTTGTTTCCAGCATTCTTCAAAATATCTTCTTTTGTGTTCCACTCATACAGGTTTAGAACAACTTGAGGATTAGTAAATGATAAAAGAATTTTCATTTTTGGGTGAACTATCTTATTTAACAAAAGTGTTAATACTAAATATTTTGCAAAAAGATTTCTACTATGTAGTTTGTCTCATTAATTCATTTTAATTAACCAACACCAGACAGTTACTGTGTCTTTTGGAAGGAAAAAAACAGCACCAGAAGGAAACAGAAAAAGAGTAAACTGCATGCAAAATGAGTAAGAGCAGTTTACAATGGTGTGTGTTTGCTGCCATGTTGTTTCCCTGAGAACAGACATTCAAACAGATGTCAGAGTGTGTGGTCACATCTGTAGTGACAGGCAAAATGAGAAACAAGAAAAAACAAACGGCTGTGTTCTGTACTAAAAGCAAGTGATGTGATAAGCCCACACTTCCACTCAGAGACCCAGCATTCTGTGTGTTTGTGAGTGTAAAAGTGTCATTTAAAAAAGAAAGGCATTTTTTATTTTTTTTAAATTATATTTTTAGGTGGTTGCTAAGGTGCCCTGAGTATTTGCTAAGGCATTGCTAAGCAGTTGTTAGTGTATTTGGTGTTCTGGGCAGTTTCTAGTGTATTCTGAATGGTTGCTAGGAAGTTCCTAAGGTGTTTTAGGTGGTTGCATTTAACCCATCCAAAGTGCACACACACAGCAGTGAACACACACACACCATGAACACACACCCGGAGTAGTGGGCAGCCATTTATGCTGTGGCGCCCAGGAAGCAGTTGGGGGTTCGGTGCCTTGCTCAAGGGCACCTCAGTCGTGGTATTGCCGGCCCGAGACTCGAACCCACAAGCTTAGGGTTAGGAGTCAAGCTCTCTAATCACTAGGCCACGACTTCCCCATGTTGGGAGGCAATTGCTAGGTTGTTGCTAGGGTGACTTTTATGGTTACTAGGGTGTTCTGGTTGGTTGCTAAAGCTTTACTAAGCTATTGTTTGGTTGTTTGATGTTCTGAGTGATTGTTGGGACATTGTGAGGCGGTTGCTAGGGCATCTAAATGGTTATAAGGGTATTGTTAGGTGGGTTTTCAGGGTGTTCTGGTTAGTTGCTAGGGCATTGCTAGGCAGTTGCTAGGGTGTTTGAGGTGGTTCCGAGGTTGTTGTCAGGTATGTCTTCTTATAGGATAATATGCACATGGTTTGTATGTCATTTTCTTGTTTGTGCTTTATTTATGCCTTTAGGTTTGATTTGATCCTCAGTTGCAATGTGTGTGTGTGTACTGATGAGAGATATTGACTGATTGATGGTAGAGATTGTGAGGGAGCAGACCCCTGTCAGGAGACACGGCTGTAGATTAATCTTTGCATACCAGCTGAGACAGATGAGTAACTGAATTCTCTGATGGCACTGATAGCATCTCACCACAAATGCTGCACGCCACTGAAATCATCTCAAACACCATTTGCAGAGAGGAATAGTATTTTTATTGATTGATTCACATTGTATATCGCAACATTTAGTCATGTTTACTACAGTTGATAGGGAATGTTTGTGAACCCTTTGATTATTTATTTTATTTTTATTTTTTAGCTTTTATTCCAGTAACAGAAGTTTTACTTGTTAATGCATAAATGGTTCATGTACTTTTTCTTTCGCCCTTGATTAAAGCCATTGATTATGCATTTAACCCTGGGTTATTATGTTTTTTATTTTTTTTATTTGTTTTATGACCAGCTGTAACTCTTGCTAGAGAAATGTTTCACACTGGTAATTTTGAAAGAAGTTTAGCACAGCTAAAAATGATGAACAGCAAACATTTTATTCGGAGTGATGAAATGAGTATTATGTTTTTAGTAAATTTCACGAGGCTTACTGTAAGACAACCAGACTTACATAGCAGCATGATAAAAAGTGTCACAAACTGAATTTAGCCAGTCGATGTTATTGACCTCATAAATATGCAAATAAGAATCTTAACCTAGGGTTTACAAACCAACAGTTTGAAATCTCAGAACCTGTTAGTGTAAAAGGCCCATTATATCTTATTTTAAAAAGTTGAAAATTGCTTAACTTAAAACATATTTTGATATGACTTGATCATACCATTTTTTACAGTGCAGTCCAGAAAAAAAGCTGTTTAAAGGAATAATTTAATAATTCTAAAATAAAAATTTGCTGAAAATGTACTCACCCTCGGGCAATCCAAGATATACAGTAGATGTGTGTGTTTCTTCATCTGAACACATTTGGAGAAATTTAGCATTACATCACTTGCCCACCAGTGGATCCTCTGCAGTTAATGGGTGCCGTCAGAATAAGAGTCCAAACAGCCTATAAAAAACATCTCAATAATCCACAACTTTTGTAAGTAAACCACAAGCACTGTGTTTGTAATAAATCCCTCATTGAGGTATTTTTAACTTAATCCATTGCTAAAATAAGTGTGCTCTAACTATATTATTGCTTTCTTCAGTTTAAAAATCATCTCATCTAAATCAGGAGATAAACATGCAAATTACCAGCACTGTTTACAAGCAAAAACAGTAAAAAAAAAAAAAGTTTTAAACCAAATGTGTTGGTGGATTTTAATGTGAGAGGACAACAGGAATGTTTTTGGTGGAGGTTCAGGAGGTTTTGTCCTCAGTATGCTGCATAATTTCAACAGTGTTGCATGAGTTCCATGTCAAACTTTAATTTAAGTACTATGTAAACAGACTTTTATGAAGGTTAAATCACATTTTGCGTTGCATTTATGTAGTAAAGCAGATAATCGCAAACAACTGGAAAAAACAGTCCATGGCAATCTACGTCTTTATCTATTTAGGACATTAAGTCCTGCTGGAATGAGCACCCTCGCCTCTGAAATGACCGTCACGGCAAAATTCCCTGCGGCCTGGCTTCATATGCCCCCCATGAGCAGAGTTAAGCAGCATGAAGGTTTAAATGACCCTGAAATGTGATTTCTCATTTACAGTATATGTCTTGCATTTTGAATGATGCATTTATCACAGAATAAAAAAGTTATTGTTTTGAGAATTTTTTTTCTTTATTTTTCTTTATTTTTTATGTTTTTATTTTTGACTGCAATAAAGTTGTAAGGTGCATTTTAAATCTGTGACTGCACAGCATATTTACAAGAACAGCAGACGGTATACTATGTAATGAATTACTAAATTAGGTTTTTATTAGTTTCATGCCCCAGAACATTGCACCCCCTTTTTCATAATTACCTTTATTACTCTGAGAACTCAGAGAATGCATTGCACCGCTCAAAAGATGTAATTGAAAATTCATATTTTGATAATAAAACTAAGTAGCACATTTACAACTGTCATGCTTATGTTATCTGTCTCGACTGGAAAATGGGGACATTGTGTTGTTTTTGTTTGCTTAACAAAACAGAGCGCAGAGAGTCTAACTAAAAGGCTAAATGGCATTTTTGAGCAGTAATTGAGGTTGGCTTTCATGCTCAGAGAGTGTAACCAGAATGGAGCGACCCTTTTACTCGAATGCTGAGTGAAACATTGGCATGTTAATAGCAGTAAATATGTTGGAAAAACTCGCTGGAAATGAGGAGGTCATGTAGGGGTGCAGAATTATTTGTCATACAAAAGGCAGAAAGCACGAGTCATTTCATTTCTCTGTGCACTAAGCCCATCTTTTGAAACAAATCTTTCTGCATTCATGAAATGTTCCACAGTGAAATAGAATCGAAGGCCACACAATCAAGGTCAAAATTTTGACACGTGCAAAAGCATTTTATTTTTATGTGAATGTTCGCTAATTAAAATCAAATTTGGGCCCATAACTTTTGGCTGCACTTTCAACACAACTGCTCTATATGTAAACTAATTAAATTGTGCTATTTTGAAACTAAGTTTTTCGGACTGATTCAACAAACTTCGAAATGTCAAAAGTTGACACGTGCGGCCCTGTGGCTGAGAGCGGATCTGTAATTGTGGAGATGGAGATGCTAGAAAGGCGCTGATGTTACTGAACATATGAATGAAAATCACCAGGGAGTTTATAGCACTGTGTCAGAGAACGAGGGGTGCCAGGTGGGATCAGGCTTGACTGCTCAAGTTAATCCTCATTACCGAGCCCTCATTTCACAAGCGATGCAGTCGTGCGGAGCTATGATTCATCTTTCATCCGGGCCTGTGCTTGCAACACACTCATTGCTAATAAAACTACTCAATAAAGCATATCAGAACAGACTCTGGCTGAGTGGTTGTGGAAAATGCCTTTGTTGTGGCACCACACTGTTTGTTTAATGTAAATGAACGTAGGCTGATTTCAAACTGAACGTGTAGTTATACAGTATGTGTACATATAGAAGGAAATAAACACCTTGTTGTTGTCAAAATGGCAAGTTCCTTTTTGATGAATGGCAGTTTAAGAATTGAGTTATCATGCTTTTTTTGTTGGACTGACGTATAATGACAATGACATCGATGTAGAAACAGCAAAAATCATGCAAAAGGTTTTCAGTTATGGATGCCGTTGTAGAAATTGCTCTATTGAGTTATTGATTATAAGGAGGTTAACAAGATTAAATGTTCAACTGATCTCAACAAGTTGACCCCCACAGCAGCTTTAAGGTACACTCTCAGAAAAAAAAGTACAAAAGCTGTCACTGGGGCGGTACCTTTTAAAAAGGCACACCTTTGTACCTAACGAGTCCATATTGGTACCTTAAAAATACATATAAGTACAGTGTGTACAAAACTATAGTGTCTTTTCATTTTTATTTTGTGGTAAAACTTTGTGATAATGGAAATTAAGAAGGTTTCTATTTAAAATGCCAGATGATTTTTTTTTCATGTGCTAGTGTTAAGATGTTTTTTTTATTATTTGATTCATAATGAAAAAGTTGAGAAACAAGTCTTTCATCAGTCACATTTTCATCATCATAAATCATATTCTTAAATAAAGGCATTTCATAAAATTCAGCTTATTCTAAATGAGTGATGCAATGACAACCACTGCAGGATAATAAGCAGATATGCGTAAGATGGGCCAAGACTTTGAAATTATAAAAAGATTCATTTAATAGGACTCCTCAAAGTATGACTTTTACATACTTTTATGTTTAATTCAAAAAGTGAGAAAGAGACCGACTGAGAAATGAACCTTTACATCTATTCGATTTTTTTCATCATCATTTCAACACACTGAAAGCATCAGAAATGGCTTGTTCACATATCTGTGACTCAAAATTCAATCTACTGTACAGCTGCAGTACGTATTTCGACTTATTGTTTCCTGTACACATCTGAGACATCTTAAAGAAGAGCATAAAAAGAGTCTCAGACGGATCCAAAAAGTTGTGGTTTTTTTCTGTAAGTGCATTGAAGGCTCTCCTATTTCAGCACTACTTATTCAGAAGCAAGATAACTTATGTAAAGCCCACATTTTCAGATTATATCTTAGATGTGGTTAATATTTCCAGTTGTCAGAACTGTAAAACACTGAAGCAGGAATTAAGCAAGTTGAGCATTTGATTTCATGAATTCAATCTGTCGTCTCTCATCCCCAGTGTAGCACACATACACGATGAGACATCAAAAATTCTGCAGAAAGCTTTATTATTCTTTAAAAAGACATTTTCTGTCTCTCTGTCCTATAATAAAAAGGAATCAAAAATGGAGGAATAGAGGACATTTTTCCCTTGGAGTTTACATCTTCCATGTGACACTGAGAAATATCTTTAACTGGATTCATAGCAAATTCCCATTAATTTCTCCTGCCACTGTGTGCCAATTAAAGCCTTCTTTCCCCAGCATGAAATATACTGGCTCAAAGTAACATTGACTCTTAACTTCGGGCCCAGTATTTTCAGTATAATTGCCTTTGGGGTGGATGGAAAATGAATGAAAAGTGCTTTAGTAATGCAATTGATGCACTAGGAAGGGATGTGAAAGACAGAAATGTACGGGAGAGAATGTAAAGGTGTTGAAAAAAAAAAGTCAGACTGCATGAGTCAAGCAAAAAGGATGGGAGAATATCAAGATTCTCACTTAGATTCTTAGAAAAAGATCTACTAATGGGGAGAAAGCGGACTGGTGGCAATTCTTTCTGCCATTATACCGGCCAATTAGCCTAATTGCTTATCCAAGCCTGAACAATTTGGTTTGACATTGTTGAGCAATCATTGCTCCTTTAATGAAGAAAACAGCTACCCCCCAACATTTAGTTTAATGCCGCTCATGTCCTTGGATACGATGCCTTTTTTTATGAGCATGTAGTTATTGTGACTTAAATTTTAATACCACAAAAAAATGACTGAAAGAATATTGCATATTTTTCATGAAAAGTCCAAAAAATTAAAAATGACTGCCACAACACATTTTTATGTTTGTTTTGTTCAATATTTGATTTAAGTGATTTAAAGAGCTGGCAAATTGGGCATCTTGAAGCAGCAGACACAATATGTAATATTTAAGGTTTTCACATTGTCGTCATATATATTTATTATATTATTTTGTAGTGCAGAGAAATGGTGGATTAGAATTGACAGCTCTGAACCAACCTGTCAGTTAAATTGTGGAAGAGAATTAGCCTCAGTTTTTAAAAACAGGATTTTTCTCTTACATCGAAACAATACAGTGACTGTTGAACTGATCTGTTGCCACTGGCAACAAGGGAGCTGCAAAAAAATCCATGGCAACATGCATTGGCTGTCAAAGTTGTAAGAACTAAAGCCCTAAGACCTTATGCTCTAATAATTTGGACTCTTGGAGTCCAAATGTACTTGCCTATTTTGCATTTGAAGCATTTGAGGGCTGCAAAATCAGCTATGATGGAAACACATTAATAAAAAAACACATATATTTGGGAAAAAACAGTATATATGCTCCATACTATGGACTGTTTCTGGTAATTTGTGACTATAAATCTCAAAATTTTTTAACTTTATGTCTCATATTTTGACTTTATTCTCATATTGCAGAGCTATATCTCACAACTATGATTTTTATATCTCACAATTGTGACTTTTATCTCATAACTGTGATTGTTATTTCTCGTATTACTGCTTTATATGTCCCAATTGACTTTCTTATTTTACAACTATTGTGGAGCTGGAGATGCTAGAAAGGCGCTGATGTTACTGAACATATGAATGAAAATCACCAGGGAGTTTATAGCAGCTGTGTCAGAGAACGAGGGGTGCCAGGTGGGATCAGGCTTGACTGCTCAAGTTAATCCTCATTACCGAGCCCTCATTTCACAAGCGATGCAGTCGTGCGGAGCTATGATTCATCTTTCATCCGGGCCTGTGCTTGCAACACACTCATTGCTAATAAAACTACTCAATAAAGCATATCAGAACAGACTCTGGCTGAGTGGTTGTGGAAAATGCCTTTGTTGTGGCACCACACTGTTTGTTTAATGTAAATGAACGTAGGCTGATTTCAAACTGAACGTGTAGTTATACAGTATGTGTACATATAGAAGGAAATAAACACCTTGTTGTTGTCAAAATGGCAAGTTCCTTTTTGATGAATGGCAGTTTAAGAATTGAGTTATCATGCTTTTTTTGTTGGACTGACGTATAATGACAATGACATCGATGTAGAAACAGCAAAAAATCATGCAAAAGGTTTTCAGTTATGGATGCCGTTGTAGAAATTGCTCTATTGAGTTATTGATTATAAGGAGGTTAACAAGATTAAATGTTCAACTGATCTCAACAAGTTGACCCCCCACAGCAGCTTTAAGGTACACTCTCAGAAAAAAAAGTACAAAAGCTGTCACTGGGGCGGTACCTTTTAAAAAGGCACACCTTTGTACCTAACGAGTCCATATTGGTACCTTAAAAATACATATAAGTACAAGTGTACAAAACTATAGTGTCTTTTCATTTTTATTTTGTGGTAAAACTTTGTGATAATGGAAATTAAGAAGGTTTCTATTTAAAAATGCCAGATGATTTTTTTCATGTGCTAGTGTTAAGATGTTTTTTTATTATTTGATTCATAATGAAAAAGTTGAGAAACAAGTCTTTCATCAGTCAAATTTTCATCATCATAAATCATATTCTTAAATAAAGGCATTTCATAAAATTCAGCTTATTCTAAATGAGTGATGCAATGACAACCACTGCAGGATAATAAGCAGATATGCGTAAGATGGGCCAGACTTTGAAATTATAAAAAGATTCATTTAATAGGACTCCTCAAAGTATGACTTTTACATACTTTTATGTTTAATTCAAAAAGTGAGAAAGAGACCGACTGAGAAATGAACCTTTACATCTATTCGATTTTTTTTCATCATCATTTCAACACACTGAAAGCATCAGAAATGGCTTGTTCACATATCTGTGACTCAAAATTCAATCTACTGTACAGCTGCAGTACGTATTTCAGACTTATTGTTTCCTGTACACATCTGAGACATCTTAAAGAAGAGCATAAAAAGAGTCTCAGACGGATCCAAAAGTTGTGTTTTTTTCTGTAAGTGCATTGAAGGCTCTCCTATTCAGCACTACTTATTCAGAAGCAAGATAATTATGTAAAGCCACATTTTCAGATTATATCTTAGATGTGGTTAATATTTCCAGTTGTCAGAACTGTAAAACACTGAAGCAGGAATTAAGCAAGTTGAGCATTTGATTTCATGAATTCATCTGTCCTCTCATCCCCAGTGTAGCACACATACACGATGAGACATCAAAATTCTGCAGAAAGCTTTATTATTCTTTAAAAAGACATTTTCTGTCTCTCTGTCCTATAATAAAAAGGAATCAAAAATGGAGGAATAGAGGACATTTTTCCCTTGGAGTTTACATCTTCCATGTGACACTGAGAAATATCTTTAACTGGATTCATAGCAAATTCCCATTAATTTCTCCTGCCACTGTGTGCCAATTAAAGCCTTCTTTCCCAGCATGAAATATACTGGCTCAAAGTAACATTGACTCTTAACTTCGGGCCCAGTATTTTCAGTATAATTGCCTTTGGGGTGATGGAAAATGAATGAAAGTGCTTTAGTAATGCAATTGATGCACTAGGAAGGGATGTGAAAGACAGAAATGTACGGGAGAATGTAAAGGTGTTGAAAAAAAAAAGTCAGACTGCATGAGTCAAGCAAAAAGGATGGGAGAATATCAAGATTCTCACTTAGATTCTTAGAAAAAGATCTACTAATGGGAGCGGACTGTGGCAATTCTTCTGCCATTATACCGGCCAATTAGCCTAATTGCTTATCCAAGCCTGAACAATTTGGTTTGACATTGTTGAGCAATCATTGCTCCTTTAATGAAGAAAACAGCTACCCCCAACATTTAGTTTAATGCCGCTCATGTCCTTGGATACGATGCCTTTTTTATGAGCATGTAGTTATTGTGACTTAAATTTTAATACCACAAAAAATGACTGAAAGAATATTGCATATTTCATGAAAAGTCCAAAAAATTAAAAATGACTGCCACAACACATTTTTATGTTTGTTTTGTTCAATATTTGATTTAAGTGATTTAAAGAGCTGGCAAATTGGGCATCTTGAAGCAGCAGACACAATATGTAATATTTAAGGTTTTCACATTGTCGTCATATATATTTATTATATTATTTTGTAGTGCAGAGAAATGGTGGATTAGAATTGACAGCTCTGAACCAACCTGTCAGTTAAATTGTGGAAGAGAATTAGCCTCAGTTTTAAACAGGATTTTTCTCTTACATCGAAACAATACAGTGACTGTTGAACTGATCTGTTGCCACTGGCAACAAGGGAGCTGCAAAAAAATCCATGGCAACATGCATTGGCTGTCAAAGTTGTAAGAACTAAAGCCCTAAGACCTTATGCTCTAATAATTTGGACTCTTGGAGTCCAAATGTACTTGCCTATTTTGCATTTGAAGCATTTGAGGGCTGCAAAATCAGCTATGATGGAACACATTAATAAAAAAAAAACATATGTTGGAGAAAAACAGTATATATGCTCCATACTATGGACTGTTTCTGGTAATTGTGACTATAAATCTCAAAATTTTAACTTTATGTCTCATATTTGACTTTATTTCTCATATTGCAGCTATATCTCACAACTATGATTTTTTATATCTCACAATTGTGACTTTTTATCTCATAACTGTGATGTTATTTCTCGTATTACTGCTTTATATGTCCCAATTGACTTTCTTATTTTACAACTATATATCTCACAACTTTGACTTTGTATTTCATAATATCAACTTCGTTTTGTATTCTCCACTTTATGTCTTAGTTTGTACTCACAATTACAACTTTTTCTCATAATTGTGCCTTTATATCTCACAAATATCTTATTTTTATGTCATAACTGTGCCTTTATAATTGCAATCTCACAACTGACTATTTCTTGTATACGTCTCACAGCTGTGACTTACAATATAAGTCACATAAGAAGTAGTCAAGTATAAGAAACAAACACAATGTCTTGTAATTGTGTCTTCATATCTCATAACTTTTTTCTTTCTGCCTTTTATTATTTTATTTCTTACAATTGTGATTTTAATGTTTGTCACATGATTATGAGTACAAAAGAGCACAAATGTACACTCTTAAAAGAGTATAAAAAAATAATAAAGCATATTTTGAACTGAGCTGCAAAGCTAAAAAAGCAGCTATTCTTTCTGAAAGCTGTCCCTGACCACTAGAGATTTCAGAGAACACCTGAGCACATAGTTTCTTTTCAACAAGCCATGGCCCTGCCTGAGCCGTCAGGATTGGTTGTCGATCTCTCTCGGTAAAATCAATGGAGAGAAGATTAAGCAGCAAGCAGCCAAGCAGAAGTAAACATCAGCGGTGTCTATTTTCAACCGATGACTGGCCAGAGTAAATGATTAGTTTGGCGCTTATCACCTTCTTAAGACAGTAGCAGAGATTTGACAGGTTTCATTGTTGCCTACGTGCTTGTTTGAAAGCTAGATAAATTTTCCCTGTTTGTTTGCACCAACTTGGCTTCAAAAATTTGTATAATGTCGTCTCGAGAGATCTGCTCACATCCTGGAAAAAAAAAGTCTTCAGTAAACCTTTGGAGGAATCACATATGACAATTACCCACACCGAATATTTTACCAACATCCTGAAACTTATGTGACTCTCAAATGACTCTGTAATTGCAGGTTGTTATTGATGAAGGGAAAACAATTAATCCAGAAGCGGATCAGTTTAACAGCTGTGGCGGAGTGGTATGCGTCACACATCGGATGAATCACTGTCGCTTATTCTAAGTCACATTCTTCACTGCGACACCAATTCCTCACAGTTTTCTGAATCCACCACACCAGGCAGAAATTTCAGGGTACTTGATGTGCATGTGCAGAGGTTTCCAGCAGAATTTCCTCTTTATGGCACCTTACTCAAAATTTCATGCCAAATGTATCATTCATTTGAGGAAAGTACAACAAAACCTACTTATGGAAATGATTCATTATTAATGATACAAGTTTGAAAAAAAGTGTGAATGGAGATAAAGACAAAAAGATCTATTCCTTTTTCAAGTCAGTATTTCTCCATCTATAGAATGACCTGCAGGCTTCTCTTGCTCCTTCCGGTCAAATATATTAAACTTGTGCATTCACTGTAGACACAGAAAAACCATTCAATACTGTAGCTTTTAAAAGTCCCTTGTGGATAGTACCAGTCACACTGCTGGCAGGAAGCGCATGGATCATATTTTGTAATGCTGCGGTTTTGAGTCGAAGAGACACTTTGGTGGGATGACCTCACTGAGCATTGCTGTTCATTAAACGATGAATCAGCTCCATTTTCTGAACCATTTCTTCCATCTCCACCAACACACAAAGTCAAACCCAACATCCCATCCTGCTGGATCAACAACCTTTGTTGTTCCTGGAACAACATTCCTCTTAACCAATCAGAGCCCTACTGGTTGATGGGAATGGACCATCTTGTTAACAAAATGCTCAATTATGTAAGTTTAACCCATGTATATATATATATATATATGTGTGTGTGTGTGTGTATATATATATATATATATATATATATATATATATATATATATATATATATATATATATATACTTTAAATAATTACATTTACATTATTTAATTTAGTATATTTTTTATAAATCCATATATATACATACATATACATACATACATATATATTTCATTTATTTATTTAGACCTCCATAGACCTGTTGAGTTGAGTGCTGTTGCTGTTCAGTATGGAATCTGCTCCAGGCTGTCTTCACAGATGCAACAGCTCAAATCCAACATCAAAAGGAGTATGTTGTGTAGAATTTTAATAGATATTTTCAAAGAAACTGTAGCTGAATGCACAATGTGAATTATACAAGCAGTGGTATGATATATAAATGGTGATGCACACGTTTAATTGTTTACAGTTCTTTATTTATCTCTTTATATATATTTTTTTTTTCTCTGCTTTATTTTATTTTTGCCATATATTATGTTTAGGGCTGTACTGATATAACCATATAGCAATATACTGCAACATTTTTTGTTCACAATACTGCATCCATACATCTGTCTGTGTACTGATAGATTTATTTATTTAGTTAATTAATTATTTGTGCAATCATATCAAGGGCACAGTAAGAAATAAAAAAGCTTTTTCATCTCAAAAAGTGCTCACTTCTCACTTCTACTTCTCACTTCTACACTTTTCATTTTTTTCCCTTTTATATATCTGTAAAGTACAAAAGAGTGTTAGTTTTATGTTATATAGTTTATATTTATTGCATTATATTAGTATCATGTGGATCAATCACCATGTAATTAATCATAATTTGTATTGCATTGTGTAGTGCCACTTTTAGTATAGTCCAGGCTTTATGAAAATCATTGCATTGCATGCCAGGAGATGGAATGGAACAGTTATCTACTGTTACAATCAGAGAGTTGGTTGGACTGATGTTGTTTCACTTGTAATGTGTAAATTAGGGGTTGGGGGTTACCATAAATACAAATTTATGGCAACTTCACCCCGGTAAATTGTGTGTTTTAAAGATTCTTAAACATTATGTGCAGACCTAAACACATCCCTTTTAAGTTGCCATGGAGATGAGACAGGATACTGCACTCCTGAGGTAGAGTTAGACCACCACGTATGGTCACCATGACCAAACCCCCTGCCAAGAAATCCATTCCTACTACAAGAGTGAATATTAGGACTTTAATTAAAGTTAATATCCACAAAGTGGGGGTTATTTGCTCTGATGAAACTAATGAGGTAAGAATAAATAAAGGGAAATGATAAAAATCATAAGAGTGCCAGCCTTTGTTTGAATTGGTCTCAGATGAGCTTTTTCGAGTCAGCATGTTCAAGCAGGCTATGTACACACAACTGATAACTGTACAGCAATGTTTTCAGGGAGAGTTAAACTCAGGACATCAGATGGGTCAATTATTCATGCACCCCACCGGATAGAAAATAATCAATGTTGAAGCCAATTTTCCTGTGTTGACCCAAAGGTAATTGGGTACGAGAGGCTGGGTGACGTGGGCTGTCCCGTCGTGCCCAGCCAGAGGAAATAGAATTTTATTTGGCGACTCCGCTGACAGAACTCACATACTCATTTCATGTATATCACAGGGGGTCAGCGTTAATTTGAATTGTAAAGCAGTCCCATGATAATGAATACTGGTAACACGCTTGTTGCATTCAGTTGAGAACACCGAAAGAGTGGGTGCTGCAGTAAGACAGAAAAAGAAATGGTGAGGGTGAAACTGTTCAAATATTACATCAGACTTTGATTAGATCAGAATTTGTTTAGAATTAGCTTCATAATACATTAAATTAATGATATATCAATGTTTAAAGAAGATATGAAGATGTACTGATCAGAGTTTACAATAATTTGGATTTTTCATGTTTTTTGAAGTCTCTCATGGTGAACAAGAGTGCTTTTATTTGATCAAAAATACAGTAAAACTGTTTAATTATATAAAATAACTGTTATTTTAAAATATAATTTATTCCCATCATAGCAAAGCTGAATTTTCAGTATCATACTCCAGCCTTCAGTGTCACATAATCCTTAAAAATCATTATAATATGCTGATTTGGTGCTAAAGAAAGAAAGAAAGAAAGAAAGAAAGAAAGAAAGAAAGAAAGAAAGAAAGAAAGAAACATTTATAATGTTACAAAAGATTTCTGTCTAATAAATGCCATTTCTTTCTATTCATCAAAGAATCCTGGAAAAAAATGTAAAACAGTTTTTTTTTTTTTCAAAATTGCTGTTTTTACTGTTTTTTTAATCAAATAAGTGCAACTTTTAACGAGTATTATATTAATAAACTATCATAAAAAAAATTTTGATTTTTAATTGATAATGTAACCTTGATTTTCTTCAATATACAATATTATTCAACCCCCAAAAGCGAAATTTTGAAAGAGACTCCTTTACAGTTTTAAACCCCCAAGAAGCATTGCCGGTAACAATTATTTTTAAGGTGTCCTTGTTACACATTACATAAAAATAATAATTAATAATGCATAATTACTACAAATAACCCAAAGACAAACCCTAATCCTAACCCTAACCATATAGTAAGTACATGTAGTTAATTAATATTACACAGTACTTAAATGTATAATTACACTGTAACAAGGACACCTTAAAATAAAGTGTAACTGCATTGCCTTATTGGAAGTGCTCCTGTTATCACTCTACTGGAATCTTAGCTAACACCTCTGTGCTAAAGCTTCAAGATCACTGATAATCTTTGGTTTCCATTTTTTTCACTGCCCTCTTCAAAACCCACCAAAGATATTAGATTTTCAATGAGATTTAAATCTGGAGACTGAGCAGACCGCTTAAGAAGATTCTACGACTGATTCCTACACAAATTCCTACATTCCTACATAAAGGCCATGCTTGTTTAGTGTTCTTCTTATAGTCTACATTGAAATGTTTTTTCCTCTTTCATCAATTCTTCTTACAAGTCTTTGGCAATAAATCAAAGGTTTTTCTGATCAAACATATTTTTTTCCCTTGATGAAAGTACTTTTTCTAACATGCCTTGAATGGTTTTCTGTGGTACATTACATTTTTAACTTATAAATGATACTGTCAGCTGTCTTTATGAACATTTAGTGTCTTGAAAAGGTTTGTTTTATTACATTCTAAAGCCATATACTGTTTTAAGCAAAAAAAAACTAACAGTTTAGTTTAACTATTGCAAAAGAAGCTGTTTGACTTCCAGTTTTTTTGTTGTTGTTGTTGTTGTTGTTGTTGTTGTTTTTTTTTTAGTTTTGTTTTCAAACTTGATTTTGTGACAGCCCTGTTCTTAAGACTCAGTCAGACAGCCTGTTATTCCACATTAAAGCCGTGATTACAATGGTATTATAGTTGTACTATCACAGTACTAATTACAGTCAAACGGTTACCACAGCATACAGCGTATAAAACCGCAATATCTTCAGAAGTAATAATCACCAGAATGAATACAGTCTTGATCATAACAAGTCTACAATCTCTGCAGCAGGTAATTATTACAGAACTCCTTCGCTGCATAGACTAATTAGGATTAGTTCACACACACCTACAGAACTACCGCCCACCACCTCATTCTTATTCTGGCTATATTAAGATCTCCAGACTTCAGTCGTTTTAAAAATGTGTATTTATATACACACAGATTAAGACACTTAATACATCCCACTTTCAAGTTTTGCTTGTCGCAATGCAGTTGCTTCATTAATTTCAGTTGCCTTTGGTGCTTGCTTTAAATTAGACAAATGAAGTTGCGTTCGGAGACTATGAGATTTTCATTACAGTGATTTTTAATTTTATTCTCACCAGCATTCATTTTTTATATATTTTACAGGCTTCGCATATGACATGATTTAGCCAAGTAGGACATATTCCTGGATCGACATCTAACATTCCTATCATCCAACCGCAGATCTGTAACCTCAACCGTAAGGCACCTCTGAAATGATAGATTTATATGGTAAGATTGGTGTTCAAAGCCCATGTGATTGATTCATAGGAATGTTGTTCAAGGACTAAAATGGTCTGGAGAAAGCTATGGGCTGACATTCCTATTCGTCTCAATGGCAGCTGCTTGGCCATTTCACAATTTTTAAAAGCCCTCCAAAAAACCATCAGGCACTAGTGGAACATCAGCTATAATTTAATGAAAGATTAGAAATTGATTAGATATTGATTTCTGAAAGATCACGTGACACTGAAGACTGGAGTAATGATGCTGAAAACTCAGCTTTGCATCACAGGACTACATTTTAACATATTAAAATCGAAAACAGTTTGTTTGTTTTTTTATTGTAATAATATTTCACAATGTTACCATTTTTATATTTTTGATCAAATAAATGCACTCTTGGTGAGCATAAGATTTCTTTCAAAACCATATGAAGTAAATATGAATAGTACATTGGAGTACATTTCCTTGAACTTGGCACGTTTAAACTAGAATTTTCCTTTTCTTTAGTGCATTCTTTGTCTACTTAATTTGTTATTGACCTATATAAAAATACAGTTCATTGATTAAAATTATGTTCATTTTTTTCATTCAGGACTCGAGGTTTTGTGCAACTTATACATCTTGTGCATTGACCTTGAAAAAAAAAAAAAAGGTTTACAAATAGCAAATCTGTCTTTTGCTGATGCAGTTTGCCCATGTTTTCCACATTCCGTCTTTGTTTGCCAGGTTATTACCCATGACTCATTAAAGTTAGCAGTCTTGTGAATGAAGCACCTTTAATTTGAGAACCGATTATTTGGCCTCATTGGAACTTGCTTCATGTTGCTTTGAAACCTCACTGTTCACAATGCTTAGTGTCAAACTTTTTTAGAGCTGACACTCACTGCTAATTGGCAATGAACCCAATGTGACTCATTTAGTTGAACTCCTTGTGGGACAGGGAGAGGAGGCATAGATGTTGATCCCGTGGGTGCTCAGGTGCTCGAGGACTCACGGGAAAGCATCATGTTGTATTAATAAAAGCAATTTAATTTCTATACTGCTCAGTTTTGTTCGGATTTCTGATCTCTGTTGTTCACTGTGGTGCTGAAATATCTGTGACTGACAGTATTTGTCACATCTGGCAAGTTGAGTGAATCAACTATAAGTGATTTTCTTCACTGGAAATGGCAGCTGTGATGAGCTATCTGAGGTTATTTCATTCTGAATTCTCCCCTTGCCAGTTATTAATAAACTTATTTTATTTCATTAAGTATTATCGTTGCCTCTAGGCAGTGGTGGACTCTGGCAAAGGCATCATGGGTATTCATGTGGAGTTCACCATGCTTTTGAATAGAAGTACAATGCAAATCCACTGATAATCAGATGCCAAGTTGTTGTGTTTAATAAGTTTTGTTTGTTTTGGTGCTTTGTGTGTGTGTGTTTTGGTTTTTGTTTGGTGTTTTGTTTTGATTTGATTTGTTAGGGCTACCAATTTAACCTGCTCATTTTATGTAATTTAGACCATAATAATTCCCCCAAAATAATGCAATGAATCATTAACATAAATTCAGACATATTGACATAGTTGGTGACTCATTTCTTTGAATCGGTTATTTCTCACCAAATCAGTGAGTTTTCCATGGAATATATATACAGTGTATATATATACAGTACGGAGGTGCTTGTTGTTAAAGAGTGTTTTTCTGTGGTGTTCTGTACCGTGCATCAGCAGAATGGATAAATGGCAATTTATCTTTTATTAGTACCCATTTCTCCTGTTCTTGTGGGAAATCATAAATGGCTTTTTGAGACATTTTGTTCTGCCTTGTCTGTGTATCAACAAGCTTAATTGTTCCAGGTAATGTAATGATATTCACTTGGTGGTGTTAGCTAGTGAAAAGTTAATTGCATTAGGCCACAGATCTCCCAATAAAAATCATGATTAATCAGTAGCAGAAATACAATAATTAAACAAGATGGAGGTGGAGGTGCTTTTGGGGGTGGAACACATTTTTAGCAGCTGTGTTTAACATTCATTTTTTACAGTGACTCATCACTGTCAGGTGCCAAAAAAAAAAAAAAAACACACTTTGATGTCTAACAGAAGCCTCAGGTAAAAGTGTTATACAACACCATCGTTTCCATCATGCTCACTTAAATTAGCAATAAGGCTAGTCACTGCATAAGGCACTGTTTGGTACAAAAATATTACGTGTTCGCTGCGCCACAAAAGCATCAAAAAGCTGTCACTTTTTTGTCATAGTTTTGTTCTATTTGCTTTTATTACAACTGTCATAAATGAGCTCTACTCATTTGTCGTGTCTATAAAGAGGAACACTGTGTGTGCTTGCTTTCTAAAGTTGCACTAGACTGTTAAGAGGGAGGAGTGACAAACTTAGTTGTTTGGGAATTGTAGAAAAGTGTCTGTTGCAACAGTCTAATGTAACTTGTTAAGGTAAACCTTTCACTTTGATTCACTGAAATGAAAAATATGGTCACATTAGTGAAATTTCAGTGAAATTTTGCGGGCAAAAAAGTTTCATTATTTATTGTCAAAAGTGTAGCTTTGAATGAAGCAAAGGAAACCGTAAATGTGTCTTCAACTTTAGAGTAATTTGTTTTATGAATCGGACTATTGCACTCCATTTAGATTCACTCCGGGTGGGAATCTAGTAATGCCAATGGTTGATACAGTATTTGATAAGCTGTTCTACAGTATGTTAAAATTTGAAAATATACAGTTTTATATGTTCTGCAGTTTTTTAATAGTTGTTTTTCTTTTTTTATGTGCAGTTGAGTATATAATTAGTTAATGTTAAATGTTTGTTGTTTTTTTTTTTCTGTTTGCAGTCAATGGACAAATAATGAGCTTGACCTTATATGCTGTGTGAGAATATGACCTTGAGCCTTGTTATTTGAGTATGAGCATTCATAATGCGCGTACAGCTCATTAGGAGCTTAAGTGATGTAAAGATCACTCTCTGATTGGATGTTTTTAAATATACCTCTGATTAAACCGAAGCAAATTACCACGTCACTCTAAACCGTAATTCCCGCTACGTTCAGCTCTCGCATTGCTGTATTTGTGCGTGTGCCACTCTTTAGGAATTGACATTTGATAAATGGTTGTAGATTGCTTTAAATGTCTGAATCTGTTGCATCAGTCACAATAATTGGAACAACAGCATATCACAAACTCATAAGCTGCATATCCTGAGGTGAAATACTTGCATGTTTGAAATGTTAGCATGTTTCTTGTAATGTAAAGGATCAGCGGCGTTTCTTTATTGACCAATTGTTGATAGTGCCTCGCAGGCACTTGCATCTTATCAGTGGAAGTCTTTCTTCTCTGCAGAGGGAGAAGAAAGTTAGAAATATGCAAATATTTAAAGTTGGAAAGGCACCACTTATTGATCTGATCTGTGCTAAAGCACGGTATATAGAGTCTAAACTGGTTAATTGCTCCTCTTGTAATATAAAATTAATGAAGATCTCTGCAGAATTGATATTAACACATTAATATCAGGCATAATTCTTAGAAAATGTGTGTGGTTTCTTTTTGAAAGGCTGATTAAGATGTAAATACATTAATTCACACACACACAGCTACTTTATCTCCTATCTCTGCGCCGCAGAATGTGGTGGATGATGGAGATACAGTACATGGATTATTCCAGTGTTTGAGCTCTCGCATTTATATAAAAAGGCTTCAGCAACATATAATGGGGTGGTCAAATATGCTTCATTTGGTGGCCCCAATACAGAAAAAAAAACACATACACACACACACACACACACACACATAAGCCTTTTAAAGCTAATTAAAAACTAGTCATAAGTTTTGGAATGGATAGGTTTATGAACAACAATAGTGATTAATGTTCCCAACCACGTCTCTTTTTATATGTGACACTTTGTAAATAGCCAATAATCAATTAGAGAAAAAGGTAGAAGCCAATCTGAGATAAAACTTTAATTTTACCTTCATTTTACGCTTCAGTGTCAAAATGTCAAATAGCAAATGACTGAGAGATGATGAGAACCATGTAACAGGCCAAAACGTCTGCAGCTAATACTGTTTCTCGTCACTTTGTTAATTGTCTGCTTTCGGAGATAGAGGTTAGATACAGGGTGTGCGACTACATCGAGTCACGTGACCGTCTCAGAACTCAACACCACCTCCACGTTTAATGAGTAATTATCAAACCAAAAGCCCACTCTGTGTCTGAGCTGTCAACAACATCCCAGCCTCTCTAATGCGAGCAGTGTAAACTTTATAATTGCTTTCAACACAGAATAATGAATCAATTTTCTGTCTGATTTCCATATGCAGGGAAAATTAATGCAGTGTAATGCGCTTTACTTGTCTAATTGACTCCTTCATTTTATGCTGTGTTTCTAAAGCAGGAACAAAGAGCCATAAAAGTAAGCAGGGGGTGTTCTTTTTTTTCTTTTTTTTGTAGAATGATGTTGTTTTTTATATTTTCTATGAAAATACTATTGACATTCACAGAAACCAGTTTCCACCTTTGCCTTCTATTTACATCCAAGCAGTAACCATATATCAACATCACAGGCACGCATCATGAGAATAATATGAACTATGTGAATATCAATATAAATAAGTGACCGCTTCACAGAGCAGGAAATGGCCTTTTTTAAAAAGCAAACATTCTTGCCATAAATGTATTTATAGTGTTGTGCATTTCTCTTTCTGCAGTCCTCATGGCCCTGTCCGCCCAGAGAGCCTCGTGCGATCTTTCACCCCCTCTGAGACTCTGAGTGCTGGCAGAGGGGCACACTTAGGATATGTTCATGGGAAACAATTAAAAGACCTCCTTCTTCTGCCTGAATAAGAATCATGGGGACATTAGCTGGAAATGGAGTGTGTGTGGAATTGAGTTGATGGGCTACGGAGGAGGACTGCTGAGTGTTGGTCAGGTCTGTTATCTTTGTTGGGCAAATGCCCCCATAAAACCCTAGTAAAATAACCAATAACTGCATAGGAACACCATGGAAACCAATCACAACTGCTGAGCATCATGCAGGGGATTTGCAGGGTAAGCAGCACTCTCATTTAATTAAGAAAATGCAAAAGTCACCAATGGTAGATAAGGAGTGTTTAGAAAAATATGTTGTTGGTTTTTTTTGTTTGTTTGTTTTGTTTTTTATGTCGTTACTTTTACATTTTATTTGGTGGTGACTAATGGTGCAAAAAATGTGATGGTGCTGGGAAAAAAGAGATGGGAGGAAAAATTATATTTCAGTGTTTTTCCATTCTCCCAAGAAACAAAAAATAGAAACCATGTTCACTTGCAAAACTTTGTTTTGGAACACTGGTGATGGAAAAAATATGAGATGGGAGGAAAAATTATTATTTGAATGCTTTTTTGTCCTCCCAAGGAACTTTGCTTTAGAATGCAAAACTTTTGTGTCCTCCCAGAAAAAAAAAAATTATTTTTGTGAGAACACAAAATGTTTGAGTTCTTTTGCAAAGCATTGGCATTTTGCATTCTTCCAATAAATTTTGTGTTCACTTGCAAATATTTTGCATTCCCCAAAGAAATTTAGTTTGCTTCCAAATATTTGCGTTCTCCTGAGAAATTTCATTCACTTGCAAATATTTTGCATTCTCTCAATAAATTTTGTGTTCGCTTGCAAATCTTTTGCGTTCTCATGAAAAACTTCACTCATTCACTCACAAAACTTTCTCCTGACAAACTGTGTGCTCACTTGCCAATCTTTTATGCTCTTCCGAGAAACTTTTCATTTGCTCACAAAACCTTTGCATTCTTCTGAGAAACTTTGTGTTAGCTTGCAAATCTTTTTGCAAAACTGGTGATGGAAATAATACGAGTAATTGTAATGAGTTTGGAAAACGTCTCGGTTACGTACGTAACCCTCGTTCCCTGATGGAGGGAACGGAGACGTTATGTCGAACGACATATGGGGTCTCACTTGGGAGGCCAATCATCTCTGAGTTTAAGAGAAAACGCCAATGAAAATTGGCTAGTGGATTTAACATACCTGAGCCACTCCCCGTGCCTACGGGTATAAATAGGCGACAGGTGCATCCACTCATTCAGGTTTTTACGCTGAGGAGCCGAGAACGTGTCCCGGCCAACAGCGAATGGTTCAAGGTTGTGGCATGGGGACATAACGTCTCCGTTCCCTCCATCAGGGAACGAGGGTTACGTACGTAACCGAGACGTTCCCTATCTGTCGGTCACTACGAGTTATGTCGAACGACATATGGGGTCCTATGGAAAACGCCACAACCTGAACACCGTCACAACCCTGTGGCGCTGCAATTGTCTAGTTGAAAATTGGCTAGTGGATTTAACATACCTGAGCCACTCCCCGTGCCTACGGGTATAAATAGGCGACAGGTGCATCCACTCATTCAGGTTTTACGCTGAGGAGCCGAGAACGTGTCCCCCGGCAACAGCGAATGGTTCAAGGTTGTGGCATGGGGACATAACGTCTCCGTTCCCTCCATCAGGGAACGAGGGTTACGTACGTAACCGAGACGTTCCCTATCTGTCGGTCACTACGAGTTATGTCGAACGACATATGGGGTCCTATGGAAAACGCCACAACCTGAACACCGTCACAACCCTGTGGCGCTGCAATTGTCGACAAGCCGCAGCGTGTCACAAAAGCTACGCTTAAGGTCGTGACCTTCCCAAAGCCCCAGCGCAAATTCACTGACCTTGGTACCGAAGGGGACCAAAAGGGTTAGTACATCGCTGCTGGAGAAGGCCATGCTGCTTTTCCGCCCACAAAAAGTTTTTTGGAAGGGATTTCAACCTTCAGTGAAAGATTGCTTCAAATCTTCCCTATTTGTTCTTTCAGCTTGGCAGAACGATGGGGAAGCGAGCCTTAGGGAAAAGGTCGCTACGGAGACCACATCCTACCCGTAGGGGAGGTGACATGTGGAGATACTGATATGGACTGACCCAGGGGGCAGTACTACATATGGAATGGGTCTCTGAGGCAGGTCCTACCTTGGAGTAGGGATGGAACAGCTGCCAGAAGAGACTGACAGAGCGGGTCTGTCAAGGGAAGACACGGGTTTACCAAGAGGGAAACCTTACCGTGGAAGAATACACATATGGGATTACCCGTAGGGAATCAAGCCATATGGACACCTAGCCCAGTACAGGGGCTGACCGGAACTCCGGGCATGCTAACACCAGTACTGGGCCTGGCGTTAGACTGCTCCGCCAAGTCTGACCACCGAGGGTGCTGGAGGATGCTCGACCAGGGTACACCAACCGGGGAACTCTACTGGGAGAAGAAAGGCGCTCGCATCCCCGTGTTAGGGGGAATGGCGCAGCAAGCGTGACACCGAGCCAGTCCTTCCCGCCAATTACCTGTTACCCCAAACACACGGGAAGAAACTGGGTCTACACGAAGGTTGTAAAACCTCGCAAAGGTGTTAGGTGTCGCCCAGCCCGCAGCTCGACAGATGTCTGCCAGAGAGGCGCAGTGCGCCAGCGCATAGGAGGAGGCCACACTCCGTGTGGAGTGGGCCCTCACCCCCAGGGGGCACGGCTCGCCTTGGGAAAGGTACGCCAAGGCGATGGCATCCACTATCCAGTGGGCCAACCTCTGCTTGGAGACAGCCTTCCCCTTCTGCTGACCTCCAAAGCAGACCAGGAGCTGCTCAGGGCTTCTGAAGCTCTGGGTGCGGTCCACGTATATGCGAAGCACTCTTACGGGACACAGCAACGCCAAGGCTGGATCTGCCTCCTCCAGGGGCAGCGCTTGCAGGTTCACCACCTGGTCTCGGAAGGGAGTGGTGGGAACCTTGGGCACGTATCCAGGCCGGGGTCTCAGGACAATGTGAGAGTAGGCCGGCCCGAACACAAGGCACTCTTCACTTACCGAAAATGCTTGGAGGTCCCCGACCCTCTTGATGGAAGTGAGCGCGATAAGGAGCGCTGTCTTGAGAGACAGGAACTTAAGCTCGACTGAATCCAGCGGCTCAAAGGGACCCCCCTGAAGTCCAGCCAGAACAATAGAGAGGTCCCAGGAGGGAATCAGGGGTGTCCTAGGAGGATTTAACCTTCTGGCACCCCTCAGGAACCTAACGATCAGGTCATGCCTCCCCAGGGACCGGCCGTCCACTGCATCGTGATGGGCTGCAATGGCAGCCACATACACTTTCAAGGTGGAGGGTGACAGCCTACGCTCCAACCTTCCTTGCAGGAAAGAAAGCACGACTCTGACCGAGCATCTCCGGGGGTCTTCTTGGTGAGAAGAACACCAATTCGTGAACAGACTCCACTTCAGAGCATAGGCCTGCCTCGTAGAGGGGGCTCTAGCCTGAGTGATAGTGTCTACCACCGCCGGTGGCAGATCACTTAGGTCTGCCGCGTCCCATCCAGAAGCCACACGTGGAGGTTCCAGAGATCTGGACGCGGGTGCCAAATGGTGCCCAGCCCCTGAGAGAGGAGGTCCCTCCTCAGGGGGGATGCGCCAGGGAGGGGCTGTCACGAGGAGCATGAGTTCCGAAAACCAGGTCCGGGTGGGCCAGTAAGGCGCAACCAACAGGACCTGTTTCCTCGTCCTCCCTGACCTTGCACAGTGTCTGTGCGAGCAGGCTCACTGGGGGAAACGCATACTTGCGTAGAGCCCGAGGCCAGCTGTGTGCCAGTGCATCCGTGCCCAGGGGGGCCTGGGACAGGGAATAGTACAGCTGGCAGTGGGAGGACTCGTGGGAAGCAAACAGATCTACCTGGGCTTCCCCGAATCGACTCCAGATCAGCTGGACCGTCTGGGGATGGAGTCGCCATTCCCCAGGGAAAGTGAGCTGTCGTGAGAGCGCATCGGCTGCACGATTGAGCTCCCCTGGGATGTGGATAGCGCGCAGCGACTTGAGCCGCGTCTGACTCCAGAGGAGGAGATGGCGGGCGAGTTGAGACATGCGACGTGATCGTAGACCGCCCTGTCGGTTGATGTACGAAACAGCCGCAGTGTTGTTCGTGCGGACCAACACGTGCTTGTCTAGCAAGAGGAGGAGATGGCGGGCGTAAAGCTAGATGCACTGCCAGCAACTCCAGACAGTTGATGTGCCAAAGCAGTCGAGGTCCTGTCCAGGACCCTGAAGCTGCCTGCCCGTTGCATGTCGTGCCCCAGCCCGTTTTGGAGGCATCTGTTGTGACAACAACATGCCGGGACACTTGTTCTAAGGGCACGCCGGCCCGTAGAAAGGCAAGGTCTGACCAGGGGCTGAATTGGCGGCGACACATCGGTGTGATGGTGACACGATGTGTACCGCGGCGCCATGCCCATCTCGGGACTCGGGAGTGCAACCAGTGCTGAAGTGGCCTCATATGAAGCAACCCGAGCGAGCGGCGTGACTGCGGCTGCGGATGCCATATGCCCCAGGAGCGTCTGAAAGTGTTTCAGTGGTACCACTGTCCTGCCTCTGAAGGAACTCAGGCAGTTCAGCACTGACTGGGCACGCTCGCTGGTGAGACGTGCCGTCATACTCACCGAGTCTAACTCCATACCGAGATAAGAGATTCTCTGTGCAGGGGAGAGCTTGCTCTTCTCTCGGTTGACCTGAAGCCCCAACTGACTGAGGTGCCGGAGCACGAAGTCCCTGTGATCGCACAACTCCTCTCGGGACCGGGCCATAATGAGCCAGTCGTCGAGATAGTTGAGGATCCTGACGCCCACTTCCCAAAGTGGGGCAAGGGCGCCCTCCGCGACCTTCGTGAAGACACGGGGAGACAGGGAGAGCCCGAAGGGGAGGACCTTGTACTGCCATGCCTGACCCTCGAATGCAAACCGCAGAAACGGTCTGTGACGAGGGAGGATCGAGACATGAAAGTACGCGTCTTTCAGGTCGATTGCTGCAAACCAGTCCTGGGGCTGAACGCATTTGATAATGCGTTTCTGCGTCAACATCTTGAACGGGAGCTTGTGCAGGGCCCGATTCAAGACTCGCAGATCCAGGATAGGTCGAAGGCCACCGCTTTTCTTGGGTACGATGAAGTAAGGGCTGTAAAACCCCGTCCTCATCTCGGCTGGAGGGACCGGCTCGATTGCATCCTTCGCCAGGAGGACAGCAATCTCCTCGCGCAAGACAGAGGCGTCCCGGACTGCCACCGAAGTCTCGAGCACGCCATTGAACTTGGGAGGTCGCCGGGCGAAACTGAATCGCGTAACCGAGTCGGGACCGTCCGAATGAGCCAGCGTGACGGGTTGGGCAGCGCAAGCCACGCTCCCAAACTCCGTACAAGTGGCACCAAAGGGACAGTCGACATACCCGCAGTGGTGGTGCAGCGATGGGGAGCTGTGTCGGATGGCCCAGAAAGCATCGCGTTCCGAGTCATCACAGCCACACTCCCCGTGTTCCCGGAGGAACTGGCCAGAGACGCGTGGGAGAGGCGTTGCGTCTCCGAACCGCGACCTCTTGACCGCTGGCGAAGGGGGGCGTCGTGGGTGAGAATGAGGAGGCAGTGCGTCGCTCATCGTCAACCCACGAGCCTTGCAACTCGGAGGAAAGGTAAATTGCTCTTTTATTGAAAAAGTGGGTGCCGCCGGCCGTTGGACCAGCGGCGGAAACAGAAAGAAACGTAAACTGAAGATTCTCCACCCGGCCCTCCTCCGGGGGAAGGAGTGGCGCTGTTTCCGCCAACTCCTGAAGAGCAGTCTCCCACATCTCCGAGTTGCCCGTGTCAGGGCCGCTTAGTCGTCTTCCTCGAGGACTTCGCAGCCGGGAGTGACACGGGGGGCGCCGCTCTCCTGCGCGGGGCTCGACGCGCCGGCCTCGAAGAACTCTCAGCACGGGGCGGAGCTGGTGTGGAGGACGCAGGGGGGCGCCCACGGCGACGAGCAGGCTGAAGCGCTGCCCGCGACGGAATGGTGGCAACCGGAGGATCACGTCGGGGCAAGATGTGTTGGATGGCCTCAGTCTGCTTTTGCACTGCTGAGAACTGCTGGGCAAAGTCCTCGACAGTGTCGCCGAACAGGCCTGCCTGGGAGATGGGAGCATCAAGAAAGCGAGCTTTGTCGACGTCTCTCATCTCGGCCAGGTTTAGCCAGAGATGGCGCTCCTGGACCACTAACGTGGACATCGCCTTCCCGAGGGACCGCGCCGTGACTTTCGTCGCCCGTAAGGCGAAGTCAGTCGCCGTGCGCAGCTCCTGCATCAACCTCGGGTCGGTACCACCCTCGTGCATTGCTTTTAGCGCCTTGGCCTGATGTACCTGCAGGATAGCCATGGCATGCAGGACAGAGGCAGCCTGGCCCGCAGCACTGTAAGCCTTGGCAGCCAGAGCCGCCGACAGCTTACAGGCCTTGGACGGGAGACGCGGACGATTCCTCCAAGTGGCGGCGTTTTTGTGGGCACAGGTGCTCCGCAAAACGCTCTCTCCCACTCTTGGGGAATGTCCACGTACCCCCTGGCTGCCCCGCCATTGAGGGTGGTGAGGATGGAAGAGGGAGACGAGCGGCTTCTGGCCGTAAAAGGGGCCGTCCACGACTTCGTCACCTCTTCATGCACCTCCGGGAAGAAAGGAACCGGAGCAGAACGCGGTTGTGAGCTGCGCTCCGCGCCGAGAAACCAATCATCCAGCCGCGAGCGCTCAGGGTTGGGCGGTGTAGTCACCTCCAGCCCGATGCTCACGGCTGCCCGGGCAAGCATGGCTGACAACTCTAAGTCAGATTCGGCAGTGGCGACAACACCCGAGGGGGGCAGCCCCGCCGAATCCTCATCCTCAGAAGCCGATAGCCCATCCCCCGATGCTGCAATCGACATCTGATCCTCGGGCGGCGCACCGAAAAGACACGCTGGGGCCGCCGTGAGACGGCTCAGCAGAATCAATCGGCAGCCGCACGGGACATGCGCTGCGGGAGGAGTGAGAGGTCCGTGGGGCGTGGCCCCGGCGGAGAAGCTCTCACTGTCACCCTCAGATCTCCCAGAGCGCCAGCCGGCGGTCCTCTGCTCGAGCCAGAGAAACCGGGACGGGTGGCGACAGAGGGGTCTGCTGCACTCCCCTTGAGGAGTGAGAGACGCGATCGCAGCGATGCCATGCTCATACGCCCAAAATAGACGCATGAGTCATCCACGAGCGCTGCCTCAGCGTGTTGGACGCCCAGGCACTGCAGACAACGCTCGTGACCGTCAACTGCGGACAGGAAACGACCGCATCCAGAAGGACACGGACGAAACGGCATCTTGAAAAAGACGCGAATCGTCCGTGATTTGCTCTTTTAGGAACTGCTCTCTTAGCCGAAGCGCCCAGGGGAATCACTGCTGCAGGGACACCGCTGTAGTGCGCCGTCACGCCGACCAGGAACAGCTCTCCACAACACAAAGATGAAACGGCTTTGTAGTAATATCTCATCAACTACTCGGCTCCGAAGCAAAAAATCTGAATGAGTGGATGCACCTGTCGCCTATTTATACCCGTAGGCACGGGGAGTGGCTCAGGTATGTTAAATCCACTAGCCAATTTTCATTGGCGTTTTCTCTTAAACTCAGAGATGATTGGCCTCCCAAGTGAGACCCCATATGTCGTTCGACATAACTCGTAGTGACTGACAGATAGGGAACTATACTTAGAAACAGTAAAAGATAGCATTTTATTAAAATATTGTCATGAAAATTTTACATTTAAATTAATTTTTAATATGGATTATTATTTCATACATTTCATTAGGTTTTATGTTACATTTGACCTTTTCTTTTCAAAATTAACTGGTTTTTAAAATTATGATATAAAAACCAGTACATTGCAGTTGTATAACTGTGACATATTTGACTTTATTCCCTTTAAAAAAAAAATTAAACAGTTTAAATTCAGAAATTAACAACATGCCCATGGTATAGGGGTATCAATAGTCATCATATATACAAATTGCATTTTTAGTGTATTTTTTGAGTAAATGAATGAGCCAGACTGAAATTGAATGTTATGTCACATAATTTGTGACTGAATGTATTTCAACAGACTACCAGTGATCAACATATTGTTAAGAGTGAGATTTCTTTGTGAGTGCAGTATACTGTGATGTGGTGATATTTTAATTATTTGACACTGTTTGAAACTGTAGATTTTCACTTGCAAAAAGACCATATCTTCACACATTTGAGCTCTCTGTTGTGTGTGTGTGTGTGTGTGTGTGTGTGTGTGTGTGTGTGTGTGTGTGTGTGTGTGTGTGTGTGTGTGTGTGTGTGTGTGTGTGTGTGTGTGTGTGTGTGTGTGTGTGTGTGTTTGCTTGCATGTAGCAGTGTGAGGTTGTTGAAAAGAGTGCATACAGATGTCTCTTTCACAAAGACCTCAGTAAATCCTTTATACTATCAACACATTTAGCAATGTCCTATTAGCTATGTCAACATATTGTCAATGTTTCTCCCCATACAGCACTTCACAGCCCTCAGTGGTTTCTCTCTCAGGTATACTCTGTTTTCACGGCCTCTTGTCAGCACTTAAAGTGAACTTCACAGCTGCACATACTTATAAATGCAGTCTTGACACAAAAAAGAGCCTCCATTCACCTGTCAGTCTTGTTATTTACATCTCTCTCCTCAACCGTAGCTGAATCGAACCCTTCTTTTTGTTCTCTCTGTCTGACCTTTTAGTCCCATCCTTCCCTCTCTCTCTCATCTCTGTCCCGCCCTTCACTTTGCTGTCTTTACCTGTGACGTCTCACATCAAACCCTTTTGCACTGTCCTCTTTGTTCGTCTCTTCAGTGCCAGAACACCATTATTCCTGCAGTCTTTTTCCCACAAGACGCTCAAGGCACTGATTCCTTTCTGTACAGCTTTTTATGAAGAAAATATTTTAAAAGTGCGTGTGCTTTACTTTTTCATGGTGTTTTTTTTTTTTTTTTTTTTTTTTTGATATTTTGAAGCAGCACTTTGTGTCTGTAAACAGTCTGAGGTCTACAGCAGTTTTGCTTTCAATTTTACACTGGACATCATGTGATGACACAATATTAAAATTACAATTTGATTTTTTAATGTAATTTTTATGATTTGTTTTTAAATTCATTAACTTTTTTAAAAACTTTTTAATAAAAAGTTTATTAAATATTTAATTGTGTTAATATAGCGTATTAATAACCAGTCTCTGTTACTGTGAGGAAAACTTCAGAATAGTGATATACAGTATATTTCTGAAATAAACACCTAATATTTGCCATAGAGAATCTATGTCCCAGAAGTAAGTGCTGCTCCAGCACAGTTTGTGTCAAGCCATTTGTTAGTCTGGTATTTTGATGAGAAAAAGATGAAATGAAGCCACAATAAATGCTTTAACTATAGCAGTGGAGGACTATTATTCTGTTGCATGGAACTGAAGAAGACGTGGTGACAGCACCATTTGATCTTTGCCTGACCAATCAGGCATGTATTTGTTATACTGTTTATATAGAGTTAGTTAATGTTAAAATACTAATTTTATAGTATATTTGATCAAATAAAAAATAAAAAAAAAGTTTGATAACTGATAATAAAAAGGTTTTAAATTGTATTTTTTGAGGGCTGGCATGCTACCTTTATCTCTTTTAATATTTACCTTTCTCTCACTGGTCAGCTGTAGCCTTTTTGTAACACAAGCAATTTATACCTCATCCTTTTGTTGGTCTGCCACACTCTTGACACCCTCAAAACCATTTCATTGGTGGCTGTCCTCAGTTTTATTGATTTGAAGTGTGCTTTCAACATTATGTGAGAGGAGAACCTCAATGCAAAGCTCATATGTCTTGAGTCCTCTATATGCACTTGATTATAGCCTTTCATTCAGGCCTTCTTCAGCAGTGCTATTATGTGTGATCAAGTCAACATGCTATTTTTTGCTCTCATTGCACATTGTTGTCAGGGCATGATGTCATATTTCTGTGTATTGTGAGATGATTGCATGTGCTGTCTGACCTAGTTTGTATTATTCCCAAGAAGTATCTACTGTATGTACAACTGGAATAGCTTCTGTCTGTCAAACCTAGGCAAAGTTAGATTGCCTCCCACCACCGAGAAAACTTTATTCTGAATTATAAATTCACATGGGGTTTACTTAATGCAACACAATTCAGTGTTTTATTGGCTGAGGGGTTTGATATGTCTAAATGCAAGACCTTTTAAATTGCTTTTTTTTTCACTGTCAGCAACACAATAAATTGCTCAACAGTGACAAAGGTTTTTAAGGTTTTTATTATTATTATTATTATTATTATTATTATTATTATTATATTTATTGTGTAGCGTTGCTCTCTGTCCTTTGGCTGTTTCCTTTTTTTTTTTTTTTTTTTTTTCTTGAGAAAAACACAGGACTTAAAAAAGTCTGGAAAACACAGGACTTTTGTTCCCTCGATTTATAAATTGTGCGCACGATTTACTAATTCGTTCCCTCAATTTGCCAAATCTTGCACACGTTTTATAAATCGAGAGAACAAATTAGTAAATTGTGCGCACGATTTAGTAAATCGAGGGAAGTAAATAGTAATCGTGTGCATGTTTTTGTACATTGAGGGAACGAAATAGTAAATTGTGCACACGATTTATTTATTTTTTCTTGCATGTCATGTGCGGGGCTCCATACTTAAAAAACAAAATATGTGAGAATAATTTAAACATTTAAATAATTTAATTATTTACTAATTTAATTTAAACATTTAAAGAATAATTTCACTTTTTATTTCTGCATCTTGCATCTTGTGCACATCAGTGTTTCCTGCTTTCAAAAACGAACACAGCATGTGATGTCCGATTTGTGAACAAACTTTTTTTTTATTTAACCTAATGCTGTGTTCCAGACAGCTCAAATATAATATAATATAATATAATATAATATAATATAATATAATATAATATAATATAATATAATATAATATAATATAATATAATATAATATAATATAATATAATAGTTATAAGTATATTTGTAAGTCATTGACTTTTTTTGTTTTTGTTTTTTTTTTTGTTTTTTTTTTGGTTGTTGTTTTTAGTTTATCTTTGAAGCATGTTTCCTACATTACTTCTTTTATTACTTTTTTGTTCAGTCGTTTAATTTAGATGTTTTCTGCCCTTTTTAATCATTTCATTTATAAATTCAAATTTAACTATAATAACATGAATAAAGTTAAAGGTGTAATCTGCCGATTGTCCTGCAGGTGACTGCATAAATCTGTCTTCTTACGATGCACTTAGGGATTTACGATTACTCCAGAGCACTTGTAGATCTACAATGATTTTCAAGTGCTACTTAAGTTACGATGCTTTTGGGAAACAGACCGTAATATTAAGATCAGTCGTACGATCGTTTTTACGAGCTTCTTAGGCTTATGTAGCTTTTGGGAAATGCAGCCAATATCGGTCATTTTGGTGCAGCAAAAAAAAAAAAAACTATTTTGGAAAGAGATAAAACAGTTTTGGATGCAGCATTTGCTTTTGTCAGAGTTTTATATTTTATGTTTGTGGTTTTGTATTTTGTTTTTAGAGTTTTTGAAACAATGGGTTATAGATTCAGCAAATGTGTATAAATAATTGGGGGGGGGGGGGGGCTGTAAAATAGTATTACTATAGAAATGTAGCAAATTGTGTGCAACAGTGTTTCCTGCATGCAAGAACAAACACAGCATGTGATGTCTGATTCGTAAACAGATGATTCAAATCTAATGTATTCACAATTGCTTTGTTTTATAAATAATTAATAACATTCTGTAATAAGTTATGGTATTCTTCTAATAACATTTTTCATTATTCATTTAGTAAAAGTGTCCATAAAACATACGTAGATGTACTTGTATGTAGATAGAGCACAGGGTCATGAAAACAAAAAGATAAAATAATGACACTAAAATAATGCATAAAGCTATTTAAATAAAATATGATCATATTTGATGTATTATGCAGGGATTGTATTACTGGGAATGTCCTTTTACTATCTTTCACCAAAAATTCTACAGTAATTTATAGTTTTTACTTGAAAAGATGTGAATTTTACTGTATTTTACTATTATATTTTGTATTAGTTTTGTTTTATATTTTCAGTTTTCATTTTCATTTTAGTTAAGTTTTTTGTAATTGTAATCTTTTTTTTTACACACACACACATATATATATATGTGTGTGTGTGTGTGAGTGTGTGTGTGTGTGTGTGTGTGTGTGTGTGTGTGTGTGTGTGTGTGTGTGTGTGTGTGTGTGTGTGTGTGTGTGTTTTTTTACTTTAATTGACTTAAATTGATATTTAGGGAACGTTGTTTAACATGTTTTTTTTTTTTTTTTTTCAGTTTGTGTGTTGTATCTTTATGGAACAATTCTATAATTCAATGTTTCGTTTTAGGAGCTATAGTGTCTCTCATCACTTTTTTTTGTTTGCATCCCTGACCTTCTTTGTGGTCCTGTCTCTCAGCATCACTTCTCAAATGGACCGCTCAGCTTCCTTCTGTTTACTCCATGTTCGGCTTTAATCTCACACATCCCATTCCTGTCTAAAGTGCCCTAAAACTCTGCAAGTTTCTTGCATCTGAAATGACCATGGCCTTCTTTGCTGTAATTGCTGGAAATGCTAATTGGACTGCGAGTGCAATCCCCAGTGATGCATCTGGGATTTCCCATAGTCTAGAGACCAAAATAACAAGCCAAAATAAGCTTTTAAATTCCAATTGCCACTAGACATCTGGATGGCCTTGCCCTGAATGCATTTTCATAATTAATACAAAGTCTAGAGGAAGGTGCCTTTCCTTGATTGAAAGGTCCTTATGCATTCCCCTGGCTAAATATGCAATGGAAAGTGTAAACTTGGCATGCAAGGAAGATGACATTTGAAAAAGAGCATGCAATATTCATTTAAATTCAAAGTAAGACCCTAACACAATCTCTCTGCAAAGCTTCCAGCTGAATATGAAGGACCCGGTGCCCTTTGGAGGCTGCGCACTTCTCGTTTGCCCGTAGGTTGCAACGGCGCTGCAAATGTATGTGATATTTAGCTTTATTGAGCCGCTCAAAAATAATTTAGCCTGAATTAAGCCTCCTGCCTTTCAGGAATTCAAACAAACAAATTTCACCGCACCAATGCTAACTACCGCCTGAACAAAACCCCCGTAATCCTGCCTAAAACTGTCAGGAGTCTTGGAAACAGTGAGAGAATAAATGCAGGTCCTGACGGTTAAGGCAGAGCGTGTTGGCTGTCATAAGGGACGGTGGTGTAACAAAGTGGGACTAGAGGTAGCAGTCGGCGACACTGTCTCAGCCGTCAGAGCGCCGGCGCTGATGGAGAGCGTATCTGTCTGCTTATACGCCATCTGCCTCTTTGCACTCAGCCGCTGGCAGCCTCATCTGCTGGATGGAGACCTGAGGCCCAAGCGGACAGGTTCCATAGTGCTGCTCACGTACGCTTCTGATTAAACTATTTAGAGCAGGAACAGACAGAGCCTGATGCGCAATGCCAGAATAGGCGTTTGTTTGAGGCCCTGGCAGATCCTCGGGGAGTACGTGTGATTTTAAGCAGGAGAGACTAAGCAGAGGTGGATGGTTTGGTGCTTGTTTTGCTTCATGGAAGAGTAGGTTTTACAGACAGTGCTTTGATTCAGGAACAATAGGATGTTCTTTGAAGGTTTTGAACCAGAATTTGCACAATTGTGATTCTACAAATAGGAAACGGGGTCAATGAAATGATGCAAAAATAATATATATTTTTTTTTCTGTCTAAAAATACTTTAAAATGCAGTTCACTCATACCATGGTTTCACAACACCTCTTTTATGATGAGCATGTTTCAATTTTGGTTTGAAAACTATAAATTATTTATGTGCAAATATCACATTATATATACAAATATCATATAATATATACACACACACACACACATATATACATATATGCACTCATACATATATCATGTGGTCCCAAAAGAAAAAAGTTTTATATATACTTTTTTCTTTTGAGACCACAAGATCCAAAACTCTTAAAAAAAAATAAAAAAAAACCTATGTTTATTGTGCTTTTTAAGGCATTTTTGGATGAAATTGTAACTATTGTACATTTATCTGTTATGTTTCACATATACTGTATACGTGTGTGTGTGTGTGTGTGTGTGTGTGTGTGTGTGCGCGCGCGCGTGCGTGCGTGTGCATGTTTTTGTGACATATCAGGACACAACTTGGTATTACAAGGAGAGGGTGACGCTTATAACCATACCGAATGAGTTTTTTTGAGAAAGTAAAACTGCACAAAGTTTCCTGTAAGGGGTAGGGTTAGGTGTAGGGTTGGTGTAGGACGATAGAATATACAGTTTGTACAGTATAAAAACCATTACGCCTATGGGATATCCCCACTTTTCACAAAAATAAACGTTTGTTGTTGTTGTTGTTGTTGTTGTTGTTGTTGTTGTTGTTGTTGTTGTTGTTGTTGTGTGATCATACATTGTCATCACTGTAATTTGAGCTTGGGTATGCTAGGTTTAGTTTCATAAATCAATTCCTGTAACACACAGTGTCATTCACCATACCTTCACTCTGCACTCAGAAATAATCAGAGGTCATTGTTAATGCATTATTCAGGGAAGATCAATGTGGCAGTTAATGGTCAGAAGTATAAATGATTTATTTTTGTAATGGTTCATTAGCTGGCCATGTACATTTTTTGACAGTTAATTATATTATTCTCGTAGAAAAAAATATAGTAATACCAAGACAAATATTATCATGATCATTATCAAGCTCAAGCTGATATAGTGCTAATTAACAATTTTAGCTCAGGCAAATAAATTTGATTGTTAGAACCACTTTTGTAATGAGCCATAATAAAGGTGAAAGTGTAATTTATTCATTAAATGTTATATAATTCTTTCTCCCATCTCAGTTTTAATATGCAGAGACAACCAGATTCCCCTGAAAACTGTGAACACGGTGGCTCTGTGGAGCTAGCAAAATGTTGCTTTGTTTTAATATCTCAACAATGTTTCAACCAATAGCATAAGATTAGGCATTCAGTTTGGCCAACCAATGAAAAACTGACAAAATGTTAAGGAAACCTGTTTGTAAACAGTCACCATTTTCTAAATTCTTTTTGATAGATTTACATGTTCTTCACTTATAAACTTCAAGGACACACGGTTCATCTGCAGAACATAAAAGAAGACAAGTTTTTTCAACAATGTCTTGGTGTTTGTTTGTTTTTTATCTTCTTTATTTATTTATTTATTTTGGTCAATACTGTGAAAGTCAATGCGATACATTGTTTTGGATCTATTGATTTGCATTGTATGAGCAAAAACTGTCAAAATCAATTATTTTATGTTCAATAGAAGAAAGAAAGTCATACAGATTTGAAACAACAAGGGGGTGTGTAAATGAAGATGGAACGTTCATGTTTTTGGTAAGTTTGGTAAATTATTTTGGTAAATTTTTACCAAGTTATTTATTAAAAAGAGAAACCCTAGAGAAACACATCTTGTCATGGTGCTAATTCATTTCACATGTTCAAGCCACATTTAATTTCACCTGGCAGGTAGATTAAAACAGGAAGAAAAAGGTTTGGTTGAAATTAAATACATTCGGGAGGTGACATTTCTTGGTTTTGATTAAACAATCAGGTAAATAGTTTTTTTGTCTACTTGGACACACTGTGCAATGAATGCTCTAATTTCATGGCACTAACACTTGCATTTATCTTTTATTCTAATTTTACCGACATGAATTTCAAGTGCATTTTTTGTACAAATTATGAGCCAGTTTCGAATCTAATTTTCCCAAACGCATAATCTGTCTTTACACCGTGTGCAAAAATACAGTCTATTTAAGATTTTTGAACACCACATTTACATGCAGTCACTTTCACAGTGGGAGAAAATGCAACACAGAGACATCTTGTCATAATGTCTTGATTTTTCAACACTAGTTCCCTCCTAGACTCCATAAAACATTGATGTTCCCTAATTCCTTGGAAGAAAGCTTTGAGTGGTAATAACGTGTTTCTTTCTGCTCTGCTGTGTCTGACCAGCGACAGGAAGACTGCAGGCCATAATTATCCTGTTTGTTCACAAGCCGACGGTTTTTATTATTTAAATCTCTTTGGGCAAGAAAGGGAGCTGGGAGGTGCGAGTCTCTACCATTTTCTTGTCATGTTGTGTTCGTCAGAGTTAATGTGCCTCTCTGTAATTTGTTGCCTTTTTGTCCTCTTTATGCTTCTGAATGAAGGAACGCAGGAATTTCCCTGAGTGAGGGAATTGACGCTGTGGTGTAAAAAGTTGAAATTTGAGCAAATTGTTGGATCTGAGGGCTGTGGAAGACCAACAGTCAGGCTGGGGAATAAAATCTAGCGTGCTTCTGAAACTAACAGGCTGTTTTGCAGAGCAGGCCTGAACCAGAAGCTCCCTGGGGGAGTAATTGTGGGAAGTCCAGCCCAATGCTCATCCATGTCTTCCGTTTCATTTCACCGTGGCGTACTGATCTCGCACAGTTCGTGTCTTATATATTCTGTGTGTCATTACATTACTTGTCATACATTCAACCATTTCATCATTTCTACAATCCTCATGAAGCAGTCAATAACCGTGGTGGACTAACATATCATGCTCAATGCAGTGATGCCATGCAGTTTTGATCATTCTTATGCCCTGCTGTGGTTGTAAATGTATATTTATGTTGACACCTATTTAAATTTTTGCTGGTGTATGAAATTGATGGGCATAATATGCATACACATATGTATGCTCAAAAGCAAGTGAGCAGCTTACAGAGACAGCATTTTAAGACATTGTAGCCAAGTTTCAGGTTACAAAAAAGGTTCATTATGGTGCCTTAGTAGGTATGCAAGGCTTTCAGATTCAAATTATGCTTCAAATGTATTGAAATATTTTAATATGTTTGGCCACACAGTTCGAGACCTTCTAATTGGATTGTGTTTGGCATTTACAATATATTGGAATATATTAGAGATTTATATTTATAAAATTATAAATGAGAAGACATTTATAATTTTACAGATTTAATTGTCCATTTCAAAAAAAAATTTGAACTTTGTATTCAAAGAATTCTGAAACAAAATATATCACAGTTTCCACAAAAATACCAAGTAGCACAACTGATTTCAACCCTGATAATGATAATAAGAATAGTTTCTTTAGCAGCAAATCACATCTTTTAGTCATTTTTTAAGAATCATGTGACATTGAAAACTGGAGTAATTGTTGCTGAAAATTCAGCTTTGCCATCACAGGAATAAATTACATTTTAAAATATTAAATTAAAAAATATATTTTATATGGTAATAATATTTCATAATATTATTGTTTTACTGTATATGTGACTAGTAAATGCAGCCTGCTTTTAAATCAATTTCTTTAAAAAAAAAATCAAATAAAATACGTTTTTAGAGTATCAAATTTTTTTTTTTTTTTTTTTTTTATTATTATTATTATTATTATTATTATTATTATTATTATTTTGGTATCTCATTTAAAGAAAACAAATCCAAGATTGCAGATTTATAGCGCAAAGTCAATACCAAAATATTTTTTACACAACATGCGTACTGGAGTATCATTACCATGCTAATGTGAAACTCTTTTCAAATCAATTGCAATTCGAGTCTGCTGTGCAGCCATCTATTTAAAATGTTCCAGATCAGACACTTATGAGGAATCATGATTGTTAGGATGCCGCCTCAGAAGTCAGCTACCCATGTAGACTAGGAAGCTCACCAAGTTGAGAGGGTTATAATCTTTATATAATGACACGAATACAGCACAAGTTAAAGTCTCCGTATATTGTTTACTGCCAAACTGTATAAAATTGACTCTCTTATTTGTATTCAGAATAGCAACATGAAAGTGAGTGTCTTTTAGTCAAAAAGAGAGGGAAAATATACTCAAATATTTACTGCACTGCGGTTGCCATCAGCGCTTGTTGCTAGGGAACTATATGAGTGTATTTTATAAAAGAAACATTGCTTTAACCAAAGCTGGTAGTATGACGCCTTCAATAAATAAAAGCAGCATATTGTGTCACACCCACACACAAAAGCTCAACTTAAAATATGATGAATTATTTTGTAAAATAAACTTGTACAAGACACTTCCCAATTTCCTCTCTAATATGGTGCTATTAATCTTTAATATTCTCATCCCTGTGGTCTGCCAGAGTTCATACGGCTGTAATCCCCACTTTACCTTGTTCTCAAATATGAAGATCACTGTTAAATAAGATTAAAGGTTTGTATTACATTTTTTTCCCCCACAATGCAATACTACTATATGTAATAGGCTGTATACACTGAAGTCGGTGACCAATAGTAATTTGTTTAATACCGATGGCTGTGTAAATCTTTAAGCTGACATGTTGCATCTGATGCAGTCAAAATGCTCAATGCACATGAAGATGCAACAGGACTTTTGTTATCACAGTCACCCCTGCTTATACTGCCATCACGTGTTTAGTAAAGGAATTGCATGATCGTAAAATGATGTTGATTTGTGTTTATTGTATATCAAAATACTCTTCAAAACAATCAAAAATATTTTGTTTTGTTCCAAAAAACTTTTAAGTAGCTAAGTGGAACGTATTCTTCAAAAGTCTTGTCTAAGTCCCAGCCCTGAGCGTGCAGACGGAGCACGGCTTTCTAACAGACATGGATTTAATTAGTTAGGTAGTTGATGTGTGTTTATTAATTTCTTTTGTTGTCTGTGTTCTTATTCATCTGTCAAAGATCAAGGCGTTTTCTTTCTCTGTCTAAATATCACAAAGGCCTCTATTGGAATAAGACAGCCATGCACGCCTCCATCCTCTCGAAACACTGGAAATGTCAGAATGGTGATGCTCCGGGGTATTAGAGAAAGGGGGAAAGGTCAGCTACTGTAGTCTGCAGCTGGCATATGATATTTGGAGATGAGCAAAGGCAGTTGCAGCTCCTGCCAGCCTGTGCTGAAAGGCCTAATGAGGTTTATTCCTGTCATATCTATATTAGCAGAATTATCTCAAGATGCTCACAAGATCTTCTGGTGTTTGTAAAGCAGCTAATTGGAGGAATACCGTGTTGTGTTTGATATACTGAACCTTACATTTAGACCACCACCAAGCCATTTTTTGTTTATAAGAAGGTAAACAAATTTCATTATTTATATTTTTATTCTCTTCTCTTTTTTTATTTTCATTAATACTGCAGTGTTATTTTAGTATTTTTATATACTGTTATCATATGTATTAATATTTTAAATATTTTTATATTTTCAGTTTTTATTTTCAGTTTTACTTTTATGTGATTTGGTAATTGTTATTAGTTTTTGTCGTCATTTCTTTTACTTTTATTTATTTATTTCAGTTTTAGTTTTAGTCATTTTCATAGTTTATTCTAAACTTATTTTAGTTACTTGCTAAGGCAACATTTTACTGCAAGATCTTTTAAGTTTTAGTTTTTCATATATTTATATATAATTTTAGCTTCATTTCGGTTAACACAAACTATTTTTATAGTTTTAGTTAATGATAAAACATGACATTTATAAAATACCATGAACATGTTATACAGTATTCGTTAAAAGATAAAAACATGCTCATACAGTAAGTATCAATGTTATTACTCTTTATTATTATTATTATTATTATTACTTATTCATTATTGGGGCCTGGAGGATCTAAGGATCCTCAAATGCAAATATGTTGCTTCAAGAGAGCAATCATACATTGTTTTATTAATTTAATCATCATCATACAATCATTTATAATCATTAGGCATTTATTTTTACCATTTAATCCATTTATTTTCCATTTCATTAGTTACCATCTAATAATTTAATCGTTTAGCATTTATATAATTTATTCAGTAATTATTTTTATGTTTTCATATTTTATATTTCTTATTTTCTTTGATTATAGTGCTTTTCTATTATTGTTCAATCTTCTGATTGTGAAGTTCTTGTTGATTGAGATGTAAGAGGGAGTATTGCAAATTCAAGTTTTTTTTTTTTTTTTTTTTTTTTTTTTTTTTTTTTTAATGTAGTAGAGCCGTTGGTTAACAGCACTTGTTATATTTGTGCTGGTCAGATGAAGTCTGAGTATTGAAACATACACAGCAAAGATTATTCAATAAATTCTCATTCTTTTTATTATCATCACTTTGTCTCCTGCTTTTCTCTGGCTTTACTCAACTATCAAACAAAACAATGGTTTTAGGTACCAGACAAGATTTGCTGTTAATGGGTTTTAGGTATTAGAAAACCTCCTGACTCGTTCACATAGCACATAAAACGGATATTTTCTGACAGGATCTGTCATCCGAGACTAGATCTTCCAAATCTGCCATGGAGGCTCAATCTAACAGTCCATAGTACTACCTACTGTACTTACAAGTACTTAGCAACCACCCTTGCATAAATGCATAGCAACACACTAAAGCCACTTAGAACACCTTAACAACATAAACGCATCTTGGCAGCCTTTTACCGCACAACAAACTGGCATCGTGGCTGCAGTTTTTAAAAATGGCAGTCACCTCCCACATTGTTTTCAGAAAACTAAAATTCAGTTTTTAACACAATTACATCAATTAAAAAAAATTCACACCCCAGTCGAGTGAGATTCTGACTCAAAATTCTGTGAAGTTTTGCTCAAGGTTGTTCGGGTTAGTCAGACAACAATTGTGCAGCACACATTCAAATAGTGCCTTGAATTCTCAATTGGGCTGAGATCAGAGCTCTGATTGGGCTTGTTGGGCTTTTTGTTCTCCAGTGTTTATTCCACCTTGTGTTTAAGATCTGTGGCCTGCTGAAAGATAACCTTCCTCCCCAGTTTAAGCCGTTTAAGCAAACATTTCATATGCAGTTTTTCACTACAGTATATTTTGGCTTCTGATGAATAGCAGCTTCATAACATGATGTTGCAACCGTATCACAATTACTATTTCACCTCATTTCTTGTCTACTTGCATGCAACTATCATTGAACTATCTTAATCAAAATCAACCAAATGTTGATATTTACAATTATAGGCCAATTATTTCTGTACAGGTGTGGCCATACTGTGTTCTTTGAAAGCAGAAGTTAGTAAATCAGTAAACATCCTACATTACTCTTGGGTGTGATGTGAACAAGTTTGATATCCGCAAAAACTTTGCCGAGTTGCTGCTTGTAATTTCCAAATGGGTAGAAGAATTGCTGCAGCCCCCTCTTCTTGCTAATTAAACAAACACTGCAACATTCAAGCACTTCAATACTGCTTTGATCCTTTTCTCTTATTCACACATTTACTGGGCCTCAGCTTCTTTCGAATGCCCTTTAGTCTTCATTTTCTCAGCTCTCCTTAATTCTCAACGTGATTAATGAACCCATAACTGTGGGATGTTTATCCAGAAAATGCGCTAGTTATTGCAGTGATTAACAACTAGAGGCCAATTGTAAGGCCATTGTGTACTTGTTAGGGTGATTGTTTTTTATCTGTGTAAACTTTCGTTTTATAACCAAATAGTTATGCAGAACTTTGTTTTTCATTTATTTTATGTACATGAGATGCGTTTAATGCAGACCTCTGTAGCGCAACTAAAATGATTACTACTAATACTGTCCTTTTTTATTTATGTTTTGGTCAGTGTTGGCGATAGTTAAGAGCAGTGGTGGGTGTAATGCACTACTAGGTAATTAATCACTGTAATTTAATTACTTTTCTCTTGAAAAGGTAAGGGATTACTTAATTCTTCTATAATTTAATTATAAATATTTCAGATGTAATTGCATTAAATATTGCATAGACTGTATATTAAACAATAGTGGATTTAACATCAAAGTGTAACATCTAATGTTAAAATGTATGTTTTAACCTTCTCCCTTTAAATACTTTGGTCAGTTCAAGAATAATTTATGCAATTTTATATTATTTATTTGAAAGAATTAAAAGAGCTTTAAGAGTTTTATGACTTTCCTTGTATTGTTCAACTGGTTGTGGTTGATATAGGATTTAGAAAGCAATTAGTAATAAGACAGAATTGTAATTTAATTAACAGTATTGTAAATTGCCTCTTTATCTCTATATGCACTCATATCTGTGTCTCAGTCTCAAGAAAGACTCATCAAGCTATATTGTTGATCTGTTGTCATCTGGGCTAAATCATTATGGGATGTGGTTTTGTTACTGACAGCAGGTCAGTGACCCTGACTGGACCCATAAGAGATGAGCATGGCGAGTGTAGCTGTCGCCTGTGCAGCTCTACATGACATTTCCAACCATTTGTTTCATCATCACCCTGTGGGTGTGACGTCTTCTCCCTGACCCAGTAGCTTCAGGCCTCAAACGAATGTCACTGGGCTTGATTTCAGCCTTGAACCAAGACTGTGGCAGAGGCCCAATACAGCCAGCGTCATGCTTGGTCTTCACATCAAATTCATATTGATCCTTCTAGCCAATCAGATCAAGGAGGTTTCGGTCAGGAGCCAATCATACAGTAGACGGAGTGGTGCCTGCAGCTGAAGATGATAAATGGCAATCATGTTTATGTTCTGAAGCTACTGTTATTCACGTTCACTTCAGCTCCTGAAATAGAAACTAGACTTAATTACAGTTTAATGAGCAACTATTAAACAATATTTAGCAAGGGATTATCAGAACATTTAGACATTAACCTCACTGATTGTATCAGGGTGAGATCTTTTTACCTCAAATTCAACTTTTATAATGAGTTTTCAGAACAAATTATACTCCATGAGCAAAGGTTTCATAAAAAAAAATGTAGCTTGTTTTTCCACTTAAGAATGTGTCTGCTGAATTTGTTTTAAAGAAATACATTACTTTTTAAGCCAACAAAATTCTTGGCACTATAGCTGTCGAATGTTGATTCCAATGTTTCATCTCACTCTTTATTTAAAGTATTAAACTCTTTCTTTAAATTGTGACTTCATTTGAACAGCTTTTCTTCCTAGCTGTCTTTTCTTATCTGAACTGATAAACTGCTAAGTTAAACTGATAATAATGATATTCAACGTAATATATTTACTATATTTTGTGTTCACTTTGGTATACCCTCAGTATAATCATCCTGTTGAAAACATTAGCTCAAGTCCAGAAGAGGGCACTGCTGCACAGATCATTTGATGAGTAACCATAATTTTTTTATATTTACAAATACAAACTATGTATTTGTGTGACATTGATTTATCTAATATATATAAAGTCACATATACTTAGTTTAAAATAATAGTGTATTTCAGCAATAAATAATTAAAAAGTTATATATTATATAATAATAATAATAATAATAATAATAATAATAATAATAATAATAACAATAATAATAATAAACTATTTATGGTTTTCTTATGAGCCTCTGTACTCACCCAGTCCTAAATAAATGTGTATTATTGAAATATTTGAAATATTATTTTATATACCTGTTAATTATATTGTTTTTATTATTATGATTATTTTATAATGTAAAATTTATTTGTGGGGGCAAATACAATTGTTATTGAATTAATCAGATGTTTATAAAGGCCCACAGGGAAACCTTTGTCGTGGAAGGATTAATTAAGTTCCAGATATTTTAATTAAAGGTTAGTATAGTGGCTTTATCATTAAAGCTTCTGGAAAATGCAATGCTGAAGCATATTTTTTTATTTGTTTAAGCAAATTTGTTAAAACAGCATATTATGTATGTTTTAAGCAAAACTAAATTAAGACACTCTGGATGTTTGGAAAGGAAGGTCTGCAGTGAATTTGTAAGGTAAAGTGTTAATTGTGTTCTAATTAAAAATAAGCAAAAGTGTTAAAATCTCACATGTAGAGCAGTGTTGCAGCCTGTGTGTTTACTTGTTATCACTACAGTACATGTTGTTTCAGTTAGTAATTTAAAAAGTATAATACCTCATTAACCTCTTACCTTTAATTATTAAAATATGAAAAGTCATGATTACAAAAAAAAGAGTGCATGCACAAGATTTTAATCACTACATGAACACACTCAGTTAAGCTAGACCTAAGTCATTATCCTTAATTCATTCATATTCAGTTTTTATTCAGCAGGTGTTCACAGACTGTAATTCTATCACTGTTCTGAACGGATCTGAAATACGAGTCCTGAACACAGCTCATATTTATCAGGCTAAGTACAGTATGAATAATATTCTGCTTCCTGGTTGCATCTTTCTTTCACCTTTCATTCTATCACCTGCATCATATCTTTATGGCTATGATCTATCTCTGTGGATATTTACCAAACAAACTCATTACTATTTACAAATAGCCACAGTAACATGATAAAGCAATAAGTCGCAAGAAGATGAAATTACAGGGATATTAGAAGAGTGTTGCGTTAGGCACAACTCAGAGCACATATAAAACAGTGACTACATATACCTGGCATTATTTCATAAAATAAACAAGCAGCAACAAAAAAAAATCAAAATTTATTGATAACAAATAATAGTTCTTCCACCAGGCAATGTAGTTATTCAGCAATGCATCACGCAAATAAAGTGGTGTAGTAATACTAATGTAATGAAATCACAGGCGTGAGTTTATAGAGTATTTTACAACGAATGCTTTAATCGAACAGCTTTGTAAGAATCCAAAATGCACACAGTAAATTATTTTTATTTTATTTTTTGGTAGAAATAAATTGTATTTTCATAAGTGACTTTTACCTTAATTATTGTTTATCTCAATTATCTCATATTTCATCTTAAGCTCTTCAATGAAACTGTACACTAACTTATGAAAAAAAAAAGATAATATAAGTAAATAAACTCTCTGGTGGAAATGACACTATAACTGAGAAACACTCATAATTTAAATTTGACATGCATTATTATTGTGTATACACAATACTTTAATGGCGTTATTTTTATTATTATGGCTTTATTATTAAGTTTTTATTATTATTATTATTATTATTATTATTATTATTATTATTATTATAATTATTTTAGTTTTTTTTATATTTGTTTTATTTGTTTTTGTGGTTTAGGAATGGTGGTATTCTTTTTTTTTTTAAGGGCTAAATTTGGTTTTCTAATATCACTTCACCTTCTTCTAAAGAGAGTGACAGACTGAAGGGCACTTGGTTCCAGTTAAGCTGCCTTATCGATCAGACTTGAAGTAGAAATCTATTTAATGGCTTAAAACATGATCATACATTGAAATACCAACATAAAATTTGTGAAACATTGCCAAAAGCAGTTTTAGAGAATAAAAAAAAGAGGATGACAATTTCAGCCAAAGGTGATAAATGGTAATGTTAATGGTGCAGATCTGAGGGAGCTCAAGTCTTCAACCCCATTGCATTACCAGTGCAAGGCTAAAACTCACCCTAGCAGGCATACAAATTGATCGAGTAATTTTGCCTGTAGAAGGAATTCACCTTCAAGCAAACCTCCAGCAACCAACTAAAAAAAAACCTAATTTATCTTCTAATTCTTACTCACTCCACATACTATGGTTGTGGCGAGATTTAAGAAGGTTGCTTCTGCAGTCATGTTAAAGAACAGGGTGGTGAACTCATCTGGAAATGATTAATTAAACTCGCAAAGCACCGGTGGAATGCATAGATAAAAGCTCTTTTGTACAATCAGAAACTGAATGAGTTTAACGAGGAGCCTTACGCCGATTAAACCTTTCTCCTCCGCTGAGTTAATTATCCAATCAAATGAAGACGCTGTCTACCACTTTCTTATACTCTTTTTCACCTTTTTTAGCATGCATGAAAATTACTGAGCACCTGGTTACCACTAATTTAATAGACTTAATCACTATCTGTGTTTCTACTTAATTTCAAAGCAATTTCAAGTGAAATGGAGTAGATTCAGTAGCATCGGGTGAATTTTGGGCATGGCATAAAATTATCCATAGCCCTTGAGCAGTGTTTCCCAGCCCTGCTCCCGGAGTTCACCCAACACTGCAGATTTGGTATGCCTCCCTAATCAAACACACCTGCTTTAAAGGGATAGTTCACCCAAAAATGAAAATTTAATGTTTATCTGCTTACCCCCAGGTCATCCAAGATGTAGGTGACTTTGTTTCTTCAGTAGAACACAACCAAGATTTTTATCTTAAACCGTTGCAGTCTGTCAGTCATATAATGTAAGTGGATGGGAATCACGGCTAAAACATACAATAAAACCAAAACAAAACCAAATTAAACCCTGCAGCTCGTGACGATACATTGATGTGTAAAGACACAAAACGATCGGTCTGTGCAAGAAACTATCCTTAACTGGGTGAACTATCCTTTAACTCAGCTGCTCGGTAGAAGAAACACAAATAGCTGAAATGGACTGGAAAACTGTCTCCGAGCAACACATTAGTGATTTCTTCAAGAATCAGTGTGTTTTAATGAATTGGTTGATTGAATGATTCAGTAACTAACTTGTTTTGTTATTTAAATTAATAAGTGTGTTTGAGCCAGTCTCTAGTAATGGGAGAAATTAAGCTCTAAATCAATTGAAACAGTTATTTTGTAAAATTATTCACTGTTTCAAAGCATTCAGAATATTTTAAACAGCATGTTAATGATAATGATAATGATAACTCCATGATAGTGTAAAATGTAATTTACAAACAATTAAATACCATTCAGTGTGAGGTTCTGTAAAAACTGTGTTTTATTAATGTTTGCTTTGTGTGTTATTGAGCAGGGCAGGGCATAGAAGCAACTGAGTGTCATTCTCATTTTTTTACATGCTTAAGTATTAATTCAATAAATGAATAAAAATTGACCCTACATTATCAAACACTACTGAGGATTGCTGAAATCACGTGAATTGGTAAGTTTGATACAAGCGGAATGAGAGGGGCAAGTTTTTAATTATAAATAATTTTTTTTTTTTTTTTTTTTTTTTTTTTTTTGCAGTTATTGATTTGTTTTACTCAAATAAATTTTTTGGGATGCTAGCATAGGTCCAATATTTTCATATTTCAAAATTCATATTCCTATCATATTTCAAAACGGAGTGTATAATAGCCTAATTATTTCAATCAACCATTACAATAAACAAACTATAAAAATAAGTAAATAAATAATGATTTTTCTTTTCAAAAAGCCTATCAAAAATATCAAAATGCACAGTCTAGCCTACTGAGTAACATTTATTCTAAATAATTATAAAACTATAACATTATAAAGTGAACATTTCAGATAGGTAGCCTAATGTGTGAATCTATTTATCTTAACCTGACGGTAAATTTACCTAATGACCAAAAAGAGTTATTCAGACTGTCAGACAAAATCCTAATTTTTGTTCATATCCGATTGGAATCCGATCAAAGTGACACAAGCTGTTCCACCGCTCTCTCTCTCGCTCTCTCTCTCTCTCTCTCTCTCTCTCTTCACATCCTCTGTCACTAAAAATCGAGCGGCATATTCTTCTGTTTTTACATCTGACAGTAAATGAGAGCGCACTTGAACAAGCCATCAAAACAGACAACCTGAACGTTAGGCTATATGCAGGTAAGATGCTGTACCTGAGATGAAGGCACAGAAAAGAATTAATCTATGTTAGTGATCTATTTGGTCTCAAACTGATAAAATGTTGTTGTTTTGAGTAGCCTAATATAAATAGAAATAACGTGTTCTGGTAAACCGTTTTGAAATGCAAAGAACCTGACTCTACTATCTATTCAAGTGTTTAGAAACTTTAACCCAGTCCGTGCTTTCGGGAATGGTTACAGAATTCGTGTGTTACACTTTCTGTATTGTGCATTTTTAACCCATCCTCTTCTTTAATGGCAGTTTATTTTTCTACACGCAGTTAAATGTAAATATTTTATCGGTTAGCCTACATCACTGATAAATAGAAATAGAATTTGATGAAGACTGATTCCTAATTAACTTTCTATTTGAGTCGTTTTTACCTGCTCTCTAACATTGTCTTCAATCACACTTTCTAAGAATTTCTAAAGGCTGATTACTCATACTAAGCAGTAGAGTCTTTGTGTCTGTCTCTCTGTGTGTGTGTGTGTGTGTGTGTGTGTGTGTGTGTGTGTGTGTGTGTGTGTGTGAGAGAGAGAGAGAGAGAGAGAGAGAGAGAGAGAGAGATATTTAAAGTGTATAAATTGTCTTAAGAGGAGCCCTTAGCCATTTTCATCTACAAAGTTTGTTGGATAGTGACTTTAATAACCAGTAATCTGATTATTATATAACACTGTGCCTTCTTTAGGCTACTTCAGAACAGCTTGTGTAAGGAATTTGATATCATGCCCTTTATGTCCTTTGGCTAACGTAATATAAGAGGATTTGGTGGAAAACGGGAAAAGGGACAGAAATATTTCAATATCTATACCAAATTACTAATGGTATTTGGTGTCTGAAAGAAGATTTTCGGCATTGTGAACCCCAGACCTTTAAGAGGTCATGAACTGAGAAATCAAAATTCTCTTGATCTTTTCACAAATGAGGTCTTTGTACTATACAAACATTCTGCAAGTTTCAGAGCTCAAAACTTTCTCATTAGTCTAAAAATAGTTTATACTGAATCTGGCAAAACTACAGGCTGTGCAATGTGCCACTTTATTACATAATAGTGTGGCTAAACCCCGCATCTGCAGAAGTTCAACACCTTCTTCTACATCGCTGCCGGTTTAGCCCCGCTCACCAATTTGTGCATAGAGTAAACAACAGGTTAAAGACAGTTCCGAAGACAACAAAATGCTGTGCAGTGCCAAGTTTTGGAAAAACACAGTCTTTGCATTGCCTTCTTTCTGATCCCAACGTTAGGAAAGAGTGGATGAACTTTAATTTTAATGAAGATCAAGACCGAACCTTTGTTCACTTCATTTTATCACAGATTTGTTTACAAACAAGGTACAATTTGACACAGGATTTTCAAAAAGATTGTAACTAAAAGACAATGCAGTGTTGACTATATTTGATCAGACAGTAATGAAAATGATTATGTTCTTTTATGTTAAAATCTTAATAACATTATAAGTGGACCTCAGAGAACAGTACAAAATAATATAAAAGGCACATAATTACCATTTTAACCATGGAGAGGTTCACTTCCTCCTCAAGAGGGAGATCCCAGAAGATCCAAGAACACCTGGAGAGCCACCAGCAGACAACCAGATGCTGTCTGTCACAGCAGCTGAAGTAAAAAGGACTCTGTAAGGCCGCTGACCCAGATGGCATCTCTGGCTGTATGCTGAAAGGATGCTCAACCCAGCTGAATGATGTTCTTACAGACATCTTTAACATCTTACTATCACAATCTGTGGTCCCAATATGGTTCATTATCCCTGAGCCAAAGAAATCATCAATAACCTGCTTTAATGACTGTCCCTCTGTGTCACTCACACTCATCGTCATGAAATGCTTTTAGTGGCTGGTAATGACTCATACCAAAACCATCAACCCACCCACACTGGACTCCTTACAGTTTGCTTACAGACACAACCGTTCCACTGTGGATGCCACATCATGTCACCCTGGCCCTCTCACACTTGCAGCACAAAAACACTTGGCAAAATGGAGTTCATTGACTTCATCTCAGCATTCAGCAACATTAAACCACCGCACTCTGCAACTGGATCCTGGACTTCTTGACTGACAGAACTCAGGCAGTAGGGTTCTGCGAGAATACATTGCACTCTTTCACTCTAAACATCGGTGCCCCTCAAGGCTGTGTTCTCAGTCACATACTGTTTACGCTACTCACTCATGACTGTGTTGACCAACATCAGAACAACCACATCATCAAGTTTGCTGGTGACACAACAGTCAGCAAGACTAAAGAGAATATTGTTGACTACAGGAGTCCCTGCAACTCATTTCTCTCTGCACATCAACTGTGAACTTGGCTGGGAACCATTGATCTAGAATAATTTCAGATAGCATTTTTCTGAAGTCTGCTCATCTTATGTTGCTCTATAATCTGCCTGGATAGCGCTGCTCTAGAATAATTTCAGATAGCACTGCTCTGAAGTCTGCTCAGCTAGTGTCGCTCTACAATCCGCTCGGATAGTGCTGCTCTAGAATAATTTCGGGGAGCGCTACTGTGAAGTCTGCTCAGCTAATGTCACTCTATAATCTTCCCAGATAGTGCTTCTCTGAAGTCTGCTCATCTGGTGTCACTCTACATTTAGCTCAGTGCTGCTCTAGAATAATTTCAGGCAGCGCTGCTGTGATTTCTGCTTAGCTAGTGTTGCTCTAAATTCTGCCTGGATAGCGCTGCTCTAGAATAATTTCAGATAGCACTGCTCTGAAGTCTGCTCAGCTAGTGTCGCTCTACAATCCGCTCGGATAGTGCTGCTCTAGAATAATTTCGGGGAGCGCTACTGTGAAGTCTGCTCAACTAGTGTCACTCTATAATCTTCCCAGATAGTGCTTTTCTGAAGTCTACTCATCTGGCGTCACTCTACATTTAGCTCAGTGCTGCTCTAGAATCATTTCAGCGCTGTTCTGAAGTCTGTTCAGTTAGTTTTTCACTATAACCTGTTGGAAAGTGCTGCTCTAGAATAATTTCAGTGATGTTCTGAAGTCTACTCGGCTAGTGTTGCTCTATAATCTGTTCATATAGTGAACCTCTAAAATAGACTCAGAGCTGTTAAACAGTTACTCAACTTGTGTTGGTTCTCAAGCCTGCTCAACTAGTACTGCACTTGTTTCTACTCGGGTGCAATTCATTTTTCTGTAAAGCACTCTGACCACTATGAATGAAATGTGCTATAAATAAACTTGTCTTGCCTTGTTGTGGTTAGGTGCTCTATGATTTCCTGTGTAGTCACATTGTTGTGCACTCGCTCAATTCAACAGCAGTTGATGCATTGAAAGTTCACTCTGGTAGAGGTCAAGACAAAGGGATTGAGCTGATTAAAGGTTGTAAAGTTGTAAAAGCAACAATAAATCTGCAACCTTTATAGGCAAAAATCACCATCACTCTTACCTAAATCACTTGTATGTCATGCTGCTCCGTCTTCTCTTGTACCAGTGCAGTGCCACTAACGCAGCAAACCCTAGTGTTCCTGTGGGGATATCAGGGACTGTTTATGTTGAAGGTGCCATATGTGGTTGTTTGGGACAGGTTGAGCAGTCACAGTGGTCAAGCCAGAGATTAATTGGAGCCTGCTATGTTGACATTGCTTACCGTACACGATACATTCGACTGACTCACTAGTCCTGTCAATAATGCAGCAGGTGCCAAGGTCTGTAGGTGACAACATGACAGTCCAGCACAAATACACACATGCCCACATGATATTGGGCATTGTTATCAACCAAATCCCAGTAAAACACACAAATACAGTCAGGAAAGGAACAGTCTTGCCCTCTGCAATTAATTTTCTGGTGTGATTATATAACACTCCCCACTGCCTGTCAGGGCAGATGTGTAGTGAAGTAAATTTGCTTGTAGGTATTTACAACTCTGAAATACTTAAATTCTGTGTATTTTTGGAGAATTAAAAATGTTCTTTGTACTTTTTTCGGTGAGTAATACAAATTCTCTTTCATGGCAATATTTAACACATGCAGGCCCTCAAAAACGATGCTGGCCCCTGATGTTTTATTGATGCTGTTTTTAGGGAGGTTGAATTATTTAGCAATGCTCTAAATGTTCAGAGCAAAGCTTACTGTCTTTTCTTATTCAAATAAGAACAAGAAAAAAAGTAAGGGCCCCTACAGGATTCCTCACGCCATACAAGATGAACAACACTTTCCACATGCAAGCAAATTCTCACAGATATGTTCATTTCCATGAGGACAAGCTCATTTTTGAAGGCGTGTTGAATATTTTTCTTCAAAGCTGCAATTCCTTAGACACTTTCCTCACTCTTACTTTTATATTTTTACTCATTTTAACTCTACATCTCTCTGAGCGCATCTCTCTCACCTTACTCATCTTTGATGTGTTTGTCATTTCTGTGTTGCTGATAGTAGAACCGTCTGTGGGTGGCTGGGGAGCATTGTAACATGTCATGTTGCAACGCCATCAGTTTAACCAATTGAAAATTAACTGCAGGGATAAAATCCCCATCATCCTGACATGAAAATGGAAGTTGTAGGAATCTGTCTAAAATAAAAAGGATTTAGTTGACACTGCTTTGAGGTAAGAAAGAAAAATGTTACATCGGGTTCATAATTTGGTTTACGATCATTTTAATGAATGTTAAATGATAGAACTGGGTTTTATCTGAATCAGCTTCTCCTGTTTAATTTGATATATAACATCCACAAAATATTTCTATCTACATGTTTTAATTAACTAAAAATAAAACGTCTTAGCAGACAGTGAGGGTTGTAAAACAGGACATTCAAAGAAATGGTATTATGTGTGAACTACTTGACTTGTTTTTCAGATCTGTGCTTTTTTTAATGTGTTTTCTCATTGTCTTTGTCCTCCAGGCAGACGGACAGAAGGGCATCGCTGGAGGTCTGCTGCTTGATGCCAGCAGGCGGGACGGGGACCCCAGCGGGCAGAAGGAGAACGACGGGAAGTGGCAGAAGCCACACATCTCCCGCAAGTCCCTCATGAAATGCTGTCTGGTCAAATGGATCATCGCCAGTGTGGCGCCCCAGGGCTCAAGTATGATTCCTAAAAAAAACAGAAAATGTTTTGAACGCTGTCTGCTAGCCATGATCCAGATGGAAGAGTGGAGGGGACAAATTAGAGAGGAGAGGTTTAAAATAGCATTCATAAAATTGGATACAGGCCTTTTAGAAATGTACTGTATATAGTATGTACTTGCTTCTGCCATCATTTTTTAAAGTGAAAAGACTTTATGGTCCCATTTATTTGTGCTTGGCTCATATGTATAGCATCATTCAAATCAAGACATGACTTGAAGGTAGCATATGTTCCACTCCGGGTTTTTCAATTCATGCTCCCTACTCAGTGATGAACAAAAAGCTGCTCCAAGCAATCCTGAACTGAGAGAAAACACAGGCTTTAAAAAACACTCCTTGCTCCATTCAAAACCACACAATTCCACACTAGCTTCTGATTGTGCTGTTAACACAAGCAAGCGATACAAACCGTGAAATGCTCTCCAGCTGTTATATCCTATATCAGCACTTGGGGACCAGTCGAATTAGACTAAATATACAGTATACTGTTTATTAATTTGATCGGTCAAGCAGCATTCCTTGAGTGCTTATATTTTAGTCCAACACTGTTTTCCACTGTATTTTTCAACAATTTGTTGTTGTTGATGTTGCAGAAATACAGTCATTAGTCATGTATTTTTTATTATTATTCATTCATTGATTCATTTAAAAATGTGGATTCATTCAGGAATGAAACAAGTGATTGTCTCACTGAATCATTCAGAAAGTATGTTTAAACCAAAAACAATCAATTCGGCTATGATTGTCATCAACAAAATGTTATAAAACTTGCACACATTATTATGCTATATTTTCTTTTCTTTTCTGGGAAAAAAAAAAATCATTAGATTAGTCACAAGTAATTTATTTTTATATTTAATTAATAGATTTAACAAAGCAAAAACTGTTTCTATTTTAACATATTTAAAAAAGTAATTTAATAATGTGAAGCAAAGCTGAATTTTCAGCATCCAGTGTCACATGATCCTTCAGAAATCATTCTTTATTCAAAACATTGTTTATTATTATCAGTTTAAAAACATGTTTAATATTTTTGTGGAAACCATGATACAATTTTTATGATTCTTTGATGAATAGAAAGTTTTGAAAATCAACATTTATTCGAAATAAGAGTTCTATTATAACATTATAAATGTCTTTATTGTCACTTTTGATTAATTTAATGCATACTTGCTCAATAAAACTCTATATACGTACCACGTACTGTGTATAGGGCTGCTGCTGCTGCTTAAGGTGCAACACTGTACAGCAACACTGCCTGACTAGACACTCAACCTGATGCCATATTTTCCTGTTCTTACAGCATCGCTCTCTCCCTCCTCATCGATCTTTGCTTTCATCTGTTTTCACTGATCCTCCCCCTTTTGCCCCTCTCTTAATAATATTCTGATGTTGTAGTTAAATATATCTCTGTAATAACTGAAAGATGTTTTAGTGTGTGTTATATGCAGAGCTTGTGCTGCTTTAATATGTAACCTGTGTCAGACCGCTCAGGGACCATGTGAGGGGACAACGTGTGTCTGAGCTGCAAAATCCAGTGTAAATAATTGACAGAGCACCTCTGTGTGTGCAGACAGTGAGTAATGTAGCGTGCATGTGTACCTACATCTGCAGGGCTGAGACCCCAGTTCACTTCATCCCTCCATCCCATCAGCATTTCTTGTAGCCTGTAGTGTCATCTAGTTTTCTTTTTCTATATTCAGACAAGCCTTTGGCTCTTGCTTGGGCTCTTTATCAAAAAATCCTCAGATTGATTTTCTTGATGTCATTTCTACAGTCTGTTTATTTGCATCTACAATAAGAAATTTTGTAATTATTTTATTACTTTATCATTTTTTAGAGGCTCCCTGGACCAGTTACCAAAATAACATACTGCTGAATCAGGTCCAAAAATATGACTCTGCTTTACTTTTTCAAACAAACCATCTGGGACTTCAGACAGCCTCAAAAAGTTTGAACTTTAAGAAGGTTGTTAAAATCAGGTTGTTTTTCAATTACTTTCTCATTGCTTAAGCCTTTAAAGAAGAGCATGAAGTGTTTTTTTTTTTTTTTTTTTGTGAGGCCAGCATTTAGGAAGGCACAGGAGCAGTGAGGAGCACTACTTCTCATTTGATATAATCCACTAAAACTAAATAAGCACAAAAAATTCCCATTTAAATGCTATGACATGCATAATTAGAAATGAACTTAATTTAATTAGCAGTTGAACTTTTGGGTTACACTAATATTACATCATTTGAAATATTCATTCTGATTGGTTAGTTTTTACTAATGAGGGAAGTCTTGTCCTTGCGCTCTCAGACAAAAATGTGCAAAAATGTAACCTACAACAGCAGTACAACAGGGGTATAACACGTACAATTTTTGCACATTATTCTCTGAGAGTGTATACCTATAATGTACTATATACCACTTAGAAGAACGCTACCTGATTTTATAGAAATAATAATAGTGTGTTTTTGAAGAATGGATAAACATGAAACTGTGGCTCAGAAAAGAAAGAGATGCCAGAGGTGGCAAAAATCCTGAATAGATCAGAGCAAAAAACCAGGACAGAATCCCAAGTGGACAAAGTCCAGCTGAGCTGCACTGACTTCAGTTGTTTCCCTCTGTACTTTGTAGTGTGAGCCCAACAGATGGCAGTATGCCTTTGAAGATGGCAAATATGGAGAGCCTGAATACAATTACCTTAGGCTATGAGTGTAGTGAAATGCTATATAAACTAGTATAACACACTATGTAACTAGTAAAAATTCTACTTCTTTACATGATCATGTCAGTAGTTGAACAAAGTTAGTAAAGTTAGTGTCATACCCTATTGTCACATGTATGTTCTCTTTATTGTTTGATTTTTGTCTTCAGTGCCTTGCTTGACATAGTTCTCAGTGTGTGCGTGTGATTACTGTATTCAGTTCACCTGTTGTCTGTTAACCTATTAGTCTTCATTTGGTTTAGTTTTTTTATAGTCCCATGTTTCCTGAGTTCAGTGTCCTGTCTAATGTTGTGTTTTGGAAACCTGTTTCTCTGTATTTCTTGTATAAGTTGGATTAAATGTAAAGACTGTTTTCTTTGTTATTTCGTCTTGGTGAGCTCTGATTAGCGACATTCCGTGACAGAAGACAGGACCCAAACTGTGTTTTATTTAATGGCATTTTCATTTGTTTGTGTATTTGGACCTTCCTGCCGTCCAGTTATTGTGCTTGGAGCAGAGGGTCGACTCCCTGGAAATCCACACCAGGGATTTCATCGAACTGGCGAACCTGCCGCACTACCCAGCCTCTGCTCGCTCTGTGTGTTTTACATCTCAAGCCTCAGTGAACCGTCCTGAGCAAAGCTGCCAGGGAGTGGTCCTCAACATGATTTCGCTGCATGTGTGGAATAGGTGCTGGTAAACAACAACTCGGCATTCACCATCAGGCTCTCTGTGCCTCCAAGCTCCCCTCCACCTAACCCTGCGCCCAGTCAGCCTACACCCTAGCCAGACGGAGTTAAAGCCTGATTCCACCACAGACACGGAGCCTGAGCCTGCTGCAGAGAGGGAGCCAGTGATCCATGCTGAACCATGTCCCGCTCCGAAGCCAGAGCCCAATAAACTGTCTGACCAGGTGCATGAGTTTGCAAAAGTGCCTGTCTCCAAGAGAGTACTCATGGTGTTTGAGGGCATGGATGGAAGCCCAGCCCATACTCCTGCCACTGTGTGTGAGTTTAACGTGGACCCTGGGAATTTATTGGACTATAATGAGGAGGTTAATTCCCTTTTTCTTCTGCCCCCGCTGGTCCCGCCGGCCAGAACCCTCTAGTGCCCCCTCTGGTCCTACCCAGCCCTGAATCTCCTACGTCTCCTGTGTCTTGGTTCCTCCTAACTCCTGCTCTCCAGGGTTCCCACCCAGCCTCCCTCTCCTGCTTCCTCTCCAAAAAAAAGCCAGTTCCTCGGCTCTACCTCCGCTGGTCAGGCCTCAGCTCGCCCTCAGTCAGTGCCAGCCGAGCATTTTGACTCGCCTTGGGCCTTCCAGTCTTCTGCTTCCAGTCTCCTGATCTCTCCATATTTTCATAGATATCTCAGATTTCTATTATTTAGAGTCTTCTATGAAATCCCTCAGCAGTGAGACTTCTGTAGTGCAACATTCCATGATGCAATACACTGACACTTCTTATGGAATGTAGGAAATGTGATTTATTAATGCAATATTACTTGACAACCGCAGAGAAATGCTGAAAGTATTATCAGATAAAGGTAGAATTCATTAATTAATCTCAGTGTTCCTGTTGAGATGTTTTTCCTTATTAACAACTATCTGTTTCTGTATTGCTTTGGTTTCATGCAAGTCATATTAATATGTAATACTTCTCACATTTACATATCGCATAATTCCGTACATACTTTTCAGGGTGCGTAAATAATTACAGGCAAACTAAGAACCCAAGACATCTATAAATAATGCCTCATGTTTGATGTAAAAACTATAATGCTGTTTCAGCAACAAGGCCATTAAATTAAGAGCTGCGCTGAGTTTTAATCACTTATATAGAGACACTCCCCTGAGACAATACTCACCCTCATGTATAGGCTACTATAAAGTCTATAATGCATTGCTTATGAAAAAAACATGCACAGCAATTTCCAAATTACATAAAAAGAATCCTTCATAGTTGCACATCATATTACATTCTACCATTTAAACTTTTGGGGTGTCAGTAAGATTTCTTTTATTTTTTTTATTTTGAAATGCTATTATATCTTTTTTATGCTCAAACAGCAACATTACAGACTAACTATTTTTGGTCAAATTAAAGGTTTGAACAGATTTAGTGAATTTTAGCCTGCTTTTAGTGCCACAAAATATATAGTTTTCCAGCTTTCTTATGTCAGTCCTTGTACTTGTCTTGCATATATGTCAAAGAATTCTTGTTTATTTTTTACTTTAATGCAGACAGAGATTTAAGAGGAAGTTCAGAGTGTTTTGAAGTTAGTTTCTGGCGCACCCCAAGGCCCATGTATTGATTTTCCCCTGACTCTCTGATGCCTGTGCTCGGTTTAAACTCATGCATTAATAAGTGCAAACCCATCAGCAGTCATCTTTCCCCTCCTGCACTCAGGCTGAATGATGGGAAAAGTTTTTCATGTTATTAGTGATTAGTATATCTTCCTTTAAAATTCTGGTGCATTATTCTCATATTAATAGAAACAAGGGCTTGCAGTTGATTACAATGAATTACATGAAATGCTGATTAATTTGTTTCAAATTTGCTGAAAAATATCATTCAAAAACATAACTTTGAAACATGAGTAAAACACTGAATTCAACTTTGAATAGACAAAATATTGGCTTTATAGGTCGAAACTGTTTTTTTTTTTCATATAATTTCATTAAATATATATAGCTGATTTGCAGTGCATTTCACAGTCAAGTTTCTCTGTCTATCTGAGGTAGCATCTCAAGGCATGAATGTCACTTTTTTAATCTGCATCATCTTTACAACATTCAAAGTTCACTCTGCTCCTTAATTTGAACAAGCATGAAGCTTTTGGTTTCATAGACAACTGATGAGGAAAGAGAGGCAAAGTCAAGATTTTCACATAAAAACAAACATAAAATAGTCATAATGTCCTTCCGCTAATGCATAAAAACTTAAGAGCATGTGATCAAGCAGACTTAGGCAGTCATGATTCTCTATGGATGTTTTAATAGTTATTGTACAGTAGATGCTGAAGATAGACATTATTAGGCAAGTTTAATTTTAGATGGTCTTGTTGGTCCACCAATATTTTCATGAATGTAACATACAAAGTGGCTTATCAAATGATTGAAATATACTTTTTTATTGTTTGTTTGTTTGTCATATTTCAATGTTATTTACTTACTTGCCATATTTGTAATTTTATTAATTTATTTATTTATTGATGTAATTTTTTATTGTATTTATCTAATCATTTTTTTATTTTAAATAACTTGTTTTTTATAATTGTTTCTTTTTAAGTTGTTTTTTTTTTTTACTATATTTCTTTCTATAAATTATGTATTTTTTATGTTTTATATATTTTTATTTACTTTATATATCACTCTGTAGATGTCTCCACTTTAGACAAACCATTACAACTTCATAATAAGTTTCATTTAACTGTTAACAGATATTATTAGATGGTGCTTTGGAATACTTGATTCTGAATCTTGATTCTGTGGTCAGATATTCTTGTGTAATGACAACTAAATGCTCGGTTTCTCACTTAATTGCTTCAGGCAACCAATTTTCCTATATCTCTACTGGCATCATGTATCTTCACTGCGTGGTCTCTTTTCTTCTCACATAATAAAATAAGTTGAACTGAAATCAATATTTCATACTTCATATCACATTTCATTTATTTATTTGGCAAGTAGCTGTGTAATAAGTGGGATAATGTACAGACAGCCTGTCATTATCACAAAAGAAACCCCTTTTAAAGCCCTTTTACAGAGATCCAAGACCCCTCTTGTATATCCAGGTATATTAATAAAGTCTGTAACTTTGTATCATGCAAATAAATGAATGATGCACCAGTTCAACTGCATCTAAACATACATTATGGCTGGCTCATCATTGTGCGTTATTGCTAGAGAGATGGGAGGGAAGAGGGAGTGTCTGTATCTTGAGATCAGACTCTTTCAGTACTCTATAAGGAATATATAGACTGAGGAAGACCATGACATGCTAGTCCTTTGAGACCAAATCCGCAGGACGATTCTGTATGCTTGATGTTGTTATAGAGAAACGTGGATGAAGAAGTGAAGGAATTTGTAACTTTATTTTAATTTTTACTTTATTTTAAATGATCCATAGTGTACTGTACAGTTTACATTTGTGGTTTGTTTATAACTTAATGCATCAGGAATTCAGAATTGTTCCGGGAATGAACTCTGGAGACAATAAGAACTTATTGCTGCAGAAACATTGATCAAACAAGATGAGTTGCTTTTCTTAAAATCGTTCACCTAGCATGACCTCTTGACCTTTTTTCAAATTTTCTTGAAGGAATCGCATAGTTGATCACAGTTAGCTCTAAGTGCAATGGCTATTCAGGGCATGGAGCTGTTTGCAGTTGCTGTAGTGATTCTTCTGTTTATAATGGTGCTCAAACAGTTCGGCAACACGGAGGCACTGTCGCTGGATGGTAAGAACCACCGTATGGTTTTGATGTTGGCCCTAGTTTACTGTAAAAAGTGTAAATTATTCTAATATGCTGATTTGCTGCTCAAAAAAAAAAAAATCTTAAACTTCTATATATTTTAAGGATTCTTTCATGAATAGAAAGTTTAAAGAACAGCATTTATTTGAAATGGAAATCCTTTATGATTTGAATTGAATGTGTCTATTTGCACTATATGCACACTGTACACTAGTCAGGTAACTTAACAAATGTGCTGCATGTGGAAACGAATCTAAATTAACTGAAAAATCCAAAAAGAACAAGGTGGTAACAACTGCACATAATCTAAGAAGAATACAGCAGCTATATTCAGAATATGAGGCAATACATTCATTTAATGTCATTTTGCAGTTGTAGTACAGTCCAGCTAATGTTGTTTTTGCATTGTTTCCACTTTATTTCTCTCTTATCTCTATATTCTCTAAATCTCTTCCCTTCCCTGCTTATGTTCTCGTATGCCTCATAGATGGGGAGTAAGTGTCAGATAGGTCAGCGGTTCTCAGCTGGTGGGTTGCAGGTTATTACTAAGGTTGTGGGGGGAAATGATGCTAAAATCAAACAAACAAACACATTTCAGCAAATTCAGTTTCAGTTAATTGCATTGGTATAAATTCTTATTAAAATACTCAATATGTAAATGTCCCAATATATTACATGCATGTCCTACTTTAGCAAGTGTAGGTATTTTTTACGAGGGTGACATATTTCAGTGTTTCATTTTAAGGGCATTTTTGTATGTTAACCAATTTTGGTGCTTGGCGCTTGGTGTTGGGTCGCCACTTGACGTCCAGTTAAAATTCTGGGCCCTGAAGCAAAACCAGTTGAGAATCACTGATATCAATCCGTCCTGGTCTCCCGTCCCCACCCCCAACAGCTCCTCTTCTGTGGTTTATTCAGTGTCTATTCACGGCCCTCCTCTCCTCTCTCTTCCTCATCCTCATCCTCATGCTCTCTCTCTGACAGACAGGACTGACAGTGATCTGGAGTTGTCCATGGTGCGGCATCAGCCAGAGGGCCTGGAGCATCTCCAGGCTCAAACCAAGTTCACTAGGAAGGAGCTGCAGTCGCTCTACAGAGGCTTCAAAAATGTAAGACCCTTTAAGAAGCACAAGTTTGTCACAAGTGAAATTTTCCTTCTTATGTTAGGTTAGGTTGTTAGGGTAATATTATGTTTCTTAATAGGAGTGTCCCAATGGATTGGTGGATGAGGAGACATTTAAATCAATCTATTCCCAGTTCTTCCCTCAAGGAGGTAAAGTGATTATCACATTTCCAACTCTAATTTGGTGGATCTTGATTAGTTTAGATATAATCTTGGTTCAAGTACATTATGTTAGTGGGACGTGCCAGGCATCTACAGGAGAACAGAGTTAATTAATCACTTCTTTTTTCTAGATGCAACCACATACGCACACTTCCTTTTCAATACTTTTGACATGGACCGAAATGGTTCTATACGTTTTGAGGTAAGGAACATTATTAAAAATTGCAAGCCATTTTTAAAAAATTGTCATTTGAAAGACTGCAGCTCCATGTTATATTACTGTATTCAACTCAAATGTTTATATACATTTAAATCAGAAGATTAACAATAATATCAGTCTACTAGATTTATATCAGAGGAACAAAAAGGAGGTTAATTATTACTATTATTTTTACACTTCCATCATTGGTTTGAATATCAACAGAGCATGCGTTAGTCCAACAGACAATCACAACTGACAATATTAAATTTAGTTTTGTTCTTTAATCAATTGTAAAATGTGTGTTTTGGCAGGACTTTGTGATCGGCCTGTCTGTTCTGCTTCGAGGTTCTGTGACAGAGAAACTGAGGTGGGCCTTTAACCTGTATGACATTAATAAAGATGGCTGCATCACCAGAGAGGTACAAAACACCAGTGTTAACATTGTTACATTAGTACAAATATGCATTTGGCATTGTTACCGCAATTAACATTCACTTTCTACAGGAAATGCTGGCTATCATGAAGTCTATCTTTGACATGATGGGCAGGTACACCTATCCTTGTGTAAAAGATGATGCTGCATTTGAACACGTGGAGAAATTCTTCCAGGTAACAAACTTTTAACAATCCCATAGAAATTATGTCAGCCAGCCATGATCATCTCTGAACTCTGAAAACATGTTTGTTTCAGAAAATGGACCGAAACAGAGATGGTGTTGTAACCATTGATGAGTTCATAGAGACCTGTCAGAAGGTAGGTCAGATTTAAAGAAGTCATTTTATAAGAAATAAAACATTTCTTAATGTTTTGACATGGAAGAGTTCTTTTTTTGCTAATGTGAAAATACCGCAACTCAAAACTTCCTCTCTAGTCCAAAAAAGGACGTTTATCAAAAACTAAGCCACAAAAACAACAAATTCGGAAATACTTTTGAAATAGTTAACACAGGGCCAGCAACGATCCAAATTTTATTTTATTAGAGGATGGAAAATGGGCATGAAATACTAAATTTTACAGAAATAAACAACCTGATTAAATACACAATGTGAAATGGTCATGAAATGATAAATTCTGAGTTGTTTTGGCACAAACATTTTGACTAACAATATATATAAAGTGAAACCTTAGAAATGCTTTTGTTTTGAAGTCATGTCTGGAAGTATCTGTGGTTGTTCACCATGCATAGACAGAAGCATCAGAGTTAATGTTAGAGAAATGTCAACACTGGACTGATTTATGTTGATACGGAGGCTTTCACTGTCAGTGTGTGACAGCCAGACATTGTCTAAACTCTCTCTAACATGAAGCTGTCAGCTACAATCTGCGACTGACGCTCTTTCTTCCTCTGCTGTTTTATTAGGACGAGAATATTATGAGCTCCATGCAGCTGTTTGAGAATGTCATCTAAAGCGCAGCATGAAGTGCAGAATGATCCTCTGGCTCTTTTTCCACATCGACTCTCAGCATTGTTCCATTAGTCCTCAAGCGCTCCACAGGGACTCTCTAGAAACACTTGTGTTTTGTACCTAGGCCTTGCACATCATCTGTAGCATGTGAATGAATATTTTGATTGATTGCATTGAATGCTTTAACAACAAGATGTGGGCCATCTGAGTGTATCTCAATTTAACCTTAAGCACTCAAGACAGGTTGTAAATGCTCATTTGTATATATGTAGATAAATCTGCGCTCTTAAAACTGGTTGATTTCTGCCTAAATAAATGAACTTTTTGCCTGCTTTTGCCTTTTTTTTTCTTCAAAGAAATAAAGGCATCTGTGAATGACTCCACTCTGTGATACAGTATATTCTATGTTAAATAAATATTAAGTAATTAATTATACATTTTAACAAAGAGAGACAAAACATTATCAGAGATTTGCATTAGTCAAGTACTAATCCAGACAATTATTTAATTGTATAAATGTTATTTTTACATGTATTTATTTATTTAATTATTCGGTTGATTGGTTGGTTTTAATTTGGAAGTAATTTAATTTTGGGCTTAAATTCATACATTTATTTATATTCAATGGTGTGGCACAGTAATTAAATATACATTTTAACAAAGAGAGAGAAATGACTTAGCGTTAATCCAGCACCAATCTGCACTATTTATTTATTTTTAATTATTTATTAATAATAATATTAACCCTTATTATTTATTAATTTGAAAGGAATAGCTTAAATTACTCAATTTATTTCCCATGACATAAACAAAGAAATACAAAAAAAAAAAAAACGCAATTAAATGTGCATTTTAACAAAGAGTGGCCTAAACATCAGAGGTTTGCATTAGATAGTTTGATATTATTCATCTTACAAAATTAAATGTGGCCTAAATGTCCAGACTGTTAATTGCTGTATAAAGAGTATGATGGTGAGCGAGACATCATGAATCAATTTGTAATTATATTAGCTTCCACAAGGTGGTAATCCTGTGCTCAAACCTGCTTGTTATCAGAGGAACAGATGAAAGTTTATCAATTCAACATCAGACATCAATTCATTGTTCCTTCTCTATCTTTATCCTCTTTATTTAGCTCCACTCTGGTTTATGAGTCGAAACTGATGCCATTCAAATCAAAATCTATAAAGCTTAATCTTTTTCTGGGTCACCTGGTTCCTTAAACACTGAGAAACAATTCAATTCACTACATTAGACAGAATGAAAGCATTGTATTTTTAGAAAGAAATACACTTGGTTGAGATTTCATAGAAAAAAAGTAGAAATGATGCCTTCTGACACATCCAACACTCACAATAGTTGGATTTAAAGACTAAAATACAAAGATGTTTACAAAGATGCATATTTCTGTTCATTTCATTTATTTGGTAAGCATATGTTTCTTTTAAGTGAAGAACATTGTGTTCACTAGTCTTGCATTCATGGGACGGCGTGTTAACATCTGCCCCGATGGACAATCCACAGGCCTGTTTATGTGCTCGTCCAAGTGTGCTTCCTGTCTGGCTCAGCAAACCATCTGAAGATTGGCTGTCTGTGCTAGTAATTATCTTGGCGTGCATGTTGAATTGTGGTTGGGGGCACTGTGTACATATCTGTGGCGTATGGGAGGAAGTCTGAAAATAGCTGTGACTTCCTGACTGAAGGTTTGCAACGAGGAAGAGTCTTACAGGGAGGGCCAGAGACTCCTTTAGCTTGTCAACGACACACTTTCATCTGCGACACTGCTGTTTTTATGCTGACCAGCTGACTTCCAAGACTTCCACGTTTGTTGACTGGTACAGTCACATCATCTGATGTGTGTGGCAGAGTCTGAGTTGATTTCACTGACTTTGCTGGATTCCCCCACGTGCTGCTTGTACTGTAAGTCACCTGCTTTGTCATCTTGACCTTTATAAGTACATTACTAAATATCGAATCAGATAAACTGACTTACAATGGATGAAATGTTGGTTTAAAAACTGAATTCAGCTCTCTATACTCTTTCAAAGGTTTCAAAAGGGTTTTGTGTGTGTGTGCGTGTGTTTGCAATGTTGCCATAGCATTTTTGGTTTCTCAAAGAACCTTTCAGTGAACAGTTCTTAAAAGTGTGAAGAACATTTTAAAAATCTAAAGAACCTTTTATGTAATGGAAATGTTCCATGGATGTAAAGGGATAGTTCACCCAAATTTCTGTCATTATTTACTCACCTTCATGTCATTCCAAACCTGTATGTAGAACATTATATATAGAATATATACAGAACATATTTTGAAGAATGTTAACCAAACAATGTGTAGACGTGGAAGTCAATAGTAACCATAACAGTTTGGTTACCAACATTCTTAAGAATATATTCTCAGTTTTGGAATTGTGACAAAATTTTTATTTTGGGGTGAATTATCACTGTAAATGTTTTTCATTGAACCATATGCCAAAGAAGAACCTATATTTTTAAGTGTTAGTGCAAATTCTGTGACGTTATTGCTTGGTTGTGATGTACTAGTCATTTCTTGTTCATTACTTTTGCATTAAAAGCAGTAAAAGGATTAAATATGTCACAGAAAATTGTGGTAAATATATAAAATATTAGACCTAAAAGTGTGTTTATGGTCTTTAATAATGTGGTGTAGGACAGTTCAGCTCATCTTTTATCCAGCTTGTGTGTGTGTGTTTCTGTGTGTGAGAATCTTGCCTGGAGTCCTTTTGCGATTATGAGGCGAAAAGTCATGAGATTCTCCTTTACTTTTTTCTCTGAGGAGATGTTTTCGAACATCCTTTTTCAGTTCATCCCTTCACTCTTTACAGGCCTTCCTAGTGTTTTCCTACTAACTCGACATGGACAGTGAGGATTCAGACAAGGTCCAGATTGGCGAAAATAAATTTGTAAGCAAGTAAGTGCATTTTGCTGTGTTACTACAAGGTTTCTAGCTCTCACCGTTCTCCTAAACATGACTTCCTTTCCTTTTTCCTTTTTCCTTTTTGGTTGCAGGAGCATTCTCCTCTCACACCTTAACACATACAACCTTTATTACAAAGGAGGAGCCCTCCAGTTGAGACACAGAGAGGTTAGTTGGTTAGCTGGTAAATTACAGTCAGTTATACTGATGCAATGTAACTGATGACATAAGTGTTATGTGATTTTCACAGGAGGAGGGAGAGATGATCATAGAGGGTTTACTCAATGTTTTTTGGGGCGTACGGCGGCCAATCAGACTGCAGATGGAGGACGAGAAGGAGGCAGGCAGGCCACGCCCCTCACTAACATCTCTGAGTGCCGAAACGGACATCAACACATTCAAGTCAGATACTACGTCACACTAACCCACAATGTAGAAGCTGTCACATACAAAACAGCCCTGCACACATTTTTAATGTAAAGAAGGATTAGATATGTTTTTTTCAAACAATTTTTATTTTGCTACTTTGATTTATTTCATATATATTATATATATATATATATATATATATATATATATATATATATATATATATATATATATATATATATATATATATATATAATTTATTTATTTTTTTTTAGGGTGCTTTTGGGTTAATGTTTTGGGTTATATATAAGTTTACCTTGGCAATATCTGTGAATTAACTTTAAAAACAATCAAAAATGGAACTAGAATAAAAATGCACATTTATGTTTATAGTTAAGAAAGCAGAACCACAATTATATAGCCTACTTAACCAATATGTGTTGAACTAAATAGAAATGTAAAATTACGTACAACTTTTTACACTACTTTAAAAGTTTAGGGGCAGTGAGAATTTTAAAAGTTTTTGAAAGAAGTCTCTTATGTTCACAAAGGCTGCACTTATTTGATCAAAAACAGTGAAAATAATATTGTGAAAATAAATGTAGCCTAAATGTAATTTATTACTTTGATTTGCTGATAAAGAAATACTATCAATATTGAAAACAGTTGTGCTGCTTGTTATATTTCCACAATAAAGGAAAATTTAAGCAACTTTACAGATAATCAATAATTCATGAAACAAATGAGCTTTCTGTTTACAGTGAGGTCACTACAGCAGACCAATCAAAAGTCTTCAGCGAAGAGAAGGAAGAGGCAGGTAAATACATTCTTGAATTCTTGAATTCACATGTATTCACTGTCTACGCATCATATCGGAACGACTGTGTCTGTCTCGTTGGGTTTGTTACAGCTCACCTGGCAGGTGAGGAGCAGCAGGATTCGACACTCTCCGATCGTATCGCCAGGGCAAAGAGTGATGTCGGGGGAAGGAGAATTAGCGGACGACGACTCGGAATCAGGAGAGTCAGGAGAAACCGATGCTCCTTCAACGGCCACTTTTATAACCACAAGGCAGGTGTCGTGTTTCGTGAGTTGTATGCACGTTATTAAACCCTCACACTTTTGCTCACACTTGTTTCTGTCAAACAGACGGCAGTTTTTACCCCAGCGTTCGGCTCTGTGACAAATGTCCGCGTCAACAGCTGTATGACGACAGCACAGGTCATGCGAGTGCTGCTGAACAAGTTCAAGATTGAGAACAGTCCGGATGAATTCAGCCTCTATATCGTCCACACGAGTGGAGGTACGTCCGAACTGAGATGAAATGCACCATATTGCAGCTTCTCTGCCCCTGAGTTCATATTTATGTCTCTGCTTTCAGAGAGACATCGGCTGAAGCCTAAAGACCATCCTTTGGCGCTCAGAGTTTTGCGAGGCCCTTGTGAACAGGTCAGCAAAATGTTCCTAATGGAGACGGACCAGGTGGAAGAGGTCACCTATGATGTAAGAGACCAAATATCACATTGTCTGTCTGTCTGTCTATCTATCTAGCCTACCTACCTACCTTCCAAACTGCTTGTCTTATTTAGGGCCAAATCTCTCAAAATTAAATAATTAAATAAATATTTAGATATTTAAATAAATCGGTAAATACATAATTCAATTGTTAATAAAACATAGCATTCGTTAAATAAAGTATTAAATCTCCAAACAAATTAGTACATGTCCGTTTTATTTAATTTTAGCATCATTTCACAATTGATGCTTACTTTTCCTCATAATTCTTTCTCTGAACAGCAGTATTTATTTATTTGTTTGTTTTTTGGAAAAATCAAGAATGCATTCAATTCAAAGATAAAACTAATGCTAAAATGACATACGATGGATATTTGTTACATTTATTATTAGTTTGGTGATATAATAAATAATGAATTCATTTTGTTATTTTTATGTTTTACTTAAATGTTTAATTTTTCAATAAATTATTTATAGAAATATTTATTAAATTATGTAATTTTGAGTAATTTTGCCTCATAGAGGATGCTAGAGCCATATTTATTAATTTATCTATTTATGTACAGTATGTATGTATTTTCCAAACTTAAAAAAAGTTATTCAGATAAATTATGTATATATATATATATATATATATATATATATATATATATATATATATATATATATATATATATATATATAAAGAATAAATTAAGATACTTATATTCAAATTTTTCACATTTTTATTACTTCCCATTTTTTACATTTGTTATGGAAGGTCATGCACATTGCATTGTGGGATGCAATATTCTACATAATGTGTCTGGTTGTATACTGCACATTTTGGCTTAAGTAGAAGGCCAGAAAAATTGTGTACTGAATTCTTACTATTTATTACAGAAATAGTAAGAGTAGTATGTTAAGGGACTGAATCCAGCCAAAGTGACAAGTACACAGTGCACGTTTGTATGTATATACTGTTGTAATACTTCGTTTTGTCCTCAAGTGGCACAATACATCAAGTTTGAGCTTCCTGTTTTACAAAGCTTCATTGCTAAGCTGCAAGAGGAAGAAGAAAGAGAGATGCAGAAACTGAAGAAGAGGTACAGACTGAGTCACACGTTATACATTTTAGAGGCATTTGAAATCATTATGTGCCCTCATTTCTTTTCTGTGCCCTTATTTCCTGTTATTTCAGGTACGCTGATATGCAACGAATCATCAAGAAATACATGCGGTCTTTAGCTGATTCAACTACGCGATGAAGCTGTTCAGGCATGTATCATGCATCTGAACACCATCTTTAAAGCACCAACAGCGACAAAATGGTGCTGTCTCAGGAAAAGGAACATATTTTTAGCTAAATTATTACTTTTATTTTCTTAACATATTATATAATATCATAATACAGCAATATCCAAAGGTACCATGACTTTCTCTAAATAAGCATCATTGGATAAACAGCAGAGTGTTACTTAGCCTTCTTTTTCACAAAGGAAAGCAAATGGGTAAAAAAAAAAAAAATGTAACATTGTTTGACTTTCACTCATGCACAATGACAGTAATAATAATCCGTAAGAATGTTAATTCAAAATTTGATATAATGTTTAGCCCATTTTCTGTGAATAGACAATGTGAAGAAAAAATATTTGAAAATCTAATGTATTTGTCTTATTATATTGCAGAATATTTGTAATAATGTTTATTGGTATTAAAAAGTATTTAATATTTTTTGTTTGTAATGTATTTTACAGAGTATGTATGTGCACATTTTTACCATTGATAATAAAAAACATTGAGACCATTACTGAATTTTATTTTTTTTCCATGAACTTGCATGCACATTTACCTCAGTAAAAGCTGTCATTACATTTCTTTGATCGCTGTAGTTGTTCTTAGTATAATACATTTAATGCTTATAATATTTTTTTTTTACATTTGAATGAGTCTGGATAAGCAGTAGAGCTAAAATAAAAAAATAACACTCCATTCAGCAAGGAGACATCTTACACTACACTAACCCATTGCTCCACAATGTTAGGCATGACATTTAAAAAAAAAAAAAAAAATAAAATCCAAGTGGAATAAAGACTTGTGATCTCTCCTAATGTATTTTATTAATTTCTTTATTATTCCTAAGCACTGATTTGTTACTATTACAAATGAGATGTGCAAACTTAATGGCCAGGGATAATAGACACAAGGGTAAAATAGAGTGTAGGGGCAGTGGGGCGTAAATCTTAATAGAAATTGCTTTAAAATGAGTAAAAGCCAGACTAGTATCAGGCCGTAATTTATCCTCCGCTGTGCCTTTGTTTTCAAGTGGGCGGGGCTGTTCAGCATCCCTGATCGGTCATTCGCTGCTGTTGAGTGAGTGTCAGATCCATAAGGTGGTTGTTTACAACATAGAGCAGCTCCTCACAGTGAGGTTGAGCAGTTCAAGCAGTCAATAGAAGCCAGTGATCAGCACTATCAGCAGGTAAGATGCTTCTGTTTCTAGCAACAGATGGGGCTTTAGTGAGATTTGCAAAAATATGGAAGAGAACAAATATTTTTAGAACTAAATACTGAGATTAAGCATTTAATATCACAAATCTAATGTTATAGTAAATGATATCCTAAAGATTTTAATTGGTTTATTTAATTGTAATTTATTTAATTCATTTTATTCTTTTTTAAAATATTAGATGTTGGAAATAAACATTATGGTATCAAAATAAATGTCTTTATAATTCAATAAATTTATGATAATGAATATATATATATATATATATATATATATATATATATATATATATATATATATATATATATAAATAAATGTCTTTATAATTCAATAAATTTATGATAATGAAATGCAGATCACAGCACTCGTTCTAGGTGAGTCTGACAACTGATACATCATTCAGGACGTTTGCTTGTTGTCAGTGGTCAGCACTCGTCTTTAGATGTGCAATGGAGTGTATAATTAGATTTAGATGACTTGTGCCGTCCGCCGCACTGTAATTGTCTGTATAGTTATGTTGAATAAAATAACAATAATAAATAAGCAAAAACAAATGTTTCATTTTGATAAAAAAAATAAAAATAAATAAATAAAATAAAACTTTAAATAAATATATAATAAAATAGATAAAGATAGATTAATAAAAATAGATCAATAAAGTATTTAATTCATTTTGAGTAAGAGCCATGTTTGTTATTTGAAAAGCAGGCTTATACACTAATGTGCAAATCTAGCGTGTCCTATTTTATTGCAGATCATTTGTAATAATGTTTATTGGTATTAGAAATATTGTCATTCATTTGTAAAGTATTTTTATATTGTAATTTTTTATTGTAAAGTTAAAATTTTTTATTAAAGAATTAGTGTAATATGTTTAAGTGTTTGATTTTAGTTATTTAAATTTTATTTATGTGTTTGTTTTAGTTATAAGTACTCTTAACTTATATATTGATGTAATATTATTATTATAGGAAATTAAAATTTGCAATAGACCATTTTTGTAAAATTTCTATTATTTTCTAGACTGTAAAATAATGATTTTTAATGTTGTAAATAATTATTACTGGAGTATGTTTTACAAGAAAAGGCTGTTTCAATCTTTCTACTTCAAAATTTTACATTTAATTCAATGTGTTTCTTTCCTTCTAATTAGTTGTAAAATCTGCTTACAATTCTGAGTGAAAATTGTTTCTACGCCAATTTTTTTGTTTGTTTTTTTTGAAGGGACCCCCAGTCATGATGGGTAATCAGAAGGTCTTGATCATTTGGGTGTGGATGTTACTGTGGGTGTCGTTGTATCCTTGGGCCCACTGCAAGCGTGGAAGAGGTTTTGGTGGCAGGAGCAAGGGAGTGGGTGTGCCATTCAAAGCGCCTCCATCCCAGAGCAAAGGCAGGCAGGGCGTGAAGCTGGCAGGTGCTGCAGCCGCGGGGGCTCTCGGTGGAGCGGCCATCGGCTATGGGCTGGGCTCTCTGGGCAGACCGAGATATGGCTACGGCCACGATGGCTCCTCAGAGGAGAACAGGCGCTATTACCCAGATGGACAAGGATACTACAACCGCTCGGACGGGAGGTATTACAGGAACGCAGGCAGCTCAGAACACATGACCAACGTCCTCGTAATACTTGGAACAGTCGCACACATCTTTATGTGGGGATGAGTTACAGGGTTTGAGGCATTTCTTGTCACAGAGAGACAAGATGCAGAAAGAGTTCATTTTAAACAGAGGATGCAATCATTTCAATTGATAAAGTGTTTGATATACTTGGAGAAATATGAAATTTGAGAAAGTTATGACATTAGACCACACACACACTACAAAAGTAAAACTTAAAAGTAATTAAATTCAGCTTTGGCATCAGGAATAAATTAAATGTTTAAATATACATGTAATACAATGTAATATTATTTTAAAATATCTATAAAAAAAATGTAATCACTTTGGATTTTAATTTAGGATTTTATTTATTTTGGACAAACAGTCAAATGTCATTTCATACAACTGAAACAGCTTTAATTTAAGGGCTAATATTTGCATTCTCTGAAAATATTTGATGCAAACTCTGTAACCTGAAATGTCATGGGATGGACATAATAAAAAATAACAGAAGTGCTTTTGCTGTTCCTTTCATTCGGGTGATATCATTTAATACTATTCTGTTGATTTTCAGGGTTTGATGTATATTTTGGCAGGCATTTTAAACCATGTCACTGTTTTCAAAGTGTAAATGAATAAATATTTGACTCTGCTTATACTGTCCATTTTGTTTGCTAAACCTCCAATTGCTTTCTCCTAATCATGACGTTCGGTTCTGAATGTGCTTGTCTCCTAGCAACGTGCCACATGTACCATGTGAAGGCCTCAGTGTTCTCTGTGATGTTACCATAGTAATGGTCTTCATTTTGCTGGGGTGCTTTTGAACAGACCAGCAATTGTTTGATCTATGAAATGTTGAAAAGATAAGTATTGTTTTCCTACTGTAGATTTCACCACACATTCATGAGAGAACATTTAGAGAGAACTACTGAAAGATATGAACTTTAATAAATATTTTTAAATAAATAATCAATATAAAATCATTTATCAGTTAACACTTTTTTTAAATTAAATACCCCCTCCCATCCCTCCAGGAAAATGTATTATTGTTGTTGTTGTTGTTGTTGTAGTTGATGATGATGATGATGTTTTTGTAAATAATATAAATGGTTACTGTAATTAAATAGATCCATAACATTAAATTCCTATTAATAAATTAATTGGTTAACATTTTATTACAATAATGTAGTTTTTTATTTCCCAGGAATAATAATAATAATTACAGTTTTGTATACAGTTATAATAACAAAATACATTCATAAAATGCATGGGCCCGTATGTAATGCATTTGCCTTATACTGTATGTTTAAATAGTCAGTGAGGGGAAGGTTTGTTTGTTTGTTTGTTTGTTTGTTTGTTTGTTTTTACATTTTGAGCAGATAAGAGAAACTTCAGTCAAGACTGATAATATACACAACATTTAAAATGTAACTTCACCTTTGGATTCCTAGATTTAGAGAGTGGAAAGGAAGGGCAAATGTATTCCTTTGTATATAATCAATGTTGGCAGCGCTACTAAGTGCTACTAAGAAGCATAAAGAAAGTAGTGAGCAACAGAAGCACTTCAGAGACACTGTGCCCATTGTGGTTATTGGAAGGACTGGAAACTTTTCTTCCCTTTTTGTCCTTCTTATCTTCTTCCTGCTCCTCCATTAAGCTCTCAGAGTGAACCAAGTACAACTCAACACACTTTCGAACTTTCATCTGCTCAGTGAGAGCTGGATAACCAATCTGTATGATACTCACTGTGTCATCATCATCCTCACAAATCGCAGAAGCCTTTGGATAATTATTGACAGTTGTAGGGGATGTGGTGTCATTCTTCTCCGGCCCACCTTTCTCTAAGTAGTCTATAGTCATAGCTGCATAATCAGTCAGTGGCTCATCTCTTTGAATGTTCTTGTGATCTGCAGAATCTGTTTTATCATGCTCTTTTAGAAGATCCTTTCGCTTCATGCATGTGCTCATGTATTGCTCATATGTCTGGGATGGTTGCTTTGATGTGTAGTTTGGTCCTATTTTGTTATTTCTGTCTTTAGAACGAATGCCCTGACGTTCGTACATGTAGTGGTTGTATTGACGCTCCTCCTGAGGGCTATTGAATTGGAAGTTGGGGCGTGGAAAGTTTCCAATTCCATAGCCTACAGCCATTCCTGCCATTGCCCCAATGCCTGCAGCTAGTACTGCCTTTTTTGCGAAGCCTTTGGATTTAACAGAAGGACCATAGCCCATGCTTTTCACTGTATTGGAGAAAGGGGAGCCACCCATGCCAAACCCACCACCTCCAAATGAACCTCCATAGCGTGGACTAAGAATCTTATTGTTGGGGTTCCAGTTGGGATATCCCCCTCCAATGGAAGGGTGTCCTCCTGGGTATCCTACAGGCTGTCCTGCAGTTCTTACTGGGTAAGATCCACCTGCTGGATACCCACCAGGGCTTTACCCACTTCTACCTGGATACAGGTTAGAGTAACCCCCTCCTGCAGGATTCTGGTTGGGATATCCTGCTTGGTTGGATCCCCCTCTTCCCGGATACTGATTGGGGTTGCCACCAGCCGAAGGATAGCTGCCACCAGCAGGATAGCTACCTGCTCCAGGATTCTGGTTGGGATATCCTGCTGGGTTGGATCCCCCTCTTCCCGGATACTGATTGGGGTTGCCACCAGCTGGATAGTTACCTGCTCCAGGATTCTGGTTGGGATATCCCGCTGGGTTGGATTCCCCTCTTCCTGGATACTGATTGGGGTTGCCACCAGCCGAAGGATAGCTACCACGAGCAGGATAGCTACCTGCTCCAGGATTCTGGTTGGGATATCCTTCTGGTTTGGATCTCCCTCTTCCCGGATACTGATTAGGGTTGCCACCAGCCAAAGGATAGCTGCCACCAGCAGGATAACTACCTGCTCTCGGACTAGAGCTGCCTCTACCAGGATACTGCTGGTTAGGGTAGACTGGGTTACTTCCTGCTCCAGGATAAGAGGGTTGCCTGGAATAGTTTGGCTGGGTCTTGGTCCCTTGTGATGGTTTATCGGATGGCTTCTTGGAAGGGGTGTTCTTGCCCCCAAACAATTTCTTTCCTCCTGATGAATTGTGTAGCACTGCCATCAGAACCAAAACGAACAGTACAAGTTTGCACAACTGCCCCATTTTAGTCCTAACAAATTGAGACACACTGAGTTAACATAAACTTGATATGCACACAATTCAGAGTTCAGGCATCAAGAAATAAGCTTACTGAAATGCAAAGGCAATTTTACATATTACAAGACAAGAGCCTAATACAAGAGAGAAAGAATGGTGTTTTCTAACATTATAAATAATTGTGAAAGTTATTGCTAGAAAACAGATGCACTTTAGACATTTTAGCTGCACTTATAAGAGATCTAAAAGATCCATTTTATTGTTTGGAAAAGAAAGTCATTAAAATGGAGTCAGTGTTTACCACAGCACTAATGGAGGACCCTTTTAGTGTTTAGGAATTGCACTGAGAAACACAAGAGAGTAATGGACAGGAAAGCATAGAGCATAGCTAATTGAGGAATTTCTTATTAACTTATAAGCCATCCTTATGAAGTGAGTGATGCTGTTGGAGATTATATCAGCAATGTCATGTTAGGAGGTTTTACTTCTGTTCTTAACATACATAAAGCATTTTTTCAAAAGTTTTGAAAAACCATTTTTTAACATAAAGACTTTAGGTTAAGACTTGCATGATTTTGTCATTGAAATTAAAGGTAATTTAAAAGGCAATAAAACAGTATTCATAATTATATGAGCTTCAAGTTAGATGATAAATGATTAAAATTTTTAGCAAACTGTTTTATTGTTCAGTTGGTATAAAGTCCTTTTTAAATCTTAGTATTTACAATAAGGCAATTGTTTATATGTAAACCAGGATTTACCAGAATAATATTTTAATGTATTAAATCAAATAAATATATTTTTAGTATAAATTACCTTTTATATTGTTCCTGTTTGTTTCATTCAATTAAAATGTCACATTACAAGTTTTCATATACCCACACGTTTAGTTAAATGAAAGCATTTAGCTTACCATAAAGAGGTTGCTATAGAGGAAAACGTCTTCCCAGCAGCTCAATATTAATCATGTTAACTCCAGTAAAGAGACAGATATTGGTCTGGGGTGTGGCTTTATGTAATAATTTTCTCCACTGCCTTACATACAACACAGGCTGATTTTTGTGTGCATGACAATGACTATTCAAAAGTAGTCAAAATCCACAAATCCACCAGAAGTCATATAATCTGAATAGACTCTTTGTCTAAAATAGTTTTTTTTTTTATTATTTACACATGGACTTTCATCTTCAGGCTATAAGATACACTTACAGAGGATTTATGACTAAGCAGATTTTAAACATATTTACAAAAATACATAAACTCCAGAAAAAAATATTTTTAAACTTTATCCAAATGTCCATATTTTCTGTATACAGATGTGTATATATTTACCAGGGCAAGTCATATTTTTATTTAGGGTGAATTCATTTTAAAAACAGCCAATACTTTATTTTAACTACTGATATTCTATATATATAGAACAAAATTACATTTATTAAAATAATTAATAAAATAACTGTATCTTCCCCATGTGACAACTAGCCCCATACAAACACACATACACACATACACTACTGTTTAAAAGTTTGGAGTGAATAAAAAAAAATTTTGGTAGTTTACACTATTTTTAGAAAATTTGTGGGGTTTTTTATAGATGTTTCTGTAATAGTGTGAAATTTTACTAACAACTGTGTTCTATCCGAATATATTTTAAAATGTTATTTATTTCTGTAATGTTCATTACATGAACATTGTATGTCTTTACTGTAATTTTTGATCAATTTAATGCACCCTCGCTGGAAAAAAACAAGCAAAACAGCAATTTCTTAAAGAAAAAAAAAATCATAGTGACATGAAAGTTTACATTTACTGTTATTAAAGACATTGGGGTTTAGAGTATTTCTTCACTTTGTCAGGAAAAGCTTAGATTATGTAAGAACTTTAAACGGCGAGCTGCATGCCGGTTTTCTGGCTCACTGCTTCGTCTCCTGTTTCCCTCTTTTTCTCTACGTCTGCGAGCGAGGTCTTCTTCTAATACCTGAACATAAACATACAACAGTCGTCATGTTTTTCCCAATTAAAAAGCTTCAAACCTCTTAGTTTTACTATTCACTCCGATACCTCTTTTCTACATGCAAGCTTATCTCTCCATTCGTTGAGTTCCAGGGTGTGTTCATCCTCCAGATCTTTGATCTTTTTCTTCTCCATGTCCACAAGAATTTGGAGCTTCTCATTCTAAAATCCAAACACACAGACACTGAGAACCACCTTCTCTCAACATGAAAACGCTGCAAGGCTGTTCCAAAGTTGATGCTGATGTACCTGAAACTGCTGTAGTTCAGCTGCACTGGCATCACATTGTTCATGCACCGCTTTCAATTGGTTCTCATGATTCTCTTGAAGACTCTGTCTCTCTTGCTTCTGTCTGGCCTCCTCCTCTGACAAAAACTGAGAGGGCAAACCAGAAAAGACCAGTTGCAACTGCTTTGTTTCATTAAGTAGAGGTTTAATTTACCATATTGTTTTGTTTCTTCTGAATCCAAACCTGTGTGAGACGTTGTCGCTGCTCAGGACCGCTCAGACCTTGCTTTCTGAGCTCCAGCTTGAACTGATTCAAATGGGACTTTGCTTCAGCTTTTTGGGCCTTCTGGAAGGACACTCTCTCCTGGGCCTGCAATGACTTCTGCTCCTCCAATAGAGCTTGCTGGAACCGAGATGCTCTCTCCTTATCCTACCGTACAAGAGAACAGAACCACAGAAGACTAGTCAGGATAAGGAACAGTGAAATATAGAAGATAAATACAAAACTAAAACGAGAATGCTTTTAGAGGTTACAGCATAATTTACCTTGTTGTGTCTCTTGGTCAGCTGCTGTCTTTGTAGGGAGTACTGCTCCTTCACCTGCTGTTTGAATAGATGGTACTTCTCCTGTAGATGGCGCTGTTCTAACTCCCAAATAACTGCCTCGCGAGCTTGAAAAGGAAGGAAATGGATTGTTTAGAATCACATATAACCAAACCTTCTTCTGTATCCTGTATGTATACAATCTACACTATTTATTTACTTTTACTGTGCACAGTACAGTACATGCAAAATTACTGTACACATGAAATATCTGAATGACTTAAAGGGGTCATATGATGCGATTTCATGCGAGTGTTAAAAGCTGTTCTGGCATACAGAAGATCCGTAAAGTCGCAAAGATTAAAGTCTCAAACCCAAAGAGATAGGGTCTGTCTCAATCAGCTCCCTAGTTCAGTAGTCAGGGCACTGATCAGGGAGTCTGCCATTTTAAGGACTGCACTGGAACGTTTGCTCCCTGAAAAATCCTACAACGCACCGCAAAAACTAGGGAGCACTGGTGCTCACTATATGCTCCCTTACCGGAAATTACGTCACATTTCTGAAGCGCGAAACATACACCACATGAGCCAACTCGATATATATAATGACACAGATAGCAGTTTTGAAAAGACAAACTATTTTTATTAGTATATTTTAGCATAAACACACATCGCTAGACAGGTAATGAACACATTTTGTTAACATTTATAATTGATATTTGGCTGAAATGTTGAAAGAACATGTAACAGAACGATGTGTTTAAAGAGAATAAAAATAATATCAAAAAGAAACCAGTCCTGCCTGTTGTTGATTAATTCCAGCAATGACGTTCTACAATGTCGTCCTTTGACGTTGTATGTAATCATGTCACCGGAAATTGAGTTATAACTGTCCCAATGTGCAGTGAGAAAGGGAACTTACCACTGACCAATTCGTGTACACGATATACTGATTCACAAATTCGGGAGCTAGGGAGCTGATTGAGACGCACCCATATTCTTTATAAAAGTGAATGCTCAGTCACGCCTTCCTAAAACGGCTTGTTCAAACACGCCACCCACATGTCTACATCACTGTGTGGGAAGATTTGCATGACACTGCCAAATGTATACGCTAAGAAAGAAGGCATAACTTTTATTCTCGATGTAGTAGTAGGCTAGTGAGTCCATGAAGCTTATGGCCAAAAGTCATGGCCAAAAATATCATCACCCTTGGTAAATATGATCAAAGAAGGCTGTGAAAATTAATCTGCATTGTTAATCCTTTTGATCTTTTATTTAAAAAAAATCACAAAAATCTAACCATCATTGGATAATAAGAATTTAAAATGGGGGGAAATATCATTATGAAATGAATGTTTTTCTCAAACATATTGTTTGCTATACCAAAGAATTAATAATAAGGTAAAAGAAATATATATATTTTTTTTTATCTTTTTATTGTGTTTGCCTGTTTTTGTTCTGTACATTTTATATGTAGTTTTATGCACTATATTTCATTTTATAAACCCTTTTATTTAAGTTGTAAATTGTGTGTACAGTTTCATTTCTTACACTTGTGTATCCCTTTTGTATTTTGGATACTATATTAAAATTAGTTCCCTATCAAGCGTTCACTCTACCTTGCGAAAATCACTGTAGGAACTCCTCCACTTCTCCAATTTCCTGAAGTTTTATAGGATAACGCCAGTTCAATAAACTGGCCAATTGACGCTCATCTATGCAAACCGCAAAATATTTCAAATACTGATAGGCTTGGCGGGCAGTATAAATACGGTGAGAGCGGTAATTGCGTCAGAATCTTCTTCACGCTGACATCTTTGAATACGCAACAGAGGATAGTACAACTTCTTCACCACATCCAATGGCACCTTTTGTCGAATTTGCATGGGCCATCGATCTGTTGGAACCACATGAGCAATGCATCGCCTGCCTGGGTCTGGCCCACGCTGAGGCTACTTTCTCTGAGTCCTACTGCGAGCTCTCCGCTGACCTGCCGGCATGTGTTTGAGGACTTAGAGGAGCAATGCTCATGGCCTTATGGGGACAGGGCCCACCGCCGCCAGCTCCCCCAGTCCTTTTCGCTGACAAGAACCTTCACCTCAACTGGGCAGAGGAACCTGCCAGGAGTTGGCTAATCTCCTGGTACTTCCAGTCGAGCCACCACTTGGCTGCTTTGAGGAGGAGGGTTCTGTTCTTCTGATGTCCAGTCTTCTGACGATCTACACATCTGTTCCATTCCTCGGCCATGATTGGCACAGACCTCATGCTGCCTTCTAAGCCTTGTAGACTTACAGTAAGGCCCTCCTTGATGCGCAGATCACTCATTCCTGCCTCTTCAGTGATGCTGTGGAGTCTGTAATCGAGTGCTTCTCTGAGGCACAAAGTGCTTGAAGGTGATGAGCTGCTTGATGTCCCAGCATGTGTTCCATCCACCATCGAGATCACGCTCCTCTTCTTCATCCTGCTTTGCTCAGAGAACAGCTAAGGCAGCCCCCAAGCGCCGTATCTTACATTAAGTTCCCCTTGCGCCTGCAGGTGAAAAATGCAAGGTTCACGTTTCTGTTGCCAATAAAAACATAAGTGTTCTCTCAAAAGAGCTATTTTCTCCACTTCCTATCTATACAGCATTCTCGCCCTGCCTCAGAGCAGCGCAGAGCGGCTGTCTATGCCTGTTATCGGTGTTATCCTCCATGAGCTGTTTCCCCAACAGTGCGTTTAGCCTCGGTGGGGCGAGGCACCAATCTTCAAACATCACTACCAGTGATAGCAACCGGAGTGACGTGGCTGTTATGTCAGTTCCTAGACACGTGGAGAGCTATTCTAGGCGTTTCGCACTGGCTGCTGAGCATAATAGAACATGGGTGTTCTCTCCAGTTCAGACGCAGACCACCCCGTTTCAATGGCGTGACTCCATCACTGACATTGCCTCAAAATGCCCCTGTTTTGAGAGGTTCACAGCCTGCTCGCAAAAGCAGCGATAAAGCGAGTCCTTCCGAGCGAGCTGAAAAGCGGGTTTTACAGCCGTAACTTTGTGGTACCCAAGAGAAATGAGGGACTCCATCCGATCATGTACCTGAGACCCATTAAAACAGCATTTCACAAGTGTGCGTTCAAGAGGATGACTCTGCAGCAGATCCTGGCACAATCCGTTCTGGGGACTGGTTTCCATCTGTAGATCTGAAAGATGCATAATTCCATATTCAGATATCACCACGCCACAGATGCTTTCTGAGGTTTGCGTTCGAGGGCACAGCATAGCAGTGCTCAGTGCTCCTATTCAAGCTGGCTTTAGTACTCAACATGCATGGATGCAGCGCTTTCCACTCTCAAAGCGATCTACTATCTGGACGATTGGCTGATCTTAGCCCATTCATGAGATGTGCTTATCAGTCATACAGATGTTATGCTTTGCCATCGATCTGGAGTCCCTATGTTGCACATGGATATGCAAAAGAGCATGTTCACCCCCAGTCAGTCTGTAACTTAGCTGGGTGTGTAACGTTACTTCGACTCAGTGGAGATGCAAGCCCATCTCTCAAGAGCACATAGCAACCATTTCATCAGCTCTGCGCCGCTTCAGACTGGGTCGGTCTGTTCCCTTGAGGAAATTTCAGAGGCTTATGGGATTTATTGCATCAGCCTTATAAATCCATTTGCCACCTGGGTGTTCTGCACATTAAGCCACTTGGATCTTAAGGTGGTGTCCTTAGTCCTAGTGTCTTTTCTGCTGCAGCTGGAACAGCAACATGTGCTGATTTACACTGACAGCATGTCTGTGGTTTCGCAAATAAATCGCCAAGGAAGGGTACACTCCAGAGCCCTTTTTGAGCAGGCTGCATGCCTCCTATTATGGGCAAATCGTCATCTACTATCCATTCAGAGAAACGCTTATCCCTGGTCTCCTAAACCAGGGAAAAGGAACGGAATTTCTCACAGGGAGTGAAGAATGCATCCCAGTTCGGTACGGATGATTAGGGACCGCTTCAGGAGAGTGGAAGTGGATCTGTTTACGACAAGCGAGAACACACATTGCCAATGTTCTTTTCGCTGTCTCACTCCCCACTGATGGGGGATGCTGTGACGTCTGTACGCACTTAAAAATGGGGAGTGTTCACGTAATGGTGATGTGATAAAGATATCGACCCGGCGAGCTGCCCCGTGTCGGATGTTTTCTGCAGCACAGACTAGAAAACGGGAGCCTACCATCAGCGTTAAAGGTTAATGTGGCCAACTTTGCTTCATTTCATTCCCCGGTTAACGGGCAATCGATTGGGAAGCACACTAGTGGTCAGATTTCTCAGGGAAGCGAGGAGACCACACCCTCCACGCCTGCCTTCAGTGCCGCTGTAGGACCTAACGCTGGTTCTAAAAGCTCTCTCTACAGTATATCCCTGTTTGAGCCCTTGTAATATGTTGCTATGAGGAAGCTCTCCCTCAAAACTGCTCTGCTTCTTGCCCTTGCCTCAACTAAGCACATGGGAGATTTGCATGCATTCTTGGTGGATGACGATGTATTTGCTTTGGGCCTGGGGACTGCAGTGTTACTCTCTGGCCCAAACCTACAGCTACGTGCCTAAAGCTATCTCTACCGCCTTTAAGGCGCTGGTCATTTATTATCGACCTCGCATGACACCAAGGCCCAGAGCACCATTTGCCCTGTCAGGGCTTTAAGGATTTGTATCGACCGCTCAGCCATCTTTTGTCAGGCTGACCAGCTTTTCCTGTGCTACAGTGGCCCGCACTAAATAGCTGGCCAATCAGAGCACACCACACTTTTCAGAATGATGAGCTTTGGAAAAATCGATGCATTTCAGAAAGGCAGGGCATAAAGGAGCAACAATAATGTACAGTATGTGGACAATAATGTGTTTTTTGAACCTTAAACCGCGTAAACACATTGCATTACACCAAATACACAAAATATTGTTTTTTAGCAACGTCATATGACCCCTTTAAGAGTTGGAGTAACATATTAAAAATAATAAAACACTTATGAATTTATTCATTAAAAAAAAAATTATAAATAACTTTTCAAACTGAAAATTTTATATTTAAATTAATGTTTTGTTGGTAAAAATAACAATTCAATTCTCAAGAAATATATTTTTTTAAATAGCTTAGTCTTTGTTTTTAGATTTAACTATATTTTCAGACATGTATAAATAAATGGTTTTAAACAAATCCATTCATTTGTTCATTTGAAAAGGTGTTTACTTTTTTATTTTGTAATTACAAACTTGGTTAATGATTCCTTCATTTTATCACTTTTCAAAATGACAAATAAATGCTATTTAAAAAAAAATTAATCTCAATTTATTATTTATTGTTAAATTCAAGTATATATTTAGACATGGATTTGTCATATAAGTACATATATTTGAAAATTTTAGAAGTTATTTACATATTGTCTTATTTAATTAAATGATAATTAATTCCTTTATTATTATTATTTATTTTTATTTTTTAAATGGCATAGTTCATGGTGGAAAAGTTTCTTCAGATTATTAAAATGTTCTTTACACTAAGAAAACAAAAAGGTTCTTTTTAAGAACTGTTCACAAAAAGGTTCTTTGTGGAACCAAAAATGGTTGTTGTTTGGTGTTGTCATGAAAACCCAGCTTTTCTAGCCTTTATTTTTAAGAGTGTATTTTAAAGAATGACCTACTACATCCATAAATTGTCATTTTTGTACAAATTACATAATAAATACAGTAGCATATTTACCTCGCTTGAGCTGCTGAGATTTGACTGTAATCTCCCACTCCATGGATGCCATCTTCCTCTTATGCTCCTGAACCCCCATCTGCAGAGCTTCATTCAGCTCCTGCTGCTGCTTCTGCAGGAACAGCTGCTCCTAAAGCACAAATAGACACATGACTGTTTTCATGCATTTGAGCCTAATGCTTTGTAAGTGTGGGTAAATGCACCAGTCCTTACCTCTTTAGGGTCTGCTTTCAGTGCGCTGCTCTTGCGGCTTAGTTCTTTCTCCTGCTGAGCCTTGAGTCTGCGTGCGTCCTCCCTGAGACGGGATGTGTGCTCACCCTCCATCTGACTGCTTTGCTGCTGGTACTGTTTCTCAAGTCTCTCAAGTTCACCGTCATAGTATTGCTTCTTGCTCTGCAACAGGATAAACATTCAACCCAGGTTTTTATTCGGCAAGCATCTTTATTTCTAGTGCTCATACTTACGGTATATATATATATAGTATATACTTACAAGTGATGACACTTACAATTTAGTATTATTACAAATTTATTTTAGTTTTACTTTTAGAAATTTTAGCACTTCAACTTCAGCTTAACTGACAAGGCACCATTTGTAATTTTCAAATTTTTAAAGTTTTTAATCTAATATTTAGAATTTATTTTATTTCATCTTATTTCAATTAACAAAAAATTATTTAATAGTTTTAGTTTACAATAACAACAATGTTTTTGCCTGGTGAATGATAAAAAAGGTAAAAAAAAAATACTTTTTAATTTACATTTTTCATTTGTGTTTTACACTGACAAAATGAAAAAAAAAATTGTTATAATAACTATTTTTACATTTAAAAAGGCATTGTACATGAATGTACAGTATGAAAAATGGATACGTATTCCTTTTGTAGTATTATTAAAGTATTTTTGTACTTTTTTAACATAAAGAAAATTAATGTAACTAATTTTTATCCATAAACAAAGAGCATGTCAACAAAAGTGGGGTTTTGCTCTCAGACAAGAACCCGAATGGAAGCATTTTTGTTTAATAGCACGACTTAAGCTGTAAACTGAGGGTAAAGGGCTTTGGTGCTTGTGGCTTACAGTCATCTCTTGTTCTATGTGGCGGAACATCTGCTCTCGCTGCTGCTGTAGTTTCTGCTCCAGCTGGGCATGTTCTCTCTGCTCTTCTCTCTGCAAGAGTTTCAATGCATGCAGTTCCTGCCGTCTGCAATCACCCAAGAAGATATGAATGTGACACGTCTATTTTTTTATGTCTACTATAAAGCATAAAGATTACCTGTTGTAGCGCATTTGTTGCTCCTTCTTGTCCCCCTCGTTAACCACTTTGGAAGTGGTAACACTGACCTCACGGCCATCCACCATAAATTTACGTGTCCTTTTTACGGTTCGCCTGCTTGGGTGCAATTCCTGAATTAATACAAAAAGAGAAAAATATGTGCATGTTGAATTTGTCTGGTTGTTTATAGTTAGTCATTTGTTTCAGACTTACCACTTCAAACCCAGGAGACAGTGGAGCCTCAGTAGGGGAAAGAGGTGCAATAATGTCTTCATTAGATTCCTGTGGTGTGGATCCATTAGATTCATGAGGTGGTATTAAGTCTAAATTTTTCAAGTCATTTGCAAGTGGCCTTTCTTGCTCATTTTTGTCTTCTTGAACTGCAAACATCTCTTGCTTTTTCAGCTTTGCTTCAGGAACATCTGTTGTATCTTCACCAAGACATTTTGATTGCTCTTCTGTAACATTCTGTATATGATTTATATTAGTTTGAAGCTCTTTTTCAGGCTCCTCTTCTTTCTTTTTAGAACAGATTTCTGTTGGACTTGCTCTGTCTTGATCACCAGCAGCATCTCCTTCATTACCAATGCTGATCTTCTCTCCTTCAGAACGGGTGTCTTCTTTATTTTGACATGGTATCTCTGGCATTTCTGAATCAATGTTCGTCTCATCTTGGGTTGGTATTTCCATCTCCTCATCAGATTTTCTTGTGTTGTCACTGTTTTCATTTCTTGAGTCTTCATGATCAACCTCCATGGTAACATCTTCCTTGTTGGATGAATGATCCTCATCCTCTGTTTCTGTACAAAGAACTTGGTCTTTTTCACAGCTTTCTGTTACTTTAGACTTTTCATTTCTTGAGTTGACATCTTCACAGTCTATCTCAGTAGTAATATGCTCTTCGTTGATGGCTTCACTGACATCTTCACACTCTACTTTCATGGAAATCTGAGCTTCATCGCTGGTTCTATGTTCTTCTGTCCCTACATCAACATCCTTGCCATTTTCACTGCTTTCCTCTTTTAATCCATCACCCATTCCTCCATCTGTCTCCAGTTTTTCTGGTTCTTCTACTTCTGCCTCAGTTCTTCCATCAACAGCATCATTTTCTGATGGTTCGGTTGTCTGTTGTGTTTTTTTAAGGTCAAGAACTTCATCAGGAAGATTATTAGAAGGCATCTCTGTAGTTAAGGTTTTGTTTATATATACAGCAGGAGGAGAATTGCAAGTTTTCAAAGGACAGGCCAAATCAAGGTATTCATATATAGAATTTCCCTCATTCCTTTCAGATTTTTTAGGTGCTGGTGTTTCCAAACACAATGCTACAACCAGTGTGTTCATTGGGTGTGCTGTGTCTTTGTTTATAATAGCAGGTGTTTGGAGGGATTTCCAAAATGTTTGGTCATTGTTCCCTGGATCATCAGACTGAATCATCATATTTTCCTCATCAGCGTCAGTGTCCTCCTTGGTAAGATCTAGTGTTTCCTTTTCAGAGGAATCAGTTGGTAACTCTGTTTGTGGTGGTGTGCTTAAGTGGTTTGAGTTCTGAGCTTCCTCCTTGTCAGTTTCTACTTTAGCTTCCTTGTCTTTGGTGTCAGCAGCCTCATTACTTGGAGCATCAACTAGGTCATGTGTTTGCTCCTTCAGTTTGTCAGTGCTTTCACTTTCTTTGCCATCTGAAGGGCAAGTTCCCACAGTTTCCACAGCTGCACTTAAAACTTTTGAGTCCTTATTTCCTTGAACAAGCGGACTGTCACCCCAGAATACAGATTTGCGGCGGGAGCCGCCGGTCAAAAACGAGAGGAGATTTCCTGGAACTGAGAGGCGTCTTGCTCTCTTCTGAGCTTTGTCTGTGGCCTGGGAAGCCCTGCGGGTCACTTTAACCTCAGTTATTGGCTCTAAGTTGGTGGGAGATTGAGGAACAGCATCTGGAACAGAAGTCTTCTGAGGGGTCTCAGGTTCTTTTAGTCCTTCTTCTTCATCTGCTTGTCCCGGTTGTGGCACTATTTGCTCTGACTCTGCGGCAATCATCTCCTTTTCAGAACATTGGAAATCTAACAAAGACTGCAGATGAAAAGATACAGAAAAAGAAGTATTAAGCTACACACTCGGATTATGTTTGTTTGATGTTCACAACAAATGGTGAGTCAAAGACAAATAAAATTATCCATAATTTTAAAATGCAGTTTATTCCTGTGATGCAAAGCTGAATTTTTTAGCATCTAGGCTTCAGTGTCACAAGATCCTGCAGAAATCAATTCTAATATGCTGATTTGCCGCTCAAGAAACATTTCTTATTATTATCAATGTTGAAAACAGTTGTGCTGCTTAATATTTTTGTGGAAACCATGATACATTTACTAGGATTCTTTGATGGATGGAAAGTTCAAAAGAAGGGCATTTGTCTGAAATAGAAATTATATTTGAACATCATGTCATTGACCTATGTATTTACCTCAGCCTCTATGACCTCGGTAACCTCTGCTTTGGCCTCAGCGATGAGTTCTTTAAGGGCTCGTCCGTCTCGTCCCGCATAAGAGAAAGGGTGGGCCATAAGCTGTTGGGCTCCCCAACGAGACTCAGGGTTCTTCTGCAAGGTCCTCCGTAGAAAATCTTGGAAATGTGATGACCTGGTGAGAAAAATCAGGATAAATGTTAAGCCTAAACCTCAGCAGTACTAGAGACGGGATGAAGAAGTGGCGACCCACCATTGACGAGGATTGGAGAGTGTGGGTGGTGGAGATTTGGTGATCTTCAGCAAGACCCTCATGGGGTTGAGAGAATGATGAGGAGGCTCCATCTCAGCAGCCTCAATTAAAGTAATGCCCAATGACCAGATGTCAGCTTTAGTCGTGTAGGGATTGTCCTTTGACGTTTCACACATTATCACCTCAGGCGCCATCCTTTAAAGACAAAATATTTTGTTCTAACGTTCTTTGGCAGGAGGGTTGTTTTCAGTAAAGGAATCACCATTAATGTAATTTAATTGTGTTTCTTTTTATGAAGTGTCTATTTACACTAAGTACAAATAGTCTGGCTTGTTGGCAGAGGCTATTTACACTAGCTCCACCCACAAATGTGTTAAAAAATGGCTAATAAACATTAGTTTCAGTGGTGTAGACGGTAAAGCGTGTGGAAAGTAGTGTTTTTGCTGCGTTCGAATCCGCCTTTTACCAAACTTTTTTCCCTCATTTTCAAATCTCAAATCACATTGGAAAGGCATTTATTTTCAATAGATATTAAGGAAATAATCAAAAAGTTGAAAATAAAGTATCAGGTAGGGTTAGGTGTAGGGAGGGTTTTATTGTCCCAATAAGGTGGCATCCATTAAATAATTTGAAATAAAATTATAATTTACACTCATACGTTATTACTGCATACTGTTTTATAATGTACTATAATACTGAGGTGCAGATAATTGCAACTATCTGCAATAAGTAGTATAAATAGTGGAAAATCCTGCTATTTTAACAGTGTTAATAGAATCTGTCGCTATCTGCACTTAGTGTAAATAGCGCATTGTTAAAAATACTGCTATTTTCACTTAGTGTAAATACAATCCATTGCTAAGAATATATGCTATTTTCACTTAGGCATTTCACATGCCTCTTTTGCTATTTACACTGCAAATAGCCTCTGCCTTCTTTTTATGACGTCCAATAGGTTAGACTTTGCTTTAAAGGAAGAGTTTACCCAAAATGTTGATATGTATGACTTGTATGAAATAACATAAAGGTGACAGAAAGAGGATTTGACCAAACGTAAGGGGTCTCACCAGTATGGAGTTCCAATGAAAGTTGACCGTTTTTGGAGGGTATTGTCATTTTGTGCAGACACACCAAAGTCAGCTATATGAAAAAGAATATGAATAAATACAGCACAGACTGTATTCAGAGTGTATTTAGGCCTAGAAAATGTGAGAGAACAGGATATCTGTACCTAGTTTAACCTGTCCATCCATTGTGAGCAGAATGTTGCCCGCCTTCAGGTCTCTGTGTATAATGTGATGCTGGTGCAGGTAAGACAGAGCCTGCAGAGACTGACAGCACACCTCACTGATCTGCTGCTCTGTAAGGCCACGCTCCAGTTCTGAAACACACACGGTATGGATAAAGTATGATAATGCCACACAGATACTACCGTAAATGATTAGTGAAGTGTCAATTCTGTTCCACACCCACCCAACATGATATCATCCAGAGCGCCTCCAGGACAGTACTCGATCAGGATCTAAAAAGACAGCATACAGAGACTCTAAGGAAAGCAAAAAACTTTTAAATCTGTTAAATCAAGGGTAAAACAATATATACAAAGGCCATTTGAAAAGTAGCAGAAATTTGAACAAGTGTTTCCAAAAGAGTTTTATTCAATATTTATAACAAAATGGAAAAATTGGAAAAATTGTACTTATTGTAATTTTTGTTTTTTTATCTACTCTTGGCACATAAAAGTAGTTTGGAAAGAAATAAAGAAAAAAAAAAAACACCTATTAAGAGATGTTCCTTACCCACAACCAGCCCTCAAAGAAGATTGCATCCAGCAACGAGATGATGTTTGCATGTCGACAGGATGCTAGGATGTCGATCTCAGTGATGAAGTCATCCAGCTGCTCTTCACTGCGCACTTCTATCACTTTAACAGCTGCCAGAACCCCCGTAGTCTGATTGTGTGCCTGAGATCAACAGTATATATTGTTACACTTGCTTTTGTCATTTCTAATAAAAGTGCAAGGGAGTAATCAGAAGATGTAAAAGCCTGGAAGTAGAACTAAACAGCTGTACAGCTGCAGGCCATGACGCAAAGACATGCACACTGCAAAGATGCTGAAAGTTGTAAAGTTGCAAGGTGCGAATCGTTTTCAGAAATGGATGCAGAAAGAAAAGTCGATTTTTTTATGGGCTTGAAATCGCTAACAGGAAACCATCTTTGATCTTTCGCATCTTGGTTTAACAGGAAGTTGCCTAACCACAATGTAGCCCTAAACCCCCGTTTTCTGTTACCTTAGAAAACTATATATATAAATATGTGCATAAATATGTTTTTCATATAGCCTTGTCCTGTAAGTTCTGTATGTGTTACAAAATATTATTACTTACCTACAAGGCCCTTAATGGTTTAGCTCCTGCGTACCTAACTAGTCTTCTACCACGCTACAACCCATCACGCTCCCTAAGGTTGTAAAACTCTGGATTTTGGTAGTATCTAGGATAGCAAAGTCCACTAAAGGAGGTAGAGCTTTTTCACATTTGGCTCCCAAATTTTGGAAGAGCCTTCCTGATAACGTTCGGGGTTCAGACACATTATTATTCCTTAGCTTGGGTTGAACAAATAATTTTTGCTTGGTTGGAACAGCAGCTACGCTAATTATGTCTTTTTTTGTTTCTCTGTTTACTCCACAGGATTGACATCCCTTGGTAACTAGGAATTACACAAGCTTCAGTCTGGATCCAGCCCTTACAAAGACCTGAGATGACCGAACACCTGAGAAGAGATGATACAAACCCCTCAGAGGACTTCAGATGATGCCAACCCTGAAACAACATAAACTACCCTTATAAGTGACCCTCTAGAGTGAAGGGAGCTCAGCTAACTCAACCATAAGAACTCACGGAGCTCCAGGGAATGGAGGACTCGACTCTCAAAAATAACAGGGGAACTCAGACGCTCACGAGTCTAGAGTGAGGGGATCACTGCTAAGCTCATATATAAGAACAGTCTAATAGGGAGGAAAGATGGTCTAACGACTATATTATAGCTCTGGAGTCCTTGGTTCTCAGATCGAGAAGAGAACTCACATGCTCCATCTAGAAGCGGCAGGCTCAAGAAAAATCCTCCCATAGTAACGAGAGCACTAAGCTTGACCATAAGAAGCATCTGTCTACAGAGCCCTGACAGTGGACTCCTTCGATAACCTCCAACAGCTCAGCGTACGCAGGGCTGGAGGGCTGAGAGGACTCAGTCTCAACATATTTGTCCGCATCAACAATCTCCTGCTCTTCCTGGCCAGAAGCCAACAGAGCACTAGACGCTGGATCAGAGGATGTAAGAGAACTTGCATCCTCATCCAGCAGCTCACTCTTGTCCACAGCCGACAAGCGTGAAAAAGCCTATGATATCACTATTGCGTCCTCTAACGGTCGCTATGGGGAGCACCATGACCTATGTCTGATGCATCTAACTTAGAAAAAAAAAATACTGTAAACAACAGCATTCTTTCTCATGTGATATTTCTATATTTATGCATAGATATTTCTTAATTATATGTAGATTTATACCTAAAAATGTCAATGGAATCAAACCGCTTTGACAAAAGTTACTCTTTTTAAATTGCGAATCATTCTGTATTCGTTCTATTCATCTTTGATTCATTGTTTTAATTTAGCATGAGCATGAAATGTGGAAAGAGGTAGGTTGAGCAAGATATAGCTGACATGCCAGTCTGAAGAAGGAGGGATTTCCTTGAAATGATTAGATTAGATCAGGCTATGCCACTTTAAAGGCCTAGACTTGTTTTATTATTTTTAAAACATTCACTGCTTTTAAGTAATTTTAAATTCCTTAAAACCCATAAAAATAGATTGCCTTAAATGACCTGAGAGATTATATTTCATATTATTATATATTATATTATGCATTACAAGTGTGTTCTGTTATTTTGCATTTAACAGAGAACTGAACCTCATCATGATTTAAATCCCTTACCTTATACACCTTCCCAAATGCTCCATCTCCCAGTTCTCCCAGAGTCTCCCACGTCTGGTGTGGATCCACATCCCTCTTCAAGTTTTCATAGTGCCGAATACGCTTTTTCTCCACACCCAACCGAAAGATACGCATCAGGAGGGAGGTCATGGCTCCCTCCCTTTAAATTCACCCCAACACCTTAAGAAATCCCAGTCCCTTCAGTTAATCAGCGGCCCTCAGTGTCTCATTCCACAATTAAAACCCCTGCCCAAACTAAAAACAACACAAAAGACAACAGTTTGAATCTCTAAAAGGCAAAGATGCATTTGATTGTCACGTCGCTCCTCATGCACACCTCAGAGCACAACAGGAAGCTGCAAGTAGCAACCACATCCTTCAAAAATATGTCACAATAATGTGTAGGACGCACACTTCGTCTGTAGAGATGTATTTAGTTTGTGGTGTGTTTTACAGCATCCAGTCATAATGCCATCATTTGTGTAAGAGAGCGTAATGATTTAGATACAGATATGAATGTTTGGTTTCAGGGTGAATATATTGTGTTCAGGTTTACATAAAAGCAGGTTGCTCTGTGCAGTAAGATGTACTGTGTGCACATGGCCCCGTTCTTACTCATGTGTGTGTTTAAGTGCTTAAGTGTTTTAGGGGATCCCAAAATTGTACATATTGTACACTACTAGCTTAAAATCACCCATCAGTTATCAGTTTTTGTGAAATTGACACCATGGGTCTTGAAACAAGCAATCAATAAGATATTCCACTGTTTGCTCTGTTTACTGGCGTATGTAGGATGATCTGAAAGATGTAGTCCTATACTTTAACCACTAGATGTCGCTTTGGTTCCACTTTCACATATTTAATCTTGGAAACTCTGACATGAAATAATGATCAGATTAATTTTTTTATTTGTATTTTTTTTTTTTAAATTTGCATGTTTTGTTTTTTGTTTCAATACATCATGCTCATATAGTATGGTATATAAGAATATGGAGCTCATATTCAAAGAGGAAAAAACACCTCAGTGTTCTTCAGAGACCCAAACTGAAAAAAAAAAAAAAAAAAATTCTGGTGCAGATGTTGTTATTTATATGGCCAAAAGATAAGATGAAATGCTGATGGTTTGTAATGTGAATCGATGAGATCTTTATAACAATGCTTGTAAGTATCAGTTGTCATATCTCCTAATAATAATGTCTTAGTAAGATGATATTTAAATAATATCTGTAGTTTTTATTGTGGGGAGTGACATGTATAATGTAATGAAATACAATGATGATTGAGAGATTAACTAAATAAATGTTCCTCAAAAGCCTGTGCATCATATTTGATACATATGTTTTAACATTATTTTTTAAAAAGAACACTAATTTGTAAGACTAATCTAAGTTAAGGCATCTAGCCACATAAATAACAAAAATGGCCAGATTTGTTTTTGTTTTTTGTTTTTTTCACTTAAGATCTATGTATTATATTGCATTACATAACAAGATATTAAATAAATGTTAGGAGCAATTAAATGCTACTAGAGCTTACTCGTCCATGGCTTCACAGCTGATCTTGTTTCAGAATGCATCCAACTCAACATTTTGAAAATAAATGCAATGCAATCAATGGCATGAACTCCAATAGACAAAAAAATGTTGAAAAAACAGCTACATTTTCCACTGTTATGTCATCCATTTATTTGTCACGTCCTCAGTATAGAAGCGATAGGAATGGTTGTGGGAAATTATCTTAAAAGTCACTTAAACATGTTCACCCTCAGAATGATCAAAGCCCAGTCAGGTGTTTATGGGCGACTTTAAAGAAGCTGAGGAGTCTTATGATCAGCCCCATTTTACTGTACCAGCATGAGCAGTGTTAATGCTCCACTGAACTAATCTGAGGAATGAGAACTTGGATGACATTCCTGCTAATCAGCTTGTTTAAATAGAGTCAAACTAAAAACAGAGACATCTCCAATCAACCACTGAACAGCATTCCAGAGGAATCACAGGCTGTGCACAAGTATCAATTAATTGCAAATATGAGTGAATTTGACCCGTTAAATTCTGTCAATTTTGGAAAGAAAAAACATTTTATTTGCTCACATTACACTAAATAAATGGGGATAATGATTGGGATGTGTAATACAAAGACATATGAGCATTGAGCACCTTTTTGACTGTACAGTGGTAAAAGATGGTACGCTGTTTAACACAATGAGAGGCCGTTTCAAACTCAATTTTCAATTTAACTCAACTAATCAACATGAAAAAAAGTGCACCAGAACAGAATGGGACAGGACAGTTTAAAGACGCAACAAATTCAATTAAGTTTACAGTTGAGTTAAAGGCAGGCTACGGGATAAACACAGCAAACATTTGGGGGATTCAATGCTTTTTAACTTAAATCTTTACAGTACTGCCTGCCATACTATATTGTTTTCCCTCCCAGTGGTTTATCCAGTGCAGCATGAAATGCAATAACATTTGTCTTTAGGGGAATTTTGAATATTTTTAACCATAAGTGAAACGTTAACTTTACGACTCCATTTAGATTTTCTGCCAAGGTAATATTTCAACGCATGATTAAAAAGGGGGACACGGTATAGTATAAACAAATTAAATACATAGATTATGAGAAAAAAAATTTTGTGCCAAACTGCAGTCTGCCATAGGCATGCCTGGTGTAATCACTACACCACTAACCTCCTGAGGGAGTGAACGTATTACGTAAAATTCCCTTAGAAACGGGAATTTGAAATTTTCAAATAAAAAAATACCCACATGCTTGGCCATTGAGAATTCATCTGCCAAACTAAATCCAGAATGCAAGCATATGCATTCCTCATATTAAAATATGACTTCTTTCACCTTCTAGCCCACACATTTGGCACAGCCGACTGTATAAAGCAGAAGCACTTACATAATATGTCGGTATTGTACAATTTATTTACACATTTACACAAAGTTCAGCATAGAGTGGCAGGTCTTGTGAGTTCCTGGTTTTTGATGTTTTTTCATTGCAAATTTAAATTATTCGTCAAATCTTGAGGGGGATGGGAGATGTTAACATGTCGGATGTCAAGCTGGAGTGATGTCTAAATTCTAACAAACAATTTTCCTTTTTGAAGACCAGATGTCGATGGAGGATGTGATGTGGCTAGTCCATCTTGTCTGTATGAAAGGTGTGAGACGGCAAGGCCTCTGAAATCCTGGATTGTGAGAGAGACGCTTCCTCGGCAGAAGCAGCAGCGGTGGAAGAAGCCAAACTCGAACCTCCACCCTCTTCTCCAACAGAATGAGGAAACATGGAGTGCCTCTCACATCCCATTCGCAGTCATCTTGGCCTTCTGTGACAGCTCTGCCTCTTTAGCCTGATGCAACAGAACAGGTAGAGGTGAGTGTTAAAATCCAGCAGTTTCTAGACAATGGTAGCAGTTTTACATCAATGTAGAAGATACAGACACAAAATAAACAACAGTTATAGTTAAATCTACATTTACATATGCCCTGACACACATTTATTTATATATTTATCTTGTGTGACACACTTACATGTATTAACTGAGCTTCGGGTGATGGCATGTCTAGCCCTCTGGGTTTCTCCAACAATTCCTCAGACTAAAATACACAAAGAGTTAAAGGGATCATATGATGCTGCTAAAAAGAACATTATTTTGTGTATTTGGTGTAATGCAATGTGTTTATGTGGTTTAAGGTAAAAAAAAATAAATAAATAAATTATTGTTGCTCCTCTATGCCCCGCCTTTCTGAAACGCAATGATTTTTACAAAACTCATCATTCTGAAGAACGAGGTGTGCTCTGATTGGCCAGCTATCCAGTGCGTTGTGATTGGCTGAATACCTCAAGCGTGTGATGGAAATGTTACGCCCCTTACCATACTGTGATGCCGTGTCCCATGACGAGACAAAACCAATAAAACCAATTACAACCGAGGCATTTGTTGCATCCAGTGGGAACATAATTACGGATTATAATGACTTATACTGTCTTTTTACGTGTCGTGTTGCATATCGCGCCGCATAAACATAAAACCATTTCTCTGCATTTGTGATAGGAAAAAAAACGACAAACAACAAGCTCAAGCTACACTGCTCAAAACTTGTGTTGAATCATCAGTGGCAAATTCTTTAAATATGAAAACATACTTACAGGCTGTGAGACAGAACAGCCGGCATTGAAGGTTCAGGAAACAGTCCTCTGTTAAATGTGTTGCACACACATGAATGAATATTTGGGTTGGACTGTTCTGGAACAGTGTTGTAAATACAACTTAACCACTGATTTCTAGTTGTGTCCTCTTTTGGAAGGCCAAACAAAGTAGATTCGCTTTCACAACGAATCACACAGCATCTCCACAACATGGCGGCGGGGCAACAGAGAGAATAAAAGTTACGCCTTCTTTCTTTGCGTGAACATTTGGGCGGCATTATGTAAATCTTCCCACACAGTGACGTAGACATGTGGGAGCGTGTTTATACGAGGCGTTTTATAAAGATGTGGATGAGATTTAACTTTTATAAAGAATATCTCTTTGGGTATGAGACTTTAGTCTTTGCAACTTTAGGGATCTTATCTATGCACGAACAGCTTGTAACACTCCAAAGAGAAAGGAAAACTTGAAATTGCATCATATGACCCCTTTAACAATATCTTGAATAAAAACTCTTTCTAACCATTTCTTGCTATACAATGACTAATAACCTGGAGTGCACTTGAACATGCATTGATTGGTGATATTATAATAACATTTCTACCTTTCTGTCTTTGATGACCGGAGCAGAATCCACCAGCATCTCCACTGAGGAGGACAGCGGATTCCCTTTAGCTGTGGTTTCGGCCTCCACAGGAGGAGTGGCTTTCTGTGACACAGATATAAAGAAGGTCATGACATATGAAACCGTAACAACCATTAACAGAACAGTGATAACCTATCAGCTGTCACTTAGGCAGTGACGTGCCAGTCTGCATTTCTGCCTGATTAAGGTCTAGACATCAACTGGTTAAGGTTTCAAAGGTCAAAGGTAATCTGTTGCCAAGCACTGAGGCAAGTTTTCAAGCAGAAAGTAAACAGAGCTGACAAAGTTTGGTTTAATTTATAAAGCCTATGTGCCTATTAGGTAAATACATCAATATTTACAACCTGTTGCTGAAATGTATTATGTAAGCATGCTCTTTGGATATTTACAGAATGCATACTGAATTTTTTTACATACATAATTTTGGTGTTTGAAACCAGTTTAACATTATGTGAAACAGATAAGCTGGATATATTTGGTATATTTTGGATAATCTGCGGAGATAGAAGTGGCGATATATATGATACATTGGTAACTGGAGTATCATAGAGTTTACTCGTATTTACTCAAAGTTAATCTTCAACAAACTAATGATTTAACAACACTGTAAATGTAATCTTTAGTCAAACCTTAAAATGAGCATCCATTTTTAATACTCCACATTATAATGTTGTGATGCCAAATTCACTTGTAACATTTAGAGGACTGGTTTTAATCTGTAGTATTTTATTATTCATTTATTTAGACAAACTAGAATAGAATTTAATTATCACCTCCAGTTTGGGCACCGGTGGGATGACTGGAGTTTTAGGAGCGAGGTCCGTCAGATACATTGCACGGGAAAGCAGCAACAAGGACGGTGGCACATTCTCTTTCAAGTGCAGGTCCAGCCACTGAGTAAGAAAGAACACGAATTACAATTAACAATTCATCAATGACTCAAAGCATCCAGTGACACATACAGATATGTCAACATGGGGTGGGGGGTGGGCAGCATTAAGGTGCCAATACCACCCCGTGACAATTGGAAAATGCTCAGTGGGCACAAGCATTACACAAGCAGGTAAATATAAGAGGACTGTTTAAAGCAGGGGTGTCCAAACTCAGTCCAGGAGGCCCACTGTCCTGCAGAGTTTAACTCCAACTTCCCTTAGCACAAGTTTCTAGCATGCCTAGTGTGACGGATCGGCTGCCTCCCCCCAATTATCATCATCACCCCGTCTCTTAATGGGCGCCCTGCACCAGGTTCCCGACAGGAGTGGGTGTGTGAGAGAGGAGAGGTGCAGAAACAACAAGGGCTGGTGGAGTGTGATGAGGCACATCTAAATTGAATGAAGCCTTATCACCGTCGCTGTTAAATGGGTGTTTTATTGAGGTGTGTTTGAGAGCTGGTGTCCTCGCGGGTCCAGGAAATGCGGTCCAGAATGGAAACGCACCTTTGACGCTGCCGATGGGCTAGGATGCCAGGCCAATTGTCCCCTCAAGCGCTGCGGGCCAGGGAAGATGAGCCACTGTGAGGAAGCCACCGCCCCTAGCGCACCAGACCACAGAGAGGAGCGAGTGTGACCGCTTGACTCCACCCCTTCCCTGGACCACTCCTTTCCAAACACTCCCCTTCCTTCACGATTCCCCAGAACAACAAGGACAATAAATGCTCTGTTTATTCAGGACATTTTATTCCCCATTTCGGACATTTTATATCTATTTTCTGTTAAATCGTTTGCTCCTCCCACCACACTAGTAAGACATTGATTAGCTGATTCAGGTGTGTTTAATTAGGGTTGGAGCTGATCTCTGCAGGACAGTGGCCCTACAGGACCGAGTTTGGAGACCCATGGTTTAAAGTCTGTTGTATGTGTTTCACTTTTATTTTTCTACAGTCTTTGGGTGGCAAACAGTCATAAATATCCTCCAATTGGCAGTTTTACAACCTAGTCGGGCTGGTTTGTGCACACACACCTGCTGCAGCTGCTGTCGGAGCTGATCTGTGGTCAGACCCAAAGATCTCATGCCGCGACTCCTGCAGGCGGACTGGAGCTCGGCTACATTCATCGTGGCCACACCCTCCTTGGCGATCATCTACAGAGACACATGAAAACAAAAATCAAGATTATCCAACATCTGAGATCATCTCCTTAACATATCAAACCAAGAAAATTACTTAAAAAAAAAAAAAAATCAATACATGTTTTTAATAATAAGTTGAACTTATCTTAACTTAGAATGCGTGTCATAAACAAGATGCAAGAGCAATGCTCAAAGATGTCTGTTTAGAGCATGTTTGCATATAAAAATAATGGAAAAGTAGCTTATGTGTTCTGTGTAGACAATTTTAAGATGTATGGTTTAGTCACCCAGAAATCTTGAGGTCACAGCAACATGTCAAGTCATTAATTCAGCTGTAAAACTAATTTAGAGGGTCGGTAGCAGTTGTCTGGTTTGCCTCACCTCATCATCTGCCTTGATGGTGCGCAGCTGCATCATCAGCTGGAAACGCAGCAGGTTATTGGTGCCGATAGGCTGCAGCTCCAGCAGTTTACACAAGGCCACCAGCTGCGGCCGCTCCAGATGCTCCAGCGTCAGCTCATCCTCAAAGAACTTGGAGAACTTCACAATGTCTTTAGTGCTGGGCTGTTCACCGGTGTGCCTCACCTATAACAGACAAGCGTCAGTCACATCCAGAACAATTTTTACTATACACGATATGGAAAAATGGATTCGATTATCGAACTCACCTGCTGCACATAAGTCGAGAACCTCTGAGTCTCGTCTCCAACAGCTGCTTTATTCCTCCTGGCCATCTCAGCGATGGTCTCCTGTAAGAACTTAGCCAGCTCCAGTTTAGCACCAAGTCCCTTCCTCTGTTTTTCCTCCTGTGAGAGTAAAAGAAACAAATTACTCAACAACTGTGAAAAACTTCATGCAAGTTATTACTCCAATTCATCAGATTTATTTCGCCTGTGTTTCATAATACAGGACAAACTAATTAGGTTGAACTCATTATCAAATTATGCAATTTTTTTTAAAACCTAAGCTTATAATACCTTCTTGGACTCTGTCTCAAATGTGGAAGGCAACATTTCTGGAAAGAGTTTGAGGAATACAGGGAGCAGAAACTCCATGAAGGGAACGATGACAAAGATTATGAAGGGCACAAGCCGGAACAAGTCGGCACACGTCCGCATCAGCTGTGGAGACAATGAATAAGACAGGTCTTGTTTGTCCGCAGTCAAACACAAAAGCAACATAGGTTAGTGAGAGTGACACTTCTGGCCTAATCCAGCTGTACTTTCACTGAGGTGTTAAGCTTTTTGGTTATGCAATCTTATTTGAGTCATATTACATTATAAATCCTTGACCAAGCACTGGTTTGTTTGATAACAGGATTATCAAACATAATTACCTTTTCATAAAACTCAAATCCTGTATGTACATTAATAACTTACAACATTTTAGTCTGTCAAACTACTTACTGTATCTTCTTACATAAAGATGTTTTGAGACTATACATAAGAAAAATACCAAGGTATTACCATTCTTTTGGACATGGCACCATGGTACTACTACTGTATAGTAATATATGTATGTAGTAATATATAGTACTACTATAGTAAATACTATGGTAATATAAAAAATTATATCATGGAGATGAAATACGACAAATTGGATGGATTGCTACTACAGGTATTTAAATGAACCTGGAGTACCATGTGAAAACATTCTGATTATGATAATGATATCTCTCTATATCAAAGCAGCATAGAGTTAATATCTAATACAATCACTCTACCATGGTAAACCCAAAGTAACATAAAGCACCTCTTAAAAAACATCTCCAAGATTTCCAAATCTTTTAGACCCAAACATACCCTCCTCCGCTCCCTCCGGGTGAGCTGCTGCCCGTGCAGTAACCTCCAGACCATCCTGCCCGCGATTTTGGTGTCGATGCCCAGAAGGCGGAAGCCATGATAGTAATGCTTGATCTCATCCAGGACTCTCTGTCCCACGGACTTCCTTGGCACTGCTGGTGGTGGTTGAGTGCCAGAGGCGACAGGGACAGGCTCACCCTTGATGGGTTCAGAACCAGCAGCAGTGTCCTTCACCTCTTGAAGCCAAGCACAAGAACTGTGGAGGGGACGTGTAGCTACGCAACCAGGGCGGATGTAGCTGGATGTGTAACAGGGGTACAGCGGCCTGGGACACCTGGCCGTGACGGCAGGCCGGCTGAGGAACTCCGAATGGTAGCATTTGCACGCGGTCGACGGGAGTGAAGCACAAGCGTGTCTTTTAGAAAGCATGTAGGATCCCCTGAAAGAAAATCAGAACTTTCAACTCCAATAAAGAGAGTATTTACAACATTATAACCACAAAGTAAAATATTTAAGAGATGTTCAAATTTCTGTGCTCTTGATTACAACAGAAATTAATTTAAATTCATCCCTCAGTTTGTAAAAAACAAGCAAAACTGTTCACAGTAATGGCCGATTGAACCCCAAGATTTTATTATATATATATATATATATATATATATGTATATATATGTTAGCATGAAATTAGTGCGATTTCAATCCTATCACAATCATATAAAGCCTGTAAGACCAGTGACTTTATAATAACGTGCAAAAGGATACAAAGGGATTATTTACATCAGGAATTGCATTAAATGAATCAGCCTAGAAAAGTATTAAGCATCACTAAAAGGACAATTTAGCCAACTTTACATCTTAAATATATTTTGAATGCAAGAATGAATGTGCTTTAACAAGGTTTTTTAAAACCTCCATGATGTAATGATATTTGGGGAACACAGCAAAATATAATTATAAAATAATGTTAGTATTTTATCGAAGAAGAATATTTTAAAATAACAGTGCAATTGGAATTGGATAAAATTGTTCATTTTTACACCAGTAACTTGGATGATGATGGCCTCACCTGGATCTTGTTACGGCAAGAAGCACCTGTGAGCTGAAAACTGCCATTCTGTGACTTAAAATCGTGTGTCCTGTAAAGAGAGAGAGAGAAAAAAGCTACATTTTAATTACATCTACAGTAATGGTGGTACTTACTGCGAATTCAGTAAGTAACAAAAATAAAAATAAAAAACGAATAATGTGATATCACAACAGGGGTTTTAATTGTCCCAATATCAATAAATGTACATAGATTCACAAACAAACGCATATCCACAAATAAGTATAAGGCGTTTGTGTCCAAATACTAATAAAGTTAGATTTGCTAAAGTATTTATGAAGAATATGTCCTTTTATGTTTTGTACATACGTGCAATTTTTGTTGAACCTGCATTTGTTATACTGCAACAATAATAATCTCATACGTCACGCTCGTGCTCAGATGCGGCAGGTCGCGAGCACTGCACATAAATACCGGCTCACGTGTTTGTCTTTCTTTATCTGCTAAAACAGAACACAACCACGAAGACCGGTCAAAATCACAGGCCATATTTAAAATACAAGGAACGTTTCATTTCACACGAAAGTCTGACTCAAATTACAACGGCAATTTATAAAAACGTTATTTATAATAACGTATTGCGACACTGCTAGTATTAAAGTAACGTTACCATTACTGTGTGCGTACGTCAACATGAACTACAGTATCCTCTTCCATATTATAATTCCTCGAGAGTTTTGACATTTTAAACGTCTAAACTGTTAAAATAAGAAAATTGGTGCGAGTAACGTAACATGAAAACAGTGAAGTTTAATGACAGGCGCTGAAGGCCACAGCGGAGGCCGCAGATACACGATCAACGTTTCAAAACACAGCGCATTCAATACCAGCTCAACTAATACAGAGGCTTAGCTGATCTATTGACAAAGTCGACACAACATAGATCACTTTTAGAGAAAATCGACCGGACAGTTATTTTGTTTTATATTCGTTAATGCACAACTAACAGCGAGCGGCGGCTCAACGGCTGAGAGACAACAGACGGAAGAGAAAGGATCGAGATGGTTTGAAGTAGATATCAAGCGTTTAACAGCTCGAAACACGATTAAACGACTACCAACCTGTCGAAAAAGCTCCGTGTCGTGCGGTGTGATGGCTAGACTGTAAGCATTGGGTATGGTGTCAGATCGGATGACGGTGGAGAAAAGTGCTCGGCTCGACAGCGCTCCTCCTGCAGCTGAGGGTCAGATTTCCTCGCAGGCGATGGTACGTTACGTGTGAAAAACGGACCTTTTGCGGGATGAGATGCTCCATTCACGATGGTATGTCACTCCTTCAGTTTAAATCTAAATGGGCATATAAATTAATACATCCGTTCTGATGTACTGTTGTGTTCGGATTTTAAACCGGACTGTCACGTTGCCTCTGGTGCCCCAGACAAGCCAACCGTAGTCCGATGCGAGAAGGCAAGGCGTGATTGACAGCAACATACACCAATGGGCGAACTGTACGCACTAGTGACGCTGGCCAATCCGCTGGACGGGGCGGACAATGGTACTTCCCATTGACCTCATCCGTAATGACGAGGGTTGATGACCGTCCATATCTGCTGATCTCAGTTCAGCTGTAGTAGCTTAGTGTTGTCATGGTAACGGTCAAGTTTACAGTCCCGAGAACAGTGACGGAATAGCAAGGCGTTTCATATGGTTGATATTTGTGCAGACGATGGCGCTATTATTCAGTTTAACTTTGGAAGGAACTGTCATAAGTGGTCCGCAGGTCCGCATGCGCGCGCAAAATAAAAAATGCGCTGTATAAATAAGTTCTGACAGCGCATTTGTGTAAGTTACTGACATGGATGACGGCTGTTAATGCACAATTACCATTTTAGATCAACAAACTGTACTGTTTAAGATTTTTATTCAAATTGAAAGCATAAATCTAGGCTACCTGATGCCGTTTTCAAAGCACAATGCAAACCTGTTACATTTAATTCACTGACGCTCTTCAGCGCTAAACCCAAGAATCGCATATACTTACATTCCGGCAACCCGCCAAAATAAAAGCCTGCTGATTTAAAGGTTGAAAATTATGAAATTAAAAAAAAGAAGAGGTAAATAATAACATTTTATTTTTAAGTTTACTATGAAATAATTGTATTTGTATTTTATACTCCCTTTTTATTTTAAAATATAAAAGTATCATCACACTTTATTATTTTGTTTATTATTTTATTTTAAAAAACTTAACTAAATAAAGTACAGTAATATTATCACTATTATTAATGTAAATACTTATAGTTATATTTAATGGGTCACACAATGTTCAGTGTGAGGACCAAACCAAATCTCCAGGCTGAACATAGTACCATAATAACAATGTTTTGTTCTTATTTTCATGTTTACTAACATATAATGTGTATGAAACCCCTAGAATAATAAAAATAAAACTGCTGTAAAGTTACACTTGTAATTATTATTTCTCCACCCCACATTTATATATTAAATTTACTATATTTATGTATTTTTGTTGTTGTTTATTTGTTTGTTTGTTTGTTTGTTTTTCGCCAACACGCTGCAAAGTTTCTGGAATGACATCCTCATTCACACTTGAAAGAGCAATAAACGAAACAAAAAATATACATGAAAATGTATGTGCTTTGAGGCTAGAGCACACTCACTAATTTCTGAAACAACAGAAGTATTTAACTGTGGAACAGGGCCTGGATAAAACCGTGTTTGAGCAGTTTTCATTATTAGGCGATCGCACAGAGTTTTATGTGGCAGTAGACTATGTTCAAAGTCGGAAAATTGTGTAGAATATGTGTTAATTTCCTTCGTGAAAATCTCTATACAGTGAAAGTACACAGTAATGCACACAGGCTTCATCGAATCGCATTGTAGCTGTTGATTTAATATATGTATATATATATATATATATATATATATATATATATATATATATATATATATATATATATATATATATAAGCAATAATATTGTTGTAATTATGTTAACTACTCGTCCCAACATGCCCCTCACATCATGCAGCACAGCCAATGGGGGGGATTTTATTTTGGCGCTGAGACAGGGCTTTTGTTACAGCTAGAGGGAGGGAGACGACTATAATCAAATATATGGGAGCCAAATTTCCCTGGGTCTGCAGGAGCATCCCGCAAAAAAAAAAAAAAAAACCCGGGGCCTCTCCCGATTCCACAGCCACACATCCTAACATGGGGATCGACATACGACTGATGTAGCCCCATTTCTTTTCCGAACAACGGATTAGATCTAAGAGCCGTGGAGTCATAGGTCTTTGTGTTGATATATTTATGTTAACTGCAGCAGGAATCCAGTTTATTTGGTGTATTTGTTTAGAATGGAACACGCTGAAGGTACAGACGCTTTTATTCTACCGTTGGTTCGATGCTTCGTTTCATAATATCGCGCAGAATCCAAACAAGCGCTGCACGTATTTCAGGTTTTGATAACAACAAAGCAGTGGTTTTCATCACACCTTTTCCTGGTGGAAATGTAATCTGGCCAATTTTATTTAAAGGGGCACGGGCAGCCATGTTGACATGTTCGCATTCACTTCTTCAGTTTGTAAGGTTCTCCGCGTGATTCAATTTACCAAGAAACATACAATTTAGAAAAAAAAATGCCTCTTTGGAAAATTCCCTGGTGATTAACCATAGAAGTGCGTGTGCTGGTGTTTTCCCCATGCACACACATTAGCACATCCGCTAACGCCGCCTTTCGTGTAATACAGCGACATTACACGGGTCCGCTTTACAAGGCTGTTGGGAAAACAGGATCTGTTTTTAACTTCACCAGAGCGTCATTTTATTTATTCGTAGCCCATATAACATTTTTATTAAGTCGTAGGTGTTTACACGTGACAATATGATTATATCGGGTCTGTTTTGTTATCTAGGAAAGGCTAGCAGGCTAACGTTAGCCAGCTGCTGGTCTGCAGGTTTGTTTCTTTGACATGAAACGATGTTTCAGTTAATTTTTTTTTTTTTAGAAGCAGTCGTTTATTGTTCTGTGGCGTTGAGTGATGTGGTTCATGTGCTAGATGAAATCCTTTAACGGCTCGTTTTAAATCATTTCTTTCTGGACAGGCAAAAATAAACACTGCTCTGATGGCAAATACTTCTTTTCTTGATAATCTGGCATAGCCATACTTATTAAAGGGATAGAAACTCAAAATTCAAAAGATTATTTAATAAAATAAAGGGAAAAGCATGCATCGTTGTCAAATATAAGAAGAAGAGGGGATGTTAAATTAGGAAAATGGCATTGGACATGTTTGATTCTGGCTAAATATGCGATCCAACAAGGCTAAGAAATTTCAATCCAAATTTTGCATGAAGTTTCCTCTCAAGAGTCAGGGAAAGTGGGCATAACTTGGAGTGGAGTAAACTTTATTTGTCCCCTGGGAGGGAGATTCGCAAAAGCAGCCTAATACTCTCACAAACTCATTTGTGCATTGCAATAACCACACATTTGTGAGGCATTTTGTTGATTTTTATACAAATAAGTTTATTACTTATTAAACATTTTTTGCTAAAAGCAATGTTTCACAAATGTGATAAAATGAGGAGGCATTTATTATGTGTCATAAACGCACTCTGTTGTTCCTCGATATCTCAGCAGGCCCTGTAAGAAAAAGGGAAACTTAAGGATGCTGGAGCAGAACAATGGATTTCTCCTTCTCTTTCATGCAAGGGATCATGGGAAACACAATTCAGCAACCCCCTCAGCTTATTGACTCCGCTAACATCAGACAGGAGGATGTCTATGAAGCCATCAGTGACCCAGGAGATGATGGAGGACAGCAGAACTTTGAGTCTCCTTTGGAGTCAGGCTTTTCTTACCCTGCTGAAGACCTCCCAGTCATTACAAACGGCTACCCGACAGGCGTAGGTACCTATGAGCAACAGGCCAAGTTTGCCTTGTACTCTCAGTTCCCCAACGGCTCAGCTAATGGCTACGGAGCTATACGAAACTATGGGGATCACGGATTGTTGCTTGGAGAGGGTACAGTATTGAGACCACCAGTGGTCCAGGAGAAGCCTCCAAGCCACATCTCACCTCCACCTCATCCCCACCATCACCACCACCACCAGCCTCATCATCCTCCTCACCATCACCACCATCAGCACCAACACCATCCACATAACCCACCACTGTTACCTCACCACCATCATCCACCTCCTGCCTCTCACCTAATGCCTCAAGTCTTGCCACCCCCTCCTCCACTGCTCTTGCCCTCCTCACCTCCCCTCCTGTCACCTCAAGAAAGCACCGTCTCTAACCCCATTGTGCAATCCACCACCACTCCCAAAAAGACCAGCTCCCCAGAGATCAAAATAAAGATCATTAAGACCTACCAGAACGGCAGGGAGCTGTTCGAGTCCTCACTGTGCGGCGATCTGCTGCAAGAGTTTCAGGCCGGTGAGCCTTCCAGGAGAAGACACGAGCAGAAGAAGGAAAAGAGGAAAAAGAGAAGCAGCAGACATGGTGCTGGTCAAGAAGAGGAGAGCCAGCAGCCATGCAAAGGCATGGAGGAGCACTCAGGGGTGGTTCACAACTCCGCACAACCCAACGAAGATCATGTTGCATTCAGAGAAGAGCAACCTTCTTTAGCCCTCAAAAGCCCCAAAGCAGAACTGAAGGAACAGAAAGTGAGTTTAATATTCTTGACATGTTTATAGCTAGTCCTTTTCACTTCAGAAGAAACCACTTTCTGGCTGACGAGTTCTGATCTTACAGTTCCTGTTCATCCAAGACCATCTTTTGTTCTTGTTTAGGTTGAAAAGCACTTTCCTTCGGTCATCACTAGCACTGGCTTTTGTCAAGAGTATGAGATCGGTGACTTGGTGTGGGCTAAGGTTGGGACGTATCCTTGGTGGCCGTGCATGGTGTCATCAGACCCTCAGTCAAATGTTCATATACGTCTTAATAAAAGAGGTAATTAATCTATTACAAGTACATATTTTAATGGCTGGAATACTCTACACAACAGAACAGATTTTAAAACTCTAGGCACTAGTTACACACTTTTTGGCTTTGAAAATATTTACAGAGGACAAACTGACCATCATACACAAAATGACTGCGAATTACACACTACCAGACTTTCAAATTATTTAAAACACTTCAAATCCATGCAAAAACTCTTTGCTAGTAGTCCGCCATTCTGGTGGACAAATGAAAACAATACGTGTTCATATGTTCTTGTTAATGTTTGGAATCAATAGTCTGAAAATCTGTCTTCAGTTGCCTAAAATTTGCAGAATGGCTCTGATTTTCGGCAGCTCACCTAGATCGGTGAACAATTTGGGAAAAAGTAGGGTTGTGTGTATTCCAGTTTTTAGTTGTTAATTCTACTAGCTTGCTTCAAATTTATGTTTCTAATAACCTGCTTCCATGGTTCCTGGTAGGTGTTAAGGAATACCACGTGCAGTTCTTCGGGAGTGTCCCTGAGAGGGCCTGGATCCATGAGAAGAGAACTGTGGTGTACAAGGGTGAGAGCCAGTTCGATGAGTTGCAAGCAGAAACACTCCGGAAAGCAACCAACCCAACTGAGAAACAAAAGGTATCCTGAACCCCTGCAGATTTGGTGACCTTCTTTCTGTGCACATTTCTGGGTACTTATTCTATGGTTTATATATGTTAAAGTTGCTGAAGCCTCAGTCCCAGAAGGAGCGTGCCCAGTGGGAAGTGGGTGTGGGTCATGCAGAAGCTGCTCTGCAGATGACACGAGAAGAACGCAATGAGAACTACACCTTCATCTACATTGACAAGGAACCCAGTTCTGCTGCTCCTGCTGCCGACGCTGTGTCCCCACCTAGAGTGACCAGTAAAAACCGTCCCGAACGCAAGCAGAGACGCTCTAAAGGCACTGCCGGAGTGAAAGAAGAGCCCATACCTCGTCGCCAGCAGCCACGGAGGCAGTGCAGCATCAATAGTAGTGGGGAAACATCATCTCCCAATCAGGGAGAGGATGATATGGACCAAGAGCAACCCCTCAGCCCTGCAATACCTGACCCCCACCCGAATGAACCCTCCCCACCTCCAGTCAGGACACCCTGGAAGACCGCCGCAGCCCGCAAGCTCCTCCCACTCTCCATTACTATGAAGAAACTCAACGTGGAGATCATCAAATGTGACTGGCAGCTCCCAATGCAAAAGCTGGACTTACCGAAGAAGACGGAGAGTGAGGAGAGGCCCAGCGAACAGGTTCAGTCACCTGAGGTAAAAGTGAAAAAATGCTTCTGAACAGAAGGGAGTGTGATATTGTAAATCATGTAATGGTAGCATTGATCACTTTCATTTTGTAAAGAAAAGCTTAATCAAAGAAACTCTGAAACATCATTTCAAAAATATGTTTTAATAGTGACTCACTATCCATTGAAATAAAATCGTCTATTGAAATTGATTAAATGGAGATTGCTTACCTAATTACATTTGCTTAAATTTACTACTACTTAAATTTATATCTTGTTTTTATAACGGCATATACAGATGTGTTGTGTGGTCCAGGAAATGGAGCTGAAAAAATAACATTAGAAGAAATTTGGGAAAACTATAAAAAAAAATTTTTTTTTTTTTTTTAAAACTGTTGAGCACAACAAAAGTAAAAAAAAAATGTAAAATAGTAATAAATACTACAATGGAATGAATATACTAAAATAACACTAGATGCTATTTGCATCCCAGTGTAAATAGTACACTTGTACTAGGTGTATTTAGTATTATGTTGTAAATATGTATACTGTTGCACCCACATTTCCCAATATTAGCTAACTTTCCTGTCTGGCTCATTTAAACCATGGTATGCTAGTTAGGTAATAGGTATGCTGTAATATAACTTCCTGGTTAGGTAGAACTATGTCACCAAAAATGCTGTGAAACTTTATTCATCCTCTATAATGCCTTTAGTTTGGTTGAAATGCTGTTAATGTACATCTGCAGCTATTATAGCCTACTGCTCAAAGTTAATTACTAAGCTCTATCTAACCCAAAATTAGGACTCTGTCTGCACGATCTCTTCATGCATGCTGCTTAAATGGAAATTGCACCTTTTATGCCAGGCAGCTGTTGGTAAGTTTTTTTTTTGTTGTTGTTTTTTTTAACGTTTGTCAATATATCCCACAAAGGACTCGAGTGATAAGGCAGAGGCAGAGACATGTTCCAGTGAAGAAGAGCGAGCTGCGTCTCCCTCAGCCTGGAGTGACCAGGAGAGCACCGAGCAATCCACAGGTATATATAAGTGCAAACACAGAGTTATTGAAAAGAGTTGAACTCACTTTTGCAACAATATTCAGATGTCTTTTGCAGTATAAGTTTAATCTGTGAAAACCTCCTCTGTGTCAGTGATATCAGAGAGAAAGCAGCAGCGCCGATCTGTGCGAAGCCGTTCTGAGTCAGAGAAGACTGTGGAACCAGTGCCAAAAAAGAAAGTGAAGAAAGAACAGGTAGAGCACTTGAACAAAATATTATATATACTATTAAATAATTTAATAATGATGAATCCATCAAACCGTAGAATTCCCTAAGAATTAATTAAACCCGCTGCATTTATTTGCATTCACCGCTTGCATAATTTTAGGAATTATACAAATCATATTACTGTGCAAACCGGTGATTATATATTTGTGCAAAATGTTATTTGCACAGCACGATTTCTTATCTTAGGGGCTAGTTCTGAAATCTTACTTGTGAAGAATAATATGTTTTGAATCTATAGTTGGCCAAACTTGCACATGAAGTTGCCGCTATGCTAAGATGCAGATTTGCACAGAGAACACTGTTTGTGAATAAAACAGGTTTTAGCACAGAAATACCAGCAGAAAAGTGATGCAATGATGTAGTGATTTTTCCCTTTTTCCCCCCTCATAATGCATTAGGATTATTGGAGTTAACTAAAACCATAAAAGACATGAAATATAAAAACCATAAATGCGTTTCATTTCAGCTAGTTGCCAAAGCAACATTTGTCTTTCTTATTTAGTTTAATTTGATGCAGTAAAATAACTAAAACGGAAATAAAATATAAAAATTATATAAACGTACATTTTTAAAAATAAAGAAAAATGACAAAGTGAGAAAATTGACGAAACGTGAATTGAAAATTGACAAAACGAAATCGTGAGAAAATTGAATCGTGAAATCAAACTTCTGAATCGAATCGAATCATGAGTTGTGAATTGTTACATCCGTAATACTAAAATAACACTGTAATATGTCTAGTTTATATTTAAAGTGAGTTGCACAAGCCTTTATGAATGTGTAAGTTATGCAAAGGTGTCAAATAGTAAAGAAACATATAAAATTGCCTCTTTTTTTCTTCACAGGCTGAAGCAGCACCTCAAATGGATTTCAAAACAGGGTCGCAAAAAGGTGCTTGACACTGCAAGATGAATTTTACATTTATTTAAATGGTTTTCTTAGAGGTTTTCTTTTTTGGGTCATGTTTTGAATGATTAATAAGCCCATAAATTGATTTATGGATCAGTATCTTAATGCTACTGGAATCCTGTAGGTGCCAGTGAGATCTCAGACTCATGCAAGCCACTGAAGAAACGCAGCCGGGCATCTACTGATGTGGAGATGGCCAGCTCACTGTACAGAGACACCTCTGACTCCGACTCCAGAGGCCTCAATGATTCACAGGTCAGTCTACACTCAGAAATACCTCCAGTGTACCAGCAGGATTTGTTGATTGACACCTCAGCGATACAGTCCTCTTTGGGTTACACAATTGTTATGACAGATTTGTTTATTTGAAATATAGCCAAATTTGTAGCTAAATGACAAGTGGACTCTGCTTGTAAAGCCACATTTTTGCATTTATTTGCATCGCTTGTAGACTGGATTCGGGAAGCGCTCGGACAGTCCAGCTACAGTGGATGCTGACGGATCTGATGCACAGTCCGTGGACTCCAGCCTGTCTCGTCAAGGAGGAAGTTCCTCAAAAAAGGACACAGTCTGTCATGTAAGCTCTGTAAACACTGTGTTTATATAGTCTCTCGTCTCACACGTCTCCCGGAAATCCTGTATAATTCAACCAATCCACTGACGACTTCTCTACAATTTCTCAGGTCTGTGAAACATTCGGGGATTCTTTGGTGAGCTGTGAGGGAGACTGTAACGGGCTGTTTCATCCTGAATGTATTGGCTCTAACAGTGGAACAGAGGGAGAACTCCTGTGTCAGGAGTGTAAGACAGGTGAGCATTATTACATTCTATAGGTCCTAAATGGTTAAGCTTTTGAATTAAACTGAGTTAAAGAGGTGATCCTCTCCAAAATTTTTTTTTTTTTTTTACTAGCAATACATGTGATTTGTGGTAACTTTTTAAAAGCTATAACCGGTTATATATAACCAGACCCAAAAAAATTTACCCATTCTTACGGGAAAAATAAGTTTCATAGCAATTCTACATTTTAGACCTAATTTGAAGAGGTTCAAAGAAATGGGTTATTTTATGTTAAAATGGTCATGCATTTTATTTGTGCTAAGAATTTGAACTTTAAAAGTGCTTTGAAAATTGAATTTTTTTCTGTTTTAAGTTCTTGTGAAGTCTAATCTGTTTGTTGCCGACACTATCTCCAGGTTCCCATACTTGTTTCTCCTGCAAGGTCGCGGAGGGTGATATGAAGCGGTGCTCAGTGAATGGTTGTGGCCGGTATTACCACGAAACCTGTGCCCGCAAGTTCACTGGCACCACCACCGATACTAGAGGCCTCCGCTGCCCTCAGCACAGCTGTGCCACATGCTGTCTCGACCGAGACCTTCACAAAGCTGCCAAAGGTAGATATAGAGAAGATTCACATATTCTTTGTATTCTACAGAAGCAATTTCAGAGCAGTTCCCCTCCCATTTAGGCCGCATGATGCGTTGTATCCGCTGTCCGGTGGCGTATCACACAGGAGACGGTTGTGTGGCGGCTGGCAGCGTGTTGATAACACCCCACATCATCATATGTAGCAACCACTCCAGTTCCAGGAAGAACGGACACTTTTCCTCACCTGTAAACGTAGGCTGGTGTTTCATCTGTGCTCGAGGTACGTTTGGCCTGACAGTCTTCATACCTTGCGTTATAGCTATTGCCATAATTACTGAGATGTTTCGATTTCTATGTTCAGTGTATCTTATACTTTAAGTGGCATTTAAACAGGAAGTTGTCACTAGTGCAGTTAGTGAATGTAACACTTTCTAACAAACTTCACGCCACATCAGTATTTTAATGTTCTCGGTGTCGTCCTTTGCGATGTTCAGTGTTCCTTCTCTTTAAGATAAGGACCTTTAATGTGACTTCTGATCTTCTTTCTTGTCACCTAATCCTTTACTCTTAGATGTATTGTGTGTTCGTGATCCATCAGATCATGTTTGTTTCTTACTAATTAGTAACATTTTAATTGTCTGTGAGTATTCTTGGGAAGGACTGAGATTGAATGAAAAATGTCATTTCATTTGAACTTTTAAAACGACAAAAATTGTCAGTAATTTAAGACATTCCAGTGAGCAATTAATGAACACAAAATCTGTTAGTTTGTTTGGAAATAGTAAAATTATAAAAATCCCCGTCTTATTCCAGAGTTATTGTTTTTAGTATTTTTATTCACTGATATAGAGATCATGACCTTCATAGTTAACGGATTAATTAATCTAGATATATAAAATTAGACATTAAATGTTTAATATTGGACTTTACGTTTCATCTGCAATACGAAAGATAAATATTCTGACAAAATTAGATGGATTAATTTTAAATTAATTGCTAATATTGGTTGATACCATTATTGTCACAATATATTGTGCTCTAAATTAATGTCAGTAAGTGTGTTTATATGCAGAATCTTACAGTAGTTGTTTAATAAGCCTATAATATGCAAATACCTAAACATTCATGAATTTCATCATGATTTTTGAAAGCGTTTTGTTGCACATGCAACCCCACTCAGTGTTTTGTTCAGAATGTAAACATTAATGAATATCATTGATGGCATCTATAAAGTTTTGGAATTATCAGACACCTTCCCACTTTTGTAGAAAAGCTCTTTAACCCTCTAATTTCTCCAGGAACTAATTGATAATGATAAACTGAATTTTGATCATTTCTTTAACCATCTTTGTTGTCTGCAGTAATTTGGATAGTCTGTGTTGGCGTGGGAGCGGTTGCATGTCATTTGATCTTCATAACTAAAAGTTGTCCTTACAACCTATTTCAATAAAGAAGTAAAATATTTAGATTTCTCACCATTCCAAACCCTTATGGCTTCATTTCCTCCCTGAAACACAAAGCGCAAAATTTGGAATTAAGTTCTGGTTCTGTCTTTTTTCCCCATGCAGTTGTAATTAATGAGGGCTGAAGTTTTCAAGGTCAAATAAGGATGTAAAAGCACCATAAACATATGACTCGGTACCCAAGCCATATGATAGTTTTGTGTTTGAAACAGACTAAAATGTAAGTCTTTATTTACTAAAAGATAGGTTTGGAACAACATGAGGGTGAATAAATAACTAGATTTACATTTACATTTTTGAATGAACTATTCATTTAACATTTGACTACTATTAAAAGCAGAAAACAGAAAATCAAATGACACAACAATTGTTGCATATTTTATATTTTATCCTGCAAATCCCTAAAGCTCCCGCTCCAACACTGCAGTATTCCTCTTTTTGTGTACTCTTTTCAGGACTACTTATTTAACCACGTGTCATTTTTTTTTTTTTCCTGATGTGTGTTTTCTGGAATCATGGGTAGTTTCATTACTCATGACTTTTCCTGTTTGTCTCGTGTAGGGCTTTTAGTGCACGACCATACTGACACCATATTAAGTTCATATACCTTTAAGTCGCACTACCTTCTGACTGAGTCAAATCGTGCTGAGTTGATGAAATTACCTATGATTCCTTCTTCTTCGTCAGCTACCAAAAAGAATATTGGGAAAGGTAAAATCATGTTTTCTTGGTTTATGTAGTTTGCCATTTGTATGCTTTCACAGCTGTCCTAATGCTAATTTTTTTTTTATTTGTTTATTTTTGGGGTCATTTTATTGCTCGTAATTTAACAGTCACGCTGCTTCTAATGCACATAGTGGGCTTAAAATAACACGCAGCAACAAATAACCTACATTTTTAGTTCTTTAGTTTAAAATCAGATGTAAATTAGCTTGGGATATTGTGTAGAGAAATAAAATAGAAGTTGGCATAATACTCAAATCTTTGTTTGCTTATAACTGATTCCCTGGAATTTAATAACTAGGTTATGATATTTCACGTAACTTGTTATTCTGAGTCCGTAACATGCTTTGGCTTAGCATTAATTGCTTGGATTGTTTCTAAATTACTTTGTCCTGTTTCTCTGTTTGCTTGAGCACAAGTATACCCTACCACCCTCCAAACATAAACATATTTTGGATGGCAGTTTTAAAAGAGCTGACAGCAGGGTCCCGGAAGTAAAAATCCCATTCATTTTGTCCATAGAGAATTGATTTTTAAAAATAACTTGTACAGCTCTAATGTATAGAAGCCCTTTTCTGTCATGGAATAAAAAAATTAATAAAGGTAATTGCGACTTGTCTCACAGAATTCTGAGTTTCTCGCAATTATGCTTTTTTTATTATTATTTCCAGCATGGAATAAAAATTGCAACCTTTTTATCTCGCAGTTTTGACTTTGAGGTTTTTTTTTTTTTTTTTTTTTTTTGCAGTTGCAAGTTTATATTTCACAATTTGGATTTTTCTAAGAATTGCGAGTTTATATCTTGCAGTTTTGAGTTAACTTCTCACTTTTTTTTTTTTTTTAATTGTGAGATACAACTAAGAATTGTGTGGGAAAAAAAGTCAGAATTGTAAGAAGTCGAATTAACCCTTCTTTTTTTCCCCCAGCTGGTTGGATTGGTTCAGGACTAAAACTCTTTATTTAAGATTTTTTTGAATCCCTCTGGAGAAAATGAATCAGAAAATGCTTTCGGAACCAATGTTGCTGGAAAAGTGGGCACTTACTGCTGTGCTCCATCTTTTATTGTCCATCAGTGCTTATTTGCCATATTTTTCTATTCAGTCAAACCAAGCGTTTTAAGTGACACCATCCAAAATACTTGCTCCGTGTCTGTTAGTGTATTGCAAATGATGTTAATACGGACAATCAGTCAGTGTGCATCACTGCATGTTTCCCACAGTGCCCCCCTCTGATCATTCACTATTGGCTGCTTATTAAATCACCAGGCACAAAAAAAGCATATTAACATAATGCTGAAAGGTGTTAGTCATCAAACCATGTCTTTGAGCGTGTCAAACTGAACTTCAAATTGCCATTTAGAATCTAGAGGCATATGTTGAAGCATTTCAGAGATGTATATCAATCTCAGAGGACACATAACTGTCTGATTCTGACATGCTCATGGATGAGGTTTGTGGAATACCGCCTTATTGGGAATGGACAAGCATGTGGTGATACTGTGGGCCTGTGTATTCGATTGTGTGTTTATGTGTGTGTGTGCTTGTCAAAAAGGAGGAAGACTGTTGTGTTGCGAGGCCTGTCCCGCCTCGTTCCACCCCGAGTGCTTGAACATGGAGATGCCAGAGGGGACGTGGCTGTGTGGGGAATGCCGAGCGGGCAAGAAGCCCCACTATAAACAGATAGTCTGGGTCAAGCTGGGCAACTACAGGTACATTCGTGGAACTGTTGAATGTCTCTTAGTGTCCTAAGATCAACTATGACATGTTTATGCCAAGTCTAAAGTGACTAAATGGCACAAAAAAAAAAAAAAAAATTCACCAAAATGAGTCTGATGCAGATTACAATAAACATACATAAAACATATCATTTTTAATGAGTTATAGTACAAGTAATAATAATAAAAATATACTATCTAGAAAGTGTTACAAATCATTGTAGTATGATATTTCTGACTTTTCATATCTTTTGATGCATGTTTTGTTTTGAAAATTCAGATTTCATATAATTATAGCCAAATTTACACCCCAAAGGTGGCACAGAAGAGCTTCTGAACTGACAATTAGGTGTCTAACTATAGACTGTTTACTGCTGCTCAGAGGTGCAATAAATGCATTTACACAGCAACTCTACCTTTATACCAGGGGTGTCCAAACTCGGTCCTGGATGGTCAGTGTCCTGCAGAGTTTAGCTCCTACTTACCTCAACACACCTGCTGGGAAGTGACTAGCATGCCGAGGAAGACCCTAATTAGCTAGTTCAGGTGTGTTTAATTGGAGTTGGAGCTACACTCTGCAGGACACCGGCCCTCCAGGACCGAGTTTGGAGACCCCTGCTTATACCATTAAATTTACAATGCAAAGGTGGCGCAGAAGCACTTCTGAAATGGCATTTCATTGTCTTTACACAGACAATTTCGTGCTACTCATAGGTGGCACAAATGCATTTACACAGAATTAAAGCTGTGTAATTTGAAACTAGGAGCTGAGTTGGGTCTGAGCAGGAATTATTTTGTCGGGCTTTTATGCAGCATTGCACCTTAACACAATTTTGAACAGGCACAGAGCAGCCTTAGCGGAGTAAAAACGCCTTACACTAGGGGCTAAGTTGGTCAGAGCAGGCATTGCTTAATCCAGGTTTTTGTTTCCTATTTAAACAGGATGGAAGGGGTCATCCCTTCATTTAAAATAACCTTTTTTTGTTTGTCACAGCTGTGATATTGCTGTTGATTTTTTGCTATTGCTTATAAGAGGCAAATAGTAAAATCAGAGGGGTGTTCTCATTCTAAAGAGCGTTTGATTGAATATTGGGTCGGAGGTGCAACATGAGTCATCAGTATTTTTGGTTTGTTTTCCTAGATGACGATGAATTAATTTTACCTGTGTATCCAGTATATAAGTGGTAAACTTAATGTTGATGTTGAACCATGTGTAGGTGGTGGCCATCTGAGATATGCAACCCTCGCCTGGTTCCCTCCAACATCCAGAGCCTGAAGCATGACATTGGTGACTTTCCAGTCTTTTTCTTTGGCTCCCATGACTATTACTGGATAAACCAAGGAAGAGTTTTCCCATATGTTGAGAGCGATAGGAACTTTGCAGAGGGTCAAGTTGGCATCAATAAGACGTTTAAAAAAGGTAAGATAATTAGTCGTATGTTTAATGGAATGATAACAATCCCCAGTAATGGTCAAGCTGAAGTGACTTCTAAATATATGTTTGTGTGTTAAGCCCTTGAGGAGGCAGCAAAAAGGTTCCAGGAGCTAAAAGCACAGCGAGAAACTAAGGAGGCCCTCGAACAGGAACGCAACTCTCGCAGACCCCCACCATACAAACTTATAAAGGTACAGAATATAGCTCAAGTCCTCTATTCAAGTATTTTTTTTCTCTGCTGTGCTGTGGTAGCATAATAAGGCCCATTCTTACATTTCATATTAATCTCTCTACAATGCAACTTTGCAAAGAAAACTCGAATCATATTGAAACTAAAGCTCTATATTTTTGTCCATGTTTTTCACCTCAGTCCAGTAAGCCAGTTGGGAAGGTGCAGGTGCACGTCGCTGACCTCTCAGAGATCCCACGCTGCAACTGCAGACCCACAGATGAGCGTCCGTGCAGCCAGGACTCTCAGTGCTTGAACCGCATGCTGCAGTATGAATGCCACCCACAGGTCTGTCCCGCAGGTGACCGCTGCCACAACCAGTGCTTCTCCAAACGCCTCTACCCCGACACTGAGGTCATTAAGACCACCGGCCGAGGATGGGGCCTAATGACCAAGCAGGACCTCAAAAAGGTGAGAGGTTGAGCATGAAGTCTAATTGCACTAATGGACTGGAGCTTTAATTGTGAAAAGTTCAGAAAGACTGGGAAATTAATCAAATCTAAAGTGTTGTAAATTTCTGTGGTGACTATAAATATTTGTAGTTTTGCTCCAGGGTTACTATCGTTAACCAGAACTATTGAAAACAATTTTTAATAACTGAAATAAAGCTGAAAAAATGAACTATATTGCATAAACTATATTGCATAAAATGTTTAATTTTACTGATCTAGGGACATTGTTTGGTTGTGTTTAGGGTGATTTTGTCATGGAGTATGTTGGAGAACTGATCGACTCCGAAGAGTGCAAGCAACGAATAAGACATGCAAATGAGAACCATGTGACCAACTTTTACATGCTGACCCTCACAAAGGTACCGCTGTTGCATGTTTACTTTGTGTATGTCAAATTATAACGTCATCTCAGCTGTATTAAAGTCGTTCTGTGCTTCTCAGGACCGTGTCATTGATGCTGGACCCAAAGGGAACTTGTCACGCTTTATGAACCACAGCTGCAGTCCTAACTGTGAGACTCAGAAGTGGACCGTGAATGGAGATGTGCGCATAGGGCTCTTTACCTTGTGTGACATCGCTGCAGGTAAGAACAATTTGTATTTTCTTTGAAAAAAGGACAGCGTTTGTTTAGAAGCTAATTGAGATTATGATGTTTTTTTCAGACACAGAGCTGACCTTTAATTACAACCTGGACTGTCTGGGTAATGGGAGGACATCATGCCACTGTGGGTCTGAGAACTGCAGTGGTTTTCTTGGAGTCAAGCCCAAGGTAAAGCCTAATTGAATTAGACTGGAGCACCAGGACAAATCCCTGGAGTTTCCAGTAGCTGAGTCTACTGTTTTTTTTCTTGGTTCCTTGTACTTTCATTATTATTTTTTTCTGTCATCATCTTTATATCAATCTCTTGTTTGACACCTTGTTTTACTTCCTGCAGAGTGCAGTGGTTATGGAGAGAGAAGAGAAGGTGCGGAACGCTAAGCTCAAGCCCAAGAAGCGCAAGCTGAAGACAGAGAGCAAACAGAGCCACGAGTATTACTGCTACTGCTGTGGAGAGGGAGGAGAGCTGGTCATGTGTGACAAAAATGATTGTCCGAAGGCCTACCATCTCCTCTGCCTCAACCTGACCAAACCTCCATACGGTGCGTGCTGTCTGTCACTCCAGCTTTTCTTATCAGCTGTGGGAATTTCGTAGAATCTAAAATCTAGATCAGTGTTTCTCAACCAGAGGCCCTTAATTAATTTAAAAATGAAGATGTACAACGTTTAAACTGACTTTGTCTTGGATAAAAGGAGAGCTTGGAGCCTAAAAGGTTGGGAACCATAAAGAAAAATAATGACCCACCCATCTATAGATGGGTCAGTGAAATTACACTAATATTGTTTTTAATAAATAGCAGTTTTATTTAATAATTCATAGATAAAATGGCTTGAACACACCCCTTCTATGATGAGAATGATTACATTTTAAACTAAGCATATTTAAGGGGGGTATAAAATATAAAGTTCAAAAGTATAAATGGTGATACAACAGTCCTGATATAATGAAGAAAAATAATAATAAAAATTAAATATTTGGAACAAGTAGTTTGGCATAACCTTTTATTATTTATTAGGGGAAAACAACAGTTTTGTTAAAATATATTGTAGCTGTTTTGAAATAAGATTTATAAAATGTTTATTTTTTTTTTATTTATTTATTACAGTGTACAAAACCATGTCATGTGGTGCAACCAACATAAATGCAAAGAACGTAGATGCAGATTCTCATTTTTGTTTCAAAGTTTCTTAAAATATCAGATCATTTGACCTTTTTATGATAAATCAAGGTTAGTTAATGTTGTAAAATGGCATGTAGTGCAACTCCCCCAAGAATATTTAATATTTTGGAATTACTTGTTGTTGATCTTCTCCAAGAATATTTTAATGTTGTTTATTTTTTTTTTTTTTTTTTTTTTTTTTTTTTTTAGGATTTGTACACCTGCATGTATTCAAGGTGTGAGGGAATTAAGAAAAATACATTTTACTTGATGGTTACTCCACATGACATTTTTAGTTATTAAACTTTTTTTGAAAATGGTATCAAGTTTTTCAGGGGGGAAAAAGCAATTTAAACTAGATTTTTATAAGATTTTTTTCCTGATTTGCCTTATTACAAGTTAATCCAACTGACAATTTGAGATGTTACAGATTATAATCTATCAATTAGAAAGAAATTGCCAATATGAGGGCAGCAAAAGTTCTCTCTTACTTTGATGTTGTATGATTGATTTGTTTCTTCTGTGTGTCTCAGGGCGATGGGAATGCCCCTGGCATCAGTGCAGTGTGTGTCAGCGCGCTGCCGCCTCCTTCTGCCACTTCTGCCCCGCCTCCTTCTGCCGAGTGCATGAGAGAGGACAGCTGGTTGTGTCTGCCCTCGACAACCGGCCCTGCTGCTCAAACCACGACCCCCAGAGACCCTTAGGGCCTCAGGCTAGCCCTAGCCAGGTCACTGTAAAGAAGGAAGTGCTCGAACCCGGAGAGGAGGGCGACTGCAACGAGGAGGAAGAGCACGACGACGAGGGGGGAGAGGAGGGAGAGTGATTGGGCCAAAGCACAGAGGAAGCATTGCAAAACCACATCAAAGTGCATGAAATTTCAAACTACAACGAACCGTAGAGTAGATACATGCAGCTAGCTGGTCCACTGTTCAATTAAACCAAGTGGACTGTATAAACTGGTTTGATTCATTCCAAATCTACAGCAGCTGGTATGAATTTTTCAAACATATCACAATTTACAGCCTCATGTCAAATTCATACAGGCTTATATAACAATGGAAGCTACCCATTTCTGGTTTTATAAGCAAAATTTCACAGCTAATTCTCACAGTTTTTCAGACGTGCACCATTTAGGCAAAAACCTCTGTTAAAACAACGCCTTTCAGCGGCAAAGTCGGTCTCCACATCTATGGTACTTAAAAACACTCTATAAACACTTTAAACCAAGAACTTTATGTACCTCATGTAAATAGCAAAGACTGTTGTAATATGTGTCGGGCTCAACCATTCGCCCCTCGCCGGTAGGATTTCACTACATTTCTGAATATGAACCAGTCGTGGTAACATCCCAAAAAAAAAAAAAAAAATGAGAGTGATTCAAAACACATACGAGGTTTGTTCAAATGCCGCCCCATTCCAGTGAGTTTGTGATTTGTAAGATATATAATCATTAATATATTTATGTCGATGTTTACATCCATTCACAATGTACAGTATTATTCGTCTGTATTAGTCAGTTTGATATCACTAATCGTATTGTATATGTGCCCTTTTTGTCAGCAAAATTGCATTATTGCTTGGCCGATACTGTATTGCCGTCATCTCTCGGTCCTTCGAGTAACAACGCAGCATAATTCAGATTTATAAGTGTTAGAAAAACTATCGATCACCCGAAAAGATCAGTTCTGACGTGTACAAACGTTAACGTTTGATGGTGTAGTGTTAAGCCACATTTACTCCAACACTGCCATGTGTCTTAAACAAATATTTACCATTGTGAGTATCAAACAGGTGCCAGTGTGTATATCAACTACAAAGAGCCCATATCATGTTTCTGAGCAGTGCTAGTTGTGAGACTGTGAGTACAATCTTTAATCAACATGATTTTTCTTTTTTCTCCATTTTTTTCTGTTTACATTTGTGTTTACGAGTGTAAATATAATTAGTTTTCTTTTATGGTTTGTTTTTTTAGTAGTTGAGATTCATACTTCACAACTAGTATATTGCTGTACAGTCGAGACTCATTTCAAATTGTATCTTAACCTGCACACTTTGGTTTATCTCCTTTACCATCGGTTACATTCGGTTGTATTAACACGTGCTACTTCACTAAAACCGATTTACGGCAGAGTGTAGCATAATCCACTCTGTGACTGTACTTGATGTGAATCTGCTTAACTCAGTAGCGTTGATGCCTGTGCTGTAAAGTGGATCTGTTACTCTCTTGTTACTGGTAGCTGTGCGGATGAAGAATCGATCTCGACGGCTTCGGCACATGGGCTGTGTGTACTTACTCAGTCATTTCACATGAACGTTTTTATAGACCACAGTAGAAGTATTATGGCACCACCAGTATGTTTGTCACTTTATGGAAAGGAGGGAAAGTGCTGCAAGTTTTTATTTTTTATTTTACTTGAATCGTGTCCATTTTGCCTTTGTTCAAGTCTGTATTTGTTATTTTTTTGTCTCGCAATGGAGTGTTATTTCTGGATATCTGTATGGATTCTTGCATCCGATGGCAAATTTAAGGAATTCTGACGATTTGACTGCCAAACTGAGATTTGTATGTTTATGAAAATACTGTATGCTCTTACTTGCATCCGCATCTTTGAAACATGGAAGGCATTTTGGGTCTCTTTTGTATGGAAGCCTGTTTCTGTCATAGAATAAAACATTTAACTGTGACTTTTTATCTCACAGTTGTTGTTTTTTTGTGTTTGTTTTTTTTTTTAAGTGAATTTTGAGTTTGTATCTTACAATTCTGACTTTTTTTGTTGTTTGTTTTTAACAAAGTCAGAATTATAAGATTTTAAAAATCACAATTACCTTTTTATTTTATGAATCCATGACAGAAAAAGGTTTCTGTAATTTAGTGTTTATGTTCTGATATGTAATATTTTTATAGTTTACATTTATTTTTATATAGCTTATTTTTATTTTTTTAGAAGTCGTAGGCACTTTTTTTCCAGAATCACCGATGTTTACCCTTACGTTTATAATGAAAAATATCAAGATAATGCAGTTGGCAGAATGCAAAGCACGTTTTGCCTGGTCTCTGTCAGTACTAAAATTTTTTACATTTTTTATTTTCTTTATTTGGCCTTCATTTACATGTTTAATCAGATATAGATGATCACTAGAAATTGCCAATGACTTTTTCAGAATGGCTTGTTTGAACCCTCGTGGAAATTTCATTTTCTTAAGTGACATTTGTTTATGCAGTGGTTCAGTCACTGATCTGACTGTGATTGATTTTTTTGCTATATCGATTTTGCCACATCAAATGTTAAAAGTGTATTACCTCCATTGATTCCAGTGTTTGGTGTCAGTGCACTGTACTTTGTGTACATTTTTTATGTGTATTTGAAGGTGTCATTATCATTTTGTGCTATCCGAGCATGTTCTTTGTGTTGCTTATCTAAATTTACTAAAGGTGGTGTCCTACCAGCTTACACTTTGATTTCTGTGTACTGATTTCATATTCCTTTTAAATAGACGGTTTACTATTTCTTGCTACTGAGTTACAGAGTTTGTGTAAAGATTAATGTGATATTGTAATATTTTTCACCATATGCATTGAATCACATTACACACTCCAACTGAATAAAACATATCCTAAATGACATGACTTGGGTAGAATGTATGTCCTTTTCAAGTTTTCTAATGATGTATTTACTCACAGATAGAAATTTCTTTGGCTATGTTATGTAGCCCATGTCATTGCATTGTGTAAGAGAATGATGCTTGATCAACTGTACATAGCTGAAAGCTAAAAAGAAGAAAAAAAAACTAAATTGTCATTATAATGTAGTGTCACACGAATGCTTGTAATATTGCTTCTGAATGTTTGTGAACCTAGAAACATTTTGTACATTTCTTGTATTTTATTTGACCAACTTTTGAGATGTATTTCTTCAGAATTCATAATTTATTCTGAGAGTACTTTAAGCAACATTCCACAGATTTAAACGTTTTCAGACTTGCCTGGTTTGACTTCAATAAACTGTAATGAATGTTCGAGTGTTTCTTTGAATCCGCATCTGAATTGAGTTTCTCGTCATTGACGCCGTCACATATTTAGTGGTGTACAGTGTTGGGCTAGTTACTCAAAGAATGTAATATATTGCTCATTATTTAATCTCACTAACTGTAATGTGTAGCTTGAAGCTAATTGTAATTTCTCCATTACCCATATACAATTATATTTCATTATGTATTTTATCAAATCACTTAAGTTTGTAAGAAACTGTTTAATTTTCCAAAAAGATTTTTAATTTTAGTAATATAATGTACCACATGCTGATCAGAGGGATGTAATGCCAGAGTAAAGTAAAGCCACAGCTTACACAAAAGTGTTCACATCATCTTTTTTCCTGACAAAATCAATATAATGCAATATTTCTATATGCTGAATTTAAGCTTTTCCATGTCCTAAGCTTGCCTGCTGCACTTGAGACATTACATGCATGTGCGAGTCTTTATGAAAAATTATGAAAATAAATCTAGGAATTATTGGATTGTATTGCAAGTAACTAAACTGTTTTATGGACGCTAACTGTAATATTATTACTGAAATCTTAATAGTAATTAGTTACACTACTAGTTACTGCAAAAAGTAATATTATTACAGTAACTAAGTTACTATTAACTAGTTACTGCCCAACACTGGTGGTGTATGATAAAGCTTTGCTGAATGTAGCCTGCATATTTTTGAATATGTTTACTTTGAATAGGATCCAGTGGTTAAGGAAATTTGCATGTGCAAAAATTGTAGAGGGTTGGGGCTGTGACAGTCTCTAGAGGGCGTATGATTCATATGATACATGATGATCTACGACTGATATGTCCGAATCGATTCTTTTGAACGATCGTGATTCAATAAACATTCGAGTCATCGCGTCGTGTTCATAAAAGTAACGTTTTGAACTAATTTGACCATTAATTTACTTAATAAACGGTATCTCTATTTTTTTTTGTGTGTGTGTGTGTGAGCCAATTTTATATGAACTATAAAAATAATGAAATATAATTACAAACAAAGCCAATGTGACATTGTAAGTGAATAGAAAGAATGAATAACCTATATATATATATTAGGGCTGTCAAATGATTAATCACGATTAATCACATCCAAAATAAAAGTTTTGTTTACATAATATATGTATGTGTACAGGGTATATTTATTATGTATATATAAATACACACACATAAATTATATATTTAGAAAATATTTACATGTATATACATTTATATATTTATATTCTTATATTTTATATTATATATAAATATATTTAATATATAAACATAACATATTCTTCTTAAATATATACATGCATGTGTGTGTATTTATATATACATAATAAATATACACAGTATACACACACATATATTATGTAAACAAAACTTTTATTTTGGATGTGATTAATCGTGATTAATCATTTGACAGCCCTAATATATATATATATATATATCATATATTATGTAAACAAAACTTTTATTTTATATTTTTATTTTTTTTTTTTTTTTTTTTTGTTTTTTTTTACTTTGAAAGATTTGAACTTACTCTGGCAACATTTTTTTTTAAATAACAACATTTTCACTTGGAAATTAAGCACAAAGTCATCAGTCATTCATAACCTCCCTTTAAATTCGCGTGATTCACAAAGGCTCTGCGAAGAGGCTCGATCGAATCAGTAAAAAGAACCGGTTCAAATGAACGATTCCTTCGCGACTCGGCCATACCTGCCAGGACTGACGTGTTAATGTCAGAGCTCTTCATAGCTGCTCAGTACGGCGCTCGGCTGCTGCTGGACATGTCAAGTATATATGATAGACAACACGAAATTCTGCTCCGGTGGCTGCTCTCAACAGCCGACAAGGCAACGGTTTAGACGGAAAAGGAAAGAATCCGAAGGTCGGTATTCAACTCCGAGCTGCAGACAAAAGACAGAGGATGCGCGATGGCATGTTTGCGGAAATGTTCGTAAGCAAATATCACAGATGTGTCGCGCGGCTGGTGGCAGCACATTTTATAGATTAACAATCTGTTTGTCTTCCGTGAGACACTCTCTAGTTGTAAAAATATCGATCTTTACATCCGTGCTGGAAAAACTGCTATATCTAGCAGTGTTTTGAAACGTGGTAGCTGATTTCTATAGTTGGTTTAAGTTATAGACCATCTTAGACCAGCAATAAACCTATCATCTTGTTTATGCTGGTTTAAACTGTAGTATAGACCATCTTAGACTATCTATAACCTATCCAGCAGCTGTTCGTACCATCATAAGGTGGTTAAACAGGTTGGAGATGGTTTCTAGCTGATCCAAGGTGGGCATCAGTTGGTGACCAGCAACATAACAACTACTAGCTGGTTATAATTGGTGGTCAGGTTGGGTTTTGGAACATGGTAACTAGCCAACCAGCTAGAAACCAGATACCACCTTAAACTAGCTTTTCTAATAGCTTTTAAAAACTGTTAAATCCAGCTGTATTTTGGAACATGGCAGCTGGTTTGGTGGAGAAGACCATCTTACAGCAGCACCAAATCTGGCAGCTTGTTTTAACTGTAATATAGACCATCAACAAACCATCAACTAGCTGTTCATACCATCTTAAAGAGGTTAAGATGTAAGATGTAGATGGTTTCTTTAATTAAGGACCAACAACAAACCAATTACTAGTTGGTCATGGTTGGTTGTCAGGTTGGTTTGCGGCACATAGTAACTGGTCAACCAGCTTGTAATGACCATCATAAACTAGCTAGAAACCAGATACCATCTTAAACTGGACTTTTTAACAGGGTTCTGTGCTGCAGGCACAATAAATGTAATATTAAATCCTCTTTTAAATAACACTAGTGGTTTCACTTCTTTTTGTTTTGGGATTATAATACTAACCTGTTGTGGGAAGGTTGTTGGCCAAGAAGTGGGTCGAGTTCTCAGATGTTTATTTCTATCTTTGTATCTGAATGTGAATTTATGATTTCAGCTTAATGCAACAATCACCTTCCACTTTTTCCAGGTTTTAGTTGGAGGTGTCTTCGATGACAAACCAGGACCAAAGATGAGGAAGAGTTTTGATAATGGCTTTATTGCAGAAGTTATTGTGCGGCTGCTGCTTTTAGCTGTTTTTCTGTAAGTACTTGATTATGCTACAAATCTTCAGTTACATTTGGCCTGGACTTAAGTGGGGTTGACAGATCTAACCATTCAGGACCTGTTATGCTAGTCTTTCGTTCAGTTTTAAAGAGCTATCGCCCGATAAAGCAAGCAGCTGTGTGGGAAGATTTTCCAGTCTCTTGAGCTGTGGCTGTGTTTGTCTGTTTTGTGGAGATGTGGAGTGTTCTCTCAGGCTGTTATTGTGCTCTTGTAGCGTGACTGAGGAGCTTCCTCCTTTCAGCCGTGAGATCCAGCCCGAGGAACTCTGGCTCTATAAGTTCCACCCCGTCAAAACGGACCGTGTTCCTACCCGCCTCATGTTTGTAAGTGCTTGCAACTCATGTTTAGCCACGGAAAATCATTTGAATATAAAATGCATGTGTGTGGTGGTGATAGTGGGGAATCTCATTAGTGTTTTTCTCTGATTAACATCTTGAAACAGTCTATCGCCCTCTTCACTCCATTGGTGGTTATTTTCTTACTTGCCTTATTGAAAAAAGGTGGAAAGGGAGATGTGAAAGAGGCATCTTTGGGTAAGAAATATGTGAAAATTATATGTGACCCTGGTCCACAAAACCAGTCTTAAGTGCCAATTTTTCTAAATTGAGGTTTATACATCATATGAAAGCTGAATAAATAAGCTTTCCATTGATGTATGGTTTATTAGGATCAGACAGTATTTGGTCGAGATACAACTATTTGAAAATCTGTATTCTGAGGGTGCAAAAAAATCTAAATATTGAGAAAATCACCTTTAAAGTTCTCCAAATGAATACTTAACAATGCATATTACTAATCAAAAATTAAGTTTTGATATATTTACGGTAGGAATTTTACAAAATATCTTCATGGAACATGATCTTTGCTTAAAATCCATTTTGGCATAAAAGAAAATCGATAATTTTGACTCATACAATGTGTTTTTGGCAATAGCTACAAATATACCCCAGCGACTTAAGACTGGTTTTGTGGTCCAGGGTCACACATGTGCATTGTTGCACCTTACAATATATGTGTGTGTGTATGTGTGTATATGTATATGTGTATATGTGTATATATGTGTGCTGCCATTCAAAAGTTTGGGTTCAATAAGATTTTTTATTACTGAACTGAAAAATCAGTAATATTGTAAAAAATGATTACCATTTAAAATAATGGTTTTCTATTTTAATATACTTTAAAATATAATATATTTCTGTGTTTCCAATATTGATAATAAATCAGAATTTAAGAATGGTTTCTGAAGGATCATGTGACATTGAAGACTGGAGTAATGATGCTGAAAATTCAGCTCCATTCACTTGGTGAACCCGCTCTGCGATTTTACATGATCTTCCGCTTTGAGTTGCTGCTGTTCCTAAAAGTTCAGCTTTCCAGTAATACCACTTACAGTTGACAAAATTACACAAACTGATTTATTGAAAGGCTGGCATTCTATCACAATACCATGCTGGAATCTACTGAGTTCTTCAGAACGACCCATCTTTTAAAAAAAAAATGTTTGCAAATGCAGACTGCATGGCTGTGTGCTTGATTTTATACACCTGTGGCAATAGATCTGATTGAAACAACTTAATTCAATTATTAAGAGGTGTGTCCCAATGCTTTTGTCCATATAGTGTGTGTCTATAAATATAAATATTTATTTATTTATTTATTTATTTTATAAAAATATAGAAATATAGCATTGTTTGTAATCATATTTCATTATTTTTATAGTTCATATAAAATTATATGCATATATTATAGAATTGTTATATGCTTCCCACTAATGTTAATTTAGAGTGATGCAAATCTTTGTGAAATATAGATGTGTTGATACTAGTCTGTTGATATTGAGATAAATGATCAAATGATGATCTCATAATCGTGTTATTGTCTCTGTATGTTGTTTGTATGACACAGCTGTGACTTTGACCCTGGTGTTAAATGGCGTTTTCACTAATGCAATCAAACTAGCTGTGGGCAGGTGAGTGCGTGATCTAATCTTATAACACTGTTAACTTTGCTCTATATACTTTTATATTACATTTTGAACATCTCCCATTGACTCCCATTAAGCATAGAAAATGGAATTTGGAATATTGGAAAAGAGAATATTGGAAACATAGAAAAGACTAATAGAGGGGACTAGATAACGGTCAGGCCTAGTTCTTTTCCCCAATTAACTTATATTTCTCCCTTCCCACCAGGCCACGACCTGATTTCTTCTACCGTTGTTTCCCGGATGGCCAAATGAACCCAGAGCTTCACTGTAGCGGTGACCCGGATGTAGTAATGGAGGGCAGGAAGAGCTTTCCTAGTGGACACTCTTCCTGTAAGAGCAGCTGCTGGGTTTATTTAGTGGCTATTTTTAAAGTCACAATGAAACACTATTTACAAACTTTTGCATCTGGAATCTGACATATAAGGTGGGACTTTTGTCTGCCTGAAATTGATTGGATTGTAAAAAGTGTTTTATACAAAGATTACAATGACACACACATATACATATACATATATATATATATATATATATATATATATATATATATATATATGTATATGTATATGTGTATATATATATATATATATATATAAAAATTTTTCAAATAAACGGCACCAATAAGTCATCCACAATAAAAAAAGGGAGATGTATTAAAGAGGTAAATAGGGTTAATGTTGGTATCATGTGGACTTAAAAAATTATTTTATGCCCTAAATACACTCAAAAATCTATATAATTTTAAGTACATTTAATAAAAAAAATGAATAACAATATAATATAAATTAAATAAAAACAGTAATGTTGTGAAATATTCAGTTTTCTATTTGAGTATATTTTAAAATGTAATTTATTCCTATTATGCAAAGCTGAATTTTTAACAGCTATTACACCAGTCTTCATTGTTACATGATCTTCAGAAACCTAATATTTTAAAGTTCAGAAAGATCAAAATAACAACTTTTCTTTTAAAATCTTTACTGTCACTTTTGAGCTGTTGATTTATGAATGTATTATCCATTTATTTATAAATTAATGTGTCAAAATATTCCAACCTGAAACTTTTGAATTGAATAGTAAAAATACAGTAGAATAAAATCCAGCTTTATATTGTCAGAATGTTCCACTGCCTGCGACTCACAACATTTTTGCTTGTGATAGTTGCGTTTGCTGGTCTGGGCTTCACTGCCCTGTACTTGGCTGGGAAGCTGCACTGTTTCAGCCGAGTAGGCCGTGGTACAGCCTGGAGGTTGTGTGCCTTCCTCACCCCCCTCCTCTTCGCCGTCATCATCGCCCTCTCCAGAACATGTGACTACAAACATCACTGGCAAGGTGAGATTTTCATGCCATCATCACTGCCCTACCTTCATATACAGTTTCAAAGCAAAGACATGATCTCCTGTTCATTCCCAGATGTGTTGGTGGGATCCCTCCTTGGTTTGGCCTTCGCATACTTATGTTACCGACAGCATTACCCAGCTCTCAACGAATCGGACTGCCACAGACCCCTCCGAATGAGAGAAGAGACAGTTCCTGCGCAGGAACGCAAGCAGGCCATCCCAGGCTACCTCTTACCTTTGTAGGAACTTAACCAGACCAACAACCATATACTGTGTAAAAGTTTACCAAACTATTTGCTGCGATTATGTCTATTTTTTGTATGTGTGACGGCTGTCAATCAACGAGCACTTGTCGTTTTTGCCTTCCTATACTGTTTTAGACATTCACAATGAATGTGTTGTGTATTGTAAAGCAGTCTTTTTGAACGTCTTTGAAAATTTGTATCCTATCAAGCTCTTTGAAGTTTATATGTGAACTATCCTGGTAAAGAAATTAGTGAAAACTGCTTCTACTGTAGGTCAATTTTAAAACTTTGCAGACATATTTATAGAAATCTCCATTGTAACTATGAAATCCCCTGATATATTTGTCAATAAAGTTTGTGGCCATTTACAATGTATCAGCTGGACTGTGATCAGATCATTTGATGTTTTAGTGTCTGTCAAAACTGTAGAAGATTGCTTGCTTTGAGGAGACCTTTGCTCCAGGTGTTATCTGTCCATAGATTAGCTAGTGCCGTGTGGACACTCCAGGGAAACTCCTGGATAATAAATTGTTATCTGACATAAAATTAGCTTAGCTTGAACTAGAGGTCTTGCACTTTAACTTTTTTTTCTATACTTTCCCTACAGATTATTTTTAGGTTTCATTATTATAACCAGAAACTACTGTCCCCAGAGCACTCTGGAAACCAAAAGTTGTTATCTGAGAGGCTCATTAAAACTTAATTCTGGCTGAATTTGCAACCTGTTTATTGCAACATTCTGGTTTAGATTGTTTTATTTTATAAGGCATTGCAAAATGACAACAACAACAAAAAAGTTTAAACTGTACTCATATTCCAAAATTTGAATGATCATTTGTTGGAAAAACTTGAAGAATCTCAAATAAGGATTCTGACTGGTTTGCATTTTTGGTCATTACATAATCTGCATTCTTATATTTGTGTGGTTTATGATAATGACTCTAAAATGTGAAAAAGAACAACGACTAGTATGTGTCCAAACTTTTAAATTTTCTTGTCTAACAGCTGTTTAAATACGTAGTTACACTAAAATAATAAATTCCTCACCACTGTGGTCTTTCTAAATACAAACTCCAAAGTCAAACACACCTGCCTTTAATTTTTAATTGATCCTGAAGACCTTAATTAGTTGCTTCAGGTGTGTTTTTGATTAGGACTGGAGCTGAACTTTTATATACACATATATATATACATATGTATAACTTTTTTTTTTTTTTTTTTTTTTTTTTTTTTTTTTTTTTTTTGCCCAGATTAAAAAAAGTTGCAAAAATAAATTTAAAATGCATAAAAATTGAATGGTGTTATTTATTTTTATTTATTTTTTTGGTCTATGTATAGGCTAGGTAAACACATTAGATCATAGAGACAATTTGTGCCAGTGGTTTCTATGATCCACTAGGGTTTTGAGGAAAACAGTCCATGCCATTAAGATTCATACATTGATAAAATTAACCTCCATAGTACTGAAAGACATGGCAACATTATATTTGCAGTCCACTGGCCTTGGTGTGGCATCCCTGATGTTCTCAGCATGAATGTTGTTGCGCCGTATGAACCCGCCCAGCACCACTGGTTCTATAACCAGCAGGTGGACTCCAAAGACTCCTGGCAACCCTTCAGCAGAGAAGACTCACGGCGGCTGGAGGATGCTTACAGTCGAGGTCCTCCATTGACTTCTTCTTAACAAAACTTTAAAACCATTGGTTGCTGTAAGTATAGTTTATTAGGTCATGGCACAAGTCCATGTGTTTGAATGTTTAACCATTATATCTGATTTGTCTGCATTGGGGAAATGTGAAAAGGATGAAGTAGTAGTGGCTACAGATGGAAGGAGGTATGACGTCAGGCTACATGGAAGGAAGCGTTACTCTGTATTGGGAACAGAAGCCCACTGAGGTCAACGCTGCTCCTGGTTCCACGAAGGTAGCAAAGACATAGATTTCCACAAAGGTAGCAAATCTGGAGCTCCCAACAGGGAAACTGTGATCATTCACAATCTACTTTTCTGTTGATAAGTTACATTTTTGTCTCTCTCGTTACTTTACCTCAGCTCATGGTGCAGTATCCCTCCAGCTGCAAGGACTTTCCTCCTTCCCCGACTGAACGGACTCAACCCAGGACACTAAAGAGAGGAATTGAGAATATTCCAGTAGAGATACCAGAGGACGTGTGTAGCATTATCAAACTCTAATTAAAATCTAAACGACTTACCGTTTTATTTCTTGTAGGCATGTTTCTGACACAAAAAACAGTCCCAAAAGTTCAAACCTCATTTTTGCCAGTATTTCTAAGGCAGAAATACTTAAATCCTTTATGTAGGCAGTCCCAGAATGCATTGTGATAAGCTCAACCTTGATGCCAAGTGGAGAGAAATGTTGATAACGATTATACCCATTTTCTTTAATACTAAAAAGATGTGAATAAATACTTTCAGTGTTACTAAAATGGACTATTTTGACCAGAATTGCTATGTATTTGTTTTAGGTATCATAGTGTTAGCATAGCAACATGCTAATAACCAATCTCAGGTGAGAGATTCAGAGCCAAAAAATAGTGGATTACTCTGTAAATATTCATCTGTGACATTTGATGTTTTGGCTTTCATCACTATACATGTTTATCATTCTTCAGAAAAAAATTGTCAAAATCAAACATTTGATCCAGGGAAGTTTGGTTGATTTGATTTAACACGAAATGACCCATTAATGTATTTTTTTTTTTTAAACAACTCAAATTCTTCATTTTCACCCTTCTTATTCCAACTAAACCATTTCAGATGCTCTGCTCAGAGAACGACTTAAAGATGTTGGAATACTCCTTGGCCCTCGCAAGAAAATTATGAACTGTGTGAAGAAATTGAAGGTAATTCCTGACCTTTTTTTTTATTTTATTTTTTATAGCCCCGTGTAGGAGCTCAGTGGTTCATGGCAGAAGTGGAAAGGTTTGCAATGTAGCTTAATTGTGTGCGGTTTCCTCTCCACACCCAAAGATGGAAGGGAAGACCGATAAGAGTCCATTGTTTTATATTGGAATGTCTGTTTTAACACTTTCTAGTGACTGCTTCTTGAATATCCAACAGCACTCTAGAACCAGAAGTGGACATGCAGCCCAAAATCAGACACACTCCCCAAGTCTTGGGATGAGAAACGCTCATGATCATCAGACCCCCACCACTAGTGCAGTTGATTATCAGCATTTTGATGTTGGCATTGGACAAGTAAGTATTTGTTTAATGTGTGTGTGTGTATATTTGTGTGTATGTATGTGTATTTAATTAAAGCAGCCCAACTGTTTCTAACATAGATAATAAATCTGCATATTGAATGATTACTGAAGCATCATGTGACACTGAAGACTGGTGTAATGGCTGATGGAAATTCAGCTTTGCATTACAGGAATAAATTAGATTTTAAAGTATATTAAAATACAAAACCGTTATTTTAAATTGCAATAATATTTCGCAATAATACAGTTTTTCTATAACTGTGTATTTTTTTTTCTTGATTAATTCTTTTTGCTGAAAAGTGTTAATTTCTTTAAAAAAAAAATCTGTATTAGAATTTATTTTATAATTTATCTCTGTTCCTCCAAGTTAGGAATAAGAGTAGAAACATCTTAAATTTAAAGTATCTTTTTCAATTTCAGTTGCCAAATAACAGCTGCTTTATTCTGCAGGTATCCATCGATTATCCTCAGTTAGCCTTTCATCCGCAGGCGTTCTTTGCCATGGGTTCACCCATAGGACTGTTTTTAACTGTCAGAGGTCTGAAGAGGATGGATCCTAATTACAGCTTCCCAACCTGCAAGAGTTTCTACAACATCTTCCATCCAGTAAGACACTCCAAAACACTGAGAACTTCCTTAGAGCTCTGTTCTTACACCTTGAATGTAATCTGTGCAGTTTGACCCAGTGGCGTATCAAATCGAGCCCATGATTTTGCCACAAGACATGGACTTGCCACCCATGTTGATACCCCATCATAAAGGCAGATAAAGGTTGCATCTCGATATGTTGTCACTTTATAGAGCAAAATGTTTAGTTTTAATATTCTAAAATTACTAAATTAAATGTCTTGATGCCTGCAGAACTCAAAGAAGGTTTGACTCGGGTCAGTTCTGATTTATTGGGACCCCTCCGAATGGTTTGGCAGAGCATTTCTCGGGTCCCTTCGCCAGCGCTCGCAGAGGGTGGAATCAGCTCCATGACCCCTACAGATGAAGTAGAAGATATCTCTCTCTTCAACTCAATTTATTTATAAAACCCATCTCCGATTTTGAATGTTCCCTCTCAAATTTGAATATTTGTGGTGCAGTTCCACCAATTGTGCAGAAGGAAAGAAACTTAGCCAAGTTGGGGATGTTGAATTGTGGGCAATGTATTGACTTTGTCCTTCAGGAGACGTCGATTGAAAGTTTCAATAAGTAGCTGTTTGCAATACAGAGCCATTTGTGCTGGTAAATGAAAATCTCATGAAACTTATGTATATATTTGTAGTGTATTGTTTATATGCTCTGAAATTTGTATTTCTTCCTGTTTTGTGTGCAGGGAGTCAAAAGATACAGCTCTGTTGGTTCTAAGAGAGATTTATGGAAATATTCCAGTGAGAAGTGCTCTATCATAAATTTTATATAACTTTTGTATAGTACAACAACCTTTAAAGCCAGTCCAGTCCACAGTGAGTCAATTGGCTTCACACATTTTAACCAGTCAGCCAATAAATAACCTAAAAAAATGAACTTAAAGTGGAATCCTAACTGAACTTTAGCCATGTATTGTTGCAATAATCTCAAGGCTGGCTTAACATTGGATACGAACAATACCCTTTTGTGCAATAATGTGCACTGTAAAAGAAACTGGCATTTAATGTGTTAGGTTCGTGTTTTTTAGTGTATCCAAATTCGACTAAGTTGATTGACATTCTTCAGATACCAACACTGTTCCTTTAAGGCAGAATGCAGATCATAGTCACCGGGAAGTTCGTTCACTTCCCATTTATCCGTCTGGAATAGTGCGCCACACATTACAAAACATCCCCTTTCCATACAGAGTCATGAACTGCCCTCCCTTCCTCCTCCAGGAATTCCACACAGCCAATGAACACAACAGCAGTCCTGCAGTAAGGATTTACGAGACTTTCAGTCCTTCTCTTTAAATGTAGACGTTCAAAGGATATTCAAACTATTTATTAAGACTTGATAAAAAAAAAAAAAAAAGAAGCTGATGAAGATCCCCAGCCTTTGAAAAAAAAAAACAAGGTGAGGAATCGCTCTTATCCCCAAAGAATGTTACAGAAATGTTTCCTTTTTTTTTCTTATCTGCTTGGAGGGAATTAAAACTCTCTCCGAACATGAAGCCGGTGTTCTGTTGATTCGGGGGTTGTTATGATTCATACTCGCGCTGCTCACAAGTCAGAATAGTTCGCCTGTCAGAGGCTTCAAATTTGCTCTCAGCTGAACAAACATTGAACAGTTTCTTAATAGTCCGTTAAATCAAATCAAATGTTTAAATTAATCTTAAAACGTTAATCTAAGAATGTTCGGTTTTCAACATTCGAGCGCCTCGTTCTTTTGAGTACTAGAATCTTTTCAATGAGTCCGTTGGTTGAACCGGTTAACAAATCTATTTCTTTACGAATCGGACCAAACTGTTCTCGAGTCAACAACTCTTTTTTTCTGAACTGTCAAACTTGGTTTCTGTCCGAAACCAACGCTGTCCAGCGTGATAGTCAAGAACATTTGAAGCGAATTACGTGTAAGAACCGGTGAATTTCTTTTAAGTTTTTAATGAAAACTGTTCTAAAGAAAGCGTAAAACTTAACAGGGTAACCGGAAGAAGAGCATCTATAAACGCTCCTTTTGCGCTGTAGTAAAGTGGTAGTTCACCCAAAAGAAAATTATATGATCATTTACTCACCTTTCTGTTGTTCAAACCCCGTATCACTGAGTTTCAACAGTGGGACACAAACGGAGAAATTTAGCAGAATGTTAGGGACATTAGAAAGTTCGCAGTCACCTTTCACTTTCACTATAGAAAAATTTGGAATAAAATGAACGTGATGGAGAAATTTTCTTGTTTTCCAAGTGTTCTTGTCCCACGGCTAACAAAAAGCCATTAAGGTCTGGATAACTTTATGGCAAATGATGTTTCTCATATTGGCCTAGCCTATCTACTGTAGCTGAAAATTTTACTTCAGAATGCTTTACTACTTCCATGGGAACATATTTGTTTTCTTAACCTACCATGTCTTTAGGCTTAACTCAGGTTGCCCTTTTTTAATCTAGTCCAAACTTGGTCATAATGTTGTGTCCCTAAAAAGGGCGCTGTTGTTTTCAGAATTATGCCATTTGGTCCTCTCACCAAAACGTAAAAAGCTAGTTAGTGGGACTTGAATCAGTGCACTAATTTTATAATCCTGCTGTAGCTGAAATCCTGCGTTCCTTTCATAGTCACATGGTTTACCAGTTCATGGAACAGTCTGGGAAATGTAAATACCCGCATCATCTTTGATCAGGGATGGAAATATTATTTGGGCTATGCTGAAGGAAATTAAGAGCTGAACGGACTCTTTACATGATCAGTCACATGTGTCAATCATTTGAAAAAAAAAAAGACATCTGCATTGAAGTCATGTGTCTGCTTAATCCACCGATGCAAAGGTTGGACTCATACAAAGAAAGTCATACAAGTCCCCAAACTGCCCACATTCAGAAAGCTTACTTCAGAGACCCTCCCATTTGTAAAGACTCACCGTTGGCTGCTTCTTATAAGATGTTTTTCACAATGCTTGAATGAAATGAATTGAATCAAGAAACCAGGATATGGAAATCCATATTTAACAAAAATATAAAATAAATGTTCTGTCCGAAAAAAAATAAATTAAATATAAAAAATCTGTTAATTGGAACAAATTTGGAGAAATGTAGCATTATATCACTTGCTCAACAATGGATCTTCTGCAGTGAATGGGTGCCGTTAGAATAAGAGTCCAAAACAGCTGATAAAAACATTGCAATAATCTCACAATTATGGATTTGTTTTTTACAAACACACAGCTTTGCACTTCACAAAATGTTAATTAATGGTCTATAGTCTGGTGGATTATTGTGATGTTTTTATCAGCTGTTTGGACTCTCATTCTGACGGCACCCATTCACTGCAGAGGATCCATTGGTGAGCAAGTGATGTAATGCTAAATTTCTCCAGATCTGTTGCAATAAATAAACAAACTCATCTACATCTTGGATGGCCTGAGGGTGATAATTTTCTGCAAATTTTCATTTTTGGCTAAACTATTCCTTTAAGTGGCCATCTGGCTCAAAATACCTTTGCATGTGGATTGCATCATATGGGCTTGGTTTTCCCCCTTTTTCTCTTGGTATTTCCGTGTTACTTGAGGCTGAAGGATGAGGTCACATCTAAAAACACTCATTGCTTGGAAATGTGGAGTCTTGTGCCCATCAGTTGAGTTACAGTGCTAGAGGGTAAAACTTTAGTTCTAGTCTTCTGAATCTGAAGTGAAGCGTTATCTTGTGGAGTTATCTTGTGTTACAGTGTGCAGTGGACTATGTAATCATCCCTTGTGGAAGGAGGATGTGGAAAGATGTTGAGTCAACAAAGGGAAGTTTCCCAGCCTGAGATTGTTCATGGTTCTGTGCCTCCAAAAAGAGTGTAGATATTGGAGACCCGAAGAAAGAGAATTTGTCATGTTTCTGAACTCTAATTCTGCTTGATGCATGGCAACCACGTAAACGCACATAAGCACATGTGTCTTATGTTTGCATTCTTTTCAGCTTGATAATGTTTGTTTGATTCTTATTTTCAGAAGAAATTTATTCAGTGGTTGTCTTTGTGATACACTGGATAATTTCCCCAAGTATGTTCCATGTGTACCAACCAATTGTGCGTCAAAGGACTCTCTGCAATGAGCTTCTCTTGGTGAGTTTTCTGGTTTCATATGCTCAACTCTTCCCAACTCTTTATATGCTCACCCACACCACAAGAGGGCAGACTCTATCAAATTTAGTCATCACCCCTTTGCTATAAACTTTCACAGGCAATACTTTATATATGCACACCTCAATTCAGACAGATTTGGTATTTATTATATTATTTAATATCCATGTAATTATGGCATGAGAGCAAATCAAGATCCAAAAAATATTTTGGTATTAGAATTAATTTAAATGTAATTCTTTTCATGACTTGTCAACAAATATTCACTTTTTTATTTACAAAATACACCTGGCAAGTTCTTATTTAATTGATGATAACATCCAAATATTGTTCTATAGATGTTATAAAGCATGTAATGGTAGCTACAGTACAGTGCAGGGACTAGCAACAGAAGGTAAACTATCCCTTTAAATGGTTGTGGATGATGTGTCTTCCGCTACTTTCTGATTACTGAGACATTCTGTTGCTTTGACAAACCAACCAACCAAATGTGTCCCAGAGGAACGTCAGTTCAGAAATGTTCAGTGTTCAGCCCTCAGTAGCACTCAGCGGCAATGTGAGATCTGCAAATTTAGCTAAAAATGTGTCAGGTATATGTGAGGACATGCTTCAGCTGAACCTTTTGCCGGGAGCTTTTCCTCTAAATTAAAAGTTGTTTTGTGTACTATAATGACTTTTAAAGGTACTTGTAGATATAGAAAGTGTTATGTAACACTATGTTTGTTCATTTATATCTTTATTCACTTTAGCTCACCAATAGAAAGATGCTAATTTTCAGTTAAGCTTCTGAAATATCACTTGCTTTTGATGTGAAGATCATAGACCTTGCATGAAGGAAACTGATAGTTATTTTAACTAAATTATTTTTATGGTTATCTACCCAGATCTTAAAGAAAAGTTCACTTGTCAAAATCAGTCAACATTTACTCACCCTCATGTATTTTGAAAGTTATATAACACACTTTTTTCTGTGGAATGCAAAAAGACATGTTAGGCAGAATCTCCAAGCTGCCGTTTTCCATAGAATGAAAAACTGATTTTCAGTGAATTACACCTTAAATTATAGTCTTTTCCTCACACAAAGCTATCACATGGCTTTAAAACCTATTACACAAGTCATATAGACTACTTTTATGATTCTCTTATTGTGCTTTTTTGAGCATGATGGCCCCAGTCCCCATCCACATTTATTGTGTGTAAAGGAGCAGCATGAACATTCTTCAAAATATCTTCTTTTATGTTCCATATAAGAAAGAAAGTCAAAAAGGTTTTTTAGTGACAAGGGTGCTAACAATTTTAATTAGATGAAACGAAATAAGCCTATCACCCTGACTATTGCTGTTCTTACTCTTATCTGCACTCAGTCTTTCCAGATACAAGCCTTTTTTAGAACATAATATCACAGTTTTTACCATGATATGGTCTTAAAAAAGATCAGCTAATCAGATTTGACCCACATATGAGATTGAAGCTTAATTAGTCTGTCTCAAGAGATCACAGCAACATTTTCTAGTTTGTCTATAAGAGTTATTAATAATGCTGAACTTTGTCAACATGTCAATGCTTGTTCAGAAAAACGTGATCACCTAGATCACCAAAGCAGGTCCATTCAGATCACGATGAGATAAACCTGTCAGGATGGATCCCTGATGCATATCCCTCCCTACCAGCGTTCCATGGAACGTCCCACATGTAACTGACAGCTTGTGTCTGTGTGTGTGTGTATGTGTTTAGAGGTCATGTGCCACTGAAGGAGTGTGTGTGTGTGTGTGTGTGTGTGTGTGTGTGTGTGTGTGTCTGTGTGTGTGTGTGTGTGTGTGTCTGTGCTGAGGTAGGAGGGGCGTGCAGCGTAGAAACAAGCAGTGTTTCAGCATTTCTGACACACTTTGCAGCGTCACTGCTGAAGCACTGAGCTGTATGACTAACTGTGGGACAGAAGCCAGAATGAGCCAGCTACACCTGCTAGGACCATCTTAAAAATATACTTGAAGTTAGTTGTACACGCTCTAAACAGACCAACATCATGGGGGGATCCCAAAGCAAGAAGGGCAATGGGACAAACTCCATAAAACAGAAGAGCATTAGCATGTAAGTTTGACATGTATTTCATATTTTAACATCATATGATAGTCATGCAAATGTGCAGTAAAAATATTGTACCTGTTCGTATTAGAGACATTATTTCAGTGCTATTGTGTTATATGTGTTGTGTTTGCTAACACTTCTCAGTGTATGGTGTGACAGCAAAGGTGTGGCCGTCATGCTGGTGAAGTTTGTCATGGGTTAAAATGAATTCTGGGAACCAGAAAGGGTGAAAACGTGTCTTTTCTATGGTGGTTTTGCATAAAACAGCTTCAGGCTTCAATCACAGACTTTTTAGAAATGTTTAAATGAATTGTCTTTATGCTTTGCTAAAAGCAAACTCCAGCTCTTGTGTAAATAACCCCATACCTTTTAGGTACACTGACAAGTTTCAGGCCTTTTTGCAGTCTAGCCTATACTTGAACATCTTTTATTTAGCGAGACGTTACTGTAAGTGCGATAATATTGGCATGACGGCTGTATTGGAGTGTTCTTGGAAAGTATATTTAGAGGCATCATGCTCACAGAATTTGTTTATATCTTAAAGAGCATAAATAAACCTTATGATTGATTGCATCACCATCTGCAGTGGGTCGTAAAGGTGTACAATTGACACGTCCGCTAGTCATAAGTTCTTCATGAGGGTTAGATTAGGTCCTTAACTCATATGCCAATTTCCATCCTTTGGTGAGCTCAATTTGTCACATGGCATAATTTGTGTACCTTATTTTCATATTCAAATGTACTGATGAATCATAACCTCTTCAAGTTCAAGTTGTAGTGTGCTAAACTGCACTATGTGTAGCGGTCATGGGAAATTCTCCTTATGTGACCCCTAATTCATTAAGTTTGTGTTTAATCAAGTTTGTGAGAAATTCATGGGAGATCATGACTGAATGTTTTTTACTTGTCAGGTTTTCATTCTGTGTAGGGCTTGTTGTACAAACAGACTCTAAAAATAGCTCTTTCATGCTGGTAGCACTTCTTAGGACACTTTAATCAATGTTTCCATTTTCCCAGAGTGCAGGTCTAAAAATGTCAGTCGTTGTTTATAAGTGGGTCATTTTGAAGTTAGTAATATTACAGTTTAAGTTTTAGAAAGACAGAATTGTCTGTTCAAACAAACATTCCTTTCTTTTTAAATGTATTGTTAATAAGGAGGTCGTCTGATGAATGTTGTTTCTGTTTGGAGAGGGTCGAGGGGTGGAGGAATTGCTTGGGGTTTTGGGTCAGAGGGTCAGCGTTGAAATGATATTCTGCATTCATACATGTGATTAAGGCTGTTCATCTATAGACAATTGCATACTTGTGCTGAGTTTCTATATTGTGATGTATTATGTCAAGTTGTGCTACACATAGTGCCAGTAGTAATGACATACCTCAAAAAAAACCTTTATGGAATTAAAAGGTACAAAATTATGTTTATGAAAGCATGGAGTCCATGTGCTAAAATCTACCAATACACTACTGTTCAAAAATTTGGGGTTAGTAAGATTTTTAAATGTTTAAGTCTCTTAACTCCAGTCTTCAGTGTCACATGATCCTTTAAAAATCATTCAAATATGCGGATTTGTTGCTCAGGAGAAAAGTTGTGCTGCTTTGTTTAGTGAAACCATTTTTTTAGGATAAACTTGATATTATAATATATAAAAGCATGAACCTTAAATAAAATTCTGCTTGCATATATCTCCATTTGACCAGCAGATGTGACCACTGTGCTACATTTTCAGCAGCTCAAAATATTTTCAGAAGTTATTGGTTCAAAACTCTTTGGTTAGATGCTTCAACTTTTAAATGAGTAAAAATGACTTATAATGTCATCTAATTTTTTTAATTTTTTTAGTTTATATGGTTGATATTGTGGATATTATTGAGTAAAATTAACTAAAAATCACAAATAATACGTTACTGTTTCTGTGATGGTGTTGGTGTATCATGAACATAACAGAAAATGTAAAAATAGTTAAAATAAAAAGTTATATAGAGAGAGACACACACACACAATGACCTAATTTCGGATCTATTGAAGCTTGAAATTGATATAGTTGATATATGATTGAAGCTGGTATAGTTCCCCTCATTGTAGTATTAGAAGTAGTTCAGTTTTTCACCACGAGGTGGCTCTGTGACTTTAGACAAACACATTATAAGGGAAGAAGTCCCACCACTATGCAGTGCTCACAGGATTAATATTATTTTATCTTGAGCAAACTCACACCAAAATTCTTCAGAATTCAAAGTGTATTAAAATTTAAGAACTCTGTCATATTTTTCAACTTCGCATCTTCCCTGATTCATATTGCACCAAAACGTTTGGCTAAATAATTTCAATAATTAAAATTGTTTGAAAAACAAAATATTGCTTATGTTGCGCTTATGTTTACTTATATCATAGCAAACTGATAATGTTTGATTGCAATCTAACCAAAATCTCATGTTGAGCTCCTGTATTAAACCAGGAATAAACACCGAACTGTGTTTCTGGACTCATATTAAGATACACCCTTACTCTAAAGATGCGAGTTGTTTTTGGACAGCTGTTCTCCCTGTCCTGTGACTCCAGTAAAAATAACAATGATTGCTCGGCTACGAATAGACTGGATCTCTATATGGCTTTATATAGATTAAGTAACACGAAGCCTATCAGCACTGGAGAGGTGACTGTTTATTGGCCACCATGTTCCAGTCTTTCTGGAAATGTTGAGTGTTTGTTTAGCTGACTGAGCTATTTTTGGCTCCCGTTAGTAAACAATGGAGTGCAGCCGTGTGAAGATGTGGTGTTCTGGAAGCATGAGCTCCATTCTGGCACAAATGACAATAATACTACAATTTCTCACATAAGTGAAGATTGTTATGTAAGATGGCTCTGCTCCCTTATTCGTGTGCTTTTGTCTCAGTCTAGTTCTGGCTGCCTGTTATCACATCTCTCTAAATAACTAGGAAGGAATTGCTTCTTAAAGGCATCCTTTTATATATGATGCTTGTTTAAAATGTTCTCGAAACGTATTCCTAATCCTGCAGTTGAATAATTTGTGATGATGCAAAAACGAAAACTAAGAGTATGTATAGTCTTAGCTAATGCAATGAAGTCTCCCTAGTAGCAGATGTCATCATTCACACTCAACCAAGATTGGATGCTGAGAGCTTATGAGATATCGTGCTGAGCCTGGCACTGAACACAGAAATATGATGCTCTGAAGGTTATCAGAGAGTGTCATTGTTATGATGTGGTAAGCTGGCCTGACATCACAAGTTCATAGGCCATAGCAGCTGTGTCCGGGAAATAAAGTGGCTCAAACAAAAAATAGCAAGTATTAATTTGTCAAATTCCCCTTAAATATTTTGAACTAATCGTATATCATATCATACAGTTTAGAAGAAAGTCTTTTTGGGTTGCTTCTGATTTTTGTAAAAAGGGTAGTTCAACAAAGAGACACTTTAAATTATTAGAATCCCAATATGTTGGAATCTTGGCTCAGTTCCTTAGTTCAAGTATGTTATAAAGATTTCAAAATGCTACTTTTGGGTTTGATAGCTTCAATCTGTTTAATTCTCCAAATGTGGCATTCTGAGAAACCGTCATATTTAGGTCTGTTTGTGTTGCTTAGTGTCTTGTTAATGGGAAATGTCTGCCAAGTTGTTTTGGGGAAAGAGAGCAACGTTTCTTTTGAGAAGCACTTTTTTTCAGTGGCCTGTTTTGTCTTTTATGTTGTTTTCTTTTATTCTGGCTTCTGTGGTGTCTCCTGCCAAGTTTTCCACGTGTGTTTGAAATCTGAGACCTCCTTGTGCAGTCCTCCTCAACTTGCATAATGGAATCTTAGTTTCATATCCTGAGCAAGTGGTATTAAAACCTCACAAAATGCTCCATAACGTATATGGGTGGTCTTTTATAAGGAAAAGTCTCCACCCATGGAAGAAAAAAACCTCTTCTTTTGCGTTCTTTATCCAATCTCTTCACCAAAACATTCATACGAATGTAAGTTACATGGCTCTAAGAAGCCTTGAAAGGAGATGTGTCCATTTCACAATTAGCATTAGCAAGCAGTCTGGTAATATCATACAGGCTTTCTAATTTAACTGTGTCTCACAGAATGAATTCTGCCTGAAATATCTGCAGACCTCTGATGTGGAATGACCCATCATCTACATGGAGTTCAGATATATAAGTTACCCCGAGGCTTTAAAGGACATCTGCTTTTCATGGTCTAATAGAGATTCCATAAAGTTCAGTATCTGCACTCACACTGACAGTGCTCAAGACATTTTGTCAAAGCTCAATCATGTTACGTCTTTGAACTGTTGCTCTAGTTGTGTGGGTAGACTTTGTGATGGCAACGACCAGCAACAAGGCCTCACTGGGGTTGTATTTTTAGACTCCTGACAGTTATCAAAGGATGTGGTTGTGGTGCAGAATGGAGATACTTGGTGCAGTATCCATCAACTAAATCCTTAAGCACTGTACTATCCTGATTAAGATTATGCAGTGCACACACCAAGAGTATACTTAGGTCGTGTTATAAACCTTAATTTGTGTTTTATTTTTCAAGGAAAGCTCATGACTTAGTTTGTATAGATACTGTAGAGGTCTTGTGGTCTATTCCCCATTGGAAAAGGAATATTGGGAATGCTGACTTCCCTGGGGGAACTGCTGAGGCATTCCAAACAGGTAGCAATGTGAAAGGACAAGTGAGAGAACAGGTTTTCCTGGTTGCGAGCTGGAACTCAAGGCTAGAGATGGTTAATGGAAAAAAGACAGAGGAGGAGCTCAGTCCTGCATTCCACAGTCTCCATACCGAAACCATGGAGCCCCCCTCTCCCTTCTCTTCAGTCTCGGCTTTTCATGAGAGAGGCAGTTCTGCTTGGGAAGGAAGCTACCATTCCTAAACCACGGGTGCTGTTGAATCAGCTGGACCAGAGATACAGGCATTCTCTATTCTCCTCCCCCCATTACTTTCTTCTCAGTAGTCTGATCCCAAAAAGGAGGGGTGGATGGGGGAGTTAACTGGCAGCCAGCTGATCTTTGCTGTGGGATTCTGCGAGGGAAAGAAGGAGACTGCAAACTCTTCGTTACTCAGCTGCACCGAGATAGAGGAAGCCGCGAGAGAACCTAACATCAATAGTCGCGTGAGAGGAAGGAAGCAGCGAGGCTTTTGAGATGAAAACATGAAGCTCTGCTTCAAGACCACGTAAAGCATTGCCTGCCACTGAGAAAAAACATCTGCAAGACAAGGAGAGAAATAGAAGCAAGAGGAGGCTGACTCACTTGTTTGGATTCGCCCACAAGGTGTTCCTGTAGACGCTTTGCGTGTCACCAGTAAGAGGTCGAAGATGTCTTGGCTGTCACCAGTGCAGTGGGCCAAATGGACCTGGTCAGCCGTTAGAGGAGGAGGGGAGGAAGAAGGTGAGACTGATTTGGGGATGTACGATGAAGCCCTCACAGAAGAGGCACGAAAGGCTATGCAAGGAGATCAAGAGGATGACGAAAGGTCTCATGGCTGCAGGCAAGTCTAGAACCTTGTCAACTCCATAGCGTGAGAAAGGAAATGAGGATGTGTTCTACAGGGGGATATGAAGTTAGGGTTTCAGGTTGCTTTTAAGAAAAGAAGTGTGGGATATCTGTAATTTATAATGCTCATTAGTTATTTTCTTAAATCAAGTCCGTCCTTTGAAAACAGGTCTGAGATCAATCAGTAGAGGCCAACCTTAGAAAAACTGTCCCCAGAGCCACCTGTTTGAGTCAGAGGATGGTGTTAGCTGTTCTGAAAGGTTGTGCAGACAGCCATGGCTTAGCAGTCAGCCACATGGATCAAAGCGATCAGAGATCAGAGACTCTGAATGTTAATGTCTGTTGGTGCTCTAGTCACGGTTGGGGAAAGTGGCACGTACACGTTTGTTCATCTATATGTGTGTGTTCTTGGTGTGTTTGTGGGTGTTTTCAGCTTCACTGGGGGATTTCCTTAGGAAGTGTGCATAGCTCAGTGTCTAGCTGTTAGTCTTATGTGTCCCTGTGCTCAGATAAAGATCAGAATCCAACCGTTCTCCTCTCCCAACCCCCCAATTGTGACAATGCTAATTTTCTTGCCCATAGATAACACTCTCTTTCCCAGCACTGTTTTCTTTTGTTAAAAAGAAGACACTCATTTGTCTATTACTCTGCTTCATTATTAATTAATGCTATGACTAGCATTAATATTGCGACTGCTTATACTTGGAGCTGAAGATTTGAAGAAATTCCTGTTCCTGACTATTAACCTTTGGAGTTTAGGTCGTCCCACATCTTTGTGCGACAGACATGCTATTTATTTATTTATTTTTTAAGGAGAGATGTTAAGCATAACCCTAACATTGTTTTGATAGACTTGAATGCAAAAATGTAGTTTATCTCTATTTTTGTTTATGTAATAATAGTATTATATGTATCATCTAGGCAAAAAGTTGTTTGGCTTGTTTTCCGTGTTGTGTTGTTGACATCCTGTCCATGTGCTGTTGTTAAGCTGTCAGCTAATATTCCTTTCCAGGAAGAATCCTTTCTTTCTTAACGCCTCGCAGCCTGAGAGACTGCCACAAATTAATCACTAGAGACCTGAACAATGGCCAAAAAGAGTGACAGGATCATGAAAGTTGTAAATATACTTAGTAAACATACAGAAAGCCACCCACACGTTCTGTAGAGATCTTCTCATTTCTGTGGAGCTCAGTGTGAGTCAATACAAGCAGCATGAGTTGTGCCTGATGTATTCGAGTGGTTTGTGTTGGGTTTGCGCTCGCCCAGTTAGAAATAAATGGATGTTAGAAGGAAACAGCAGAATGGAATTTATATTTTTGCTAAACTTTTTGTTCTAAGACTTTTAATAGAACTTCATGGCATAAGTTCCTCTGTTCTTGTCTGTTGTGTTTGTTTGCTGGACTAGTAATGATTACTTGCCTAACGGTTTTATGGGACTGCAGGTGGCCTAGTGTAGCAAGACTGGGCAGTTCTCCCAGACTTGGGGACTGATTTTGCGCACACACACACACACACACACACACACACACACACATACACGCTAAATTAACAATTCTTCCATTTCAGCTCAGGCTCATGACCATTATGCTTTGTAGTGAGTGTGAAAAGGATAGTTCACTCAAAAATTATTATTATTTTTTTTTTTTGTAGTGGTTGCCTTTTTTCATTCAGTTACATTGATTGGGTCCTAAGAAGTTTTAAGAAGTCATATGTAACAAGTTGAAATCATCATTCCTTTAACTTAAAAAGCACATGGGTGTGACACTTTTATGTCCTTTCTGAAACTTGAAGGCCTAATTGCATAATGCTACTTTTGTTTTCCATGGAAGAAATAAGGTCATATGGGTTTGGAAAAACATAAGGATGAGTAAGTAATTTTCCAGAAGAATGTAAATTTTTGGGTGAACTATTCCTTTAAATTAGAAAGCTCTTCAGTGTTACCTCACATAAAACTTCAAAATGGACCTGGTAAACCATAATATGCAGAAAGCATTGGTGTCACAGCTGGGAAACATTGTTGTTATTTAATGAGGACACAATGTTCAGTTTCATTTCACCTGAGGCTAAACCTTTAAGCCACATTCACAAAATGTTTCATTAAATATAGATGTCATTTGATGATCTGATGAGTTTGTGTTTTATACTGACCACCCCTGATCCAAGATCAACATTACATCCATTTAAATCAAGCTGTGCCCGGCAATGTCCTTTTGTAAACAGAGTTCGGATCAAAGATGTGTACTAACCACAGATTTTTTTTCCTTCATCTTCCATCAGTTCGGACTCAGAGGGCCAATTTGAAACACCTGAAGCTGAGACGCCTGTCCATCAGCCATATAAAGAACCATCCACACTGGATGAACCAATCACAGAGAGCACAGGTAAAAGAAGACCTCCTATACCACATGCTAACTGAGAGCCATCGGCACAAACAGTAGATTTAGAAATGCCACAGAGCACCTTTTGCTTACATGTGCCTCTATTCCTCTCATGCAATGTGATGTTGCCATGGCAACAAGAAGAAAGTATGTCTCTATGTGGTTTTGTGTGTGTATATGTACTATGTGTGATCTTGTAAGCAATATACTGAAGGTAGCATTTCTTGTCATTCCTAAGTAGTGCTGGAAACATAGGCATGTTGGAGCAAATTATATTTGTAGTATAAATTATACTTTATCTAATAAATCAAAAGAAAGAAATGAATCAATAAAGGACTGTTTCAAAAGAATTTGTTTGCAAATTGGGCACCATTCATAAGACCTGTCTGTCTTCTACAATAAAAGCTAGGTTTTGACACATATATTCATATTCCAATTCCTTATACAGATCAGTTTCTTTTACTTAAAAGCTTGCCTTGTTTTCTTAAAATTTTCCTCTCTGCCATCAGACATGTGTCCAAATTTAGGGGAGTGTACCTTATCACTAACTCAAAACAGCTGCACTTCCCCAGACTTTTTTGAGGAATTTATCTGCCCATTACAATCTCATAAACACTCTTAAATTGGACTTGTCACTACCGTTAAGAGAATACATGAAAACACATGCATCTTTCTATTTTTTTTTTATTTTTTATCTAAAACCTTATTTTAGTCTCTGGGCGAAGCTCTGATGAAGTCTTCCAGTGGTTTCATGGGTGAGGATGAAGAAATTTCTGTTTGCGCTGCAAAGATTCCACAGCATCGATGCATTTTGACCTCAACCTGATTTTAATCATTGCAGACAGTATTAGTTATGTTTTTGTAATTGAGTGGAGGTTTTGAGGCTGGAAACTAGGGGTTTGGATAAAGAGAGGCCCCTGACCCAGTGTGGGAAAAGTGCACAGCTTGGAATTCAGGATTTTGGAATTAAACAAAAGCGCCTGCTCCTCTCAGAGCATGGTTATCAATGGATAAGGTCAAAGGCTCACAGCAAAGAACATCATGTGATTTAATTCTTTGCTCTAAATGCCACACACAGACAGTCTTCAACACACATTTTTCTAGTTTATTCATTTTTCTCTTCCTTCCCTCCCTAACCCTAATCTCTGGAAGCTTGATTGTTATACCTCACCGGAATAAACCCCTTTATTTATGTAGCTTTTTCAGTGAGTTTTATGAGAAAGTTTCCCTCAGTAATGCAGAATGCTTTAGTCTAATAGAGGCAGCTTTTCCAAGCCTACGTATCCTGGTTTGGATTGCTTGAGCAGACAAACAGTAAAAGTCTGGCTCCAGCAGAGTACAATCCAGTTTCCACCACAAACATCCTCATCCTCACAGCTGTACAGATATGCACCAGTGTTAGCCGTCTGGAACACACATTTTCATGGCTAGCAGTGCTTTAGCCAGAATTTGTGGTTATGTAATCACAAGCCTTATTTTGCCATCTCCACTCCAGACACTAAATCCAGCTGCACCTTCAGTTTAAAGTCAGATATCAACTCTTGCTGACATTGGTTGCTTTTTGACGTCAGAGTAAACAATCATTATTTACCATACAATTGCCTGTTCTACTCTAGATCAAGCTCAGTCATGTACAGTCTCAATTTAATGGGTGTTGTGTGTGGTTTCTTTAAGAGTAATTATGCATTTGCCTGGGATGAGTGTTGTTATTATTTTAGTTATGTTATATAATCAAAATGGCTCTAAAATGCATTTGTGTTTTGAATATATTAGCTCATGCTGTCCATACAAGGCTTTTTCTGTTTTGATGAAATAAACATTGTTGAGGCATCACACTTTCACCATGAAGATAACGCTCAAGTCACAGCCTCTAGTGCTGGTTGCATAACCAATCGCATTGTGTCTGATGATTCTCCTTCATTGGTGTTGCTTGTTCAAATAGCAACCGTTGCATTCATAGCCTGAATGTTTCTGGTTGTGGAACAGTCATTTCAACAATCCTTTATTTAACAGACATCCTTATCTGGAGTATAAACCTGCTACAACATTTCTGTTACCAACACAATATAAATGAAATTCATGGCCCTAATTTGACTGATAGTAAATAAAACACTTAAAGTAGGTCACAGAACGTAGAGGGATATGGATCATACCTCATACAGGTTTATCCATTGCAGAAATTAGTTTCAAAATGTTGAGGATGAGCCTTGACCTCTGGAAGTGATGACAAGAGCAGTCACACTTTAAAAGTGCTGATCAGAGTGTTCTTGCATACTCGATGAGAAGGGCTGTCTGCCATCTCGTTTAACACTAAAGGACAGTGCAGCACCAGATGTGTACAAAAAGACACAGAGGAAGAGATAGCTAGAACTTGGCAAAATCAGGAGGAAGACTGGGAGTGGGCATTGGAGAGGACTTATGGAAGGTCTGTGAGTGAAATATTGTCATTACAGTGCTGAACTCTGCAGTTGATTTAATTATATACATAAAACTAGTTCCCTAAAATGATAGCTGGTAAAATTCAAGTTCCTCTTTTGTCCAGTATACCATTGTGTTACAGTTAAGACGTGTTTTTTTTTTTTTTTATGTGATTTTCATGTTATGTTAATCTAGAATGGTGCTAAGAACTTTTTACAAGTCAGCCCCCTGAAGAAATCTGTGGTTAAGCGCTTTACTTGAGAGTTCAGTAGTTCATTGCTCATGGCTTAGTCCTTGTAAGGATCAAACCAGCAACCTTCCGGTTACCACCCCAGAGCATCAACCACTGCAAATATCCCTCAAACAAACCCAAACTCATGTCGTGTTAGAGCACTAACTGAACTCACAAATTCAACCGTGAGAAGCGGTCTCTTCATCACTGGACATGTTCTTTCTCGTATGTCAATATTTTGAACAGATAACAGCTAGTACTTCTCAAAGCTGCCTCAATTGGAGGTCAGTGTGAAGTCATATATCTCATTTATAAATAGACTGTCTCTTCCTGTCTCTTAGCAACAGGCTATTGCATCAAAACTCAGTGATGACTGCCAGCAGGACTGTTTGTCAATGGAAAGTGTTTCAAAATGGCTACTTTAAAGTATTGACATAATTTCACATGTAGATGTGTAGTGTATCATTCTAGAGAAGCTTGAATCGCTACAGTTGTTAAGGCAGTTTTTCTTCGTATCATGAAAGAAAAAGGCTAGTCTTCTTTTCAGTACATCCAAAATGGGTGTCTTGAAACATCTAGCCCACATTTATGTTTGATTTGTTGCTTGAAGTTTTGCTTTTGAGTTTTTTTTATGCCTGTTGGAGACAGGGAAGGGAGGACTATTGTTCAGCTCTTTGCATCCTGAGCAAAGCATTTCCTGCCTTTTCTGTCGTAAGGAAGTCTGTTCTTCAAATGTTCTCCATAGGTTAACAACAGAGCATACTTTATGTGCTCTAAGAACATATGGAAGAAAAAGTACAGACACCCTGAAATGACAAGGAAAATATTATTAGATGTATATGCTGCAATATTCTGTAACATATTATTGTATACATGTTTTTCAACAGGGTAATTTGATAAATTTTGAGGAACATGAGAAAATAATTACCTCTTCTACTTTTGACAGGTTTTCCAGAAATAAATCAGTTGACCTCCATCACAACCAAAACCCAGAACCTGACCCTGCACGAGAGCTTTCCTGAGGATGCACCTGAGCTGGTGGTGCGACAAAGAAGTGTGGACCCAACCCCAACCCTGAAACTCAGGAACCAGCCTTCCTCTGCCGACATGGATGTAGACCAACCTGATCCTACTGAAGCAGGAACAACAGATGACACCAACACCTGCAATGGTCATATTGAAGAGCCATCCTCCAAACCACAGGCCAAGTCCCTCAAGCCTAGACCTCCTTCCCTCAAGGTGAAGGCCCCACTGAATGGAGTGGACCCCAACGAGGTGGATGATGATCCTCCGATACTTCCAAAGGGGAGTTACAGATTTGACCCTGATCAGTGTGATGATACTATAAATCCATGCGCGACTGAAGGGTCCAAGTTGCAGAACTCTTCACCTGCCAATGCCAGTATTCCTAAAACAGAGTTGATGGACGAAATGCCTGCTCAGCCAGTAATGCTGGAGTTTGGACTTGATGATGCCAAAGCAAAGAGACCTCCACTCAAGAAGTATGGAAAGAGGACAAGCAACAAGCTGACTACTCCAAAAAAACAGAGACCAAAAGCTGCAGAAACAGCAGCTCCACCACCGGAGACATCATCAGAACAAGAGCAACCGCCATCTGAGAATGTGGCTCCCATGAGCGTTGATGATATTCCTATTCCTAAAAAATCCTACAACTTTGACCCAAGTCAGTGGGATGATCCCAACTTTAATCCTTTTGGTGGGAACAATAAACTAAATAACTCGCCAACACTTCCTAAAGCACCGTATAATTTTGACCCTGATAACTCTGATGACTCTACTGATCCTTTTAAGCCATCAAAGACCTTAGGTAGAAATGACACGATTAAACCAATGACTGAGAAGCATACGGACAAACACAAACCAGAGGGAACTGTGGAGCAGCAGAAGAAAGCAGGACAGTCTCAGAAGAAAAACAAAGACAGGATCATCACGTGAGTGGCAGATATGCTAGACAGACATGCAAACCGTATGTTGTGTGTTGCATCTGTGGCTTTTTTTGCGTCTGTATCTAGCTATTGTGCATAAAATAAGCAAAAAGGAGCAATTTTCACCTACTGAACATTATCAACACATCAATCACACCTTTTGTGTTATTTACCGTTGGTATGCTACCCTTTCTTTTCAACATCTCAGTTGTTGTCTAATCATGCATCTTTCATGTGGCACAATTGTTTTTCATACGTAGTTTACAGTCGCAAAGTTTACGGTAGTCTTGTTTACACTGTCCCGGTGTATACAATTCACACTTTCTTCTAAACTATGGCATCCCCTCTACAAACTAACTCCTAATTGTTTGTAAAAATCAGGAAGCTTAAACTCACTCTTCATGCTTCTATCTTGCCCTCTAATGTCTTACGGCACGTCCCCTCTCCACATCCCCTCCTCTCTGTGTGTGCTTCCTACCTCCCCTGTCCCTTCCTCTCTCATACTGTCCTCAGGATCACTGAGCAAGTGCGGTTTCTCTGTTTTCTATTGTAAGTATCCTCTCCTGCCCTCCTTTCCTGTACTTTCACTGTTATCTCTTCTGTCCCGTTGCATGTCATGAGCTCTGTTGAAGGCTGAACTGCCCTCAGGCTCCAAATCATGTACAGAATCAGTCCTTTAAACTAGGGCAGAAGGTCTATTTTTTAGGCTGAACTGTATTCTAACTGTCAGAACCAAGAATTTGACCTTCTGTTCTGACCTTCTCATGGTGGCCAATATACAGGTCTCTTTACTAAACAGTGTTGTAAAGCACACATCAGTCTTTGAATTGTACATATGTGCTCTGTTTTTATTGATCTCAACAGTTTTTTTGTTGTTGTAGAATACAATGACTATTACTATTTCTGAGTGGAGTTTTTCAGTAGATGCCAATATCTAGAAAACAGACTGGCTAGCCAAGGTAACGCTGCTATGTATAGCTTATATAGAATATAATAGAATTTAAATGTTTTGAGGCCAATACAACAGTGGTCTTGCTTTTGACACCTGCAGGCATCTTGTGAAAAGCAAAAGATTTTGGTTTCCGATGCCATTGTATAACTACCATATTTGCAGGCATATTTGTCGCCCATTATTTATTTATATTGCAGCCAAAAAAAAAAAAAAGAGTATGATAAATAATGGGTTTATCAAGATCTGTATATTGAGTGGTATTTGGTCATGTGATCTCAACATGGTGACAATCATGAAATGGGACCAATATGTAGAAAGTAAAACAGCTTTTTACAGGACACTGATATGACTGGAGTTTTTATCTGATGTTAGTGTACATAATTTTAAACATGTTTATCTATAAAACTTTGTTGGGACTGTTGGTAATGAAAAACAAATATGTGCACTTTTAATGAGACTAAGATAGACAGAAGATAAAAATGCTTAAATATATAAGTTCCCTTGAAAAATGGTTCAAAAATAACTAAATTAATAAAATGTGCATTATGCATTGGCAAAATATTCTAAATGAGAACAAAATCTAATCAGATGTTGTCCGATCAGCCAGATCTGATACTATCCGTATTACTGCTATTAATACAATAGACTTTGAAGAGGGAAGTTCTTGCTAAAAGTTTTTTCAGTGTTTCTTGGAAGCATATACTAATTCTGTCAATATTCTTTTCTGCAGGAACTCATGTAAAGTAAAGAAGTATGAGAATCAGTCCTTAGTCCTGGATGTCTGCAATCAGGTATCATTTCAACACTGTCCAACAAATTGCAAATTGTATGCATCTTGTTCTGTGTGGGCATGTATTTGCTTATCTTTTGCATGTATATGTATATGTACACGACTGCAAAAGCATAACATATGTATATAAAGTATACAAAGCCTCTAGATTTGCTTTGATTTAATGGATACTGCAGTGACTCAGCAAACATCCTCCTCCTTGTTCCCTCCCTCCTCTCTCTCTCTCTCTCTCTCTCTCTTCTTTTTTTGCTTTTCTAGTATTATACTACTTTGAACAATCCCTGCTCTTCAAATATATTTTTTTTTTATTTTTTCCTCTTATGTAGTAGGATAGTTGTTTTTTTTTTTTTTTTTTTTTGTGTTTGTGTGTGTGTGTGTGTGTGTGTGTGTGTGTGTGTGTATGCGCACAACACAACCTGAAACAGAATTCCCAGCAGTTCCCAAAACAGGTCACGTGTCTGCCTATGCTTTTGTCCCAGAAAGTTTAAGACTCTAAGAGAAGAAAAGAGTCTAAGAGGCTATAACTAATTTTTTAGACTGTTCAAATATTTTGCCCATTCACAGCTGAACTGCAGTGCTATTTTGTACGGAGGAAAAAAAATCGGTTTACCATCATTGCAAAATCTGTGAAGTATGACTAAATAAAATTAAAATTCTTATTCACTTTCTATATCACAGGAGAAAGATGTGCAGGAAGATCCTGCATCTAAACTGCCCCACCGTGTCCATCACGCCACAGATGAGGAGAAGTTAGCCTCCACTGTCATGGGCCAGAAGGACGGGCCAGAGGAGTTTTCAGACTGCACCAAAACAACCACCTGTACCAAGACTGCAGACGGTGAGGAAGAAGTGCTCCGTACTGCTCCGTCTGCTCTTCTTGCAGTACTGCAGTGTTTATGCTCCGATAATAAATCAATAATCATTAGAGACTGAGGCAATCTGTCACTAATGAGGTTTAACAAGCACTGCTCTGTTAGGTTGGACAGACAGAACTCTTATGAACGGGAAACAGACTTACTTGTTCTGCTTGCTTCTCTCTCTCCTTCAGGGAAAAAAGAACGGCCCTCTGTTCTGTTGGCATATTAATTTGCCCTTTAAACATAAAAAGTCAGACAGTCCTGTTATATTCCCATTACATTTAAAATAGTATCTTTTGTGATACCAGAGAGCATCAGTTTTGCAAGTGTCACGGATGTTGAAAAAATGTTCCTGGTTACCTTGTTAAAAGACTAGTTTAAATCAAAAAGTTTTACAATTTATATTGTCATATTGTTTTATAAAAATGTGAATCTATCAGCCTCAGAAACTAGTCCTTTTTTTATTATTTCCCTGGTGACTAAGACTGTGGGGCGGGAAGTAAATCGTTTTAACCAATAAGATCATAACATACCCTTTACATGATCCAATCAAATCACAGTGTGTACAATTAAATCCCGCCCTACATGGGATTCTGCTGAATTTTACCAAGAAATACTACAAAAGTTAAAATCGTTACGAATGTCGTTTAATGTTTGATCTTTTTCCTTTTCTTTCCTTTTAATAAAACGTGTAATTATGTGTAGATAAATGCAGAAGTAAACACTTTTGATCTGAATTCTATTACTAGAGCCTGTGCTGCCCTCTACTGTCTACTTTATGGATTATTTTTATATTATCTTAATTGTAAACCACAGAGACTGTTATAAACTGTTTACATACTTTTTACTGTTGAATATTTTCAGAAATCATTGTCCACTTGCAAAGTAACAGCAACAACAAAACTAATTATAAAATAATGGGAAAGTCAGTAATAATCTGCCTTTCTTTTCAGATCTGCCAGTGGGCATAACAGACCAGTTTGATGAGAAGGACTTTTCCTCTTCTGTAAGTTCCGTTTTGTTAGTATCTGATAGATATGGTATATGATATTCAACCCATTCCTGTATGACTAAGTTCAGCACATTAATTCCTAACAGAGGTACATTTTTGCCTGACAAGGATTCATAATTATTAACCCATTAAGAGGATTATGATGTCTACAGGCCTTAATCTGCCCAAGGGCAAGCTAATAACTGGGTCAGAGGAAAGAGTGTAGTCAGTGTTTAATCTCACTGAAAAATGTTGTATTAGTATTGATAAGAGCATAAGGTATAATAAAAGTGAAATGCTCCCTAAATTTTCCTCTGATTGTGTTTATTCTGCAGAGTGAGAGTTTGTGTAAGAGTCAGACTCTCAGCTCTTCAGACAGTGAGACCATAGCGAAGACGAGTCCAGGGCTGGATTCAATCCCTCTCAGTGAGATAGACAAAGCAGCAGTGCTCACACTGATTAGAGAAGAGGTAACACAAGCATCTGTCTATACTGTTCTGAGTCCTCAGTCCTGTTACAATGTACAGTACATGTAAACACATGTAAAACCATTAAATAACAAATAAATAAAATAAAAACTGTAAAAAAAAAAAGTTTGACTAATATTTATTGTACTTTTTGAAATTGTATTACTAAATTTTAAATTGTAAATGTTTTTGTGTAAAATTTAAATGCAGTTTTAAATTCAATTGAAAAGTGTTGACTTGTAATGGACTGTTTATAAAAGTGCGTTTTTGTTCCTGTAGATAATTGCCAAAGAGATCGAAGCCAATGAGTGGAAGAGGAAATATGAGGAGAGTAGACTGGAGGTTACTGAAATGAGGTACATCCTAATCTAGAACCTTTCCCAGAATGCACTGGGGAAGGTTTTATGCCCACACAGTACAGTCCCAACAATGAAACATTCTAACATTTATTTACTGATTTTACCGTAGAAAAATAGTGGATGAGTATGAGAAGACGGTGGCTCAAATGATAGGTGAGTGATCTACCTCTCAGAACTTTTCAATCAAATTCTGAATATAAATTTTAAAGGTTATTTTTGTTTGTCTGGAATTTTTCCCAATACAGAAGATGAGCAGCGAAAGAACATAGGATCTCAGAAAAGCGTCCACCAGTTAACCGTGGAGAGAGATCAAGCCCTCGCTGACCTCAACTCGGTGGAGCGCTCGTTTTCTGACCTGTTCAGACGCTACGAGAACATGAAGACCGTTCTTGAGGGCTTTAAGAAGGTAAGATATCATCTTTAATGTCTGAAATGCTGATTATATAAATGATTCCTCTGGACACATACAGATGATTCTGCTGGTCTCTTGTCAGAATGAGGAAGTGCTAAAGAAGTGTGCTCAGGAATACCTCACACGCGTGAGGCAGGAAGAACAACGTTACCAGACCCTCAAGATCCACGCAGAGGAGAAACTTGACGAGTAAGAATGATATTTAGCATTAAAGTGATGCATCAGTTTCCCCTCTGCATTTTTGATCTTTAATCTAATGTATTTTATTGATAATATTGATTGATCTGTGATATGTGTATGTTTGTGCAGAGCGAATGAGGAAATAGCTCAGGTGCGATCTAAGGCCAACGCAGAGAGCGTGGCGCTGAACGCCGGCCTGAGAAAAGAGCAGATGAAGGTGGAGTCCCTGGAGCGGGCGCTCGAACAGAAGGTAAACTCTCACACATTCACCGTCACCCACAGCCGGTGCAATATAACATCAAATCAGCTTTTTAGTTTTCTAAGAAAGCATTATTTAAAATCCGCATTATTATTTCCAGAATCAAGAGATTGAAGAGCTTACTAAGATTTGTGATGAGCTCATTGCAAAAATGGGCACCACGGACTAAGAGGAAGGAGAACCCAGCCTGACCAAGAACGCCACAGAATCTTCACTTTGCTTTTTTTTTTTCATTTTTGAAAAGGAGCCACTTTTCCATGGGTCTGGCTCAGGCACTGGACGAAACAAGATATGAGCTGAAGAATCAAATAAAAGAGTCCCAAATGTTTCTACAGATTCATAAAGTGCTGATGTTGGACTTACACCGATAAGTGGTGGAATAAAATGTTTCTTGAAGAGGGTGGGAAAAACCACCCACATATCTTATTCTGATGACTTTCTGCTGGCTGTTATGGCAGCTGTGTGTATGAGCGTTTGGGAGAGCCCTATGGGTGTGTGTTCAGGTGTAAATTGAGCTTGTTCATAGTTTACATGATCGCACTGCTGCTATTTATAATGGAGGGAGCAAATCATATTATTTACAACTTTTTAGTTACATTACTTGCGTTGGAAAGTACTGTAATCTGTGTAATTATTTGGTTATATATTAGAGGTCCTGATACAAGTTCAAGAAATATTCCAAGTTCAGTACAAGATCAGTTGACAGCACTGGTGATGTAATGTTGATTACCATGAAATTCATCTGTAAAAAAAAGCAAAAATCTGGATTACAGTAAGGCACTTAATGTACAATGGAAGTGAATGTAAATATAAACATAACTGTATTCACTATTTTAGTAATGTAGCCACAAGAAGTAAACCATATGTATCTTAACATGATTTTAATGTGAAATTAGTTGCTAAGCTTTTCTATGTAGGTTGAAAACAATTTTATGATTATGTTGACATGCCAACATAAAGTTTTAAACCCTAAAACCCAAAAATTATGACTTAAAAAGCTTTTAAGCTTTTGAGAAGTTTTAACAAATGAATTCATGTAAGTACTTTTATTAAATTATAAGCTGCAAATTTCTTTTAAATCATCCAAAAATTGCTCCATTCACTTTAATTGTAAGTACCTCAACATTGCCTCAATTATTGCTTTTAATAAAGAAAAAGAGGGACGATTCAAAATTACATTTTAGTCAACGTTCTGCCACAGATGCTGTTGAGTTTAACTTGTATTGAACCTGGAATTTTATTTCAGTAGCATTTAGCATATTCAAAGCTTCTGTTAAAGAGAGTTTGTAGACGGTTGTAGTTCCATCCATTGTTTTCTTACTCTCCGTGTGCTTAGGTGCCAAATTATCATAATTTATCATATTAAGCGAGCTCTGGTGTTACTAGATGTTCTGATGGGTTACTTATTTCTAGCCATGATGTCATAGTCATCCAATCAAATGCTTGCTTGCAGAATTATACAACACAAAAGCAAACCTAACTGAATGCACTTAAACTTTCTTTTATTAATGAATTATTTTGGTTTAAAAATCTGCATGAAGTACAGAGTTTATCACAAGTTTACTCTCTTATTGTGCTGTGTCAACTGGACCGAATCATTTTCAAAACATTCAATGAAGTCATTTCAAGAATTGACAATCTTTTGCCAGACTTGCTAAAGTATGTGCCTAATGCTGAAGTGATGCTTTCTATTGGCTGTTGTTTCTTTTTTTTACCCACCTTTTGTGCTATCTTATGCAATATTTCAACTTAGAATAACCAACTGCCAAATGAAACCACTATCCGTGTGCCAAACAGTAATGGATCGTGTGGAGAAGTCGAGCTTGTAAATTGTCATGTTGGTGTTGCTGTACAGTACTCACTGACCTGTGTATATTTTTATGAGAAGAATATTGCCTTTTATTGTGTTATTAATGTTTGTAAAGTGGAAGAGAGCGAGAGAGAGAGAGTTGCACAGAAATCCAGTTGACTAATATATATTTTGTGCATAAATGCATTCCCTAAATAAAGTAAAAAATTGCTTGATACCACTGGTTTAGAATTTCATGTTTTGTTAATAACACCTTGCAGTAAGGCTCCATTTGTTAACATTAGTTAACATGAACAATAAAAAAAAAAAAAATTCTAAAGCATTTATTAAAATCAAAACTTGTTTCTCTTAATATAACTGAATGGATCTGAGATGAACATGAAATAACAACAGTTGGGTATTTTTATTAACTAATATTAATAAATACTGTAATAAATATATTGCTCGTTGTTAGTTAATGTATTAAATGTTGACTAATGGAACCTTATTGCAATTGGCCACCAAGTATTGCAATAATTGACAGAAGTGTTATAAGTGTTATAAGGTGCAAAGATGCATGTGTCAGTAATAGTATCAATGATTATCACGTTGTGAGTGTGTTGCATAGCTAATCTCTTCTTAAGAGGGATGTCTGGTGACAGAGTAGACTGGATATTAATATGTGCACTCACTAAGAGATTGTCCTTATGTTGAAGTCAGATATACTGCAGTAAATTCAATCGAAACAGTGTTGTGCTGCAAATACACAAAATATGAAAATATACTGAAATAATTAGTGAAAGTAGCCTGATGGGAGTCCGTGGCCATCTGGCAAGTATAATTGGTTTGCATAAGTCTTGCACTAATTTTAAAAAGGAAATCTGAATTAAAACTGTATTTTAATATCCAGATCATATATCATCTCCCCTCTTTATTTGCACAACCCCCTTCATTCTGCTTCTCCTCTTGTTTGCTGTTACTTATGCAGATGCGCTGTGTGTGTTAAGTCGGTGTAATGCTCATGTGATGGATGCTCACTGTAGGATTATGGAGAGGTGCTGAAGTGGTTTGTTGTTAAGACTTCCACACTGTCCCAGCACTTTTCTAATACAACCTCCTCAACATGAAGACTCTCCTGGCCGCGCTGGTCCTGTTCACCGCTGTGCTTCACAGTGAGTATCTGAATAGTCCAAATACACATCAAAGTAGTTTCATAGCGCTTTATGGTTATTAATTTAATGCTGCCATTACTCCTGTAAAAGAGATTTTACAAAAATACATATAATAATAGGTTATACTCTATTTTAAGGTGTCCTTGTTACAGTGTAGGCTAATTATACAATCAAGTACTAAATAATATTAATTAACAACATGTACCTTTTTGCGTTATTGGATGTCACTATGCATAATTTACTGTAAAATAAAGTGTTATCCTAAAATGGTAACAAATTAGTCAATTATTCGCTTTTTATCACACATGAGAAATCTGTGTAAACATACAAAAAGTTTATTATTATTATTTCTACTGTTGTTATTGTTTAGCTATAATAAATGTGTATTAAATATGTAATAAGGATGTAGCCTACTATAAATAAAATCTAATTTTTCTATAAATTTCTGCAATGCAGCAACAGTAATTATTATATAATAACAGCGGATAGCAAAACATGAATCATTTAATACTCCTACTGTCCTTGTGAAATGATTATTAGTGTCTGAATAGAGTTTGAAGTGGTTTAATCTCAGATCAGCTGTGTTTTCTTGTCCGATGTGTGAAGGTGAGGGGTTGAAGTGTTACACCTGTGTATCTAATAACCCCGAGGAGTGTTTCCGGCAGGGCTCGTCTGTGTGTCCTGCTCATGCAGATGCCTGCTCTACCATCACAGGACCCAGTGAGTACACACATGCACACACATACAGTGATTCTAATTGCAGTTCGCATGTTGACCACTTGGGGGTGATATCACTCTTGACCATGTCTGTGCTGTGTTTCAGTTTAATATACTGTAGAAGGGGAGACCAGTAGTTGTCACACGTTTTTACTCTACTCTACTCCAGTGTGTGCATGTTTATGAGGACACAATTTGTATAATGGCATGGGTATGACATAGGTATTACAATATGAAGGTGATTTATGAGGACACTTCCTGTGTCCCTGCAATTCAAAAGGCTTAAAAAAACATGCTAAATGTTTTTAGTTTTTTTGAAATATGCCAAAATAAATAAATAAATAAATAAACATGGTTCCTACACTTTTACTATAATAAAATCATAATTAATTAAGAGTTATGCAGAATCAATAGTATGGCTTGAAAATAAAACATGACATTTTCATTTGGAAGACTGAATTCATAAAACTGATGCTGATTTAAGACTATGTTTGAAACCAATATACAAAACCACTGCTATAGAAAACAAACAATTATGTAATTTGTTTTCTGACTCAACCTGCAGTTAATGAGACGAAACCCTCGTGACAACTAGCCCCGGTCATCACTATTACGTAAAACTGTTTCCGCTGGATTGCACAGACTCAACCAAATGTGCAAACCCAACACAGATTATTTGATGCATCCTTCAGCAATGTTTGGACTGGGCAGATGTTTTTTTAAATTTTGATTCATGGTGCCACCATGTGTTTTCCTCACCACAGACTCTGTGATGAAGTCATGCGCTTACAAATCCTTCTGTGACAAGTCTCACATGAGCAATGGTGAGGTGAAGCTGGAATGCTGCTTCAATGACGACTGCAACGGCCCTCACCAGTCCCACAGCCATGGGGATCTCCACGCCGCCGCCATGAGCCTGAGCTCCAGCCCTGTCCTGCTGCTGGGGGTCCTGCTACTTAGACTGGCTCTCAGTTCCCTGTAAACCTGAACACAGACACCTTTAGTCATACATGTAATATAAATAAATGAATAAACAATGGAGTAAAGGCGTTAATGTAACTGATAGATGAGCTTTTGTCTGTTGGGCGGCAGCATAATCTGTGTGTGTTCTTGTGTTACTCAGCCCCTTGATAGCACACGTACATCACAGAGATGTCTATATGACGTCTGCATTCACATCTTCAAGACATAATTTTTAGAGTGTTTGCTCATATGCAAAACGTCTATTGGATGTTTCCTATCAGATGTCAAATAGACGTTTAGAAAATGTGTTTATGATTTAAAATTAATGTAAAACTGACATCTTAAAGACGTCTATCAGAAGTTTGTACACAGCAGATGCTAAGCGATCTTCATCAGACATCTTGCATATGTATCTGTGCTATCAGGGCCTATAGGAGTTAAATAAAGACTGCTTAGATTTGGTTTTCATCTCTTTTATTTTCTGTTGTATATGAGCTCAAATGAGCATCTGCTAAACTAATAAATAGATTAATAAACGACCAGGTAAAAATGATCTCTCTGTCTGTCTGATTTTACTTAATCTCTGTTCAGCTATCAGTACCTCTCTCTGTCTGACTGTCTGTTTCCACTAGCCATGGAAAAGTAAGCATTACTGGTGCATGTGAATCCGCACGCACTGCTTCAGGGCATCCCTAGCTGTATGACGTCAGTCATGTGCAGCAGACACATGGGGCATCTGTAACTTTCATAATGTGGTAGTGATGGCTGGTTTCAGATTGCAGTGCTGGTGGGAGGCGGTGAAGCGCGTGAACTCGTTTAAAAGTGTCGCAGGATACAGAGAATCAGCGCTGCTGCATCCAGCTGCGGGAGTAACTTGGAAGACACACTTCACAGGAGCAACACTGTTACTTCACAAGATCAACGTTTTCTGAGGTACGTTTTTGACGCCGGTCAGAATTTATATGTAGTATTTAATAATTTAAAATTGAATCGAGTTGTGTTTAAAACGCTAATATTCATCGGAGTTGTTCTGTTGAATGTCTTTAATAAAATGGCTATGATTTTTGATATAGCCGATGTAAACCGCTGTGAATATGTAGGCTAAATACTGAAAAAAATATTGTAAAAATGTAGTGTCGTGTCCGTACAAATACACTCGTTGTATTTACATTGGTTTTGAAATACTCTGTAGAAAAAAATACTGATGAAAAAAATGCAGGTGATGTCAAGTGATGTAACCACGTATACAATTTTTTTTGCATCTTAAATACATAAGATGAGTATGCAAAACATAACTTGTGCACACAGTTTAAAAAGTTTTCATATACATATTGAAGAATACATGTTGGAATTACAATTATACTTTATTAACTGCTTATTCCATAATTTTGTTTGTGGACACTTATACCATCTATACATTTTAGACATAAATGCATTATAATAAAGGGCTACTACTATAATGCATATATATATATATATATATATATATATATATATATATATATACTTTAAGCTGATATACTAAACTAATATTTATGTGTGTGTGTGTATTTTTGTGTGTGTGTGTGTGTGATTAATTGCTTATTTAATACATAAATGCATATATATATATATATATATATATATATATATATATATATATATATATATATATATATATATATATATATATATATATATGCCATTAATCGATTTGACAGAATATGAACTTGTCTCTGAATAGCATAATTGCATCAAAGACAATTCATCTGTAATGAATTAATGAATGTGGTGGGGGGAAGAACTGATAAGAGCTGATATCCAGTTTAACCAGAAACGGGTTTCAAATGAATCATTTCACCAAAATGAATCATAAACTATTTATGAGCGATTCCCTAAACTGCTTTAGTGAATTAGGTTCATGCATGTTACATTGTTAACCTTGTGTTTGTTTTGTTTAATGCTCTCACAGGTGAAAGTTTAGCCATGGTGTTCTCTTCTGCATTGTGCATCTTCAGTCTCTTGGCTTTGGTTCAGGCCCAATCTGAATCCCAGCAACCCAAGATTCAACTCCGCCTAGCCGGTGACAAAGTCAAGCATTACGAGGGTCGTCTGGAGGTCTTCTACAACAATGAATGGGGGACTATCTGTGATGATGACTTCTCAATCGAAGCCGCTCATGTTGCATGTAGGGAGCTTGGCTTCCTGGGCGCTGTGGCTTGGTCCCCATCTGCAAAGTTTGGACAAGGAGAAGGTAGGCGAGAATTCTGATGGCTTATTATAAGCTTATGGTCCATTGAAAGATCCACTATGTGCATATATTCTTGAATTACATTGCTAATCCATCACATTTTAGTCATTAGCGGTAATTGATACCAGTCAGACAGTCAAAAAAGTATGGAAACAAGATTCAAAGTCAAGAGCAGACATAATCTCATCTCTCTGTTTCTTTACTATAGTGATGATTTAAGTATGAAATATGATCATTTGTCTCAATAAATCTGTCCAAAGATTGTAAATCAGTGAGTGGTTATTATTGAGCCCTATGGGAAGAATAACCACTGGTCTTCCACTCTTCTTCCACTTTCCACAGAGTAAGCAAAATCATACGCAGCATGTAATGCATAGTGAAGGGAAATTCTGGAAGGGTTCATATTTAATAACTTTATATTGAATCAATGGGAGTTAACAAAATTGAACCAGACTAGGCTGGTTTACCAAGGAGGTTTTGCTTTGCTGGTGCTACAAGCAGGAATAATTCACCATAATTCGTCTTCATTCTCTTTAAAGATCCATGACATTTTTGAGTAATTTTAAAGACCGAATAGACACACTTCAAAAAACATCATAAAAATCTTTTTCAAAGTTGATCTTGAGGACCAAAATCAGTCCATTTCATCAGCAGATTCACTGAAAAGATTTAAGGCTGGAATACAAAACATAACTTTTAAAATCTGAACAGATTCTTACTTACTTTGTAATAGTCACAGAGGAAAACTTGCCAGACTAAACGACTGGGGATCATACACATATATTTTAAGATATGTCTGTGCAAGTTTCTTTCAGTTAAAACAGCCCAGACATGCATTTTAGTTTGGGACTACACTTAAGCCTTTTATTTGAAACCGGGGGTATTTGCTCTAAAATAGGCTGAAAATATCAAACTTGTCTGATATCCTCCGACTGGATGGGTTCATAGTCTGACGCAAAAAAAATCAGAGTCTGTGACCATCATACACTAGCCGATTTTCAATTCTGCAGACTGGCTCTGACTTTTGGCTTGTTCAGACTGTAAATTGGGGCAAAAGTCGTGTAGTGTATTCCAGCCTTAAAAGAACAATTCATGCAGATTGAATTATTTTAGTTTGATTGGTCTGACATTCAGAACACTTGGAATATAGCAAACAAGTTGTGTGAACATCTTCAATGATACTTTTATGTTGAAGTTTAAAGAATATTCTTCAAAAACTCACCGTTTTGAAATAGAGGATTTTGAGAGTTGAACTGTTCCTTTAAGTGAATTAAGAAGCCTGGTAGTAACACCAACGCAGCTTCCAAAACACAACATCTGCTGGTGATTGACAAAACCAACAATTGTTCTTTGTTCCACAGGACGCATTTGGCTGGACAACGTCCATTGCACAGGAGGAGAGAAATCTTTAGCCGAATGCCCCTCAAATGGCTTTGGGGTGTCAGACTGCAGGCACAGCGAGGATGTTGGGGTGGTTTGCAATCAGAAGCGCATCCCTGGCCACAGGTTCACCAATACCATGAACAACAATGTTGAGGTACATCAACTCCAGGTTTACGTAAAGTTCATTAACCCAACTGAGGTTGACAGTGCTTAGTCACTGGGGATTTTACTGATAAACAGTGCAGATGTAAGTTCAGAGCTGGTAAACCAGGTCTAACGGTCTGCTGGTGGAAATTGGGTTTAAGAAAGACCAGATATGCCTCTGAAATTACTTTTTAGGAGTTGCAGGGTTCAAAGAATGACAGTGTTCTCCAAAAACCACACTGTATCATCAAAACCACAGTGTTTTACATCAGAAGAGCCAAGAATCCTATCCAGAACCAGTCTTAGACAAATGACCACATATCTTTGTCATATCCGGAAATTCAGTTGTGAGTGGAGGTTCTGCTTTTTCTCCCTTCTTTGTGAACATTCCCAGTCGCTTTATCTCTTGGATAAAAGGAAGTTAAGGTCTGTTACCACAGGTCACACATTCCTCTCCAACGTTTGCTGCTCTAGAATAGTTTATTAGCATTCAATTCTCCTTTTATGACATGCCAGCTGTGCCCTATGTTGCTGCAAAGGTCTGTGCCAGAGTCACCGATCTTTGTTTAGTTGCCATGTTACTATGGCAACCAAGGTAAGCAGGTTTAAAAATCTGAGAGATCAAAGAGCACATGGTGTGCTTTTCCATTTCCACGACCCTAAGATTTAATGACTTTACCACATTGTACGTGTCTCCCCCGATCCTTCCCATCCCTGAGACGCTCCCCCACTCCTCTGATGCCGTCTTTGGGAATTGCTGACTAATGGAAGGATGATTTCAAAATAGAATTCCACCCATTAAATGTGAATTCTTTAACTGTGAGAAGCAGAAAGGCTCTTGGTTAACAGATTTCAATGAAGGACACTGTATTTCTGGCCTGGTATGAAAAATACCAGCCATCAGGTTGAACTTTCTGTGATGTCACCAGTCAGGCGACAGTCTGTGAATGAATGTGAGAGGTTGTTAGCTATTGGTAGGTGTAATCGTGACTTTTCCCTGCATCACATACCAGAAGTCTGAGACACAGGCACTCCTCTGTGAAGTTCATATGAGGGAATTCTCAAACACCACTATGGCAGACACTCAGATTCCTCAGGCTTCCTTCTAGCGCCAATGTTTTTATAAGCAAGAGTCCATCTTTTTGTGTATTTTTTCTCATCAATGGACAATTTGATGTCAGAAATAACAAAGGGTAGCTAAAACTGACAGCCAAGCAGTGCTAAATTCAGCACAGCTAGCCAAACATTACCTCTTAAAGACTTTCTTGAAAGATAGTTGGTTGGGATAGTTGTTTAGTTGGATGACCTTTAGTAAAAGCACAGAATGCTTGATTTAATGAATGTCTTTCCAAGATAGCTTTCCTTTTCACAGTTTTCCCACTATATTATCTGCCTCTGAAACTTCTAACTGACCAAACACAGCTGGACACAAATTTGTTGTCTAAACTAAGATTAGGCTCCCAGAACAGACAGCAAAGGGTAAATAAATGAGTGAACTGTTTGTTTTGTATTCTTGTAAACATTCAGTGGAACAGAAGAATAATCAAATGAATCACCACCACACATGGAAACAACCGGAGGTCCAAAGAGTGGTTAGCAAAGGTTCAGAGCATGCAAACTCTTTGCTTGGGTTGAGTTCATGATATATAACTTATTTACATGTTTGTCTACAGCGGATGTTTCCTACCAACACAACTTCATATTCTTGGTATATACGAGACATGCAGATGAGAATATGCAACTTGCTAAGATACAATGTGACCTGATATGAAATTCAGCAGATGTTTAGGACTGTTCAGCAGTTCTTAGGACTTGAAGGTAATGAAAGTCATGTTCATGAGGCAAAAAAACAGGACCTGAAGAGGATTAAATGCTTATGATAATGATTTGCACTCCGCTTGTCATGGTGATTGATTGGAATATATATTCACCTCCAGCCAAAGCATGCACTTAAGTCAATAAGCCAGACCAACAGAATACACCAGTAGTAACCTGCATGCTAAATGTACTGTAACCTGAAGAGGTCAGAGGTCAGGCTTTCCTCCAGGCGTAGAGGTGTAGGCTTTCTCTCACATTCCGTTTGCAACAAAATTAGGAAACTCAATTTACTTTGAGATTTCTAGACAAAGGAAGCTTTTAGATTCAAAACCAAGAAGTAAAGTTGCCCTGACACAAAGATGACCCTTAAGACAAAAGCCGGTTTTAAAAATGGCATTCCTCACAGACAGTTGTAGACAGGCTGGCTTTGGAGTGGTGGTGTGAATATGCGTGGTGTTTGAGAGTGTCGGTGTGACGGCACACTGAGCTGAAGAAACATCCTGCTTTTTTTTTGGGGGGGGGGGGGGGGGGGGGGGGGGGGGGGTGATAGTTTGGACATATGTTAGCGGTGGAGAGAATCCAGATGTTTTCCATGTAGCCTCTTTCTTGGAGATTACTTCAGCAAGAATCATTATACCAGCTGGATCCACCCACCCCTCACATTTTCCCCATTTATGCTTTTCTTCCTCAAAAAGTGCCTAAAATTCCCACGAACATTCCTCAAAACCATAAACCTGCACAATCAACAAGTGTTTTCACTCCGAGTCTCTGGAACAGACACGTGGAGGACCAACGTGAAACACGAGGCAGGAAGTGAACAAGAAAGGAGACTTTGACTGCACGACTGGACCAGACACTGTCACCTCTCCCTTGCCCACATTGAGAAGCCCTACAGAGGAACATTAACAGCATGTAAATATTTTGATATCTGAATTCCATGACCGTGAAAAGAAGGTGGTTCTGTCCCAGCTGGCACCTCAGCTACTGAGGAATGTCTGGACAAGGAGGGGCTTCCTCCTCCTCGTGCAGTCTCACTGCTACCGTTCCCATCTTTACACATGGACCCCTCACACTTAAACGCAGTCAGATGTGGGAATGGTTTCTCACTTATAAGAATGACTGAAAGTGCATATGTCTCGGACATACTGGTCTATATGAGCAGACAGACAGCATTTCCAGTCCTCTTTGTCAGGTCTTATTCCTAAAAAAGATGACGTCATTATTTGCACATTTAGATTATTAACAGTGATTTAATCTGATAAACATCTTAAAAATGTAGTGCTGTAGTGACATATTGCAGAATAGCAAAACAATTTTAGGCAGTGTTTGCGCATGAAGGTATCAGGACTTCTCATAGAGATTTGCTTTGAGCTGAACTGCAGTCTTGATGGCTAATTGGTTTCTGGCACTATTCAGTATTTTATTTGTTATTTCCAGCGATGTCAGACATCTTTTTAACTTCTTGCATTAGGTGAAGAGCACTGTTAGAAGCAGTTGCTTGCTTCATTTAATTTATTTCATTTGATCTGTGTTCACTGTGAATCGGACACAAGACTTTGAGCTACAGGAACACTAAAATACCTTTCATGTGAATTCAAAGTAGTTTACAGTTAAGTGAGCTCAATAGGGTTAGTAACCTTTTGCGTCTCTAGGAATTCCCCCAAAACAAAACCTTGGATTTGAAGTCTTAATGGCTCCTGTCATCCTATCAGTCAGGCAGATTACAACATTGCCTTCATTGTTGGTCACTGCATGTCGAGTCATGGACCAGACATTCTTCAAGCTCCACAAGGCACAAATTGTTGTTCAAATATTGTGTACAGAGAACGTTCATTTTTAGCCTGATACTTTATCACTTAAATGGTTCTTGATGTAATGCCCAACACCTGCAAGGCATTTTTTTATATATATATAAATATGAGGATTTATGAACTGTATTTTCCATCAGCAAGCTCAAATGTACCTGTGCCATCAGAGTAGATCAACCTCTGAATTTCGTATGTGGGCAAAACCTGAGATTGATCAAAAAGGGTGTCTCCTTGGTATAAAAATATGCAGTGGAAGGTGTCTGGTCTGATTTCTTTAGGCGGAGGTCATACTATCAGGCAACAGGCGTAGGCTCTTCCTCACATCTGGCTGGATGACCTCGGCTCACACCCTCAGCTTCAACACTCAGCTCTTTAGTTTCCTCCAGACTTCCAGTGCTTAAGCAAACAATGATGTGTCTGACTCGAGAGCCCACTTAAACCATACCCAACCCATCGGTCTGGCCTTTATATAGTTATATTTACATTTAACATTTCTGCTCACTCTGCGTCTAGAGCATTTAGGTCCATGTGAGGCCTCCACATTCTTTTGGCTTTATCCCATCGGCCAACTTTCTCTCCCTCTTTTCTTATGCACATACCAAAATGAAATTAGAAGCCGCAGTCTTTGTCTTATGTTTACCGTGGTCAGTTGAAACATGTATGGTAACCGCCTCCCAGTTAATAATACAACATTGCTGGGTTTACACATCTAAAACATTCCTTTCAGTTGATATCATGGCAAACAGCCCTCGTGAGGGCACATGTGAGGGTATTTTTTGGAGCTGACAAAGATGCTTTTGAATTTTATAACAGTTAATATTCCTCCAAGCTATACGAATCCTGTAACTTAATGGATTAGATGACAGATTCATGTGTTACTGTAAAGAAAGTTCATAAAGGTTGAAACAGCTCAAATGTTTTGAGAGATATTGAAGTGAGGTTTTTGGTCAAATTCCAACTTTCCAGCTCTGGTCAGCCTTTTCATATGTGAGTCATGAATCATCTGGCTCCCCACTAATTTACTTCTACACGAGAAAGTGACCTGATCCATTCTGGGAATATTGTGGGAATTCTGATAATGACTGCTAAAGTGCTCTTTTGTTTTTTTCCTCCCCTAGACTATCGAAGAACGGGTGGAAGAAATCCGTATAAGACCCATTTCATCCCATCTCAAGCGCTTACCCATCTCGGAAGGCTTTGTGGAGATTAAGGAACGGGGCAAATGGAGGCAGATCTGCGATGAGCATTGGACCCCCCTGAACAGCAGAGTCGTCTGTGGAATGTACGGATTCCCCGGAGAGAAGAAGTACAGCAACAAAGTGTTCAAGTAAGGAAAAGTCCCCATGGTTTTGCTTTGTATGACAAACGACCATGAGTCAACCATGAATTTGATCCCTTTGAAAAAAGATACATTTTCAGGCCTTTTTGATTAGCATGCAATAAAAATTAAGAAAAAACAGACAAGAAAGAAAGCAGACACACACACACACACACACACACACACACACACACACAGATTTTAGGGTTTCCCCAAAAGTAACATTAACTTTGTAAAGTTCAAAGTTACCATGCAACAAGAGTTAGTTAGTCCTCAGATGTGTGTGAACGCCTCCCCAAGTGAATCATGGTCAGATTGTTTCCCAACATAATTCTTGGCCGTTTCCCATCTAGCGGAGAACATTGTGTTTCCAATGTAACTGTGTTAAGGACACTTTATTGTAAAACCGCCTATAAAATATAATTTGAGTGTGTTTTAACCACATTTACACACTAAAACACTAACACACGAAAGTTAATAGCCACCGTCTATATTTTTGTATACGTTTCTAAAAATAAAACATTCCAGGAAATGTTCAAAAGTTTTTTTTGGATGATGTATTCATGGGTTTATTTCTAAGCTCAGAAACATACTAAAGAAAGTATTTAAAGATGAGGTTTGTCTATGTTTGTTTGTTTGTTGGAACATTTCATAAAGGTCCATTGTCCATGTGACCTCGCTTTTCCACAGGGGCAGTCCATTTATATTAAGTCTGGGCCTTTAATGTTATTCATGCCATTGAGAAACAGAGTTTTGCAATGAGTAGGACATCATAAAGGACATTGCCGTACATCACAGTCAACTTATAGTACCAAAAATGCAACTGAGATATCAGAAAATGCTCACATTTTAACAGACTTGTATTGAACTCAGAACATGCTGTACTCATTAAATGAGTGTTTAGTGATTTCCTAATCTGGAGGAAAGGAAACCTGCAGGCTTCACAGATTGTTTGAGTCAAGATGTTTGGTGACCCTTGCTGAACTAGGATTTTCTCTGCACTGTGGAATCATGGGAAATGTCCTGTTTTCTTGGGTTAGCACAGCATTATTGCCACAGGCAATATCTGATCGCTGTGGTAATCATAACACGTCCCTCTGTATTATGGTCGTGATATCCTCCTAATCAAGAATTAAATATCTGAAATATGTATTTAATTCCATTGTTAATTATTTTGTAGCACAACTGATCTTTATCCTTGGCTCTGTTTCACAGATCTCTGTCCATGCGTAAGAATAAGAACTACTGGGGTTTCTCAGTGAACTGCACAGGAAATGAAGCCCACATGTCCAGCTGTAGGCTGGGCAAAGCCCTGGTGTCCAAGCGGAACGGCACATGTGGACGTGGCCTGCCTGTGGTGGTCAGCTGTGTGCCTGGAAGAGCTTTTGCCCCCTCATCCTCCACTGGTTTCCGCAAGGCTTACAGACCAGAGGTTCGAAGTGTAATCACTAGCGCTGCTTAGCATCCAAATAAGGAGTGACGCTGAAATAAAAATAGTTTTCCAAAGAATCTAGATCATCAGCAAAAGAAAAGTCATTCATGATTGTCTTTAATAAGGCGTTCTGGTTAGCATTGGGCTCAGAGACAGACAGTTGATAAACAAGTCATAATATATTTTTTAAGTTATATTAAAGTACTATTAAAAAGTACTATTTTAGAGTATGTCATGGCTTTAGACTTTCTAGAACATATCCATCAGGTAAAAGAGGTAATAGAAAATAGTAATCCATAGCATGTTCAATGAACAGCACATAATGTTAGCAGTAGTAGTCACATGCTAATGCTAAAAAAGTAAACAGCAAAAAAAAAAAGAGTGATGATAGAATTAAAACAGTATTCCTAAGAATCTACAGTGCCAGCAGCAACAGAAAATGAATTTTTAATCATCTTTCATGAGGATTTTCCTTATGAACCAGTTAGCATTGGGCTACATGTTTGTACCGATAAACAACCCTTATAAAAAATTAACCATGGTTTTATTGTAGTAAAAGTGTAGTAACTATGATTTTTTGCTGTATTGATTACCATTTCTATAGCCACAGTACTACAAATATCATGGTTAAACTATGGTTAGTGTAGCAAAACCATGGTTAATTTGCGGTTACCATTGTTTAACTATATTAGTCAGTTTTTTTTTTTTTTTTTTGGTTTTATTTGTAGTTTTATTTTCGTAAGGGAAGCAACAACATCATACTATTTTATATTATATTATGGCATTAAACTTTGTAGAACATGAGCATTATTGACAATAATGAGTCACTGACATGAACAACATTCAGAAAATGAAGTTTGCATGAGCGGCCTCATGTTACTAGCGCAGCAAAGTAAGGAGTGACACTGGAATAAAAATAGCTATCCTAAGAATCTACACTGTCTTCGACAATGATATAATGAATTCAAATTTATTTTGGACTGTCTGCTGTTCGCAGTTAGCATTGGCTTCACAGACTGACTTGTTTATGCTAATGCACACGTGCAAATGAATTTTCCATTTTTTCATTCTAAACGTCTGTAGAAGGCTGAATGTTGAATGCTAGGTTTACAGTCCCTCTCAGAGATGATTTCTGTTTGTGGAATGTTTGGCGAGTCTGTTTTCCCTCATCTGTCTGCCTCTTACTCACATTTCTGGAAAGAATTGCTTCCTCTTCCATTATTTTTCCTGTGGATCATCATGTACGTAAAGCCTGGATATCATAGTGACACTTCACTCATGTAGTACATTAAATCACATTTCCTTTTCAAAGAAAAGGAGATTGCACAATATTCAAACATTCTCCAGACATCATGGGAAAAAAATTATCTGAAAGGCTGAATCACCTGGATCAAATTCATATACAGAGAGAGCTAGACTAAACAAACCAGGTCACTTGAAGGTGTGTGGAATGATCATCATGCTAATTTCTTCCGCTTGATTTTGCAGCAACCCTTGGTTCGTCTGCGTGGAGGTGCGAATATCGGTGAAGGGAGAGTGGAAGTGCTGAAGAACGGAGTTTGGGGAACGGTCTGCGATGATAACTGGAACCTGAGGGCTGCCACCGTCGTGTGTCGAGAGCTGGGCTTTGGAAGCGCCAAAGAGGCTCTCACTGGAGCGAAGTTAGGACAAGGTTAGCTAATACATTATACCAGTGGTTCTAAACAAATGGATCATGGGGAGATTTGGGAGTCAATCCTATAAGAATGAGTTATTTTGATTCTGAGGCATTGAGAATCAAGACCTTTCCAAAAAGGAATTAAACAGCTCTAGGTGCAGGTCTGTACTGACAGGGGTTGAAAAAATGCTAAATGCAAATAATAAAATGCAACTAACCAAACAGTAATGCATAGCTTTCACAACTGGCTGCCAGAAACTTTGATATCTACGTTTTGGAAAGAAAATGATGTATACGCATTAAGCAGGAAGCAAAAATCAGTCACACATTGTTCTAAAACAGCAGCATCTACAGCAGCCTCTGTCTCTGGCATTCATCAGGCGTTCATGGATCACTGCTCTTTACTAAAGTGTCTTTGATCAGGCATATGAGATGCAGATCTTTTGAGCATTCTTTAGCAAGAAGACTCACGCATAACGAAACATCTGTGTTCCAACTGCATGTGGAGATAGTTGCTCCTCAGCTGGTGTTTGGACAGGTTCTTAAAGTAATGGATGTTTAAAATCCATTTTCAAAGGACTTGCTGAGAGACGACGTGCACATCTAGAATTACTTTAAGACATGCGCACTTGTCTTTTATTCCATATGCATACAGTAAGGTTTCACTGCAATCACAATGAAATTAAGATGATCATTTTGCTAGTCTATTAAATATAGGAAACTCTGTAGGAAATATCCAACAGGGAAAATATTTACTCATTTCTGAAAAAAATTATATTGAGCACTACATTTCAAAATGAGAACAATGCTTTCTTCTTTCTCCAAGAGGGTTTATTGACTAATGTGGAATATAAATTAGCTGTCAATCTTCAAACTGACTTTAGCCTTTAGCTATGAAAACTACTTTAAATCAGTCTCCAATCTGCTTTGATTCACATTAAAATTCATTCTTCCCCCCAAAAAGGTCCTTTTGTTGTATTTTAAAGCTTTATTTTCTCATGTTTTTGTGGGATCAACAACTCTTTGCTTATTCTAAACAAATACTCCTTCAGATCTCCCGAATCACCCTCCTAAAATCCATGCACAGTGATTACTATCATCTGATTACATAAACAAAAGCTGCATCATTGCCGCATCTACTGTTTCATGTGACTCCAGTGAACTCCAGTGTGAAATCTGGTTAATGTTTATTGGCTGAATTCCTTTTTATAGGTCCAAAATGTGCCTTGGAGCAAGTCACTTCAAGAACTGACCATGAATATCTATGTGTATTAAATATATTGAGAATATTTTATACAATATATACTATTTTTCAGCTGAAACATGTAAGACTCAAATCAATATTTCCAGTCCATGACACTATTTTTGGTCATAATGCCCCATTATATATCATCATTAACGTAAATTATGATTTTGACTGATTATGGATGTGTGTGCTTTTTCAGGAATGGGTCCGGTCCACATGAATGAGGTGGACTGTTCTGGATTTGAGAAGTCTCTCACTGACTGTTACTTCAATAATGATGCTCTGGGCTGCAGTCATGAGGAGGACGCTGCCGTACGCTGTAATATACCTGCCATGGGTTTCCAGAAGAGGGTGAGGACTCTTCCTACATATTCAGTTAATGTTCTAACACTAGTTAGCAATTCACAAATCACTAAGATTATGAAGCAATGGATACTCTTGGCTACTACAGATACGTCTAAGTGGAGGAAGAAACCCATACGAGGGACGTGTGGAGGTTCTGACTGAGAAGAATGGTTCTCTGGTTTGGGGAACCGTCTGTAGTGAAAACTGGGGGATGATGGAGGCCATGGTGGTCTGCAGACAGCTGGGACTAGGCTTCGCCAGCAATGCGTTTCAGGTAAATCTACCCACTCAAGTGCTCTCTAATCTTTTCTGGGTGCAAAGTTTCCAGAAATTCACCAGAAAAGGTCCATTGTCTGTTGTCAGCAGTGTAAAGATTTAGAGGTTTCAAGCCGAGCAGACCTGAAGGTGTGCTAAACTAACAACAATCATCATAGTGCTCGACATGCGTATGAGACTATTTTGGGGTATTTGGTGTAAATGAAGGACTTTAATGAAGGCACATAATATGTAACCAGTGTAGCGTCCCCATTTCATCCACCACAAGTTTGCTGGATGCCATAACCCTATTAAATCCCATTAATTTCAGTAATTAATATTTGAATATGTGTGTAATATCACAGTCTAGACTGTCTAGAGCTGGACTAGAGACTAGGTATTTAACAGCCCAGTGACAAACTCATGGTGATACAGGCCTGGAAACTATTAATGCATTAGAGATGGTATGGAGGGAATAACTTGATGGGTGGTTTTATGAGTGGAAAATGGAAAACCCTAAAGTGCTCCTACAGGCTAATGCCATGATTAAGTGTTATTATGATGGTTGACTGAAATTTGCCACTAGCTGAGGCATATGGCCATATGTCAAGACATTATGGCTGTAATTGCTTCAACTTTGAGCCACAATGCAGTTAGATCTCCTGTTATGGTCATTATAAGTCCCTTCTGAAAGGGCTAGCATAATGATTCATACAGGCTTATGCTAGTGTGGTGTTGGTTTAACTTGTGCCCTGCTTATAGAAACCGAAATAAAATTTCACAATATTACTGTTTTTTCTGTATTTTTGATTAAATAAATGCAGCCTTAGAAGAGACTTCAAAACAATTTAAATGATGCATTAATAGGGACGTTTGTTCAGTGACATGCTGTTGGTCACGTTTTCTGTTCCAAGCTCGAAAAGTTCCAGATGTCGGAATGGCTATTAAACATTTGTCTGACAGTCTGGACCGGTGGGTCTTTCCAGACAGCATTTGTGGAGGGTTTTACAATGGGGAGAGTTGAAGGAAGCACATGGAAAGTCTGACAGAATGTGCCCACATCCCCCGGCCCACGACGGGAGTCCAGCAGGCTTATCTGTCCGAGGAGGCTGTGACTCAGCTCTGTGCAGTCTAAGACAAAACACATGGAAAACACACCATAATGCCTGATGCTTACTCATCATGAACATATGTTTGTGCAGTCAAGAACTCTGACAGAGACTTTCCCATCTTGTGGGGTACAGCATGTCTTATGTTTCATAACTTGTGCAACAGCTGTAATGAAAAGCAATGTTGAGAGCAGATGCTCAAATCACGTTCAGGAACATTCAGTGGATCTGGAAAACGTGATTAAACAGCCCTCGTTTGGTGAGAAGGTGTAATGACACTCGGATATCTGTCTTCTAGTTTTGCATCAGGGTTATTACAGTTAACTAAAACCATAAAAGCTTGTTTTTAATTTTAAATAAATACATTTTAATTGAAATAGTGAGTCATAATGAGTCCTTTCTGATGTGGATGATGAAACAAAATGAGCAAACAAGCACATTAAAGGTTTTCCAAATGTGTTATATTCCATACAATAGTTTTGTGATTTGAAAAAAAAAAAAAACACAAGATAGACCAAATATTATAAAAATGGGATTTAAATTAGAATGCAAATATATTGTGTGACTTAAATTACAGCAGTAATTTCTCTGATAGTCTCAGCAGCTCATGTGTAACGTGTGTTTGTGTAGGAGACGTGGTACTGGGCTGGAGATGCGAGTGCAGACAATGTTGTGATGAGCGGGGTCAGATGCTCAGGAACTGAGATGAGTCTTCCTCACTGTCTTCATCACGGCAAACACATCAGCTGCCCCAGAGGAGGAGGACGCTTCGCTGCTGGGGTCTCCTGCTCTGATAGTGAGACAATCTCCTCTTACTGATTATCATGCTCTTAAGAATAGTGATTTCATTCCTTGTTTTATATCATTAATGTAATAGTAGACTAAAAAGACTGATACACATGGAGGAATTTGCTCTGTCTGACCTCTGATCTCATCGCTCACAGTGGCTCCTGACCTGGTGCTGAACGCTCAGCTGGTGGAGCAGACCACCTATCTGGAGGACCGGCCCATGTACGCCCTACAGTGCGCCCTAGAGGAGAACTGCCTGTCCAGCACTGCCAAAAAGAACGACCACAGCACCTACCGCCGCCTGCTCCGCTTCTCCTCCCAGATCCACAATGTTGGCCAATCTGATTTCAGACCCAAACTGGGTCACCATGCCTGGACCTGGCACGAGTGTCACAGGCAAGACCCTAGACCTCGCAGTAAACACCATAAAAACAAACACTTATGAAGACTTCAACATAATATATGATGTTACAAAATCATTTGTGCCAATGTGCTAATGTTTAAAGTCTCATATTATTGTTTTGTTGTGTCTCTGTGCAGGCATTATCACAGCATAGAGGTTTTTACTCATTATGATCTGCTGAGTCTGAACGGCACCAAGGTGGCAGAGGGTCACAAGGCCAGTTTCTGTCTAGAGGACACTCAGTGTGACGAGGGTGAGAACTGCTTATGGGATGGTCTGATACCATTACAGTTCTAACACAGATTCAAGTCCACATGGCAAAAAAAAAAAAAAAACATTAAAAAAAAAAGTAATTCAAAATATACCCAAAAAATATATTTTTAAAACTATATTTATGCAAATATATGTTCTACATATATATATTTTGCCCTCCATATATTTCAATCCAAGGAACTACAATCACATCAAAAAAACCTTTTGAAACATTTAACATATAAAACACATGTGAACATATAACAAATTTAAATAAAAATCAACAAGCGACATACTTTGCAATGTTCAAAAAAGACAATATAACAATATATAAATAATAATAATAATAATTAATAATCACTATAAATCTCACTTTAAACTCTACTAGGCTATCCACATTGCATTAAGCCTATATATATATATATATATATATATATATATATATATATATATATATATATATATATATATATATATATATATATATATATCTATATATATATATATATATATTTCACTGAGCTTCACATCATATTTGCCAGAGAAATATGTTTTTGCAATACCCACCTTATTTTTCCAGTAAGAGCATTCCTGTAAGAGATCGCATGGCCATTTGTAAATTTTATTTGTCTAGCTTCCGGTCTCACAGCTATTTTTAGCTGTACAAAACAGCTCGTTTTGCTGCTTGATATTGCAAATTGGTGTGACTTATTATTTTAATGTATTATCTTAATTATGAACACTGGTTTGAATTGTCTCACACATACGCTTACTTTCGCATTGAAAAATAAGGTGGATAGGAGATGACAAATGAGAAAAATCCATCAGTTTTAATAAAACAAAGATCTAATTGGTTGTTTTCTTTGATCCAGGTATTCAGAAACGGTATGTTTGTGCCAACTTTGGTGAACAGGGCATCACCGTTGGCTGCTGGGATACCTATAGACATGACATTGATTGTCAGTGGATTGATATCACAGATGTGAAACCAGGAGACTATATTTTCCAGGTAGTGTTTTAACTAAAGTGAAGGAAAAAAGTTTACAAAAAAATCACTGTGGTATGTTTTTACAAGAAAAATACTATTTCAGTCTTTCAACTTCAAAATTTAATTCACTGCTTTATTTACATACAATTTCTTAGTAAAAATTGTTTCTACACCATTTTTTTCTTTTTTTTTCAGTATAGATATCAGGAAATGTAATTTTACTGAAATTATTCTGTCACACAGGTCGTAATTAATCCTAACTATGACGTAGCCGAATCAGATTATACCAACAATTTCATGAAGTGCAAGTGCCGCTATGATGGATACAGGATATGGACGTACCAGTGTCTTACAGGTGAGCTGAGAATAATTGAAGGTCTGCTGGCCGGGACATTTTAAAAGCTGTTTGAAGTGAATAATACATCATCTACTCCTTTGCAGGTGGCTCGCGGAGTTCAGACATGGACGAATACCCTGGAATGAGCAATCAGTTGCACTTCAGATAGGAGCGGATGAGGAAGGACAAAGGCTCTCAGTGGAGGACACTGCTTGCATATTCAAATATGATTGACCACTAGAGAGACCCCAGCACTTCGAAGGCAGAGACCGCTGCTCTTTTAGGTTGAAGTACATCATGTTCTTTCACGGTCCCCGCTATATCAAGCTTGCTTTGAATAGAAACTATTTAAATTCCTGAAATGTACTGTACTTGCTGCATTTATGGTGCTTGAAATGCTTATAGTGGTTACAAATCCATGCTGTAACGTTCAGACTGGGATTATAACTTAATCACAAAGCCTGCAGTTTCATGAACTCAACCCTATTTCTGGCTGTAAACTCTTCTGTGGTTAATTCATCAAGCATGTCAAGTAATTTATTATGTTCAGTCAGGGATCACGTCTTGTCAACTTTTGTGTATGCAATGTGAAACTGTAACAATTTTAAATTTTTTTTGGCAATTTGTGAAGCATCTACCCTCCGTTTTATGAGGGTACTTATAACCAGTTCAATGGTTTTCAGATATGCAATGTGTTTATGACTGAACAACCATTGCATTGTTTTCTATAATAAAAGCAATTCATGTTTGTTATTTGGAGGATGGTGTTTATGTTAACCAGAAAACCAATGTTGTTCAGTGGAAACAAAGACGTGACACCAATCAAAACAACAACAAACTAAACATTTAATCAAAGCATAATAAAAAACAGGTTGAGTATCACACAATTTTAAAACATAGTGCAGATTTTTTTTTTAAACAAAACTCAATCAAATATAATAACTGTAGAAAACAAATAAATCGCGGAAAAACAGAATTATTCATATTTAGTATGTCTATATAATACAAATATATTGTATGCCAAAAATGTCATATAGGCTCCATTCCCATCTCAAATTAAACAAGCTGAACATGAAAACAACTGAGAAACAAGAACTTCCTATGATGCGGTCAAACACACAGTCTAGTTAATTTAATCATTAGATTCAATATTATGGTCCTGATGACACATTTTCAGGAAATCCAGTGAGCAAAAGAGCTTATCTGTATTAAAAAAAGATTGAAGTTAATAAAAAGGATCTCTTTATCATGGCTGGATCAGATGCTGGGCTTGTTAGTGTGGAGAAACACACCAGGAGAAAACAAGCAAGGCTGTTTCCTGTTAAAGATGAAAGAACAAAAGTCCTCTGAATGCTTACCAAAACTCACTCAGGAAATAATCTAATGCTCACCTAACGCTATTGGCTTGTTTCCTAAAATAGTACAGAACTCAGCCAATTAAAAACTGGAAAAGGGCGACCACATATATTTCATGTGTTGGAGAATTTCCATTTCCTCTGCAGCTAAAGTAAAGCTTCAGAGCGTCTCCATACCAAGTCTGGGTGTGTAGTAGTTAATGTCAAGGACATTTGTCATTGTCCCAGTGTAGTATTAACTGAAGTGAAAGACTGTCTGACTGTGATGAGGAACTTGATTTATTCAGTTGAAGTTGTTTCTTATTTCAGAGCGTCTCCCTCTCAAGCCCAGCGCTCTGGTCACCATCCTGCGAGCCACCACTGTGTCCGTACGCGGCCTTTCCTTCACTGGCTGAATGAATTCTGTATGGATGACATATCGTCACACTCGTTTAAAATCAGTATATTACTGACATTATATAGATCCGTGAAATTACGTTTGTATGAATCTATTAAAAATCTAAAAGTATTTAAAAAAAAAAAAAAAATCACATAATACATGAATTTTTATTATGTTCTATGACCTGTATTTTTTTTTTTTAATAAATGCAGCCTATAACCATATGAAACCAACATTTACAAAAAGAGTAAGCCCTTCTCAGGTGTTTAAGTCATTATTTTTTTTTTATTGTGGACACTAATGTGAATCCATCTTTCTGAAAAGCGTCTGTTCCGTGGCTTTCATACCTGCACGTCTGGCTGCTTTCCACTTTGCTTTCTGGCTCCCCTCCAGTAGCGCGCGGGTCTTCAGTATGGGATGATTAATAGAGAGAGCATGTGTAGCTGAACAGAGCCAAAAATGGGTTTGTCAAACATAAGAAAATAAATCATTATAATTCTTGATTCAAGAATGGAAAAAACACTGCCTTATGAAAAGATACCTGCTGACTGACTTGCAAACACACCGAGAGCATGAGTGTTATCCACCCACTTGATCTTCATGCCCCCGTCACTGGAAACAGAAGCACACAACTGTCACTTTGTAGATCTGTATCACTACTTTTTCTGTCACAATACAGAGGTGACTTATTACCTATAGTCAGCAAAGGCATCAAGGAGATCATCTGTTTTAAACATGGCAGGAAAGTTGTAGATCTCAATGATGTGGCCGAACTCCTGCGGGTCAAGCCAGATGTTTGCATAGGCGGGGAAGTCACTGCCGGTGTTGAGTATGCTGATGTCCCCATGCTTGAGTTTGGCTTTGATCTAATGACCACGAAGAATGAATGACAATGTGTGAGAACAGACAGAATCAAGATGACAGTAAATATAGTAAGAGATGTATTGGGTCTCATTCACTAACCGTACATATGAACGTTTTCATAAGTCATGATTCATCAAAAAGTTTTTTACTAATATTTATTCTAATTTTACAAAAACATTTAGGAACAACTGAAACCACACATGCACAAAATCACACACACTGGATAGCCTTATAAATGTGAAATTTTATACATGATATTTCATCTCTATACTACCGTATTTTCCAAAATATAAGTCCTGTTATATTATCATCTGAATGCGCTGCAACTTCTATAATGCAACATCAAGCAAGCAAAACTTTTAGATTTGTGCTGAATAAGAGAGGGAGCCAAGTGAGCCAAAGTTCTGTTTTTGCTTTAAATAATTTTGTTTAGGTTTGGCATTTATATAAATTCTGTTTATAATTAATGCCACTTTGTGTGTATTTTATACTTCTAGTTTTTATTTCTGTTCTGAATTTTGTTAAATTAAAAGTATTTATTGTGGAGTGAAAGGAACTAAAACATGTTTATAGTAGTCATAATATTTTTGTCAATGTTTTGTTTCAATAACAGTTTTTTTTTTTTATGCGATTTTGACCAGTTTTACTTTAGCATTGTGATACTATTATAGTTTTTAATAATATTTAGAATTTGTTTTTAATTTTATATAATGAACTCCTTTTAACTTTAGCTAAAGTTTTAGTAATTTTTTAGTAATTTTGTTGTTTGGTTCATTTTTAGTCTATATATAAGTCTGCTTAGTTTTTATTCATTTTTATTTATAATTAATACATAAAGTTTAATTATTTTTTTTTTTTACAATTTTTTCATATGTCAGTTATTTTTTTAAGTGTCAGTTTTTAGTTTTCGTTACCTATAGTAACTACAGACAGATTCAACTTATTTTCCACACTTGGCATTACTTGAGAAGCATCACGTTTGCTGAGAGTGAGAGGAGAGTTGTACGGAAAGCTCTTACATGGAGATGGTTTGGGCAGTTTATGCAAATAATTAACCTTGGGCCCGCGGTCACTCATTTAGAATACTTGCAATTCAATAACATTTTAGATCAAGGTCGAGCATAAATTCATTGGTTGTGAATTAGCTGGACATTCTCCTGTGCATATAAATTCAAATAATCCATGCAGTTATTAGTGAATGAGACCCATTAAGTTACAATACCTCCGAGAGCAAACTTTCATCAACGTCCTGCTGCTGGAGTGTGGCATCAGTGGGAAGGAACGTGTTGTTGGCACATTTTTCATCTGTTTCGTCATCTAACGTCAAAGAGGTGAAAAAAGACACAGTCTGGTCCCAGGCTGGAGGCCACGGTGACGGACCCGACCTTGAAAGCTGCACAAACTCCTCATCGCCCGGTGACTGGCCAGTGCTGTCCACCTCTGGCTTCTGATTGGCTACAAGAGGTTCCTTAGTAACGTCAGAGCGGGATTCCTCAGATGATTCCTTAAGATTTGGATGATCCAGATCTATCTTATGTCTCACAGCACGGGGAACGTAAATAGCCTTGTCTGGCCGTCTGGCTCTCTGTCTGCTGTTGAAGCTGGGCTCCAGTGAGCGTGTGTTGCTGTTGTTCTCCATGTCTCTGTCCCGACTGCGTGCTCGCCCGTGAGAACTGCCCTCCACATCTCTCTGGTCTTCATCTGGCAACCTGTCAGATGCACCACACACTGCTGGGTTACTTGCAAATTGTAGTTCGTTACTGATTCCAAACTACATGACAAAAATTGTAGTTAGTAACGTAATCCATTAAGGCAATATAATCAGATTACTTTGTGATTGTATTTAGATTATTTTTGACCTAACTAATGTTTATCAAATTGAATTTTAATTAGGGTTGCAACAAGGCAGAAAAAAATTAGACTTTCTGAACTTATACTATTTAAGAAAGGAAAAGTTAAAATATGATAAAGAAGAATTAAGGAGAATCAACAAATCATTAATAAATAATACGCAATCAATAAAAAAGTTATTTTAGCCTGATAACGAGGATCTTAAAATGTAATTAGAATTTCTTAATTTTTGGAACCACAATGATGAAACACAAACTCTGTGAGTATGTCATGCGGCATGAGCTCTGGTAGCTTTACCTGAGGTCTGAATAGCACACTACGACTCTGCGGGCGCAGGCCTCGCCCACGGAGAAGGTGCTGAGGTTGGGATGATTCGAGCAGGTTTGGTGAATCAGAAAGCGAAGTCGGCTCGGGACAGGAGGGAAGAGCAGAATGCTCAGATCAGAACATTTCAATTAGACAATATGGCAGGAAGCCCAAAGTACACATGCATGAGAGCCTGATATTCATACATACATACATACATACATACACTGTATATACAAAATTCATTGCTACTATGTTAGGGTTGCTGTGAAGGCATTGCAGTTGTAACTTGTTAGGGTGTTCTGAGTGCTTCTAGCATGCTACTATGCAATTGCTATGGGGGTTTGAGTGTTTTTTTAATCTGTTGCCAAGTGGTTTTGAATGTAGTGTTGTTTTGTCATGTTACTATGCAGTTTAAAGGGTTTCAAATTGTATTTACTGTGCTTAAGTTCCCAAGAGGCTTTTCAATGATTTTAGCATGATGCTTTGCAGCTGGTAGGGTGTTCTGCGTGTTGCCATGCAGTTTCTAGGGTGCATGAGCGTTTTGGGCGCTGCTATGCTGTTTTGAGAGTTTTTTTTTAAACATTCAGGCTGCTTTATGCATGTTGCTATGCTATTGCAGAGGGGGTTTTGTGTGTTTTTAACGTGTTGCTGTGCAGTTGATAGTGTTCTGGGTGGCTTGAACTTATTGTTCAAGTATCTATCGTGAGCAACAGTATTGTCCAACATTTTTAATAACGTCGGTGAATCTTATCAGTGAAGGCTGCCAGTGTCCCTTCTTCAGATGTGTGATGAAATTACCTTTTTTGCTCATTTCTCTTTTGAAACTCGTCCAGCTCCTCGAGGACTGTATGGATGAATTCAGTCTCTTGTTTGGGGAGGTAACAGCCATTGACACAAGGAAGAGCCAGGGTGTTAGAGGACGACGACCTTTATCCGCAGAGACTCAGAGGAGATGCTACAGTCTCGACACAGAAAGAAATGTCAAACGTCTTATAACAGCAATATAAAGCTCTGCGCGTGCGCTCACTGCGGCAAAACAAAGACAGAGATTTAAATTAAACTTCAAATTTAGGCACTTATTTTATTGTCACCTGCTCAAGTATGAGTCAAATACAAACAACTAAGGTACTGTATATCAGGGGACTTGACAGACATTAAACATCTGAGCGTGAATCTATGCGCTTGTACATTAGCAACTAGCTTAGCTCGGCACACCACTCTCACTCATTAACATTAACCGCGTTTCAGGACAAATGAACTCATAACACTCTAAAGAGACATTTAACGACGGTTAAATCCCAGTTTAAACGACAACTCATGACAACCGCAAGCGCCGAAACAAGTAATAAACACTGTGCTCTCTATTATAGATCAGTGATGACAGCGCTACATTTGAACGGCACCTCTGACGTCATGAAAACTTCCGGTGTGAAGGCTTTTATTCACCTCTAGCGGTCAAGGGTGCAATTACAGAAGATAAATTATTCTAATTCTTCCTTTTATCTCCTTTTAAATTTTCATTGTATAATTCGCAAAAATATTTAAATTCTGGGATAATTTGAGCATGTCATTGCTGTTTTCGTGTTTATTAATGTTTTTTTTTTGATTATTTATATATAATATAAATTATGAATATATATACATATATATATATCTTTTACAATATATATGTAGGTTTTTTGTGTATTTTTATATAAATAAATAAATAAACAGTACACACATTATGTAAACAAAAACTTTTAATTTGGATGCGATTCATCGCAATTAATCATTTGACAGCACTAATACATATATAACGAAAACATTGCAGACAAAGGAATTAATTTGTTCAAGAAAACACTATTTATTGTACGATACATAGTTTAAATAAGTGTCAAAAGATTTTCAAAAAAGACATTATAATACAACACTGATAAAAAGATTTACGCAAAAGACAGGTCGAACTGACAGCAGTCTGAAATACAAGCTGGAGATGCAATATTAAATGCAAACCATGCCTTTTAAGGATTTATGGCATTTGTGTGTAATAAGGATTATATCGCAGACCCCAATAAAAGTACAGTAGTTGATTGGTAAATATAGTCAAATGTAGTGTTAAAACAGCATGGAAGAAACACAAACTGTTTTTTGTAGAGGGAAATGGAATAGAACAGCGACTTAAAGTAACTAAACCGATTATTACAGAAAATCATTAAATATAACAAACTATCAGTCTCAAATTTCCACATACACAAAACTCAAACTTCTTCATGAATGTTATGATCGTTTTAAGCACAAATTGGAGCAGATTTCTCAAAAACTCATTTTTACTATGAAAACACAGTCACAAAAGATCTGAATTATCAAGATGCAACTGTATTACGACTGAACATTGTGCACTTAATCTATACTTCCCATTCAAGACAAGTATGTACAGAAAACAAGAGAAGGGAACGCACTGGAGCTGCAATATAAAATGACATGGCACAACACAGATTTAAAACAACTCGGGTTAAGTAAGACATTGGAAAGCTGTTAACTGAGGGAAAGCTGGTTTGGAGAGTTTCACTAAGATACAGAATATAACCACTCTCTCCCTCTGTAAAAATAATAATAATAATAATAATAATAATAATAATGGATCAGTGGTCTGGGGAAGAAAAAAAAAAAAAAGGTATATTATCTACATTTAAAGTAATAGGTTTGTGATATCATGAGACGGAGAAGCAGGTTCTGAATCCAGCAGGCCAATAATCACATTCCAAACATGATCCTGCAGGGAGAAATAAAACAATGCATTATTTCAAGATGATTATCCAAAGCAGGGCTCCAGACTGCGACCATTTTATGAGATCTAATGAAAAGCATTCAAATTCTGCACAGAAATCGCTGTTATAAACAGATCAAACGGCGCTGACATAAACCAGAAACGTTAACTATAATCATGGTTTTGTAGCAGAAATAGTTGAATGTTTTTACATTCATTTCAGGGTTTGTACAACCTTTTGACTTTACTTTCAAGCTTTTTACACAAATGTTTCCAGCACTTTAAAGCTCCAAAATGATCCAATTTGAATGTTATTTTTAATGAGACGACCAAAATATACTGTGGGGAACAAACACTTGTGTAAAAAAAAAAAAAAAAAAAAAAAAAACATCAAATCACCATTATACCCTGTAGATGGCAGCAGAGGCGCACTTATTGGCTTATTAGTCATTCATTTACAGTTTTTTTCTATACATTTTGAAATTATAAAATCATTATTCTAAAATATCAAATCATCAAAAAATCAGATTTTGTCAGAGTTTTGCTCTTTTTTGTGTTTGAAGTAAGAAAAGTTAAAGTAATTTGTGCTCATAAATGTGCAGTGCGCTCATAATCACTGAAGTTGCTGGTCAGTTCCATAAGACTATAGAAGTATAATGGTACAAGTACATTATAAACCTTTTCATTACATTAAAATTTGATTTTGCACATTACTGTAGTTAATAAAATAAATTTTGTAAGCCTCGCAACTCTAGCTTAGTGCTTTACTGTCAAATGTGTATAAACAAGAAATGAACATGTAATATTTTTAGTAACTGCACTCATTAATGCAAAATGATAGTCATTTTATCATATTTATCATATCCATCTGAAATTACAAGAATAATGCACATTGTCATTTCTATGAGTTAAGTCTATTTATTATCAAAGCATTTGTCAGTAATACAGCCTAAATGGGCAAAATGTGTGAATGAATGCATTGCAGGCTGGATTAAGGTGTGGCCCTAAATTCTCTGCTTGTGCTCCTAAACACTTTGAATCAGGGGCTACAGTGCTCCTAGTCAAACAAGTTAGTCTGGAGCCCTGCAATGCACTAAATATATTGGATATCATCATATTTAGATCAAAAAGGACTTACCTTTGCTGTGTTTTATCTTGAACCAATACTTCTATCCTCGAAAATAGTGATCTCCACCTTTGAAAACTCAAGTTAAGGAAATGAAGTGCCATAAGAATCTGAAAGGTGTTGTTTTTTTACAAAAAGTTTTTTTTTTTCAAGATTTCTGAAATGTTTTTTAAAAGTCTCTTATGCTCACCAAGGCTGAATTAATAACGTTCAAAAACACAGTAAAAACAGTAATATTGTGAAATTTAATCACAATTAAATAAAATGTTTTCTATTTTGATATATATCTTAAAATAATAATTTATTCCTGTATAAAGGCAAAGCTGAAAAGCAGCATTCCTCCAGGCTTCAGAGTCACATGATCCTTCAGAAATCATTCTAATATACTGATTCGCTGCTCAAGAAACATTTATTAATAATTAGAATTGAGCTGCTTAATATGATGCTTCCACATTTAAAAGAGCAGCACTTATTTGAAAATACTTTCTTTAAAAAATAAATAAATAAAAAACAATCTTACTGACCCCACACTTTTGAACGGACGTGTTTGTTTCTAAGAATGTTAAAAGTAGCAATTCTGACAGTTCAGAAATCTCTTGTTTCATCAGGGGACAGAAAGAGCCGCATGATGTAGGAAGGATACAACCCTGAGGCCCCTCTCTATGGGGTCAGTCAGGAGAAGCCCAAGAGGAGCGTAGATCTTCTCATTCTGCTCCTGGATGTACTTGGCGATCTTTTTCAGCACCTGAATGAATTCAACACACCAGTGAAATCCACATGGACTATGTGATGTTGGTGATATCTAGTGCCGGTCACTTGGTCAACTCACTTTCTCATAGTGCGTCTCCATGCAGAGGAAGATTGTGTACGCAGTGAGACAGGCCAGACAGCCCTCCAGATATGACCTGCCGCCCAACTTCTCCGCCTCTGCATAGAGATTATTCAGGGTCTGTATGGTCTCCTCAAACTGCTGCTTGTCAATCTGTACCAACAAAACAATGATCAGTGTCCAGACAGAATCCATTTGCCAAAGCTTTAGATATATTTAAAAAACAGATCAGTGGTAAAAGGTTCCTTTGTGTCTGCTCTGGATCTCCACACACCCTGCTCTCCAGCTCTGCCGGGAACTTGGTCTGGAACTTGCAGATGGTTCCAGAGGTGTAGTCTCTCTGAACGAAAACCTTGGAGGCGACGGCTGCTTGCCGCAGATCCTGCAAGCTGTGCGTCTGGAGAGAAAACCAGAGTCTGGGTTATTAAAAACCAATACTTCTGTCCTCAAAAACAGCGAGCTCCATCTTTAAAAACTCAGGTGAAGGAAATTAAGTGCCTTAAAACAAAGTGTTTTTTTTTTCATGCGATACAGACTTACAAGTTGACACTCACCTACAAGATAATCTATGAAATATTCAGTTTTATAACTCAGCCAATAACTGATAACTAAACTGTTTTTCCATGTCAAAATAATATGGAACGCATTATATTTTTAACATTAAAAAAACAGCAAAACATATTTATCTACAATATACACTACAGTTGAAAGGTATTTCAATGCTTTTGAACTAAGTCTCTAATTTTTAATATATTATTAATAATACATTACAGTGAAATACTATAACAATTTAAAATAACTCGTTTCTATATGAATGCTTTTTAATTTATTCCCGTCATGTCAAAGCTGATTTCCAGCATCATTACTCCAGTCTTGTGTCACATGATCCTTCAGAAATCATTCTGATATGCTGATTTGCTGCTCAGATAACTTTCTTTTTTAATTATCATTACAGTTGGTTATTAAAAACACAGGAACTCGTCCCCATACACACACAACGGCCTTGTAGCATCATAAAACGACTGAAATCTTATGACAACATGAAGCTCGTTTTAAACGTGACAGCTGGTTTCAGATTTATATGAGTACACTGACGGTTAAAGTAGGATCTAAGTGTTAAAGTTACTCATCGACGTCGATATTTATCTTTGAAGACCACTGCACTGGAGAAACGCTAACGTGTCAAATAGTAACGGTCTTACAAGTACACGTACATATTATTCAGGTAGTTGGAGAGCGAAACATTGATTATATCGCATTATTTCAGACATCCACTTTTGTCAGTGAACAAGAAGGAACGTGTAATTAAATTTAGTTTTTATTCACGTACCTCCGCCATAGTGGCTGCTGCTCCTCTTCCTGTTATTCCACCTCCTGTCCTCCACAAAACACAGTCCGGGAGGAACCTCTGCCTTTATTCATCAGTTCCGCTGCTACACCACATCAAATTCTTCTTCTATTATGGCAAAAAGTTTTAGTATTATAAGATTTGAAAATCAAACAGCAGCAAAAAAAAAAAAAAAAAAAAAAAAAAAGATTTTATATATATATATATATATATATATATATATATATATATATATATATATATATATATATATATATATATATATATATATGCAGTTTCTAAAGGGATTTAGTTGTTTTGCATGTAATTTAAATGTAAAACAGACATGATCTCACTACATACTTACCTTAGTAGTGATATATTCGTTTGCCAGCATTTAGAAAACAGCATCAAAACATTTCGGAGAGGAGGACATTGTGTTCCCACGTCAGAAAAGGACAGCCCGTCCAGCTCACTAAGAGTGAACATTTATTTATTTATTTAGAGTGAACAAGAGTGATGTTTATTCAGGTTTATCACTGAAGCATTTGTGATACTGAGCGAAACCTAAAGGAGAAAAGGTTAAAGCCTAAAACAGTCCTCGCTCCTTGTCTCCATCTGTGTTTTTGAAATCATACTTGGATGACTTACACAGGGTGACATACAACAGAGAAAAGTCTTCTTGATTGAGAACGCAAGGAATCACTCTTATTTTACAGCAGTGGTTCGGTCAGCCTTACATGACAAATGATACATCAGTGAGATCATTCATTCCTTAAGTTTTCACCATCACTCAGTTCCTTAGACGGCACTGGATAGACTCAGTATAGGCATAAAATAAGCTTGTGGTCCACCTTGACAGGCTGTGAGATCTGTATTTGTCAGATCAACAATATTTAGTAAAAAAAGAAAATATCATGTTGTGCAATGATGTTTTAATTTTATAACTATTCTGAGTGTATAAAGTTTGCTGTAAGTGCACTTCATCTGCAGTTTAACAGGCAAGAGCGTTTGTTTAAAAGGTTGTTTGAGTCACACATCAGCGTTTTGATCAGTTTCAAATGAGGAAACTCCAGCACTGTGATTTAGACCAGAACTGAGAAGAACTTGTAATCATTCTTATATGTGAAACAATGTTTTGTTTTGTTTTGTTTTCTTCTCATTAATCCATGCTCCTCTAGTGTTGTTGCAGTTTATTAATCAGTTCTTAAATGTTCTTTTTATTTCATTACATTTATGCATCAATTTAATCTGGACAAATGTTATTTTAGTATCATTTATATACTGTTAATTTTTGTGAAAAACATTTTTAATTTTATTTTTGGGTTTTGTTAATTTTTTTTGTTTATGTTTTATTTTAGTTTAAGTTTTAGTAAGTTTGTGTTGCTGAGATATATATATATATATATATATATATATATATATATATATATATATATATATATATATATATATATATATTTAAATATGTCTATATAATTTTTTAAAGTTTTTATTTTAGTACTTCAATGAAAAATAAGTATAATAAAATAAGTTTTTAGATTTTATTTTAGTTAATATTTATCAAGTTATGTTTAATGATTATTCAAGTAATGTAATTTTTTTTTTTTTTATATATTTTAGTTTTAGTTAATAATAACACCGATCTGGGTGAAATTATTTTAGTTAATATTTACCTTTTAATTAAAATATTAAGAATTCATTAGGATGCAATTTAAAATATTAATTCAGCCAAATTAAAATAATAGTATTTATTTAATTTTTTTTGCAGATTTTTTTTTTTTATATATACAAAAATAATGAACTGTTGGAGCTGTGAAGTGATATGGTGTTTGACATGCTTTACTGTATTGGGGAACTATCGGTTTTACAATTGAATTTATTGACTATATCATTCTATGAAGAAAGTGACCAAAACTATTATAAAATAACCAAAAACACAACTCAGTCCTCAATCATTTCCTACAACGGATTCTTTACAGTGTTCCGCAACTTTATTTATATTTCACCAATGCAATATCATGGGAACAGAAAATATGTTTAACCAATAGGACTGCTGTATAAAATATCAGGAAAATATCTGATTCCAGCCAAGTCATGAGTGGAGACATTCATAAATCTTTGAATGACCCTCATTTATTCATCCAGTCCTCTTAGATTCTTACAACACACTGGAGGGATACTTGGTCTGCTACCGCCAAAGATCTTCTCGTGTGGAGAAATGACGGGTAAACGCATCATGATGACATCAATTTTGGTGTAATTCAAATATCTTAAGTGATGACGAGTTTGGCATCCCATGATGGCATGTCTTTTTCAATTCAACTGTCACTTCATTATGAACATTGTGAAATAATTGTGAGGTTAGGAAAGCCAGTACACAGCTGCAGTAGTGTGAGAGAGGAAATGCCCACATTGGTGTTTGTAATGGTTGAAGTTATATTTGGCTAGAAGCTGCTCTCAAATCAGTGTGAAAAGCAAATGAGACGCAACGCAGGGCATCTCGCAAGCATCTGCATCCCAGTCCAAGAAACCCAGCCAAAAGTCGCAGATGCTTAATTCTGAATTCTAAATAATGAGTCTTTGTAGCAGAAGAGCCATCCGGCTTGCATTGATCGACTTGACAAACACTGTTATAAATCAGGCTGTGGAACTTTTATAGAATTAGATCAGACATTTTACAGATGCACCACTGACACAGTCCATGTACAGCCATTTTCACTTACATTTTATGACTCTGTTACACAAGAGCTTTTCAACCCGAAGCCTCTTTAACAAATGCAGCGTCTCAGAGGCCAGTTTTGCCATTTCTACCAAGATGGTTTCATCAAAAATGTTCCCCCAAAAATAAAAGTTCACTCACCGTCAGGTCATTCAAGATGTAGATGGCTTTGCTTCTTCATCAGAACGGATTTGGAGAAATTTGGCATTACATCACTTGCTCACCAATGGATCCTCTGCAGTGAACACACACACACACACACACACACAAAAACTATTCATGGTATGTTTTGAGTGTGACACACCGACCCTTTATGTTTTATCTATTTATTTATTTGAAGAATAGCTCAGGTCACTCATGAACTAGTTTTTATTTTGTTAAAAAATAAACATAATTTTACAACAAATACATTTTATTGCAATATATTATTGGTAATAGCCTACACTATAATTGTGGATGCATAAATCACCCTCTTAACATCAATGTCAAATATAAAGAACATAATATCTTTCTAGTGATGCCTAATTCGCGAATAAATCGTTCTTTTGAATCGGATCTTATTAATTTACACGTGGCCACGCATCTTTATATTATCTAAAGATTCGGTCGATTAGTAGGCACAAGGGGTTAATGAAATATGTTAGTCCCTTTGCATGAAGGAAAAAAAAAAAATAGTCAAGCAGATTGAGCAATCTTCGCGTTATGCCGAGCCGGATGAATTACTATTGGTTGTTTCACCTTTCAAGCGCTCACTTACTCCAGCGCTGAGCAACCGAACGGCAGCGCGCGACACTCTCTCATATCAGGACCGTGGAGAACGAGGACGCCGAAGAACCCAGTTAGTGCAGTACTAATGCAAAGACGTACTTCTGAGGTCTCCATAGTACAACGCAGGTGGATATAACTGTTATCTTTTCTCCTCGTGCCATGAAGAACCTTCTCCCCAAGCTGTGGATCTTCATCGCTCCAGTTGTCTTCCTCTCTTCCCTCAACGCCACCGAGTATGAGTACCCTTGGGTGCCAAATAACGGCAAAAACCTACAGTGCATGGACATTCCCGAGGACCTGAGGTTGTGTTTTAATGTAGGCTACCAACAGATGCTGCTTCCCAATTTGCTGGATCATGAAACCATAGCTGAGGTGAAGCAGCAAGCGGTCAGCTGGGTTCCTCTGGTGCACAAAGCCTGTCATCCCGGCACGCAAGTGTTCCTCTGCTCGCTCTTCGCCCCCGTGTGCCTCGACACACCCATATATCCGTGCCGCTGGCTGTGCGAGGCTGTCCGGGATAGTTGTACCCCTATAATGCAGGCGTTTGGGTTCCCTTGGCCTGAAATGCTCAACTGTGACAAGTTTCCCCTGAGCGACGTGTGTCTTTCTATGAACACCACCAGCAGCGACGATGCGGATAAATCTCCAGGTGTGTAGCCTATTATAGCTGTATATAATTTGACTGAATTTCCCATTGTTATTATTTTAATCTTATTTTTTTTCTTAAAATATATATATATATATTGCCGACAAATATAAATTGTGATAATCTCTAGTTTATCTAAAATATAATATAGTTTTTATGTGGTGTCTTCACAGCTCTCATACGTTTCTGTTTACTATTTTACTGATTTGTTAACATTTTGTTACTGTTACTTAAAAATGTAAAAACATATAAGAATCAATAGGTGTAAGTTTTGACTTGTAGTTTATTATGGTTGGATAAGGCTAATTGTTTAAGATAAGTTAATGATGCATTACAAATAAACAAACGTTAATAACATGTATTTAGTTCTTAATTAACATGACATTGTTAAAATATATATATATATTTTTTAATTCATGCCATAGTCATAACCTGCAGTGATACATTTGTTGCATCTTCTCACCATTTTGAATTTGAAATGTAAAAAATCAAGTTGAAAAAACAGGAAATTATTGAGAGGATAAATGAATAGAAAAAATGCTGTTTGATGAACAACAAACTAAACACACATAAATAAAGAATCAAAATAATACATTGATGATTATGGTGATGATGAATATTATTATTAAATGTTCTACAGTGTTTGGTTTCAAAGTAATTAAACATTTACAGATCCATTTATAATCTTACAATTGCTTACATTTCAAGTTGATAAGCAAGCATTATTGAATACACATGTCAGGAAATTTGGATCAAATTTTTTTGTTTTCTTTTTTGAAGGTGTACCTTCTGTGTGTCCGCCATGTGACAATGAGATGAACACAGATGGAATTCTGGAACACATGTGTGCCAGTGAATTCGGTAAAGAATTTTTAATGGAATATTGTTGTATCAGTATTTAAAAAAATCACCCTAAACAAAAGTTCAGTTCAGATTGCATCCAAGTTGTTAGTTTAAATATGTAGTCTATTTATTTAAAAAGATTAAATTCAAGATAAAGAAAACATAACTATAAGTTCAATTAGTGAGATCTTCCAGTTCCAATTTATTGTGTATATTATATTTTGTCTTCATACCAACAAAACAGAAAGGATAAACTGGCTATATTTTTTCCTGACTGCTATCAACATGCTGATCTCATGGTACAAAGTTGAAACTGACTACAAAGTCAAACCCTACTGAGTTCAGAACCATTTTGAAAATGAGTTCTTATATAGACTATTATGGAAATTTGCCTAAAACATATTGAAATGCACCTCAGATGTGAAGGGCTTTGGCACAGATCTTTTACGAACAAATCAAGCACTGAAAAACATTTCTTGTTCCAAACACTTTTCGCATACTGCTACTAACGCAAGTGATTTCAGAACGCTTCATTGGCCAGAGCTTAATTACTTCAAGAGAACAAAATACGATCGGCTGATTCCTGTCATTGTGATTCTGCTCAGGTCCAGGTTTTTAGCCCACACATTTGTTTCCAATAATATTGTTGCTTGAAAAAAATATTTCTAATATTACTGTCTGGATTTCCACTCCTTAAATCTGTTTCTCTCTTGAGACAGTAAGAATGTTGTAGTGCTGCTTAAACATAACAACATGTGTGACCACAGTACAGATAAACACTGACTATTGTGCGTCCAGTATTGTTTACAACTGAATAGGTCCTTTTTGCTGTTGTTGTTCCATTCCCATTGTTTTGTTTTTAAATGCAACTCAACGTGGTCAAACCTTTCTTCTCCTTGTATATTTAAATTATTTATTTATTTATTTATTCTTTGTAGAACAACATACTAATAATAGTATAATAGTTGATTATTAGATTTCGACAGCGAATGGAGATATTTGGATTTATAAAAATAAGAGCTACTTGAAAATGCTGTTTCTAAGAACCAGGGATGTGGTCAGAATCCAGAAGTTCTTTTTTTAAGGGTCTGAGATGTTGTCAAAGACCAGAAGTTTGCCCCTGGCAAGAATTTCATGGGACCTTTTATTTTTTATGGCAAGCTATCAAGCACCAACCCAACAAAGGCTTTTTCTAGTCATTATAGGATGACTGTCTATGTGTAACACTGTAAAACATGGAAATCAAAATATGGATTTTTTTTTTTTTTTTTTTTTACCTTAAACGGGTTGATATTTCTACCTAATCTGAGCTTAAAAAATTACTTTTGTTGTTGTAACCCAATTTAGTCATGTTGATTCAGCCATAATAAAACTATACTTAACTATATTATATACTTTTCAACATAAAACCTAAATGTGACCATAAGAAAGACCTTTCAGTTTACCTGAAATTTTATAAAGTTTGCTTATGTTAATGTTTTTAGCGAAAATGCTTATAATTAAAATTAGATGCTTGATTTATGTTGAAGGTATAAATGCAGCACACGAATAACATAAGAAAAGATATCGGTGGAAAACCCACTGTAGTTTGTAATCTGTCTTTTTTTACCACTTTCCATCCATTGCACTAGTGCAAGATGTTTTCTGAAAATAAAGCTTCAGGGAACAAGAAAATTTTGCAGCTCAGTGGATTATGTCCTAGAGTTTAAAAGCTAGTACTTAATGTGTTTGATAGTTGTTCTGTGTTGTTAGTAATGCTAAACATCGTTATCCACAATACACATGGGCAATAACCAATTTAAAATGCATAAATTCTTTCATAATGCAGTGCTTGAATAGCCAGTGATTTGAGGGGTGCCTCAGGGATCGGTAAAAAGACCTTTTTTGTTTAACCTTATTAATAGAGTACGTTTAGAAGAAAGTGTGCAGTCTCTTTATTGATCTTGGTTGGATTTAGAATTTGATTCGTACCCAAGAATCGTATCCTCACACACCCTGGAAGATATTGCGATTCAACACATTGCACCATCCAGCTTTGCATAATTAGTACAGAATAGCATCTGAAAGACATAAACTAGAATGAGTTCTTGGCTAAAATGTGACAACAGATAATGAAAAACAGCGAAGGGTTCAGCCTCTCCATGGCAAAGAAATACAACATTGACCTTAAGCAAAAATACTTAAAATATTAGCATTTTCTGTCAGTACTTGAAGGATTTTATATATATATATATATATAAGTTTTCACCTTCAAATACCTGTTTTAGACATTACATAACTCTTTTAGATATTTATTTAAGACTTCATAGGTGTGCAAAGAAATTGTCTCACTTAAACTTTCATGAACATTAATGACTTCTCAACCTACATTTTCTTTTTGTAGCAATCAAGACGAAGATTAAGGAAGTCAAAACAGACAACTTAGATCGAAAAGTCATTCTGCAAAAAAAGAGGAAGCCGGTGAAGCTTGGAACTCTGAAAAAGCAGGACCTAAAGAAGCTTGTTCTTTACCTGAAAAACGGAGCAGGCTGTCCATGCCAACAACTGGAAAACCTAGGGAGCAACTATTTAATCATGGGCCGGAGTGTGGGGAAACAGTATATATTGACAAGCATTCATAAGTGGGACAAATCTAGCACAGAATTAAAGAAGGCCATTAAAAAACTTAAAAGCCACAAATGTTCAACTTTTGAGACCATGTTCAAGTGATTTTTGATCAACTGGTTACTAATCTTTGTGAACTTCCCATTATAACATATTACATTTTGCATTACAGTACAGTATATAAAGGAACCACAGATGCCACAATCCAACTTAGTTTGTTTGCCTGAATACATACAAACAAGTGCCATTTAGTTCAAATTTTAAAATGTTGTTGAACATTTCTAACCAATCCAAGTACAAAACAGTTATTCACAGTTATTTGCATTCCATTATGCTTCAAGTCAGTTGAGTGAGTTCTGCTTTTGCAAACGCTGCCTTTTGATATATATTGATGTTTTCATGGTAGAATAATATCTACATCCATGCAATCTGTTAATAATGTTTATGTTTTATAATATTCGTCACAGCTATCAGGTATTCAGTAAAATGCATAACATCTTACACAACAAAGTTTTTTTTTAACAGTTTCTTGTTGCATAGGATGCAAATCATAATTAATCATGCAGTGGAAGGTGTCCTATAGCATGCCTGAGGACTTGCACAATGCACTGTAATCATTCAACATTAAAACAGAAAATATTTTTAATATATTTGACTGCACTCTTTATTTCATACTGTGTATTAGTGAGTGATTTAAGAAAAAAAGACAAGTAGCAGTTGTGACCTGCCAAGCAGTCCAGCTTTAACAATCACATGCTGTGAAATCACTGCAAAATAATCACTATGAATCAGATCAGATTAGAGAAATTTCAGACTCTGCATGTTCCCTGAATAAGCAAACAGCCAGACAAAGTGTTGATCTTGTATAGACAGATCAGAGATGTTTGTTTTGGATTGAGGAAATGATTTGGGCATATTTCTCTCCCAGCTTTCCTGATGAAAGGCAGTTTGAGTTTTCTCTCTCTCTCTCTTTTATTATTTTTTGAGGAGAGATAAAATAAAATATTTTGGGTCAAAACCAAAAGATTATTTGATAAATTATAATTTATAGTAAATGATCCACTTCTGCTTGCACATTCTGGAAAGAAACTCAGATCTAATCAGTTACTCCCAATTATTTACTTAAGAGAAAAAAAAGAAAAAGTGGATTTTTTATTTTTATAAAACATACTATTTTATCTCCAACTTTTGACAGTATATGTGCTTTGATGTGATCTATGCTAATGTACTTCAAAACATTGAAAACTTCGATGTTTAAAATTTATGTATTTCTCTTTATTCAGGAAAATGTGAAAAATATATATGTGTCTTATTGTGTTATACAGATTTTTTTGTAATATAATGTTCTTTTGTGAGTGAGAATGTCTCTGATGACTAGCATGCCTCCAACTAGCAAGTAGCAAATCATGGTTAATGGCTGTGATGCAACCACGGTTATTCAAACAAGCTTTGTGAAATACATCAACTCAAGAAAAGCAAACTGCAAGGTTTTGGACTGAGGGCATTCTCCTGAGAAAACATCTGTGTTGTAATGCCCGCCAATCAGTAATCACCTTGATACAGTTTAAGTACCCTTATTTGTGGCTGATGAGCTGTGAAAGAGTAAGATCTGTTATTGACTATCATGCTCCAACAGGCCAGGCCTTCAAATGACCTGCATACTGCTCCTGAAAAGTCTCAAAACGCTCACTTTCATCAATCTGGATTTAGGTGGAACAAATTTCAGTTTTCATGATTTCAGTAAAGGACTGCATATGTTATCAGAGTCATGCAAGAGTCTGAGAGATTTAACGTCAGCACATCAGAACAGTTGAAAGATGTTGAGCAGATAGCTCCGCAGTGATGCCATAGTGTGTGAATGTGTGTGTGAGATATTGCCGTTGGCACTACACCTGTTTACATTCCCAGTGTCATAAAGTGTGCAACAGTGATAGCATCAGATTCAGATAGTGCTGGTGTTGACGATATGCCTTTGCAAATGAATCTGCCATGAAATCATTCTAGTCTGAACACACAGGTGCTGCTTTTAAAGAGCATAACATGGCCATGTTTATGTGTCGAGGTGGGTGGCCATGTAAAGCTTGTTTATTTCACAATGTACATTCTTATAATATGGAAAAAAAAACCATCATAAAAATATATGTTTAAAATGATGAATATGATAGCCTAGTTGCACCGCATTTGAAAATAATAATAATAATAATAATGCTTTGGTAAAGCATAATTATGGCATAAAAAGCCATAATTAGGATATAAAAAATAATGAGATACTTCATAATTATGAGATAAAAGGTTTAAAGTATGAGATACTAAGTCATAAATCTGATGAAAATTTCTATATTTTACCTCATAATTTGACTGCATCATAATATAAAATGATATATATATATATATATATATATATATATATATATATATATATATATATATTGTATTAATAATAATAAAAATAATAAATGCAATGTCCAATCAAACTCTTTTCTGTCAAATTATGCAAAAAAAGGTGCATTTAAGAGGTCCATTATAAAATGCAAGCTTTGAAACTGGCCTTAGCAAAACAGGGTTTAACACAAAATGTCATTTCCACCAGCATCATTTGCTTCACAGAATGCTTCTAATACAATACATCAATTCAAATGTGGTGGAAATTTTCATGACTGTCAGAAAAGAAAAAAGAAAAGAAAGAAATTTACTTGTGACGTATGTGTATACACTTGGATATTGTTAAAAGACAAATTAATACCAAAAATATGAGCTTTTGAACCCTGTCCCATAGGTTTCTAAGTGCATTTTTGAGTGATTTTACAAACCGAGGGACGAGTTGAAATTGTCTGTGGTAAACGCCAACATGCCACAGATGTTGTCCATAGAGCTTAACTTGTACTGAACCCAGAGCATTCCTTTAAGACTGTTTAGTTTCTTTTGAAGACCCCCCAACCTTTTGTTTTGACATCCTTTCAGGGTGATTCAAGCTGAAATTAAACCATCTGCAGCGAACACGTTTTTCGAAATAAATCCATACATGGCAAATGGCAAAAACCCCGAGTGCGTGTAACCCCCAGGAGAAGCCGACCGTTCCCAGCTCGTGCAAAAGTGTAGTGATGGTTTATCCAGGTTAAGCAAATAGCTGTGTTTTGTGCTCTGGGATGACATTGCCTGCCAGACTCTATGGGATGATCATTAGAAGCAGCTGTTGGCTTTTCTGCTGCATATTTCCCAGCATCATTGAATGAAAAAGACTTGCGTTTTTGTCTCCAGCCTTGAGGGGAAGAAAGCCTATTAAAAGCCATAAATAATATGATGCTCTCACAGGATAGCATCTGAGGTAAGATGTGCTCTGTGGTAAACATACTTCCCCCTGGGGTTTGGACTGACGTTCTCACACATGCCAACTGCGAATCCTGCCAGATGGGATGCGTAGACTCTGAATATGGTGCCGTCACTGTTCCTAATTCAATGATGAGGGTTTTGTCTGCCAGTCTTATTCAGAGTGCATTTTACACATTTATATTAGCACAAAATTATTGCAACTGAAGTCCATTTGCACAATCCTTTTAGATTATGCCTAAACAGTTTGTTCAACATCTCACAGTCACATCTCTCGACTCTTTTGGGTGGAAGTGATGGAATGCTGTCTGGTAAAGTACTTCTCAAAACTTTGGGTCCAAGAAATGTCCTTTGTTATCAAAGTGAATGACACAAGAATGATGTATTTCGATATTTGCAAGAACATGATGTATTGATATCTGGTACCTTAAAGGGATAATTCACCCAAAAATAAAAATTCTGTCATTACTCAACCCTCAAGTTGTACCGATTCCGAACCCGTGTGACATACATCCTTCTTCTGGGAAAAACAAAAGGAGAAGTTTAGCAGAATGTAAACCAAAATTTAAGTTGTAACATAAGTCTCAAAATCCAAATATGGTTGTATTATTGTTCTGGTGCAGCTTCACACAATCAACAAGGTGCATGGGGGAAAAAAATTAATTATATTGATACAGTACCAGCGACACTTGTGATGTTAAGAATATAATTAAAAAGGGGATTTTATTTTTATATTTATTTTGTTTCGCACACAGGCCTTCATCAGGGCTAAAAGATTGCAGGTGTACATGATGTAGGTTCCTTTAAATGCAAACAAGGACAAAATTCTAACTTGCAAACAACCAATGAAAATGCCGGATAATATATCATCCACCAATCACAAAATTCATCAAACAAATAGCCACATGGACATGGAATGTTATCAAAATGTAAAGAAAAAAGTTACAATGAAAAGTGGCTTTCATTTGCAGAACAAAAGGTACAAGCTAGACGCTGTGAAGATTGTCTAAACCCAAACAAATGTAGGAGAACATCATCAGGTCAGGTCTTATATATTGTACATATGCACCAAAACAATCCCTCCTGGAAATTTTAAATGTGGTAACTGTATTAATTGTCAATATACCAAAAATATAAAGTGTTTTGTACACCCTATTTTTAAAACAGATATACACATTAAAAGTTTTATTACATGCAATACTAAAAATGTCATGTATATAATACAATGTCCTTGCAAAAAAAAGTTTATGTTGGAGAAACATCTCTGTTTAAGGGATCGTATTACTGAACAGAGGAGTTCAATAAAAATAGGTGACACAACTAAACCAGTAGCAAAACACTTGTTTTGTAATAATTTTGTGTCTTCCTTTCTATTTTTGAAATTGAAATATCATTGAAATAATGCTTTCTTGTTTTTTTTCTTATCAGTTATGTACATTGTTTTTTTTTTTTTTTTTTTTTTTTTTACATCATATGTTGTTTAATTAATGTTTACTGCATCATTTTATTGTAACGTGTGTTACCATGATGGAGTTTTGTATTTGTGTGCATGACACTGTGCACCTTCTATACATTAGTATTTACTTCAGCTTGTGGAAAATCTACTTGTGATGAACTTTTATTCATAATGTGTCCTTTTCTTTACCTCCTGTGTTTTTATGGTGGTTGTTAGCATATTATAAAGGTAGAAAAACCCACACATTTTAACATTATTTTAGTAAATGAAACCTATGTTTTTTTCCCCACTTGTTGTACATTTTACATTTTAGAACTTCACAGTCATGGTCACCATTCACTTTCAATATATGGAATAGAGCAGCTTGGACATTTTGTAAAACATCTTCTTTATATACATTTTTTTTTTTACTTTAAGAAGGCCACTTGCCACTCTTTTTTGGAACAAATTCAATGCTGAATCGGATGCATTTAAATTTGTACAGCATGCAGTTCAGTTTAACCATAACCAGGAGAGATGATAATTGGCTTGTGTGTCGTGGATCATAGATTTCTCAGGGATGAGATCTAGACACACACTGGACTTGCTTTGCTCTTGCAAAGACCTGACCCCTACTGTGAGGTGAGAGCAGATTTTGGCAGGAGGGTAGGATTTCATAAATCAGCTGATGGCCTCTCATACCTCTGGGATATAAACACATCTTTTTCATATGTTTCGTTTATGACACTGACAAATTGAAAATGGGGTAAAGCTGTGGAGTTGTATTTCATTTATTCACTAACAAGAGATGTAAATATTTTTCAGTTGAATAATCTACTTCATCAATTATTGGATTTTTTTGTGTGTGTGTATTATTACATTTGGTTTGGAGACTCTGTTTGATGAAAACTTTCTTCCAGGATTTTTTTCTCACTCAGTCTACCCATACTACAGTTTTGGCACTGCAAACTCCCTGATGATTGAGAGAAAAAATCCGGCTCTATATCTCAAATCTGTTCTTTCACCATGAGAAAAATATGTAAAACAAAAACTGTTTGTCTAAATTTATGGCCGCTCTGTTTTTTTTTTCTGTCATTCTATAAGCCGATATATTGGCTCAAGGGATAGTCAGTCTCTTATAATCAGGACTTGACCTTTATACTGAGACAGTCAGTCACTGTGATGCCTGTAGAAACCGTTATAAACATATCAATATCCCAAATGCGTCATATGAAATATGTTAGTGACATGTTTATATTATCCAATGAGAGGTATATGTAAAGCAAACAACTGATTTATGAAATACTCCACAGCAGCATGCATCATCCATCCATCCATGCAATTTCATCAGATGCCCAATAGAGGCCAGCACTTACCTTACCTGACGCTCATTCCTGTTATGATGTACCTGTTGACTTAAGATGTGTTTATTTATTTATTTATTTAGTCCTTTAGCTCACTACACAAGCACTTCCATAGGTATTCATGGCTTCAGTCTCAACATTATTTTATGTTCAATTATTTGTGACTAGGCTACCTACTTTTGATATTAATGAGTAAATATCCTCTTACTCACAGCGTTGATGAAAGACGTAGCCATACACAATCAAACATAAATAAACTGAATAGAAAACAAGGTGTATTTTTATAACCACTCACGCGTTTTCAAATACTTTAACAGCTCACAGATTATTTAAATGAGAATTAATTTTCTTTAAATTAATTATTTCTTGATGTGCACGTTGTCGATGTGTGCCGGTAGCAGCCAATCAGCGCGGCCCTGGGCGGAGAGCAGCCGCTGAACATGGAGCTCAGTGAGGACACTGATGCAGACGCTCTCTCTCTCTCTCTCTCTCTCTCTCTCTCTCTCTCTCTCTCTCTCTCTCTCTCTCTCTCTCTCTCTCTCTCTCTATGGACTGTACGATCAACAATCATCTGCCTGTCTGTCCTGAACACCTGCACCAGGGATACAGTTTGAAATTACAAGTAAGCTTTTGTTTTCACTTTTACGCGAATGTTCATTCATCATAATGCATGAACCTAAACATAGTAAAGGAGCAACTTAGTTTGAGTTTATTATTGTACTACTATACTACTACTACTACTACTATTCTATTAAACTGTTACATTTAGTTTTTTTGTGGTCCTGTAAATCTCATCTGTATACCCTTATAAAAGCTTTGTGACTTTTATTTAAACACGTTAAAGAGATAGTTCGCCCCCCAAAAATGTAAATTCTGTCATAATTAATCCACCCTAAAGGTGTTCCTAAACTGCATGAGTTTTTCTGCTGAACATTAAAAAAAATATATATATATATATTTTTGATTGCTGTGGGTCCATGACTTACACAAAATGAAACAATAAATACTATTTAAAGTACTATTCAATGCTATTTCAATAATAGTTAGTCAGTGGAGCTTCAAAATATATTCTTTTGTGTAAATAAATTAGATTTGGAACAACATTAGGTTGAGTAAATTATGACAGAATTCACATTTTTGGGTCAAGATATTGATGATCTTAATATGACGAACTTTAAGTGTAAATAGTTATATTAAGCAAATATGGATACATAAAGGTTTTGGATATACAGTAACATATTGCTGTGAGTGATTTCATACATATTTAAGTGGGTATTTCTAAGATATTTACATGACCAAAAATTGTGAACAGTAGAAGCATATGTTGAACCTTCTAGAAACGGGAATATTGGTTTAATCTGGTTATGAAAATCAGGTGTTTATGGCACAAACATATTCAGAATATGACCATATAGTTTTATTAATATTAGAATATGCTTGTGCATACGTTCAGTCATTGTCTTCAATAATTGTGTTATGGTGCTGGTAACTTTGCAGACATATCAGCTGTATAGTCTTCTCCTCATCTCAGAGCACTGGGTTTTGTAGGAATAAAAGGAAAGCACCTGCTCTCCTCTTTTCACTGATATATTTTTCTCTGCACTTCATTCTCCATTATAACGTTCATTAAAATAATGGAAATTGCATTTTTTTGCAACTTAGGGGAAATCAATATGTGGTTCTGGGGCTTACGCGAGGCAAGCAATCACTTTTCCACACATGAAAGAAGAGCGTTATGCTCATCTGCTCAGGCCTTTGTTAGCTGGAGCTTTTATTGACCTGATTAACTTTGACAGGAGAGACTCTGATAAGATCCATCTCTTCAGAAAACCATTTCTGCCCAGTTCTTTCCTTCCAAAAAAGCAAAATGCTTGGCTACTATTTTTTCTCTCTGAGCTTTTAGGATTAGGAGTTATTTCAGGGTAATTAGTAAGATATCTTTCATGTTGATTTTGGATATTTGGATTTCTAGACTGTCTGATGGATATCATTATGTACTGAGCAAGTCATTCACAGTTCTAATTAAAGTCTCAAATACAGTGTCTGATCAATTGTGATGTAATTCCCAATTGGTTTCTCAAGCTGCTGTAATCCTGCATGTCTAAATTAAAGGTTACATTTCTGAGAAATTGGCAGGACCAGTTGCTATTTTGATCCCCATTTGACCCATTGATTATCATTTTAGAAGGGCCTTTGAAGTGGCAGTTACTTCAATTCAACTCATAATTTAGTTATTTACTTTTGAGGAGGCCGATTACTATACAAATCTTTACCACAAATGTTCTGTGCATAAGTGAAAATGCATTTGTTTGCTTTTGTGAGCGACTTTTTTGGAAGTAATGATTTTGGATTATTGAGTGTAAAGTCATGGACTGCAGGAAGCTGCTGGGTGTTATTTAGTTTTTTTTTTTGGGGGGGGGGGGGCATCAGAGGGTCACAGACATTCTGAAACATCATTTCTGCCCTGCGAACAGCTTGTATGGAATAGTTATGGGATATATTAGATGGTTTGAAGGTACGCCTAGGGTGAGAAGAAAGGGTTTGAAAACAACATTAATTTTATATATATAATCTCTTTTATCATTATTCAAATTTCAGTTGGCAATGGCATTGAATCACAAATGAGCCCCTAAGCAGTTGTTTCCTCAGATCTGGTCCTCCGAAGTAGAATCTAGAGCAGCATAATACCTCCCATGACAATCTCAAAATGGTTGCGAATGTCTGAAGCTTCTTTAAAGCATGCAAAAACAGGACAACTGCAGATTATACTTGTTTTTTAAAAAGGAAACATGTTGGTTTTAAAGTAGTCCATTTTGTAACTATTTAATCTCATTGTGTGTTCATAGTTTTTCTAATTTTTATTATTATAGGCTACTTTCTGATTTAATTATGCTTGCTGAGTTTGTTAGTTCATCCTAAAAATGGAAAATTTGATAATTTACTCACCCTTGAAACCTGTATGACATCTTTCATCTACTGAACCCAAAAGATGATGTCTGAAAAATGTCCATACAATGAAAGTCAATGGGTTCCAACGTTGTACTGTTTTTGCATCCCATGTTCTTTATTTTATTTTTTTATTATTTTTTTTTGTATGTGTGTTCCACAGAATAATGAAGTCATACACCTTTGGAATGACATGTAAATGATGTCTGAATTTTAATTTCAGAAATGAAAATTTGCTCAAAATGTATTCACCCTCCGGCCATCCAAGATGTAGACGAGTTCCGTCATCGGAACAGATCTGGAGAAATGTAGCATTACATCACTTGCTCACCAATGTGTCCTCTGCAGTGAATGGGTGCCGTCAGAATGACAGTCCAAACAGCTGATAAAAACCACAATAATACACATGTAATCTATGCCACTCCAGTCCATCAGTTTGATTATTATGAAGTGAAAAGCTGTGTGTTTGTAATAAACAAATCCATCACTAAGATGTTTTTCAAACCAAACCACTTCAAACCATTTTTTCCGGCTTAAATATGAGTCCTCTTTTCATAAAAGAAATTTGCACATATCATAAACATTTCATTTGCACATATCATGTATCAAGTTAAAATGCCCTAATAATTTATTTTTTTTCTTACAAACATGCAGCATTTTTGAAGTCATGTGGATTATTGTAATGTCTCATTCTGACGGCACCCATTCACTGCAGAGAATCCATTAATGCTAAATTTCTCCAATCTTGTGTTGATGAAGAATCAAAACCATCTACATCTTGGCTGGCCTGAGGGTGAGTAAAATTTCAGAATATTTTAATTTTGGGGTGAACTATTCCTTTAAGATCCCTGTGGGGTGCCAGGAGCTTTCCAAATGAGCGTATGGCCCAAATGAATGACCTCACCTCCTTCTGTCATTAGAAATCTCTCATTATGACCCACAATCATTTTGCAGTGTCTAGATTATTAAAGGTCAGAACAAGGTTAATGTCAGATGGTCCCAGATCAGCATTAAAAACTATGCACTGCTTTATCCTCCAGGCATAGCAGCAAGTTGGTGCCTCTTTGGTGCCAGATTTTTCTCTTCTCTTGTCTGTCTCATTATACCCCCTCGTCTCCAACATCCCTCTCCTTTTGCCAAATCTAAATGTCACAGATTTCATCAGTTTGCGCAAAGAATGTCACTGTATGATAAACTCAAAATGTCACAGCAATGAAATCTTACATGATTGATGTTGGCGAGGTTATGACTTTACAAATACATTGAAAATGGTTTGATTAGACACTCAAGCTTTGTTTGGATTATTTTCTCACTCTTACACTATTGAAAAGTTTGTAATAATGAGTTTAGGATATTTGAGTCGGTCTCACTAGACCTCATACTTTTCTAGTTTGAGGCATTGCTAATGAATGTGTGACCAGTCATGTTATGTGCTTAAAAATGAGTAATTGTCATAATATACCTCTTCAGATGAAATCTACAGAAGTGGATCCGGGGTTATTCACTGATAGCTACTGCAAAGTGTGCAGTGCTCAGCTTATCTCTGAGTCACAGAGAGTCGCCCACTATGAGGTGAGTAACGCACACACACACGTTCACATAAAGCATACACACTTACTAATACCCGTTAATTTGATCCGCTGTCAATAATGTTCTACGGTCTGCTGCGCACTTTCTTAAATGAGGGCAGATAAGTAGGTTAATTAGATTTTTGCTGCTGATATTCATATGCAATTAAAAAAGGGATGAATTTCACCCACCATCAATCACGGTATGAAAATAAATTTATTTCTGATAATATCAATCTAAATATTTCAGTAGGTTGATATACAATCAACATAGATATTCTACAATCCAGCCCATAGGAAAGTAAAAATCATCGGTGAGATCAAAAATGAAAATTATATGAGAATAATACCTCAATTATTTCTTCCAGACACAACAATAAAATTAATTGGTGCATGGAGTTTGGTGCATGACTTCTGTTGATTTGTCTCTTGAGAAATCTCTGGGGATCTCACATACATTTAGAGTTTCATAAGCGATCTCAATATTTCAATCAATAGGCTGAGATTTCAGTATGATCTCAAACATTTCTCATTAATTCTGCTAAAATTAATCTGTCTGAGTATTCACATTTATATCTTTGTACTGTTACTGTATATCAACAACAGCTGTCTCACTTGTCTATTTTTTTTGTAATATTATAAATTTCTTCCCTGTCACTTTTGTTCAGTTGAATGAATCCTTGCTTAATAAAAGTATTAATTTCTTTCCAGAAATATTACTGACTTCAACTTTATCAACAGTAGTATGCACTTCCGTTTATACTGAGCAATAAGTGTTGTAGTCATATTTGCTTGGTTATGTCTAAAGCACATTTATATAGGTTCTAAAACAGAAGTGCCTTGGGAGCCCAATAAACCCACTTGAACCATCACAGATGCAAGTCACATGACTAATTTCAATTAATACACTAACAGAGCATGAGGGGGTACACGAATGACCCTCTTTGTGTAAGCATTTTAGTACATTTAAAAAAGTAATTGCTTTTGTTTATTTGCATCAGTTAATGGTTCACTGATGCATGTACCCCAGTGGGATACACCATTAGCGGGATGCATATGGATCACTAGCAGCGCATTGTCAGCTTTCTTTCTTTTTAAAACTCTCCCGATTTTTTGCAGCAGCTCGCTATATGAAAGCCACATTATTCCTGGCAAGTTCAGAGCTGTTTTCGAAGACAGGATCCAAGTCAGATAATTACATAGCATCGGATATCTGCATTTGTGATATTTCGGGCCATGTTTAAAATCTCAGCACATCAAAAAGTCAGTGGTTCTCAGAAACAACAGGCTCTTCTGCATTCACTCCTTTCAGTCTATACTATTTCTCCAAACAACCTGAGGATCCTGAGATGTGCTGGTCTTCATATTGCACACCAATCATCCAGGCCTCCAGAGCAACTGGGGCTCCCTAATCATCATATCAGATATGATATAGTTGTTTGTTCAAAAGTGGGACTTTTTGGCTTGAATAGCCCAGCGGTTTTTGTCTTCTTAATTTTTGTCTTTGCGGTTCAATCTAATGCATCGACCGAGACAGTGGTTGATTTATATGACAGCTTCTTGCATCAGATGTCATTACCTCAGCAATGAATGGAGATGTCTTAATTATTGCCTGTCGTTCTCCGTCTCCTGAGGGAACAGAGCCATGTGGTCCACACTTGCGCTGGCTGAGAACCAGCTGTTAGCTTGTTAACCCAATCTAGAGTCTGGTCTCGTCTGCAATATTATGTCTCTCATGTTTAAATGATGAGGCTTTCAAGTTGAAAAGTCACAATCGGGTTAATATATATTTCTCCAAACTGGGATTATTCATTACTCATTTTTAACTGGTTGTGGACGCATTTTTCCATTTATTTTCTCTATAGACATTTCACTAAAGAGTTTAGGTTTGAAGTCAAAGATTAATCATTTACATATTTAAATCAAAAAAGTATTGGAAAGAAAGGCAAAACGGTATAAACTGTATGTTGAGAAAATGAACTACTCAATGCATGTATGTATTGCAAATGATGTCATTCAACCAGAAATTATTTGAAAGTCATTATATTATATTATATTATATTATATTATATTATATTATATTATATTATATAATATTATATTATATTATTATCATATATATATTATATCTATTATATTATATTATATTATATTATATTATATTATATTATATTATATTATTACTATTTTAAATATATAAAGTAAAAAAGTAAAATGTTTCTGTAAGGATAAGTATGAATAAATCACAAGAAATTATTAAAAAATAGAATAGGTAAATATGTTGATGCACTTTTTTTTATACAGTGTGTGAATTTATGAACTTTTTAGAATTTAATTTAATTTAGGTACTGTAAAATGTCACCAAAATGTAAAGTCTGTCACTGTTAATATTAATAGCCATTTTTAAATCTTAAATTTAACAAAAAATATTTTTACTCTGTGTATGTCCTTTTAGGGTGTAAGGAGACTCAATTATGTGGTTAATAATGGTTTTTGTCAGTGCACAGTCACTGCAGAGATTTTTTTTTTCGCATCTGATTCCTTGGTAACAGTGACTTTTCTGATTGGTGGATCTTTCTTCATGATTATAGCGTAGTGCAGTTTTTCAATTAAACACTTTCTACAAAACTTTTGACAACCTTGGAGCTCATGTTAGGTCTGTATTGAAAGCTTTACATTGTTATTGCTAAAAATAATGAAAATGAACAAGAGTTGTGCTTTTACAGAGCCCTACAGTTGTGCTCTATAGCCAACAAATGCATCGTAAAATGTGCTGCATTTTCCTCATTACAACACTGTGATACATCTGCTTTTGGTTTTCTCTCATTTTCCTCGCAGAATTCAGAAAACAAAGCCCTGAGGTGCATGCTTGTTACTGTCAGCTGGTTGGTGCTATAATGAGGACAGTAGAAGTTTGCTGGAGACAGAGCGATGAGGCTGCATGGTCATGCATTTAATGAGACCGATCCGTGTGCCACCGCCCCGCTGAGGAGAGTCTAGCTTACTAGAACGAACAAAGTCAACGCTAGCACTAGACGATTCGCTTATTACATGAAAACAGACAGTTAAGATCAATGCCAAACATTCATCAGAACCACATAACTGGGATGTTGTGGCATCTTTATGTATCCTGTGTCAATGCAGCCACAATGCAAGTGATTCAGTTGACCTATTCAGGGTCAGATGCCTTAAAGTAGAGGCCTGATATTGCGTCAATGGGTTGAAATGATCAGATGAACAAGAGGAGATGGAACGCCTCAGGGCTGACTGAACACAACTTGATGGGATCAAGAGAGTCCCGGGTCAATTATCACCTCACTGCTCTATTTTGAAGTTCCTTGCAGAGGTGAAAATTTACTCTAGTGAATGTGAACACAGGTGTAAGTTGATTATCAATGGTTTAGACTGGCCTGACACAAGATCTGCTTGACTAAATACATACAGCTTTAGTAATAACATTTGCAAAATGATTGGAACAGTTACTCTGAGCTGTGAAAGGAGCAGTGTAGCCATAAATAGTCATCATTTACTCCCCCTCACGTCATCCCAAATCTGACTGACTTTCTGTGGAGCACAACTGGAGAAGATTCATGCTGAACGTTCATGCTGCTGTTTTTCGTACAATGAAAATGAATATGAGCTAAAAAAAATTAGTAATAGTAAAATAGAAATTGTTACTAAGTTTACTAAAAGTCATTATTTGTAAGTGTAAAATACCACATATATTTTAATACTCAAACATATATAAACTAAAATGAAAGGAAAATGTTCAGCAGAATGTTCATGCTGCTGTTTTCCATAAAGTGTACAGACTGTCTGTCTTTCTTTCTTTCTTTCTTGGCTGTCAAAGTTAAATTTAATTTAATTTTTTAATTTAATTTTTAAAATAAGTGACCCTGGAGCAATAAACCAGTCTTAAGTCACTGGGGTATATTTGTAGCAATAGCCAAAATACATTGCATGGGTCAAAATTATTTTGCAATTTCGAAAAATTGACACTTATGACTGGTTTTGTGTTCCAGGGTCACATATATATATATATATATATATATATATATATATATATATATATATATATATTATCTATATATATATATATATATATATATATTAGTTTAATTTGATTTTATTCAGTTTAAATTTTGAAATCAATATTTAACAAAAATGTATTATTTATCACATTTACTGAATTTTATATAAATATGGTTTCATTCTGCTTTCTAAAGATAAGTCAGAAATCATGAGATTAGTTACAATTATTCATTTTATTGACATCCCTAAACAGCACAAAATAGTCCATAAGTCTATAATCTATAAGGTATTTATTTAACATTACTGAAATAGTGGGTAGAAGTCAAGTTAATATGAAGTACATTTTCTTAGATAATATTTGAATTAATTTGGACTGAATGTGGACTGTGGCAATATAAAAGACAATTATTTATTTTTTAAATGAAATTACACAGAATACCTGTATATTTTTATTTTATAAAGTGGAAGGTTATTGATTAAACATTTAAATTGAATTCTCTTGCTCACACAAAGCTTTCATATCAGCTTCAGAAGATTTATAGTGTACGAGTCAACCAAACCACATGATACTTATATATATATATATATATATATACGTTTATGAAAATATCAATTAGGACATTCTGTAAAATCTCTCAAGTGTTCCAGATAAAAGAAAGTGAGTTTGTAAGTTTTGGGGAGTGAGTTTTACCAGAGTTTTCATTATTGTGTAAACTATTCCTTTAATATCCTTTTGTCTTCCAGGCATCATAACAGCTGCAGATCATTTTAGTTTACGGTGGCTTAAAGGGAGATATAACTCCACATCACTTTTATGCAGATTTACTGTTTTGGGGCAGATATCTCTCTGGTTGGTTGGTTGATAATGGATTGGAGGACCCTTGGTGAGAATTACTCTTCTGGTGCCTTTTCACTGTTCCTATGGCTGGGCATTCATCTGCTGCTGTTTATCCACCCACCAGAGCGATCATTCAGAGCCCATAGAGGGGCATATCAAGCTTTGAGAAATGAAAGCAGTGGCCCATAATCTTGTTCCTGTAGCTCTGATGAGAATTGTTTGGGGCCTGACATCACTTAGTTTGATAATCAATGGCGAGTTGTTTTTCTGTCAACACTGGAATGGAACTGGCTGCTTGTGAAAGCACCTCTCATATACTGTCCCATCTCTCGAATTTTCTTGCAGAGTCGAAAGCATGCAAACAAAGTTCGTCTGTATTACATGTTACACCCAGTGGATGGTGGCTGTCCTGCAAAGAAGCTTCGAACAGATGATGTAAGTGAAGAAATACACACCTGCATATGGCCATTTAATGTACATGCCTTCATTTTGATAGCTAGTTATGCTATTTGTATTCATGGTAGATTACAGAAAAAATACTAGCACCGGTTCCAAGCCACTTTCCTTCTTAACAGTTTCATTACTCCGTCAAGGAACCCAGATGTAGCTACCACAGGAAAACCGTTTAATGTCCACAACATATTTATTGACATGGATGACCTGCTCTTCTGAGCTTATTACTTCTGCCCAGTTCCACATCTCTCACATTTCAGCCAATCATTGGGATGTAGTGATGAAGCGGATTTTCACATGACAAGCTGTCACTTCATGTCACACATGGCTTGTGAATGTCTGTGGTTAGGACTGCTGAAAGTCTAGAGGTCATACAACACTGGGTTTCCGTGGATATATTTGGAATATTTTTGCAAACTATGCCTACAGTTTTGTTCTTAGACAACTCTTTCCTACCAAAGCAACTTGCATATAAAACATAAAAACTGCCTTTTTGCTCTGTTCCTGGTTGCAGTTTATTCTGGCCACTTTGACATGAAGAAGCTGTGTGATTCACTTGAATATTGTATAATTTAATTTTATTTATTTTTTATATAATATATTTAAAATATAATATAATTTTTATATTTTTATATAATAATTTTTATATCATATAAATAATAATTTAATAACATATAACATGATATAAATATATATAAAAACAATTAAATAAAATGTAAAAAAATATTTACATCAATAATAAATCAATTAAATGTAAATATTATTTGCATCATATATTATATTATAATAATATTTTTTAAATTACATTTATAATAAAATATAATAATGCAAATATTTAAAAAACATTTATTTTAATTATTATTGTACACTGTATTATACACTGTTAAAAATTATAATATAATATTATAATATATAAATGTATAATATAATATTTGCATCATTATTATAATGATATTTTTAAATGTCATTTATAATAGAATACAATAATGCAAATATGATTTATATATATTATTTAATATCATATATTGAACAATATTTGCATCATATAATATTGTTTAAATATAGCAAAATGGCAATAATCAAATTGTTTACTTAAATCATGAACTTTTAGCCTTAGAGAGAAATTTTGATTCACTTTAGTGAAATGGTTCATTCGGATGGTTGATGTACATTTATAAATACAAAATTCACAGAATCAAGTCACTGCGAGAAAATTTGTATTTTTGTATTGTTTTATATATTTTTACAACAAAATATTTAGCTGCTGTTCAAGTGAAAGAGACAGCAATGAACAGCAGCTAAAAGTTTTAAAATAAAATAAAAATAAATTCTTCATTTATTTAGGTATTTCCTTACGTTATATACGTTTGCTCGTATTCTGGTGTTTTGAAGTGTATTTGATCACGTACATTATATGGCAAAAAATATTTTACATACTTTAACAATTAACAAAAATATATTTCTAATATACATATTGAAATATATTAACATAAAGATATTTTGTAATTTTACTTGTATTTCATCAACTATATTTTGGTGTATATATATATATATATATATATATATTGTTTAGAATGTATTCTTAAATACATCTAAAATATAAATGTATTTTCTTGCCTGTTAAAGTGAATTTTGTAATATATTTTTGAATTTACATTAAAATAAATAATTTGTATACATTTTTTCTGTATTTAGCATATTTGTAATACATTTTGGCCCAATTTCTTTTTTTCTTTTTGCATGTATGGGTATAAAAATATTGCCCACTCAAATAGCTTCAATGTAGCTATCTAGTATTGTATTTAACTTCTTTTTCAAAGAGTAGTTTAATTGCACTTAAAATACTGTTTATCATTTAGCTTGGCGAGCTAAAGTTTCGAAGTAACTTCCCCAACAGCACTCAGAGTCAATATCAGTCAATATGAGAATCTCAGAGCGGTTGCATCAGCACAGGAAGTAGAATATATGCTACAGCGGTTTTAGAAGTTTGTAAATTACTTCTCCACAGAGCGACCCATATCTGCCAGTTTGACAGCCAAATTTCATATCTCTCCTCTTAAAGTTATAATAACACATTTGCTTCATAAATCATCCTGTTCTCTTGTATCATTAGCTGAAGGTGATAAATGGTCCTGGTTAAAGGATATCAGAGTATGTGTTTGCCTCTGTGTCGTCCCAGGGCAGTGCAGAGGGAGACGTGGACAAGAACAAGTGCTGCACACTGTGCAATATGTCGTTCACTTCGGCGGTGGTGGCCCAGTCGCACTACCAGGGCAAGATCCACGCCAAGAGACTCAGGCTACTGCTGGGGGAGCCACCTGCCATCACATCTAAAGGTAGGAGGTGCTGATCTAAGATCAGGTTCACACTATCTAGATCACCATATTTAAAGGCCATGCTGTTCCTGGATCAGTATTCACACTTTAATGAACTTTACGTGTATATGACGTCCTAAGCAGCCAGCAGGGAAGTGACCTGTTCAACCATGGATGGACTCTGAATATGAGATAATGAGGCAATTATTCTTGAGAATGAGTTCATTATCATTAATGCTCAAGTTATTATGTATTATTGATGTTTGATGAGGTATGATATGACTACTGCTCACAGATCCATCCTGCTTTGTATCAACGGTTGAGGCTGCTGCTAGTGGTGCAAAGGTGTTAGGATATTTTTTACATAATAAAGTAGCTGGTAAGTGAAGGTGCTTAACATGCTCGCAGCCTGCAATGCATGAAAAACTACTCAGAAGTCCTTAGCAACTGTATAGAAACCATCCAGAACACCCTAGAAACTGTATAGTGATGCACTACAAAACTAGAGGACCTTAGCAACTGTATAGCAATGCCCTGGCAACCACCCACAACACTCTATTTTGCATGGGACGCACCACTTACATTTTAAAACTTTGCAGTATATTAGAACTTTCAACTGCAGGTGGATGTCCTGGGGCAGGTTGAAATTAAAGTTTTAGAGTAGTCTTACTAAATAAAAATAGTTAGTCATCAAATTTTTTTTCTTTAAGTCTGGCCATAATTTTTTTAAATTCAGTTACATTAAATCGTAGATTAGTCTAAGTTGTATCCAAAAATACTCATTTGCTAACTGCTAGTTGGTCAAACCCGTACTTAAGGCACAGTCTTAACATAGAGGCTACGTTTATGCAACTGGCCCTTGTTTTTTTATTCATTCAGATGTGAGTGCATTCGGCATATTAGAGGTTAATGTTCTCAAGACTGTCGCTTGTGGCGTGTTTATGATAAGAGCAGAGCCTGCAGCAGGAACAACACATCACTGACTCACTTAGTGTGCATAATTGCGTGTGGCCAAGACACCTGAGGGTGCAAAATGTCCGAGAAATAAAAAAAGTGTTTTAAAGTGTTTGCCCAAATAGCAAGCATCACTAAGCAACACCATTAAAAACGAATAACCATAATAGGGTTCAAGAAACTGTCCTTTTGTTGTTTGTTCGGCAGTCATAATAGCAGCTCAGCATTATTTGGTTACAGTCGGATAGTTGCTATGCGGCTGCTTCCGTGACAAAAACTTCTTACATGATGGGGATTTTTCATGTTATATGTGAACAGGTGTAATTGAGGAATAGTAAAAGGTTCTTGTTTCTAATGAGACCTTATATACCTCTTTAAATGTTTATGATTATAATGATAAGGTGTAAAAGACCTGGACGAAATAATATAGATGAGGATATAATTTGATTAAATTATCCTGAGTGTCATTGCTATTATCAAGTAATTGACTGCAGATCACAATTACTGTATTAAGCTAGTTTAAACAAGAGATTATGAAAGCTTCAAATGATAACACATAGATTTAAGTATTTGTGTTGATCTGTAGCATCTGCTCCCCTTTTCCCAAAAAAAACAGAGCACTCTACTATTCAAAAGTCGGTAAGATTTTTTCACATTTTTGAAAGAAGTCTCGCACATCAAGATTAGTTTGAAATACAATGAAAACTGTAATATTATGAAATATTATTCAAATTAAAATAACTGTTTTCTATTTGAATATATTTAATAAACATGTGATATATTCCTGTGATGTCAAAGCTGAATTTTCAGCATCATTACTCCAGTCTTCAGTGTCACATGATCTAATATACTGTTCTGCTACTTAAGAAACATTTTTCTTTTCCAGGATTCTTTGACAAATCTAAATTCAAAAAGAAGCATTTATTTGAAATAGGAATTTGTTTCTTTACTCTAACATTTGACCTTTTTAAAGCATCCTTGCTGAATAAAAATATGACTTTCTTAAATTAAAAAAATATATATACTAACTAGGGCTGTCAAATGATTAATCACGATTAATCACATCCAAAATAAAAGTTTTGTTTACATAATATATGTGTGTATACTGTGTATATTTAATATGTATATATAAATACACACACATGCATGTATATATTTAAGAAGAATATGTTATGTTTATATATTAAATATATTTATATATAATATAAAATATAAGAATATAAATATATAAATGTATATACATGTAAATATTTTCTAAATATATAATTTATGTGTGTGTATTTATATATACATTATAAATATACCCTGTACACATACATATATTATGTAAACAAAACTTTTATTTTGGATGTGATTAATCGTGATTAATCATTTGACAGCCCTAATACTAACCTCAAACATTTGAAAAGTACATCCAGAAAGCATTTTTGAAAATGGCAGAGAAATATTCTCGATTTGTTATGCTGATAACATAATTGACAATGAAAACATTTGTGTATTAAATTGGGAAAAAATGCAAAATATTTTCACTCTTGAGCCCACTGTATTTGTCACGGTAGTGTTTCATATCACACTCTGATTATGTGTTAGAATGAAAACAACCTTCCATTCAAACACCTCAGGGATTTGGATGAAAATTGAGACGGAAGGAAGAAGAAAAAAGGGGGAAAAAATGCATCACATTATCTAGTTATTATGATACCTTCTATAAATACACTTTAGAGCTGCTAGTGTCATCTACCCAGCTATCCTCCACTTGAAAAAACACAGAAGAGCTAAGAGACGCCCCATTTGTGCCATTCAACGCTCCTATTTTATACGTTATGACGTGGGATTGCTGTCAGTGTGGTCTGTTGTTTACTGTTTACTATGACTGAGTGTAGTTAGATGGCCTTTTTTTCTCGACTTTGTAATAAAAATTCACTTCTCAAAACAGACGAGGAAAACACAAGCTTAGTGTGAGACAAATTACCCCCCCGTCTGTTTATGAAACATATTCATCATATTAGAGTCATGAGATTCAGAATGGATCTTATTAAGCTGCAGCCACAGGGACAACCTGTGTTCCTAATTTGCGCCCTTTACCCATGAAATACTTCAAACTGACATGAGCCTGTGCCTGTACTCTGACAGGTGAGACAGACCGCAAGCAAAATATGTCAACTGAACCATGTATACGTCTCGGAAATTCTAATATGTGTTATTAATGCTGTCACACACCTGCAGTTATGGACTGGATATTGGTAAATAAAATGAGAAATGGATATGCTGTTTTAATTTTAAAGCTGGCTGTTAAATTGGTATGTTGCATATGATTTAATCTCTTCTGCTTGTTTTCTATTTATTTTTATTCTTTATTAAGTGTAGCCTGTTTGGTAATTAATGTACAGTACACTAAGTATACTAAGTCTGTTATGCCCTCTTTACAGGGGCGACAGCCAATTCAGAGCTTATGGTGACTGAAGACTCCCCGGGAAGTCCTTCCATACATGGCAGGCTCTCACACCGCTACTGCCAAATGTGTAAGGCCTGGTTCAACAACCCTGGCATGGCCAGACAGCACTACGACGGCAAGAAGCACAAAAAAAACGCAGCCCAAGCTAACCTCCTCGCACAGCTGGGTAAAAGTCTGGAGGATGGAGATGAATTGAACGGTGTGTTCTGAGAGGAACAGACAAAACATAGATTTAAAGGGATAGATCACCCAAACATGAATTAAAAGTGATTGTCATCATTTACTGATGCTTACGTTGTTTCAAACACAATGGTTTTAAGGTTTAAAAATGATGCAAAGATACCATAAAAGTACAAAAAATTGGTCTCAGAGTCTTTTCACAAGCAGGCATTTCATTAAAGTTTTGCATTATTCAGCAGCTAGCTAAAGAGCTTTCGTTCAAGGCAGTTATCAATAGGTAATTAATGGCGCTACAAAGAGCCTCCCTGAGCGCATGATCTTTGCTCACCAAACAAACCGACAATGATGGAGTTCACAGACAACAAAGCCACCTTGCTGGTGAGGTTTGATGCAAGGAGGGACGAGAAAGCACTTCATGGGAGGTGTGTACCATCTGCCGTTTGAACAAATGTTGGATTTAGATTTGGATTGAAAAGTGTCTTGTCCCTCACGTTACACTTATGACTCATAAATATGACTCATTGCTGCATTTTTTATTAAGGCTTTGCAGTACTTCACTTGCCAATAATAGTACAAGCACTCTCTGGATGGAACACACTCTATTTTTGTGGTGTGCTTGTGAGATAATAATATTAGTCTTCTATGACTACTAACGTAGAATAGTATCTGACATGCTATTTCCGCTTATTAGCAATTGTCTGTGTTAACGCTGGTCTTTGTTAAATAAAAAAAAGCAGCACTCCGAATCAATGTTCAGCAGTAGTCAAATCCCATTTTATAGCATTTTCATCAAACTTCCCACCTCACAGGAAGTCAGAGACTGATTTTCAAAGTTTCACACAAGCTTATAATTTACTGGTCTGTCCTAGTTAGAGGCGGAGAACAGATTTGGTGTTGGAAGACGGAGCTGTGGGAGGATACGACTTATCAGCGCATTTCACGGCCCCTTCTGTTATGTGTTTTTAATCATTGAATGTGCACAATACCAAAGAAAAGCAAAGATGAAGCCAACGTAATCTACAGCTTTGATTGAAGATAGATGTGTGGTAAATGTTATTGATGAGGCTTCTAGATGAGCCTCCATTTATTATCTGGCCTGATTGCCCAGATACTGGGATAACAAAGGATTCTCCTTGTTTAAACAGAGACAGTGCTTGATTTGTGGTGTATGTAAGGGTCATTTAACACCACCCATCTCCCCGTAGTAAATCACATCACATGTTAGATGGTTGCACAAACAGACATGCACTTTGAATATATGAGTCAAATGTGGACATAAGCTTGTGTTTATGTGTGAAGGAGGCATATATATTTGGTTTCATGGATAATTTGTTTACTGGAGCACTGCATTTCAGGGCGTTATATATGAGTGAATGACATAAAAATCAAAAGAAAGCATTTTATATTTTATTATTACTTTAATATTATATTTTGCATAAAGAACATGTCACCTATTTGTAGGACTATTAGAATTTTCTTTTTCTTTTTTTTGGTAATTCTTATTAGTCTCAATGGTAATTCTCATTAGTATGTAAACACTTTACGGATCATTTTAGACAAAAAAATAGTAACATTTTATTAATATAACAAAAAATGTCCAATTTATTAGCATTTTTTAAATAATTCTTTGTCTCAGTGGTGATTCTAATTGCTTTGTACATATTTAAAAAATATATTTTTAGTACATATTTTCCTTTTACACAGAAAATTGGTAACACTTTACAACAAGGTTCATTAGTTAACATTAGTTAGTTAACTACTTTAGTTAACATGAACTAAGCATGAACAATACTTCTACAGCATCTATTAATCTTAGTTCATGTTAAGCTCAGCATTTACTAATGCATTATTAAAATCAAAAGTTGTGCTTGTTAATAGTTAATGCACTGTGAATTAACATGAACTAACAATAAACGACTGTATTTTCATTAACTAACATTAACAAAGATTAGTAAATACTGCAAGAAATGTATTGTTCATTGTTTGTTTGTGTTAGTAAATACATCAGATAACATTAACTAATGGAACCTTATTGTAAAGTGTTACCAAAAAGTTAAATAAAATGTGCACAAATTTAAATTTTATAACATTTATGTTTTTAATATAATATTTTTGTAATTCTCTTAAGTCTCAGTGGTGATTCTAATTACTGCAATATATTATGTAAAGATATTATGATATATATATATATATATATATATATATATATATATATATATACATACAGTGTATATATCCTGTATCTATAAGGCAGCACAACAAACACTGGAGTACTAAATACTGATATACTACATATTTGTTGAATACATATGTATAATTTAAATATAATATAAAAAATTATCAGCTATGTAAATTTTATTTCATAGCTGAAAATTTTTATTTTTTTGCCTGAAATGGTCCTTATATTAGACATTTATTTTTCTTTACTCAAAATCAAAGTAATTTTTTTCCCTTCTTTTGGTTTTAAAATGAAAAAGTGGCCTAGGTCACCAATTTTGTTTTTGTTTTTTTTTTCTTGAGAAAGAATAGCAATGTGCTGTGCTCAGGCTATATGCTAATTTATCCATGTAATTCATGTACTGTGAAGAGATGGTCAAATGCTCAGGGTTCCAGTTGTCTGTAGGTGTTTGTCTAAATAGGGCATTATATTTAGACTCATAAGATTTTGAGGGCATTTGCTGTTGGAAACAATATAGTTAGTTCTAGTCTAATAGATGTGTTTTTATTTATGTATGCTCGTAGGCCTGAAGCGGAATCACACATGTGAGGTCTGCAGTGTTACACTCAACTCTGTGGCACAATACCACGCACATCTGCAGGGCTCCAAACACCAGAACAAGTGAGTATCAGCCACTGCATTTCATTCGGAGACAAAAAGAGACCAGAATCAAAGGTAAACCAGCAGCGAATCACATAATGATAATGTGGGAGAAAGTTCATTTCTACACAAAACGCTAATTTTAATAAAGCATAATGAGTCATTAAATCATTCACCAACCAAGTCAATCAGAAATGTAACCACTCATTATACTCAATAAGACACTCACTGGTAGCCACATACTGGTGTAACAATTCAGAAAAGGTCCACTGAAAGAAACTGTGCAAAAGCAGCACTCATAACAGCAGGCACGAGGTGTTAACTTGCATTGTGTTCATGTGAGTGAAGTTAAAGGAGTGTTGTATATGCGATCAATATCTGCCCCGAATCAATATTCTGCCTGACTGGACCGTGTCCTCATGGTACCGTACACACCACAGTTTCCATGCGGAGGCTGCAGCGGAGCAGGCAAGGTCACAGCATAGTGTGTTGGGCTGCATGGAATGTTAATTAGGTAGGGATGAAGGAGAAGGAACGTGAGAAGCATGATGGGAACTGCCAGCGTGTCCAAGCTGTCACAGAGTTGCATGCAGTGGATCATTCCACCCTCTCATCATGAGATCTGTTCATAAGCATGCACAAGAAGAGGCTGCAAGGACGACCCTCAACGCTGAGGCTGAGACATTACCGGAACTGAGGTTTTAAAGGAATAGTTCACCCAAAAATAAAAAAAAATGCTGAAAATTTACTCACCCTCAGGCCATCCAAAATAAAGATGTGTTTGTTTCTTCATGGGAACAGGTTTGGAGAAATTTTGCATTACATCACTTGCTTACTAATGGATCCTCTGCAGTGAATGGGTGCCGTTAGAATAAGAGGCCAAACTGCTGATTAAAACATCACAGTAATCCAAAAGTAATCCACACAACTTTATTTCATCTTGTGAAGTGAGAAGCTGTTTGTTAATAAGAAGCAAATCCATCATTAAGGCGTTAATCATTCACTTTAAACCATCGCTTCTGGCTAAAATAAGCTTTAATGACGCTTCCTCCAGTGAAAAAGTCCATCCGCTGTTGTCCTCTCACATAAAAATCCAATGACATATTTGCTTTGGACTGTTTTTACTTGTAAATGCTGCTTGATCTGTGCATATTTCTCTCCCAATTCAGACAAAATGACTTTTTCACTGGAGGAAGCAACATCGTTGCTTGTATCAGGACTTGTATTTTAGCTTGTCTACACAAATTTGTCCTTCACAAGATGGACTTCACAAATAATGGACTGGAGTGGTGTGGATTACTTGTGGATTATTGTGATGTTTTTATCAGCCTTTTGCACTCTCATTCTGACGGCACCCATTCACTGCAGAGGATCCATTGGTGATATCCACACATGAATGTTTCTTCCTATACTTTGTTGAGTATGCTAAACTGAAATGCCTAATTCAGTCTGTCAGCTGATCCCAGTTCAAAAAATTGTTTACTTATTTTCTTTTGGTGTCTCATTCAGATTCAAAACAGAGGATCATTCAGAAGTTCCAAACAATGAACCTTCACAGAACGCTTGGTTCACTTAAGATTTGTTCACAAACAAAACACCTCTAATGTCAGCTGTTACAATATTTTATTAACAAATAAAGGGTTGCACTGTGCATCATCAATGTAACATATATTAAGCATTATATTCGAGTAGGGCTGGGAAAGTGAGCACTCAGGGCACGAAACGAGAGCTTGACATATGTTCAGTAAGCCTGTTTAGTCATGGGTACTTAGACACTCCCTTTGAACTCCTCACCTCCACCAACACTGCCAAACAGAGCAGGGGATCTGGTCATCAGCCACTTACATTTCATGCTTTTTGTGTTGTTCCAGTTTCCAGTTCCAGTCCCTACTTTTTTAACCTCAAAAACACATTTGACAGCAAAGAGTTACAAGTCTGTCTGGATGCCTGTGTCCGAATCTTTTGGATCCGGCTCAATTGAGCGTTTTTGTGCCAGTTTTGTGACAAACACCAGAATTGGAAAGTCAATGATGGATCAATAAAAGAGCAATGAGTGTCACTGCTGGAGTTCTGTTCGGGTCACTCATCACACACACATTTCCAATCAGTGTTAATGAAATTACTAATGAAAATGAAGCTCCAGCACTAAACATAAGCAGATTAATATGGAAAAAAATCCCTGGTACATACAAAAATTGTAGCAGGTTAATTATCTCAACCAAACACATCCTATGCAGATTAATCAGATATATACACATGTCTCTTAAATGCCACAAATGCACAAGTAACTTACATACTAGTCAGAATGTCACATTGTGAATGTGGTCCTTCCTTAACAATGCACTAAAACACATAAACTGTTAACTGTAAAATGTAAGGTTTCACACTAATATATTATTACGGAGTACTCACTGTGTTTGATTGATGCATTGATCAATGCTAATTAGCACTTTCTTGTACACTGAAATGGTACTTTTGTTTTGTTTGCATTCCCTCTCAGTTTGAAGAATAATTGAAGTTTGATGGAGCTCGATTTCATCTCTACTCCTGAAACTATTTGAGGAATCGTCTGTGGAAGTCATGACAGTGATGTCAGTTCAGATTCTCTTGATTTATTGTGTTGTGACAGTGATATGGACACTACCAGTGCAGACAGAGACCACTGTGATAATGGATTATGGACCAGTGCATTTTGCTAAATTTGTACATAAAAGAAAAGAAAAAACATACACCCTGAACACTTTAATGTATATATTTAAGGCATGTCATCTGGACACAATTATGGCTTTCTTAATTTAATGTGGTGTGATTAAAAATATTTTGATTGTAATTGTATTCATATTTTAATTTAAATGTATTTTTATGTGTGTAAGATTTGAAAATTTTGTATTAGAGTGAAAATGTCATTCAAATGTGGTATTTCTCTGTAGTCCACTAAATATGTAAGCATTTGCTTGTTTTGTTTTGTACATACAGTACAGTCTGAGGGAATTGCTCTCAAATGATATTGAAATGAGACTTTGTCAACATTTTGAACATTTCTGAATTTAATCAGCATACTAGTAATTTGATAACTTCAACAAGACTTTCTAGTGACGTGTCATTCTAAATGTTCAGCAAACACTTTTTCTACATTAGCTGCTTTATGAATAGACAGAAAATGAACTATTTACTATCTCTTGCAATGACTGTAGAAGAAAGAAACCCAAGAGATTACTATAAGGAAGCATTACTGAGATGAAAGATTAATAGTCTGCTATCATGCTGTACTTTGCTGAAATCGGGGTAATTTCAGTACTTTTCACAAAGGACTGAACACTGATTACCATTTGTGCATATAAGCTTTGTGTTTCCATTTAAAAAAGCCAAAATAATCTAATTATCCCCAAAATTATAATGTCTTTTTAAAATTAAGCTAAGATGCTAGCATTATTTATAATTAAAATATTTTTTGTCTCTTATAAATGACATAAAACAATTCTGACACAAATACGATTAGTAGTTCTGTTTTCTTTATAGTTTTAGGAAGCTTTAAACACTATCAATATGAATGCCTGACTTACTGTGTCACAATACTAACTCACACTTATTTAGCAAGTGCCACTGTTGTTTTAGTACTGTAATGAGAAGCAAACAACAGAACACAAAGCTATCCCCATAAATCACATCACAGTGTCTCCCAAAGGCCCTTTTTCTTACAGTGTTTTTCATTCTGCTGGAATGATGTGCATTGTAAGAAGACCCATAGGGCTTTAAAGATAAAAGGAACAATGTAAGACAGCCTTTAGAAATGAAAGGGATTGCAAGTGATTCCCAACAGACAGTTACTGGATCTCTGAAGGGCCCGGAGGAGTTTCTGATGACTGTTCCCTGATGTACTTGAAAAAGTTTCTCGAAATCTTCATTTTAGCAGGTTTCATCATGCTTTGAGAAAGTCATACAGTTACTCAAATCTTAAAACATGGAATTAAGGTGGTGTAATATTAAAATACAGCTTTAGTTAACAAAATAAGCCAGTTTGAACACTGAGGTTTGATTAAGTTGTTCTGTAGCAAAGATATAAAGCACAACTGCAGCTGTGAGTCCATATTTATGTGGGTTCAGTTCATTATGAATATCTGCAATATCACAATTGATTATTCAAATTAATGCAAATAGCACAGCAAGGGCCATTGATAATGTATTCGGCACATTTACCTTTAAATAATAGCATATAGAGAGGGTTTTGGATGAGAAAATGCCATGTGCCAGAAGCCAACATAGAAATTAAATTTGTGGAGTGCATTTTCTGAAGGTATACCCTGCTGAAAAAAACAGCATATGCTGGTTAGGTATGTTTTGATGCTGGGTTGCTGGTTTATGCTGGTCCTTTGCCAGCACATGACCAGCATAAACCAGCAAAGGACCAGCATAAACCAGCAAAGGACCAGCATAAACCAGCAAAAGGACCAGCATAAAGCAGAAAAGGACCAGCATAAACCAGTAAAAGGACCAGCATAAACCAGCAAAGGACCAGCATTAACCAGCCAAGGACCAGCATAAACCAGTAAAAGGACCAGCATAAACCAGTAAAAGGACCAGCATAAACCAGTAAAAGGACCAGCATAAAGCAGCAAAGGACCAGCTTAAAGCAGCAAAGGACCAGCATAAACCAGCAAAGGACCAGCATAAACCAGTAAAAGGACCAGCATAAACCAGAAAAGGACCAGCATAAACCAGTAAAAGGACCAGCATAAACCAGTAAAAGGACCAGCATAAACCAGTAAAAGGACCAGCATAAACCAGAAAAGGACCAGCATAAACCAGTAAAAGGACCAGCATAAACCAGAAAAGGACCAGCATAAACCAGCAAAGGACCAGCATAAACCAGCAAAGGACCAGCATAAACCAGCAAAGGACCAGCATAAACCAGTAAAAGGACCAGCATAAACCAGAAAAGGACCAGCATAAACCAGCAAAGGACCAGCATAAACCAGTAAAAGGACCAGCATAAACCAGTAAAAGGACCAGCATAAACCAGCAAAGGACCAGCTTAAAGCAGCGTCCCACCTTAAAAACATACCTAACCAGCATATGCTGTTTTTTTAACAGGGTAAGTATCAGTGCATAATGGATTTCCTCACACTGACAGTAAGTCCAGCATCATCAAGCACAATACACCAAATTTTCATTATATCTGCCAGATAAAACTAAAGGATGCATGTCATAATGTGTATTAGCTGCCTTTGCAAGTCCGTCTGGCTTTTATTTCTTGAGATTAACTGGCTGCCTCCTTCAATTTGACCATTGCAAATTGCAGTGGTAAAAACAAGCCAATTGGCCGTGATAGTCATCTAGTGTCATTCATTCTAGAGATTCAAGGGCACGATTGTAAACTTGTTTGTTTTTACTCATTCCTGGAGTTCTTTGAGGGTAAAATGATTCCATATGTTGGGGTTTGAGGGCTGTGGTAATCACTGCCTCCGAGTCGATTCAAAAGCTCAACTAAACTCTCTGAGGACTGGACTGAAACCATTTGCTCATTACTCTGATGGACAGGCGGACGGATAAATAAAAGACTTTTCCGCAGGGATAGTTCACCCCAAAATGATTTACCCTTAAGTCGTTCCAAATGTGTCTCTCACAGTCTTTCTTCTGTGGAACATAAAAAAAAGGAAATATTCTGAGAAATGTCTTGATGGTTTTTCATCCATGCAGTGGAAGTCAATGATCAAAAACAACATTCATGATTACCAACATTCTTTAAAATGTCTTTTGTGTTCCACACGAGAAAGTTATACAGCTTTGGAAGGACGTGATGGTGAGAAAATGATGACAGAATTTTCATTTTTCGTGAACTATCCTTTTGATGTCAGTGATATTTGAAATAATTAAAATTCAATGGACGGAAAGACGGTTTTGGTCCATTAAAAAAAAAAAAATGTAAAATGAAAATTCAAAATAAGCAACTCCTTTACTGTCCAGAAGATGGAGTCATGCGCATAATTTTGTACAGAATGCACAAAATGATCTTGATATAGCGCCAACCCTGCTGAATGAACAAGTCAGATCTATTTTACTTGACTGTGCTAATCATCATTGACTGTACAAAACTTATAATTTATAAACTAACATGAGTCTAGTATATCAAACCAGATATACTGTACTGAAATGCTTCAAGACGACTGAACATGGTTCAACCTCAGCTTGAAAAGTATGTACATTATATCAGACTATAAGAAAATAGAGATTTTCTGACTTTAAAACACTAGTTTTCCTCCATTTTGTCAGTTGGACCAATTGTATATTGTCTAGAATATTTATTGTGATTTTGACCTTTTTAAAATATGGTGCCCCACTTCACCGCTTTACATTTTCAAAAATATCGAAAATGTATTCTATATTATTTGTTTATTATAATAGATGAAAAACATGTTTGTATACAGATGAAGATAAAAATGGCACAGAATAACCTCAAGAGGACAGCGCTCCAGCCACCAGTTAAAGCTCTCCAGACTATGGGCTCATCTGGATACAGAAGCGGCCCGATCTTCTTGCAACATTTACCCAGTACCCAGACCAAGACAAGCATCCCCCAAATGGAGACAGGAACTAACAATTGGAATCTGCATTGATTAAGGCCTTAAACGTGGAGAGTTTACACCTTTTGGGGACAGGTGTTAATTTGCATGAAAGACACTGGGGAACGGCACGCCCTCTACAGTAAGCAACATATCTCTAAACTCTTGGATCTGTATTACCTTTTATTCTACTTCTTGTAGATTGAGACCATTGCACCAGTCACACGGAGACAATTCAAATGATACCAAACATGACTGTGAATATCACTTCTTGTCTGTATGTTAATGCACTGTTTGTATTGTCTGCATCTCAGAAGATCAAAGTCTCTAAGGTTCTTCAAGTCTTACACAGGTTATACCATTCTAAGAAACAGTTATCATGAATTGACCAAATATATATTTTCTGCTGTTTTATTCCATAAAAATAGAACTCAGTCATTCAGACAGGACCAAGAGTATGAATAATATTCCTACAAAGTCTATCTTTGGGTCATTTTCCCATCTTACTGTACTAACAGATCTTGGGCTGACATCTGATTTCCGAGGAAGAATTTAGTCCCGAGAGGCATTCAGTGATGCCATCTGTATTATTAATCTCCATACAGTACACACTCTTGTCAGTTGTAAGTTCATTACTTACTATGATTATGTCAGTCTAATGAAAATGCAGTTAACCATAGTTACTTTAAATGAATGTGATTGTTCAGAGAGCTGCGGGGGTGTTTGTATCCTTGTGTTTTATCTTGATTCACTGGAAGGGTCACGGTGACTCACACTGACACACAGTACTGCCCACAGATTGATAAAAACATGAAGTATGACAACCCTCAGTTGAACTAAGTTCCCCTTTCTCATAAATCCACAACTGGTTTAATCTGGAATCTGTAGAATTAATGCAACAAGAAGAAAAATACACAGCACAACAACAATATAATAATAATAATAATAAATGTTGTTACTATTATTAAATATATTTAATACATAATTATTATTAAATATGCACATTTACTACATGTATAAATGTAAATACAATCATCAGAAGCACAGGTATTTCTGCCTGTCGCACCTCCTCCGGTGCCAACTTTATGGTGTTTGTGAGAATATACATATACCTGAAAAGTCTTTCTTCACTTCAAAACACTTTAATGTGGTTGGGTCTGTAAACAAAACGTAATTTGAGAGTATTTTGAGTCAGACTAAATGAGGGTAGACAGTTAGATTAGATTCAGTGTGATCCTCGGTTTGACAATAAATGAACAGGCATTTTAGTGATAATACCTCTATAGAGACAAAGAAAATCTGAGCTTTTAACTTGATTACAGAGTCAGTCATGTGGTAAACAATAGTTTTGCTACTTAAACATATTTTTGGTTAAACTGTTTTGCTTTTGTTTTATAAAATAAAGCATGTGGGAAGCGCCACACTATCACTAGCAAAAGTCTTCTTGAAACTGGATTAAAATTTATGTTATTATGTTAAGTTATGTTTTTTTTTATTTTTTGAGAAAGTAATGTTTTTTTTCTGTATTATATTATAATTTTAATTTAATGTGATGTGTGGATTGGATTAAACGAGAAGTAACTGACTGTTGCTGATGGATAACAACTGACTGTCAACATCAGAAAACACTCTTATCTCAGAGAACAGACACGATTAGTTCTGTGACATCTGCTGGTTTATTGTGAATGATTGGCTGAAAAGATTTCTAGCATCAAATAGTTTACTCACCATAAAAATACTAGCTCTCAGGGCCTACAAGACTATTGTTCGATGTTTAATGTGGATTTAAGCCATATCGCCAGTGGTTCAGAACCATACTTTTTCTAAAACATATTTCTATTGCCTACAGTGCATGAATGAATATGAACAGTAAATAGGCACATGGTATTTTAATGGTGGGGAAAAGAGGTGTTATTATATTTAAGTGGGGCAGCTTTGGCCTAATGGTTAGAGAGTTGACTTGTAACCAGAAGGTCGCAGGTTCGAGTCTCGGTGCTGGCAGGAGTTGTAGGTGGGAGGGAGTGAATGAACAGCGCTCTCTTCCTCCCTCAATACCCATGGCTGAAGTGCCCTTGAGCAAGGCACTGAACCCCTAGTTGCTCCCCCGGGCGCTGGATATATAGCTGCCCACTGCTCCGGGTGTGTGTTCACGGTGTGTTCACTTCTCACTGCTGTGTGTGTGTTTGTGTGGTTTAATTGGTTAGATACAGTTCAGAGTTTGGGTTTATGTGTTTGGATACTTGGCAAATGTCACGACTTTCACTTTCACTTTCACTTTCAAATGTCCAACATGCACTAAATGTTGTTTTATAAAGGCTAATACTTTATTCATTATTAAAGAACCAATATGTCTGAGAATTGAAAGTCCCCACCACAGCTAAAGATATGTTTCAGAACGATCTGATGAAAGATAAAAACATTGACAGCCAATCAGAATCCAAGCTTCTTAAAGGGGCAGAGGACAGAGCTGAACAGAAATGTTTAGACACTATTTAGTTTGTTCTTAGTGTGTCCTGGCCTTAAGATATACAGTGCGCTTGAAGTCAGAGAGATTATTATGATTAAAAAAAAAAAATCTGTGATGGTAATCATTTAATTTTTATTAGGAAATCTTATGCATCCACTGAGAGAAAAAATAACTGCTGTTGATGGAGACCGGGGATGGTTGTAACACGGGTCAGATGCAATTTCTCAAATAAGGAACAAGTTACAAATCAGCTAATTCACTTCATACATTCTCAATTTAGTCTTTATTACACTTGTAAGTAGAGTTCTGTGGCAGACAGCAGATTTTAGAGGAGAAAAACTAATTTTGAAGTAAGAAAGTAACTTTTTATACTACTGTCCTGCAGATTTCAGCTCCAACCCCAATCAAACACACCTGAAGCAGTTAATCAAGGTGTTCAGGGCTACTTGATAATTACAGACAGGTGTGTTGGAGCAGGGTTGGAACTGAAGTCTGCTGGATGGTAGCTCTTCAGGAGCAGGGTTGGAGATCCCTGTGTTACATCTTACCCCAGGGTATGCTACAACTAACCCGGACTATATGGGGTGAATTGTAACATTTCACTTCTTGTGTTTGAATCTAAACCATGCATTTTCTGTTTTATGCTGCAAAGATAACAGCTTTGCCATTTAATAGCAGGCACTTGTGACTAGTTTGAATCACAATTTGAGCACACTGACTTAAAAGATACAGACAGAAAGATACAGACAGAAATGTCCAAAATGTTACAACCATCCCCAGTCTCCCCTATATCTCTACACTGGAGAAAAACAAATGGATATGTATGTTTACTTCCAATTTCTTTTCGAGAAAATGGTTATTTTTACTATTTTTACCCAAACAAGGAGTTGTGTGAGCATTAGTGAATACACATGTATTGTAATTTCTGTTTAGTTTATACCATCCTCGCGCAGAAACTCCACAAGTGAGACTCACTGAAGTAATGGAACGCAAGACGCTCCAGGAAATCCTTTATATGGACAAAGTTTTATAAATCCCTTATATATCCAGCTATGCTATGACTGAATTAAATACAGATAGAGACGTTTTACCTGATGAAACATCAATACAATAAACATACGATTGTGACATTGAATGGTTATCTGTTTACTTCAAGCCACTTTTTCATCATGGATTTCTAAAACTGTGAGAACAATTTAAATGTTACTACATTTGTTTTTATTTGGGAAGCAAAACATGTTCTATTTTCAAAAGGATCAGGGGCTTTTGACAAAACATCAGGGGCTTAAGCCCCCAAAGTGCCCCCTTAATATAGCCTAATTAATATTTTTTTTATATTTCCTTTATGTTTATATTTTTTGTCACTGAATTTGATTTGATTTTTTCGTAATTTTATTCATTTTAAGTTGGTACATTAACAACACCATAAAAGCACATGCACAAGCTTTTGAAGCATGTGCCTACAGTACAAAATATGGCTGTTTTGTCAACTCTGAATTTAACAGATGTAGCAGAAATCTATTTTGAAACCTCCCCCCCCCCAGTAGACATTCATTCAATGTTTATTATATTAATATTTCACACATTTGTTATTTGACAATGTTGACTCATTGACTGACTGGCAAAGGAAACACATTTTCAAAAAAAGGAAGAATCATGAGATAATCAATTATTTTTATTTTTTATTATTATTGTTTTTTTTTTTTAGCTGACTGTAACATGGCAATTCAGACAATAGATACCCAACGTCTTCATAAGCAAATTTCGCGCGTGGCATCAGTCCATATTTCAAGTGTTCTCCATGGTGTCAAGAAGCATCAATGCTCAGGTGGCTTCAAGCAAAACTTTTCAAGAGCTGGATCAGTTCAGCCTCCTCTCTCTGAATTTTCAGAGCACACCAACATGACTCTGGAAGGAAACCATCACAATTTCAGCACAAAGCCTAGAGGAACACCAGCATCCAGCATAAGTGATCATGGTTTCTTTCTCTGTGCACACCTCTGCACAGCTTCCCAACGAAAACTTCACTCATCGAAACTTCAGCGACTGGCGCGTCAGTCCGGTAATAAGCATACATTTGTCCATCCTGTCCTGCTGAAGAGCCATGAGCGCTCTGGAGATGCCCTCGGGATCCTGGTGCAGCGCGAGGATGCTCCTGGCTCTCTCCACCGCCTTCAGGTCTCCGGCTTTCTCGAAGAGTTTCACCAGGACGTCCTGGTTGACGTTCTCGAAGATGTTCGGCGAGGCTTTCTTGCGGTGCGCCGTGTCGAATTTGACGCCGCTTACGGCGGGCCTGATGCGACGAGAGTCTGAAGACGCGTATGAAGACATGGCGGTTGAAGTAGACCGTTTTCGAGACGTCCTGTGTTTTATAGCAGCGGTTGTGCTCTCAGTGACTCCAGCATTAGAGAGAACAGCCGGTTTTATAGGGGACTGACCGAGAATTCCCTTCAGAGATGATGTCATACGGACGGCTCGTGAACGCCCATTCGTCCGACTTTATCCGCTGCGCTCAGCAGGACGCGCTGTGGGGGACTGTTCTGACGCACAGATGAACTTACCGAAGAATTCATTAATAAGTAAGTGCAGGGCCGCTGCTCGCCAAATGGGTGCCCTAAGCAGGATTTTATTGTTGTGCCCCCCTTCCTCAAATATATGAAAAAAAAAACACCTACTATATATATAATAGAACTTTAATAAAATAAAAAAACAAATAAATTGTATTATTTACAAATTAAAATTGTAGCTCTCGACAGTTACCTATGGCCATGACTTTGTTAATACAGTTGTCTAATTTATTTTATAGTCTCAAGGATTCAGAAAATCATGCAAAAGAAAATTAAGCAGTTTTACTATGATAAAACGCTCTTCTGTGTCAGCCGCGCTGCGCCGATGCGCTGTTTGCTTTCAAACCAAAGCATAAATACACTTAAAAAATGTATCATTGTGACGTGGATGATACAGAAGAGCGTGCGCCATCTGCGTATTGCTCAGAATTGTCAAAATGGCGCTACGCTGATTTGGAGAGACACAGAGGAGAGGAATTGTTGAATAAAGTCGTTATTTTTGTTTTCTTCATGTACAGAAAGTATTCTTGTGGCTTCATAACGTTACGGTTGAATCTCTGATGGCAAACTGACTATTCTGACGATGCTTTTCATACTTTCCTGGACCTTGACACTGTTATTTATTTGGCAGTGTTATTTACGGGTTTGAAACGACATGGGGGTAAGTGAATAATGACAAAATTTTCATTTTGGGATGGAGTATTCATTCCTTAAAGCTATAAGTATTGTTTATCAGGAGTATAAAAAGCTGTAAATTTAAAAAGTTTTAAAAGAAAATGTCAAAAACTCTTTTAATCCTCTGGTGTAGATTAATATTTTTCTCAATAGATTTTTTATTATTATTATTTGATTAATAATCAATAGAGGTAAAATGTATAAGAAATATATTATTGTTATTATATTAGTGCTGGGCAACGATTAAACATTTTAAACATTGTGATTAAATGCATTATTGTCTTAAACGCACTGTTATGCACAAAACAATGCATTCAAAAGTAGTGTATTGTGCACTTTTATTCATTTAAAAGTACTGCTATATGAACAAAAGTGTAATCATATTTGGTTTGCAAACACTTTAAACAAATAAGGTGCTTTTTACAGCAGCGTTCCTTTTACATAGCAGTTAAAATATTTATTGTAGCCTAAATCTCAACTTATAACAGTAATGTGAACTATTCTGACGATGCTTTTCATACTTTCCTGGAACTTGACACTGTTATTTATTTGACAGTCTATGGGACAGTCACAAGCTTCCCTGTTTTCATCTAAAATATCTTGTGTTCCATTGACGAACAAAGCTTTTACGGGTCTGGAACGACATGGGGGTAGGTGATTAATGACAAAATTTTCATTTTGCAGTGGAGTAACCCTTTAATACCCCCCCCCCCCAATTCAATCAAACATTTTAATTGTAAGTCTACATAAGGAGTGTTATCATAATCATCATACATCATTATTGACGTGATTATATTAGTTTATGGAATATCACCTGTAACTCAAGATTGGGAGTTTTCTTGCTTTACAAGAGTTGTAAAGTATGAGTACGAGTTTGTGTACATCATATCTGTTTTATTGATGATGATGGGGACACACAGGGTGAGACAACTAAATTGCTTAGTTCAGATGATTTCATTTCTACAAGTTTAGCATTTATAAATGTTTTATGTCACCTGGGAAGTACCTACATGATGTTCGCCTTCACACTTCATGAAAATGACCAGTGTTATTTAAAATTTCAGCAATAATTTTAAATATTTCATCACTTGTCTTTCTCCTGAAGGACATTACGTAGTAAACAAGCTGTTTCATTGGCAGACTGCTATGGAGCTCATCAGTGATGCTGGTTTGGGAATGAGGAACAACATGCAACTTTTTCATTTTCTGAGATAATGTTCAGAAATAAGCACTGACTGTTCTTTCCGCATGACGGTGCATGCATTGTACATGTGCCATGAGAAGAATATTCTTTTTTCATGGCATCTGTACAATATAAAAATGTTAATAATTTTTGCACACAAAAAACTATGTAAAATGTTACAATAAAAACCTGTTATTTGGCTGACTGTAAGTGAAAAAAATGCTACTATATTTTAAGAAGCAATTATAATTTAACAATTAAGAATCAAACTTTTTAATTAACTGTACTGTAAAATATTGTACAAATATTTAAGAACTATAAAGCATGAAATCAATATTATTTAAAAAGACTTTTCAGAAAGAAATTTCACAACCACAGCTGCCGCCTTTTATTTGACTGTTTTTTTTATTTCACATTGGAGAGCTGGTGAAATAGGGCCTTTAAATGCAGTTGTATTAAAAAAAATTAACCACTTTATTTAAATGCTCTAAAAGATGTCTAAAATTGCCTTTCTGAAAATGATTTTTTATAGGCTTTTGTTTGGTATTAGTTATATTAACAACAAAAATGATTCATTGCACAAGATTATTCCAGATTATTCAAAAAAAAAAAAAAAAAAAAAAAAAACCTTCCTATGGCTTTAAAAAGCATTTGAGAAACAGACTGTTCTTTTGCCAGCTTGTGTAATCCAGTTTCATAATAAGTGTTTATATGTAGTTCCCACAAGTCATTCCTGTTCTTTCTCTACATATGATGGGAAAGTGAAAGGTCTACTATAAATATGTATTTGACTGGTAAATGTGTGTTTTTATTCTGATACTCAACATTTTTGAGGAAACAGAACACATGAAGCTATTTCTGTGTGGAGCAATCGTCAGGGGGAACAGCTGGGAACATTGCCTATAGGCTCTAGGAAGGTCTGTATAGCACTCATAGGGCTCCAGTACTGTAACCTCTGGCACTGGATAACTGTGAGAACCCTCCCAATGATTTATAGTCAAAGAAAAACTACATTAAACGTTGTACTGTTCATTCAGTAGAAGGAAGGATCCCGTCACACTGACTTCCATATTAGGCTACAGTAATAACCAATGACTATCGTGTCTTAGAATTCTAATGTTAAATACAGTCCCAGTTATTCACTGCTTATAATGTGGCTGACAACCCTCAACAGGAGGCCACTGTTATGAAGTCATGACAACAGTAACTAACACTGAGTCTTCTGTCCCGACTAAATGTCTTTTTCCTTCACATGCCCTTCCTCTACTAGTCACCCATGAAAAAGAGCAGCTCCTGCCACGCAGCAGTTCCACAGTAATATCATCGGCTAATGTCTTTTTTTTATTATTATAATCTTTTAGACTATTTTTTGTTGATGTATGTTTTCGTGTCTTCTTCACTTGGATCGTATTTAAACACTTTATCCAGGTTTGGCAAAGTGTACAGTTAGTGACTTGAGAACAGCCCTCTCTTGTGGCTGAAAAGAGAGTCATGTTTACTTATAGACTAACTGAAGTTGATCAACCACAGTTTCTGACCGTGAAAGAAAGAAAGGAGGAGGAGAAGAAGAAAACTCGACTGAAGCATTTAAACTATTTAAATACTTAAAAATCTCAAGTTAGATGTGTAAAAAGGATGTGACAATACATTGAAACCATGATTCTGTGGGAATACTTTAAGATTCTGCCTCAGGCCTGCATTCATTTGATTAGAAGAACCTGCTGTGCTGCTAGAAGTAAGCATGATGCTTATGACCTGTTTTAAGGATTAGGATTATGTTGCCAGTCCCACACTGGCTGAGGCACTTTCAACCCACGAGTAGAGCCGCGTGTAGCATGACAAGCTCCCACAGTGCTCCTGTTCCCCAGTTACCGCGTGGCGTCCTGCTGCACTCTTAGGCAAGCTACGAAACTACTCTCAACTGTGGAAAAAAGTCAGTCATACGACGTGAGCAGTGGGCGGCGTGCAACAGGGCTCGAGCCCCTGCCCTTTTAATTACTGACACTAAAGTGCCCTTTTGGTCTGATCTACGTTTCCTCGGACCGTGATTGTGCCCTTGTAACGCCACTACTCCCCTGCCCTTCTCGAGGTATCTAGAGATTTCACCAGCTCCAGCGTGGATCCAGCCTCATAGAAAGACTTCGATGAAACAATGTGTATTGTGAAAAGTGTTATGGCTACAAATACATTTGAGCTGAAGTGAAAACACAAAATATGTCTACATTGAATGAGATTTTGTTGTGTTCTGCAGCCTTTCTGCATTGAATGTGGACAAATAAATTTGAACCCATACACAACATGAAAATATGTTGTGCTTTTGTCTGTGTTTTCACCTTCATTTGAATCACTAGTCACTAGTGGACAACAGTTTCTGAACAATGAATTAAAGAACACCTTTGGTTAGATCTTTTCAGCTGCTGTGCCATGGATTCCTACTATGGCTTGAATGCAAGAGGAACAAACAGGGTTTGTATGCTGATCAAGGTTACTTTATCAGGTCAGAATTAATCCCTTGTAAATGTAGTAGTTCTATTTTTGGGTGAACAATCCCTTTAAGATATAGCTATTTGATTAGATTCAGATGCCAAGTAGCTGCTAATTAAATAGCCTTTTTAAAACATTGTTAACAAGTTAAAGTCCCACTAAGCCAAAGTGAACAAACATTCTGTTAACGACGGTTCAGGCTGCTGTTTCCTCATCTATGCAAATACTGGTTCTCAGTACTAACGTCTGTATAGGCTTACAACTCGTGTGGTGAAGGAGGAGGACCCATTTGTGCAATCGGCAGTTTTAAAATGTCCAAAAATGAGACAGCAGGTGGAGCTGTTTACACGTTATTCTCTTATGCACGGCTGAAATGCTCAGATGAGATCAGCCTTGAATGTTTTAAGTCAAGGATACCACACATGCACACAAAAGGATGATCTCATTTTATTTATTATTATAAAAATAAAAAAAATAAAGCTCCAACACGGTCAAGCTGCAGCCTTAAAATAATTTTTAAAAACACCTTAAAGTTTGTGCAATAATACAGTAAAATAAAAATGTCAGGCACTATATCATTTTGCAGAGGGGTGGAATTTAATAAAATACTATTTTAATGGAAACATTTTTTAAAAAAAGCAAAAATCGTGGCAGAAAGATTCACATAATTATTGTTCTGTGTGTCGTGCCTAACAAACACGCTTTAGCAGTCACAATACAGCACAGCCTTGTGTTCAAGAGTAGGCCTACAAGCTGCACGTATAAAAATCAAAGCCTTAAAATTTGGCTCTTGTAGGGTACAGGAGGATTCTCAACTAGAGAATGGCCTTGACAATGACAGTCCAAGATAAAGAGAAATAAATAACAAAGAACCGCCAAAAGTAGCTGAGCCAGTATGTGTGGGTGGCCAATTATGCTCTGCAAACCATTTACGCCAAAATGGGCATTTGCAGGATTCCAACTGTTTGGCTACTGCTATCAAGCACACACTTTATTATGCCTATCATTAAAACCCGAGCTGCTTTTGACCAAAAGTACTGTGCACAGAATCCAGTCAGTCAGTCAAAAAAAAAAAAAAAGTATATATATATATATATATATATATATATATATATATATATATATATATATATATATATTATATATATATATATATATATATATACACACAGTACAGACCAAAAGTTTGGAAACATTACTATTTTTAATGTTTTTGAAAGAAGTGTCTTCTGCTCATCAAGGCTGCATTTATTTGATCAAAATACAGAAAAAAAATGTAATATTGTGAAATATTATTACAATTTAAAATAATTGAATAATTAAATTTATTATACTTCAAATTATCATTTATTTCTGCGATGCAAAGCTGAATTTTTAGGATCATTATCACATGATCCTTTAGAAATCATTCTAATATGATGATTCATTATCAAAGTTGGAAACAGGTTCTGCTGCTTAATATTTTTTCAGAACATGTGATACTTTTTTAGGATACTTTGATGAATAAAAAGTAACAAAAAAATAAAAAATAAAAAAAGAAGCTATGTTTTTAAAATATAAATATTTTGTAATAACAATATACACTACTGGTCAGTAATTTGGGGTCAGTAATTTTTTTTTCTTTCTTTTTTTTTAAATAAAATCAATACTTTTATTCAGCAAGGATGTGTTAAATTGATAAAAAGTGATAGTAAAGAAAATATATTATTAGAATAAATGCAGTTCTTTTTAACCTTTTATTCATCAAATATATTAGACAGCAGAACTGTTTCCAACACTCATAATAAATCAGAATATTAGAATGATTTCTAAAAGATCATGTGATAGACTGGATGTTACATGTGACACTGAAGGCTGGAGTAATGATGCTGAAAATTCAGCTTTGCATCACAGGAATAATTTTTTTCAGGAATGTATATATATAATAGAAAACTATTATTTTAAGTTATAATAATATTTCACAATATTACTGTTTTTTTCTGTATTTTTGATCAAATAAATGCAGGCTTGATGAGCAGAAGAGACTTCTTTCAAAAAACATTAAAAATAGTAATGTTTCCAATCTTTTGGTCTGTACTAATATATATATATATATATATATATATATATATATATATATATATATATATATATATATATAAACAACCAATATGCTAGTAATATGCATGCTAATAGGCTGCTAGTTAATGGTGAGATATGGTCTTTAAAATAAAGTGTTACCAAATAAATTAATACTTTCATTCAGCAAGGATGCAATAAATTGATAAAATGCTATAGTAAAGATAATAAAAAATGTAATTTCAAATAAATGCTGTTCTTTTGAAATGTCTATTCATCACAGTTTTCACAAAAATAAGTTTTCAACTGATGATAATCAGAAATGTTTCTTGAGCAGCACATTAGCATATCAGAATGATTTCTCAAGAATCATGTAACACTGAAGACTGGAGAAATGATGCTGAAAATTCAGCTTTGCCTTTAAGAATAAATTATATTTGATAATATATTACAATATAAAACATTTATGTTAAACTGTAATATTTTACAATATCACTGCATTCAAATAAATGAAGCCTTGGTGAGCATGATAGACATCTTTCAAGAACAAAGCCTTGTCTTTTTAACTTTTTTAACCAAGTATCCCTACTATAATTTCAAATCTCCTGCAGTTATTTTACACTCTCAGAATGCATATTAAGACATTTAAATTATACACAGGTATCTCTGGTTTAATGCCATTCAATAAAACAGTCAGTCTATTAAGGTGTATTAATTCAGATACAGTTTGAATGTAGTTAACATTTTATTAATATTTCTCTAACACTCATATACAGTGTCTTCTCTCACATCCTGAAATGTGTTTTTTGTATTCTGCTCTTCTAATAACTCAAAACCAATGTCTGTTGAATGTGGGTTGAATTCTTTCACCTAGCTTCCTGTACATTGAGGGAAGTGATGAGTGCAGTATTGAATGCTACCACACTACATGACCATGTCCTTCACATTACAGAGAGAGAGAGAGAGAGAGAGAACGTTTTCATTTACTGAGTAGTGTTCGCCTCCACAGTGCTAGAGAAAAAGATGGACTGACATGAATAGAAGAGAGATTTTTAAAAGCATCCGCTGCTGTCAGATTACAAAAGTATTATTACAGGTAAAGATAAATGATCCCTCAGATTAAATCCTCAACATGGTGACTGTATTTCATCTATTGGATTAGATAATCTCATCTCTCATTGAGTGTAATGGATGAGACTGGCTTACATTAAATAAGCCAGTTTGTGGTTTGTACAATAGCATCTCCACAGTGACAATGTGCTTTAAGGAGATTATAAAAAAATGAGCTTGTGAGGCAATTCACAGCAACAAAAGACAGAAATCCTGAACAGCAACGAGCCTGAATTAACATCTTGATCCACCTACGTACCTACAGAAAACGATGTTAACTGCACTTTAAATCCACCATTGTGACCCTGCAACACCTCACTGTTCAAAAAGAGGGCGCTCTCCACTCGCTTGAGTTTCACTGCTGACTAATCAATCGAATTCAAGAGCATTTAAGAGAAACCAGAAGGATGGACGGAACTACAGGTGCTGGTCATATAATTAGAAAATCATCAAAAAGTTGATTTATTTGACTAATTCCATTCAAAAAGTGAAACTTGTGTATTATATTCATTCATTACACACAGGCTGATATATTTCAAATGTTTATTTCTTTTAATTTTGATGATTATAACTGACGACTAAGGAAAATCCCAAATTCAACTTTACACTGGACCTCAAGCAACGTGGATTGTGTGCCTCTCCTCTCTTCCTCCAGACTACTGGACCCTGATTTCCAAAGGAAATGCAAAATTTACTTTCATCAGAGAACATAGCTTTGGACCACTCAGCAGCAGTCCAGTCCTTTTTGTCTTTAGCCCAGGCAAGACGCTTCTGATGCTGTCTGTTGTTCAAGAGTGGCTTGACACAAGGAACGCGACAGCTGAAACCCATGTCTTGCATATGTCTTTGTGTAGTGGTTCTTGAAGCACTGGCTCCAGCTGCAGTCCACTCTTTGTGAATCTCCCCCACATTTTTGAATGGGTTTTGTTTCACAATCTTCTCCAGGGTGAGGTTATCCCTATTGCTTGTACACTTTTTTTCTACCACATCTTTTCCTTCCCTTCAACTCTCTATTAATGTGCTTGGACACAGAGCTCTGTGAACAGCCAGCCTCTTTTGCAATGACCTTTTGTGTCTTGCCCTCCTTGTGCAAGGTGTCAATGGTCATCTTTTGGACAACTATCAAGTCAGCAGTCTTCCCAATGATTGTGTAGCCTACAGAATTAGACTGAGAGACCATTTAATGGCCTTTGCAGGTGTATTGAGTTAATTAGCTGATTAGAGTGTGGCACCAGGTGTCTTCAATATTGAACCGTTTCACAATATTCAAATTTTCTGATACTGAATTTGGGTTTTTCCTTAGTTGTCAGTTATAATCATCAAAATTAAAAGAAAAAAACATTTGAAATATATCAGTCTGTGTGTAATGAATGAATATAATATACATGCTTCACTTTTTGGAATGGAATTAGTGAAATAAACTTTTTGATGATATTCTAATTATATGACCAGCACCTGTAGATCACTCGCAGTCACTCAGCTGCCTTTGTAATAAAGAACAAAAGGTAAAAGATGTGGCTTCATATCTTAAAACTGCTACACCACCAGCATCACCACTATACATCAATGCTGATCCCGTTCTCCTGAGGCTATGCAAATGATGGAAGAGAGATGATGATTTCTTTTTTTTTTTTACACAGGTAACTTCAAATGTAGGTTGAAAAGGTCTGAGGGAAAAAAAAAACACACTGTATAAATGATTGACCATTATGTATTGATATCAAAATGATTGATAACGAAATGTAGTTTTCAAATAAGCCTGAAGGACTTGATTAGTTGGACCAGGTGTGTGCAGAAATTGAGTTTGACGCCCCTGTTCTATTTCATCACTATGAAAACTCTTTTGGAACCTTTGTTTTCAAGAGTGTAAAAATCCATACAAAGATTCCATAGACGATAAAGGTTCTCACAGACACCAACAGAGAACCTTTATTTTTAGGAGTATATCTTATTTCCAATCAAATTCATGATTCATACATAGTATTATTCTCCAGAGAGAGTGGAAGTATAATATTTTTTGCATCAACAAACAGATCAGGTCAAATAAGCCAATATTATTTCAGCATTCCAGTAAAATTACTTCATGGGCTCTAAAGTACATTTAAATTACACATTATCATTTTTAATTGTGTTATCTTTCACCCTCACATGAAAAGAGCTTATTATGTTTAACAGACTAATTAAACACTTGTGTATAATTGCAATTAGAACTGGGTTGAGCAGTTAGAAGTAATAACTAGCAGTACAGTTAAGAAATCTATTTTTAAAATGAGGTGAGTGGTTTGTTTGACTTTCATTGCATGTTCCACATGATGTGCCGACAGATAATAAGAAACTGACATTCATCCTTTTAGCATTTCTGGGCATTTTTCAGGTTGGTTGGGAACAAGCAGGCTTTTTAATCGCATTGAACAGGCGCTTGTGAAATATTATGTGGTTATAGTTGTTTTGTTTTTGTGTGTTTGTTTGTTTGTAGGTGTTTCAATTGTTATTTTGAGTGTGTGCTTCAGTTCAAGGCCTTTAAATACTTCACATGAGTATGTGTGAAGTTGAAAAAACTAGACTAAAATGCCATTCAACAAGACCCGCGGCCTTGAAAACTGAGCTTTTTTAGAGTATGACCTCTTGTTAAGGACATAAACAACACGAACATACCACATTTAATCAGATTAAAATAAATAAGGTTTAAACATACATGCATACATATATATTTAATTTCCATTAGATGCTTAGGCAACATTTCAAATGTAAGTTTAAGTTTTATTATTATTTTATTTTGAATAGTTGCTGTGCATTCTTCATCTCAAGCACAAATATCATTCAATCTCAGCCTCGCCCCCGGCATGTGCGTGTATATGTGGGACGGGTTCAGACAGGTTACAATACATTAGCTGTCCTTCAAGCACAGAATGTTCAAAATGTGAACGTCGTAACCACAGGAAACCTTGACGAGCACAGACACGGATAAAGAAGAGAAAATGACAAAACACGAGTCTGCCATCAATCGGCAGCTTGAACGTTAAAAGCAAATGCTATATAGTGGGTGAAGAATCTGGAAACAGGCCAATTTACAAAAACACATGTTTCAAAACAGACAAATAAAGACCCGACACCAGTTTTTTTCCCCAACATTTTTTTTTATATTTACTTTCATTTTTCTTTTCTTTTTTTTTTAATGGAGAATGTCTTAAACATTTTCTGTAAGATATGTTTGGAATTTGTAACAGAAGCCCTCCTAAAATGGGGTCAGTGGTCCAAACGCCCCAATTCCTCTCCGATATCAAACAAAACCCACCCTCCCACCTGAAACCTCTGACTCTCTCACACCAGATATCCCCTTTTAAATTAAACACGAAGGAAACTAAACAAAACAATAGTTTGCAGAGGCTCATTACATAAAACAAAGACTTGAAAAGACAAACACTTAAAAAGAGGACACGAAAAGGTGGTCATGATGATCTTCTCGTCATCTTTTGGTACCTGTTAAAGGTTGTAGGCCTCTCTCAGGTGTGTTTTATATCGTAAAGAATAAAGCGTTAACTTAACCGAGGCGGTTTTTTTCTTTACAGAGTGTCTACATGACTACATCGCCGATTGAGCGCTCACCTCTTCTCAAGCAAACGAAGAGGCAATGTTCATATACAATCAGCAGTTGTTGTTGTTTTTTCTTTTGTTAATAATAAAGCCATATAATACATTAAAACACTGAATTTTCTCTTTGGATGAGAGTTATTTTTAAATACATTAATGACAACATGCAGGTTTACCCTCGCCAAGTCTTGTTTTAAGATGTGCACCATGAAAAGTATTGCGCAAGAAATTCAGACCCTGTAAAAAAACCCAAAAAGAATGGAAAATACATGTGTGAGCGAAAGTCTCGATACCTGCACACAGAACTCTTGCTATAGTTATTAGCATGGCACATGACCTCAAATGTGTAACGCACAGGAAGTTGGAGTCTTTGCGCGGCGAAATCTCCAGTCGCCCGATTATTATGCAACAATAATAGTACAGAAAACAAAAGGTTTGAAAAGACGATTTGGTAAACAGTTCTTGTAATCATGTCCTTAATTCTCAAAACACACAGTACAGTAAAAGCTATCAAAAAATAACGTTGCTTTGCTTCAGGTAAATTCAAAGATGAGGCTTCAGTCAATCATATGCGTGGAAAATGGTCCACTCTAGAGAATACAGGCATTTAGAAGAGCGCACAGCTCAGCTATAGAAATACTAGCACTGAAAATACTTATAACAAGTTTGCTGATGCAAACTATTATAGGTACATTAATTACATAAATTGAATTGAAGTTTAAAATGTTCAACTTGTGGGCTACAACTGTTTTGTAAAAATGGAAAATAAAGGCAATAGAAAAACATTTGGTTTCACTCATTTCATATGCGTTACTTTAGCCGAGATGAGACGCAGGATGTAAGGCATGCATGCTCATTTTCTGAGATGTTTAACGTCCACTTCATCCAATCACATTTAACGCACATATCATAGGATTCCTTTGACTGCTCAAGCAGGATAGCAAAAAAAAGTCAGCATAAATTCATAGCAGTTAAATCATGCCTTTAACCACTGTGGTATCTGCAAAAAAGTGTGCAAAATTACGGTAGAGGCCGATACAAGTTTGACTGACTACAAAATGGATGGAGAAAGTAAACAAAAACATGCAGACATAATCGCTTCTCCAACCATCTTGCGAAACGTCAGGGATGGTTTTTGCTTTTTTCACCTTTTCGAGTACAAATTGGTGTAGTTTGAGTCATGAACAGGAAAAAAAAAAAACTAATGAAACAAAGTAAACATGACATTTGGTTGAGGGAACACTTGAAAATGTACATGTACATATACACGTGTCAACACTTGTTATTAATGCACTCATCTTAGCTATAATTGGCATTATGAAGGTATTTTTCCACATATTGTTTCAATACCAAAACTTTTTTTTTTGTTTTGTTTTGTTTTGCATCAACAATTATCATACTCGCTTTGGGTATTATTCACAAATAAGCATTAATTATGCTGGGTCAAGAATTATTTTGCCAAGCACACAAACAATGATAAAGAAATTCTGCTGAGCAAATCTTGGTTGTTAAAAAAAAAGAAAAAGATGTCAGAAAGAAGTCTGATTTATAAACGTAAATTTACAAAATGGATTGATTTTTTTTTGTTTTGTTTTGTTTTGTTTTTTTTTTTTTAGTTTTTTTTGTTTTGTTTGACCTTACACCACCCCAATGCTATGTCTATATATATATTCTGTATTTTATATACACTTGTAATATTCATCATGCACGTATTCATTCATCTCAATTTTCCCACCATTACAGATCTTACATTTCTTATCATCTATATCAGTAAATAAATAAGAACCATGGTTTGTTTTTCACTACGTCCTCTTCATGGTATTGTGCGAATCTCCCCGAAATGGTCCTGGAGAGTTTTGCATGTAGGGGGCATCACCTCTACCAAAAAGAGAGAGAATAAGAGGAAAACAGAGGGAGAGACAGACGGGAAAAAAAGAGAGAGACAGAAAGGAAAGGATGAGGGAGAGCGTTAAGTAGCTGCTGGGTTACTACGCCTGTGCGTTGGTGCCGTTCTTGTCGGGGGAATTGGCTGCGTTGATAGAGTTGGCAGTGCCGTCTGGCTGCATGGTGTCCTTGCGCGGAGGCATTCGCTCGTTTATCCGGTCCAGTCCGCGTGCTTCCTCGAAGCTTTGGATCTTGTGTTGAGGGTTGAAGCCTTGGATGGCTGGAAGTATGGAAGCAGGACGTTAGTTAACACTAATGGTTATGAAGTGACATACAGAAATGACAAAGTTTGGTTTTGTTTTGGGTGTTATTGCTATCCTTGTGCAGCTTTTTATTATTTTATTATATAGTCATATTGATATCTAAATCACAAAGCACAGAAAATTTGGAGCTTAATTTAAAAAAAAGAAATAATTGTTTTTAATTTTTTTTGCAGAAATAGATCAGAACATTAATTTATTAGATATGAACATTTCCAAACACTAAATGTAGCATGACTACAGAGGGCTGTTCTTCCCCAAAGAGCAGCCAAAAAAGGTTGCTGAAATAAAGCTGAATATACCAGTTGGCCAATCAACCAGCTGCGATGAGAAAAGAGAAGTTGAGGGTGTACAGTAAAGCTTTGACTAGTTTAGATAACATTAACCAGAAACGCTGATTTACCCACGTCAAGCCTGACTTTAAAGGCAAAAACAGACCTTGATCTGAGTTTATTTGTGTGCTTTTTGGTCAGGAAGTGAAACTGATAAAAACAAAGATTCAGTCTAATGCTGTGGTCTGCTCACACCCCAGCCTCTGGCTTCCCTTCTTAAAACAGCTGTGCGCTTGTGAGACTTTCCGAAACGGTCCTATCTCAACAGCTAAATCTACCAGTTTATCAAGCGTTACAAGAAATGGTTAACCCAAAAATGAAAATAATGTTATTTACTCACTGCTGGCATTTCAAACCTGTACGACTTGCTTTCTCATGTGGAACACAAAAGTTATTTGGAGAACTATTTTTGTCCATACAATGGTCCAAAGTCAATGGAGACCAAAACTTTTTCTCATTGTATAACACTTTTTTTTTTTTTTCAACATAAAAAATATTTTTGGTGCTCCACAGAAAAAAAGTCATAGATGATGAGGGTCAGCAAATGGCTCAACTATCACTTTAACACAAAATCAAAACTAATCATATTTGCTTTCTTAAAGGGATAGTTAACCCAAAATTGAAAATTTGATGTTTATCTGTTTACCCCCGGGGCATCCATGATGTAAGTGACTTTGTTTCTTCAGTAGAACACAAACTAAGATTTTTAGCTCAAACCGTTGCAGTCTATCAGTCTAATAATGTAAGTGGATGGGAATCACGGCTAAAACATACGATAAAACAAACAAAAAAAAAACCATAAACAAAACCCTGCGGCTCATGACGATACACTGATGTGTAAAGACACAAAACAATCGGTCTGTGCAAGAAACTGAACAGTATTTATACCATTTTTTACCTCTGATTCAATAAAGCAAGAAGACGACGCCTCACGCGCCTGCTGCTGAGAACGCACACAAGGGGATGCCCTCAGGAGAGTTCTAACAGTTCGGACATTGCATGAATCAGAGACTGCAACGGTTTGAGATTAAAATCTTGGTTTGTGTTCTACTGAAGAAACAAAGTCGCCTACATCTTGGATGCCCTGGGGGTAAGTAGATAAACATCAAATTTTAATTTTTGGGTGAACTATCCCTTTAACACAAGTTCCTTGTTATATTGACTCACATTGTGAAAGCAAAATGTTTTGCGAATACTACTGCAGGTTGAATTTTTATCCGTTTAGTGGTGCAGAAATCACACACTTCGCACTTTTTAATGCAAACTGAACTAAGAATCAAATCTCTCAATGTGCCAATCAAACAAAACTGCTATTTTTAAAAGTAACAAGTATGTGAACTACATACACACAAATAAATACTAAATGACATCGGCGACTACAAAAGGACGAGATGCACACGAAGGACAGACAGTTAATCCAAGGGGGAGGGTAACAGACAGACAACACTGAAAAGGTTTCACAGATGTCTTGCATACCTCGTGCTTCCTCTGCTTCTATGGTGGCTGTGTAAGCATGAGTAGTAGTGCCATGCCCAAAACGAACGGGGAAAGAAAGTGAGTCAAGTTATCAATGCAATCACAAGTCCATTCAAACCCCCTCCCTGTTTCCCATTAATTCATCTTCCCCTCCCAACACCAGCCCGAACGCTTCACATGCCACACAGGAAGAAAACTGAGAGGTTAGTTAAGTTACTTCATCCAGAACATAAACAGATTTTAAGACTTGTTTTTTCCTGGCCAGGTTTGTTTTTGAGAAACTGGGCTTTTGAATTGGAGATGCAAGGCTTTCTGAACTACTCTCGACATGGATCTAGTCTATTTTTAAAGCTGAAGGTATACAATAGCCAAAAAAGGAGAGGGTTTCTCCGTAAAAAAACACCAAGCAATGAACTGTGTATGCATGATGACAGTTTATTTGTGGCCTTCACAGGAAGATGAGAGGCAAGACAACGTTGAGCGATGTGTCACTTTTTTCTATTTTCAGCTACTGAAGAATCCTTTTATTTACATCCCCTCCCCCAGTGCACCAGCAACACATTACAATCATAAGACCACGTTGTAGTTCATTGTGTCTTGTCATATGACCAACAGAGCTGGGCTTTCCAAAAATGTTTAATGCCACAGATCTCCAAGTATTAAAATTTCTTTGGAAGTGCATTTCCCACTAATAATTTTTAAAGTCTCCTTTGTTCAAGGCAGTAAACTGTAACATTGCAAAATATTATTACAATCTAAATTAATTTTACTATATTTTAAAAACTAATTTATTCCTCTGATGCAAAGCTAAATTTACAGCATCATTACGTCAGTCTTCAGTGTCACATGATCTTTCAGAAATTATTCTAAAATGCTAATTTGCTTCTCAAAAAACATTTCTTATTATCAATGTCAAAAACTGTATATTTTTGTTAATATTACCATACTTTTTTTTTCAGGATCCTTTTAATAGAAATCTCAAAAGAACAATTTATTTGAAAGATTTTTTGTTTGTGACAATGTAATTTACCCCAAACCTTTGAACTACATTAAAGATTTAAACTATAAATGTATGAAAAACAAGGTGTAAAAAAATTAAATGATATAATGCAATATTTGGAATATTTTAAATAATTTTTATGAAACCCTAGCCAAACCCAAACCCTTTTGGAGGTCTCTTTTGTAGGGGTTTTCAAACAGGGATCCAGAGTGCCCAGAGTATTCTTTAAAAATCCAAAACCATACACATTTAGTGGTTATGTCAGAACAGTGGTGTAGGAGTTGCCTAGGAGTATAATACTCAGAAACGTTTAGCTATTGTGCCCATATGAGCAACAAGAGTTAAAGCCCATCATTTTCTGCCCTCTTTATATTGTTCCTAACAAATAAAAGTCTTTTGCAAATGCAAAAACAGTCTGGCTGGCTTTGCCCTGGCTCAAGTCAAAAGAGTCAACCCTCAAGTATGAAGGATACTATAGATATGACTCGAAAACCTTAAACCTGAACACAATTTTGATGTATCTTTCAAGTCTTTATACACAAACATTGTAAGAGACACCAAAGCTAAGGTGCAGTCACATTTACTGTTGCTTGCATTTTTAAATAAGAATCCACAAGATTAGAACTTTCATTTGAGAGGAGAAAAAAAGGTACCCCAAGCAGATCTCCCCACGCTGATCAACAGAAAGCTGCTTGGTTTAAAAGTGACTTCTGTGCAGTACTTCAAACATTGCTACACTTTTGACAACAGAACATGGCCTTTTTTTGCTAAAATTGCAGTAATATGACTGCACCTTTAGGGTTAGAGATCTGTTTAAATCCTAAACCCCTAGTATGTGCAGTATGTGATATATTATACAACATTCTGAATCATACTGAATTTAAATTCCCCTACTTTCATCAAAAACAAACCTGACCATGTTAATGTGGTTGTTAGTAGGAGGGCAACAGGATGCAGCAGGCTGATGAGTTTTTACAGTGAAGGCAGGGAGAAGAAGCATATCATACCCCAGGCGCTGGTTAAATTGGGTCATATTGCGTCATAGTCATAAGCTCACAGAAGCCCCTCTCACTGTGAAAGCATCACCCACAGCAGCTCCTTGGCACTTGCTATGATCTCAGCAGTGCTTGGAAGTTTTTCAGGTCCCTGTCGGGACAGGAAATCTGAAGCCTGTTGACTGAAATCCCCTTCTTGACCAAACCCTTGTAAAATCTCCCCCCTCTTTAAACGATGATAGGTGTGCTGCACCGTGAGAGAGGCAGAGCTGTGGGACGAGGCGGGACAGAAACAGAGCGAGAGCAAGAGAGAGAGGTAAAGACAGAAATAAAGAGTGTAACAGTAGCAGGGGGTCAGTGGAGAGCAGGTATCAGCCTCCACACCACCACAGAGACAGCTCAATGATGCAGGGAGCGAGACTTACCGCTCTGTAGGGTCTGTCTGCCTCCTGACAGCACACCCAGAGGCAACGTCCCAGTGGGGGTCAAGCCCTTTAACTGCAACACACTCTCGTTCTCCTCTCTGAAAACACACCCCCACACACACCGGCATACAAAATCAGAAAGGTCAAATTATCGGATATTTTTAGAGACTTATTGACCCTAAATTCTTCAACATAAATATATAATATACATATGTATTATATTAATACATTATAAAAACACTACATGTATGAGATAGATTTAAAAAAAACCCTCTCTCTTATTGTCTTCTGATACTACTTCCATCAAGTGCTGTTGCTTATGTTTTAAAGAACAGGTTCACTTCTCTTATGTGCAGAACAGAGTGTGTGTGTGTGTGTGTGTGTGTGTGTGTGTGTGTGTGTGTGTGTAATCCTTGGCCATGAGGGATTTGTACGTTAAGTGTATACTCACCTAAGAACAGAGAAAACTCTGGCCATCTTTCCAATGGCACGGATCTTATTTCGGATCACCTCCTTGCGGACTGCCGGGGTGCCACCTGCCACAAACATGCACAAATTGGGAGGGACAGAGCAAAAGAAAAATAGAGGGAGGGAATGTTAGGGTCTAGTTTTATTGATGGGAATAATTTTGCTGTATATCTGTCAGCTTGAAACCTTTTACATTTTATGAACTTCTTTTATCCAAAACAAAAGATATTCAACATCATTACCTGCAGACTAGTCCTATCTGATGACAAGAGTCATACATACTCCAGATCAAATAAGCCATTTCATCCTGAACTCCCATAAGGAATAAATAAACCCCATTTCAGAACTCAACGGCTCACAGACACAGAGAGGAAGTGTGTCAGGCCAAGTTAAAATTATGCAAAGAAGGACAAATCAAATGGGCATCAAGAACAGTAAATGGGACACTGTATTCCTTTCTGACAGCTCCTCAGAAGTGGAGTGGGGGCGTTCAGAACAGGTTCATCTGGTTTCATTACAGCAGAAGAGGCGTCACTGTACTTCACGGCTCTTGCGTTAAGAACAGTAATACTTTTTAAATTACTGAAGTGACTGAATGGAAATACAGGTTGTCTCAGCTCAGTTAAGCTGCTAAGGGCAATGCATGTTTGGCTAGAAGGTTAGCAATACATTTAATTCACTGATAATTGATAACAAAAAGAACGTGATTTGAAGGCATTCATGAAGTATAAAACAAGCACCGTTTATGCACAAACCATAAAACAGATTGAACAATAGAACACGAAGCCCATTTAAATCACACACTTAATGCTGAGTTTGTATTTAAAGCAATTCTTACCTTCACATGTGTCATCTCCCTCTGACATGAGCTCATCATCTGAGCAGATGTTTAACACGTTGACTAGCATCTCTGTTACTGAGAGCACATGAGAGAAGACCAATTTTAACAAACTTTTCAAAAACCATACTTCTACTATTAATTACATGCTTATGCTTTAAAACTGTACACATTACATGCTTCAAAGTGTTCAAAATAATGCATATGGTCATTATGTACAGATAATTGTCTGAATATTTACATGCGGATCAATAAACCATCAAATCAGAATTTATGCACAGTAAAACTAATTTTTAAAACCACATCCCATAATTTTGCAAATGAATTTCTGATGGACATCAAAATCAATGTAAAAAAAAAAAAAAAAGATTATTCCATTCCCATTTGCTCTTTACCTTTCTCCCCGACGAAGGGCAGTGACCACGTGAACACGTCCATGAAGTTGGGCAGCCAGTACGGGTGAGGAGAGCAATTGAACTGCCGGATGTTCATGACGTTGTTCTCGTATTTCAACACAGCAGCTGAGGGGTGAAAGAAAGGAAAAAAGTCAGAAAGCCTGTTCCGATTTTGAGAGACTTTAATTTTGTAATCGAATCTGAGCAAAATAAATTGCTATGTATATCCTGACTTCATGAATTTATATGATATGTATTACGATATTTGCTGAAATTGCATAAATGACAAAAATTAAACAGCTCAGCACAATGGCACAGGCTCAAAACTGTCTTGAGAGCTCTTACCTTTATTGTTATACACATCTAAGTAGTTTGGTGCAGAGAAGATTGTGATTAAAGAGGGGAAGCCTGTTGTCTGACTTTTTCTGTACATTCGATACCTAAGGGGGTCAGTGAAATTGTCAGTTAGAGTAAATGTAAAAGAGCTATTTACATTCAGTTCAGACCAGTCTGGTTTATGATTGTGGTGTGCAGTGTACTCACCCTGCATCTTGAGCTTCATGTGCTCTTATAACTGACAACAAGTTGTTATTCATCAGAAAGTCACATACTGCAGGGTAACTGTTAGAGACGGAGAGAGGAGTAATTAGCGATTCCAGCAGTCCATCAGTCAAAACGGCATGACTAACATTGAGAGGTGCGACTGAACAGGGACTGAGTAGGCAGCTATCAAACAAATGTGCATGTGGGCAGACTGTCAGCTGGAGTACCTGTAGAAATAGGAACATCCTCTCACACTGTTGTGACAAAAGTGCTCGGAGCTCTTTTCGCTGCCGTAGTCCTCGCCAGGGTCAGACCACAGCAGATCGCACATCGGCCCGAAAGCTGGCGGCTCTTTAAACCTGTCTAACTGCAGCACAACAGTGCAAAACAAACAATCAGAACTAAACAACAACAACAACAAAAAGCATTTCTGTTCTCCAGCACCATCTTATCTGTCACTGCAACAAAACTAATTCAATCTGTTCGCATCTGCTCAAATTTTCAAATCAGTGACAGATTTTTAATGACATTAAGTGATTACTGAAAGCAAACCATCATCTTATCCAAGCACACATTAATAAGGAAATAACTAAATACAATCATTTTATGGTCTGAAAACAAATAGACTAAAAAGTGTTACAACCAAATGTGCTTACACATATCTCTAATACTTTTTAAAAGACATGTTAAACTATTATTATTATAATTATTATCCACATAAACTATGATCCCTCCTCTTTTCTGGTTTGTACTTGATCTTTTAATGCCTTTGAAACTATGGATCTCTATGGACTCTCTTCATGAACTGGTTACGAAGTTAAAACTAACCACATCTGTAACTGACATTATTCCAGCTCGCCTAGCTACTTAATCAGGTTTTTGATGTCACTGGGCCCTGTATCCTATCAATAATAAATGTCTTTCTGTAGGATTTGTTCCAGAATATTTAAAGCATGCTACTGTTTAACCTCTGTTGAAAAAAAATCTAACCTTGATGTGACAGTTCTGTTGAATTTTAGGCCAATTTTTAATTAACCTTTTATTTTTTAAATCATTGAGAAGGTAGTTTCTGTCCAATTATTACATTTTTTAGAGTCTTTGAATCTTTTCATTCTGGTATTAGGAAACATCACCGTACATAATCAGCTCTTTCAAGAGTGTCAAATGATATTTTATTATCTGTTGATTCTGGGACCTCTGTAAAACTTCTGCTGTTGGATTTGAGTGAGGCTTTTGATACAGTCGATCATGATATTCTTATTTCTCATCTTGATCACTGTGTGGGTATTAAAGGTCATGCACTGAACTGTTTCAAATCCTATTTGAACAATAGAACTTTTTTGTTTATATAAATGGATGTCTATCCTCCAGAGCCTGCTTGACCCGCGGGGTTCTCCAAGGATCCATTCTTGCCCCCATTTTGTTTTCTTTATGTATGTTCCCTTTGGGATAAATTTTTTAGAAAACACAGAGTATTATTTCATTTTTATGCAGACGATACTCAAATATATGTGCCCATCAGAAATTAAGACATGGATGTCCACAGATTTCTTAAACGAGAGTAAGAATGAGACAATTGTTTTTGGACCTTTAGATGTCTCTAGCAGCTTAAATCAAGTATTGGGCAGCTTAGCTGCTTATGTAAAGACATCTGTTAAAAACTTTTTGTTGTCTTTGACTCTGCCCTGTTACTTAAGTAGGAAAATGCAGTAGTCAAATCATGTTTTTTTTTTGTTGTTTTTTCTGACTGAGTATACTGGCCAAAATTAAAAACTTTTTAACCCATGCTGAGTTTGAGAGAGTAATACATGTATTTATATTTTCTCTAGACTACTGCAATTAAATCTATATAGGTACTGGTCAATCCTATATGAACAGCTTGCAAATAGCCCAAAATGCAGCTGCTAGACTTCTTGCTGGCACACGTAAATATGAGCACATTACCGCTGTCTTACTCTCTCTGCGTTGGTTGCCACTAAAGATTTTTTTTTTAAAGTCTTAAATGCGCTGGCACATTCTTATTTATCTGAAATTGTGACTGTTAACATATCTGCTAGATGTTTAAGGTCATCAAATCAGAAACTGCCGAAGGTTCCCTGATCACGATTAAAAAGAAAGGGAGACCAAGCTATGTCTTTGTATACTGTTTTATTGTTTTGATTGGTGTTTTTTTAATTTATTTTGGTTTTACAATTTTTGTACAGCACAATGGTCAGCGACTGTTGTTTTATTGAAATCTTATTTTTTATTATTATTGCTATTAATGTTATTTATTATTACTTATTTTATTATACATTATAATAACAATAAATAAATAAATAATAAAATGGTTGACTCAAAACAAGGCAACCATCCTGACCATCTATTTTGCTGTAATTATATAATAATAATAATAGTAATAATAAAGTACCTATTTTAAATATAACAATAAAAAATGACAAATTTATATATGCTATTTATATAAATCATCATATTTATATAAATAATTTATTATTATAATAAACTGAAAAATGTAAACATTTAGGAATTATAAATTATTATTAATGAAATGACAATAATAAAAATAATAATATTAGGACACTTTAATATATTTGTAAGTTTATTACATTAAAAAAAAACAACATTATTATTATTAATAACAGCAGTGATTTAAAAGGAGATCAGTTGAAAGATGTAACTTCTCAGAGAAGTTTTCAGCATGCTGACATCTTGCTGTTATTTAGCGGTACAACTCCCTCTGAGAAGTTGCATGTCTAAATTCATCCCTTTTAAAAAATCATCACAATAGTGAAACAAGCATCACCTTCGTAACAAATTCAGCACCTTCCAATATTGTCCTGCCATGAATGTCACACACACAATGCAACAGCACAGGGCTGTCAGCGATGCCCCACATCTTACTTACTTTCCGGATGTCATCGAGGCAGGTGATCTCTGGGGACAGGCCTCCGTGAACGCACAGGAACTGCTGGTTGAGCAGAGCGGCCAGGGGAAGGCAGTCAAAGGCCTCCATGCAGGCATCATACACGCGCTCTGAGTACTTAATCTTGCCTGCGATGAGAGAACCACAATTAAATCACCACTGTACTTCCAAACAGGCACAAGCGGAGTGAATGAGCTTTTCAAGCCAAGGCTGTCACACTGTCCATTTGACATATAGCAGTAATGCTGAGTGGGTGAGGGCAGACAGAGGCTTGCCAACTTTCCAAGCTGGAGGAATAGATGGAGGAGGAAGAGGATGTTGCATGCCTTGTTAGGTGATGTTGTAGCAGACCTGCGTGTTAATTGGGATGAACTGAGGAAACCAGCGTGGTGGGAGGCTGATTAAAGGAGGCTGAGGCCAGAGACAGGTTACATGTGAAACAAGGACCGCATACTGCTATTAAATCCTGACATTTTAGAACGGGCCAGCCGTGCAGAGTATTGTAAACAGCAGCACTGACAGATAAGAAACAGGCTGCCTCGTGATGAGCAAAGAACAACACTGCAATGAGCCAGCAAGTGGTGAAGTAGCACATCATTATCAAAGGCTCTTTGATTATAGCTGGACGGAGAAACAGCCAGCTTCGATCTAGGCTGAATGAACGCATGCATTCTGCAGATCCTAACTGAAATGCCATTGGGTGGTTCCTGATTGGCTAAATTAGGGAGTTTTGATTGGAGAGTTTTTGGTGCAGAACATCAGATCCATTTGTTTTGTTAGTTATTTGGACTGCAAGTAACAGTTAGTTTGATAATTCATCAAACTGTAGATATTTAAAAATAGATATTTAAAAATAGATATCTATAAATATTTATTTGATTGATCAGATTTAAGATTTATATTTTATGTTTTGTAATGCATATTATGTATTTTTTTTTTTATATATATATATATATATATATATATATATATATATATATATATATATATATATATATATATATATATAATTACATTTAATAAATATATATAATAACAACATTTAATTTTGATAAAAATTCTAATTACACACATAAAGTCTAAAGTATATAAAATGTATGTTAACTTCAAAAAAATTGTACATCCTGCCCAATTTAAAATGTTAACATTTAGATGATTTTGAATGCATTCATTTTTAAAAATTATAAATCCTGCCCAGTGTTGTCCTCTAAACAGTGTGCAAACTGAAGACTAAAACGCAAATTAAAAAAAAGCTATTATTTGCATTATATTAGCTATGCTATATAGCAAATGTGTAAAATAAACTGTCCAAAATAACAGTTTTTCAGTGATTTAATAATAATAATAATAATAATAATAATAATAATAATAATAATAATAATAATAACCCACACACTTCAATCATAGTAAAATGTAACATTGTAAAAATGAGGGCTGAGGAAACTACATAGTGACATCTGGAAGCACAGTTATATTAGCCAAAATATTTCATAAACAAGTCGACGAGGGCTTTATATAACTGCATGAATGATGGGTGTCACAATTTTGTACAGATTCTGTGTGGGTCTGCTGATCATCAGCTGCTGGTGGAAAGCAGGCAGCCGTTCGATGTAAGGGTTTCAGTTAGCTGTCAGAATTTGTCATGACTGGGCTGATGGCTGATGTAAATCTAAGTAGGGAGTGAAGAGCCCTGACGAGTGCTGAGGGATGTGATTGAGCTCTGTGCCTGCGGCCCGTCATCCAATACTCCCAAGACATGATCTCTCGGGATGCCACAATGGTAATGGCGGGAAAAAATTGCCATGACAGACCTGAATTATAGAACGTGGCAAAATCTCATTTTATTCTCTTGATAATGTTTAGACACACACACACACACGTTCCGAGTTTCTAAAGAGCTGAGCTTACATTCTTGTTTAAAGGTGAAGTACTCCGTGAGATGCCGACACTCGTGGTTGCCTCTGAGGAGGAAGAGGGTGGTCGGATGGTTAATCTTCAAGGCCCAAAGATAGAGCACACACTGCAGATGCAAACAGAAAAAGCATGTCACAAAAATACACAACAAACAATAGCAATATTAGCCATTCTGTTTCTCACAATTGCATTGATACTTCAGTTTTTGTGTGTGTGTGTGTCTGTGTGTGTGTATTCATATTCACTACAGCTCAAATAATGAAAAACTGAAACTGTGTTCAGAGTCGTTTCTAAAGCACTAAACTCCACATCCTGCAGACTAGGACTGCCTTGTATATTTAGTACCCTTGATACAACTGTGAAAACGTGATGAATGACAGTGTACTGAATTGTAACATATGCATCACAATGCATTTCACATTATAAGGTAGCTGCAGTTACCCAGCCCTAAACATCAGTATGGACCATGTGTTAAAGAGACTGATATCCAAGTCAAACTTAAACACAATACTGCTGAACACAATCATTAGCGTTCTGATTCAGCTCAAACTAATATGCTGGAAGGCCACGACACAGCAGGTTCGGTTTTTAAGAGGATTATACCTCCATTACTCTGATATTTTATTAAAGGAATAAATCACTGAAAATTTTAAATCATTGTATCATATAAAATATGCAGTTTTTCTTTATGCGTGGAATTCTTTAATGACTGACTTCATTTGCCACTATCTTGGGTATAAAAAAAAGCAATGGGGCGGACTCGTCTGTCCATTTCAAACAGACATATCAAATATATATTTTTTTACATTTCTGAACTCATTTTCTATGACTAAGAGTTTAAACATTTTTACACAAAACTGGAATGGATGCAACTGTTTTTGTATAACATTTTAAATTATTATTATTTTGTATTTATTTCCAAGATGACCACTGGACCAATTTTTCGGTGATGTTTTGTTAATTTACATTGAAGTAAATGAACATTTAAAGGGTTAGTTCACCCAAAAATTCAGTCATTAATTACTCACCCTCATGTCGTTTCAACCTCGGAACACAAATTAAGAAACTTTGATGGAATCTGAGAGCTGTCTGATGCTGCATAGACAGCAACGCAACTGAAATGTTCCCAAGTCCAGAAACATAGCAAGGAGATCTGTAAAATAATCCATGTGACATCAGTGGTTCATCTGCAATTATACGAAGCTACGAGAACACTTTTTGTGCGCAAAAGAAAAAGAAATAATGACTTTATTCAACAATTTGTCTCCTCAGCATCACCCTGTAATCAGCGTATGTTGTTCTGTGTCAGCTGAGTCACACTGGATAGGATACACCGTTTCCGTTCAGATCGAATCACAACAACGTAGGAAAATAGCATACTTTGTTTACAGGGTGATGCTGAGGAGACAAATTGTTGAATAAAGTGTTTTTTTTTTTTTCACACAAAAAGTATTCTTGTAGCTTCGTATAATTGCAGATGAACCACTGATGTCACATGGATTATTGTACCTTGCTACGTTTCTGGACTTGGGAACATTTCAGCTGCGTTGCTGTCTATGCAGCATCAGACAACTCTCAGATTCCATCAAAAATATCTTAATTTGTGTTCCGAAGATGAACGAAGGTCTTACAGGTTTGCAACGACATGAGGGTGAGCAATTAATGACCGAATTTTCATTTTTGGGTGAACTAACCCTTTAATGAAAAACATTATAAAAACACATCTAGGCAAATAAATATATATTGCTAAGAATACTTTTTTTGTGGGGTTGGTAAAGTAAGAGTAAGAAACTAATTCTTGACATACACACTGATGTGAACAGTTTATGGTCAGTATTTTTTTTACATTAATACTTTTATGCAAGGATGCCTTAAATTGTTGAAAAGTGAGAGTAAATATATTTGTTATGTTACTTACAACAGATTTCTATTTCAAATAAATGCTGCTCTTTTGAACTTTCTATTCAAAGAATCATGGTTCCCACAAAAAAATTAAGCAGCACAACTGTTTTCAACATTGACAATGATAAGCCAAAATATTAGAATGATTTCTGAAGGATCATGTGACACTTGAGACTGTAGTAATGATGTGGAAAATTTGCCTTTGCATTACAGGAATAAATGACCTTTTACAATATATATATATTTAAACAGAAAAGTTATTTTAAATGTTATAATATTTCACAATATTACTGTTTTTACTGTATTTTTGGTCAAATAAATGCTGTCTTTGTAAGTATAAGAGACACCTCTTAAAAACATTAAAAATCTTACTGACCCCAAACCTTTAGACTGTAGTGTACCTTTTTTAATAAAGCTAGCATCCCACTGCGAACAGAACCTTAGTCTACCAGTGGCAGATAAGAACTTCAGAAACTGAAGCTGATGTACAATCCAAACATGCTGAACCACAAACACATCCGAGCAGAGAGAGAACACTTTGCTGTGTTAGGCAAGACGACGATTTCAATCTTTTCACATCCACTTCTGATATCATCTCTCAGCCCCAAGCTCTGAAACTGTGTAACTAAGGTGCCTAAAGTTAAAGTTGCCTAAATTAATGTTCGCTTCAAATCTTAACCTGTCAGTCACTCTGCGTGCTCCATTAGCTCATCTCCACTATCCCATTAAACACCTGCAAGGCTTTACAGGTCTCACATGGTTAGATTATCCACAGAACACCACTGCGTAACAGTCAACGGAATTTCAGTGTTAATCTGCAGAATACACAATTCATTCTCCATCCTTTCAGGATAGTCTGCGCTTAGGTTACAGTTATCTTTAAAGAGGCCCAGCAGCAGTGGCCATTTCATCAAGCCCTGCACTGAGAGGAACACTGAAAATGAAGCATTCTCCACACAGCTCTGGGTGTCAGGGTGGGGCAAAGTCTGGTGGCGTAACCTATGTGAGTGTTTGATGACTGCAGCGTCCCAGTCAGAGGGCATTAGCAGGTGGTGTGGCCGATGACTGAAGTTCAGTCCTTTGTGGTGTGTGATGTCCAGGGAGGGAGTAGAAACTAAGCGTGGACTTTGTTGTGAAACACACACGTTTTCTGTCTATGCATCTCAGGTGGCCGGTGGCCCCGGACCCTCAGCTGTGTTTGATGGAATTGATCAGCGGTGTGTCCGCTCTCTTACGCTGCTTCTTTTAACCATGACATTTCTCCCGTCCCTGAACTTTGTAACCAAAGCGCGGCACAGAGGTGGAAGCTTTTTGAGGACTTGTGCTTGCTGGCCCATTCAGAGTGACATCAGACATCAAGGCCAATGATACAAAAGAAGCCAGCTGATAAACCGGACCAGAAGTTTTCTTTAGCAAATTAAACTCGGAACTTGGATATTGAGAAGCGCATTCTCTTGCCTGCAGGATGGCGGGATCAATAATCCTTTAATGCCATCTGCTTCATCAATGTGGCTACTTTACAACGATGATACAGTGTTACAGACAAAGGTGACATGCTGATTGCATCATCACAATGCATGCTGGTACAACAGAGGCTGTTTGAATAGCACTGCCACATGGCATCCTCTGAGGGCCAAGTTAAATTAAATGTGTACATCTCAAGTGGCAAAATTTCAGTGCATCACTATGGCATGCTGTTGATTATTACAGAAAATAAGGTTTTGTCCACTAGTTAATAAAAATCAAATGCAATTCTATACACTACAACACTCATAATGTAAGTCTGTAAGGCAAGACATTCTGGACAGTTTAAAAACAGAAATGGGAAGCTATATGTTTGTTAATGTGTTTACGTTGATCATTATTATTTTTTTATTACAAAAGGGAATGCTGAAAAGTCTGTACTTTATTATTAATACTATTCTTAACTGTTAGCAGGAGGAGAACTTCTAAGGATGTAACTTCTGTATGTTGAGTTTTCTCCAAATAATCCTTCACAATTGCGAAAATTACTACTTACCCGAGAACATGGTATGAAAGGAGTTGAAATATCACACTAGTCTCATGTTAGCAGCTATAAATATAAATTCTTGTGGCTGCATGGTCAATAAAATATGCATATCTTGATGTTTTTCCATGCACAATGTTTTGCTCCATAGACTTCTATTGTAAGTGCATTACTTTACACACAGTTTTTGTGAACTGAAGAGAAAGTTGAAATTATTTTCTATGGTTATCAACAGCATGCTACTGATACTGCTGATCTTAATATGTAATGATGTACTGAGAGCTTAATATGCATTGAATCTATAGTATTCCTTTAATTATATTTGTTTAGGCATTATAGAAAGTAACAGTTGTTTACCACTTAACCCTATTTTACATAACTTGTGAATTTGAACATTACAAATTACACTCACCTCAATACTGAAATAGCCTCGATCCACATAGTCTCCCAAAAATAGATAGCGTGTATTGTGCGGGGAACCCCCCACCTCAAAGAGCTTCATCAGGTCAAAAAACTGCCCATGGACATCTCCACACACTGTAGACGGAGACAAAACACATTAAGAAAACCACTTGAAGATAAAATAACAAAAACAACATGACATCATCGTGGCCAAAACAAAAACATTGGAGAACGCTGCAGAAATAAAAATTAAGAAATAGCATACATTGTGTACACACGAGAAGGTCAAGGACATATCTTTATGAGCTCAAGATGGAGGCAAAAAATGGGTGCAGAAATCTTAGGATTTGGGTGCACAAATATTAAAACCACCAAAACGGAAGTGCACAAATACTAGGCCCACTCAAAACGGCTGAGTGAAACAGATCAATAGTGGTCGCCACAAACAGGATGTGGCCAAACCAATCAACCATTTCCGCTTAAACCTCCACAAGGTAAATGGTTGTAGGCAGAAACACCATCACAGTTATTCATGCCACAACGTCTTTGGTTTTCTCTTGCAAGCCAATTATCATGCACATAAGTGTGTGTTTAGAAAAACATGAGTGTGTGCAAAGGGGGGTTGCGGGGAGAAAGATGTAGATAGACATGCCCATTTATATCCACACACCTGTGTTTGCCTGAGTGTATGGCGAGTGCTGGGGGTTTCCTGTGGCCTCCACTGGGGAATTAATGTGTGGGGGTGTGTGAGATAGAGTCTAGGATGCAACTGTTTCTCTGACCTTTACAGAGCAACCACATTAGGGGTTGCTGTGGAAGACTAGCTCCGTATGAAAATAATCACGCACTTCTCGCTGACTTGAGAATTATGTCGAGGTCAGGACTAAAACTAAAGATCAAGTATGATGATATCAGAGATGCCCACTCAAATAATGGCAAAACCTAGAGGGTACTTTTATTGGTCTTGGATAACATTCTCTATGAGAAGAACTGAATCGCTGTTAACTAACAAACTAACTCTTGTTTATGAGAAAGCATGTGGGCGAGTACCATCGCCAGTGGGAATCGTGTTTTTCTGTCATCCTACGGCATTAGGTGTAGCATTGATCCTCTGAGATGTAGAAGCTGGCTGTGAATCACGACAGGTCTATAGTGCCGCCGCACAGTGAGTCATCAAGTGTGCAGCAGCTTACCTGTGATGGGGGCCTCCACTTCCAGCATGCATTTCTCGTTGCGGAGGATGTTGGCGCCATCGTTGATGATGCATAGGGCCGCGTCTTCCTCCAGGCGGCCCTCTTTCACCAGGTGGCTCTTCAAAAGCTCCACCTTGGGCTTGCCGTCCTCGTACAGCTCTTTCATGGTGAGCCGTGTTGTGGGAGGGTACGGCACTGCTGCAGGAAAGAGGAGAAAGAAGGACTGATTTTTAGTCTTGTTAGTCACAGGGAAACCCTGCTGGCAGACATTTCATACATTAGAGAAATAATACGTATATCCAAGACGGCATTATACAGGTTTTTAAGCTATTTTGACTGTACAAAATGGATTACAGCTTTGTGCCAATTCAGCAATTCAGACCACATATTGATTTGGAACTACCCGATAGAGCATCGCAGCAAATGTCTAAATTTACAGCTGTATGTTTACAGCGATGACTGTGCAGTCGATAACAGTGTGGTGAGGTCTCAGAGTCTATAACAGTATCTGTTGACCGAGGTGTCTCCAAGTTAAGGAAGTGCAGCTCCTTCACAATTTCAAAGCCAGATGGTACGTGATAAAATTGCAGAACCAAAAGCAGAAAAATTTGTTACGGTGTTACTCAAAATAAAAATATCTCAGCCCAAGAGTTTCTTAACATGCCACTTTCAGGCTTCCATCAAAAGTAACTTTTGGTTTGTGAAACTAAATTATTACATTTTCAGAACCTGAAACCAACCTGATTATTCAAGATTTTAAAACTAGCTGCTGGAAAAATATGCAGTTTTGAACATTCCTAGTGCTTGCCGGTGCAAAACTCTCTGCAATGATACTAGGGTGTTTTAGGTGGTTGCAGGGCATGCTACAGTTGCTTAATGCTTGCTAAAAAGAACCCACTCCCAAGTCTCTCTTTAGCCCATTTTAGTAGGTCAACATGACCATTTGTCCACCAGCCATAAATCATACAATATGCCACACAATTTGAAGTCATATCACATCACTCTTGTCCATAGCACAAACAGTGAGGGATGACTGTGCTATTCTTTAATACTAAGCACCACAAAGCTTAAAAAATAACGGCTGATTTTTTTCCCTAAACAATGTCAGTGCAAACCCTAACCTTACTGTCAGTATACTGCGAGTTCATGACTTTCTAAACTTTTCTTGACAGGTGTGAATGAGTTGATGAATGACGTCAGCCAGTTAACTTTAACATCTTTCCCTGAATACAGGGAAATTAAATTGATGTGTGAAATTTCATGGTTGCAAGACGACAAGTTATTACTCAATTCATGATGTCAACTGAAAGCATACAGTTCGCAAGTTATGAGGTTGCCTGAAAAAAGCAATGCCACACTGACTGCCAGAAATTAAAAGTGAAACATACGCATGGTTATAACAGTTGCCGTTATTGGTCAGGAATTGGGACTCTCCCACAAAGCTATGTGGGTTATCAGAACACACATGGCCACAGCTGGTCCCATCCCTTCCCCCAACCCACACGCACAGACCTTGTTAAGAAGACACGAAGCCCTGGCCGTCATGGAGAAGACAGCTTAAATAAACCCTCGACAACCTGGGGGCTGGGATTTTACATTCAGACACCATGTGCATGAGCGCTGAGGCGGGCAGCATGCAACCAAATGCCTGCTAGGATCGCTCTGCAACCCCTGAGCCTCAAGCTATTTTCAGTTGCAGGAATTCCACTACATTTAAACCAGTTTAAGAGGGGTTAGGAAGTTACGTCCTGAAGTCGGGGTGGGGTAGAAGGCCAGCTGTTGGCATCGATATGGAATCCTCTCCGCCAGGGTCACAGGCCAGGTTGGCACGGCTCGCTCTCCAGAAGAATGTGGGTCTGGCCAATGGCCATGGCTTTCAGTGCTGGGGCCACAGGCATGACAGACCACAATGCTTCAAGATCGAATGACTAGGAACCTTCCAAGGACTCCAATGGTGGAATTAGGAGCAAAGAATCGGTTTGGGTTTACAAAATCAACAGTTTTTTGATGATTTTGGGGTCTGTTCAGGCAGAAACCACCAGAGGGTGTTGTTCTTGTTGTATGCCAGTATGAGGAAGAGAAAGATGACGAATCTTTCATGCCTGACAGAATAAAGGAAGAACACCTGCTCATTTGCCTATTTTACCTAAAGCTGTAACAGGGCTATTATCTGGCTGGAGGGTTGAGTTCACTCTTCTGCGGCGATGGCAGAGAAAATGTGTAACCTCTCAGTGTGGCACATTTGCATGTGAAAATGAGGCCCTCAGGATACCAGTGGGTTTTTACTATCAAAGTACCAAAAATATGTATTTACCCAGCAGTGAGGCGACTGTACTACACTCGTGGTGTACTCAACCCTTGATGATGTCAAAATCCAACCCAATGAAGGCCCATTTAAAAGGAGATCGGTTTACGAGAATAAAAATACACCCACTTGCTCACTGCAAAGCTGTGCAACCATTAAAAGTCTAAATGCCCTCAAAGATACATTTGAAACAAAACTGAGTTGGTTAAGCTTACAAGGATAGTTTATCCAAAAAAGAAAATCCTTATTTACTAGCCCACGTCATTTCAAAATCTCTATGACTTACTGTGAAATGCAAAAGAACATTTAAAAAAAAGTCTCTAAGTTTTTGTTAGTCCATACAATAGGAGTCAAATTTGGTTGTTTTCGACTACACTTACATTTATTGTATGGACAAAAGAGCTGAAATGTTTTTCAAAATCTCTTTATTCTGCAGAAGTTGGCGAGTAACTTTTTGGGTGAACTATCCCTTTAAGAGACTTCTGGACCAGACCGCATGTATATTAATAAGGAAGCTAGAAAAGGCGTAACTTCCTGTGTTTGGCCTGATCTGTGGTTTTTAATCGCACTAACTGTTTTCTTTTTTTTTTTTTGGGGGGGGGGGGTGGGGGGGTGATACTAAGAGAACCTTTTAGGTAAGTTTTATGGACTTTGACAAGAGAGGTTCTAGGCAAGGATGACGAGAGCTATATTGGGTGGTAAGAGCGATCGTCGAATGAAAAGCCATGGTGAAAGGGTGAAAGATGGGGCCCAAGGTCTGTTAATCATGCATGAAGACAGAATAATTACACAAGCAGGGTGACGCTGACCCTGACAGCTCTAGTTTCTTATCTGTAAATAAGCCAAAAAGTCAAAACATCAAATTCACCTGCAGCCTGACAGGGGTACAAAACATTATAGCATCAGCTGCATAACTCACTTATTTCCAGACGATGTGCATTTGATGGTGATATGATTTCAAGGTGGGCATTCAGGGTGATGTTGATGTCACCCCTCCAAAAAAAAAAAAAAAAAAAAAAAATGCCACTGACAGCAACCCAGCTTGATTTGCTCTTTCATGCTAACCTTTCAAGCGTTCAACTGACTGTTGACCCACGTTTAAATGCACAACACAACAACTGCCAGACTGTCTGCCATTCTAAGCGGGGGAAAGTGAGAAAAGAGTTGCGTGGAAATGTCTAGCAACTAATCAAAGCTTTTAAAGGCACTTGACCTCATCTTTCCTCCACCTCCGTCGCATTGTTCCAAGCTTGGTTCGGCTGATGAGTGCATAGTAGAAAAGTGCCGCTGCAATCCTTGATTCCCCACGCTCCGTGCTTTAACTGTGGGAGGACTCATCAAAAAGCGGCCTTGGCGAGAACCTCAACTCCCACTCAGCACTTCAATCATACTGGAGTTCGTTCTCACAGAGCTTATAGTCCTTTTAAACACAAGCTTTAGTCATTTTATCTTCAAACACAATGTTTTTTGGACAAAACAACAGGCCGGCGCGCTCTCAACAAGCTTTTTTTAAAATATTTTAACACTTGAGTCGACTGAATTAATCTTTCATCAGCCAGAAAATATGCTAATACAGAATTATCACAGACGTGGTAGAAGAATACTGCTGCACGACTCTGATTGGTCAGTGGGTAGTAGCGCTTTCAAGGTGCTAACAATCTACAATTAACACTTGCATCAGACAATATTCCCTCTCCGCTGTCCTGATTCTCTGTATAATTGCCTCATATGCAGTGAAGTTGGCATCACTGATTCTGTTACTTCCCTGTTTAATACTGTAAAGCTGCTTTGAACAATCTCTTTTGTATAAAGCGCTATATAAATAAAGGTGACTTGACTGACTAGAATTCTCCAGTTCAAACGCGGATGACTGTCCATTGTGGCTTACAAAACAAATCCCACAAAAACATTTTCAGACAGCCTGCGATTGCACATACGTGTGGCGTAAAATCCAGGTGTTGGAGTGCTTAAACTGAAAGGAGGCATTCAGTGAAACCTGGAACCAATTTGGAGCTGAAATGCTCCCGTTCCTGCAAAAAAGAAGAACTGGGATTCTAGACAGAAAGACAGTTTGGCTCTTTTTAATGAGGAGGGTTTTTTTTTTTTTTGTCTGTAGCGATTTAGATTGCTGAACGGTCTGACTTGAAAATGGAGATGCAAGTCATTATGGATCCAGAACTAGACGACTACTAAAAAGCCCAGTGCTTTCAGCTCATTACAGAGACTGTCTAATTAAGCCCGATCTGCCAAAACACAGTGAGCTGACAGCAGCACATAAGGGACTGTGAGGAAAGAACAGTGGACAAACTAGTTGTATTTGAAAACAAGTCAAAGTTCCCCGGGTGCTTCTATACCCATGAAGCCACAGACCTAATGATCCAATTAGCTGTAGTACTGCGACTCACCTCTTTGACATAAGAAACTCCCACGAGTCCTTGATAAGTTGATGCTTAAATGCATCACCTAGCCAAGGGTCAATCCTATTTTTGTGTCTAAAGTAGGATTATAAATATGAGGTTAATTGGGATCACACAGATAACTTCAGTTAGTTTAGTACTACCTCGGACAAAAGAGCAAAGCTGAAGTGACAGTTCTCACTGATGTTGCCTAAACCATAAAGAAGGATGGAAGCAGATGTACTGCAGTGATGTGAATGAATGCACTGATGATAAATGTAAACCTATGGACTTAATCTTCTAAAGTTAATCTACTAAATTAATACACACACAAAATAATGCATGCATTTCCTATTATAAAATAAGAATGTAAAATTAAAAATAACCATGAAATTGTCCATTATGTATATTAACTAACTGTTAAGGCAATCAAAATCAGTTTATATTAAGATTTTATATATATATATATATATATATATATATTAAGATTTTATATATATATATATATATATATATATAAAGTCCTACAGTAAAATATACTCTTATAGTAATACAAAAAAACACCGGTAATGCAAAATCAAATGTTTATTTTTCGTACTTAACCGTTTTAGCAGGTTCAATTTCATGAATCCCATGGGATTTGCATATTCAGACCACTTTGAGTACCATCCATCCCCACTAATATCCCTATAATGATCTAATTCACTAATGAGAGCTTTGCTTCTACGTAATGTTTGCACACTAGAGCTTAAAACTTCATTCAATTCTAATTTAATTCGTGCCAATTCATCCCATGCAGCCTGAGCCAGCCTGTCAAATAAGCCATCAACGTGTGTCATTACACTTTTTAAGTTATCCAAAAGTCAGTCAACACAACAGACGTCCTGACTTGCTTATATTTATATCACACATAAACTGAATGTCACCCGTCAGCTAACGTTACCAGCGCGGGTTAGCCAACACAACCAGGCGAACTGGATAAAATCGTACGGTTTCACACAGAAAGTGTACCTTTAACGAGCCGTTCGGTGGTGGATTGTTTATTCTGCTCCTTCCCCGACATTCTTCAGTGTCTCTCGGTGGAATAATTGTAATTCCTCTTTGTAGCTGAACCCAGCTAGTCGCGTTAGCCCGCTAGCTTGGCTAAGCTACTGACGTTTCAGTTCGCGAGGAAGAAAAGTCCTGACCGCTCCGCTGTAAGAGCGGGGAAACGGAGTCAGAGCGCTCGTCCGGGTCGGCTTGTTGATATGTACGCTCAAACGGTGGGGGAAAGGGGAAGGGGGAGCCCACTGTAACGGCAGAGTTTTATTTTCTGCCGTGTCTGTCCTTCGGGTTTGCTCACATAGGCGACCCAGCTGCTGTCAATTTCTCTGAGGGAGTAGCGATGTCCGACTCAAGAACGAATCGTTCGCTGGAGTCGAATCTTTTGAGGGAATCGTTTGAACCAGATCATAAATCCTGTCGTGGACGAAAAAGACCGAATCGGTTCTCGAGTCAACAATTCACCGACTCATTGAACCTCTTTTGGACGTGTCCTATTCATAATGAGTTGATTTAAATAATGTAAGGTAATAATTATTCCTAATAAAATTAACTGGAAATATGTTTATGACTTAACTGTAAAACAGTTTATCAATCTGGACAAATTAACGCCTTTTTATTAAAATTCGGAGTAAAAAAAAAAAAAATCGTTGTAATCTGCAATATGTCCCAGTAAATGGCACAATTTTATAGCATATTATATGCCACGCAGGTGAAGCAATTACGTAATGAAGTAAAAGAATCACTAAATTGGTTTTATGAACTGGTTCTTTAAAATGAACTGTTCAAAAGAACCGAGTCTGAAAATGACTCAGACTTCATTTCTATGAAGGAGGGGAGGCGGAGGGAGAGTGAGCAGCGCGACAATAAAAGGCTTTGTACGAGATGTTGTCTGTTTTTGTCAAGCGACCACAGTTGGCTTGTATATAATAAATACGTATTCTGGTTCGATTTTATTGTAACGATCAATTTTCGTGTCTCAGTGCTTTGTCTTTCTTCGTTCTTCTTCGATCCACTGACTCGCCCTGACTCCCTTCTTGCGGATTAAACTCTAATCCACAGTGCAAACGGATTTCCTACAACATGGCGGCTTCTTCTCAGCACATATGTTTGTGGGTAGTGTAGTTTTTAACACGCATCTAACGCTATATGACGTCAGTTATATGCATCGCTATGCAATTATCCGCTAGGATAATCTTGATGACGTGAATATTTTTATATATCCAGACAGAAGCCAACATTAATAGAAACACACAAGAAGGAGGAGGTTAGAATTATGAATAGGAGAGAATTAATAAACAGTAATCCAGCATTGTCACCCAGTGGTCAACTAGAGAAACGTCTGATTGATTCATTGTTGATTTGAAAGATGTATGATTAAAAATAAAAATAGTGGTTTTTATTTATTTACACACCACGACATATATAAGTGCATCCAGACATACATTCTACTACCCCATAGGCTAATGACCTGCATATAGAAAAAAATATTCTAATTTAGGCTACACCTATTGTTTTCTTTTCTTTACAAAACTAAATCATGGAAACTGTGAATAATTTTGTTGATTTAACAGACTCAGTAGCCAAAAAGCGGGTATAAATATGACAAAGTACATTTAAAATATCTATTCATAATAAAGAGAGGGCTAATTTACATGTAACTAGTTACATGCAACAGCGTTACGTAATTTAATTACAAAATAAATGTAAAAGTAATCAATTACAGTTACTTATGAAAATGTTAACGATTACTAAGAGGGTTACACCTGAATATTTTCTGCAGAAAACTAGAGTGTGTTGAATAATATAAATTAGCTTTGCCTGTTTTTGGTATCCACGGTGCCTCCTGCCATTTTAAGCTATTCGGATGCTTTTGATTGGTTCTCTTGTTTGAATTTGCAGCGCAAAACGTCTGCCAAATACATCAGTCCAGACTGCTGCTGAAAGCTTTAGGCTAAGTACAACCTGTCTGGGAGCTGCCATGGCGAGTGATAAAATGCATTCCAGTGCTGGAAATGTAAAAATCAGTAATCAGAACCATCTCAAAGTAGGTGCTAAAGTCTGATTTTGTGGTGGCTGTGCTTTAAAATTAAATTATGAAAATCTTGAAAATTTTGAAAGTCTGACAGTTATCAGTGTTGAGAACTACTTTAAAGTGAATGCTGCCTGGTTTAAATGTTTGAAAATGATTAAAAGTTGAAAACATTCGTTAGAAATTTAGAAAAGTAATCAAATGTAATCAGTTACATTAATAAAGTAATTGAAATAGTTACACTACTTATTACATTTTGAATGGGTACCTTTTAATCTGTAACCTTTAACATTTCCAAAACGACCTTCCCAACACTGCCCATCGTGTAGCTAATTTGATGTAGGCTATTCTAGATTCATAGGCAAAAAATACACTGACAAAGGAGATCAGAGTGGCTAAGAGAAACTACTCTGAGAGGCTAAGAAACAAGTTTACAGACAATGACCCTGCATCAGTGTGGACAGGATTGAAAGACAATCCAATTTCAAGACACCATCCCCCTGCACTGTTTTGAATCAACAATTGGCTGACGATTTGAATGAGTTCTATTGCAGGTTTGAAAAACCCTGTCTCTCACCCCACACCCATTTTGATCTTCTCTCCATGGATCTATTAACACCTCAAGCAACCCCCTCTTCCCCTTCTGCACTTCAGGTCTGTGAAAGGGATGTGCATCAGGTCTGTCTGAAATCCAGTGCTGACCAGCTGGCCCCCATCTTCACACAGATCTTCAACAGATCACTGGAGCTGTGCGAAGTCCCTTCCTGCATCAAATGCTCCACCATCATCCCCATCCCAAAGAGACCCAAAATCACAGGACTGAGGGACTACAGACCTGTTGCTTTAACGTCTGTGGTCATGAAGCCATTTGAAAGACTGGAGCTGGTCCAGCATCTGTGGATGATGCAGTCAACATGGGACTGCACTACATCCTACAAAATCTGGATAAACCATGAGGATCTCATATAATATCTCATATAAGGATCTCATCCTTATATGAGGAACTGGAGCAGTTTTAGCAACCCAGAGCTGAACACACTCAAAACAGTGGAACCCCCTGCACTCCCTCCACTCACCATCATGGACAGCACTGTAACAACAGTGGAGTCATTCAAGTTCCTGGGCACCACCATCTCTCAGGACCTGAAGTGGGAGTTCCACATTGACTCCCTTGTCATAAAGGCCCAGCAGAGGTTGTACTTCCTTCGCCGGCTGAGGAAATCCAACCTGCCACAGGAGCAGCTCCCCAACCACTCCCCAAGATCTGCACTTATCCAGAGTGAGTAAAGGAGCTGGCAAAACCATTCTGGACCCCTCACACCCAGCCCACTTCCTCTTTGAACCGTTGCCATCTGGTCAGCGCTACAGAGAGCACCAGAACAGCCAGCATAAGAACAGTTTCTTCCCTCCTCATGGACAGTTAACTTGGCAAAAAACACAACACTATTTATACATTTATTTATTTATTTAACACACCACACTTCTTATTCACATTTCCTTGCATTTGTACATATATTTTTAAATATTTGTTGTATTATTATTTCCTGTTTACTTATTCTGTTTTTACTATCTGTGTCTTGTCATTGTAATCTGCTTGTGCTGTGGAAGCTTCTATCACCAGAACAAATCCCTCGTGTTTAAACATACCTGGCATAAAGCTCTGGAATGAAAAGTGTTTGAAGCCAAGATTCATCACCAGAGGGCGACATTCTACTGCACAGAGAGGGCGCTATGTAAACATTTTGTTATGCATGAACAGTAAAATATGAGCAAAATTAATGTTTGCTAACAAAACATATCTGAATATATCCCCTCTCAAATGTGATATCATGCTGGAAAATAAGTGACAGTAATGGATAATTTAGAATTTTACAATTCGCTGCAGATGCTAATCTGTATGGGACAGGTGTGAGAGTGTTTCATTAGGCTACCCTGAGTATATTGGAATGACCATTACTGAATGCATTAAAACTAGTGAACTGCTTCTGTCTGAATTATTAATTATTATTATTATTATTTTGATGCCATTTAAAATTATAGCTTATATAATATAGAATATTAATAGCTAAAGTGAAATAATTCCGCTCGAAACCCTGACAGAACGTTGCTATGCAACAACAACAACAACAACAACAACAACAAAAACTGTCCAGCGATATAAATGCTGTTAAGAGGATTCGAACGCTGTATTGACCAATCAGGAACAAGAACCGGAATATTCGTTTATAATGTTGCCTAGGCTAATGACTTAGTCTACATTAATAAAGTTATCCTAAAGTAACTCAATATCCATATAGCTACTTAAAACATTACATTTCGTTTAAGTGTCGTGGGCTGAGGAATTTTGGTTTTTAATTTTGATGATGACCTATTCTTAGCGTCTATCAGGGTTCACTCACAGAGCGGCTCTCCAAACCTACTTATAGCTTGTATTTTTTCTACCCCTCGGCGAAACGAGACTGAGAGAGAGTTCTGTGTGTGTTCGTGAGCGGGTGCACTGTGTTTAGTTGTTGCCGGACTCGCAGAGGTCGTAGACACCATGACGCTGACTGTCCACTTCAGGCGCTCGGATGGTTTATTGACGCTCAAAATATCGATACAGTGATGTTCACGACACATGGCGCGCAACTGGTTTGGGGTTCCAGCGAGACCGAAATCGCCTTTTTAAATGGGACAACTGAGTTTCCCCCCACCGTGAAAACCACTGCGGAGCCCAAAAGTAATGAGTCGTGTGGGGAGCAGCAGACCCTGGACTTGGACTTGACTAAGACAGTGATCACTGGGATGATGCTCAGCACCATCACCGCGGTCACTGTGATGGGCAACACTCTGGTTGTGATCGCGGTGTGTGTCGTGAAGAAACTCAGACAGCCCTCAAACTATCTGCTTGTATCTCTGGCCGTGGCTGATCTGTCTGTGGCAGTTGCCGTGATGCCCTTTGTCATAGTGACTGACCTGACAGGCGTCTGGCTGTTTGGGGAGGTTTTCTGCAACATCTTTGTTGGGATGGATGTCATGTGCTGTACAGCATCAATAATGACACTGTGTGTGATCAGTGTGGATAGGTAAGTTCATATGAACCGTTAAAGATTCTTTAAAGGTTTGATTCTTTTAGGAGAAAGTGGAATTCGCATAGGCTAGTGATCGTTTTTATCTGTTTTATGACACTTTTTATTAACGTTATTATCAAATTTTATATTACACACACATATGTGTGTGTGTGTGTGTGTGTGTGTGTGTGTGTGTGTGTGTGTGTGTGTAGCCAGCATTTATGGTTTGAAAATAATATTTACGGTTTTGAAAATAATAAATAATATGTATATAAAAATGTATTAACCTTGTACTGTAAGTAATATTCTTAGAAATAAATAAAACCTGTGAAAACCCGCCCCAACCTGATATTCATTTTAAAAAAATATCAATTCATAAAAAATAAATAAACAAAAATTCTAATAAATAATAATAATAAAAAAATAACGGTTAAAATCTACCTTTACTTGAACCCGCCTTTTATCCAAAAGCTACTGCAAAATAATATTTATGGATTTTTCAACACACACATATCTAGAGAAAAGAAGCACTTAATTAGATTTTTGACTCCAGACCTTGTAAAATATCAACAAAAACTATAACTAAAATACCAAAATGTCTCCTTTGTAATTGAAAGTACATGAGCTTGTAATCTGTTAAGCATTACATTGTCTATTCATATTTTTTTTCATAAAAATTAAAACAAACAAACAAAAAACACTAGTAAACCTAAATAAATAAACTCAGCATTAAAAATGCTTCCCTGTCATTTGAGGCTGGATGAACTAGATTTTGAAGCTGCGTCCTGGTGTGTATGCAATTTTGATGGTGCTCTTTGATAAAGTTCTGAGCTGGAACTCCAGGAGGTGAGTACTGCATGCTGAAACACCCTGCTTGGCCGTGGTAATTCAATTAAATACTTAGGTGCTTGCACAAGTCTCAGTGATGAGCACTGGCCTGACAACAGCATGTATCGCCTGCCTTAAACCTAGGAATGTTTCTGGCATTTGTAGAACAGCATATGGTGCAATGTATGTAGAATAACCTCGCCTAATGGTGTCTCTGTTATATTTGCCTATATACATTTTTTTGTTAAATGTATTAGCATAATGTATGATAAAAGATTATTTCAGAGCGGTCATATTAAATGGTATTGGATATTTCCTATTTTTTCATATTATTAATCTATTATTTATCACTCTGTTGAGCTGGATATTAGCCTTTTTTTCCCTTCTTGTCATGATTTAAACAGAATTATCCAATGACCTTTGAAAATATTTCCTTGCATAGCTGTGGGCTGAGAATTATGCAAATATTTAAAAACAATCTTTTCACTTTGTTTTATGGGTGACTAAGACTGCAAGACACAGCCTTGAAGACAAAGACTATTTCACTAACCTTTAAAGTTATACCGTGAATAGTACATTTTGCAAGTGCTGAACATAAATAATTCACAGATTAGCTGGCTATAGAAATATTCTCTTTTAAAGATTTGCAGCTTCATTTAGAAGACAATGACAAAATACCATCCAACCAAGGTCTCTATGTACCTGACGGAGATTTTTCTTTTTTCACCAAGGCTTTTCTTTTCAATAAAACAGCTAGTTTTATTTTTCTCTAACAACCTTCAATCTGTCAATATGAATTGAGTAAAACAGGTATGGGAGTATACGGCAAATATGTGATTACTTGTTCTTCAAACGGTCTGAATGCACTGAAAAACAAAGGATGTAGGATTTGAAACAATTTTCACTCAGAAATTGCAAGTGTTTTAATTTTTTTTTGTTTTTGTATTTTGTCCCCCTTTTGTAAAAAGTGAAAGGCAAAATACAACACATCCCAGATGAGAGGTAAATTAATGTAATTTATCATTATGAACAGATAAGACCTCTTAATAAAATACACTAAAAGGGTTTGAAATTTAGTGGATGATACTGAAAGTACAATTCTCTAATGATGTTCCTGCAAAACATTTGTTTCTACCTTTGTTTTCGAATACTGCAGTTCTCTTAAATTAATTAGCTTTGATATATTTGATAGTTCAAGGGTGCCTTTCATTACACATAATTGAACACTGAGGTGCAAATTCAATAATATGGATGTAATCAACACCTTACAACCCTTAACAATCCTCTCATATTAAGACCTTCAACTTTGCTTTGTTCTGCCATTTTGCTTTTATCTGACCATCATGCCACAGAAACTCTCAGTTTGCACTGAGAGTTTCTGACTGAAAGCTTGTTAAACTTCCATTTAGCTGCTTTAGATTTATGTACTGCCTCTATAGACCAAATAATAGCATGCAAAACATGCTTTTATTCAAGTATTTTATAACTACCAGTGTCTGACCTTGTGGTCCCTTACAATCTTTTGCTTTCCATTGCTTATGGTTCTTGAATCATTTCTGATTCATTAAGAGTCTCAGTAACTTCTGCTGGCTGATCTTCAGTCAGCAGCTGCCTAATCTTGAGAAGTACCCCAGAATACATTGTTCATCTCCAATACCACTTATGAACCGAGTGCTGTTTTATTCCAGTTATTATTTCATATTTTCTGAGAGGCTTGTGCAAGTGTTCTGTATTTCATCCAATATGACAGGAGACACAAAGAGAAAACAAGTGTAGAAAGTACTTAACATCAAAAGATGTCCACCCAGCTGATATCACAGTGTGCTATGCCAAGAAGAGACTTTCAGACATCAGCAAATCATGAGTGTGCCTTGCTAACATCACTAATCCTATTGGGCATATAGGTTTATTTGAACAAACCTCTTTTAAAAATAAATATGAATTAGAATAATATATTTTTTTAATATATAATTCAATTGGGGAAATAGTCTATATCTAAAACATATTATATTTTAATTGTCAGAAAATAAATAAATAACGTAAAGAGAGCATTTTAGAAACTAATAAGAAATGGTTTTATGGTCCAACGATTTATTTGGAGTTTCTATGTAGGTGTATGAAGGGTTTTAACCACCTTAAATGTCAGATCCAATAAGTGTCTCTAAGCCTTTCCTTGATCAGAGGGATTCTCATGCGTGAAATGAAAGCTTTTATTTTTAGAGGAGGTCAGGGGAATAGAGACTTTCTGCTTTAGTTAGTAAAGAGAAGCCAATGTACCATGTTACATTCAAAATTTAGATCCATAGAACCTTTCTGATGAAACCAGATTTTGATGAATGCAGTGTGTTGTGGGAAAGCTGTATAGAGTGTGATTTTCCCACAGATTTAAACTCACGTCAGCCACAAGAGCACCAAGGCTCAACATGTTGGATTGCAATAACCAGCGAGCCACAGCTCCAATTACAGAATGTACACTTTAGGAGTGCATTTCAGTTTCGTTGTCTTGTATCAGTGTCTAATGATGTGGACAATGAAATTAGATAATTCGTAACAGAGGATATAGTCCTTCTTTCGTGCCCAAGGTTCCCTATAAACACTATTATAAGACAGAGAAGAGAGAGATGCAGCAAGAAAGACTGCTAATACAAACATTACATATTCATAATGGGGAACATTATGAGAGTTTTTTAAAAGCTTTTGAAGCCATGCGGAGTGAATGCGCTAATGCTGACTGAAACTTTTTGACAAAGCCATCACGTTGAACATCTCAATGCAAGTTTAATTTGCACCGAGAAATTGAGCTCTTTTTTTTTTTTTGCTACTGACATTGAGTGCATTAATAAGAAATTAACAACTGACTGTGTGTGAATCAAATACCAACCAATCAAATATGGTTCTAATATGTAAATGAATCCACTGGAGCATTCAAAATGGCATAATACTACTTTTGGTGAGGAACAAACTTTGTGACTGTTATGAAGGTATGTTCTGTATAAGGCTCTCGAAGGCCAGAGTTGAGAACCCCTGTTCTATGATATGAATGTGTGTAGTAAGAATGAAATCAAGATGTACTACATTGGCCATGTTGACATCGTCATGTGCCAGTTGCGTCATTTCACTGCCATTCACAAATCTTGTGTATCTCGGCTGAAATAGTAGTCAAGTCAAGTCAAGTCAAGTACCAAATAGTAGGCCATCCGGGTACTTTTCATTTACCTTTTTACGAATGCTGTGAATTCAGACATACTACTCTTTTCACATACTGTTTTTCACCCACTATGCAGTAGTGAAGTAGGCATATTAATACACAGGGCTAGTTTGACCAAGTAATCTGTTGGCGCTTTTCCACTGCATGGTACGGCTTGGTACGGTTCACTTTTTGTTGGGTTTTCCACTGGGTACAGTACCTGGTACTTGGTACTTTTTTTAGTACCACCTCAGTTGAGGTTCCTAGTGAACCGTACCATTACCAAAACGTGACGTGTAAACTCTGCTGATCACAGATTGGCTGGAGAGAATCGTCACTACCTGCGTCACTGAACTTGCGACACAAACACAACACAACCGCTAGATTTAAATCAGCACAGCCAGCAAAGAATCGAACCCAACTGTTTTGACCGAGCGCACCTTTTTTTAATGACCAAAAGTGGCCGTTTCGTTGTCTGTTGTGGAAGTACAGACGTTCCTCTCGTTGATAGCAGATCCAGTGAGAGCTTGATGGGGCAACGCGGAATGAAAAAGTTTTTCAGGGGTCGCTGCAGTAGAGGCAGCACAGCTATAATGATATGTAAATAATCCCTTCCACTCTAAAGCGATACTACACTGCAGTGGAAATGCAAACTGAGCCGTGCCATGCCGTTCCGTGCCGAGCCAAGTCCTACCACGCAGTGGAAAAGAACCATAAAGAACCTTTAGCATCCATGGAAACTTTCCATTCCACAAAAGGTTCTTTATAATGGAAGAAGTTTCTTTAGATTGTTGCAATCTCCTTCACGCAAAGTAAAATTGTTTGTTTTAGGAACTGTTCACCGAACGGTTCTTTGGGTAACCAAAAATGGTTCTTCTGTGGCGTCACTGCAAAAACTCCCTTTTTAAGAGTGTTGTTCAAAAATCTTCACTTCACTTGATTAGTTGGATAATCTTTCCACTCAGGTTGTTGGTGAAACTCAGGTCAGAAGGGATTTCTTGGGTCTGGTGCTTTTGAGGTATTTTGAGCCATATCAGGCATATTACGGGGTTCTCTAGATGCGAGATCTTTGGGTTCAGTCGTTTTGAGGAATGCAGTTCTCTGCTAAAACACGTCATTTGAAGTTACCTCATTAACCGCGTTATCCTCTGCTTCCGCAGATACCTCGGAATAACTCGACCTTTGACCTATCCAGCGAGACAGAATGGACAGCTGATGGCCAAGATGATAGTCAGCGTCTGGTTGGTATCGGCATCCATCACTCTGCCGCCATTCTGCGGCTGGGCTCAGAACATCAATACTGCGGGAGTGTGTCTGATCAGCCAGGATGTGGGCTACACCCTCTACTCCACCGCTGTGGCCTTCTACATCCCAATGGTGGTCATGCTTTTCATGTATTACAAGATTTTCAAAGCTGCCCGCAAAAGTGGGGCCAAGCACCACTTTACTGCACTTCCCCCAATTCAGATGGCCTGTCCTGATCCAGCGTTGGCCACCGTAGAAGGGCTCTGCATGCATGGGATGAAGAACGCTGCAGCTAACGAAGAGTTTTCTACCCTCTCCTGCCTGTTGAACCGCGAACGGCGGAGAGCCTTGATTTTAAGGCGCGAGCAGAAGGCAGCCACCACCCTCGGGGTGATTATGGGAGTTTTTTCGGTCTGTTGGTTGCCGTTTTTCCTTTTCACCACAGCGCGGCCGTTCATCTGCGGTCTGCTCTGCAATTGCGCCCCCGTCTGGCTGGAGCGAGTACTACTGTGGTTGGGCTACACCAACTCACTCATGAACCCTTTCATCTATGCCTTCTTCAACCGAGACCTACGTTCAACTTATAAAGACCTGCTACGCTGCAGATATCGAAACATTAATCGCCGACTCTCGGCTATGGGAGTGCATGAGGCTCTAAAACTCTGACTGCTCACAATCTGTTTATATGATGGGATGGTGCATAATATATCTTCTTGACTCTTCTACAAGTTAAGCAGCACAGTTTGGAGGGAGTTCACTGGGAATTACAATAATTCTAATTAAGCAAAAATATTCTAATGTAAAACATTCTAATCTAAACATTCTAAATGATTCACTGCAATTTCCAGCTGAAATGAAAAGACAGTAAAATATCAATCACTTTTATTCCTTTTCACACAAATTGTGATTATAGGACTAATAAAGACTTATTTTCATATGGTTCCTTGCACAATGCTATATTAACAATTACATACTGTACATACGTTTTGAAGCAGAAGCAGCTCTATGGTCATGGCTGTTCTGGTCACCTGGTACACTGAGCAATGCACTTGCGATTTAGAGCACTTGGGTGTGCATCCAGTGAAACACAAATCACGATAAAACAAATGAGCTAAACTTGCATGGTTACTTCAGCATTGCGTTTTTATCTCACATTTGGATTTGTTAACAAGGTAGCTAAGGGGCGCTGCTAGACCCTTACCATTTAACAGCTTGGGAATCCAAAAGAGTGCTGGATGAGGTGGATATTTACATTCCATTTTAGAAATGATTTTAAGTGGCACAATATTTCCAAAAGCGATTAAAGCATTAACACTTTTGAACATTTCATCACTTTGAAAGTGTTGTGAAACTCGTAAGAACCAGTGTAACGTCCCTTTGCAAAAATGTCACCACAGGGAAATCGATTGAGCCTGGGTTGAAAGTTTCTTGAAACCACATTCAACAGGTCTTTTTCTATTTTCTATAATATACTTTTCACTGTTTACTCTGTACATTTCCAGCATTATGCTACATACTGTAGCAAGTTTTTCCAATGAACCTTGTGTTATGCTCTCAGCAACGGTTTTCATCTGGAGGTCAAAACATGATGCGAGTCATAGGGACAGTAAAAAGGCCTTAATGCACAGCTAGATAAATCTGTTGTGCTTGTGTAAAGCCTTGAAATTTACATGAGATGATAAAATCTTGATATGAGTGACAAAAGATAATATGGCCTTTCATTTGAACAATACAGCTATGAATTCATACACAATATCTTAAACAAATAAATAATAACAATATAAATAAATAAATAAAACAAGATGATGGTATTATTTTCAGAGTTTCAGTGATTGCTACATCAGAAATTTGATGCTTTGATTCAGGTACTATGTAAATCTGCATGAAAGTGTATTGCTTTATCAAGCCTTTAAAAGTGTCATGGCATTTTTAATTTGGAAATGAAATGAGTAGATATAAGGCCTGTTTCACACTACCTTATTGCCCTTTGTTTTAGAACTACACATTTACAATGTACAAATATGTTGTTTTCTGTGTTTTAGTGTGTTTTCTGTGATGTTATCTGAGCTGCAAAACATACCGATTCACAAAGGGTTTCAAGACCTCTGTAGAAAGAATATACATATATTGTGACAAAGATGTACTGAATATTCAGTTTATAATTTGAACCTCATAGTCAACATATTATCAGTGAGCTTGTGTCAGTATTCTGATTGTACATGCTGTACACTCCTAGATGGTGTACAAACCTAGCCGTCTCAATACTCATGTTTTCTTAATAAACATTACCCTAATAAATATTCGATTGCACATGTATTTCATTAGCATACTCTTAGAAGCCCAAATGTCTTGTTTATGGTAGAGGTCTGGAATATGATTAGAACTAATGTGTTTACTTCACCTCTCAAGTCAGCATTTTAAATTTGACTAAAGCTGAAAAAGCCTGAAATGCAATATAAATACTGATTTTATATAAAGTCATTACAAATCATTTAAAATCAGAAATAAATAGCAACAGTATGTACAGCAATATAATGACAAGACATATCTCTCTGTTGAGTTATCAGTAACATACCATGTGAACTGAGGTGGATATTTTAAGGCTCTTATGATCCGGTTCTTTTTAATGAATCATTGCCCAAATCCAGAAACAAGTGACTCGATTCAAGATACAATTTTCTCTAATCTCAACCTGAAACATGTACAGCATTAGCAAAAAGCAACTTTATTTCATATGAATTCCTTGGAAATACAAAATGCTTTCATTATAGCCTGAACTGAATCGGAATCGAATTAAAGTGAATTGTTTCGGGAGCTTATGAATCAAACTGATTCTGAACCCTGTTAGAGTGCTCTACCTACTTTTTTTTTTTTTTTTGATTTTTTTTTTGTGTAAAATTAACACCAATAAGTGTAGAGCCTCCGCACACATAAAATACTGTTTTTCCAGTGGTGCAGAGCATGCAGATGAAATTTCACAGCTGTGTCACAGAAGCTCTGATGAACCACACCACACGAACATCTAGTGGAGGTGTGATGAAGCTGCAAGATGCATCATTTAGCACTGAGGAAATAGTGCAAGTCTGCTGCTCAGAATCATCACATAACTTTTCTGAGTGCTACTCAAGGCCTTCTGCACACTTCCACTTGTATACTGAAATGTAAGTTCTGAAGTAAAGCTTCTCACTTGGGGGGTTGCCATCTGCCCTGGTTTCTCCTTCCCACAGCATTGGTGCATTAAAGTGACAGCTTCTACAATCTGCTTCCCCCCCTAGCCCCCTTCTGGGGGATAAAGACACTTTGAACTTCACTTAACCTTAGACAAGATTCATGGGGTTTTGGTGCATTAAAGCTTTGTGACATTCAAAGCTAGCAAGCTGACCAGCTGATGTTGTCAGATAAGATATAAGGCTGCCTGTTTTTGCATCATCATTAAGTTCTGCATCACAGGAAATAAAAAATAAAAAAAATAAGATGGTGATTAGATGATGATGATGATGATATTTCAAAGTCTTTCAACACATAAGTGAAATGTGAGAAGAACGAATTTCAGTACAAAACACAACACAAAGCCATGCTTACATATTAGCCACATCTAATAATGAGCAGACAGTTTTATTTATTTATTTTTTTATTTTTTTTTTTATTTTGAGGCAAATAAAAATGTTTTTTCTAAATGTGTATTCAAAAATTTTATTTAAACTAAATTAAAATAAATTGTAATTTTTTGAGTATACTTTACTGCTGTAGGCTAATTTTATTTTATTTTATTTTAAATTAAATTGACATTTTGTGTCTACTTGACTAATGTATTTTATTTTATTTTAATTTAGTTTAATTGTAATTTTTTGTGTTTACTTTACTGTATGCCACATTATTTAATTGAATTTCAATTTCAATTACATTTACATTTTTGTGTCTACAGTACAAATGTAGGCTAATTTCAATTAAATGAATTTAATTAAATTTAGAATTCACAGTATGTACAGTATGGCATAAACATACAGGATCACAGCATGTTTATGCCACATTATTTAAATTTATTTTATTTGAATTATTTTATTTGAATACTTTTTGTGTCTATTTGGCTAATTTCATTTCATTTCATTTTAAATTCCCAGTATGCAGTAAGTGGTACGTTTAATATTCCACATTATTATGTGTGACATGGTGGTCACAATCAAATCAACGTGAATCACACACTAAAGTCAAGCCATGCACTAATTAAAATGAGATCAAAGTGAAAGTGACAAAACTTCAAAGTAGTAGGCTACAGTTTGAATTAATGCTGCATTATGAAAATGTTAGGCTTTACTTCTCATATCTTTGCCAATGATGCCCGTCTCAACCCATATGCGCAGTAACAGTTTCATTACTTGTGATTAATTTCCAAAACCCACACTCATTAACATGCTGCAAAGACATGAAATGCTTCCCGCATTTCTAAGCCGTGTGTGCCATGTTAAAGATAAGCACAATGGAGCACTGGGCTGGCTCGGAACCGGCTACACAGAAGGTGGTGGGTTTTTTTCAAGCACTTGGCTTCCCTGCGGCAATCCTTTGTCTTGATCTGACTCATAGGCGGTCATGTGACCTGTCTCCAGTCATGTGGGAGTGGGAGTAAAACAGCCAGAAGCCCATTTAGACCTCCAGAAAGTGAAAGGCATGGCAGCAAAGTCTAATGACCTGATGGGCCACCTGAGGGTTTGCCTCTCTAATCACACAATGAGATCCACAGCAGCGCTCCTGCAAATCCAATTCAGCTCGACATTATGGACAGCTCGTTTCCTGAGGTGGTGCAGGAGAGAGGAGAGTTAAGTAAGTAGAAGGAAACTTTCAAAAGCGTGGTCAACTATTTCCAACATTTGGACATTTAACATCCTGTTGATCCACTGTGTGTTTCCTTACCTTTCTCTAACTTTAATGCACAGAATGCCTTTTTGTTTTTTTTGCTCTATTATGCTACTTAAGCCTTTTTTTTATTTAGCCCTATATATGTTTAAAAACTATTTCTATATATAATATGTGAGAGAGTCACTAGTCACTTCTCAAAGGCCTAGTGATAGTATTGTTCACTGCTGACACCTTGTGTTCAGTGACAGACTAGACGTCAATAAATCACAAAGGAAATACTATTTCACAATATTACATTATATTTTTTACTGTATTTTTGATTAAATAAATGCAGCCTTGGTGAGCATAAGAGACTTTTCAAAAGCATTTAAAAAGTGTTACAAACCCCAAAATGTTGAACGGTATTGTTCTATTTAACAAAACTATGTATGTGTGTCTTTAGCAGATTATTATATTAATGCAACATATATATTTTTTTCAGTGAACTGACCTAACAAACATTTGCTTGACACAAATTCTAACATGAAGCTTTTATTTTTTCAACATTACACCACGTTACTAAAAACGCTGATGAAACACAGAACTATGGACAGACACATAATCGTTGGAGTGCAATGCATGATTTGATAACACCTATGCCGTTTTAAAAGACACCGCAATGGAGACCAAGAACTAAAGGCAATAAAAACATAAGAATGCATCGACAATAGACATTTTAAATCCTAGTAAATGAAGTGGCTTTGTGTGGAACTTCTAGTGTTGACAGTAATTACAACCTACTGTAAGAAGCACCAACAGTGTACAAGAACCGAAAGCCAGAGCTTACCAGCAAGCCTGAGCTATAGATATTTCATATTAGTCCACAATATAACACTGTTGCTATTAGCACGAATAGAAGTCATACATCGCAGTGCTTTTATCTGTAAAACTGAATCAATTATGTAGCGTTAGTGTCCATGCATTTTTTAAATGAATGATTATGAACATTTTGCATTTTTGCTAGATGATAGAAATGTTCATTTAGTGATTGTTAAAACTGAACTTTTACATATCAACACCAAGAATTAATAAAAACGACATGATATATGTACAGTGCCATACATGTTATGGAGAAAATAAATTAAGTTTATAGTGTAATAGTGATGACAATTAAAAAAAAAGGCGATGTTTACGAATAAACTTTGTGTAAATATATATAGGCCTATTATTATAAACATCTCTGGGCACTTTAAGAATTTGAAATAGACGTAAGGCGTAAAGAAACGGCTGGAGCAGTTTATGAAATCGATATTCCATTACTAATAATCTGGTTTTTCTGTAGGGATATGAGAACCTTCATCCTGTCTTTATTATGTACACCAGAGACGTACAGAGACTGCTGTATATGTGAGTGAAATGTGATGTGGCGTCATCTTCCGTGCTTATCTTCAAATGTCTGCATAGCATCCGCATTAGATTAGAGTGGATATTACTGGCATCTCTGGAGGGCGCGGGGGGTTAGTGTCCAAGTCCAAATGTCCAAATGTTAGAAAAGGGACACTTTCTTCTTCAGGTCGTTCCGTTTCCATAGTGACAGGCAATCAAATTCTGCGATGGACATTCCGAATAAGCTCTGGAATACCTCTGGAGACAGATGCCGCTTTTTAATGAAAAAAATAAAATAAAATAAGTCAGTTTATATGTGCGGTCAGAGACAAAATCCTATAGAGGACGGGGGAAAACATCCCCAACTACACTTGCATTTATTTATTTATTAAGTTGTAGTAGGAATGTTTGGGGGAAATTTATTTTTTATTTTAGTTTTGGTATTTTTTATTTTAATAATAATAATAATAAAAATTTAATAATAATAATAATAATAATAATAATAATATATATATTTAAATATACTTGTTTATTTATTTGTTGTAGGAGTGTTTGGAAACAACAGCAATAATAATAATAATAATAATAATAATAATAATAAATGTAAATATGAAATATTAAAATATTCAAAAAATATGAAAATGTCTTCATTATTTATGCATTTTCATAAAAATTATTTAATACAAAGTTTTAATAATTGTTATTATTTTCCCCAAACACGTAATCATAAATAAATAAATAAATAAATAAATAAATAAATAAACAAACAAAGCAAGCGTTTAGTTTATACATTTAATTAATATATCCAATAATTTTTAATGTTATTATTATTATTATGTTTTCCAAACACTCCTATCACAAATAAAAAGCAAACAAACAAATTAATAAATATTTCCCCAATTATTATTATTATTATTAAATGTAATAATAATAATGCTAATTATTAGCATTAATGCTAATGGTAATAATAATAATTGCTAAATCTTTTGAGCTCATAATGGTTTAAAAAAATCAAGAACATTAAACTTATAATTTTATTATAAACGTTATAATAAAATCCTTTATTTTCTTTTTTTTTTTTAGATTTACCTCTAATCTGGTCCTGTCAACACCTGGAGGAAGCTTACTGCGCCCTCTGTGGGTCACAACCAGCATTTCATATGGATATATCTGAAGGCAGAAGAGATTTCATAACATTTTGGTAGTATTATACAGTATATGCGGTACTCATCCTTTTTGATTGCTTGGACACAGTAAACAGGCCGTCACATGTTAACAGCTTGCTCAAGAGAGAATGTTTACAACACATACAACCTCCAAAGTTTTCACTTTGATATTGTCTTCAGTGACACTGCCGTACTGAATTTTGCATTCAATGGATGCGAGGCTTAGAAGCAACATGGATGTGAGTGAGTGAATGTATGGCATGGGGTTAGAAGAGAGAACCAGAGCATGAAAACTTTGGAGGGTCTCGTAAGATCTGCCTCACCTTCTGTTCCAGAATACTAGGAAGAGAGCTTCCTCTGTCCAATCTCCCACTCTGTGAATCGCCATTCTATGAAGACGCCACCCCAGCCCCAAAAATACCCCCCGGGACAAAGGAGATCGATATGAGAGAAGTACATTTAGAGAGGAGGGTCTCACTACATCCATAATAATGAATCAGCCTCATTTGACTCATTATTAACAGTGTGTGGACATCAAATGAGTCTGAAGCCATGAAGCAGTGTAGGCTAATGTCAGGGTAAATATACATTAGTAGCAGGAAAAGGATGTGGTTTCTATGTCAGAGCTTATTATCTGCTGCTGCTGGCATATTAGAAAACTCAACAGCCATGCTTGTGAAATCGAATAAACAAAAGCCATTTTACCTGTACACCTGAGGAACATAGAAAGAAAAAAAGAAAAATTCAGCAACATTAGATATTAGATATTTTCAGTTAATTTAAATATAAATTCTCACTCAAATTGTTATGCTGATAATTAAATTAGCAGAAACATTTATGTAAATAATGAGAATTTTTAATACCCTGCTTATGTATACAAAAAATTTTGACCATACCTGTTTTTGCTTTTCCATTGTCTGTGGAGGTGAAGTCTGCAGACTGGAGCTACATGCACGAGGAGAAACAATTACACTCATTAGAGACTCGAAAGAGCTATAGGAACATCTTAAAGGGATCGTTCACCCAGTGACAAACACGCAAGCACAGAGGAGAGAGCAAAACAAAACACTGGTCACGAATTTGAAGTACAAAACGAGGATTTATAAAGAAAAATGTCAGAGGATTTCAATATAAGCAAAGAGACTGGTTTTCCTTTTCCTACACCTACATCATCCGCTGGAACGCCACTATTTAATATTACAAGTAAAAAACGTATGATAGTAATCAGTAAAGAAAGGCTCCGTGTTTATTATTACAATTAATAATGTTGATAATTAATATTATGAATTAATAATCATATTTAATGTTACAAAAAAATTGATACTGATCAGTAAAGAAAACTACATTTTAATTACTGCAATGAATAATGTCAGAAATTAATATTATTATTTTTAATTTTGAATATAACAAATAATATTAATCAGTAAAGAAAAATAAAATGCAATTACTACAATTAATAATAATTAATATTCATATGTGATATTAAAAAAGACTACATTTAAATTTTTACATTTGTTAATAATTAGCATTATATAATATATTTAAAGACTATAATTTATTAACAAATAATGTAATATAATAATAATTATTAATAATAATTATTTTTAGTAGTAGTATTCATATTTAATATTAACAATCTTAGAGTATTTATTAATTTTACATTTTAAAAGAAAAAAAAAGATGAACATTATAGGCAAACTCATGTTATGATTACAATTTATAATATTATACTTTTGAAGATGATTTTCTCTTACCCTTGTGAGACCTGTTCGACTGCAAGGAGGTAAAGAGGCGGATTTAGTAGCACTGGCTGATGATCCTGCAATGAATGTAGATGAAACATTTAATTATAGGCAAAATAGACATTTCTCAATAGACTTTCTATTCACACAAATGCAATTCATCATTTGAACACTGGGTGTCCTCTGTGACTTGCTGGTAGGTACTATATCAGCTGCACAATACAAATTCACTGTGATGTGTAAAGGCAGATCAGCCAACTAAAAAGAAATGTTTCGAAAGGGTGTTTTGCAGCGTTTTCCCAAACCAACCTTTCTGTTAACAGAAAAAAAAACTTTTTCTTAGTGTAAAGAACACTTGAAGGTGCTTTATTTTTCCAATGGAAAGTTGTCATGGATATTAAAGGTTCTGAAGACTAAAACAGACATGACATACCCAAATGTATGTTTGTCCCATCTGGCAGGGAACGTGTTTTTCTGCGAATGAGCACTGATTTCTCAATTTCCTCCTTCAGGATCAATTTGCCCAAGTTGGACGGTATCTGAAAAACAAACAGCTCCATTAAGCGCTAGCCTCATGTTGTGTGTGCTTACCCTTCCAGCACTCTCTTCAGTTTAATGGCCTGAAAAGAAAACACTTAATCATCTAGCCTTAGAGAAAATATTCCCAGCCCAGCGATTTATTGTAGGCAATCTCCAGACATATTAATCCTAACAGTATTGATATGGGGCAGTGAGTCCGGCTTTTTTAACCTTCTGAAGTTCCTGTTCCTGGAGTCTCTTTGCATCTTCTGTCAGGTCCTCAAACTCATCGTCCTCCATTTCTTTTCCCTGTTTGGCTGCTTTCTTCTCGATCTCTGTGAGCAATTGACAGGAGTTGTAAAATAAGTGTAAGTGTGAGTACCAATGAATAATATTTCATATACTGTTATGCTGACGTTTCCTTAATCACTGCAGCCTAATAAAGTGTCCTAACCCGATGTGAAAAGAAGTTTCCTGCATTAGGTTTCACACTATTTTCCTAGAGCATTTTAGCAAAGCAAAGCAAAACAAAACAAAACAAAACAAAAAATAGCAAAACAAAAAATAGCAAAACAAAACAAACAAAACAAAACAAAACAAAGCAAAGCAAAGCAAAACAAAACTACTTGCATGTACCACTTAACAGACCATATCATGAAGTTTAGTAGTTCATTCATTTATAATAATAATTTATATTATAACAATACAAATAATAATATATAATTCACATTAATCATAATTTACAATAAATAATAATATTAATGTAGAAAGACTACATTTTAATTATTATAATTAATAATGTTAATAATAATTATTAATAGTAGTAAAAAGTAATTAATTATTATTAATTAATATTTGTATTTAATATTACAATCATATTAGAATATTACAATATTGTATTATATAATAAAAAGTAATACAATTTCTATAATTAAATGAATCATTTAAAATTATTATAATTAATGCTAATAATTAATAGCATTCATTAATATTCATCTTTAAAATCACAATAATATCAGAATACTACAATATAATTGAAATAATATTAATTACAATTTAAAAAATAATAATTATATTAATGAAGCCTAAATATTAATTCTTATCATTAATAATGTTAATAATAATCATTAGTAGTACTTAATTAGTATTAAAATTTATATTTAATATTGCAATATTCTAAGAATACTACAATATAATATTGTAATATTGCATAATAATAATAATAATAATAATAATAATAATAATAATAATAATAATAATAAAAACAAGACTACAATTTAAACACATATGCTAAAAAGTGAATCATCTCTCAGCTTCAGCTTTTTTAATGCTGCAATAGCAGTAGGACACACTTCAGGTGATTTCCCCTTTAATATACAGATATGTGTAGTGAGAGTTTGGACCAATAAAATTTCATTGTGGGAGGGGCTACAGAAATCTGAAGCTGGTGAGATTTACCCATAGTGGCTAGAGAGGGTGGACAGGGCCAGTACTCTGTCTCTATCTTTGAAGGTTGGTTGGGATCAGGCGGCTGGGCTGCTGGGAACTTGGAGGACTCAATGATAACATCATGTTTACTATGAGACGTTCCCGTCTGTCCGTCTGAGGACGGAGACAAGACAAACATCAAAACATCAGCAGCAGAATGTGACCAGTTCATCTTTTAATACACTCCGGAAAACCAATATTCCTACATGAAAGTGAGGTATAGATCACTAACTACAAAATATAAATAATAAAAGAACAAATACCGTGTTTGTAAATTGGTGGCTTCTTATAGATGTTGGTGCCACTGTCTGAAACATAAATGCATGTACAGTTAAACACACATTTGAATGATTATGAAGAATGTCGTTGTGCTGTAAAATCGTACCTGGCCTGTGGAAGTGCTGCATGGGGCCTTTGGAGGCGGGGCTGATTTTACGGAGCTGCACCGTGGAGCCCATGTTGGAGCCTCCTGGCGACCCCTGCTCTGACCACTCCTTTGACTCTTTTGAGGCAAATATCTGAAGAAACAGGGGAATTGCATAAACCTTCTATTATTCTAGAATGCTAGTAATAGAAGCACTTGCTTATGGTAACGTAACTTCATGTTTCAATCCTGATCGTAAGAGTGGACATAAGTTAAAAACTTAGCATGTTAACAGAAGTTTGAATATCATATTTTACCTCCTGACACTGCAAACTCAAGCCTTTCTGTAAAATGTGCTTACTGTGGTCAGCAGCATAATGCCATTTGATTCCACTGTTCAGTGTTCTAGTTAAATGTAGTTAATTAGCAATGCACAATATTACAATTCTGGCTCATACAGATATGCTGTAACAGTATAAATTCATATTCAATATTAAAAATATTGGAATATTACAATATAATATTTTAATGGATTGTATTAATTATGATTCATTCACTAAAAGTAAAATGAATTATATCATGTTAAAATTCATGAGAGCAACATGTCGCTAATTATTTAAATGTTATTGCCAATAACCAATTCATGGTCAATATCAAAATCAAATAGCATTTTTTTTATGTAACTCTAAAAACTAAAATGAAACATACTATGGATAATAAGTGGATATTCATTTTGAGATGTATTAATTCATTGAATAATATTTATATGACTGCACCATAATAATATAAAAGACATGATTGGTTACACTTTGTTTTCAGGTGTCCTTGTTACAGTGTAATTATGCATTTAAGTACTGAGTAATATTACTTAACTGCATGTACTTACTATATGGTTAGGGTTAGGATTTGGGTTTTGCTTAGTTGTACTTGCATGTAATTATGCATAATTAATTATTATAATAGTAAGTACATGTAACATGTAACAAGGACACCTTAAAATAAAGTGTTACCACATGACTTTTTAAAAATATTATTATTAAACATAAAATAATACAATATAACATATAATAGAATATTAAATAGAATATTTCATATTAAATTAAATAACTTTTAACTGTAATAATTAATATTATTGACCTATATTCAGTGTTACAACATTATAATTATAATTATACAGTATACTATTATAATCAAAAGTGTTATATTAATACAAATTGATAATATTAATCATACAAGAAAGACTACATTTAAAATATTAAAATGTAGAAATAATGAAATATTAATAGTGCTAATAATTAATAGTAGATTTCTCAGATTTGTATTCAATATAAAAATACATACTACAATATAATTATTATAATGAATAATAATAAAAAAAAAAAAAATAGTGTTAAAATTTATAATATTAAATTTCTGGCTGATAATACTGATATGCCCGATAGTGGCCTCCTTTACAATTCATCATTTAAAAAAAAATATATATATATATATTAATAACTAATATTAAAAAAATAATAATATGGATAATAAGTGGGTATTCCTTTTGAGATTTGCTAAATAATATTTTTTTATATATTTATATGACAGCAACTCAATAATGTGAATTAAATACATTTAAATAAAATCATTACATTGCAATAATATTAATTAATATTCAATATTAAAATAATATTTGAATACTATTGTATTATAATTAATAATAACAATAAGAAGAAGCACAAATTAATAATATAATCAGTGGAGAAGGACTATAATTAAACTTATGATTAATAAATGTTAATGATTAATAGTATTGATTCATATTCAATACTTAAAAAAATTTAATACTACAATATAATATTATAATTAATAGTAATAATTATAATGAATAAAAATGAAATCATATTAAAATGCTGTATGATAACAATATGCTGCTAATTATTTTCATATCATGGCCGATGACCGAAAAATAGACATTATAAATTTCAATGATTAAACTATTACAAATTAAATTCAATTATTAACATTGTTATTAACATTAATTAAACATAACTAAAGACACTGAGTCATATTTGCTTTGGCAAACATAGTTCAAATACAAAACTGAAACTGAATGTCATTTACAGTGGCTGCATCCTTCATTAACTGAGTGGCTCAGTAAAACAATCACAATGGAAGTGTGCAGGAAGATAAATGCGGTAGTTAAAGCTAGTGATCGGTGACTAGTGTCAGTCCTGATCGATAGAGGCTTGATGTCTCACCTCAGGGGAAGGAGGGGGCGAGATAGAATGAGGTGACATTGATCTCTGGAGGAGACAAGGAGAGAAAACAGAACACACACATACATGCATCATCATCAACGCCTGACATTCAGTGGCTCTGTGTCACTTTTACCCACAAATGATTTCCCATGCATAACAAAGCTTGACTAAAATCATTAAAGTTACATCTCACCATTATATTCAGCTTCCTGCTCACCAAAACACATATACTGTTTCCACTTTAAGTGGAAGTTGTAAAACGCACAATAAAGCTTCTCAAATGCTTCTCAATGCTACTATAATGAAACAAAGACTGAATCTAAAGAGACACTCTTTCTTTTCTGACCTCTCTGCTTCTGGAAAGACCCACATGATCCAGGGCTGAGATATTGAAATGCGGCTCGTACACCATCAGATCTGGCCGTTCCACCTCAAGAATGGCTTTGTCTTTGGGAATGGCGGCCAAGTCTTTATATCCAATGACCTGATTGTCCATTCGTGCCTTTGGGGAGTTAGAAAGAAAGAGGGTGAGTTAAGTTTGGTGTGAAAGAAACTCTTGTCCTCTGAAATGCCTCACAGGGTTCCTAGGAACAGGGATATCAAGCATGTGCTTTATGGCAGATAACAGAACGCATGTGTTATCTGTGAAACTGAAAGTGTTCTGGCTAAGGTTTTACTTACCACAATAGAGGTGGCTGGGGACCCAGGAGCACTTGGACCTTGGGAGGACGGGGCCGTCCCTGCCTGTGGCGGGAGAGCGGAGCAAAAAGGTCAGAGGTCATCATTTAACTCCTATCCAGTGACATGTTGCTAATGAGAAATAAGATCTATAAATAATTTCATCAATCAAACTGATGATGTGTGTCACTCAGCCACGCCCCCTTTCCATTCTCACTAAGTGAAGAAACCCACTGCAGATCTGATCAAATTTTAACGGGTTTACTTTGACTGAAAGACAGTATAAAGATTAATATCCACATATGAGAAAAAGCTACAGAAACATTTTGGAAATTCCAGTGTTAGGAGATCAATGACATTTTAGCAAAAAAAAGACTGTATAGAGATTAATATCCACATATGAGAAAAATATATATATATATATATATATATATATATATATATATATATATATATATATATATATATATATATATATATATATATATATATATATATATATATATATATAAGCATATACAGTATATATATATTGTCAAGCAAGATATCATCCACAGACATTACCTTTTGCATGACTGAAGTAAATTATAAAACTAATTCTTTGTTCTTCCAGCTACACAGATCTGCAAAAAAGCACAAAAAGGCCAAACATGAAATCAAAATAGAAACAAATAAAGCTGGGTATTATAAATATTTAGCCAAATTATTAGCTGGAAATGCAGACATGCTAAATGAAAATGCTAAAGTGGTTTTAAGGTAAAAAAAAATTGTTGAGCAGTATTTTAATCTAATTTTCCAGTAAAAATGTATTTTTTTTAATGATTAAAAAAGATTTGAGAAACAAAAATGTGTCAGACATTAGGATTTATTTCAGAAAGTATCTTTTGAATCACATTTATTTTTATTTATTAGAAAGTTAAGAAATGTATTATTATTATTATTATTATTATGTATACTACCATTCAATATGGGGTCTGTAAGATTTTTTTGGTTTTTGAAAAAAGTCTCTTCTTTCAGTTCTCACCAATGTCGCATTTATTAAATTAAAAATGCAGTAAAACTGTTATATCATGAAATATTATTAGAATTTAAAATAACTGTTTTCTAATTCAGTGTTTCAACTGGTGGGTCACAAGACCGTTCTGAGTGGAATGTACAGTCAAGGAAACATAAACAAACAAACAAAAAAATATTCTAAATGTTTTTCTGATGCACTTTTTTTTTCTCTTACCTCAGAAAACGAACTCTCCTGTCCTGTCAGACGTTAACTAAGAGCATGCAACGTGTGAAATAAACGTAAAGTACCAATAGATAAAATAGATAGTGCTTTGTGTTTTATATGTAATGTGTTTGGGTTTGTTGGTATGATATTCATTTTATTCATGAGCAGTTTCCACGTTTCATTATCAGCTCATGTTAGTATTGTGTATTCAGCATGGTAACTGTTGTTTCCATAACCCCAAAATGCCATGTTATTTTCACTTTGTGTTATTTTCTATATGTTTAAATGACTGCAGTGGCTCATACCAGCTGAAATGTATTAACAAAAACTAGTTTGGGACTGCTATTTAATAGCCTTACATTATATTTTCTATATGTTTTATATATATATATATATATATATATATATATATATATATATATATATATATATATATATATCTATATAAAGGGGGACAGTACTTGTGTGTGTCAACAATGTTTGTGAAATAAATTTTTTAGGTTGAGTGTATATTTTATTTCCAATACTTGGGGGTTAGGAATATTCGCTTTTACTTAGCAACCATCCAGAAAACCACTGCAAATCTATAGCAATGTGTTAAAAATGGCTCAGAACACCTTAGTAACCACATAACAATGGCTTTATGATCACATCACAACAACCCAGCATTGTGGTACCACTCACATTTTCTTCTGGAAATGTCAAAATCAAGTTGGAAATGGAATATAACAATGGTCTTGTATGATATGGTGTGATATAAATCACAATTGTAGACAAGCTGAAATGACAGTCTGCCCAAAACAACATTGTGAAGATCACACATTAGCAGACTCAGCGTAACAGTTCTCAAATTCAGTCTGAGGCGATCCATTTAATTAGGCTCCCACTGAGGGTGTTCAACACACTCACATATCACACACATTCAGCGCTCAGCACACCATACATGCATAACCAGGTTATTCCACATGTAGCTTATGCCACTGGATTCAGAGATGCATATCATCTGTTTTATGGTAGAAAGGTTCCATAAAAATCCTCTTAAAGCTGACATGTCATTTTTGTGTTAAAATACTTTCTCCTACAGTAGCTCAGTTTAATATGCAGAGACAACTATAAGTAAAACCATTTGTAAGTTGATCCCCAAGACCTGCAATCCTATGCAGTGTTATTTTAGTATTATTTATATATAATATTGTAGTATTTATTTATATTTCAATCAATAGCATGTTTTTGTCCAACTATTGGAAGAATTGACTTTAAAAGCTGCTATCTGTGTGAATAAATATGAAGGAGAGCAGTTACACCATTTGTCTGATCTCCACTAAGAGGATCAGTGGACTCGTGTCTTTATGAAATGAGATGTTAATTCATTAGATGCAGGGATAGTATCCTGTTAGTGTGGGGGAGGGGAAGTGACATCATGATAGCAGAGAATTGAGAATTGACCACAGCTTTTATCAGATTCCAGCATCAGAAAACATCAGAGAGTTATGATCAGTACAGATGGTTGCGGGTTGGCAACGGTTAATGTGCTAATTAGTTTTAACAGTAATTTCAATTTCATATAAGGATGAGCTTTGAATATTTTATGACAAGAGCATAAAGCACACTCTGAGCAGGGACAAGCCTCAAGGCATTTTGAATCCATTTTTCTTGCATTAAAATAGTCACCAAAGATGCTCTTTTTGCAGTTTTTTGACTGGTTGAGGTTCACTCGGGGTAATGCGAGAGGTTTTTTCGTTCCGCTTTGTTTTGACTGCTCGTGCCTTGCTTCAGGGGAAAAGAGGCAAAATGTCAAGCATTGCATTTATAAATCTCAAAAAGAAATGTCTAGGCCATATTTCATCTTAAAACCAAATGAAGATGAAAAAAAAATATTTTGCATTAAAAAAAAAAAAAAAAAAAAAAAAAAACTATTGTAGGAAAAAAATGTTGTTGTTGTTATATTTTTTTGATGATTATTAAAAATTCCACTCAAATTCTCAATACTGTAATAAAATTCAATTCAAATCAAATTTTAAAATAGAAATATTTTCAAAAATACTGTATTACAATTTCTAATTATAAAGTAAGATAAAATAGCTCCATTTAATATGCACAACTATAAGTAAAGCCATTTTTTAGTTGATATCCATAAAAAGAGTTTCTGTGTAGTGTTATTTGAATATTATATATATAACAACATAAAATAACAAAAGCATTCACTAAAACTAAAATTAAAATATAAATGTAAAAGATAAATTAAAATATTATATATATATATATATATAAATATATATATATATATATATATATGCTATTATTGTTTTTATTAATATTTTAATTTATCTTTTACATTTATATTTTAATTTTAGTTTTAGTGAATGCTTTTGTTATTTTATGTATTTAAATATTTATATTTGTTTTTCATCTATTTTCATTTTAGTAATTTTAGTAATTACTTTAATTCAGATAGTTGCAAAGGCAAAATTTCTTCACTTTTAACACTTTCTCAATTTAATACTTTAATTGCACACTGTAATTATTTAATTACAGCCAATCACCCCTTTACTTGTTCAGTGTAAAATAATTGATATTCAGTAATATTATCAGTTTAACTGCACTGACACTACTGGATGAGAACATCTGAACTGAATTGAGCCGGAAAATTACACTTACTTTACAACATCGACACTGTTATTGAACTGAATAATGACACTATAATCTTCTGTAGAGCTCCATTACAGCTGAAATTGATGAACTGATTAATTTTACAACATTAACACTGTTATATAACACTGTCATATTAAACCTTCCTTTTTTGACTATTCTAAAAGAGTAAAAACAAAGCTTTGACACAAAAGGCAGTGAGACTAATATATTGTAGCACCAAACTATCACTATTTGTTTCCTTTCCTGCATCTTTCCCACCCTGCCTGACCTTAGCCATATCCATCTGTCCCTGCTGGTTAGGAGGGTTAGCGATCAGCTCAGGTCAGGTTTACTCTGCCATGAAGGACATTGTACTGAGACCCTCAGCACCTATACTGACATGATTGATCACCTTGAGCACAATGTAAATGGCTGTTGTTTGAGATGAAGGGACCCATGTGCATCAAGCCGTCTGTAATTCAAGTTCAATCTGGCTAAGAAGAGGCCCTGAGCACCAGGCTTAAATAAAGTTTGATTTACTGGTCATTCACACGCTGAGAAGACAATATGGCATTTAAATAATTACATTACATATGTAATCTGTATGTAAGTAATGTAATTTTTGTTAATGTAACTGTTTTTGTTAATTCATTGTTAGTTCACTTAAGTTCAGGTTTATGAACAGAATATAAAACTTTTGATTTAAATTTTTTTATTTAATATTAAATGTTAACTTAATTTAAATTAACTAACTAAAATTCATAAATGCTTTAGATCTATTTATCAATGTTAGTTCATGTTAACTAATGTTAACAACTGAAACCTTATAAATACAATTAAATTAAAAATAAGCAGCAGCAACAAAATATTCTTTAAATGATGACCCACAGACTTTAACAAGCTGGTGTGCTTCTGCTACTGAAAACATGCTGATCAACCAGAGAGAAACTTATGATACCATTACTAACATCACTCTGTTAAAGACAGCACAGTGTGTATTAATGGACCTGCTTCTGGCATTAGAGAAAACAGTGTGTGTTGATAAGGAAGCAGGGCAGCGCACCCATGAGATCCAGAGAAAGCCCTTATCTCCCATCGGACGGGGAGTCTTAGCGTGCATGAGTAAGCAGTCAGTGAATATGATTCTTATTCACTGCAAAGAAATCATTTTCTTAATCAGTATTTGTGCCTCAAAACTAAATAACAAACACAGTTTTGCTCCTCAAGTAAATTTCTCTTGTTTTAGGGATGTTTAGGTGGATTTTTACTGGAAGACAAGACAACAATAATGATAAGAAAATAGTTTTTTTGTTTGAACATTCAAAATCGTAGAAGTCTTTTATATTGAGGCAAAAAGACCACCTTCTAGCACCATCACGACACACTTCCTAGCACAACATAATCACATAAGTATGTTTTTTTTAACCATTTTCAGTCAAATCAGTCGACTTTTAAATGGAAAAGAACCAGATTTAAATCTGATCTTTAATATAAATAATAATTTGGTTTGGTTTACTGTAGTAAATGATCAGTCATGATACAACAAATATATTATATTTTAAATTTAAGTCATAAACTGCACAGGACCAAGCACCAAGAATCCATAACTTAATTAAATAAATAAATAAATAAATAAATAAAACAAAACAAAAATTAAGGAAGGGATCACAGAACCAACCTCAATCAGTCTGAAAGAAAACGGTCACTTTGGAGGCAAAACAAGCCACAATACACCCCAGCATTCCACCTCAGCTCCAGTTCTGTGATGAAGAGGAAATCCTACGCTGAGAGATCCAGACTTCCTGTCATCCCACTCTCGTTCTCCACAGTCCTCTTCGTCTCTTTCTCTCTCTCTCTGCACGTTGCCTTGAAGACCCCACCCACTTCTCTCTCCACCCAAACTGAAAAGCACTTATCTCAGCAGACCAAGAGCAGCCAACGCCCAATCAGACCCGTCGGTTGCATCACCAGGGCAACGCTCTGCTCCGTCTGAAGAGAATTCTCCAAGCAACACTGATGGATACAGGATCTATTACCTCTGTGAGGCCACTGGGAGAGTGATGTGATGAGGTGAGGAGCTGGGGAGCTTGTGTTTCTGGCTTGACATAAACAGCCTGAGGAAGCCCTCCTCTTGAAGATCTTTCATGCTAGAACAATGGTAAAGCTGCACATCACAGCCTAGAAAACAAGCTCTTCTTAACTCCTCCCCATCACTTCTGATGTCGGGCAGCCATGTTTCTTTATTCCAGCCTTAGCTTTATTCCGCGTGTAGTGCTATCCAGGTCATAAGCCTGGGGGTTTAGCAGAGCTCTGGATTGTCTTGCCTAGATCAGTCAACAAGCTTGTGAAGATCAGAACAGCGGAGAGACTGACTGCTGGATTTGTTCAATCAGATTAGTGTTCCATTGATTAAACCTGCAATGCTTCTCAGTTCTTACTCTTAGTGAATCACTTAACAGCAATCCCAGTGACATGTCTTATTACAACTCTAGCCCTGTCCTAGAATAGAATAGAATAGAATAGAATATGACTGAAAATAATAAATTATGACAAAATAGAACACGAGGGGACAGATCTAGACCAAATAGAATAGAAAAGAATAGACATATCCAAAAATTGTGAAATAGAATATGGCAGAATATAATAAAATTGAATAGAATATTCCTGCCCTAAAAACGGCGACATGGAATAAAATAGAATATGACAAGGATGAATAGAATATGGCAGAATAGAATTAAAGTGAAAGGAATAGATCTAGACCAGACAGGAAGAATAGAATAGACTAGACTAGACTAGTCCTGTCCTAAAAATGGAAAATGGAATATAATATCATATGACAGGAAAGAATAGAATATGGCAGAATAGAAAAGAATAGTCCTGTCCTAAAAGCTGATAAATATAATGGAACGGAATATGAGTAGAAAGAAAAGAATATGACAGAATAAAATAGAAAAGAAGAACAGATCTAAACCAGACAGGAAAGAATAAAATAGTCCTGCAAACTGACAATATGACAAGAATTAATAGAATATGGCAGAATAGGATAGAAAAGAAGAGAAGAAAATAGATCTGAACCAGACAGGAGAGAATAGAATAGTCCTGAAACGGACAAAATGACCTTAATTAATAGAATATGGTAGAATATTCCTGTCCTAAGAACTGCAAAATAGAATCAAATACATTAGAGTAGACTAGAATATGAAAGATGGAATAGAATAGAATAGAATATGAAAGGAATAAATAGAACATGACTATAGAATAGAAGGGAGAAGAGCAAGCAGGAAAGAATAGAATAGAATAGAATAGAATAGAAAGAATATTCCTGTCTTAAAATCAAAATTGAATAAAAAAGAATATGGCAGGAATTAATAGATATGTCAGAATAGAATATAAATTTTACATTAGCATTGATCTTCCATCTAAATCCAATCCAAGTGAAACAGCGCAGGAGGGTGAGGTCATCTGCTGTCTAACTGGATTTATAATATGAAAGAGATGTTCAGTCTGCTTCAAGGTTTCATTATGCACCGTCACTCGTTCATAGACTCCCGACTGTCGTGAGGAACACAAAATAAACCCGCAGCGATATTCAGCTACAGGTGGAAATACCAGCAGGGAATATGCCATCAGAGACTGAAAGATCCCTGGATCAAGACAATCAGCACGTGACTCTTTGCTCTTTACATGATGTCTCAGCCTTTTTGTGATGATGAGAAAGTATTTTCACTGCCACCATCAATGCTGTCACTTCAGAGTGTGTGATCTTTTTTTTTTCATCTGAAATCAGGCCTTTGATAAATATTTCTACAAATATGAATCAGAGCTTCTTGTATTAGTCAAACACTTGTATTTACCCACTAGTAAAAAACAAAAAAAAAAAAACAAGTATACATTTAAAAGTCTATATAGAAGTCTTTAATAATAATAATAATAATAATAAAGCTATGATGCCTGTTTGGATAAAAGCGTCTGCTAAATGACTAAATGTAAATGTAATAATAATAGTAGCCTAACTATTATTGTCATTATTATTACTATAGTATATTTAATTTATTTGCCCTTATCATAAAAAAACAAGTGTTCCTCAAAGAAAAAACTGCAGGACTGAAGGAAGCAGTAGTTTCCTGTCACTTTTGACAGGAAAACACTGAAGCAGCGGGAACGCGCAGCTGTTCGGGGCGCGTCTGAAGTGCCACCAATAAGACTGTTGCTGTTTTCCTTTCGTTTTTTATTTATTTATCCCCCTGTTATTTCGGGCCGCTAGAAGGGCGCAAGTAAAATGTAATCCGCTAATAAATCATACAAATACGTTTATAGTCTATATGCGCGAAATTTCATTGAATCATAATACAATTTGTTTAAATTTCAAACTGCGTAAAAATGGTTAATTATATGACCAAGTCATGAATAGCCTAATAAGGGCAGATAAAGGAAGTCCTATACAGAACACACTCTTTTTTAAGGTCTCAATATTTTGTTTAATGTTACGTGGTCTAAGGACACATTTTATTTTCTAGTCGGGCCTTTTAAATCCAGATTTGACATTTTCAAATAAAGCTATAATTGTCCTCTAGACTCGAGAGAGATCGCGAGACTTCTGTGTAGCTGTAGAAGGACAAGTGTATGATGATGCCTCTGTACCACAACCTCTAGCCTACTGATGCTTATGATCGATTACGGCAAAATATTAACAAACATATCCATCAATACGCCAATAGGTAGCTTACAATAAAAAACAGCAAATCCATATAGCTACATCTATAAGTGCAACATATCCTGCACATTCCCGCTGAATCCCAGCTATGTGATGAGAAATAAACATGTCGCGTAATCGTACCTGAGACTGTAAAACAGCGGTTTATTCCGTCCTTCTCACCGGAGATGCAGATATTCAAAGGTCTCTCAAACACTCAAGATCATTGCGTGGATTACGCGTTCACTGGTCGTGTCTCAAACACCAGTGAGCTGCCTACCTAGAGCGCATTTTTGGGCGTCAGTTGCTTTCGGTGTCAGCTGACTCGGAACGCATTAATAATCCCAAAAACGCGGTTTATAGTTTTTGAGACATAAGAGCAGAGCAAAATATGATAAAATGGGTAAAAACATATTTTACAGTAAAAAGCCAACCAGTCAGATAAATTAAGTGTAAAACAGCTGCAATGAACTCAAGATAGGACAGTCCTGTTCCTCTTTCCTCCCAATGCGAACTATTTTATTTATTTATTTATTTTTAGAAGGGCATGCACTATTGCTGGAAATGACCTGGATATGTGCTATATTTTATCCTCCCCTGGCCTTCACAAACCTGTGATTATGTTTGGCTTTATTCAGACTTTGCAAGTAGCCTACTCTGTCATTAACCCCTGGAAATAATACAAAACCTTAAACTTAGATTCTACTGCGATTATCAATTAGAGCCAGGATACAATTTCTTGATCTGAATAAGTCAAGGTATTTGAAAAAGCTATTTTAAAAATAAATAAACAAACAATAAATCAACAAAAAGGCCTACATGAAGGCTTTGATCAGAAAGTTACCACTAGAGGGCGCAGAAAGGTAGAAAGGGGGAACTATGATGTCACTTTGTAGGCAAAACCCCGGAAGCGAGTTAGCATTTTAGCATTTCCGGTTCCATCATTCCGGAGTCAGTGGGTTTTTTGAATGGGAGTTTGATTAAATCCCCTAAAATTAAGGTCCGTGGTTAACACAGGCTCGAGATATGTTCTACAACATAAAACACACCAGTTGCACCCCACTCGTGATTTTTTTCAAACTGTTATGTTTCTTGAAAAAGACGGTTGCTAACAAGTTGCTAAATGGGACTACAGGCATTGTAGGAGACATTAAACGTCATCACGCTGAACAGCTGATAAATTGTATTTTCCAGTTATACTATAATTAGTGCAATTAAATGTAGAATAACCAATAAATAGTTTCCCGCATTTTATAGTGTTGTTCGACAATGTTTTTGTTTTGCCTCAAAATGCAACCACAAGTCTTCAGATAGAAGATAATCATTTTATCGCTTGTTTCTGATGTGGAGACTCTGGGTTGGTAGTATAGGTAAACTCATATTACGATTATTCCATGGGACGAATTCCAAACGGAAGTTAGCATCCCTATGCCCTACTCCCTTCAAAGGGTTTACCCTCCGGAGTGAGGGCTTCGAAGGGATGAAACAACTGTTTCTTGAAGTGCCCTTCTGCGTCCTCATCACGTGCCCACACAGAGGCTCCGTCATCATGCAAAGAATCTGTGCAAAGGATTATGGGAACCCGAAGTGTCAATCAGTTGTACCCTTCGAAATCCTTCATTCCGAAACGACCCTTCAATATGGTGCCCATGATTGTTTTCACTCCAAAGTGCCCTTCGGAGGGCGATATATCCCGTTTGGAACGCACCGAGTATCTCCTAACTGAAGATCACATGATCACAAACGAAAATCTCTTCTATGAAGTGACCATTGTATGTTCCTTTGAATTCGCTAACGGACTTCTGGAAGGGCCCTTCATGAAGGGATTCAGATGTTCACTCTCGATTCCTCTTCCCGAAGTGACCCCTTGGAGGGCGCAAAAAAGCCATTTGGAATTCGCCCACTGCATGTAAACACCACATTTACCAGCTTTACTCTGTGAAAGTGAAACTTTAATGATGCATAGTGCTTGAAGCCACGTTAAAATTAAATGTTTACGGACACATGAAGCTGTTAGAAAAGCAGAAAGACTGAAGATGTTCTAGAAGCAAGAATAAAATAACATTTTGTTACCATCCTAACAGCTGAAATGTGGTACTTAATTAACTTAATATCCAAAAACTTGCTCATTCTGCTGTTATTTAATAGATTAAAGGCACTAGAATTTTAATGAAAAACTTAAAAAGTGGAGACACATTTTTAATTTAAATATTCATATTAATCAAGGGTTTATTGACTTTTAATGCACCTTATTTTCGAAATGTACATAAATACATGCTTTCATATGTGCTTTATTTCATTTATTCAATACTATTTACAATTAATTTGATCATTTCAGTTTTAGTTTGGCTCTAGTTTTGTATTTATTCCAGTTTTTGTATAAAAGGTTCATGTAACGTCGATTAAAATTCATCCACAGAGTAAATCCTTTTCACTGAACATGTTTCTAAAAATAAGTTTGAAACGGTTGTCGGAAGCGTAGGAGAGCAGCTCCACCCCCATCATCATTACACCTCTAAATAAGATAAAACATTTAACTGGATGAGAAAAAAAAACTTTCACAAAAACCAACGAGATCTGTAACAGAGTGGCTATGTGGTCGCGTCTCATTTTATATTCTTTAATATAAATGCATTTCATTTTACATTATACAACAGCAGACCGAAAACAGCAAAACGCATTTTAATCACATGACCTGTGGTCGTCACGTGTTCGTAGCACATCCGGGTCAAAGGCCGTCAGCATGGACACGGGGGATGTTCTTGCATCTCTGGTAGGCAAAATTTATTATTTTAACTAATCAACACACACAAAGCACTGTACAATAATGTGATAGGCAAAATAGTATTTTATTGAACAGACGCTCTCAGCGAAATCTCATAACCGTTCAGAGCCCAGAATAACACATCTGTTTATCTCAGCTAGCCTGCATGCTATGAGCATACGACAAAAATAACGAAACAGGTCAGGAATACGAAATAATTTCCTTAACCATCACTGATATTTATATTCACCTATGTTTAATACACCGAGGTAGTGCGTTAGTAGACTGACAAGAGTAACGTTACTTGACAGCGTTGATAAATACGTGAATTCTAGTCTCTTGTGGCAGTTTTTGTTTTTTAAGGCGCGGGTTTTACGTATTACATTTATGGATACACTAATACCAGAGCCCGTCTACGGAGCCTTCCCACTCCCTATTAAGTCCTATTGTACCGAATTTTGGTTGCAGTTCCACCAGAGTTCCACTGGGGGCGATCGCCATGAGTGCAAAATGAATGGGAGTCTATGGGGCTAGACGGCTAAATTAGTCCCTTTCACCCGATTGCCGTTGAGAAATCTCAGATCTGATTGTAGGTTTTGCAAGTTCAACATGGGTTATAGGTCGTGAAGTGAAACTTCTCGCCATATTAGACATTCTCTGCTAATACTCAAATATTTCTGTCTTTAATAAACAGGGGGTAGAGGGAGCCACCGCAGCTGCGCATGCGCTCTCTCTTCCAGCAGAGGCGTACGGAAATGACGTGAGTTGGGATGTTTTGATATTTGCAAATAAATAAGAAATTGCAAACATCGAACTTAAAACATTAACAATGTTTTATTTTTTTTTATATCAGGCCCAGCTGGAAGTCATGTGGGCTATGAAAGCCTACAATCACGCAGAAGTTTACTATAATGTAAGTGAATGAATGTCACAGTCACCCTGTCCTTTAAATATCCAGCTTCACCCACGGTTTTATTCCTCTACAGCTTATTGCTTCAGTTGACCCCAAACTTCTAAAACTAACAAAATCCGACGAGCAGATATATAATAAGTTCCGGGAAGCGTTTCCTGACCTCAGTATTGATGTTCTGGACCCGGAGCTGCTGAAGTCAGCGGACGCTAAAGAGGTGCGTGACACCGCGCTCGCGCTTAATGTTAGATTTCACTTGTGGCGAGTCGGTCAAACTTTTTACGTTGTTTTTATTTTTCCAGAAATGGAGGCCCTTTTGTAACGAGTTTGAAGGAGTTGTAGAGGACTTCAACTATGGCACATTATTACGTCTAGACTGTCAGAAGGACTACACGGAGGAGAACACTATATTTGGTATGTCGTGCACTCCTTTAGTAGTTTACACACATCGCACAAGTCCACAGGAAACAGATCAAGAACTTATAAATGAAAAAAAGCCTGATTTCCCCCTCCGTTTTCATTTCAGCGACCAGGATCCAGTTTTACGCCATCGAGATTGCGAGAAACAGAGAAGGATATAATGACTTTGTCCACAAAACCAGTTCAAAAAACAAACAACAGAAAAAAGAGGAGAGTTAATCATAACCGCTTAATATTTCAAGTGACCTTCTTGTTGTAGAGGAGATCTTTCTACACATAAGGCCAAACAAGTGGAGAAACAGTTATAAATGTCCTACTTATTTTTTTTCCCCCATATGTAAATGTGTGTAAAAGAGTTGCTTTTCTCATTTGTACACTAAAGTTGGTTGGTTATTAATTTAGTTTTGATTTTCCTGCAATGTCTGGCACCTTTTGTTTGTAATGAATAACAGTACATATTTCCCCTGAAAAACTGCTGCTGTGCTGTGTGGATTGACTGTATTGTAATTAGGATTGCCATGACTTAAATACATCCAGAACCTGCTTTTGAGGAGGATTTTGATGGGATGCGGAGGCTCAAGAACATCCTGATGTATCCCAATGCTGACTTTTTCAATTTTATCATCATTGGCATTTTTGTTGCAACTTTTACTGCATCACCAGGCATTAAATTACTGCTACACAGATTATTCCAAGAGTATGTTCCCTCCAATAAAACATTGAGCAGATTCCATTCCCTACAGACTTCCATGACTTTGATTTACAGGAAATTCCAGGTTTTCTATGACCAAGGGAACCCTGCTGATTATAAGAATAGAAATGTTTATTACAAAAAAGAATAGAGTGTTTGATCTAATTTTGTGATCACAAAATGTGCACATGCTAATACAAACCAATGATGTTTATTTTGCAGTCACAATGCTTACACTATATGTAGCAGACATCCAAACAAACAATCAAACAATTCAACCAGCTACCTTATCACTCAATGGACCCAACACACAGTCGCCAGGAAAAACACATTCACATCAGGGAACCAAGAAAAGAAAGTGAACATCCATGAGTGTTGGACATGGTTAAGAGATGAGCTAGTTCTTCACAAACGGTTAGCAGCAACATCTGTTGAGTAGCACAAGTTGCTAATATATTCCATTCGGCCTCTGTGTTTAAATCTACCATATTCTGACGCGGTTTCTGTTATTAAAAATAAAACTGGAATCCAGGGGGACAATGAATGGGAAAAAAAAAAAAAAAAAAAAAAACGGGGTTCAAGCTAGATACAACTGTCGAAAGTGATCCTGTCACGATGACTTGAGTACCTGGGTCTTTTTTATTTGAAGGACACTGCTACATTCTATAGGCTCCACTACTGAAGAACGCCAGATCAACAACAAAGCCACAAGAGACTGGAAGCCTGTGAGATTAAAAAGCAGGGAAAACAGTTGAACGAAAGCTCAGAGAGCTACTTCACCACAGCCAAGTCACTTTATCTAATCAAATCCACAGATGATATGATCCCTTCAGAGACAAAAGGGGAAAGGGTACACGAGCGTTCTCCAATCAATTTCACACGAGGATGGGGTCATTTAAGGACCATTCCCAGACCAGCAGTAAGCAGATCTAAGAACATCCTCGGTGACAGAGGTGGTGGGGATGTAGAGGTGACCTAAAGGTTGACGCAAGACGGACTTCATCATGCCAAAGATTTGAGGGAAACGGTATTCCTTCTGAAGACGTTTACGCAAGAGGTTTAGTGTATTTACAGAGCTCCTGTTTGCGTTCCAGAGTCAATTCGAGGGGGGAAAAATAATAAATGTACAACTTGTGATCCTATTCAACTTTCATCCTGCCCCTTCTGCGGACAGCTGTCAATCCCAGCACTCATCCCTCAATCCCACATAGTCACCCAGATATAAACGGCTCTCTTCATACAGACAGACCCACACTTCAGCACAGTTGCACTAACTTACTAGACTGTAAAAAGTTTTCAATCACACTCATTATTTGTCTTAAATCGTAATCATTATAAACATTGTTGAAAATGTTATGAAAAAAAATGTACACTTTTTTTTTCCTTATGTGTTTCTATACAAGGCAGGCAAAAGCAGAGCACTATGTATACCAGCTCATCCTAACCCGTCCTCTCACAGACATGCTCTCCAACACACTCACGCTCAAACACACACACACAGACACACACACACACACACACACACACAGATGCCCACTTCCCATCGTCCCTAAGAGTGGTTTGGGTGTGCCGCCCACTCTAGAGTCCACACTGGTGCCGTCCCACACCCCAAACCCATTCCCAGCCATTCCCCAGCCGTACCCTCTTCTCTCTCTTTGGACTTTGAGCCCCAAATGACAAGAGAATGGTCAAGGATGACCTCTAGAAACTGGCTTTAAAATATGTATATATTTATATGTGTATATATATATATATATATATATATATTTATATATATAAAAAGGGGTGGAGGGAGGAGGTGTGAAGGGAGAGAGGTAATGGGGTATTTTTAGGGACTGGGGAGCGGGAGGTGCAGGCTTGCGCAGCGGTGGTCCCCCGGCAGCCGGGCCAGGGGCAGGTGGGAGTACGGGCCGGGGCCGGGCCACGTGGGTGGGGCCTGGTGTTCTATGGAATGTCAGCTCATCATATCGTTGCTGTTTACCCCGTATGTGGAATTCTTCATGGAGTCATTGACTTCTCTTCTAAATACTGAAAGATTCTGTGTAAACCTGTGAAAAATAAATAAATAAAAAGTGAGAATGTATACTATATATTACACTAGCGTTAATTGAGACAATAATAAGGTCATGAAATGATAGTTGAGACTAAATAAACATGAAATGTCATTGACGAAAAAAGATGAGACTAAAATGTAGTTAAAGTAGAGCCAAAACATTTCAGAGTACTGTACAAGACTATGCGAGCGTTTATGTTTGTGGTTGCCAGATATCGAGATCAAATCCCACAATCAGAGTTTGGTGTTAAATGGATGAGTTACTCTGCCCGGCTTTTTGCTTTATGCAATCTGGCAACCATTCAAACGCGTGCTCTCTGCGGAGGCGCCGTGATCTGAAAACAACGACACAGTATGATGACTTGTACAAGACATGTACAACTAAGCTAGAGTTCAGCGATCTCCTTTGAGGTATTCTGCTTAAATGAAAGCGTGATTCAGCCAATCAGCGATCTCGACTGTATTGTTTGCGATAGTGGTTTTGGATTGTAATGTTACTTACGCAACCTCGGTGCGCGTGTGTGGCAGTAAGTCTTTTTTGATGTTGTTTTACAAGAGAAACATTAAAGGTGGGTTATATTTTTTCAAAACGCTTTAGAAAACTGAGTCGGGCCGAGTACCAAAACAAACTTAGCCAATCAGGTGAGTAACATTGGTTGTGCTTTGTTTCACCGAACTAATATATGCTGGCTTTTGCTTGAATATGCTTGTGTGTCATGTTCGCTTGTTGGTTCGTCTGCAATCGTATTGTCGTTCCCTTCAGCTATGATAAAGACACATTCATTTCCACACACTATAAGCCTGGAGCGTCTAAACCGCCTCCACTGTCTGTTTCAAGTGTCAGCTCCCAAAGCGTGTCCGAAAAGTAGGATAAAATGTTTAATACAGCAGATTATAATACAGCACATTCCGCCATAATTGTTGCCTGGGTTGCGTACTTATGTCTGGGGTGGAGCTATCAAAATAGGGGTGAGACCCTTTTGGTTTAGGGGCGAAATATCAACATTGGCTACCAGAAATCACTTACCCCACCTTTAATGCAATTTGGAATGACTGGAATTACTATTAGGAATTTCTCTGTTATAATATTTGAGAGAAGGTTTTTGTTATGCCAGTTTTCATAACGTAGACAGGGCAAGTGTATATCTAAAGTCTTTGGTGTTTATTTAGCCTGTAATTGATATCCTGTTATAAATCTGTACAGGAAATCAAATTACCTGTCTCTGTTTTTGGTCAGCAAGTTTCGCTCTATGCCCTCCATGAGATTTTCAAAGCATAAGTGCATGGCTTGCTGCTTTTCTGGTGGTTGGCTGTTTACAATGCTGTTCCTCAAATCTGCAAAATACTACAAACACAACGCAGCAAATCAGCATATTAGAATGATTTCTGAAGGATCACGTGACACTGAAGACTGGAGTAATGCTGCTGAAAATTCAGCGTTGCCATCACACAAATACATTTTAAACTATATTCAAATACAAAAATTATTTTAAAGTGTAAGAGTATTTCAAAACATTACTATTTTACAGTATTTTTGATGTAGTCTTTGTGAGCATAAGAGACTTAAAAAAAAATCATAAAACATCTATCACATACCTTCTCATTGAGTAGAATCAAGCCAAGCAGTGGCCGTGACATTGACCACTGATTCCTACAATCTTCAAAAATGATGATATTCAACACTGTGGACAGCATCTGGATAAGATTGTAAGAACTCTTGTCAGATTAAGTATCTCCAATACATGTCAAAATGTAGAAGTATTTGATAGACATACACAAGGAAAATATATTTTATAACGAACATAAATGGCTGTCAAAATTACCTATTTTGTTCCTCTTATGCTTTAAATATGATGAAACACTAAATTATTAAAAACAAGTGTTTATTTTATGATTTATTTTTATTTTTAAATCTAAGGTCTTTCAAAGCCTCAGCTCACCTGCTGGATCATCTCAGGGTGCTGCTGCATTATGTGAAGGAAGCGGTCGCTCTCCTGGGCCATGGGCGCCGCTCGTTTCTTTGTGCTGCGTGACAACTGCTTGAATAGATAAGTAACTATGTGGTCCAAGCTTGAGCAGCAACCGGTGCATACCATTGTGTCTGTAAGGAGAAAAACAGAAACAGAGTTCTGGTTTAAAGGATCACAAACACCTAAGAGTCCATAATGGAACTGCAGGAAGGTTTGTGAGATTAAATAGTGTAAAAAAAAGAAGCTACACACAAAAAAATCATAATCATGATGAGAAGGTCCTTACCAAGTGCTGTGAGCCCCTCTGATATGGAGGACAGGATGTACATAACAACATGAGGTTCCAGGCTGGCGATGAAGTTCATATGGTCTTGGGTTAGCACCTCCAGAAGAGAGTAGTAAGACTGACTAAGCTTTGGATAGTCCTGCAAGAACAAGGACAAACCAACCAAAAATCAACCAATATGAATGCTGAAGGACACAATCCTAAAGCTGACAGCTGACGCTTTTTACCAGCAGGTCACTGTGAGGGATGGACAAGAGCAGCTTAATAAAGGTCTGCAGGGCATTGTCCAAGGCGTCATCGCCGTACAGACGGAAGACGCCAAAGTTGACGTAGTTGCCACTTAATACAGCTTTCAGCATGGAGAAACAAATGGAGATTCCCTTCAGTTTCAGCGCGTACACCTGATCTTTTGGCACCTCACCCAGCGTCAGGATCCGATTCCCTTTAAGTGGAAAAATGACATTACTATTATATTAAAATATTACTATTTTAATATTTAATAAAGCTACACCATACCAGAGGAACAGTTCACTGAAACATGAAAACTGGGTTATTATAGGCGTGTTTGTACCATATGTTGTAATCATCTTGCTGGTCTCCCTGAACAGCAGGATTCCATTCGGCGACGACACATCAAACTGTAATCTCTGTGACCTTAATGTTAAAAAAAACAAACAAACACACTATAAGCCAGAGAACATACATAACCTTTAAACTCAGCTCGGAAGGACACATGTGAGAGGTTACATTGCATACCTGTTGTGGACGAGCTCAGCCATGAGTTTGAGGACCGGTGTGGTGCAGGCAGGTACATGGTACCAGAGCTCTATAGCCCTCTGTAAGATGGGCATGTAAGAGGGGTAACTAAGATCTGTTAAGGAGCACATTAAAACTGGCTTTCAATCTGAATTGACCTAAGAGATCAATAAAATAAACAAATACATTACACCAATAAAATAAACATATAAACAAACAAATAAATGTAAATTAAAGGATACATCCAATCAAAGAGCATCATAAAGCTGGTCTTGGCATTAAAGGCAAAGGCAATTCCCCGCAGATCTCTCACCAGTCCTACTAAAGTCCTCTGAAAGAAACAAATACACAACAAATAAGAAAACACAAGGTATTTTGCAAATGTTTAATGCCACGCTGAGGTTGTACGATAAACAATATAACATCTCACTTTTGCTTCTTGTTCATTGAAGGTGTTGGTGCTGAACATCTGAGCGATGGCCTCAAATGCAGCAGTGAGAGGAAGCATGAACTGTTCAAACTGGTCCTCATCCTCACCTTTCAAAGACAGAGAAGGTCTCTAAAGATGTCTTTTTACATGACACTTGTATGCTATATCTATAGATACTTATATGTTATAGCTAATAGTTACACCCTTACCCAAATCTACCATGAGAAGTCTTCCCAAGGCCGTGTAGAAAGTGGTCCGACACCTCATGTCACTAAGGTTGGCCTGATTGTTCACACCCAGGAAAGAAAAGTGCTCACTCTGTCACACAGTAGGAAAACAAGACACTGTCAGCTTCTTAAAGTAACTCAAGAAACAAAGAATAGTAAAAAAAAAAAAAATAATAATAATAATAAAAACACTTAATTGTGCTTCAGGGACAAATACAGTTGAAGTGGAGTTAAGGAGGAGAAAGGCTCAGGTTGGTCACTTACTGTGTGGTTGTTTAGCATGAACTGGACAGCACTGAGTTTCACAAGTTTTCTAACACTGCTGTATGTGAGAAATAATGTTAAGGAAACAGACGAGAACATATTCACTGTCAATAGCATCATGGACCATTTTATACATTTACATTAAATAACAGTCCATCATCCTCAATAACAATGCTAATATTTTTTCTTTTTACATTTTAACCAGCAACGTGTGTGTAAGGATATCCAATCGAGAGGTCATTGAGGAGCTGTAGTGTCTTAGATGTGATAGGTTCACACTGTCCCCAGTACTTCAAGTTGGTGATTCTGCATTAAAACAAAACTCTACATTAAAAACATTGCTTTAAAAAAAAATAAAAAATTGTTCTATTTGGCAAAACTAAGTTTAATGATAATTAAACCCATCACCTATTATATACACTCACATTTTCCCAATGAAAACACTGAGTACCATGGTCTCATCATTCAAGCCAAGAACCTCTGATAGTCTTCGATATAACTAGGGATCAAACAAAAGTATATTATTTCCTGTCATCTTGTATTCATCCTGAACTGGTGCTTTGCATTGTAGTTTGAAGGATCTATTTTATAAATTTAGCATTTAGTATGTTAAACTACTATAAAAACAGGCTGGGAGATAAAGCCTCAAGCAGTAAGCAAATATGACAAATCACAGGGGGTTCTCACACATCCAAAAAAACTACATAGATTTGGTCAGAAAAGAGGAAAAAAGCAGGTCAATTAAATTTCCAAGTGAAAAAATTAAATGTAACATTTAGTGACAAATTCAGTACACATACATACATACTTGTATACTTTATATATATATATATATATATATATATATATATATATATATATATATAGTGGGATCGGCATAGGACCTAGAGATGGGAATCAAACTCGGGTCGCTGTGAGCTCACTTGTGCTGTATATGTTGGCGCACTAACCACGAGGCTCTAAAATCTTGGAAGCAAAAAATCCTTATTGTCGAGTTCTGATTATGGTACAGTCCCAAATGGCACATTCCTCTGAGTCTACACTTTGCTGCATGGGATGCTGGGTAACAGTACACTCTGAAATCTATATCCCTATGGTCCAAATTAAGTGTGCCATTTGGGACAATTCTCCATTAAATCTAATACATCCAATTATCAAGATCCAATCTTGCAATAGATCTCCAGCTGGTGGGGATCTTGCAATAGACTTTGCAATAGTTTTTGCACGAATCGTACACTTTTTAACAGGATAAGCAATTTTAAGGTGATAAATTTCAAGGTAAAGGACAACAGGTTAAAGCAGAACAAAAGAGGAAATGTTTAGAGGAATTGCTAGTCTTTCTATGTGCACTTATCTTCTCTGTTCACAGTTTGGAATCTGAGCAACAAGAGAGAAAACTTCAGCTTTCTGGTCAGTTGAGACAGGACACTGTCATCTCCAACATAACCCCCCACTCTATGTTTTCAAACCCACAAGTCTACTAAGCATGCAAAAAAGCTGAATTGACTGCCTCTTTTCAAAGCCCAGGCACAACACATTCACAAATTTCATCCATTCTGAGCGTTCACAGGCAAAACCCTGTGAATGTTACTGCTAGCTATTTTTTTTGTTTGTTTTAGATTTGCTGTCTAAACAAACCACAGCTTGAAGTTCACGCTCACACAGTCAGACAAATTACAACATAACTACAATTACCTTTGATGATTTTTGCACCTGGTCACCGATGTAAATTTTGCGAAACTGCTCAAAGAAACTGAGCATGGCCAACTCAAGCTTCTCATTTCCTGCTTGAGCCAGTCGTGAGTCTGTGAGGTTCATTAACTGCAAAACTCTGAAAATGACAAAATAAAAAGTCTGTGACTATGAAGAAATAAACAATGAGAAGCGAGAACCCCCCTTTTTTACTACTAGAAATAAATGAAAAGTAAAAAAACTACAACCATAAATCTTCTCTTAAATACTACACGTGAAATTAAAACCACAATTAGTAAGTACAGTAAAATATAGTATTAAAGACATCTTTTTTAGATTTGCTAAAGATCATATTTAACAGTTAAATAAATTATTTGCTTTTAAAAATTGAAAATTAAAATGTTATATTACTTTTGTTGTTATCATTAAGACAAATGTTCTGTGTGAAAATTCAATGCAGTAAACATTTTAATATATTAGAACAGGCAGGTGTTCTAATCTTTTTCAACTGGACTGAGAACAAAAAACAGACAACCAATAAGACATTTGGTCACATATCCAGAGCCTCTGCTGTTACATAAAATTACAACTTGGTGGCGCTCATGAACAGACTTTTTTGTGAGCAGAGGAAAAATCTGGAACAGACTATCTTTCTCTGTACTCTTGTATATGGTGCTGTTTGATAAACATCATAGTGAATACAAATATCTCAATGGCTTCTTGAAAATATGTAAATACTGTTCAACTTCCTTCATTCTTGTGACCGAACATGCAGTGCTTTGTGTCCCGGGGTATTTCTGCTTTTTTGTAAGCACTACCTACTGTCAAAGAATAAATTTCCATATTCATCCAGCCCATCTGTTTTTTGTTTTTTTGTACACATTGGTCAGAATAGACTAATTGTTTAACTGAATTTTCATTTCGTCTTGGTGTGAACAGGCCTTTATTGGCGATTCCTCACCGACACACAAGCTCCCCATCCATGGCATCCTGCTCATCTGTGCTGGCGAAGGATACTCGTCCTCCAATGACTGCACCAATGATGTACACTAGCCACGTCAAGCGACCTGGACAGCACATACGTAACATAAGCATTGGTTAAGTTATGATGCAATATATTGATTTGTATATTAAGTTTTGTTTCAAGCTCACCCTCCTGCACTGCTATGTCCATTGTGCTGGAGTTGGTGGACTGCAGCAGCTCCTGGTATGACTGGGCCGACTGATCGAAGAGCTGGACCAGCAGGGCACAGGTCTTCTCATACTCGCACCGGCCGATAGTAGACAGCTGGTCCAGCTGCTGTTGCACCAAGCCAGCATCATCCAAGGGGTCTTCAAGACCATCCCTGCATAGAATGGATATTGTATATTCACCCATTTATGGCATTCTTGCTCATCGGACCTTACTGTGAGTTCAAGTAGTGCTCACTCTACCTCAGAATGATGTGCACAGACTCTAGACGGGACGTGATGTAGGCCTTGGTCACCTCAGGGGTGTAGGTCTCCAGCATGTGGGGCTCTGTGGCTTTCACATAAGGGACAGATGCTGCCAACCGCTGCCACAGGCTTAGCAGATAGTGCACACTGTTGGGGGCAAACTCCCAGTGCTGGGACACACCAAAGTCATCAGTCTTTGAAATGCCAATTTTTCATATTCACTTAATTTCATCAGCAAATTAACAACAACAACAAAAAAACTGCAGTCAAGTTGGTTCAACTTCTGTAGAAATCACATAATAGCTTTATGTTTAGCACACAAAGTCATTCACTCACCTGCAGACTAGTTACGGTGAAGTTAGCAATCAGTCTTATGACCTCGGGGTAGTTCTCTACTTTAACCAGCTCTCCCAGCTGATAGTTACTCTTGAGTCGAGCCAGCAGTCGGCAGAACTCATGGTAGTTGTTTGGGTCTGACAAACTCTGCAAATCAAACATGGGAAAAAAACAAAAAAAAAAAACAACATAAGCATTTCCATGTTACCATATCAACCACATAATACCTGCAAATAAATCTGACATTTTAAAGCAGCTATTTTCAGGCTACATGTATAATATACAGCATTATTAAACTTTTTTTTAAAATATAAATATTATCTAAACAATACAATGACAAATATAAATAATAAATAATATCAGGACAGATGGCATACTTGAGGGTTCTCCAATATTCTCTTCACACCATCTACTAAATGGGAGAGGAACTTTGCTCTCTCTGCGTTGTTGAAGAGGGACCTCCGGACAGATGCTATTTGGACTAGACAAGACAAAACCTGAAAGACAAACAGCACATTTAATACTAAACAGTTCACATTATTATTGGAAGAGTCTTCTTAACATTATCTATGAGGCAAAGGCTTGTTTATCTTCACATTCATGTCCTGCTGTTTATCTGACACTCACCAGGGGGGACAGCGAGGGAGGGATGGAATGATACAAATCAAAAAACAGCTGCAAGGTTGAGGAATCCAAAAAGGCTGCAGAAGAGAGAAAAATCACAAAAATATGCATGAATTCAACACGGATACCCCGTTACTGCTCAAAATGACTTTTTGAGAGAAGTCTCTCATGCTCACCAAGGCAGCATTTATTTTATCAAAAATAATTAAACCAGTAATATTGTGAAATATTATTAGAATTTAACTCTTTTTAACTCTTCTGTTAATGTCAGGTCACCTGATCTCCAGCTGGTGGGGATCTGGACGGTGCACAGATCATCTGAGGATTCATCGGTGGATGTACCAATGAAATCAAAGTTGAGGCAATTGTGGGCCAGTTTGAGTAGCTGCATGAGTAGCCCATGCTGGCTCTCATCATTTAGATTCAAGTTCTTCCCAGATGCCTGCAGACATACAGAACAATCCACTGAGTCCTTGACATAAATCCCAAGCAGGCTGGTTTAGCAGTTGTGAAGAAGAATATATAAACAGACAGTTCTTTTGTGCAGTCTCTGAAGCTTTAGCCTTACCTGCTTGAGGAGGTTGCAGGAGAGGGTAAAGATGTCAAACAAAGAGGAATCTCGAAACGATGACGCAATCTTTCTATGTTTCGTAAGTGGATGTGTTGAGTCTGCCTGGAGAATCGAAAGAAGATTCTAGGAATAAGTCATTTATCTTTAATGTGACTTTCAGTTATTGATCCCAAACAAACAGCGAACAATTTCCAAGCACCGAGGAAAGACTAAATGAAGAATACTGTGAGTGTAGAAACTTACTTGGTTAATCTCATTGGTTAACTGGGAAAGAATTGTGACTCCTATGATGCAGTGTTCAACACTATCCTGAAAGAGTCAAAATAAATACGTTTCAAATACAAACAACTTCAGAACTTCTGGAACATTACTCAGATTTAACATAAACCAATTTTAGCTTTTGCCTTTAAACATGCAATGCCATCATTTATGCCATCACGCCGAGTATGACGGTGTGAGTAACAAACACTTCACATGAGACAACTCCGCTTTAGTGATGTACTGTAATGCAAATTTTTGACTAAAAAAGAAACACTAAAGAGAAAACAAATGCAATGAAATTCAACCACAAAATGCTTCTTTAGACTTAGTTACAATTATATAATAATTATCTAGTTGTTGTACAGTTATGTTTAAATGTCCTCATTCGTGAAACTCATAAATCATTTCTGTGGAAATGGATGCATTTTCCTTGCATTTAATACAACACATTATATAAGAATGGTTTTATAAACCATTGACAATTTTATTGCTTGTTTCATGATAAATGAGGGCAAATGTTTACACAAAGTTCAACGTGATTTTGATAATCGCATTAAAAATATCAAACAAAATCTAGGCATTAATATGCGCTTTATAAGTACTAATAAACAGCCAATATGCTAGTAATATGCATGCTAATAAGCAACTAGTTAATAGTGTTCCCTAATCTAAAGTGTTACAAAATAATCTAACTTCAACTTTAACAGATTGTGATGAGATGAGAAAACACATCCATATTAAATTATCCACGTTCATTTGGATTCTTTATATGGAAACAGCAATTAATGATGCGCTACAAAATACAAGTAGTCTATGGGCAACATCTTGTTTGATATTTTTGATGCAATAATCAAAATCACCTTGAACTTTGTCAGGACATTTGTCCTTATTCATGAAACATGAGCAATACATTATTGTGTAAATGGTTAATAAAACCATTCTTATGTAAAGTGTTGCATTAAATGCAAGGTAAATGCATGCTAAGTGCTACCGATTTTTTTATTTTTATTTTTTATTCAGATGAACATCAAAAATGTCATTTTCGTGCGTCCCTACTTGTCTTAAAGATGTGATAACAAAAAAACAAGAAAATATTTCCAAGTAGTATAACTCGACAGAATATGATCTTTTCTAATAATACTATAAAACTGATCATACCTGCAGGAATCTTGTCACGTCGACAATGACATTCCTGAAGATGTAATCTTCCTTTTGGCAGTCAAACCAGCCAAGCTTGGTGATTCTGGCATAGAGCTGGATCAGGGCTTGTGTCACAAAGGCAGCAAGCTTTGGCCGGGTCGCCAGATAGTTAAGAACATAATTTCCTGAGGAACCAATGTGACATTTATTTCAAAATGTGGTCTTTTCATGGTTTTTGGGTTCTAAATCTCATGGCTGATCTGATAAACTTACGAATGTCAATGCGCTGCTCCAGGGGAAGTGGATTGCTTGTACGAGACACCAACTTGGAGAGACATGTTGCAGCCAACAACTGCGAGTACGAGGACTGTAAAGATTTTACAAATACAGTGTCAAGTTAAACAGCTGCTTAACTCAAACTAAAGGACTAGGATTTTTGAGAAAACTGTTGTCAGATTAATTCAGATGTCCTCTTCTTCACAGTTTTCAAAAAGTTTAATTCTTACACTTCCGCTTTCCAGCAACAACTGGCATTTACTCAGACAGTCCGGACTGTTGGTGAACTCCACCAGAGCTTTCTCGGCCTGTAGACGTGTGGTGGTGTCTGTGGTCTCATATAGTTGCTTGCACAGGATCTCTAGCTGGGCTAGGCTCTGGAAGAGAGACCCACGTGAGTTTAGTGTCAGCAAAAAACATTCAGAGGATATTTGAGAGAGGAATCAATAAAACTATGTCTAAACTATTTACTCATCTGAACTATTTTTATAAACCAAGTCCTACAAGGTCTACTTGCAGAAATGTGTTAGTATTCAAGTGGCCATTTAATCAAAAATACATTAAAAATGAAATTCATACATACACCAACTTGAAAACAACTATTCAGACATAAGCATGTTTTTAATATATGCATTCAAATCTATTTCAATATTATTTAGGGCATACATTTTTTTAAATGTCAGGGTGACTAAAGTTAAAAGTAGCAGGACAATCTTTAATTATTTCTTGAAAATACAATTTTGACAAAACTGCTTTAACTAAACTTTTGTACGCCAAATCTTAAGTCATGTGGTTTTGAAGCAGTAAGTGTCAAGATCATTAAGTACCCTAAAATATCAAATAATTTGACCTGTTTATGACAAGGCTAGTAAAATGTCATGTGGTGCAACTCCACAAAAACAGTTATAAATAAATAAATAATAGTATTTGTATAAAAATACTTTTACCTTAAATTCATATTAAAAAAAGGTAAAAATGTAAATATTTTCTGAAAATAAAGATAAAGACGCATTCACTGTTTTAAGGAATTCTGTTATTAATTTTTACTTGGTTACACCACATGACAGTGTTAGTGTCATTAAATTGTTCCAATTGCTTAAAACTGTAATAGCACAACATCCTCAACAAACTATGCAATTTGAACTATCATTCATGTCCACGCTAAAGTTGTACCCCAAGTCTTATAATCTTAAAATAGAGAGCTTCATTATCTTGTACAATCACAACATCAAACATCAGGTTTATGAAAAACTAGACACTAATGTTCCATTGAGCAAATTTATGCACACAGACATCACGTCCACAAGTTATTGTTCTAGGTCACCGAGGGAGTATCTGGTTCATGGATGCATGAAAGACTATATGTTGACTGGAGAAAAAAAGTCAGCGATACACTTTGGTAATACATAGAGGAGCAATGAAAGTGATAATAAGTGTTGTTATGCAGCAAGAATCTTATAAGTTGTTTTTTGTTTGTTGTGGAGAAGTATTAAAAATCAGCATCAGCAGAAAAACAGCAGATGCAACAAATGCACAGCCTCAATGAAAAACATCAAGTTTATTACGCTAACAAAATCTGAACTAATGAACTCAGGAGCCTATAGAGCTATTTCTAATTTTTTTTGCACTCAAATGTTAAATCCCTTATTAAATAAACACTTTAATACTCGTAAAAATGCACAATTTCTTGTGCATTCCACAACTTTAAGCTGGTTTTCATGTCCATGTAGGTATATGCTTGATGCAACTTTCTGATAACTGAATCAAGAGACCTTAAAAGAACAGGGAGTACCCCTAAACATACAAGAAAAAAATACAAGATAAAATGCAAGCTGTATTTGCAAGCAACTGCACAGAAAAGATAAGACGCCTCCAAGTGGAAAAACTCTAAATGAAAACACATGTATCATTTTTTTTTTTACTAAAACTAACATCAATAACCACCATCAAACTGTTTGTGCCTACCTACAACATTTTAACATCAACTATTAACATGCTTTAAGATTTACAGTTGTATCATTTTTTTTTTTACTAAAACTAACATCAATTAACATGCTTTAAGCATTCCGCATTAAACATTTAAGTGTACTTAAACGCTTCTGAATTACAATTTTACAATAAACAAAAAGTTTAAACATGTAAGAAATACTGCCGAGTCATAACAACCTACTGACCTCACAACATGTTCTGTGATAATTGTGTAAACACACATATATTGAACCATTTTTTGGTTGGGTTAGGTCTAAAACAAGCGTGTTGCACCACCAAGATGTGATCGGCAACACTCAAACGGACTTTAAGACACAAAGCTGCTCCGGTGGTAATTAATAATCTATTACTGCAAATGGAATGGCTTCTTCAGCACCTACAGAGTAACAGGACGCGAGACAACAGCACTGGGAAGCTCATGTTTACTGTGCACATGAGAGTCAGGTTAACACAAGCACTGTCCCACACCTTATTAAATTTAATGGGAATATGCAGTTATTCAACACTGTGTTTAACCTAGAGACCCCCTTAACCTTTGCCCTCAAATATGACCTGTCTTGTCATTTGTGATTAGCAGCTTTTTACAAGTTGACAGATGACAAGCCGAGGCTGTGTCTGAAAACACGGTAGCGTTTAACGCTCCAGTCACGTCCAAAAAATACTGTTTAGCTATGGAGGTTTTCAGCAACCAGCCATATCGAGCCTGTCAAAAGAGAATGGGGAGTCGAAAAATAATAATTTATTTTAATTTCTGAGCGGACTTTAGCTGTCAATTACATCCGAGGCGACTTTGGTTGCCAAGTTGGCCTTATTAACCCCTCGGTTATCAAAGATCGTTATCAGGACAGTCTTATTAAATACCAGTGAAACGAAATTAATTTTAGTAAATGTAACAAAATTTCGACTAATAAACATTCATAAAGAAAATAAAACATTACATATGACATATATTATACAACAGTGAAAAGTGCTGACAAAAGACATCACCGGTTCACTGCCTTCACTTCATCCATTCATTTCACTCTCCTTAACCACTACAGGTGATAAAAACCATTTATATTTGGATGACTTTAAACTCTATTACCTGTTTTAAATTCGCAGGGGTTGTTAATGTGCATAGCGTTTTTATAACTTTGAGGAAACACTAGTTTCTAGTCGGGCTTTTGGTTTGACGAGGCGGCGCGCGGGAGAATCTCATGCGTTAGCACGCGAGCTACAGGCTAACAGCGAGAGAGCTCAGCGAACCGGACACATTTGCGTCTAGCACTTACACAATGACAGATAACCGCGTGCAAATACGCGTTTGGGCTCACCGAGAGGCTTTTCTCTTGGGATAAGCCTCGCTGAGCTCGGGTTACTATGGCTTGTGTATACAAGGCCAGTGCATTCACTGCATGGCAAGCGGTTGGATGAAGGATGGTGCCTTGTTTACAATGTAGAACATCACTGTCGCTATAGAGTTACATGCAGTTTAATATAAACGATCTCTCATGATCTACCGACCTCTGCTGCTTGATATAAAATACATTACATTTTGCTTCAAAACAACTTTCAGAGTTGTGTGTCTGCCTGGATCACAGAGCTAAAATCAACATGATGACAGGCCACAAGTCAACACTTGATAATCGCATCCAATAAAGCACGCGCGTCAACCTCTCCAGCCGCGCGACGCGTGCATTTAAAACCAACACACGCGCATCGCCGAAACAAGCCTCTGAATCTATCATTAGACCGCAGTGGCTCATATTTCGTTAATTTAATAAAAACAAAACAAAATCATTTACTTACCTGCACATGATCCGCCATTTTGCTCCATTCATGCGCCTCTCACTCCCCCTCACAATGAGCATGCGCGCGTCTGCCCATGATCACGGGGAGATTTACGCAATTGACGCACGTAGCGATAAAGCCCAGATGTTCGCTCGGGGCTTCGTGAATCCCGTTAGGACAGACAGCCGCCGCCGCCGCAAACAACGCAGAAAAGAGCCTTTGTTTACATGCTTCTTAAAGTGAAACTGCGGATTCAGATTTGGGAGGTCACGTGACTCTAATCGTGATTGACAGTGCTTATTGTGAAGTTGAGAAATAAGGCTATTAAACTTTCAAAGAGGCTCCCGCGGGCGTTCTGACACCTGTTGCAAACGTGCACACAGTAATTAGGCTAATTAGAACATTTCAAACAGACACAATACTGTTCTTGTTATTATTTTTATTATATAAATTTTCAGGATATGAAGACTCCAGACAGGTTGTTTTCTGTAGTTTTAATGTACATGGAGCGGGTTTTCTCAATTTTCTTCTCTATATTGTGATGTAGGCTATACGAGCAACTGATTTTAAAATATGACAAATAACTGAATAACAGATTTAATAATGTAATACCTTGTAATGATTTTAAATAAGTAATGACCTGCATGAATAATCCAGAAGACTAGATTTTCCGATGGGTTTTTATGATGGGGTTTTTCAGTACAAAGTCTGTGGCAAATATAAATTAATGAACATTTTATTGCAAATAATAACTGTTAATTTTGATTTCACTGTGACTTCAACATTGGGACCAAGGATTGATGAGACATGGATTTCATAATAAAAGCTCAGTATGAGCCAATATGACCAGATGGTCCTGTTAACCACAAACAAACAAACAAATGAATGAGATTTAATGTAGTCATCATTTTCCCTCTCATCTGTGAGTTCTCACCACGGTTTGTGAAACTGTCACATTAGAGTTTGTTTACAATTCTAATGAATAAAACGCGACCCACAAATAACTGTCTATAATAATATAAATGTGTTTATATAAGCTCAATAAAAAAGACAACATTATTATAAATAGTTATGATTAAAAATGTACTGAAACTTTATTTGGTTGTTGCTTGCATTTTGATAGGGAGTTACTACAAACCCGATTCCAAAAAAGTTGGGACACTGTAAAAATTGTGAGTAAAAAAGGAATGGAATAATTTACAAATCTCATAAGCTTATATTTTATTCACAATAGAATATAGGTAACATATCAAATGTTGAAAGTGAGATATTTTGAAATGTCATGCCAAATATTGGCTCATTTTGGATTTCATGAGTGCTACACATTTCAAAAAAGTTGGGACAGATAGCAATAAGAGGCTGGAAAAGTTAAAAGTACATATAAGGAACAGCCTGAGGACCAATTTGCAACTTATTAGGTCAATTAGCAACATGATTGGGTATAAAAAGAGCCTCTCAGAGTGGCAGTGTCTCTCAGAAGTCAAGATGGGCAGAGGATCAGTAATTCCCCCAATGCTGCGGCGAAAAATAGTGGAGCAATATCAGAAAGGAGTTTCTCAGAGAAAAATTGCAAAGAGTTTGAAGTTATCATCATCTACAGTGCATAATATCATCCAAAGATTCAGAGAATCTGGAACAATCCCTGTGCGTAAGGGTCAAGGCCGGAAAACCATACTGGATGCCCATGATCTTCGGGCCCTTAGACAGCACTGCATCACATACAGGAATGCTGCTGTAATGGAAATCACAACATGGGCTCAGGAATACTTCCAGAAAATATTGTAGGTGAACACAATCCACCGTGCCATTCGCCGTTGCCGCCTAAAACTCTATAGGTCAAAAAAGAATCCATATCTAAACATGATCCAGAAGTGCAGCCGTTTTCTCTCATTTAAAATGGACTGTGGCAAAGTGGAAAACTGTTCTGTGGTCAGACGAATCAAAATTTGAAGTTCTTTTTGGAAAACTGGGACGCCATGTCATCTGGACTAAAGAGGACAAGGACAACCCAAGCTGTTATCAGCGCTCAGTTCAGAAGCCTGCATCTCTGATGGTATGGGGTTTCATGAGTACGTGTGGCATGGGCAGCTTACACATCTGGAAAGGCACCATCAATGCGGAAAGCTATATCCAAGTTCTAGAACAACATATGCTCCCATCCAGACGTTGTCTCTTTCAGGGAAGACCTTGCATTTTCCAACATGACAATGCCAGACCACATACTGCATCAATTACAACATCATGGCTGCGTAGAAGAAGGATCTGGGTACTGAAATGGCCAGCCTGCAGTCCAGATCTTTCACACATAGAAAACATTTCCTGCATCATAAAGAGAAAGATGCGACAAAGAAGACCTAAGACAGTTGAGCAACTAGAAGCCTGTATTAGACAAGAATGGGACAACATTCCTATTCCTAAACTTGAGCAACTTGTCTCCTCAGTCCCCAGACGTTTGCAGACTGTTATAAAAAGAAGAGGGGATGCCAAACATGGCCTTGTCCCAACTTTTTTGAGATGTGTTGATGCCATGAAATTTAAAATCAGCTTATTTTTCCCTTAAAATTATACATTTTCTAAGTTTTTAAACATTTGATATGTCATCTATGTTGTGTTCTGAATAAAATATGGAAATTTAAAACTTCCACATCATTGCATTCTGTTTTTATTCACAATTTGTACAGTGTCCCAACTTTTTTGGAATCGGGTTTGTATATTGCTAGCACATTGCTAAGTGGTTGCTAAAGAGTTCTTGGTGGTTGCTAAGTTGTTAATAAAACCATTGGGGTTTTTGGATCCTAAAATAAGTTAACTTACTGATGATGATGTGAGGTTTTATGGGGGATTTTATGGTCCTAAAGTATATACAGTAGTTATGATCCATTTATTACCCATTAACCACTTTTTGAGCATAGACCTGAAAATGAATTTTTCAACTTAAACTGTTGTAAATCTTAAATGCTTGGCACACAGTCTGAAGTTTGGTCTCTTTTTAAAGAAGAAACATTGCAGATTATTGAAGTGAAGAAAAAAACTAAAGTAAAAAAAGTGGGATAAAAAGTTTATTATCATGCACAGAAATACTAGTTCAAAATTTTATATGAATTAAATATTTTCCAAACCACGTTTTACTCTAAAACCGAGGACATGAAAATCAAAGCTATACATTTAAACAAGTTGTGTTCCAAATTTGAGTTTGAAATCTCAAAAATCTTTCAGTAAGATTTTGTGTGGGTGCTCAAACATTTCTACTATAGATGAAATTTGCTTACATTCATTTCCAGTGCGATCATTTGTGACCACGAACAGTACAAGTGTGCAAGTTAACCTTTCAAATCGTGTTCAAGGATTTTTTTTCTTCACATAGCAAGTGCCAAAAACTTTACCAATGTTTGTATAGCATTCCAATTAAGTAAAAAATTCTACAAAACCAAAATGTATTTTTATTATTATTATTTTTTTTTCAGTTAAAAATGACTGAAGAGCACTGGAGGGTTAAACTTACCAAGAGGTTTTGATGACCAGATTGTTGTATTTTTGGTTCAGTAGGATAAACAGTCAACTAAGTAATGCAAATATGGCTAAACTAACAGCTTTCAGGCTCTCTACCAAACCACAAGATATTCACAGTTTATTACGCCTGTGCCAGCTAACAGCTTATTCAAAGTATTCACTGAAGTGAAAAAGAGCATGGAGACAGCAACAGGATTAGATGCTTTTTCATTCAGAGTTCGTTCGCTGTCATTGTATTGGATTTATCACATTGTGACTTAGAATTGCTTTGAACTGAACAGTTTTGTAACTGAGTAACTGACATTGTCAAGGATTTAAAAAAAAAAAATTTTTTAATGAACATCAAAATTTTAGGTTAAAGTGTATAGCAAGTATCAGAATTTCATTTCAGTTTTTTTTTCACAATGTTCCTGGCATGACAAATTATTTATTTTAAAATACAAATGTCCCATTTAGTCTCCCAGTATATTCATGCATGTAACAAAATAATTACCAAAATACTGTTTAAAACAGTTATTTTTAACTAAAGCTAAAACTAAATAAAAAATCATTTTCAGTAATTTAAGTAAAGCTAGATAATAAATATTAAAAAAAAAGAAACTGAAATAAAAAAAATAGCTAAAGCTATACAGAAATATTTGAAAAACAAACACTAATAAAAACAACAAATGGCTAAAATAAAAATTAAATTGAATTTAGCATGTGACACCACAGGACATTTTCTGACAGCTTCTGCAACAGGATGTCACACAACTAAAGATGACATTTGCAGTGTTTTAGCTCTGGCCTTTTGACCCTTTCCAAACTACACTATATCAATTCAGTTTTGAGGCTTAAAAATTGACATTTCTATGTGCTTGTATTGAAAGACTAAGAAAAAGGGGGTTCTAAAGAATTATTGTTTCATTAGCAGCAGCTGCTCTTCAAAATTTTGCATATGTAGACCTGTTTGTGAATGTGCTGTAATAGCCCCCACTGGTCACAAAGGGGCACTCTAGATACACCATCAGACCAAAGGCCTATGACAAGAAACCTTAGCATGTTCATTTGACATCCACTGACCAGTTTCCTGAGTGTTATTTTCACACAACTTTGGTGACAAATAATGCACATTTTGATTAGTTTTGCATACTGTTCCTAGAAAATTCTAATATTTTGCAGATCATGTTAATATACAGTAATTTGGACTGACATTTGTAACAATGCACAACTTTGCATAGCATTAAGATATGAGGAAAAGTGCCATTTCCCCATGACCCTGAGATTGATTCTAATGAGGTGCTAGTAGGAGGTTTAATGCATTCACAGATTCACAGAAGATATACAGTCTTCAGCCCTGAATAGTGTCAAACAGGAAGAATCATAGAGTAGGAAACTAACCATACCACAGCAATACAGACACACGCCCACTCATCTGACTTCTCCAAGTGACTGATTTAGACTTCATCTATCCAGGAAGTCAGACTTACAATGTACCTAAGGTCAGTCCGCCATTGACAGCAATGCCTCTCATAGTCATTCAAGCAGTTTAAAAGCAAACCGTAATCAAGGGAACCTAGAGAGAGAGAGGGAAGGAGAGAAAAACAAGACAAAGGTCAGCTGAGGAACCATGGAGGAAGACATCAGGAGGAAAGGGATGCTTTATTTTCATCAGCAACGCTTCGGCAAGGTGAGACTCAATGTCCTTTTCAGAGCTTTATAAGCAGTGTGATTATATATATATATATATTATATGAATATACATATAAATTACATACATATATATTCATATAAACATATATTATATATATATATATATATATATATATATATATATATATATATATATATATACACACACACACATATATATGTTATATGTTTATATGGATATATATGTATGTAATTTATATGTATATTCATCATAGAATGCTGGAAAATATGTATTATGATTTACACAAAAATATGAAGCACCACAACCCTTTTCAACATTGATAATAATAAAAAAAAATATTTTATTGTTACATATATTATTTTTTATATTGCAATAATTTCATATTCATTTTCAAATTAATGTAGAAACAACATAAAGACAGTATTTTTTTTATGTTTAACAGCATCTTTGTTTTATGACTGAAGGGAGTATCAGTGATTCCAATACTACTGATGTCTGTATAAAATAGTTTTCTTCTTCTAATATTTAACCATTAACTATAGCCATTCAACATTACATTATAATTGAGAGCTTTCATTTTCAACAATTATTAGACTAATTTAAGTGAACTTATAGCAATTTCTCACATAAACCCTATAAATGTCATATTTAGGCACCTGCGTCCTTCAGCAAGTAAAATACAAAAACTGAATAAAGTTATCAAACACTAAATTCTAAATTAAATATAGATGAATCCTTAAAGCTACAAACGTTATTGATTTCCTCTTTTTTCGTTTGCTCTTTGATGAACAGACATCACAGCAGCTGGGTTTTTAGGTTATTTTGGCTGTTTTAAGAGTTGCTGCTGCTGAACAAGACGTGGATCTGACACGCATCACATTTTCTCACAACTTTTTATCTTTTCTGACCCACTTCAGGTCATAAAGTCTCTACTAATGAGCTAGCTGACGAGTTGAATCGGGTGTGTTAGATGAGGGACACAGTGTGCTGGGCCTCTCCAGGACAGTTTTGAAAACCAATGCATTTCAGAGGCTTAAATGTGACTCTTACGTTGTTCTACTGAAGCTCCCTTGTCACCTGTACCGTTCCCGCACTAGTTTGACTCATACCTGGCGCTGAAGTGAAGTTGGAGTGCGTGTTTATTGTGGTTGTAAAGACATTCTGCATCAGAATAAACGTAATTGTTTTCAAGAAAAAAGAGACAGAAGCAGTAGTTGTGAGTAGGGTGGCCAACCTTAGCTCCACCCCTCCGTTAATTGCGTTAAATATTTTTAACGCGCTAAACTGAAAAAAATTATCGCATGCCTTAACGTGCTGATTTTGACAACACTCAGGGCTGGCCCATCGCATAGGTGAAATAGGCAAATGCTAGGGGTGCTGTCCATCTATAGGGGCACCCAATTTTTTCTTTAACAATATTATTTTAATTAGGGGTGCACTATATATCGAAATATAATCGATTTCGCATTATAGCTTAATGCCATAGTCATAGCCTACATATGTGCTGCAGTTTTCAGATTGAAGAGGGTAATGTGTTCGAGTGCAGCCAATGACATGCAGCTCTTCACTCTGAAACATATGAATGTGACATATGAAACTTTGAAAATATGAATGTATCTGAGGGGGACCGACTGTCTTAAGAAAAAGCTGAAATGGTATTTTCCTTTCATCTTGCCTCTGTATAATGCATTGTGTTTACAGCAGTATCAAGGAATCAATGCATCACTGTTGTTCCTTAAGCGCCACCTGCTGACAGAGAGTGAATTTACATTTTCATTCAGCCCATCTGTTGCTTTTTGTTTGTTTAGTGTGATTTTATTTCACAAAGCTAAAGTCAGACCATTCTGTTTTTGCTTCAGGTTTTGAAATTATACAGGCTAATTTAGATCAAAATATTGGCTAATAAAGCAACTAACCATATTCTTCATCCATTCATATTTTCATTCTTTCTTGTCTTTTGCTTAAGTAAAATACATAAAAAAATCATTTGGATTCTGCTATGAGAAGTTAAGATCAGTGCATCCCTATGAATGTCTGAAATTAAGAAATTAAGATTTAAATGTTAGTATTGTAGTTGCTTTTGCACAATAAAGTTCTAATTTAACTAGCTAGCTGAGTCAGTGTCAGTTTATTTATTTTTTGTGCAACCGTCTTATTTCTTTCATATGTAATATGTTTTATGTCATAAAGCTATGCAGTTTCTGTGTGAATTATGGGTGCTGGAATTGGATGCGATGCAAGGGGCACCAGCTAAAATCTTGCTTAGGGCACCAAATTGGTTAAGGCCGGCCGTGATGACACTGTAAATAATAATATATTATATCATTAGGCTTATAGAATGTTAAAAGATGATAAAAAGAATTTTAAAAAGTCTTGCTGAGCCCAATATTCAAAATATAAGTGTGATTTACATTGTGTACATTTAAGTGATTTTAGTAGTTAGCTATATATTATATCGACATTATTATTATTATTTACTAAAATTAACCCAAAAGTAGTTTGAATACATTACTTAAAATGAGTAATCAAAATTACATTACTTATTATAAGTTTTAGTAATGGACCACAATTGGTAGCCAGAGTGTACCCAGCACTGTATGACCATCACTAACTTTTGCCAACCATGAAGCACGTCCAAATACCTTTTCTATTCATTTTGATCAATACCTCTATTGTTTTATCATTCATTTTTAATTATTTTATTTTTTAATGTTTTGCTTGAAAGTTTCTTTGTGCTTTTAAGTTTTCTTTTCTTTTTCTTTTTTTCTAAATAAACACTGCTTGGTTTGATATTTGCTATGTAATGCAATGACATGTGACCTAAAAAGTATAAAGTATATGTATTCAAATAGCACAAAGCGAGCATATTTCAGACTGTGATGTGCGTGTGTGTTCTTCAGAGATGGAGGAAGGTGTGGTGTGTGCTGGTGGCGGAGGGCAGACGCAGCGTGTCACGCCTGGAGCTGTACGAGAACAAACAATCCTCCATCAAACAGGGCTCCAGCAAACACAAACCTGACTACAAACAGGTGATCCGGCTGCGAGAGTGCATCCAAATATCAGAAAGAAAGATGGCTGACTGCCCCAAAGACTGCGCTGCCTTTTATCTCGAGACCTCAGACAAACTTTACGTGTTCGCTGCCCAACATTCAGAGCTGAAGGGCTGGATCGACAGTCTGTGCGAGCAGGCGTTCCCTGTAGGTTGAATCGCATCAAATCACAGCACATAATGATGATGAGCGTTTTGCTAATTGCTCATAATACATAATTGACATGTTCAGGTACAGATGTCACACTTTAAAATCACTAAATGCCTTTCAGGACACCGAGGCTGAACAAAGATTACAGAGAGAGAGCTGCCTCTATTCTGAACCTGTGAGCATTTCCTACAGCAGAGAAATGCAGGAAAACTCACTTTATGACACAGCAGAGAACGGTAAGGCAGTTAAAGTCACGCTTACAACCTTAATATAAGTTATAAATGACTATAAAATTAAGTTCATTAAAATTTATCTATATTTACCATTGTGAATTAGGTTGCACAAGTATTATTAAGACCCTAAAATACTGTAAAGCCAAGGGTAAACTTGCTTTTTCGTCATTACATCAGTTTAACACCTTCATGCAGAAAGAATAATAAATGGTAGATAATAATACATAAATGGTAGTCTATATTTTATCTTATTATTTTATCTTATTTATTTTATTTTTTACTTGGAGTTGCGTTCAGAATGTATAATTTTTTTATATCACTTGTATACTATTTATTTATTTAAATTAAATTAAAACTGTAATACATGGATATTATTATTTTTCAGATTTTATATATTAAAAGATAATTAAAAAAGTGTAGTGTACTGTATATATACATACATATATACATATATACACTTACATACACTTATTACATATACATATATATACACATATATATACACTTACATACATATATAATTGATTATTATGTTATTAATTTAATACACAACAATAACCTTTTTAGTCTAATATTTTATATATCGGGTAATGCTTTAATGCATCTCACCCTAACAGGTAATATTAGTGATATTGGAGGGACAGAGAGGAGGGTAGAGATGCTATTTTAGTTTGTCCTATTGCAAGGACGAACAGCCTCTTTTTCAAGCGAAACCTCAGGCTCGAGTCAAATTGCCCATTTGGGCCACAGGTGGCCAACCTTGATTCCATTAAAGGACAGGAAAGAGGGGACACTGTTTTCAGGTGTATGTATAGAGAGAACATTCAGGGGGGACGACAAATGAAATGAAGCAGAGGGATGCAAGCTGTCCTCAGATTCACCTGAGGCCACTCCTTATTGACTTCCAGCTTCTTCCTTTTCATCTAGCTAAAGATTTTTATTGGTCCTTGTGCATTATTGACAACAGGGCACTTCTTTTGTGGCGCTCGCTAAGGCAAGCATCACTACCACTACTACTAAGGTTTTAGTGTGCAACTTATTCCAGACGAGAATGAAAAGCCACTGGAGTTGTGAAAATAAATCTTATAGAGTTGCCTTGAAAGAGGGTCCTGGGGGGAATATTTGGGAATCAGTACATCATTAATAGTATTTTCACATGAATCAGCAAATAACCAGCTAGCAAAACACCAAGAACAATGAATGAGAAACCACCCACAAAGTGGCTGTGACTATTGCACAGGCAAGCACCACTCACATTTGCATAATAATAATAATAATAATGGTAAATTCAGCTTTAAATTATGTTGTTCAAAATTTCACAATTGGATGTGACTGTCTTACATCTGACTTCATTTTTGGCCAGAAGAGCAGCTGGCCAAAAAAAGCTCTAACTTCCGTTTTATCACTTTGGGTGAAAGCTCTCAGACTGTCATAAGGGCTTCGTGTTGGTTCCGTTGTGCAAGTTTTTAGAGCAGCACATGCAGACAGACATTATGACACAAAGGAGAGGAGAGTGAGTGAAAGGGTGGGGAAGGGAGGAGGATGAAACTTGTCTGACTATAAATCAGTACTTCATGAACATCAAGACGTTTCTATTTTCATCTGAGGAGGGGAGGAGGGGTGAAGTATGACATCCTCATTTTCCTGAATGCCATGCAGTGACAACAGTTTTTTAGATATTGACTTCTCCATTGACAAACACACACACACACACACACACACACACACACACACACACACACACACACACACACACACACACACACACACACACACACACACACAGTATATATAATATATATATATTATAAAAATAAATATAAATACAAAGTAAAAATTTTGATGTCTGTAAGATTTTTTAATGTTTTAAGATAGAAAGAAGATTCTTATATTCACCAAGGTTGCATTTATAAAACAAAAAATAACAATAATATTGTTAAATATTATTATAATTTTGAATAGCTTTTTTCTGTGTTTTGTTTTTTCTGTGTTTTTATGTATTTATGTGATGTAATGCTAAATTACTCTAGTCTTAAGTGTCACATGATCCTTCAGAAATTATTCTAATATGCTGATTTGCTGCTCAAGAAATTCTAAAAACATTTTATTGCTGCTTAATATTTTTTTTTGTGTGAACTATGCTATACACTTTTAGGATTCTTTGATAAATAAAAAGTGTAAAAACAAAAACATATACAAATAAATATAATAACTCTTTTGTAACATTATAAAATACCTTTTCTGTCAATTTTGATCAATTTAACACATCCTTGCTGAATAAAAGTACTAAGTTCTAAAAAAAAAAAAAAAAATCTGACCCCAAACCTTTAAATGGTAGTGTATATATTATAATTGTTATAAGTTATAATTATAACTTGTTCTTGATGTGTAAATCTCACAAAACTGTAGAACAAGTTATAAAAACTATAGAAAAATTATTTTGAATCCAATTTGTGTAAAATAAATAAATAAATAAAAAGGCAAAACCAATCAAATATTGAGTCGAGAAAGATATGTTGAAGGGAAAATTCACCTAAAAAAATATTGCTTCAAATACTTTTATTACACTGGAAATGCAAGGTAATGTCAGACGCATTAAATAGTGGACTACAGTATCCACACACAGCTGCATACTACACATTTATCATATTCTCTTCATACAGAACATTTGGATACTTTACATACTGTTTATAACCGCTCACTAAAGCTGCATTTATTTGATTAAAAATACAGAAAATGCAAGTCAGACGCACTGCATTTTGGGATACAGTGTTTCGTGTCATGCGCTCTGTCCACACATTTAGACAAATACAGTAGTTTATCTGAGAGCTGTTCACACTTTCATACTGCACACTGCACTGCAATAGTAGTACACTATTTTACACTAACTTAGCAAAACTGACACTAGGAAGACAGATATTTTTAAGATAGACTTTGGGTTAGCAAACCAAGTATTGTAGTTCCTGTAGTTATTTTTAGCCGATAGATGCTCAGTGTGAACACCCATGGGCCAGATAGAAAGGAAGTGGTATTTTTTGCTCTGATCTATAGTTGGAGAGTCAAGACAGTATCAGCAGCTCACAGTTGGGATTGCATTTATCATGCCTTTTCTTTCCGAGAAGCCCCTGACTCATCTACTGAATCCGCTGCGCAGTACCTGAATCTTATTTATGCAGGTGTTGCAGTTTCATAGTGAGGTGAACTTCACACTGGCCTTGTGGTGGTCTCTAATAATACCACCGATGCTGCTGCGGTTTGACCGTGCCTTTGATACGGCTGTGGGTTAAAAGCCAAAAACACAAACAGACAACCAATTAGGGGCGGAAATGTTTTTTAATTCATGCATTGTCTGAAATGAGTAAATAAATTAGGAAATTAGGACTTAGGAAATGTAAAAATAAACATATACATATGCACAGTTACGCTGCAGCACAAAATTCATGGCTAATTAATGTATCGTCTCTTGTGATCTGCGCAATACGCTGATGAACTGGGGTCGTTAAGACTCTTTTTAATCAGTGACCCAACAATTATGGGCTGATTAACACTCTCCAGATCTCATCAGACGCCCTTGAAATCAAGATGGGCACTGGGAGTCAATTTATCATAAATGAACACATAAAAGTAAGTGTCAAGTGAGGAAAGCAGGATAACAACAGAGAGTTTGCATGAGTTGTTCCCAAAATGGTAATATGGTCACCCTATTTGGCCAAAATGAGGTATCTTATCTTCTTGAACCTTTAATGTGTGTCAAGAATTCTATGCTGTCTATGTAGGTAGCTCACTAGGTTAGTGGATTGATTTAGTGTTGGTGGGGTATTGGTGCATTCAGGTCCTCCTAGAAAGTTCATAATTACCAGTTGGGAAGTCGTAATTAATACATCAGGTATGTTTAGATAACTTTGGTTGAGCAAGTTAGCAGTGTACCTTTTCCACAAAAAATACAGCAAGGTTGTTAATGCCTACTAATTGATGAATAAAAAAATGTGCATTAGTTGTGTTTTTGCTTTTTTATGTTTTTATTCAATTTAAGAAGTCAATTCGTAACTATTTTACATTTAGGCAAATTGGTGGCTAATTTGTATTGGCTAATTCAAACATTGTTATATGTTTTTGTACAATCTGCTTATGTTAGGTTTAGGGGTAGACCTTCATGCTCATGTTTTATGTTTTTTTTTTTTTTTTTTTTTAAAACCATACATTTCTGTATGAATCACATGGAATAACATGAAATCGGCGTCTTGTAAAATAGCATATAATTTTCTCGTGAGATCATGTTGAAGGTGCTGAAAACTAAATTGTTATATAATCGATCATAATTGTACAATGCCATTGTATTTTGTACATGCAACTTAGCTACTTTTATTTTAAATGAAAAAATAAATAAACTTATGTGCATATGAACCTGAATGATTATTTATTCAGTGGAAGATAATTGCTTGCACATATATGAATATTAAGCACAGCTATTAGTGAATGATAATTTATCTTAACAGAGAGGTGTTACTAAAATATCAAATGAGGGAGACATACAAAGGTGCAAAATCAAATGATTCTTGTACATCATCCAGCTAAATCAGAAGCTTTACGTCTGACACTAACTGTAGCATATGTCCGGTGAGTCATCCAGGTTAACAGAGTTGTGGTTCACACGTGTGCCATCTATATCTTCAGACAGCATGAGAACTGTGCACGTCTGCGTGCAACGTTCTCCCTGAGCAGTGCTGCAAACGAGAGCGAACAGGAAAAACAAGTAGGTTTGACATTCACGGCCGTGGGTGAGGCCTCACAGGGCAACAAGCCAACAGTCTGAGAGCTTGTTTCATCCTGGAAGATGTAGAGCGAGGAGGAAGAGGCTCAGAAAATGACAGCCGTGAACATCAACTGAAGGAACAACAAAACTTAGACAGGGCTGCCTTCTTTGGCTTCTTCCTGCTTCTGTGGACATCCAGTTTTGAATTTCAAAGCTATCTCTAGAGGAAAACCAATAGGTTGTGTTCCCTGCTGACTTCAGGTGCAAGTCTAAGTTTCAGTGAAAAAAAAATAAAAAATAAAAATTGATTCAGCTATATTGTTTTTGCAATCTTACAGTAAGTTCAGAAATTGAAATTATGGGAGTGGATGCAAATATTTAAAGAATAGCTCATTCTAAAGGACTTACCCTTTATGATTTTCCAAACTTGTATGAATTGTTCACATAGCACAAGATATTCACTTTTTTTTCTGATTTCATTTTGTGCTAACACATGTTTTTTTTTTTTTTTTTTTTGTCTTGCAGTTCGAGAGTTTCTGGTGATGGCAGTGGGCACAGAGGCTGCTGTTCGGTGCAATCTGTATGGGGAATATATCCTCACTCCCCTGCCGGACTGCTTGTTCCTGAAGGACGTTAAAACTAAGAAAGTACTATTCAAATGGCCGTACTGTTACGTAAGGAAGTTTGGACAAGACATGGTAAGCTGGGGCATTTTTTGTCGTATTTATTTATTCAAAAATACATTAATAAATATCCAAAGGAGCATTAAATGATCTAAATTTAAAGACATGCAAACAATGTTACAAAAGATTTCTATTTCAAATAATGTATGTTCTTTTGAAATTCTATTCATCAGCCTATTCATCATATTAGAATGACTTCTGAAAGATCATGTGATACGTGATCGTGTGAAGAAGTGTCGAGGCTTTTTAACATTTTTTTTTTTTTCAAATGAAACAGTTATTTGAAGTAATAATATCATTTCACAATTATATCATAAATATGTGACCCTGGAGCACAAAACCAGTCTTAAGTCTCAATTTGTCGAAATTAAGATTTATACATCACCTGAAAGCTGAATAAATACACTTTCCATTGATGTATGGTTTATTAGGATTGGACAATATTTGGCTGAGATACAACTATTTGAAAATCTGGAATCTGACGGTGCAAAAAAATAAAAAAATATTGAGAAAATCGCCTTTAAAGTTGTCCAAATGAAGTCCTTAGCAATGCATATTGCAAAAAAAATGCAAAAAAATAAGTTTTGATATATTTACGGTAGGAAATTTACAAAATATCTTCTTGGAAAATTATTTTTAATTAATATCCTAATGATTTTTAGCATAAAAGAAAAATCAATAATTTTGACCCATACAATGTATTTTTTGCTATTGCTACAAATATTCCCCAGACTGGTTTTGTAGTCTAGGGTTACATATAACATAAAAATAAGCTTTGGTAAACACTTAAAATGTCAGAAAATTTGGCCTTTTTATGAAAAGGATAGGTTAGTTTAGGTTGTATTGGAAATTACTTTTTTTTTTATTGGTTGTTACAACATGTGATTTTATGTTTTTTTTAATATAAGTTTTTTTTGAATATTGTTTTTTAACCACCTGAAACCACCTTGAATAAAGATTCTGTAATGATTTTTCCTTTTTCTTCATCTTGACATTGATCCTTTGTAGGTTAAATATTCATGTAATTTTTCTCCACTTGTTAGTGTAGCACGTGTGAGGTTTCCTCTTATAAACGTATCGAATTTCATTTGCATGCCTTTTCTCATGAGAAATAAACATCCTGTCTTTATTATCGCTCGAGTGATTGTGGACAAACTTCTCTGCCCTGAAAATAGATTTCATAACTTCCCCTTCTCTTTTCTTTCCATTAGCTGTCTTTTTCCTTTGAGGCTGGTCGCAGATGTGAGTCTGGCGAGGGGAATTTCGAGTTTGCAACCCATCAGGGTGAAAAACTGTTCAATGTTGTCAGTGCAGCCATCCTGAATCTACCCAAACCCTCCACAGCAAAACCAATCAGCCCTGACCATGTAGAACAAAGTATAGTTCAAGAAACCACGGCCACGGATGAAACGTACGATAGTCAAGCATCTGACTTTTTACCTGAGGGGAAAATGCAGAAAGTGCCTAAGCATTCATCAGAAATGCCCAACCCCTTTTTTAGGAGGATTTTTTTTTTGTGTGATTTTGAGACAAAGTGTGAGTCAAGTGATGTGAGTATAGACAGAGATTTTGAGTATGGGGAACGTGTGTGCCACAGTGTCAAAAGCTCAGCTGAAAACCACTTCCCCTACAGACCCTAAAGTGCACTGGCAAAACCTGAAAAAAGCTCTCAGACAGTCTGCCTCTTTCCAAGACTATTTCAAGACCGACACTGACATTTCGCAGTTGTCTGATTTCGCGATCCCCTGGGAAGAGGGTGTGTATGAAGAGACGACGGCCGAGGAAGATTCGACTGACTTGTTGGGTGATTCCATCCAGCAATTAGCAATTAATGACGCATTACAGGACATCAGCGCAGAAGCTATTTATGCAGATCCACAGGACTTCCAAGCCATGTACGAAGAACCAGAGGAGGTCATCAAGGCTAATCAAAGAGCTCATGATGGGGCAGAGCACCTAGCTGAGCACGACTTCTTCTACAGCCCTGACATGGGCATTACACAGGCCATGGCTGCCCCCTCTAACCCTGTCCAAAGTTCAGATGATTTGTTCTCAACTTATGACAATTTCAGGTTGAAGGGACGGCGAATGTAACATAACATTCCACAGTCAAAATCAAGTGGGGAAATTACTAATAATTGTGTCAGTTCAAAGCAACATTTATTGGTATACGCTAATGTCTGTCATTAAAATATATATACAGATAGTTGGACACACATTGTACTGTATTACACTGTAATAAAATACAGAAATAATAATATTATTTAACTATACAAATGTACATTTTAATAATATTATATTGCATTTGTACTGTATTACAAAATGTAACTATAATATAATTACAAAAAATATATTATAAAAATAAAATGTATAAATTTAAATATAAATTTTAGAACTATTATTAAATATTCATATACTATACAAACATTTTATATTATTATTAATATTTTATAATACAGTACAATCAAATATAGTTCTATGTGTGGGTACATACACACATACATTTAAATTGTACAAAATTATATTATAAAATGTATATAAAAACTATTTTTTATTTCTATATATACATTTTATATTTTATAATATAGTACAGTATAATATATTAATGTGTATACATATATGTACTGTATATACAAATTGGGATGTACATTTTAACTGTACCTAATATTGTGCTGTATTACAAAATATAATTAAATTCTAAATATAAAAAATATTAATTATAATTAATATTTTAAATTTTGTATATTTTTTATATTTAATATTATAAATATTTTATAGTACAGTACATAATAAGGTAATATTTGTGGGTACATGTATATATATATATATATATATATATATATATATATATATATATATATATATATATAATATAATTCTCTTCTTTTGCAGTTAGACTAGTAATTCATTTCAAACTTTCTTACTAGTGATTTTTAGGCACTGTACAATGTAGCAAAGCTTGTTATCATTCTTAAGGAAAGTATTATAAAGTTTTAATGAGAAAATCTATCTTTTTTTATACACTGTGCTTTGGTTGGCTAAAAGTCTGGATGGGGGTCCCTGGGTCTGGAACAGCTGAACAGCCATGGTTTAGTGAATTCGCCATGCTCTTTACTTGATGGAAAACAACAAAACCTCTCCTGCCATTTCATGCATCGTGTTTTCCACTCCAGCGCCTCTTCCAGGAAATCTTTGATTGCTAGCTGAAGAAATGTTCATGAAATCTGCTTGACTGTAATGGAACAGTAATAATTACAGTTGGTGGTACACGCATTGGCGGCGGTTTGGACTGGAGGGGCTCTTTCTCTTGCAGACTGATATAATTAACTGTGCGAAGGGACCTGCGGCTTGAAGCTGATTGGGATCCCGACCTGCCTGAGAATGAAGATGTCACAGCGCCCCATTCATCTAGTGCTGTCTGTCACTCTCTCTGCTAAGATGGATGTCTGCTGTAACGGACCAGTACTGTGCAGAATGAGGGTGCGGTTTGGAGAGCCTTAATTGAATTAATTTTATACTCTACAGAAAAAGTGTGTGTTCTCAGTTAATCAACGGATGGTTAATAAAAGCAATTGTAAAAAGTAGTAATCAACCATTACTAAATAATATAATGTCATTATAATAAGAGTTAAAGTCATTTAGAAACAATCACCTTCTCTGATAGGCATCATTTACATGTACTTATATGCATTAGTCAGTGAATAAAACTATTTAAAAATAGACTTCACATATTTCTGCACCCAATGTAAAGGGTTCTGTCTGTGCGCTTTGGTTAGACAGGTTTCCTGCTTAACACAGACTTTTTATAGCTGCCTTTTTAATACAATTATTTGTTTGACAGAAGCTTTCCTTAATAAACCTTTATCTGACTGAGTTCTTCTGTGCTCTAAATCACTTGCAAATCTTTTGTCAGTTAACAATCTCTAAGTAGGTTTTCCATTTACCTAAGAAGACCTGGCAAACTAACAAACTTTAACAAACCTGTCTGAGACTGATACCAGTTATCTACAAAGATATGAGGAATAAAATAAACACTGAATCTGAATGTTTATTTTATTGAAATCCTACTGATATATCACTTGCATAATCATTTGGAACACAGTGTGTGTGTGTGTGTGTGTGTGTGTGTGTGTGTGTGTATATATAAATGATAGATAGATAGATAGATAGATAGATAGATAGATAGATAGATAGATAGATAGATAGATAGAGAGATGGACCACTAAGCAAAGATTACTTACACATGCAATATAAACTAATCTGCAATATTACTATAGATGGGTGTCATATTCCTGAATTTTTATGTTGAAATGATCAATTTTTACCCCAAAAGTGCAATTTTTACCCCACCTTTTAATATCCACTTTGATGGTCTGACACTAGGGGGCAGTGTCTCTCTCTCCCCCAACTCATAATGACAGAATGTGGCGCTTGTGAGAGTCCTTCTGAATAAGGAAGACTGTTTTGCAGATGTAAAATATAAAATGATCAATTTGATATGAATCTCCAGAGAAGCCCATGAGATCCGTTGCTCTGAAGTGATTCTGCATTCAGAGACATTGCAATAAAAACTAGTCTTCTTGAATATTGATATTCTGTTTTCTCTCAAGAGGGTTGGGTTGGGCGAAAATAACGTTGTGTAACAGCAAAAAAAAAAAAAAAAAAAAAAAAAAAAAAAGCCAGCAGTTGACCTCTGAGCTTGAGCCATCAAATGTCTCCTGCTGACAAACACTACACACACTCATCTGACCTGCTGTAAACTTTCACCCAGAAGAGTGACATTAAAGACAATTTTTTCAAATAAATCACAAAATTATTACGCAGCACAACAAGTTTTTTTTTTTTATACTGATAATAAGAAACAGCAAATCAGCATATTAGAATGATTTCTGAAGGATCATGTGACCCTGAAGACTGGAGTAATGATGCTGAAAATTAAGCTTTGCGTCACAGGAATAAATTACATTTTGAATAACTATTCAACAGAAAAATAAACAGTTATTTTAAGTTGTAATAATATTTCACAATATAACTGTTTTACTCAATGTTTTCATCAAATAAATGCACCCTCTGTGAGCGTAAGAGACTTTTTCAAATCTTACTGACCCCAAGTTTTAAACAGTTTGGATTGATTATAGTGGTATCGTGACACATATCTTAACTGCATTCCATGCTATTTTGTCATATTCAAACACAGAAGAATACACATCTTAAAATCTCTTATTATAACACAGGGTGATGAAATACATTGTAATCATGAGATTGCCCTATAATGAGCTCCATACCGGGAATCTGGTGTCTTTTTTTAACTTGCCATTTTCTAGAACATGTGCTCTCTCTTCATACTCTCTCCCTATCTAGGGACAAATGTGGCATGTCCGTACCTCAGGCTCTGTCAGTACAATTCACCATGTGCTCTCACACTAAACATTCGTCTCCACTTTAAAGGAGCAATTCAGCCCAAAAAATGACATTTCTGTCATTTATGCACCCCCACATCATTTTGAACCCATATGAACCTCTTTCCTTTGTAGAACACAAGAATATCCTTAGAATATTTTCAACAAATCATTCTAGAAGAGGAGATTTGACTCAAAAGAACAATTAGTGCATGAATCATAGCCACTTTTCTCATTAAGGACAAGAATTTCAACTTAAATTTCAGTCGTTTTTTTTGCACAAAACTATTATATGACTTCAAAAGACTTGGAATATAATGCATGAGTCATATGTACTGCTTTTATGATGGATGGATGAATGGATGGACGGATGGATAGATCTGGTCAGAACTGATCACAAGGTGTAAGGCTAACAATCTCACACTGAACATCAGCAAGACCAAGGAGATGGTTGTGGACATGAGGAGGAGTAAGTGTATCTATCAGCCTCTGCTGATCAGAGATGCTGAGGTTGAGAGAGTGGACCGCTATAAGTTCCTTGGTGTACACATCTGTGAGGACCTCAAGTGACAGAGAACACATTCAAATTAGTAAGGAAGGTCAGTCAAAGAATGTACTTCGTTAGGAGACTAAGGAAATTTGGATTGTCATCACAAATACTCCATCACTTCTACAGATGCACTGTGGAGAGCGTGCTAACATGCTGCATTGTTGTGTAGTCTGGCAACAGCACAAGACCTGAAAGAAAGGCTTTACAGAGGATGATAAAGCTGGCCCAGAAAATCACAGGGACAGATCTCCCCTCACTGCAGGACATCTACAATAAAAGTATGGTGCATGCCCAGTTGCAGATCCCATCCTTCCATCCCATCTACAATTTCTTCACCCTCATGAAGTCTGGCAAGCGGTACTGGAGCACTGTGGCCAGAACATCCAGACTCCAGAACAGTTTATATCCCCAGGCCATTACACTGATAAATAGTCAAAACCCACTGCCACTTCCACCTGAATCATCAGGATAAAATCAGCCTGTTCAATGGCACTCTGCACTTTACCTGATGGACCATCATACATTCACCTCATAATGCATTAGACTGATAATCATGGACAATTTACACTTTATCACCACCTGACATTTTAACATTGTCACTTTATTGTTACTTGCACTGCATCCTTATACTGTGAAGAATTTTATTGTCAGTTGTTTTTCTTATTTGCATACAGGTTCTTTTTTATTTTCTTTCAATACTTTCCTTTTAATGCTATTGTTATTTATTTGTATTATTCTTTCTGGTTTATACTTTACTACATATTCTATATATATATTTTTTATGTTGTATTGTCCTAGTAAGTTATGTTTGTTCCCCTTCTTCCCTTTCTAGGAGTAAACAAAGTAGGAATTTCATTGTACTATACATTTGACAATAAAGCTCGAAGAATCTTGAGTCTCAAAACTCTTCCAGGCAGATTTGTAATATCTTTAGATGATTGGAACTTCTTAATTATTGCTCTGACGGTGGAAATGGGGATTTTAAATGATTTAGCTATTTTCTGTCTGCCACTTTCTGTTTTGTGAAGCTCAACAATCTTGTTCTGCACATCTTTGGTTTTACTCTTTGTGATGGATGATTAAGGGAATTTGGCTTGTGTGTCCTTCTGTTTATAATCCTGTGGAACAGGAAGTCATGGCTGGAGAATTTCATGCTTTTAGTCACCCCGGTGTGCTAAAAAAATTGTTAATATGAATGGGAATATACTTTATTTTACTCATAAGAATTTCTGGGGGTGCCAATAATTGCGGCCAAAAACATTTATTTCATAATGTGAGTTTCCCCTCAATTTCAATTGTTTTACTTCAATGATAGGTTAGAATTTTGTGAATTTTTTTAATGAAAGCTCAAAATGATGAACAATGCAGATTTATTTTCACAACCACCTTTGCTCATATTTACCAAGGGTGCCAATATTAGTGGTTGGCACTGTGATATGAGCCACTTTTATTATGCTTTTTTTCATTTCGGAGCTTGACAGCTCGATTCATTTTCATTACATGGAAAAGAGTGGTCAGGGTTTGAGTGATTTATCCCTTTAAAGTCTTCCAAAAACGTCTCAGTTCCTGCTCGGATGTGGTCGTAATTAGAAGTCAGATCTATAGGAGTTCTTCCAACCCTGTCATCCGACAGCTTCAGAAGGATCTCACCGATAAAACCAGCTGGAAGTTTAATGAGCCTTTTCTCTTGCTTTCCCTGGATGTGAATGTCACACTGAGACTCCACACAGGCTTTCACAGCACTTGCTAAAAGCATGTATAACCCCCCCTTCCATCGCTCGAGTTTTGGGTGGGAAAGTGCTAAGGCGTCTGGGTAGTGTTCTTACACTGCTGTAGTCTGTGGGTGGTTGGTAATCTGATTAGCCTATGTGTTCACCTTCATCGTACTCCTTTACACCAGGGGGACAATAGATGATGGATGTTTTTTATCGTTTCATTGGAAGCATACCAGAGGACAGTCAAGTGCATAATTGAATGGGATTACTTAAACAGATATGCAAATGAACTACAAGTTAAATAATCATGACTTAATCTCAGATTTACATTGATGCATAATGTCAAAATCACTTTAATCAGTAATCCAAAAATCCAGAATACTGTCCACATACAGAAGGGTGAATAGTTAATAGCTATTTTTGTGGTCTGCACTCAATATTATTTATTAGGGCCCGAGCACCGATGGTGTGAGGACCCTCTTGTATCTGCTTTGTTTCTTCTTCTTCTTCTTCTTCTTCTTCTTCTTCCTTCTTCTTCTTCTTCTTCTTCTTCTTCTCCTTCCTTCTTCTTCTTCTTCTTCTTCTTCTTCTTCTCCAAAATGAATCGCATTTTTGAGGGCCTAGACATGCTCAAAAACTCATGAACTTTGCACACGCGTCAGACCTGGTGAAAAATTTACGTCTGATATAGGGTTTCAGAAGAGGGTGTGGCAAAATGGCTCGACAGCGCCACCTATCGTAAAAAAATCAACAGCCCTCCAGCTGTGTTTCACTTACATGCACGAAAATTGGCACACATATGTAAAGCATCAGTACCTACAAAAAAGACTCTTGGAGCAATATCCGAAACCCAACAGGAAGTCGGTTATTTTTAATTTTATGAACAAATTTTGCATCATTTTTTTGTCATTTGCATGCCTTGTATTTTAACGAACTCCTCCTAGAGATTTTTTCAGATCAACACCAAATTTGGTATGCCTAATCTAAAGGCCTTTGCGATGTGAAATTGCGAAGATCTTGAGTTTTCATTGAAGGGCGTGTCCGTGACGGCCTGACGAATTTCGATGTTTCGCCATGAAAAATGAAGTTGCTGTAACTCAGACATACAATGTCCAATCTGCCACAAACTTCACATGTTTGATAATACTCCTGACCTGAACAGATTGACATGTCCATATTCAGTTATAGTCATAGCGCCACCTACTGGCAACAGGAAGTGACATATTTTACGCTGTAACAAACTACTCCGAGAAATTTTATGAAATAAATTTTTTTTTTTAGTCACTCTATTCTAAAGGCCTGTGCGATGTTAAATTGTGAAGATCTTGAGTTTTCATTAAAGGGCTTGTCCATGGTGCCATCACAAAGTTCGATGTCTCGCCATGGGAATAAAAGTTATTGTAACTCAGGCAAAAAATGTCCGATCTTGCCCAAACTTCACATGTTCGATAAGAGTCCTGGCCTGAACAAATCTGAAGGCCAATATTCCATCGGGTGTGGCAAAATGCCTCGATAGCGCCACCTATACATATTCAACGGAGTGCGCCTCGAGCTACGTTTCACGTACATGTACAAAAATCGGTATACACATGTAACACACCAATACCTACAAAAAGTCTCTTGGTACGAAATTCGAATCCCAATAGGAAGTCAGTTATTTTGAATTTTCTCTGCAAAATTTGTGTCGTTTTTATTGCCATTTTCAGGGGTTGTACTTTAACGAGACTCCTCCTAGAGATTTATTCAGATCAACACCAAACTTTGTCTGTGTAATCTAAAGGCCTTTGCGTTGTTAAATTGCGAAGATCTTGAGGTTTCGTTTAAGGGCGTGTCTGTGGCGGCCTTACAAATTTCAATGTTTCGCCATGAGAAAGGAAGTTGCTATAATTCAGACATACAATGTCCAATCTGCCCCAAACTTCACATGTTTGAGAAGACTCCTGACCTGAACAGATTGATATGCCCATATTCAGTTATAGTCATAGTGCCACCTACTGGCAACAGGAAGTGACATATTTTACACTGTAACAAACTACCCCGAGAAATTTTATGACATAAATGTTTTTTTTTTCAGTCACTCTATTCTAAAGGCCTGTGCGATGTTAAATTGTGAAGATCTTGAGTTTTCGTTAAAGGGCGTGTCCATGGCGCCCGTCACAAAGTTCGATGTCTCGCCATGGGAATAAAAGTTATTGTAACTCAGGCATAAAATGTCCGATCTTGCCCAAACTTCACATGTTCGATAAGAGTCCTGGCCTGAACAAATCTGAAGGCCAATATTCCATCGGCTGTGGCAAAATGCCTCGATAGCGCCACCTATACATTTTTCAACGGAGTGCGCCTCGAGCTACATTTCACGTACATGTACAAAAATCGGTACACACATGTAACACACCAATACCTACAAAAAAGTCTCTTGGTACGAAATTCGAATCCGAACAGGAAGTCAGTTATTTTGAATTTTCTCTGCAAAATTTGTGTCGTTTTTGCCATTTTCAGGGGCTGTACTTTAACGAACTCCTCCTTGAGATTTATTCAGATCAACACCAAACTTTGTCTGTGTAATCTAAAGGCCTTTGCGATGTTAAATTGCGAAGATCTTGAGGTTTCGTTTAAGGGCGTGTCTGTGGCGGCCTTACAAATTTCGATGTTTCGCCATGAGAAAGGAAGTTGCTATAACTCAGACATACAATTTCCAATCTGACCCAAACTTCACATGTTTGAGAAGACTCCTGACCTGAATAAATCTACATGCCAATATTCAGATATCGCTATAGCACCACCTGCTGGCAACAGGAAGTGACATGTTTTACGCTGTAACGAACTACTCCTAGAAATTTTATGACACTTTGTAATTTTTTTTGGTCAGTCTAATCTAAAGGCCTTTGCGATTGTTAAATTGTGAACATCTTGAGTTTTCATTAAAGGGTGTGGCCATGGCGCCGTGACAAAGTTCAATGTCTCGCCATGGGAATAGAAGTTGTTGTAACTCAGGCATAAGACGTCCGATCTTCCCCAAACTTCACATGTTCGAAAACAGTCTTGGCCTGAACACATCTGAAGGTGGATATTGCACTATAATCATAGCGCCACCTGCTGGCAACAGGAAATGTCTTGTTTTACACTAACTTAACCATGCAATGTCCAATCTGCACCAAACTTCAAATATTTGGAAAGAGTCATGGCCTGAAGATATCTAAGGGCCAATATTCAGTTATAATCATAGCGCCACCTGTTGGCAAAAGGACACCTCATGCTTTATACTAGCTCAAACATTCCATGTTCAATTTGCACTAAATTTCATATGCTTGATAAAAGTGCTGGACTGAAGAAATGTACATGCCGAAATCCAGTTATAGTCATAGCGCCACCAGCTGGCAGCAGGAAGATTGGCACATATAAATGACTTTGCCATATTTCTCTTATATTTACCACATTAAACACATATATCTCGCCGTTCGCTGTTTTACAAAAGCTACACGCTGGAGGTGAGCCCGGGTGCGAGGGCCCGTTCATCGCTGCTTGCAGCTTTAATTATTGTTTATAATTCCGTATTGTGATGTAATCATTTCATGTCTACTTTTTCTTTCAAGTTTTCTTGAAATTACAAATTCATATATGAAATTCAATGGCTTTCACTACTTTTTAAAACCAATGTGGTAATTGACCCTTCACAGGGTGTTTGATTGACAGGTGATCTAACCAATCATAATGCTGAATCTGCCATTTTGTCAAAAAAAAAAAAAAAAAACAGAATAGTAGATTATTTTAGGTGGAATTGAAAAATGTGTGTATTTATGTCTTTCTATGGTTGAAACAAGATGCCTTCTGATGTTCATTCCTGTTTATTTTGTGCTACAACTAGTAAAGAGGAAGAGATGATTGGTTTATGTGCTGCTTGAAATGAGGTGCTACAGTGATCTGTCACGACACATTAAAGAGCCACAAAACGGAATTTATTGTTTGAATTTCTTAAAAATGGCAAAATTTGAAAGATGAGACTTTATTTAATACCAAAAGTAACCTGCTCTGTCTTGTCTGTCGGTGCATTGTCCATGATCTGCAATGCATTTTTCATTGCGTGAGAACATGATGTGTGGCATGAGAGCGTAAGTAGCGGACACAGCAACATTATTTAGGTTTGAACAGGTAAATTACATCATTGGCAGTATTTTAAGCACTAAAAGTGTGATACTTCAGTGGGAGTATTTGATAAATATTACTGTAAATTCAGTCATTGGCATTATTTGACAAAGTGACTTTTTTCAATGCAAATAAAAAAAATAATAATAAAAAAAATGATATTTGCCTGGTGCATTCAAAGGGACAATTCACCCAAATAAGAAAATTCTGTCATCATTTACTCATTCTCATGTCGATCCAAACCTGTATGAACTTCTTTCTTCTGTTGAACACAAAAGAAGATATTTTACGAAATGAACATTCAACATTCTTCAAAATATCTTTCACATTTTGCTGGAAAAAGTCAGTCATACAGGTTTAGAACAACATGAGGATGAATAAATAATGAGAAAACTTTCAGTTTTAATATGAACTATCCTTTTAATGTAAAGCACACCAGATTGCTGTAATTTGCTGCATCCTTGATAATTTGGCAGTCTAAACCAACCAGTAAGATGGAAAATTGCGCTATGCAACTGTGTTCAGCACAAATGTTGTTGGTAAATTTGCTCTGTTAGCTGCGCAAATCGTTTGTAGTGATTTCTTTCCAGAAATCCGATCCGATCATCTTTAACAAACACCCTTTAATATCAAACTATTACAAGCAACATTTAAACTACTGGATCTAGGCCTTGCTTCACATACATAACTTCTTCTATGCTGCTTAGATGGAATCTGACTTCAATTTCCGTAGAGCTAGTTTACAAATGAAGGTGTGAAATATATTTAGTGGTGTGAAAATTGAAGATAAACCAAATAACATACTCTCTTCTGACATGCATTGATTTCACTGCAGGATAGACATAAGATACAGATGATTGTGTTGAATCAACACCTCGAATTCGAAATGAATGACAATGTCTGGTGAATAAATTCATGTTTTATGCATCTGGTTTGTTTCATTTTCTTTCATTTGAATGTGCCTACAGATTCACAGATGATAATGATCATTTCAGATATACTGTGTACATTCGACAACAAAGCCAAGGGTTTATCGCAGAGCTGTGCTAAGTGAATCGAATGGTGAATGTGTGAAATCTGTCTGTAAGAGCTCCACAAAATCTGTTGTTTGAACTTGATGTTCCTTGTCTTCCACCCTCTGTCTGAAATAACTCTCCCAACTTTACACCTCCAGAGGAATGTTGACGGTTTAACCTTCAGTAAGTGGGAGAGGACACAAAACCGCAGCCACGTGATTTAAAGAGAGGTCAAAAGGGACAATGGATGCTGAGTTTAGCAGGTGGCCCATGAAACAGAAAAAGACCCTTCGCCCGTACTTGCTGCTCTGTATATGTTGGCATAATATGTTATAGTCAGTGATGGTAGAGTGAAATACCGCAAAGGCAAAGAAAATATGTAGATAGATTTTCAAAGGATCCTTTGATATATGCAAAATTGTTGATTTTAAAAGTAGATATTTCAAGCTATCTATAGACATGGTTCTATGTCTGTTTTACATGAGCCTAGTTCATTTCTGATGTGTTTCAGAAAGAAGTTCAGGGAGACAGACCAAGATGGCAGAAAGCACACCCTGTTAGGTTTCTTCATTTTACAACAGAGTTTTGTAATGTTTTGTTGTATTTAGGGTGTCTTACCACCAAAACTGACGGAGCTGAAGCTCTTTCCGCTGTTATCGGGATGGCGCGTGAAGATCGGGATCCGCCGACCGGAGAAGTGCAATGGCCTACTTGTTGTGCTCTTTAAGATATAGCTTCAGTTGCTGTTGTTTGTAATAGAAAATGAAGACATGTTACCTGTGAGGTTTTACTTAAATAGGCATAGAATAAAACGAGTAGGCTAAAAATCGGTAGGCTATTATAGGCCTATTCCATGTCATTGTAGATCACATACAGTAAAATTCAGATGCCATTGAATAAAGTCATTTCTGTTTTAACATGTAGCAAACAATAACATGCAGCAGCTGAGAAAAAAGAAAAAAAAGTAATGTGGTCACATCCACACTCTATTTATACTGTCATCATCCCCGGAATTCGTAAATTCAGTTCATAATTCCAAAGTAACCTAATTGAAGATATATATATATATATATATATATATATATATATATATATATATATATATATATATATATATATATATATATATATATATATACATATATATATATATATATATATATATATATATATATATATACATATATATATATATATATATACATATATATATATATATATATATATATATATATACATATACATATATATATATATATATATATATATATATATATATATATATATATATATATATATATATATATATATATATATATACATATAAATTCTGCATATAAATTCTGCTGTTGTTTGTAATAAAAACATGCTACCTTTTTTTTTCTAATAGGCCTAGAATAAAATGAGTAGGCTAAAAAAAATTGTAGTATCATATTTTATTTCCATGTCGTTTTGTAGATCACATAGGCTAAAGTAAATTTTGTTTTGTCTATATATATATATATATATATATATATATATATATATATATATATATATATATATATATATATACTTATACAATGTTTCCAAACTTTTGACCTGTATATATATCGGTGCAGTACAGAAGGGATGAAAGGGGCGTTTCAGCGCCACCCACACATTCAAAGCAAATATTAAAGCATAATCTCATCTTTTTACCCATAAACAAAAACAGGAAAAATCCAGCTACATTATCATTTCCCGTTTCTTAAACAAAATGAACAAACGAAAATCAAACCGTTTCTCATTTCTCTTTATTTATTTTTAAGTAGAAAATCAAATGACCAAAAGATACACGGACCCAACTGCATAGAATCTTTTGTTTTATATCCAGTTTAGAAAATAATTACTTGTATGTTTTTAAAGGATTTATGTGCATCTTTTGAAACGTGCAATTTAGAAAGAATAATTTAAGATCTATTGATGTATAATTTCAAAAGAGGTCCAAATTATCTTTTGATGAATGTAAAATTTACAAACAATTGTGTAGGATCATTTGATGTATGCACAATTTAAAAACAGCTATAGGTTCCTTTGATATATGTTGGATTTAGAAATAGTTCTATAAGATCCTTTGATGTATGTACAATTTAAAATCAGCTGGATCATTTGGTGTATGTTGAATTTAAAAGGAATCAGATTCAATTGATGTATAAATAGTTTAGAAATAATTCTATAGGATCATTTGATGTAGAATTTAGAAACCATTGCACAGGGTCCTTTAATGTGTGCAGAATTAAAAAAAAGTATTCTATAGGATCATTTGATGTTTGAAGAATTAAAAAAGCAATTATATACTTTGATGCATATAGAACTTAAAAACAATTTCACAGGATCCGTTGGTGTATAGAATTCAAGAACATTAATATAGAATCCATTGATGTATGTAGAATTCACCAAAAATAGCATAGGATCCTTTGATTTATGTAAACTTAAAGTAATCCTATAGTTTCCTTTGATATATGTTACAATTTAAAAGCAATTAGATTTTTTTATGCATATAGAAATTAGAAATAATTGCACAGGATCATTTGATGTATGTTAAATTTAGAAAAGAATCCTATTGGATCCATTGATGTATGTACGATCAGTGGTGGAAAGAGAATTGAGAAAAAAAAAACCTGGAAAGTACCATTACATTCCAAAAAATGTAGTGTGAGTAGAGTAAAAAGTACTTGTCCAAAAGGCTACCTGAGTAAGAGTAAAAGAGTAGCCTTTTTAAAAAAGTACTCATGAATAGTAAGTAGTGAGTACTGAGCTGTGGATTCTACCCCTTATAATAAATGCTGTACACTGCAATTTAGAAATTTACAAAACATTGTGCATACTGTAATTCATATTATCTTTTGTTGTTTGTCAGAAAGAATGAAGAATATCTATAATCCAGCAGTTTTAATTGAAAATACATCAAAACAACAGAAAAACTGATACAGAGGTGAAAAGATGAAAGAGGTATTCTTGTACACTCATCGCCATTTAAATCATAATGTTTGAAAAAATAGATTTAAATTACAATTACATTGATGTAATTGATAAAGAATTCTATAGGATCCTTTGATGTACATTCAATTTAAAAGCAACTGGATTCTTTGATGTATCAAATATTCAGGAATCGATCTGATACAAATGTAATTTTTCATGTACATTACATTTTCAAAGAATTCCATAGAATGCTTTGATGTATACAGAGTTAGCATTCAATTCCACTGCAAATATTTTCTTTTGCATTTTGAAGACAGGAAGTTAAGGCTTTGATTAGTTGTGATCTGACCTGCACATCTAGAGGATGGGTGGTGAGGAGTGTGAATTGTTTAATGTGCTTTGCAGAGATGCCACTGAACGGCATGTCAACTCTGCTCTGTGTCAACTTGTGAGGACCAGGATCTGCGCAGGCTTTATCACATGTGGCCAGGCCAGGGGAGGGCTGACAGTGAAACGAACTGACGACTTCATCGAGGGCCACATGACAGTAGCAGGCCCGAAACTGATGAGCCGCTGAATCGTTCCTGACAGGGACTTGTGGAGCGGCGCTGGGGCCAAACAGGACAGCTTAAATAGAATTCTGTCCATCTTTAAAACAAGACATCTTAGAACACATCTAAACCTCTAAGCAAATGACTGAAAAACAAATAAAAGGTTAACCAGAGGATCATTCACAACTAGTCCTTCACCTGAAGACTTATTCCACAGGCTGTTTAGCAAAACAAACAATGACAAAAGAGTTTTAACACAGTGCTGTCGCAACAGTGTTTGCTTTAATGTTGACTGATGCTGATTTATCATGATGTGAACTGTTGGATTTGGATATAAAAACTGCAATATTCTTGGGATGGATGCTGTGAATCGCCCTCTTGAGGTCGTGCCAAAACATCTCAATCGGATTGAGGTCAAGACTCTGACTGGGACACTCCAGAAAGCATATTTTCTTCTGTTCAAGACATTTTGTTTTTCATTTTCAGTGCTTTGGGTTGTTGTCCAGTTGCAGTTGCTGCACCAAAACTTCTGCTGAACTTCAATTTGTGGACAAATGGACTGAAAAATGTCCTGATAATCTTCATTAGATTGATTCATTTAAGACTTGATCAATATACACAGAAATCTAAGGGTTCACATACTTTTCCCTCCAGCTGTATATCAGCCAAATGAAAGCCACGATGTGGGGCAACATCAAAAATGTTAGTTCTAGTCTTTATTTCTATGGTAACAGGGCTTGATGCTGTATTCTTATGTGTATTTTAATGAGCACATTTTTAAATGTAAGTCATGCATGTCACCACTGAATGAGCCATACAGTGATAACCATATTAAGAGATAGTGCAGTGAATATGCAAACCAGTATTATTATCCATTTTGCAATCTGCCTACAACCCTGAATCGGGACAGCAACAATGTATCCATCCCTGGAATCACATCTCTCTGCTTGCATACTGGATATGTTATTAAAATCAAGGTTCAAGCTCAAATTTGGGTGCAATTTATGCTTGATAACTGAATTATGCCATACCTGACCTTAAGGTGCTGGTTACACTATGTGTCAATATTTGAATTTCCAAAGAGCGAGCAAGTAGAAAAGATATTCATGACTCCGTCTCAGTTTATGTTAAAAAAGAGGAATTAAAAATGTGCTCCTCACTAGGAGTGTGTAGACTGAGACTTCTCATTCTCACAAAATATCAATCCTAGATAGTAATACTTTTATTTATTTATTTATTTCTATTATGCATTCAATTATGTCGGGTAGTAGTCCTATGTTTAATGTTTAATGTTTATTTAATTTCGGTCCTCACAGACAATCAATCATACAAAAATAAATAAAGTTGTACATAATGAAACAAGAGTCATGACAAAAGAGCTCAAAGACTAGCTAAAATTGCAGGGTTACTTCAGCAAAGAAGTTTTTATCTCATGTTTGCTTTGGTTAACATTATTGATTAATAGTAGGGTTTAGTGTATGGGGTTTAATGGTATGTTATTTTTAAAAATGATTCAGCCATTCACCGGATATTTGATTTCCAAACTGCCACAATACGTACAGCAAGCAATTTCATAAAACAGGACCAGTTTCACAAAGTGTTTTGGAGAAAACGGAACAAAGTTTTAGTGCCACTCATTGGATATTTTACTATGAAGGTGTAATGTATATGATCAAAGAAATATAATTCCAGTGTGCCTATAGGCTTAATAGTGGGTGAAGTTCTATAATGGTGAACAGAAACTACAAGAAATGTAATTTTTACATTCCCCTTTGCTCCAATAACAAAATAAAGACAACAACAACAATAAAGATTCTATGACTTATAAAAATATTTTGAGATTATGTCAGAAGAAAGAAAGATGTCATGCTGTCACACTCATGCAGCAGCGTTAACTTAGTTGATTTGACTGAGCTCATTGCAGTGCATTCTGGGACTACAGTACATTCATTGTGAAATATAGGCTAAATGTGATTCTGCCTAAGAGTTCGGCCAAAATGGAACAGCCTTTGCAAAGTGAATAGACCTTTTTTTGCCTGACTTCCTGTGGCTAAACCCATTTATGCTCGCAAAAGTCTCTACAACTCAGATGGTTGTGTGTGTGTGTGTGTGTGCTTCATCAGTTATCACAGTCTTCTTTCATACAGAATCTCAAGGCTTTAAGACACAGTGAAACACTCCTAAGACCATGAGCTGAATGTCAGAATGAGGCATATCGTGGTGTACATCAGGCTCATTGACAATGAAAGACAACTGCCTGTGCCTGAGGCTCCATGATAACCCTGCTGCACTCCAGGGCGATGTCGGGCCGCTCTCCACAGCATGCTAAAACTCTCCTCAGCGCACACAGACACACTGCAGACAGGATACGAGGGTATATAACAGCTAGAACAAACAGCTGTGGTTTCTTCTTACTAGAATACCAAGAGAGGGATGAATGTTGTTTGTTGGGGTAAATAAATAGTTCATCCTTATAGGCTGGAAAATTCACTGCTGACTGAGATGTTTTTATTGTCACTCTGTTGTTATTGGAATGGGAGTTATTTTTCCTACCAAACATATGTAGGAGTTGACAGATACATAGTATAATCCCTACGACATCTTTCTGCACTTTGAATATAGTTGCAGCCATATATATTCATATTCTGGCATCTGTACATGAAAACTCAAATAGCAGAACGTGTAGATGAATAAAAAGACTAAATTAAAGAAGTGAGCAGGAGAACGTTATAATAAAGCTGTGAAATTCATAGGCGGATATAATAGAAATAAATATTTCTAGCTGGATGAATGACCATCACCTTCAGCTCAACCTTACTAAGACTGAACTGCTGGTGGTTCCAGCTAACTCATCGTTTCATCACAACTTCTCTATACAGCTGGGTTCGTCAACCATAACTCCTTCCAGGACAGCCAGAAACCTAGGAGTTGTGATGGATCATCAGTTAAGCTTCACAGACCATATTGCTACTACGACCCGGTCCTCCAGATTTGCCTTATTCAACATTAGGAAGATTAGACCCTTCCTGTCAGAGCAAGCCACCCAACTTCTTGTCCAAGCTCTTGTTCTCTCCAGACTGGACTATTGCAATGCTCTCCTGGCAGGCCTTCCTGCATGTACTATCAAGCCTCTACAACTGATCCAGAATGCAGCAGCGAGGGTTGTCTTCAATGAGCCAAAAAACAGCTCATGTTACTCCTCTCCTCATCAGGTTACACTGGCTACCAGTAGCCGCTCGCATCAAATTCAAGGTACTGATGCTTGCCTACAAAACGACCACTGGCACGGCGCCAAGATACCTAAACTCATTAGTTCAATCTTATGCACCCTCCAGAAGTTTGCCGCTCTGCAAGTGAACGGCGCCTTGTGGTGTCATCCCAAAGAGGCTCGAAATCACTCTCACTGACTTTTTCCTGGACTGCGCCCAGCTGGTGGAATGACCTCCCGATCTCAATTCGAACAACTGAGTCTTTGCTCATTTTCAAAAAAAATCTAAAGACTCATCTTTTTCGCCTGCACTTAACCAACTAATACTAGTACTTACCTTTTCTTTTTCTTGTCTATCATATTCAAAAAAAAAAAAAAAAAAAAACCCTGGCTACGTGTTTCTGTACTAGACTAACTGAGACTTGTCGTAGCACTTGTATACCGTTGTTGTTCTCTCATTGATCTGATTGTTTCTACTGTTCTCATTTGTAAGTCGCTTTGGATAAAAGCGTCTGCTAAATGATTAAATGTAAATGTAAATGTAAATATGAAAATATGAAATCCAAGCGCTATAAGCAAAACGAGTATGCAGTAATTAAATACCTTGTTAATTTTTTTTCTAATCAAAATACATAAAAAAATGTGTTATATTTATTTGATGATTTAATGGTGTTATTTATTTTGATGTTTTTTTTTTTTTTTTTAAATTGTTGTATCTAATTTCATAGAACAGATGCTGCAGAAAAAGTTTGCAATATTTCTGTGGAGAAGGAAAATATATATTTTTATATTCCTTTTATGTAGCTGGTACATAAAATTTGGTCAGAAATGTTGAATTTATAATTTCATTAATACTTTATTTATTTATTTATATTTTTTTATATTCCATCTTGAATACACCTTTCTTTCTTCTGCAGAACACAAACATTCATATTTTGATCTGAAAAACAAAAGTCCCCATAGAGCCCAAAATATTGGACCCCATTGACTTTCTAAGTATGGATAAAAACATTTTTTTTTTTTTTTTTTCAAAATATCACATGAAGGTGAATTAATGTTTTTCATTTTTGGGCAAACTTTTATCTTTATCAACAGAATGTTGATTTGTAGTATTAATCAAGAATTTGTAGAATTAGTTGTTAGAAGAAGATGATTATTATTATTTGGAAATTCATTTTCATATATGTTCTGAATTTTTTATCTTTAATGTTCTACAGTACAACATTGTAAGTGTTGCCCAGACAACTGAGTCATATTTTTCAGTGTTTAGTGGATCATGATATAATGATTACACAATCAACTCTAAAATCAAATGACTTTTTCGAAATGTTGCGCAATGCTTTTTTAAATAGAGGTTCCTCACATTCTTCTGAAATCAGTGCTGTCAACTCCAGAATAACAATGACAGCTCAATCAGAAAGTCACAGTGCACGTCACTGTGCTGAGCAGAAGCTGTCTGTTTTTTTCCCCAAAGAGCAAGAAAATCCATTGAGTCATAGTACTATTTTCCTAGTCACCATTTTAACGCTGATTTAAAAGCCATTTTCACTGTGACTCAGGCCAGTGAAAATTTAGCAGCCTGAAGTTCCACAGTGACACTTTATCACCTGCACCAGCCTGGACCACATGACCCCAGTCCATTAGGAACCAGCTTGAAAATAGCATTACTGATGACATTCAAACCTAAATGGATAAATTGTATATATATATATACATATATACATTCACACACGTCGCTATATGGGGACTCTCCATAGGCGTAATGGTTTTTATTCTGTACAAACTGTATTTTCTATTGCCCTACCCCAACCCTACTCCTAAACCTACCCCTCACAGGAAAATTTGTGCAGTTTTGGATTTTCAAAAAAACTCATTCTGAATTATTTATAAGCATTTTGAATTACGGGGACACTGAAAATGTCCTCATAAATCACCTCCTCATTGTAATACCTATGTCATAACCATGTCATTATACAAATTTGTGTCCTCATAAACACCCCCCCCCCCCCCCCCACACACACACTAATATATATGTATATTTATATATAATCTCATGTTTGCCTCTGGTCAAAATACATAGGCTAAACCATCCAGTGAAAACCATCCAAAAAGAGGCAGATTACAAAGAGTGGTAAGAAGAATAAACTGCAAGTAGCCTTGGAAAATAAGAATATATGCAAAAAGGAACTAATATTATTACATTGCAATCTCATTTAAAATATAATCAAGAAGAAAAATGTGCAAAGTTTTCTATAAGACTTCTAAAATCATGAACTTCATAAAAAAATATATATAGAAAAAAAGAATTTCAAATAGGATATTGTGAATTGGTTAGTCTGTAAGAAACGGTTATGACATTTCAGACATGAGATGTACTAAAATACATTTTTATAATTAAATCTTGAAATATCTATCCAATTATTTACTCATCTGCTATAATGTCTTTTAATTACTGCCATTTGGAATTTTTCTCAACAGTCATTGATATACTGTAAGTGATTATTTGTGATTAATTAATCAGCATATCATAATTAACACAATTAAGAAAATCTAATTGATTGACAGCCCTAAACTTTCACAATCTATGCATAAATGGGATAACGGGTCCATAAGCAAAATATGTCTTGAAAACGAATGCCTAGCTTTTGCATTGAGTTTGAGAAGCCACCAAATCTATTTACTGTATTTTTTATTTTATTTATTTTTTTACAATTCACACGTTAGCATAATTTAGATTTTCTAAGACAGCTTCTGCCTGTAGAGAAGAAATGATGATGATTGCTTTAGATTTGTTTGTATGAGCCTCAAACAATTCACTATGAAGCATTCGCAATTCCCTTCACTTTTCTTTATCACTGGTCATCAGAAGCATCAAAATGATTGCAGTCTCCTTCTGGGGAAGAACAGTGTCTTCGGAGACATAGATAAACAATTCAAATGAGCATCAAACCATCTGACTAGCCTCACCAATCCTCTTGCTATTAGGTTAGCTCAGAGCGTTAGCCAGCAAGCTTCGCTCAAACACTCCGGTGAGGCACGGGGCTTCTCTCAGCACTAGATTGCCAGTTGTCTTCAGATTCAGCACAAATAGCTGCTTTTTGCTCCAGCAAGTCAGTGACAGATAGAAATCTTTTTACTGCAAACCTTTGAGACAACTGAGTGAGACTCCCCTGTTTCATGTGATCCACACATTCTGCTAATGGCTACAGCACAGACTCAACTGAACTGTCAGCATCTGAGTTTACAGTTGTCTGGCAATACAATAAACAGCCATGAACTGAAGCCAAGCTGTCATAAAAAAACATGTCAATGATTTAAATGTGTCTTTACCTTCAGCATCTCTGCATACTTTTTTTTCCTCAGATATCAAAGGTGTAAGAAAAAGTTGGGCTACAAGAGCGTACAGCAACACATCAAGGCCACAAATATTAAGACATTTGATTCCTTGCCTCATTTCATTACATTTACTTAGACATAACAGACTTTGTTTAATACTCCACCAGAAAGAGAAGCGTTGTCCAGCCCAAATTAATTTGGGGCATGCTGTCACTGGATCATTCTAGTAATGCTTTGACATTGGCACACAATTTCATTTAGTGACACTGTTTCATTCCTCTCATGTAAGAAAAACTGTACATGTAAGATGTCATGTAAGAAAAATTCTGAATTAAGAGAGCAAAGTGTTTTGTAGGTCACATGACCAGACGTGCACTATTCAGAATTGAATAGAGAATTCCTGTTAAATACTAATTAATTTGCTGAATTGGATGATAGATTATGATAAAAAAAAAAATAATAACAGGTTAATATTATTAGTGCATTTAATGCACCCTGCCCTCGCCCAAAACTATATGTCATCTTACACTGAATGCAGTTGCTGATGAACATGATGCAGGACAGTGACTGACTGCGTGATGTAGCCAATTAGAGAGCAGTTTTATGCCCTTAAACAAATTGCGTGAGTCAATGATTCAGTGATTCCGGTGATTATGAAGAAGAATTATTTAATGATTCGTGCCTTACCGAAGTACGAGTCATTGACTCAGTGATAAAGATGCTTTGTTTCTAAATGAATCAGCCACTTGAATGAATCTGTTGAATGAATGACTTAATGACTCATTAAAACAGTGACTTTTGGCGTAATATGTTTTTTTTTTTTTTTTCACATTTCAGTATTATAAAAAAAAAAAAACATTTATTATGAATATTCATGCAATGATGAATCAAAATATTTCGTTCTCAAGCTACTTTTTACAGTGTCTACTTAATGCTTCACTCATTTAACACAGTAATGATGGTATTTTGAAGGGTAATTCCTCATCCAAAATTGATGTGCAATTAATTTGCAATTAAAAATTGCAATCACTTGACAGCCCTATTATTTCAATTTTTGTGGGAAGAAGTTCACATAGAAGGTCTGAAGAGACTCATGTGAAATTATACAGGAGAAAAGCCAGTCCATTGTGTTTGTGGCAAAACCTTTTACAGCGCTTGCATATTGTCCTGTCTTTTACTGCATATGATCATTTATACTCAGAAAGTAGAATTGACATTCATTACAAGATGATTAATTGTAAGTTAAAAATATTTCACCTGCATTGTTTGCATTTTGTGACTTTCATTCAGATAAAAGACTATTTTTTCCAGTCATATATTTCATCAATGATGTTTTCTTAATAGTGTTAAAATAATATATTAAACATTTACCACTAGGGACTAACTGGACCATGTTAACCAGGCAAAACCCTTGGTGTTTACACACATACAACAAGATCCAATCTGTGCCAAATGCCTGTAAAAAATAATAACTGGTTGACAGTATGACCAGAGTACCCTGGAGTAACAAAGCTATCTGAGAACATTACAGTGGGTGGAGAACATTGTTTATTTATAGGCAAAACACGAGTCAGTTGAACTGAACTGGCCCCAAGCGCCTTTACATTTCACGGTTCTCCTTTGAGTTCTCCAAGAGTTCCTCAAATTATTTCTTCAAGATAAGATAGTGGAAATCAAAAAGGCTTGCTTGAGGCCCCTTTGGTGCTTCAGGTGCAACTAAAAAGTGCATCTTCTCAAACAGCCTTTTCGTTCTTTTCCATAAATGTTTATCCTAAGCAATGGTGGGGCCTGTGATTTTTACTGCCGGGGGATTTTTTTTGGCAGAAGTACAGCATCAGGATCGCGTAAAGTTGTTTAAAATTTCATAGGTCTATCGCCTTGAGTTACAGCGCTCTGCAAAGTAATGAGATCGTATGGGAGTCCTCTACTGATTCACATGCCCTTACTACCAGACACTCAGCCTTGCCTTAAAGCCAAGTTTGCAGTGAGGATGCTGCACCGCCAGATGGCTGCCCTCAACTTACAAAGCTATTAAGCTCTTAATGAGAACTTCTAAATTAAACTGCAGCCACATCTATTCGACCGGCCAACTGTATCCAACTGAGAGGTCTGAACATAAGGAAATCTAGTCTCCTGATTGTGGAGTCATGCAAGAAACCAAATGAGGATATCTCATCCACCTTATCCTAGCGGTGACTATGCATGCATGATAGAGGACTGTAAAGAGGTGGCAAATAGGGCAAGAGGATAGCTGAAGGAAGACCAGTGTCAGCAACTCTTAAGCCGTAATAAGGCACAATATGGTCTAGGCCATTCCCCTGGGTTTTTCCCTCACTCCCTGATTCTGCCTGAAGCTTTGCTGGGCAGTTATACGGTTGAAGCATTAAGCTGCTCTCTGGAAATTTGGATAAACCTTACAGTGTGGAATATGAAACCCTTTAAGTGGAACTTGAGGGAATATTCTCCTCATGCAAAGGAGATCTTTGTAGAAAACTAAAGCCACTTTTAAGCCAACCATGAGGGAAATGGTCTCAAAGCCTTGTCTTATAAATAGGTATTTCTTAAAACCAATACATATGTCAATGTAGCAGGATCCATGCATGCTCCCCTTCTAGTACCTTTTTTGCCTATTTAGACTTGTTACTTCAAGCATTTTCTCTGATCAGATAGCTATACAATTTGTTAAAAAACAGGCTCCCAGTTGTGGTCAGAATCAAATTGACAGTTTTGACACTGACTATCAGGACTACCCTACCTCAACTCACTACTACAAATGTATGCTCCCTCCCACCAGCTCAGGTCACTGAATGAGGGACACCTTGTTGTTTCCTCACAATGAGGCATAAAGTCACTCTCCAGAGCACCCTCTCTGTTCCTCTGGTGGAATGAGCTGCCAACCTCCACCCAAACTGCTGAGACCATCACATCTTTCAAGAAGCAACTGAAGACACCTCTTCTGCAAGCCATACTTTTACACAAACACACACACACACACACACACACACACACACACACACACACACACACACACACACACACACACACACACACACACACACACACACACACACACACACACACACACACACACACACACACACACACACACACAAATTCTCCTTTGCATTTCTTTTCTTCTCTAACTGGTTTCTTAATCTAGTTGTCTAATGAACCTGGCATTACATACTACAATGATTGTTAGTTCTTTTGATTAATCGCTTTGTGCCTCTTTTGTAAGTCACTTTGGATAAAAGCATCTGGTAAATGCATAAATGTAAATGTGAAACTCTTCCATTTACATTGGGTACATAAATGTGCCACCACAAAATGAATGTAAATCCAAGGTGAGTTTCATTTGTGTTAGTTTGCACATGCTTACCAAAGCTCATCTCCATATTGCATTTCAAATCACCTTCTGAAGTGGTTTGCATGATTGGATTGCCATCCGTCTCAAAAGCATTATTGATAGTGTTATTTTTTATTTTTATTTTTACATTTAGTCAAATTTCCTTTTTATTTATTTATTTTCATCATATTTATTCAACCTATCATGTTTTGTTGAGTCAAGTTTTAGTAGACTTAAATTCTGGGAATTTTAGTCTAGTTTTAGTTAATGAAAACTTTTTTTAGTCATATTTTAGTCATGATGCATGATGGTTAAACTGATAATCACAATTATTTTGCTCAATATGATAAATTTTAATCTATTCATGGTCATGATAGTTGTCATTTGAAAAACATTCATCAGGATTATTGCACTTTTCACTTTTCAAGTACGAATAAAGACAACAGTTTATTTTACTTCATCCTGATTAATTAAATTATCATATAAACCAACATACTGTCAACAAGTTTGTGTTGCTGCGATGAAAAAGTAAAACAGTGGGCAGAAAACGTGTCCTTAAGAGTAAACTCGGCTTAACATAACACCAAGTATGAAAACAAGTGGAGATCTATATATTTTTTCTCTACTTTGAAGAAAATAAATGAGATCTTGGATATAGAAAATATTTTTTTAAACTACATTTTAGTCTTGTATTTTTTTCACCAATAATATTGCATATTGATATAGTCACAGTTAATATTTAATAATATTGGTGTTGTCTTGCCTGGAAAAAGAGTCTGGAAAAAAGTTGTCAACTAATATTTTTCATCATAGTTTTCATTAACAAAATGAACACTAGTTTCGGAGCGAATTTAAACCTGGTCTTTTAATTATTAGATAGCTATACTTTTTTCAATAATTCAAAATTAAAATAATTGCATGAAGAAAACATGCTACTCTATTGTCCTCAATGCTCTGTCTTTTCCCTCCCTGTAGTTTCAGTTCTTTTTAGATGTCAACCCTGGCAGATAACAAACTGTTATCAGCTGGGGTATAGGTCCTTTTGTAATTGCCTTTCACTCACAGGCAGGACCTGCCGGTGATGTGAGTTCCATGTTTGGCCTTCGTTTTCTCATCCCTACCGGCCCATGCCCCCGCCCCGCCAGCAGACACAAACACAGCTGATGCCTGATGCCATGCCTCACGGGGGTCATGATTGAATGCGTGATTGCAGTACACCACTGCCTGGCTGGTGCCTTTCCTCTGCCGTCAGCAACAGACACACAAACACAAATACACAATTTTTCGAGAAGTATGCCTCTCAAACACTAAGCTGCCCACAAACACATCTGCATTGTCACTGATATCCATAACCACTGCAGTGTCACATGTTTCTGTGTAATGCATTTCATCTGACTCCATGGTTGAATTGCAAACGATTACTCCTATAATTATCAATGTTATGCGAAACCAAGAGTGTTATAACTGTTTTGAACCCAGCAGGTGTATTTTTCAAACAATGATTTTATTCCCTCTCATCCTGGCACATCTCGATACAGAGGCTCTTTCATTTAAAGTGACAAAGCTGCAGTTCTCAAGGTTAAAGACAACAATGTGTCATATTTAAAAAAGTCTGTTCCTGTGAGGTGAAGATGAACATATCTGTTCCTGTGACAAGAAAGAAGTATTATTAAAAAAAAAACATTTTGTTTTGTGTATATAATGTGAAACAATGCATCTTTGATACAAATGTGAAATATTTAACATCATTTACTGTTTGAAAAGTTTGAATCTAGTCTGTGTCACTCTCACATCCTGTTTTTACCCATCATTTCCTCTCTATCACCCTATCCATGTTATTAAACTTCATGTTCCATTTGTCGGATCTAAACACATAATACTGAATTATCTAGATGATACTTCAAGATTTTCTCCAATTTTGAGTAGTGATTACTAAATTTCTTTATAACCAAAACTTGATAATACTTCACACACATGCACCATAAAAAAGACCCCACCTATAAAATATGAAAAAATGATTTTTAATATGCTAAGCTAACTTTATACTAGTATATGCTAATACTGTATATACTCATACTACTTACCAACTAATTATAAATAATAATCATTATTATTAAAAAAATAAATAATACATAATATAATTAGTGGATTTCAATCAAATCTTAATCAAAGTTAAATATACAGTAAATAGTTATATACATGATAAGATTATTACAAGATTACTGGAGTATATGTTTTACAAGAAAATATTATTTAAGTTTTTTTCTACATGAAAAATTTCACATTTAATTCAGTGTGTTATTTTGTGAAATTTACTAGCAATTACTGAGAAGTTTCTTTACCTATTGTTTATTTTCTACACCATTTTTTTTCTCAGTGTATAAATCTTAATTCAAACATTTATTTAGATTAATCATTCTCAAAAAAATTGCTTTTTTAATTAATCAACAGACCTAATTTATTTTACCATTTTTTTAACCAAATAATAAAAAAAGACAATATAGTCAATCTTAACAGAACATGAAGTTTGAAGGTGACCATGATGTTCAGATCTATATCTAGAGCTGTGACGTGTGTGTGATGTACATGTGGAGAAGGAGTGATATTACAAAGACTCATATGGCACAAAGCTTTAAAAACAGAGCCTAAAGACACTGCGGCACAAACAGCCAGTTTTATTATTCATTCTTAGAAAAAGGTGAATTAAGTTTCTGCTGTTATGCACACAAAACCATTGACATCTAAATCCATATCCTGTTTCACTGGGGTGGCAAGATCAGTCTCTTTCTCTCTCTCTCTTTTTTCCCCCTTTTATCATTGTCGTCCTGCCACTATGAGGGGCCGCTTGTGTCCTTTTCAGAAGCTATTCATCCTACACATCCATCATCCAAACTCATTGTGCCATGCTTGTTATTTTCCAATTTTCAGCTGGTGAAAGAAATTATTTACTCATAATCGTGGCCCACACTCTAAATTAAATGGCACACTTTGGAAAACAATGTCATTTTCAGTGACTATTTTATGAGCCGATCCAAATAATTTACGACGCCACTGAATGGCAGTTACGGCATGTGAAATGCCACCATATAATAATGCGATGCAGTCTCAAGTGCTCCCCACAGGAGATAATCTAAATTAACGAACTGCACTATCTTGTCATGCTTCAAACTAGGGCATCCTTAACAGATGCTGAAAATGTATCATCCAAATCAAAACCCCCCGAAAAGAGCAATGCAGAATAAAAAAATCCTACTGTAGAATTATCTTATGCATGAGTGACTCCTGTATTCGCAGGCTCATCAAACATCAGTTCTTCAGCAATGTGGGATACAGTCTCTGGGTAGCTACTTTGGAACTGTAGCTTGTCAAACTACAAGCTGCTCTTAATTTAAAGATGTCATGTGATGCAATTTAAATTTTTCCTTTCTCTTTCAAATGTTATAAGCTCTTGGTGCATAAAGAAGATCTGTAAAGTGGCTAATCTAAAGAGAAATTCTTTATAAAAGTTAAGACTTGTCCGCGCCGTCCTAAAACGCCTCGTTTAGACACACCCCCACATGTCTACGTCACTGTGTGGGAAAATTTGTAAAACACTGCCGAAATGTTCACGCAAAGAAAGAAGGTGTAACTTTTATTCTCGCTGTAGTATTGTTGCCACCATGTGACTTATTTTATGGAGGACTGTTTCCAGAACCTGCAGATTAGCCTACAATGGGTCTTTGCTCAAAGGCTGTTCTATAAAGTGAGGCAGTTCCAACTTTGCAAGAACAGTCTGGCGCTTCTGACTCACAGCCTGTCAGTACATATTTTATATTTAAAGAATTTGCTACTGATGATTCAAACACAAGTTTTAAGCAGTGTAAAGTAAAGCTTGTTGTTTGTCGTTTCTCCGATCACAAATGCAGACATGGTTTTGTTTACGTGGCGCGATGCGCAATACATAAAAACACTTTAATTATGTCCCCAATGGATGCAACAAATGCCTCGTTTGTAATGGGTTTTATTGGTTTTGTCTCATCATGCCGGGAAACGGCATCACAGTATAGTAAGGTACGTAACATTTCCATCACACGCTTGAGGTATTCAGCCAATCACAACACACTGGATAGCTGGCCAATCAGTGCACACCTCACTTTTCAGAACGATGAGCTTTGTAAAAATCAACGCGTTTCAGAAAGATGGGGCATAGAGGAGCAACAATAACATACAGTATGTAAAAAATAATGTGTTTATTGAACCTTAAACCACATAAACACATAGCATTACACCAAACACACAACATAATGTTCTTTTTAGCAATGCCATATGACCCCTTTAAAGTAATTCATCTAGAGTAAAGATAAAAAGTTTTTTTTTTGTTTTTTTTGCCAAACATACAGAAAATTTGCAAAACAACTACAATTCCTGATACAAGAATATATGAAAAATTCCTGCTAATAAGTGTCCTCATTTACAAACTTACAGTTAACATATTTAATTTTAAAAAATAATAATAATAAAAAAAACATTTTGGCAGATTTTAGTTACCGTTTTACAGTAATCAAAAACAGCCATATAACATTTGTATTTAAATCTAAATATTATATCTTTCAAATAATACTAAAATATTATTTGATAATATTTATAAAAATTTGGGGAAGGAAGATTTAAAAAAAAAATATTACTTTTATTCTGTAAGGATGTGTTGAATTTATCAAAAGTGAAAGCTAAAACATAATGTTACATATGATGTTACTTTGTGTTCTTTAAAAAAAGAATCAAGTGTTTTCAACATTGATAATAAATCAGTGTTGTGTTACTCTAAAAAAGCAATTCATCACTACTGTAGTTACCAATTACATCTTAAACAGTGGAATTAGATCATTATACTAATTACTCTTTCAGAAAAGTATTGCATTACTTATTACTAATTACTTTTTTAATCCCATATCAACCTTGATCAGTTGAACATACAAGGAAAGACATGAAACGATGTTTTGGATTTTGATGTTTTGATGTTAACTCCACTATTGTTTTATATAGAATTGTTCTATAGTCTTTACAGTATTTAATGCGATTACATGAGAAGTAACTGTAATTAAATTACTAATTACTTATGCATTACACCCAACACTGATGTGAATATTAATATTCTATCACACTTCTTTTCGCAGAAAAATAAAAAATCTTGTTACTTGAAAAGCTACTGAAAAACTGTCAGGCCACTGAAAATAAGTTAAGTTAGTGTTATCGCTGTTTTTAGTTAGTGACTCTTAATTTGCTCTACAACACTGGTGATATCTGTACTTTCATACTTGCTGTCTAAATAGGCAGCAAAGGAAATGGAAGCTGTCACATGAAGGTGGCTAGCATCAGAAGGATATCTCAATAATGCTTAAAGTATATTCACTCGGCTAGCACAAAACTCAGCATATACACATGCAGCCAACAGCGAGCCAGCAGGAGCGCACCATAGATGTGAGGAGGAAAATACACATCATCATTAGCTCTCTCAACTTCCTCTCTGCTTGACTGCCGCGTGGAGCAGCCCTCCAGTTGTTCTACAATATTCTGTCAGCTAGAGTCGTCCTGGAAGGGGGGCAGCGCAGCAGAGCTGACAGAAAGCATACTTCCCTTACTGATGTTAAGAAGAATACTACTGTAAACCGCATGCTGCAGGGGGAAATCACAGCAAGATCTGGAAATATTTCATAGTGATTGTGAGACTATGGCATACAATACACATACTGGGCATAAACAAAATGTAGGTTTTATGTTATGGCCTGAACAGTGTGTCACATTTACGCACTTGTGATGATTCAGCTGGCAGATTAATTTAACAAATATACAGTAAAGGCCCGTTCACACCATTGACAATAACTATATCTCTAAAGTTTTAATAATCTTTCTATTTCTGTGAGAACAGGGAAGACCATTCTACAGCTATAACGATAACAACACCATTCAGAATGAGTTTTTACGATGTTGAATGATAAAACCATTGATAGCCAATCAGAATCCACTCAGTGTCTAAAAGCTAAATCAATTTAAAGCAGCTGATGATAAAACTGCATTAAGTGTTTTAAATTAACATAATGTTCTCGCCCATTGGTTAATGTAGTTATCATCATAGTTAACGAGCCTTTAGAGCTTTTATTTACTATTCATACACTTTGTTCCTCTGAATCAGAGTTCTGAATCGACTGAATCGAGTCATTGGTTTGAGTCGATTCATTAATGATTCAATTGCATCATCACTCAAAAGTGTTCATGGAAGTCCATGTGTGGCACTTCTGCATATCAAAATGTTTTGGTACAAATACATATATGTAGATAAATATGGCAGCTTATTGTTATTGGTCAAATGAAAATGATTAAATATCATTATTCAATATCAATATTATTAATAATAATTTATTGAAAAACTGGAAAATACAGTTTGATTATTTTTTAGCTGTACTGCATTTTACTTCTTGCACTAAACATTTGAACGTGGCAACAATATTTTATAGTAATAACAATATTTGATAGTAATAACAATACTTCATAGTAATAATGATAGTAAAATAAAATAAAACATTTTTTTTTTTACTTTATTTTTTTTTAAAGTAAAATAAAATTTATTTTATACAATCTATCAAGAAAAAAAAATACCTTTTAAGTAATTTTGGAAATAAATCTCTCAAATTATACTGTAGCTTTTATATTACAATACCCACATACCCCTCCCCGCCCAAGTAATATTAAAATAATGTTTTGTTATGTTATTCTTTTTTGCCATTAAATCTAAATACACTCCTATGATTTTAAAGGACAAGTGAAACCTAACAAAAACAAAGATGGGACATTAACGAAAGCACACTTTAAATTATAAGAGAGAGAGAGAGAGAAAAAAAAAATATACAGTAAATTGTTAAAATAACTCAAGTGTGCATGTAGTTTATCTCTGCCCCCGTGGGTTAATACTGCTCAGCCTCTATGCATGTTCCCAACAGCTGATAACAGCACTTTAAGAGAACTGAGTCTTATTTATGGCTAGATGAGCAAGTTTAATAGTAGATATAATTTGATTCAGTCAATACTGATTTCTACTCAACATTAAGTGCTTATTGTGGTTCAGTTGTGCTTATCGAAGTGGCAGTGCAATTAGTCAGGCGAGGGCAGCAGGGTCAAAATCATTCAGCCAATCATTCCTTGAGTGTAACAATCAGGCCAGTTACAGAAGGACATGACGGTAATGGCATGCAGGGCCAGAAAAAGGTTATTTCCTGTAATATGGATTGTTTGTTATAAAACTGGGGATCATATTCAGTCATGAAATGTTTTAAATGGACAGGGTTTGAATATTTATGTATTTCAAGAATATGCACTTTTTCTAATGGAGAATGTGAAATTAAGTTTGTGATCATTATTAAAAAAGACAAAAGAAAAATGTGAAAATTGTGGGAAATACTTACTTTTTTATTATGTTACTGCCTCTGTCCTTTTTTCACTAAAATTGGTCTGTTTTATTGTCTGAAATAGTTAAAAAAATTACTTTGTAATTTGATTACTAAAATGTTTTTTTTTTTATGTGCAGGTTTTATATATAGCAAACTACATAGAAACCACCCAGAATACCCTGACAACCACATAACGGATGACAACGTTCAGATTTTCTTCTTTTTTTTTTTTTTTTTTACAAATTTAGTTCTCTAATAATCTTTGAAGCTATACAGGGGAGCTAATTTTGTTTTTCTTCTTATAAACAGTAATAAAATGCCAAGAAGATCCGGAATCTTAAATCAAAAAAAAAAAAAAGCTTTCATGTGTGTGGTTACTATGAGCCTTCCCAGGGAAAAGCAATTTGTTGTATGTGTGTGTATCAGAAGTATAAAAGAAGAAATCATGTGTATGTGTGTGCTTGTGCGTATGTTGCCTCCATCCTTTTATGGCTTATCTCTTATCTTGACCAATACCTCAGTATCATCCCTTTGCAGCTGCACACAGTTGTAGCTCTTGCCATCCATAAACAGACCCATACGGTTTCATTAACCTCAGGCGGTAACAACGCAATTAATTTTTTTCCATCTTCTCAAGACTCACTCAAACCTGTCCTCAGTATGTAAAGGGCAAGGGGGAAAGACTCAATCATTGAAATTACACCTAAATCAATGTGTTTCTGTGATTGAAAAGTGAGGAATGGGTGCTGTCTTACACAAGGGGATTTAAAGAGATTCACCCAAAGATGAAATTCTGATAGAATTTACCCACCTTCATGTCATTCCAACCTTGTATGTCTTTCTTCTGCAGAACGAGAAGAAAGATATTTTGAAAAAGGTTTGACTGCAAAATGTTTTATTTACATCCAGGTTCTAGCATTAATATATATATTTAAAAAAATCAGCACCCTCATGTCTTTCCAAGACTTTATGACTTTCTTTCTTCTGTGGAACATGAAGGAAAACATTTTAAAGAATGTTTCAAATGTTTTTGAATGTTTCAACCATTTTCAATTAAACACAATTAAAATCAATCCGGTCCAAAACAATGTAGAAATATATTGTTAATTCTGACCTCACACTTATAGTTTTGATTAGAATACATCACATCCGGTCACACACGGTTTAACCGCAGAAGATAAATATTTTAATACATTCGAAACTCATGATCAAAACTCCACGCAGCTCCTTCACTACTCTCTATTGTAAATGAATGACTTCTGGTCTATCGCTTGCCGTTTGTCGGAGATAGTGGAAAGGCGCTTTACACCTTTATTTATCATGATTCTTGACAAAAAAAAACACACTACTTTTATGAATTTTGAAACATAAATACAATCCCAAGAAGTAAAAAGCTAAACGCAGGCTATAAACAAACTACACTATGGTCACATGACGTCAACGTTATCACCTTTAACCTTCCAACAACTCTTTCAGTCTTTATTTAAAAACAAGTTTGAATATTTTGCAAGAGTTTGATTATAAACACAGTGAGTTAGTAGATAAGTTTACCTTTTCTGTGTGATGATGTTTAATGCCCCATTATCCTCTGTAGTCCTATTTAGCCACTTGTTAGCAACCTTTGCATCCTTTTAAAAAATTAAAACCTTTTTAAAAAAATCACAAGGGGGTTTTAGTGATGTATTTTATGTTGAGGAATAAATCATGAAAATATCTTGAGCTTGTGTAAATCACAGACCTTATTGCAGGCATTTAACCAAAAAATTATTGAGAAAACCCACAGACTTCAGGACGATAGAACATTGAGGTGTTAAATTACTTGTTTCTGGATTTCGCCCTACAAAAATACATCATTCCTCCAGCTTTCTATAGTTTCAGTTTTTGAACTACGCTTTAAAGACATTTCAACAAGGTGCTTCCTGCACCAAGCATCTTGTTTGAATCCTACGACCTCCTGCTCTTTAAATTATTGAACAAATCTATAATCCTCATGGCCAAGAACTCATCCGACTGGTGCATTTGTAACTAAAACATCTGAGAGCTACCTTGAAATCTCCATGTTTGTGGATGCTAAATTAAGTTATATCCAAGCTGAGCATCTGACAAGTGGTAGTGAATGCAAAGCCTAAAGGCTTGGTGACTTCGGGCAGTTCGGGTGAAGTCAACTGAAGTCAGTCCAAACATGAATCCTCAGCTCAGGCAAAGGAAACGGGAGTGATGTGGTGCCATGAGCTGTCTGTCTGATCTATGGCAGAGAGGAAATTAGCTTAGATCTCCCTGATATTCATGCCCATCTGGAAAATGAAGACAGATGTCCTGGTTCTACTTTCCTGCTCCATCTTTATGGGCAAATGTTTGATTTGTGCCCCTAAGAAAACACAGGACTATTTATTCTATTTAACCAACATTTTTCTGAACACCAAAAATTATCCCATAATCTTCTGCAGTAATTTATGCACCTGTTTTTTTTATTTTTATTTTATTTTTTTTTTTTTTTGAGTGTTATTTGCCTTACAGGATACAGCAGTGAGATGTGCTGTGTCATTTAGCAATTTACCGTTGGTCTTTACAATACATGGGAAAGTGCAAAAGGGAAGTAACTTATGCACAAAAATAACTTTCCACTCAATTGTGGCCATGTATTATGCAAATGACCTGCTCCGTTCCCTTCACATTGCATGATTGGGTTGAATATGTGCATGTCTTCACTAATTTCCACTACAATAATCCTCTCACTTTGTGCTCTGCGTAATTACAATCATCTGCTGCATAATTTTAAAGCATTGTATAGGGGAGCATCAGTGTGACAGAAGAATAATAGAGAGGAGAAAACTGAAATCTGGTTATTTCGGGCAGTACGTGAGATGCAGAAAGGGAACGGGCAGCCAGCAGCTGTGCTGAGTGGGAGTGGGCAGATGTTGGGATGGCACTGCTAATGAACCCCGTCGACAAACTTCACCTCACATTATACAGTACTTATATGATGTACCCTCAGATTAATGCTTTCTAAAAGGAGGGTTCATTTGGGGTTACATGAGAGGTGCGTTCAGAAAAGTTGATGTAATGTTTATTAATCTGTTTGTATTCCCATTCATCAGCTGCTAAGCTGCAGCGCAAGATCTCCGGGTTTATGTATTTTGAAATCTGAAATCATCTGTAATGGCTGTCAAAGAAGAAAGATGGTTTTTAGCTTTTTTTAAGGGCTAATCCTGTATGAATACTTAAATGTGAATAAGTTCATTTGACTTCTTTTGCACACCCAGAGGACCCCCATCCCTAGTCTGGGATGAGAAAAGTTACGAGTGAGGAATTGGGGTGGAGGAGGGTTGCTGGAAAACTGTCATGGGACAGAGGTGAGTTGGCTGTATATATATATATATATATATATATATATATATATATATATATATATATATATATATATATATATATAAACACATATCTTGCTAGTTAAACTGATTATCTAGACGAGCTCCACTTTTGCTGAATTGATTGATTATCTGAACGTGTTCCTCCCGAACCTTGTTAATAAAACATCAATTAAGTTGAATCTACAGAAGTGTTTTTTTTTTTTTTTTTAAATACCTCACATACACCAGTTTGCAATATTAAGCAGTAAAACAAGCTGCTTTGTACAGCGAAAAATAATAATAATAATATTACTAAAAAAAATAAAAAATAAAAAAATAAATAAATAGATGGAAGCAAATGAGGCTGGAAGCCGGACAGATTTACAAATAGCCATCTCCGCTCTTATGAGAAAAATAAGTTGATACTCTACAAAAAGATGGTTCTTTAAAGTTTTTTTTACAGTTTTATTTAAAACTAAATTAACCTCATGAACCCTTTTTTACTGAAACGGTTGTTTGTGTTAGAGTTTATTGTGCTTCGTTCTTGCCTTTTTGTTTTCTGTAATTCTCAAAGCACCTCACTCATATACTGGAGCTCAACCATCCAGCTAGACAGACTGTCAACACACTCTCAACAGGAAAATAATTTCATTCTTAAAATCTCTATACAATTTAACTTTCAAATTGTAACTGCATGTCTTTTTCTCTTTTTTGTTTATCAGAACATTTAAGTGTAAGCAACTTAACCTTCAGTTAAGGATACTTCTCTCCTCTTCACCACTAAGTAACAGATTTTTATTTTTTTTTGGAATTATTACTTGGGTTTATACATACCCATACCAGTAACACTTTATTTTAGGGTCTCTTAACTAGTTGCTTATTAGCATGCATATTACTAGAATATTAGCCATTTATAAGTACTATGTAGCACTTTCAAAGCTTGGTTGTTTATTGAACCCTATAAAAAGGATTCTATTTCACACCAAGAAAGGTTCTGCTATTGTTACAAGCTGAATAACCCTTTTTCTAGTACTGTTTAGACACACAACACACACCCAGAGCACTGGGCAGCCATATATGCTGCGGTGCCCGGGGAGCAGTTGGGGGTTTGGCATAGGTGCGGGAAGTGTTTTTTTATGACTTTGGGCAACTGTTTAACTGTTGGGAATAAAAAAATAAATAAAAAATCGGCATGCACTAAGTGCAAATTGCCCGCCTTGTTGGCAGAGGCTATTTACACCAAGTCTACCCACCAGTGTGTGTTTGGGCTAGTCAACATTACAAAAGACGGCCATCCTTCATCAGATTCAGTGGTGTAGATGGTAAAGTGAACAGTATGTCATGCTCAATCAGCGCAGCGCCATTTCGGCAAATCTGAGCTGTACGCAGGTGGCATACGCTCTTCTGTATCAGCCGTGCCACAAGGATACATTTTTTATGTGTATTTACGCTTTGGTTTGAAAGCAAACAGCGCATCGGCGCAGCGAAGAGCGTAAGCCACCTGCGTACAGCTCAGAATTGCCAAAATGGCGCTCCGCTGATTTGGAGAGCCACAGAGGAGAGGAATTGTTGAATAAAGTTGTTATTTTTGTTTTCTTCGTGTACAAAAAGTATTCTTGTTGCTTCATAACGTTACGATTGAATCACTGATGGCAGATGGAGTATTCTGACAATGCTTTTCATACTTTCCTGGACCTTGACACTATTATTTATTTGGCAGTCTATGGGACAGTCTCAAGCCTCCCTGTTTTCATCCAAAATATCTTAAATTGTGTTCCGAAAACGAACGAAGCTTTTACGGGTTTGGAACGACATGGGGCAAGTGAATAATGACAAAATTTTCTTTTTGGGATGGAGTATCCCTCTAAGTCACTGTATGCACTTCTTTTAGTTTCATGATAAAACTGACTATACATCATACAGCATACTTCCACAGTTACAAGGTCAACTAATCAATATATGGTTTATCATTATCAGTCATTACCACACTGAGAAACCATCAGTAATCAAACACAACACTATTCGTAGCCATCTGCAGTGGATGACAACATTCAGCACAACATAAAAGAAGTTTACCAACCATCAAAAGGCATAATAAACCAGAGGGAATGTGAACGGGGGAAAGACACATTTTATAGAGACGCTTAAAGGAGTAGATAAAACACATTAGCTATGCAATCAACATTTTGATGCAATTTCAGGCTAACCCTCCCTGCAGTGCTAAGCCTTGATCCTGCTAACGCACAACAGGATGTAACATCAGGCAGCACACGAGAGCGTCCCGCCACAAGAGTAGCAGCTAATGCATGCCTGAAAGGCGTCTGGAGACACTATACGGAAAGCCGCTGGGAACAAGCACTGCAGATTCAACTCGTAATGCCCAACACTGCAACTATCACGCTGTATCAATACATACGAAATGCGTTTGACGCTATTGAGCTGATGGTCATTTTCAGAGTCACTATCAGCACTTACGGATGGCCTTGAGATGGCCAGCCTTTCTTAGAAATCATGAAAACCTTTATCTAACCCCCATTCAGCAGCGATGGATGCTATACATCGTTGTAATGGACTGCCGAGAGCCCAATTCACACAGAGAGTTCATGGAAGCCCATCACATGATCTTATCAAGGTTGGGATTTCAACAACTCAAATAGTGTTAGTGAATATCTGTGCTATTTCAGTTCCAATTTATGAGCAAAATCTGACATCTAAATGGCAAATGGAACCATCTCGGGCCAGCTGATATGAGGAGTTACTCAAGCATATCCTCAGTAAATGTCCCCATCGAGTCCATATTATCGGAGCAATTCGGCAGCTAATTCAACGCCACTCAATTGCTGTGATGGTGTTAATGGTGACTATCAAATATGAAGTTATGCGGAACATCAGCATGTGGAATCTGGAATGTTTGAGAGAATGTTTATAGATCAGACTGATTGCACAGAAAAAAGTATCATTTATCCTCTAAAATAAAAATTATCATATGAAATTTACAGAGAGTGATTCCCGGGGCAATAATGTGCTGTATTATCAGCATCAAGGGCCTTTCTATGGCTGGGTCCTCAAGGGATTTTAATGGCTCTGAGTGGATCTAAAGAGTCATATGCAGTGAAGTACTGTACAGTACATCACTATGTTAGTTTGAATGTTTATATTTTAAAACTCTATATTTATTTAGTATGAGTAATCATATCAAATTAAGGAATTATTAATTAAATTAAGCAATAATTATAATTGAAAATGTACATTTTATTTAGTGGGCTAAATCATACTAAATTAACGAAGGATTAAAGGAGTAATTCAATTTCAGAATGAAATTTCTGTCATCATTTACTCACCCTCCACTTGTTCCAAACTTGTATGAATTCCTTTCTTCTGTTAAACACAAAAGAAGATATTTTGAAAAATGTTGGTATCCAAATAGTTAATGGGCATCACTGACTCTCATAGAATTTTTTCCTACTATGGAAGTCAATGGTGCCCATTAAGTGTTAGAACTGTAATAACAATTATTTGTGCAATTTCTAGGCTAAATATAATCCATTCAGAATTTAAATAAAAAGTTTTGTTTTCTGTGCTGCTAACGGACATACACCCTGTACACGAAGCAAAGTTTCGGGAGTGACATGAAAATCCCTCATCCCTCATATAATTTGTCAAAATAGATGCTCATTAAGCAATGTTGCAAAATTTTTGTGTCAAAATATTTTTAAAGGGGTCATATGATGCTGCTAAAAAAGAACATTATTTTGTGTATTTGGTGTAATGCAATGTGTTTATGCGGAGGAAAAATTTAAATCGCATCATATGACCCCTTTAAATGCGGTTGCAATTATTTTAGGCAACTTTAGCCTGTTTTATTATAAGTAATGCAATTGCCTTTTACATTTTGCAAGGAACCTAACTTCTTCTGCACCAGTTTAAGTCTGCTACAAAAAAAGTGATATCTCCATATACAGAGCACTGAAGGTACTAGATCTTGTGAGTTTTGCCCTTATGCAACTTGTCAAGAGGGCTATTTAACATAAATGTGAGTGCTTTAGTTGCTGAATCGCAGATGTTTCATATATTAGATGAGATGAGGCTGAAACCAGCACGTCCAGTGCAAACAGACTTATTTAATTTTACTATTATTTAATTTTAATATTACTACATTATCCATTATATTGAAAATAACTTTTTACTTATGATGCTTTTGACCACTTAAAGGGTTAGTTCACCCAAATATTAAAATTATGTCATTAATGACTCACCCTCATGTCGTTCCAAACCCGTAAGACCTCCGTTCATCTTCGGAACACAGTTTAAGATATTTTAGATTTAGTCCGAGAGCTTTCAGTCCCTCCATTGAGAATGTATGTACGGTATACTGTCCACGTCCAGAAAGGTAATAAAAACACCATCAAAGTAGTCCATGTGACATCAGAGGGTCCGTTAGAATTATTTGAAGCATCGAAAATACATTTTGGTCCAAAAATAGCAAAAACTATGACTTTATTCAGCGTTCTCTTCTCTTCCGTGTCTGTTATGAGCGCGTTCACAACAGTGCAGTTTAGTGATATCCGGTTCGCGAACGAATCACTCGTTGTAACCGGATCTTCTTGAACCAGTTCACCAAATCGAACTGAATCGTTTGAAACGGTTCGCGTCTCCAATAAGCATTAATCCACAAATGACTTAAGCTGTTAACTTTTTTTAATGTGGCTGACACTCCCTCTGAGTTCAAATAAACCAATATCCCGGAGTAATCCATTTACTCAAACAGTACACTGACTGAACTGCTGTGAAGAGAGAACTGAAGATGAACATCGAGCCGAGCCAGATAACGAACGAAACATTGACTCGTTCTCGAGTCAAGAACCGTTTCTGTCGGACGCGTCCGATTCGAGAACCGAGGAGCTGATGATACTGCGCATGCGTGATTCAGACTGACACACAGCGCGTCTGAACCGAACTGGTTCTTTTGATGATTGATTCTGAACTGATTACTAATGTCATGAGCGCGGGTAAACCGAAGGCTTGAATCAAGGGCAGTCATCGCCAATGAAGTCATTACGTTGAGCGCAAAAGAACTGGTGAACCGTTTTCTTCAACCAGTTTATTGAATCGAACTGTCTGAAAGAACCGGTTCGCGGAAAAGAACAGAACTTCCCATCACTACTAGTGATCCGAAAACCTATGCAACCGGTTCTTGACTCGAGAACGAGTCAATGTTTCGTTCGTTATCTGGCTCGGCATCTTCAGTTCTCTCTTCACAGCAGTTCAGTCAGTGTAGTGTATGAGTAAATGAATTACTCTGGAATATTGCTTTATTTTGACTCAGAGGGAGTGTCAGCCACATTAAAAAAGTTAACAGCTTAAGTCATTTGTGGATTAATGCATATTGGAGACGCGAACCGTTTCAAACGATTCAGTTCGATTTGGTGAACTGGTTCAAGAAGATCCGGTTACAACGAGTGATTCGTTTGCGAACCGGATATCACTAAACTGCAGTATTGTGAACGCGCTCATAACAGACACGGAAGAGAAGAGAACGCTGAATAAAGTCGTAGTTTTTGCTATTTTTGGACCAAAATGTATTTTCGATGCTTCAAAAAATTCTAACGGACCCTCTGATGTCACATGGACTACTTTGATGATGTTTTTATTACCTTTCTGGACGTGGACAGTATACCGTACATACATTGTCAATGGAGGGGCTGAAAGCTCTCGGACTAAATCTAATATATCTTAAACTGTGTTCCGAAGATGAACGGAGGTCTTACGGGTTTGGAACGACATGAGGGTGAGTCATTAATGACATAATTTTAATATTTGGGTGAACTAACCCTTTAAGCTTAACTGAGCCTTGAGTGTAGAGACGTAAGAGGCTTTTGGGTCAACCATGATTTATTGCAATATTGAGGCATTCAGGTTTATTTCTATTTTAGAAAACAGACATGTGATTGCCCTCCTCACAAGTCAAGGGTTTCTTGTTTTTCACTGGCATGTCTCGAGTGTTGAGGACTACTGCATGTTTGAGACTACATTCAGTATTAATAAAATACTTAAGTACTATTAAAATCAGAAACTGATTATGACTTTACTCAAGTGGTATTCTAACTGGGGACTTGCAACTTGTAATGGAGTAATTTTCACAGTAAGGTATCTATACTTTTACATAAGTATGCTTTTAAGGTATTCTGTACATCTCTGCACATGATCCTTCAGAAATCATTCTAATATCCTGATTTGCTGCTCAAGAAACATTTCTTATTTTATCGGTGTTAAAAATGTAATACTTTTTACATGATTATTTGATGACTAGAAAGTTAGAGTATTATATATTCTCATAAAGAAAAATAATTATATTTGATATGATAAATCATAATAGGGCACTTAGAGTCAGATGCAAACAAAAGCAATCAGAAAGCCTCCAGCCTAATCAACATACCTCTGAAGACCCACTGAGCTTTGAAGTAATTATCTTATCATGCTCGGCTGCACATAAACCCAGGCATGCCTGAGTGTAAAACAGTATTGATCTCAGCATTTAAAAGGAGAAAACATGGAAATCATAACTGATGAAATTATCCTTTGAGCCTTCATTTGTGTCTTTTGCCTTTTTTCTTAAACAGAACAAAACATTGATTAATTAAACTGCTTCAGACAAAAACACCCAATATACAATTGAATGGCCCAGACAAAACATGGCAAAATTGAGGTAATCTGCACATCCACAATAGGGCCTATATATTAGTTATGTTTATAAACAGAAAAAATATCAGCCATTTGTGAGGATTTTGAATGTTTGTTAGAGAGCTTGTCTGGATTAAGTTTAGAACATGAGGGCGAATAAATGAAGACAGACTTTTTTTTAAATATATTTTTCTTTTCCTTTTCTTTTCTTTTCTTTTCTTTTCTTTTCTTTTCTTTTCTTTTCTTTTTTTTTCTTTTCTTTTCTTTTCTTTTTTTCTTTTCTTTTCTTTTCTTTTCTTTTCTTTTCTTTTCTTTTCTTTTCAGGGGAAGTATCCTTTTGAAGACAAAACAATAATTCTAACTTATTGACTGATTGGGAGAGATACACAATCAGTATAAGGATATGTGTACACGACGAAAATGTACTAAAGACCAAAAAGAAAGTTTTTCCTATGCATTTTTCATGTACAGATGACAACATTGTCAAATCAGTCCCTGTTCACTTGGATCCACAAAAACGACTAAAATGCTGCATTATGCATGCCAGGCCAGTAATTGGTGATGTGACTTTGTAAAGAAACTTGTGGACACCTATAGACTGAATTTGTGAAAATGGTGACGTCATGCGCATGTGTATTACATGCGCATAACATCACCATTCTCACAAATTTATGTTATTGTAGTTTACACAGACACAGTTGCCCCCCCTAGTCAGTTAAAAGTGCCCCATTATGCCATTTCGAATACAGCCTTTAATGCAGTGTGTAATGTAGATGTTTGTAAATATAAACAATCTGCAAAGTTGTAAAGCCGAAAGTGCATGATAAATACAGAGTTCTGGCATGAAACTCTAGATGGCACAGTCTGATAGGTCTAACTCAATCTGATCTAATGACATCATTATCACATTGCACAGCTGATTGGTTTTCTCCTGTATCAGTAGCCAATGAGCTCACTGCTCAATATTCAAATACCTGGCTTTGTTTGCTGTAGCAGTTGGCAGTGCACTTCAGAAACCCTCCACCATCCCCAGCTCCACCTGTATAGATCTGCTACAAGGTGATTCATGTATGCTATGGGGTTATTCATATGTGTTATATGTGCAGCGGCAGTATTTCATACATGCTCACAGCAGCATGTTGTGGATGTGTTGGCAGAAGCAAGTCTCAGTATTTGCTCTGCCGCAGCAGCGTAGCAGATCTATTACGCCAAGACCAAATACATTAACACTGTCATGTACATTACCATGTCAATCTCTCCGAGAGTTGTCATGACAGAAATAAAGTTATTGTCTCCTAAATGAAAGAACTGACCCTGAACAGCTGAAATGAGTCGTCAGAAATGAGTCATTCGAATCCCACTTCCGTGACGGCTACATGTCACTGGGTAACACATTTGCATAATGCCTGCATATGTTCTACGCTGGCTGGCCGCAAACAACTTGACCCTCAAATGCTGTAGCTTGTTAACATCATGTCGAGAAGATGCTGTGAAGAGGATGTTGGGAGGCTGCAAAGAGTTAGTGGTTAAAATATATATGTTTTTTCCACTGTATCACAGCAGTACAGTCTTTTTTGCTTTCTCGTCATTTTACTGACAACTGCTTCTCTAATCTCGGGGAGTTTAACACGGGATTCACATAATGCCACAAGATGGCTCAGTACCCAGTTTATCTGGACCAGCTGGCTCTGCTGAATCACGACCTGTAAGTGTGATAAATAATAGATGTTTATATTGTCTATCGAGCATTCAAAATACAGAACCAAGGCAATGGGCGTATCGTTTCCGACACGCGCTGTACAACGTAGACCAATCACAACAGACTGGGCCATCTGACCAATCAGAACAAAGTAGGTTCATGGAAAGGAGGGGTTCAGAGAGACTGAATGTTAGAACTCCTTCGAATGAATCGTTGTAAAATGAGGTGATATTAAATCCATATTTTGAGAAAATATTTTTTTTTTCATATTTAATTTTTTTACCTTGCATGCATTTAAACCTATTGTAGGAGACTCCCAAAACAATATTAGGAACCTTAAAAATGGCATAATAGGGGGCACTTGAAAATGAAATCATGGCCACTTAGCCAATATTCTCACCTCTGCTGCTTTTGTTCTTGTGTTGAGCATTTGAAACAGATGTCATCCATACCTTGTTTTCCTCACACTCTTGCATACTGAAATAACTCTCACAATTAGCTGATTTAGCACTGAACTGCCCTCACAGAAAGAGAAAGGCAGAGAGCGTGAGAGAGAGATAAAGTTGCTCTTGTATTATTATGTAACACGGCTGGATGTATTTTCTCCTGACAAAGTAAAACAAGCTAAAGTACAAAATGTGCTCCAAGGGCTATCAATGAAAAGGCATCTGAAAAGGTTCTGACAAAGTATTAAATATTTTAACCTCCGCTGTTGAGTGTGATCTTGCCTTGGGCACCAAGCTTTGTTAGAGACCAGACTCTACTGCTTCAGTCTTGCTTTAGTCACTCTAGCTACTTACAGAGTCTCTTCCTCACACAAAACCACCATATGGCTTCAGAAGAAATGGAATATGTAAGGAATAATTGATGACGGGCTGTTGAATTATTAGAAAATAATGCACACCTGAGGTGTCCATGACGCGAAATGGACCGGAGACAATTATTCCACTTATACTGCGGTTACCACACCTCAAGTTAAGATATTGTTCAAATGATGTATTTCTACCGAGCCCCCCCCCCCCCCCCCCCCCCCCCCCCCCCCCCCCCCCCCCCCCCCCCCCCAGTAAAAATCACCTCCTCTTCCTTGTCGGGCCCTTGGAAATGTCCTAACATTCCCCCCAAACCAACCCCCCCCCCCCCCCCATATGGCGCCCAAATTACTGCAAGACTTGTCATGTACCTTTTAAGTTTCTAAACCATTTTACTGATAAAATTGTCAGAGCAGTGCTGACAACATGTTCTGTACACATGTCCGCACTGTTGCAGGAAGAACAGGCAATAATAAATCCTCATCTTCAGCTGTGATTCCCCGCAGTGTAAGTACAGTACCTACACTCTCAGAGTCCTTTTCTGCACAACATGATAGTGTCACACTATATCCTATTTTTTCTCTTGTTCATACAGTATCTTCATGTTGCTGCAATTCTCATGTAAATTCACTGGAATGCTGAAATCAATATATAAAGATTGCATTGTCAAAATAAATCATTCATATATTTAAAATGAATTTAACTTAATTGTGTTTGATGAACAAGAAGAAATAAATCATAGAGTCCAGCTTTTTTAATAAGTGGCTATTTAACCTGAATAAAACATTAATCCACATAATCAGATGCATCAGATGCTCATTCAAACTGAAGAGCACACGTCACATTATTTATATATTATTTATATATTTTTAAGCAACTGGTTTATAAATTATTTTAAATTACAATTATTGCAAATGCATACAAATATACACGCATAACATATCGGAACCGAGAGCAGGTTAATCACACAGCCATCACCCTCTTAACCTTTTTCCCCAGTTATACTGGAGATAAAAACATTCCCTATTCTTTTTAGCCTTAGTGATTTGATAAATAGATATGGCTACACTGTAGAGGCAGCTTGTGTTTTGTTGTGCATGCCTCTGGGCTGAATAGAAAAATAAATGTGGTTTTGGATCAGCATGAGTAGCAAACAGCAAAAAATCATTGAGAATTTCTTTCATGCCTTTTCTAGCAAGAAACCAAATCTTGTAGACCGCACACAACTGACCACATACTGCTCAAATCAACGTACAATCAAAACAGATGAGCCTGTTAATTTCTAAATATATGTCTTATTGAACAATTTAATCAATGTATGGTATTGCAATGGGAAAACGAGCTGCAAATGACATTTGTGCACACTGCAAAACAGTACCTTCTCTCTCAGAATACTTTAGATTTATGACAAATGAATCCTATAGGCTGATAATACTCTTGTAGCTCTGTTGTATTGCAGCTTAAGTGGTCATTGGTTCAGTAGTTGCTTTTGTCTGTGAATATCAACTCTAACTGAGTTGCTTGCAAAATTCTTGTAACATTTTATGAGACTTTTATGGGAACCAGTGTTGCCCAGCCAACTTTCACTGTTAATGTGGTTGTGGTTGATACTCCTAACATTTATTGAACTTGTACTACAAATGTTGCATTTACTGACAAAGGACATAGACTTCCCAGTCCCAGTAAAATGTAAAGTAATATATTTTTTTTTACCTTGCAATATCATTATGATGGTTCACTGAATAATAATAAGGTAAATGGCTTCTGTTTCTTTCCCCAACTTCTGTTCGGAGATTAAGCTTGGTGAGCGGGTATGAAACTTTGAGAAAACAGTGCTTTATGGGCACCGACATATTTAAAAAAAAAAAAAAAAGCCAAAAATAGACAAATATATATAAATACATACATACATACATACATATATACAAGTATATATATATATATATATATATATATATATATATATATATATATATATATATATATATATATATATATATATATATATATATATTGGAAATGCATTTTCTTGCCTCCGAAATACATTTAATGTCTGTTTTATCCAATCAAATGCTCTCTAGAACGAGAATCTCACTCACTCTAAGTAGCTAATCAGGGTTCACAGACAAATGATTAAACATTTTTTTCTCATCCAACTATTAAAGGACATATAAATCATATCTTGAGTGCAATATTTCACCGCCTGGTTGAACTATACATAGGCACTATTTCCTTTTCACCATCTCTTTTGTTGCTTCCTATAATCTCCAGAGATTTTATAAGAGTCAAGATCCTGCATAATGGGATGCAATCCACGTCCACGATAGAAAGGGATTAAACGCGAGAGCTATATTTAGAGCGTAAAGTTTACTACTTCACAACTTGCTAGCACCTATCATCAGCAAACTGTAACTGTGATGAATTTTAAAGGCTGCTTAATCCTTTTAAATCTCTGTCACATCCGATACATTGAGGTGCCCGCTGGAAAAAAAAAATAAAAAATTCAAGCTGGCTTCCTGAATTGTGTCTGCGCTCAAAAGGCAACCTGTGTAGGGAATGTATGCTTGTGCTGCCTCGGCTGAGATAACCCAAACACTCCAAGGCTTTCGTGGGGGATTATGGTGTGTCAGTGCCTGGCGGCTTTGACCAGGAGACCTCACCTTCAGAGAGGAACATTCAGCAGGGGTTCAAATGTTCTATCTGGGCCACTGTGGGATTAGCATGTGAGACAGGACCAATGACTGTGAAAGGATTCCGAATTCATTGGAACACCCATTTCCATGGAGCGACTCTCTTGAACGCCGTGGCTTAAATGGCTGAACCCTTGATGTGCGATTAGTGTGAGAGAGTGGCGTTAACCATTTCTTGATGTCTACATCAAACAGGATTGTCAAGCTACAGATGCAGCGCTATCTTATGGTATATTAGCATGTTTTGAAGATAGTGTGCACATTGTGGGGGGAATTTTTATGGTCAAACTATATTTCAAATGAGCATGTCATAAAATATGGGCATTTTTCAAATACAAAATATACTTCACTTATACCTTCAGTTACATTTTGAATCTTTTTTTCTTGCTGTATGGGTTCAAAGAATTTATCTTAAATTACCTGTTTTTCTTAACACATAACTTATTTTATAACAACTTTTATGATGTAATATTCTTCTTGTTTTTCAGCATAAATCTTCCTATATATCGTTCAAATACAAAACATACTTAATTAAAACCTTCAAATACCAAAATATATAGCATAATATATACATAATATAAATATATTACTTTTTGAATATTAAATACATGAAAATATTAATTACATGTTGTTAACAATACTTTTTGGCCATATTCTGTATATACTGAAACATATTTTAATAAAAATATACTTTATTTAAAATTTAAATTATAAAATTATACATTTTATTATAAAATTTATTTCTTGACATGAATTTAAAGAATATATTTTGAATTTAGTTTTCTTTACAGATAATATATCTTTAAACATAGTATCATATAAGATCATTTTATTTGTGTGTTTAGCATAAATCTTGCGTACAAAACCAATGGAAAAATGACTACTTTCATGGAAATATCAAGTACACAATATGACTTCATCAATGTAAAAGAGTTAAAATGGGCCAGCTACTGAAAATCCCCTTGTATGACGGTGAGGACGTGCACACAAAGGATTTTAAAGTGAAGGTACTTATAAAAAAGATGCAGAAAGAAGACATTCAGTGTGGAGCTTTCATCTCACTGTTTTCAGCACTCTCGGATTTTCTGATGGATTGCCCTGGGGTAATTTCAGCCACTTTTAGAGAGCTAAATAGAGAAAGCGAATGAAAGAGAGGTGACATTTTAAGAATATTCACAAAAAAATTGACAAGTGGGGATATTTTCTCCTTAAAATGCCTGCAACTGACTCCGAGCCTGAAACAAAGCTTCAAAAATCCAAAGTTTGGAGAATTTGAAAGTAAAACAAACAAACAAACAAACTGTGGGGTTGAATAAATACATATGCATTCAAAATTATTCAAAACTGTATGCAATTTAAAGTTTAATTGGTTTTATAAATTCAAGACTCTAAATTTGTGACACTGAATTTCATCATATTTGGTTTGTCTGCCTTTTGCTTAAAGGGATAGTTTGCACAAAAATGAAAATTCTGTCATAATTTACTTTTTAAAACCTTTAAAACTACATTCTTCAAAATGATTATTTTTGGGTGAACTACTCCTCTCCGCATAAATGGACAAACCAAATATGATGAAATTCAGAATGAATACAAAATTATGTTAATATTTTAATGTTACACTCAAATGATGATATTATCATTTGTAAATAAAATATGCTATTTATTAATAATATTAATCAAAAAGTGAACCATTTTTTACTTGTGATGTCACATGTTTGGACCCCACTGAATCTTTAAGAACATTTTAATGAAATATAGCTATTGACATTTATTGTCATTACTATTGTAAGCTGATTTCATGGCCTTTGGTTGGGGGAAAAAAAACATTCTACTGACACAAACAAGACAAGAATATTTTCCCATTGCAAATCAGAAAAAAAAATCAGAAAGCGCTTTATTGCCAGGTATGTTTACACATATGAGGAATTTGTTTTGGTGACAGAAGCTTACACAGCACAAATCGATTACAGTGGCAAGGCACACAGAATAAGTAAGTAATAACAATATACAACAAATAATGTATATATATATATATATATATATATATATATATATATATATATATATATATATATATATATATATATATATAAAATTGATGATAGTCCCCTAAGGATATGTGACCTGAAATGAAAAATATGAACCCAGAAAAATCTATATCACAGGGGTCTCACTTTGGTTTGTCTCTGAAGGTGAATAGATCCTAATTTGATCACAACACCAATTGCTCAGGTCCACACTGTCGCTCTAGCATTTGAGGCAAGCTATTTTGAGAAAATGATATTGCAGAAATGTCAATAGCCATTGGTTTGGATCGACAAATTTACATAAAAGTCTAAAGTCAATACCATGAGACATTTTGAGTGACTGTGGAGTGTACCAGTTTGTTGTTTTCCACCCTCTTTTGCAGACAACAGAATTGCATTCACAATGCATGCGAACATTCATTTTTCACAAGCCACTGGCAGAGTGACCTTCCTGTCACTTAACAAACACATCCTCAAAATGCGATTCATATGCTCTTTCAGCTGCTCAACATTAATGTCAGTTCATTTGTTAAATTAAAAGTCATCCTTATTCTCACTCATTATTTGGATCACACTTGACAGAAGCAGATAAGAAGATGAGGTAAGTGAGCCGTGATTTGCAGCTGATTCAACACAAAAGGCATTTTCTTTGCAGTTGCAGCCAGGGGTGGGAACCAATCAGTCTGGGCTTTGACATCCTTGGTAAAAGCATCGATCGGAAGGGGGCGTGAGGTGCAGGAGTGTGTAAGAACCATATCATATGTCTGCCGTATCACTCCTACACCCAATCAGACCTTTCACCATCCCTTTCATTTAGAGAGGAGGTCAAAAATCAATGGCCATTACAAAGCATTGCAATTATCTGCCCCAAGGCCATTTAGATCGGCCATTATTTTTTGTTTGTTCAGCAAATTGCCACACAGTCTGGCCGTTGTGGGCTTCGACGATCTAATAGAAGCTTACTGGAACTTCCTGTTTTCAGAGAAAGTGGACAGGATGATTTTTAGCCAATATTGCAATGAGAAATGGAGCGAATTTAAACCTCAGAGCTGAGTGTTTCTATGAGCAAATGTCAATAATCTATCAGCCATGTTAACGTTTCATTAGAGACAGTCTATCAGAGGTTTAGATACAGTTTACAATAAACAAAATTAACATTTCTAAGGCCTCTAAATTATCAACATGATCAAACTGTGCTGACAAACCTATTATATGTAATTACTACATGCCATTTGACATCTTTTTGATTGTTTATACTTTTTAATAAAAGATCTCAAGTGTAAAAATGTCTACATTTTTACTGATTTTTATCAAGTAAATGTAAAAATAACTTTTATATTGTTAGTAAATTTTATATTGTTTCAAGATGATTTACTGGACTGAAGCAATTTAGGTTTACTTGATTATCTTGATTAACTTGGCATAACAAAACAGACAGACAAACAAACAAGCACACAAACAGTTGCTCAGTCCACTGGACATTCACAGGAGTAGCTGTCGGGAAACACTATTTGGTTTTAAAACACCCTTGATATTTATTTGCGTTTCTATCATAAATAACACTTAACCTATGGTGTGAAAATTCATGCCTATATTTGTGTTCACTGAGACGTCAGCACAGATTGCTTGATTACATAAATTACTACATGTGAGAACGGCTTGAGGGGAATGTCGGTCGCACTTTATTTTAAGGTCCAGTTCTCACTATTACCTTACTATTAACTATGACTTTTGCCTGAATAGACTCCTAATTGCTGCTTATTAATAGTTAGTAAGGGAGTTGTTAAGTTTAAGTATGTAGGATGTAGAATATGGTCATGCAGAATAAGACATTAATATGTGCTTTATTAGTAATAAACAGCCAATATGCTAGTGATATGCATGCTAATAAGCAACCAGTAAATAGTGAGAATTGGTCCCTATACTAAAGTGTTACTGGAATGTCTATTATTTGTGATAATACAACGTAATAAATGAACATGTTCCAAATGAAGCTTATTTACCAGCTCATATTAGCACAGCAGATAGCAGGAAACTATGATTGCTACATGTAATGTAAAATGTCTCAATTGAAACACACAAATTATGGAAAGCTCACGTTAGTCCTCGTCAAATCTGGAAGTGGAAAATTGAGTGAAGTGGGCAAAAGAGAGTCCAGAGAGTGGTGAATCACAGTTCTGATTGCAGAAATGTCCTCAGGGACATGTCAAGTTAAGATGAGATTTGCCCTGTTCAGTGCAGGATGAGTCTGATTCGCTGGTAGATTAGTATAAATTACTATAATCTTCCTCTGGGGAAAGCAGCAGTACATTGTCTGCTCACAAAGCAACAGAGAGTGTAAAGAGCTTGGAGTTGTATGGATTTATATATATATTTTAAATAAGTAGGAAAGGAAATGTGTGTAAATAGCTGGCTCTTGAGTAAGGACTGAGTTACAATGATCTAGATCTCACAAACTAAATGGGTGGCAGACATTTTATGTTTTACTTTAGTGTAAATAGCTATGAAAACCTTAATTTAAAAACATTAAGCTTTTGTGCAGGCATTTGCAGTATTCCTAAAGTAACTTACCACCTTTCATTTTAGAAATAATATTTAAATTTTTAAAATAATATAAAAATATCAGAAGTCCAAAATGTAAAATTTAAAGTTGAAATTAAAAGAGAAAAAGTATTGTGAGATATAAACTATCAATCAATAAATAAATAAATAAAAAAATAAAAAAATCGGGTCAGTAAGATTTTTATTTATTTATTTATTTATTTTTTTAAAAGCAGTCTCTTATGCTCACCAAGGTTGATCCAAAATACAGTAAATATGTGAAATCCTATTAACAATTTTAAAATGACTGTTTTCTATTTGAATATATTTAAAAATGTAATTTATTCCTGTGATGCAAAGCTGAATTTTCAGCATCATTAATCCAGTCTTCAGTGTCACATGAGCTTTCAGAAATCATTCTAATATTCTGATTTGCTTCTCATTAATAATAATAATAATAATAATAATAATAATAATAATAATAATAATAATAATAATAATAATAATTATTATTATTATTATTATTATCAGCAATTCTGAAAACAATCATGCTGCTTAATGTTTCTTTGTAGAAAGCATGATGCATTTGAAATGGAAATCTTTTGTAACATTATAAATGTCTTTACTGCCCTTTCTGATCAATTTTAAAGCATCCTTGCTCAAAATTTTTTATTAATTTCTTAAAAAAATGAAACAAAACTAAAATAAATAAAATATCTTCTGAATGGTATTATAAAGTCACAATTATGAGAAATAAAATTGCCATTATAGTATATAATACACACACACACACACACACACACACACACACACACACACACACACACACACTCACACACACACACACACACATATATATATATATATATAATAAAGCATTTTAATTAAGTTAGATGATTAATATTACTATTACTACTATATAAGTACTACTATATAAGTGTGTGTGTATATATATATATATATATATATATATATATATATATATATATATATATATATATATATATATATATATATATATATATATATATAGTCAAGTTGTAAGATATGACAGAAAATACGAAAACAAAAGAATATTTATTAAATTATGTATTAGAGTGGAAACAGGCTTTTATAAACCTAAAACACTGTACCATCTTATATTTATTTTACCTTTATTAATATACTTTCACCATCATATTTTGTGCTTTTTGGAATATTGTATGTACATGTACAGTATTAGTGTCTCAACAAGACATCTTGACTAGGTTAACCACCAAGCCTTTGTTAATCAAGCCATAGCATGTACTGTAGCATTTGCTAGATCAGCACCAAACCAACCCAGACCTGCTTGGCAGAGGAACCATCTTCATCTGATCTACAGAAACAAAATAGCAGATACAGGTGAGTTTGATCTTTTTTCAGTGCCACTAAACTGCAGCGTGGAGGAACTGTTTCAGCAGCGCACAATGGAACAGTCCCTTGAGATTAATATCTTTTGCACACACAAGCATGAAAATGTTCTTCGGTGAGTTAAAAAAAGACTGAAAAGTGAAATGTTTCTGGAGAGACTTCTCTAAACGCAGCACAGGTTGTCAAAAAGCACTTCAGTCAAGTCTATCCCCTCAAACATCTAAATACCATAATTTGTTCCTGTAACAACTTATGAGTGACTTGACACAGACATACAGATCCTCATTCCGTTTCTTACCACACACTCAAAAAATGCTGTCTTTTAATGCTGGGAATATCAAGTGTCTAAATGAAACGCAGCTAAATGAAATGAGTTTTTATCAGAGCGATTAAATGTCTCGCGTTTCATTTAACCTCCATTTACTCACTGGTTCCAGCCAGTAATATATTTTGTCAAGTCCTCAATTTTCTGGTACTTGACATCTACAATGGCATAGATTTTTGAGAGGCCTCATCTACATGAATTCAATAACGAAGCTAATTGTCCAAGCTTTCAGGCGGGGACTGATTTGTCTGTTTCAGCAGTGATAACACAAGTAATTATCTCCACTCTTTGAAGCCCTGTCTCTCAGGTTGCTCCTGGATTCAAGCATAATTTATATTCAATATGATTCTGGTACTGGAGGAATTATGGTGGTTTGTAATTTTGAAAACAAGGAATTATAATGAAATGTCTGCTTTCAAGGAAAGACTATGGGTCAACAGCTCCAGCTGACAACATTTTTTACAATTCAGAGACTGCATGGATATTAATATGTATAGGGTCATTGTTAGTACATTTCATGTGTCTATCACATCTCCTTATATACTGGATGAAATATTACATAAAATATAAAAGTGTGAGAAATGGAACTCATATTTTCCTTTATCTTTGTATTACTGTTAAGTGAATATCATAGGAGAGAATTTTAAATAATTTCACTACTTTGGTTTGAGGGGAGATATGTACTCCTAAAAAAAAAAGGTATACCATACTCTACATAAATACAGTTTAAATCCCTAGTTTTATGTGATTTTATTTTCTAGTGATAAACATTAAATTAAGAGCAATAATCAACAACAACAACAACAAAAAAAGGTACTGGGTTGAAATTTTAGTAAAACTTTCCATTTTAAAAATGAAAAAAATATCCACACTTTCCATAATTTGAAAGAAAAAAATATTTGTATGAATTTTTGATAATGAATTAACCGTAACTTGATGAATGCATGCAACACTATAATCCAGGGTTGTTTTAGTATCATTGACATGCTATTGTAGTTTTATATATATATATATATATATATATATATATATATATATATATATATATATATATATATATATATATTTATTTATTTATTTTTTAAATTTTATATATATATATTAAAAAAATAAACTATAATAGCATGTCAATATAATATATATATATATATATATATATATATATATATATATATATATATATATATATATATATATATAATTTTTTTTCCCATTTTCATTTTAAAGTAATTTGTTTTGTAATTTTAGTTTGTAATTTCAGTTTTACTTTTAGTTAACTTCTATAATCACCCTGGTATAATTTTATTAAATAATTTGTGTAATTTGAGGAAGTGGGATGAGACTATTTGACTATTTGAACAAACTGATTAAGTCCGTCTGAGACACGGTACGATACATCACAGCTTTGATAATGTAAACATTTAGCTTGTTCCTCCGCTGGAGGGAAAAGAAGAGAATCCTCTTTCATGTATGGCTCCCAACAGTGATTCCTCTGTTAAGAATCAGTGATCAAAAACACCTGACGTCGAGCTGATGGAACTTCTGAAATCTCATTTTGACACATAAGAAAAACATTTCAGCAGGCCAGATCCCTCTTCCATATCTTATTTTTGTCAGCTCTGGTTGATGTTGTTTACTCTCAAGGCTGCGTTTTGACTGTGACATCCGAAATAAGCTGCATCCCCAGTCTGCTGGCGTTACTTGTTGCTGATAAAGCCGGCATGGTGAGAACAGTAATTCAAAGAGGTTTGTGAAGATGACGTAAAACTAATTCTGGGAATGGAGCTTCTTCCACGCCTCCCTGCAGGCAGATAAGTAAAAGGAAAGAGAGGAAGCAGTTGGCTGCAACATAAATGGTCACCTGCAATTGTCTCAAATGACTAATTTAGGTGTCTTTCTCTCATACTGCTGTGAAAAACACAGCATACACCACTGTTCAAAAGTTTGTGGTCGGTAGGATTTTTTAAAAATGTGTTTTAAATAAGAAAATTATAAAACCCTTATTGTGAAATTTTACAATTTAAGATAACTGTTAAAAAGTAAACTGTTCCTGTGATGTAAAACTGAAATCTCAGCATTATTACTCCAGTTTTACTCCATTATTCAATGTCACATGACCTTCAGAAACCAAATCATTGTTGAAAACTGTATTGCTTAATATTTCATGGAAACTGTGATAAGAAATAATAATACAATTATGCCAAACATTTTAATAAGATTTAATAAGGTTCAAATTCAATTCAAGACCTGATTCTACACTATAATTTTGTCGAATTATAGTTATTATAACTACACCTCTGACCGGTAGAAATATAAAAGATTATGCCAAACTTTCTAATAATGTTTATTTTTACATTTATGATATCATGGTAGTTGTACCCCACCCCCTAAAATAGAAAAAATAAGAAAATAAAAACATGCTTATCATAGAATAAATGAATTAAGGTAAGGTAAGGTAAGGTAAGGTAAGGTAAGGGTCAGGCCATTGACCCAGAAATGCCAATGCTAAATGGAAAGTAAGTATAGCGAAATAAATACAAACAAGGGAAAAAGTAATCAAACACACATCCAATTAAATGTCTCTAAGGAGGAGACCAAATAACATGAACAACCTAATAATTTCTGGCCTTTTAGGAAAGGTAAATGCAAAACACAAATGCATCAACACTGATTGAACGTTAAAGCACTTTGAAGCATAATCGCAAACTGAATGTTACCTATCTGCTTCGTTTCAAATGAATGCAAAGAAGCGATCACAAAACTAAGAATCTCAATGCGCAGCAATGGCACTGAGTGAGATCTAATAATCATCTCTCTCTTGGTGTGCATCTCTATCATAGCAGGATTATGCACTTGGAAGCAGGCAAAAAATCATTACAGCAGCCCACTTGAATTTAATCATGCACACTACAGCATAAACAGCTTACATTTCTCATTAACCTGAGGTGCATCTCTAATCAGAGGAATACTTAAACAAGGCCACCAGTTAGAGGCGCAGCACTGATGCATATTCAAATGGTGTAAGGCCCATCATACTGCAATCTACAGCACAAGGGTCACAACATTTACCCCACCGACATTTTTTTAAGAGAAACTGTTTTTTTTTTTCCAACAGTATTTTCTCTGGCTGTACAGTAATTAATTCTGTTACGAGTTTCTTTTTAAAACTCTCAAGTAGTGGAAAGATTTTCATAATTGATCTGCAAAATGAACAAACTGATTACACGCAATGTCAAAAATCACATTGAGCATGTGCTTCAGTAACACGGAGTCAAAAAGACTGGAACTAATTGTCTGGACTGCAGTCACATTCTAAGATGATTAAAATATCAATTAAGCATGATATCTACACCAAGGACAGTAGAGGAAAAGGATATTTGATATAGTACAGATATAGTACAGGTTGTGCAGTATTGTTAAATGTTGGTTTCAATGTATCCCACCTCATTAAAACTTCTTTGTTGACATATTTTCTTTTTGAAACAGTAAATGGATGCAGGACACATTGAATTGCTCATCCCTTATCTTATAAAATTACCAGTAAGCTTTAGTTGTTTCACAGTCATGAACTTTACAGTCAGTTGCAGTTGGAATTGGGGGCGGGGAATTCTATTTCTAGAGAGCATCTGATTGGACAGAAATCAGGCTAGTACAGGATGAGTCATCCACAGGATTGCAAAGGGGAAAAAATGTTTCTGGAAATTTACTGGAATTTTCCCACCCCTTTGCAACCCTAGTAATTGTTTTTGATCTGTTATTCTGCAAGATATTTTGCATTTTTGTATGAAACACAAATTCTGTACAGAGTAAATCATCAAGGTGAGTGCTGATGCACAACAATTCATCTATTTGAATATTTGGTTACTTTATGCCTTGGGCATCATGTTATTCATCATTAAACCTTCTTGCCTTTACAACCATCAGTAGATCAGTACAAAACAAAATCTTTGTCATACAGCTTCTCTGTACATGTCTTTTATCTCTTAAGTGTTTTAACAGCTGAAAAAACCATCCTTCTGCTACCGACTGGTTTCACTTCCCCAGTACTAACAATTAAAGCAATTCATACAACCATAAAGAGCAGCCCATTTCAGACGGCACAGTTGCTAGGTAACATCTCTGTCCATCCAGAATGAAGTACAAAATGTCATATTAAGAGATTATCATTAAAGAGCTTATATTCCAGACATTCTGGAATGTGACAATTGCAGACTGATTTTTTTCCTGCTACATTTTCCATACGATACACACCGCCTCCTCAGTAAGAAACAATATGGCTATTCACATGTTTACATGTAAAATGTAAACCTCTTGATCTGTTATTATCATTCATGTCTTTACAAACACATCCATCAACCCTGGCTGGGCTCCCAAAGCACTTAAATTGCACTTAATCTCTACAGAATTCCTCCCAAAAGCATCATTATCCAAGGAGCATGTACAAACATTTGTAAATTAACAAGCACGGCACACCACTTGTAAGTCCATTACGTGCAACTTGATAGATCTTTCTCAATACTTTCACAGTTAGTCAGAAACAAAAGCACATCGTTGATCATTGCAAAGTCAATGAACACTTTATCTTAGAGTAAATGTGTAAAAAATAGCCTCTGAAATTCAAAATTTTCCTCCCAACCATCTTCTTTTTCCTCCAATAGCCTGTTCAAGTCACATCTGGATCATGGAGGTCACATACTGCATGATACAATCAAAAGTAGCTATTGCACAGCACTTAAGCCTCATTTAGACTGTCAGCCCAAATCCGATTTTGTGCATATCTGGATGGAATCTGATTTGAATAACTGACTTTCCACACACCGTATTGCAATTGTTCATATGCACTCCTTAATTTTTATGAAATGTGCATTGGTTTCTATGGTAATGCCGTTCCATTGTTATGCCTATGCCAAAAACAACAGTAACAGCAATACAGTTTGCAATACAGATGTTGTCTTTCAACGTGACAACATGTTGCTGTTGCAGCTGCGCTGTATTATTATATTTCGTCTTGTGAGGCAGCGGCAGAAAGCTGGAATGTGCGGCTTTATTCCGTGCTGCCGTCTCCGCTACTTTCCAAATGCAAAGAGGTGTGTATACTAGCAGTATGTTTTTCCACTTCACTTGCACTTCGCAAAGACACAAGCTTGTCTCTGGCATGTTTTCACACATTATATATTAGGCCAATTATACTAATATTATGAATTTAATTATTAAAGTATACCTTAACAACTAGCAATCAATGTGCAAGTACTGGAAAAGGGAGATGATCCAATTTAAAGTACAACAGCAGTAAACCATACAACCATGTACTCACCTGATCTCATCCGATCTCAGTGAAATACTGTAGCTAAAACCAGGAAGTATGACCATATTAGCCCAGTTCTGTCAACACTGCACTGGCACTCTATTAAACATTGTATACATTTTAAATCTTGCTAATTATTTATAAAGCCCTTATAAAGCAAGCTCATATCGCGTTATAAACCTTCACGTCCAATGCGATCTGAAAACTCTGGCTATTTGACAATACCTAGAATATCAAAATCAACTGCTGGTGGCAAATCCTTTTCCTATTTAGCGCCTAAACTCTGGAACAATCTTCCTAGCATTGTGGGGGAGGCAGACACACTCTGTCAGTTTAAATCTTGATTAAAGACCCATCTCTTTAACCTGGCATACACATTATACACTGGTGCTGCTCAAATTCAAATCCATTAAAGGATTGTTAGGCTGAATTAATTAGGTCAGCCGGAACCGGGAAAACTTCCCATAACAACCAATGTACTCACTACATTGTAAGAAGAATGGCATCTACACTAATATTAGTCTCTTCCATTCTTATTCCGAGGTCACCGTAGACATACGGATCCAGTTTGTATCCAGATCAGATGGTCACTGTAGCCACCCAGATCCAGTCCATATCTAGACCACATGTGTCAGCGGAGACCATGTCAACTAGATGTGACTCAGAGACAGATCTCCTGTTAAGACCTCATTACCATGACAACCATCGGCACAAAGACCGCAAGAACCAGACGAGTCCTCTGCTCAATCTGACTTGTATTGCAGCCTGGAATTAAACGACACCATCCTGGTTTCATCTGGCCAGAAGATAACTGCCCCCCCCCCCCCCCACCGACTGAGCCTGGTTTCTCCCAAGGTTTTTTTCTCCATTTCTGTCACCGATAGAGTTTTGGTTCCCTGCCACTGTCACCTTTGGCTTGCTTAGTTGGGGACAATGCTGAACTTTGCAGAGAGGTAGATCTCCAAGAACAGGATTGGGCACCCCTATTTTACACTATTTAGAAATCCTGTCCAAGAAAATATGGACATATAGTTGCCCTACCAGTTTCATGGTTTAATTGTCAGCAAACATCTGCCGGATGATACTTTTGTTTAAACATTCACATTTTTGTATACTCATCGACAGACAGTCAGCAGTGATAACACAAGTAATTATCTCCACTCTTTGAAGCCCTGTCTCTCAGGTTGCTCCTGGATTCAAGCATAATTTATATTCAATATGATTCTGGTACTGGAGGAATTATGGTGGTTTGTAATTTTGAAAACAAGGAATTATAATGAAATGTCTGCTTTCAAGGAAAGACTATGGGTCAACAGCTCCAGCTGACAACATTTTTTACAATTCAGAGACTGCATGGATATTAATATGTATAGGGTCATTGTTAGTACATTTCATGTGTCTATCACATCTCCTTATATACTGGATGAAATATTACATAAAATATAAAAGTGTGAGAAATGGAACTCATATTTTCCTTTATCTTTGTATTACTGTTAAGTGAATATCATAGGAGAGAATTTTAAATAATTTCACTACTTTGGTTTGAGGGGAGATATGTACTCCTAAAAAAAAAAGGTATACCATACTCTACATAAATACAGTTTAAAACAGCTTACATTTCTCATTAACCTGAGGTGCATCTCTAATCAGAGGAATACTTAAACAAGGCCACCAGTTAGAGGCGCAGCACTGATGCATATTCAAATGGTGTAAGGCCCATCATACTGCAATCTACAGCACAAGGGTCACAACATTTACCCCACCGACATTTTTTTAAGAGAAACTGTTTTTTTTCCAACAGTATTTCTCTGGCTGTACAGTAATTAATTCTGTTACGAGTTTCTTTTTAAAACTCTCAAGTAGTGGAAAGATTTTCATAATTGATCTGCAAAATGAACAAACTGATTACACGCAATGTCAAAAATCACATTGAGCATGTGCTTCAGTAACACGGAGTCAAAAAGACTGGAACTAATGGTCTGGACTGCAGTCACCTTCTAAGATGATTAAAATATCAATTAAGCATGATATCTACACCAAGGACAGTAGAGGAAAAGGATATTTGATATAGTACAGATATAGTACAGGTTGTGCAGTATTGTTAAATGTTGGTTTCAATGTATCCCACCTCATTAAAACTTCTTTGTTGACATATTTTCTTTTGAAACAGTAAATGGATGCAGGACACATTGAATTGCTCATCCCTTATCTTATAAAATTACCAGTAAGCTTTAGTTGTTTCACAGTCATGAACTTTACAGTCAGTTGCAGTTGGAATTGGGGGCGGGGAATTCTATTTCTAGAGAGCATCTGATTGGACAGAAATCAGGCTAGTACAGGATGAGTCATCCACAGGATTGCAAAGGGGAAAAAATGTTTTCTGGAAATTTACTGGAATTTTCCCACCCCTTTGCAACCCTAGTAATTGTTTTTGATCTGTTATTCTGCAAGATATTTTACATTTTTGTATGAAACACAAATTCTGTACAGAGTAAATCATCAAGGTGAGTGCTGATGCACAACAATTCATCTATTTGAATATTTGGTTACTTTATGCCTTGGGCATCATGTTATTCATCATTAAACCTTCTTGCCTTTACAACCATCAGTAGATCAGTACAAAACAAAATCTTTGTCATACAGCTTCTCTGTACATGTCTTTTATCTCTTAAGTGTTTTAACAGCTGAAAAACCATCCTTCTGCTACCGACTGGTTTCACTTCCCCAGTACTAACAATTAAAGCAATTCATACAACCATAAAGAGCAGCCCATTTCAGACGGCACAGTTGCTAGGTAACATCTCTGTCCATCCAGAATGAAGTACAAAATGTCATATTAAGAGATTATCATTAAAGAGCTTATATTCCAGACATTCTGGAATGTGACAATTGCAGACTGATTTTTTTCCTGCTACATTTTCCATACGATACACACCGCCTCCTCAGTAAGAAACAATATGGCTATTCACATGTTTACATGTAAAATGTAAACCTCTTGATCTGTTATTATCATCATTCATGTCTTTACAAACACATCCATCAACCCTGGCTGGGCTCCCAAAGCACTTAAATTGCACTTAATCTCTACAGAATTCCTCCCAAAAGCATCATTATCCAAGGAGCATGTACAAACATTTGTAAATTAACAAGCACGGCACACCACTTGTAAGTCCATTACGTGCAACTTGATAGATCTTTCTCAATACTTTCACAGTTAGTCAGAAACAAAAGCACATCGTTGATCATTGCAAAGTCAATGAACACTTTATCTTAGAGTAAATGTGTAAAAAATAGCCTCTGAAATTCAAAATTTTCCTCCCAACCATCTTCTTTTTCCTCCAATAGCCTGTTCAAGTCACATCTGGATCATGGAGGTCACATACTGCATGATACAATCAAAAGTAGCTATTGCACAGCACTTAAGCCTCATTTAGACTGTCAGCCCAAATCCGATTTTGTGCATATCTGGATGGAATCTGATTTGAATAACTGACTTTCCACACACCGTATTGCAATTGTTCATATGCACTCCTTAATTTTTATGAAATGTGCATTGGTTTCTATGGTAATGCCGTTCCATTGTTATGCCTATGCTAAAAACAACAGTAACAACAATACAGTTTGCAATACAGATGTTGTCTTGCGACATGACAACATGTTGCTGTCGCAGCTGGGCTGTATTATTATATTTCATCTTGTGAGTCAGCGGCAGAAACGCAGGAAACTGGAATGTAAGGCTTTATTCCGTGCTGCCGTCTCCGCTACTTTCCAAATGCAAAGAGGTGTGTATACTAGCAGTATGTTTTTCCACTTCACTTGCACTTCGCAAAGACACAAGCTTGTCTCTGGCATGTTTTCACACATTATATATTAGGCCAATTATACTAATATTATGAATTTAATTATTAAAGTATACCTTAACAACTAGCAATCAATGTGCAAGTACTGGAAAAGGGAGATGATCCAATTTAAAGTACAACAGCAGTAAACCATACAACCATGTACTCACCTGATCTCATCCGATCTCAGTGAAATACTGTAGCTAAAACCAGGAAGTATGACCATATTAGCCCAGTTCTGTCAACACTGCACTGGCACTCTATTAAACATTGTATACATTTTAAATCTTGCTAATTATTTATAAAGCCCTTATAAAGCAAGCTCATATCGCGTTATAAACCTTCACGTCCAATGCGATCTGAAAACTCTGGCTATTTGACAATACCTAGAATATCAAAATCAACTGCTGGTGGCAAATCCTTTTCCTATTTAGCGCCTAAACTCTGGAACAATCTTCCTAGCATTGTGGGGGAGGCAGACACACTCTGTCAGTTTAAATCTTGATTAAAGACCCATCTCTTTAACCTGGCATACACATTATACACTGGTGCTGCTCAAATTCAAATCCATTAAAGGATTGTTAGGCTGAATTAATTAGGTCAGCCGGAACCGGGAAAACTTCCCATAACAACCAATGTACTCACTACATTGTAAGAAGAATGGCATCTACACTAATATTAGTCTCTTCCATTCTTATTCCGAGGTCACCGTAGACATACGGATCCAGTTTGTATCCAGATCAGATGGTCACTGTAGCCACCCAGATCCAGTCCATATCTAGACCACATGTGTCAGCGGAGACCATGTCAACTAGATGTGACTCAGAGACAGATCTCCTGTTAAGACCTCATTACCATGACAACCATCGGCACAAGACCGCAAGAACCAGACGAGTCCTCTGCTCAATCTGACTTGTATTGCAGCCTGGAATTAAACGACACCATCCTGGTTTCATCTGGCCAGAAGATAACTGCCCCCCCCCCCCCCCCCCACCGACTGAGCCTGGTTTCTCCCAAGGTTTTTTTTCTCCATTTCTGTCACCGATAGAGTTTTGGTTCCCTGCCACTGTCACCTTTGGCTTGCTTAGTTGGGGACAATGCTGAACTTTGCAGAGAGGTAGATCTCCAAGAACAGGATTGGGCACCCCCTATTTTACACTATTTAGAAATCCTGTCCAAGAAAATATGGACATATAGTTGCCCTACCAGTTTCATGGTTTAATTGTCAGCAAACATCTGCCGGATGATACTTTTGTTTAAACATTCACATTTTTGTATACTCATCGACAGACATTCGGATCGACAAAGGGGTGTTGGCAAAATCAAAAGTGCATTATGGGTGTACTTGGCAAAGTTTTTCTGTTTTCTCTAGTCATGTAGCATCATTCAAAACTTTTTTTCCAAGTTTCTTCTGAATTTCTCCAGCCACATTTTATCAAAAGCCCATCTCGTCAGCAGTGAACTCTCCCTTTAAGTAAACATGCTACGTTAACATTATGCCTGTGATATGGTGCAGTAAGACAGAGAGAGGGAACTGTAAAGGAGGCGAAAGATCGAACAGACCGGGACAGTGAGGCCCAAGAGACCCCTCTAATTACAGTGGAGAACAGCCAAGTTGACGCAATGCAAATGTCCTTCAGACAATTATGTGCTGCCGACGCTAGCATTCTCGAATGTTTCCTGATGCTCATCATCATTCTAACTTCTCACCACATAATTAGTAGTGAGCAGCACCAGAGCCGAAAGCAGCCAGACTCACACGTTCACTGTTTTCCTGGCTCGGTTACCCCCTTGTAGTCTACTGTACTTCATCAGATCACCATGTGTTCACAGGCAGACACTGTAAATGGAAAATGAGCTCCACTATTGACCTTCCTCATTTAATATAGCTCACAGAAAAGACACAGCGGATGCGTTTTAATTACCCTGCCCTCTGATTACACATCATCATCTTGGGCAGCTGTTGTTGCAACATGATGGAGTTACAGGCTAATGCAATTTGTTGGAGCATCACAAATGCGGTATCAAGAAGCAAAGTGCGATTTGGTTGCGAATTATGTTATGAGGGGTAGGAAAAATGATTAAGCCACATCTTCACATAGGTGACATTTAAATTTCGGTTTCCCAGTAAAATCTTATCTGGAGAAAATGTAAAGTTCACTGCTGTACTTTGGTAAATATTGTTGTCGAAAGCACTGATAATGCCTCATAATGTAATGGCCATATTAAAAAGACTTGTAATTTTAATTAGCCCTGGATGTTCCTCGTGGCTATGGAAACTAATTTCCCTCAGGCATGCCTCTGTACATAAACTGGAGGAGTATGAAAATACGCAGCTTATTATTATGAAATAATACAGCGCTAATCGAAGGTTGTTGTCTTTTAATAGGCATTGTGGGATTCATGGACTCAGACCATTTTAATGGATGATATGTGCAGATAAAAATCTTTGCTGTACTTTGAAAATATGTCTGTTTTGAAAACAACATTTTCAATCAAACAAGTTTCCTATCAAATTCGATAAAAGTGATATAAGTCCTCTCAATGGATCCTTTTCTCATTTCCAGGATTGGATGCGGAAGTAAACAGTGGCAGCTGCTGCACAGAGGTACAATGGGAGATCATTGCAGATATTAGTGCAGTGAAAAAGAAGTCCTTGTTTCCACAACTTTACAAAAGAAAAGGAAAATAGAGAAATTGACTGACAGTCAGAAGAGAGAAAGGTGCTGCATTTACTGTCACTATCTTTGTCAGCTGTATGTACAATATAGTTGAAGGCTATGAAACTACAGTCCAAAATGTATTAAATATATAATTTTTTTGTCATTATGACAATGCAATTAAACATTTTTTCCCTCTTTATTATTACTGAGGTCAATGTGTCATCATATACAGTTATATCTCAAAAAATGGTAACATCAAACTACTAAAACTAAAATTATAATTAAAGCTAAATAGAAATATATTTAAGGTACACAAGCTGTCACTGGGGCGGTACCTTTTCAAAAGCTGTGCCTAAACATAAACAAAAACAAAACTAATAAAAAAAATTACAAAATCACAAAACACAACATTAGACATGATAGAAAATACTGTGATAAAATTAGTTTTTTCCTTTGTTGGGTTTTTATTTATACAGTTGTGTGCTGTTAACCTGTTTTATAAATGCAATATCAAAATTGTGGCCATGCGATATGGCTGTATATCAGCCGGCTGTGATTATCTATGGCTGAATCACAAACACACACACACACACACACACACACACACACACACACACACACACACACACACACACACACACACACACACACACACACACACACACACACACACACAGTACAGAGTAAAGAATAATTATTACAGTACTTGCCTAGCTTCACAGAAATTACTTCATACATCACATCACGTCATGGAAACTTTAAACAGAAAATATAATTTAGAATCTACATCTATAAAGTGACATAAAGGAAATGTAAGTGTTGTCATCTGATCTGCACTTAGGAAAGTGACATATACCGAACACTTACGCAGCATGTGTGCCGTACCGGGGAGAAAGAGTGTTCCCAGAATGACTGTAGAGGTCGGAATTATGATATTATTCAAAAATACCCTTCTCTTGAAACCCCTGCTTTCAAACAGGCCTGCCATGTCAACTCTGCTTTCACTGTGAACCACGGATTGATGTAAATGGACCCTGGGAATCCAAAAATGGCCTCCACTCAAAAACCTTAATAATGCTATCAGAATGACTGGCTAAAACTTTTCAAACCAAAGGCAGATCAAAGAGTTTGAGAACACGCTCCCGAATCGCTGGGGTCGGGAACCAAGGGAAAGGAGGTTTATTATAAAGACCTGCTGTAAACTGGGGATGAAAAGCACCGCGTGTAAGAGGAAGTCGATCTTTTGAAGCGGGGCCCAGTGGTGGAGTCTGTTCACTCATGTGTGCGAATATGTTGATTTTCAAGCTTGCCAGAGATGCATCTGCAGATTTTAGGTAGTGATTCCTAACCGGAAATCTGAGTATAAGTGTCTATCAGACTCTTTAAGGCTGCCAACGGAGAACTCACCTTTTGTTTTCATCTCCTCACCCTTTATATCTATTCTAAGAGGGCTAAACATCACAGAAAGGAAAGTTTTTTGTGTGTCCCTGTAGTAGTTTTGCCTGCAGTTATGCTTTTAAGTATGAAAACGTGCTGACGTGTGCAGCCCCCCACTAGGAGAGAAACTACATTACTGACATCAGACCCTTTGAAGCACTTTCCCTCCCTGCAGCTTTGACTTCATTTCTAATTTCAAACATTCGATGGTAACACTGAAGCGAACCAGGTGCAAACAACTGCTATGCCGTGTGACTTTTTCCCCCACCCATGCACTATGGGTGCACATGTTCTTGCTACAGGGCTTCAGAGAAATAATTCAGTATCTGCCATGAGACGTGAGTGTGCATAAACTGCAAAGTGTGAAGAAGAACCCTCTGGCCGTATCTTTTGTGCCTCTTTCTTTTCGCATTGGCTATCGTTTCAAAGGAAGTTCAGCAGGGGTGTGCAATTATGCCCCAAGGCAATCAGGCGCTTATCTTTTTCCTAGACGCTCGCTTACACTAATTGTGACTCAGCTAGATGATGCACAATAACACAGACTACTACCTGAGGAACTCGGCTTCGATGTTATCTATTGTCTGAAAGTGCAATCCTTCTCACTTTGCATTTATACATGCCGTTCAAAAGTTTTTAATGTTTTCTTTTAGACTTATTAAAGCTACCAAAAATACAGTAAAATTGTAATATAATTTAAAGTAACTGTTTTCTATTTTGAAATGTAATTCGTATGGAAGCCCCTTTCCACCTCTAAATAAAAAATAAAAAAGGTAATTGCGACTTTTCACCTCATAATTATGATTTTTTTTTCCCTTGCAATTCTAACTTTTTTCCTCAAAATTATGTGATATAAACTTGAAGTTGCATGTTATAAAGTCAGATTAGTGAGATAAATGCTCGCAATTACATCCCCCACTGTACCCCACAATTCTTTATTTGAAATAGAAATAATTTTGTTACATTATATATGTTTTACTGTCGTATTTGATTAAATTAATGCATCTTTGCTAAATAAAAGTATTAATTTCTAAGTAAAATAATAATTATAATAGTAATAATAATAATAATAAAAATTTACTGACCCCAAACTTTTGAGCAGTAGTGCATAGAGACAAATATTCAAATAGACAAATAGTCTGTGAATCTGAATTAGCCTAAACTATTAGTATTGTAGGCTCTTTCCAGACTGTCAAAGAGGATGATTTACACATCTTATGTAACAGTTTCATTACCCTCACAATGACTGCTGCATGCTGCTCTTTTTTAAGTCAGTGGATGGAGATCAGTTGAACTCAGAAGTCACCCCAAGGCTTTTTGTTTGAAAACACATGGACAGAATTACAGCAGAAATAAATGAAGGGTTTGTACAAAAGCATTTGTTGTGTTGCTACTGACAGGCCCCAAACTGCAGCAATTACAGTTATACAGCAGTCAGTTCTGCTTCTCAAATCTGATTGGCTGAGCTGTGTTCCAAGAGTGCTGATAATGAGCATAACAGCACTGAGATGATTCAAAGTTTGTATGGTCCGCACACGGTGGATGTGTACTTAAATAAGACACTTAAATCTTTCAGAATATCTTGTGTTTTTTGGAAGAAAGAAGTCATTCAGGTTTGGAATGACATAAGGCACAATAAGACATAATAAGTAAACTTCCAAGGGAGATAAAAAAGTATATATTATTGTATATTTTATACATTATATTTTTTATTATTTTGTAATTCACCCAAACATGAATATTCTGTCATCATTAACTCTCATGTCGTTCCAAACCTGTAAGACTTTTGTTCATCTTTGGAAAACAGATGAGATTTCTCTCCCTCAGTTGACAGTCTATGCAACACTTTGATATGACCTTACCCGTCAAAAGTTTGGGATCAGAATGATTTATTATGTTTTTTACAGGAGTTTCTTATGCTCATCAAGGCTGCATTTGTTTGATCAAAAATACAGGAAAAAATTTATATTATGAAATATTATTATGATGTAAAATAGCGTTTTTCTATTTTAATATACATTAAAATCTAATTTATTCCTGTGATGTAAAGCTGAGTTTTCAGCATCATTACTCCTGTCTTCAGTGTCACATGGTCCTTCAGAAATCATTCTAATATGCTGATTTATTAGCAGTGCTGGAAACTGTTGTGCTGCTTAATATTTTTTTGGAACCTGTGATACTTTTTTTCAGGATTCTTTGATGAATAAAAAGTTAAACGGAAGAGCATTTATTTAAAATAGAAATATTTTCTAACAATATACACTATAGTTCAAAGTTTGGGGTCAGTACATTTTTATTCTTTCTTTTTTTGAAAGAAATTAAAACTTTCAGCTAGAATGTGATAAATTCTTAAGAAGTGATAGCAAAGATTTATATTTTGAATAAATGCTGTTCTTTTTAGCTTTAATTGTTGCAAACATTCTTATAGTAAATCAGCATATTAGAATGATTTCCTAATGGCTAATGGAAATTCAGCTTTGCATCACATAAATAAATTGTATTTTAAAGGATATTTATTTTATATTATAATAACATTTTTTTTCTCTGTATTTTTAAATGCAGCCTTGATTAGCATAAAGAGACTACTTTAAAAATCATTGCAAGTCTTACTCATCCCAAACTTTTGATCGGCAGTGTATGTATGTATGTATGTGTGTGTGTGTATATATATATATATATATATATATATATACATATATATATATCAAGATATTAACACTCCCAGTTGCTTTTAAAAACATATTTTATACAATATATAGTTACTAGTTCATGTTTATTATATTATGTAGTGGGCCTTCAAATATTGTGATATTGTTTTAGTAATTGAGAGGCCTTCAAGTCAAAAAGTTTGAGAACCACTGTTCTAGAGCAACCTAGCAACCACATTGCTGTGTAGTTGCTTGGTTGCTCTAGAACCACTCAGAACCACTCACACTTCCTTCCAAAAATGAAAAAACTCTATTATTTAGCCATTCACACTAAAAATAAGCATCACCATAAGGACGCAGACAGGACAGCCTGGAAGTCCCACAGTCATTTCATAGCGAAGCACACATTTGGATCTCACAAATTCTGGCAGAGAATCCAAACTCCCACCGGGCTTAATTTAAGCATCTCATATTTATATTACCAGCTAAAAATGAAAGGACTGAATGGAGCTGTTGAAAATGTCAACATCATTCAAAATAATGCAGGACTTAGTGTGAATCTGCAGTTGAACGTCAACGTCACGTCCACTAGATATAAAAAATAACTACGGCCAGATGCTGTTTGCACTTAATACCCGCTTTCAATTTGTGTCGCTATGGCAACCATCTGTGAATAAGTCCTTTCTCTTTAACCTGTTCCCTTCTTTTGTGTGCATGCTTTTTTGGCGGCCTCTCCATGTTGTTTTTCCTCTTCATCCATTCAACATGTGTATTCTAAAGGGAAGTACTGGCAATGGCAGCCTTGCTATTCCCCACTGTATCATTAAGCAAGCCTGCAGTTAGTCCAGAGACTGTCGACAGTCTGACAACTGTCTCTCCAGCCAAGCATTGCCTGCCTTACGAGCACAAACAAAGACTTTCTTTGGCAAATTTTGCCTGGCAATTACCTAAAACAGCATGGGATTTGACATGATTAATTCAGTTGGTGTAAACTTTTCATTACGAAGCCAACAGGTTGATTAACAGATGTGGGTTGATATAGCATGGGTTGATATTGTCTTTTTTTGTGAGAAAGCAAGATGTAAGAAGACTTCAATAAAAGATATTTTTTTGTACGTACCCTTTAATGAAAAGAGATACAGTCGAGTTGAAGGATAACATTTTAAATTTCATTACGTTTGGAACTTGGATGACGTTTGTTTTTGCTGCAGAACCTCCAACAGGATTTGATAAGTTCACACGCAAACCCCCCCCCAAAAGAATCTTTCTTCAAGATTTAAGTCAACAGCTCTAGTTGGTGCCGAGTGTACTGAGGATGGAACAAGAGATCAAATTTCCTTCTATTGATGTGAAAATGCAAAAAACATGCTTGGTTACTTAACGTAACCTCGGTTCCCTGAGATACAGGAATTATTACTGCATCTTGCTAGACACATATGGGAAAAAGTCTTTTTTCTCCTGAACTGAAGCCTTTCTTTACTCACACAGTGAAACTGCACAGCCATTGGTTCGTGCAGTGTATTAAAAACAAACCAATGGCTAGGCACCGGAGCTGCAGTAGTCTATGGCGACTAATGTCCAATTTATACTTCTGCATGGAACCTACGCCGTACGCTATGTGTAGTACGGCGTAGCCTGACACGCACCTCTCCAAAAATCTAAAAGCGCGTCAATTCTATGCGGACCGCAAGCGATTTGATTGGTCAGCTAGAACCCCTTCCTCCGTATGTACTTGAGTTTTGTGTGTGGTTGTGTGCACTTTAATATATTTTAGTGTTACACCTTCTTATATAAAATAAAACAAAGCAAAGAAAAAGTGTCTTATCATTTATTATACTACACAGCATTATACATCACTTCTTGTCTGCGATCTGCCATGGTACAAGTCCTTGTGGAGATTAAAAGAATGCCATCTTCTCTTGTTCTGTTGTTGTCTCCGTTTTGTAGTTTTAAATAATAATTTAATGATTTGATATTTTATTTATCTGACGAGCTGCTTCTTCTATGGCTTTTGCTGTGGTACTATGGGTTACACCAGCAACATGCCCGTGGACACTGCAGACTAGCGGTCTGCATGTGTACTGCACGTCGACGCGGACAGCGACGCAGAAGTATAAATGAAAACTGATGCACAGCCTACGGCGTAGAGGCTACGGCGTAGGTCCGACGCAGAAGTATAAATCAGCCTTAAGCCCGCCAAATCCTGCCAAAGCCCGACAGAATAGGCAGGGCGTCTGGCTATAAAAGCGAGCGCTCGCCACAGGATTCTCAGGTTACTTCGACTGAAGCGACGACTGGGTCATGCAGCTACATAGCATGGCTAGCAACACAGTACTCGTTCCCATATCTCAGAGAACCAAGGTTACGTTAACTAACTGAGTACGTTCCCTTTCAATACTTCAGTCGTACTGCGTCTTGCTTGACGCATATGGGAACTCGACACAATCATGCTATGTGCTATTTAGTGGAATGACTAATATATCAACTTCCATAAGAAATCATTGTCCCTAAGAAGTTAACAATAATCCAAGGCTAAAATGGGTTGAGCTTCCTGAGGTCACACCCGGCCTAGTTAATCATTTCAAAGTACTTCTGTAGCTGACACCAAGGGGTCGAGAGCTAACAGGTGAACTGATGCCAGAGAGCTTGAGCGAGATAAGGTCAAGGGCTCCCTGTTGGATTTGTTTATGCAGTGCATGTCACTTCAAGCGGAAAGGACCCTGGCCTGTAAGGCCGGGACTTCCAGATTATAAAACCTTGCAAATGTGGACGGCGAAACCCAGCCGGCTGCCTCACAAATATCCTTGATGGACACACCCCTGGACCATGCCCAGGATGAGGCGATACCCCTAGTCGAGTGGGCCTGTACTCCAATGGGCATTGAAGGCCCAAGGAAGAGTATGCTAGTGAGATGGAGTCTACTATCCATCTAGAAAATCTTTTCTTCATAACCGGGGGCCCTTTGGTGCGGTTACCGAAGCAGACAAAGAGCTGTTCTGACTGGGGTGGAGCACTCAATATAGATTCTCAGGGCTCTGATGGGGCAGAGCAGAAATAGCTCTCTGTCTTCTTCGGAGGGAGGAAGTGCAGAGAGCGTAATGACCTGTGCTCTGAACAGAGTGGAGACCACCTAAGGTTAGTAACCATGCCTTGGTTTCAGGATGACTTTATTGTCGTTAGGCCTGAATTCCAGGCAGGCAGGGCTAAGAGAGAGCGCCTGCTGGTCTGTTATTCGCTTTATTGATGCCAGTGCTAGGATCAAGGCAGTTTTCAGCGATAGCGACCGAATGTTGACAGACTGTAACGGCTTGAAGGCGGGGCCCTTCAGGGCCCTCAGCACCTTGGGCAAATCCCATGAAGGGTTGGTGGGGGGACGAGGCGGATTTAGCCTCCTGGAACCCCTTAAAAAGCAGATGACCACGCTGTGTCTGCCCGTGAGAAGCCGCTATGACCGCCACATAGACTTTGAGTGTGGATGGGGAGCGCCTCTTATCCAACAGCTCTTGCAAAAATGACAACACCTCTGTCAAATCGGTAGTCTGGGGGTCTTTGCCGTGGTTTAGACACCAAGCGGAGAAGAAAGACCACTTTAAGGCATAGAAGCGTCTCGTAGACGGGGCTCTAGCCTCCCAAATTGTGTTCAAAACTCACTCTGGGAGGCTGGAAGGCTCCCATCGAGTGGCCAGAGGTGCAGGGCCCATAGGTTGGGCCGAGGGTGTCATATTGTCCCATTCCAGATAGCTCTGATAGTCACATCTGGTTCATCCAAAGGGGGGCCACCGGGAGAACCCTGTGTTTCTGTTCCCTTACTCGCCTAATTACCTGTGGGATCAGGGCGATTGGAGGAAAAGCATAAAGAAGAAGGTTGGGCCAATCGTGGGCTAACACATCCTTGATTTTTGAGAAACAAATTGGGCAATGAGAGTTGCCTTCTGAGGTGAAGAGGTCTACCTCGGCCTTGTCAAAGATATCCCAGATCTGTTGAACCATTTGTGGATGGAGCATCCACTCCCCTGAGGGGAGATTGCTCCTTGATATCCTGTCTGCTCCTTGGTTCAGTTTGCCCGGTACATGCGCTGCTCTCAGCGAGTGCAAGTTGAGCTGAGCCCATTCCAGGAGGCACTCTGCGAGAGTGAAGAGACACTTTGAGGAGAGGCCCTCCAGGCGATTTATGTAGGACACCACAGACATGTTGTTCGATCAGATTAGCAAATAGCGTCCTTTTAGGACTGGCAGGAAGAACTGACAGGCTCAAAATATTGCTAGCATTTCCAGGCAGCTGATGTAGAAGACTTTTTCTGCTTTTGACCAGTGGCCGAAAGTCATTCCTTCGCACAGCACCCCCCAACCTGAGTTGGAGGCATCTGTCGTGACAACTGTTCTCCTGTAACCCATTCCCATGGCCACGCCCTGTTCCATCCAACGGAAGTTCGTCCAGGGGCCATGGCTGTTACACAGGCCTGACTCACCCTGATGTGCAGGCGTCCGTAAAGCCACGCATGTGGTGGAACTCGTGGTTTTAACCAGCACTGAAGGGGGGCGCATACGAAGCAGACCCAACTATAGCACCGGCGATGCTGCTGCCATAAGGCCCAGCATCCCCTGAAACGCTTTGAGAGGGGGAGCAGAACCAATCTTGAAGGAAGTTACCAGGCTCTGTATAGCCAGAGCCTGATCCAGCGCGACTGTAGCTCTCATATGGGCTGAGTCGAAAATTGTTCCCAGGAACGATATTCGCTGGCTGGGGAACAACATGCTCCTGGCAAAATTGACCCTGAGTCCGAGGCACTCCAGGTGGCTGAGGAGGAGGGTCTTGTGTGATATTAATTCTGCCTTGGACTGGGCCAGAATGAGCCAGTCGTCGAGGTAGTTGAGAATGCGGATACCCATCTGTCAAGGAGGAGAAAGAGCCACGTCCATGCACTTCATAAAAGTGCGGGGGGCCAGGGACAGCCTGAAGGTAAGGACCATGTATTGATATGCCACTCCCTCTGAGATCGAGGATGGGCCGGAGGCCACCATCCTTTTTGGAGATGAGGAAGTAATGGCTGTAAAAGACACAAGTGGCGCTCGAGCACTACAAGGCTGGCCATCGATCTCCCCATCGCCTGGGCGGTGGTCTTGGTGGCGTGCAGAACCAGATCAGTAGTGCTCCTCAGATCCCTGAGGGTACCGGGGTCTAAGCCAGACTCACCGGTGCATGCGAGGATCTTGGCCTGAAAGACCTGGAGGACCGCTATAGAATGAAACACAGAAGCCGCCTGTCCAGCTGAAGTGTAAGAGCGTGCAGCGAGAGCTGACGTGGTCCAACACGGCTTGGACGGATGAGCAGTGAGGGCAGAGGAAGAGGCAATACGCAGGTTGAGACCAGCCAAAGATATAGATGTGTTTGTTTTTTCATCGGAAAAGATTTGGAGAAATTTAGCATTACATCAGTTGGTGATTCTCTGCAATTAATGGGTGCCAATCAGAATAAGAGTCTTGTGTTTTACCTTTCACAAGATGTTAATTGATGGATTTGAGTCATGTGGATTACTTGTGGATGATTTCTCCAAATCTGTTCACTTGAAGAAACAATCTCATCTACATCTTGTATGGCCTGAGGGTGAGTAACTTTTAAGTGAATTTTCATTTTTAGGTGAAATGTTAAATTAAATTATTAATAAAATTTTTCTTTTTCTTTTTTAAAGATTCATTGTTAGACAGCAATAGCAAATTAGTGTAAAAATGAAGAAGTAAATGAGTATGAAATATTAATTGACAATCAAATTAACTGAAGTTTCAACAGTTATTTCAATGTGTGCAAAGGGCAATGTTGGTGTAACACTCCTCAACAAATAGGTAGTCGTGTTAGGGCATATGAGAGACGGATGCTTGTGAATTATTTTACCCAGCAGTTTAACCTTTGATGCAATGACCTGTTCCACAGTGACAGAAAACCCTGGATTAAGAGAAATGGATACAACAGGAGAAGCAAAATCAGAAGGACAGCAGTGAATAGTGGTGAGGTGAATTAGTCTGGCCTTCAGGGTCAACGCTGTTGCACTGCAGGTGAAGTTCAACCAATTCTGCAGTCAAAACAACCTTGCAACTTGTGTGTCTGCTCTCTGACATCATTAAAAACATCCACACTGACCCTTAGACAGCATTTAAAAAAGACAAGAGAAATTAGCTCAATATATATTTCATAGTCTAGACTGCTTGGGCTTTACACTTAAATTTGCTTGGGTTTTGTTTTAAATGGGTGCAGTGATATAAAAATATCATTAAGATTTATACATACCCTAATATGCATTATACTCTAACACTGACAGTCTGAAATAATATCCACATTCACAATAGCAAAACTTTTTGCCAGACAATATAAAGTATAAAATAGTTAAACAGATGAATATGCATGTGTACATCCAATGTCTTTGCATAACAGTTCCATTAGATGTGAAGAGGCACTTTACAGCTGTAGCACCTGTTTTATATGAGCTCACAAAAAGCTTTTGTCACTTACTGAAAATAGTATATGCTACTGTGCAGCAGTCTGGAACTGAGACCCACAAAACACAACATTCTTAAAAAAATTATAAAATGTCCAAAATACATTTAGACCAAACGAGATTCCCATCCAACAGTCTGTTAACTTATATATGCAACTTACAAATAAAGAAAGAAAGAAAAAAATAGCACTTTCGAAAGAAAAAATCTTATAAATCAACCTTACTGATACCTTGTATCTATTTGCTTCAGATCACATTTGTAACGGCCAGTTGTCTATGCCCCTTTCACCATCAGCCTGCATTTTAGTGAATATCCAGACACATGCACAAATGGGCTTAAAAATTGGAGACACCTGTCCCCTATTAAAACACAACAGAACCAGTTGCATCCAGAAACGCATGACTGCACCATCATGAGAATTACACTATGTTAATGGCCCAAAATGCATGTCAACAAGAATTTTCCATATTTTAAACAGTGTTACTAGAAATCAGAGAGACGGTAATTGAAGTAATAGTTCCCACAAAAACGAAAATTTGCTGAACATTTAGTCACCCTCTGGCCATTTAAAGATAGTTAGCTTGTTTCTTCATGAGAAAAGATGGATCCTCTGCAGTGAAAGAGTGCCGTCAGGATGAGCAGAAACAGCGGGAAAAAAATCTCACAATAATCAACACAACATCATTAAGGTATTTTAACTTTAAACCATTGCTTCCGGTTAAAATACAAGTCCTCTATCCACAATATTGCTTTCTGTAGTGAAAAAGATCAAGCACTGTTTACAACAGAACAATCCAAAACAGTTCTAAACAAATATGTCTGTGAATTTTAATGTAAGAGGACAATAAGGGGATGGACTTTTTCAGTGGTTTGAAGTTAAAATGCCTTGATGGATTTATTTCTAAAAAAAAAAAAATATTTTTGGTGTCTTAAAGTGATGGTCAGATTATTTTTCTTACAGTTCAATAATTTATTCCTTGTAATATGTTGCAGTTCTCTTTGAATACGTCATTTTTCTTTTACACATCCTATGACTATGAATTAGCTATAAACTACTGTATAAACAGTTTGAAAGTGATTTTTAAAAGCTGTATTACATTACATTACATTTACATTTAATCATTTAGCAGACGCTTTTATCCAAAGCGACTTACAAATGAGAACAGTAGAAACAATCAGATCAACGAGAGAACAACAACGGTATACAAGTGCTATGACAAGTCTCAGTTAGTCTAGTACAGAACACGTAGCCAGGGTTTTTTTTTTTTTTTTTTTTTTTTTTTTTTTGAATATGATAGACAAGAAAAAGAAAAGGTAAGTACTAGTATTAGTTGGTTAAGTGCAGGCAAAAAAGATAAGTATATGTATTACTGTATACTTATCATAAAGCCAACATTCCTATCAGCCAATCAGATTTTAGGGGTGGGCTTAAGATTGGGTCATGAACTACATTTTAACCTATGATTTCCCTCTGAATTTAGGTTCAGTGAATGGTTGGTCTTACAGTCAGGTTTAGATTTAGTTACTGTGGCTTAGGTTTAGTTAAGTTTGACAAGTATGTTGTTCCAGGACCAACAACAAAATGTTTTTCCACAAATATGCTTACTCGGTATTATAGGTGTGCTGCAAGCATTTATAACTGTTTTAGCTACTGTAACTTCCACCAGACTTGGCCACTGATTTAGAAGATATGACCTTTCTCTAAAATCTCACCCACCAAAGCAGACCCCAATGAAACAAATCATAGGCAGAGGACATTTCAGATCTGCAACTTTTCTTTTTTCGCTGTCTACAGAACCTGTAGCTGTCACAGGGACTGATGTGTTTTCTCAGGAGACCTATTTTGGTGATATCTGTGAGGAAGTGGAGACATTTTATGTGTGGTATTAAAAAAAAAAAAATGCTTACAGCACATTTAACTGCCACTGACAGGCATCTATGGGGTATGTGATAATGCATCCTACTCACAATGTAAAGGGCTGCCAGACATCCAGTTTTTTCTCATAATTCAGTGTTGTGAGACACATCAGATAATGTATAGAAGAGCTGGACAGGCCCAGAGTGCATTCACTTACATAACACCCTCATTATTGCCTATATATACACATTATGTCAGCTGTAATTATGGGATGTGCAAATATGCATAACACCCACTACCTGAGCCTCTTATTTGAATTAATTACTAAATTTCATTCATTCTACATCTAAATAAACACCTCTACAGCTAAATGATCACAGACTCACAAAGGCACTAATAACATCAGCAGAATTAAAGGTCCAGAGCACATTCTAGCTAATGGACAAGCCAATGGCTAGAAAATCAAGGTTAAAGTTTACAGTGTGATGACACTATTGATTATCCGTGCAGAGTAAAATAACAAACTCAAACTTGAACAGCCCCTCTGCCCTTAGCTAATCGAAATGCACAAGGTCGTTTGAGGTCCCATTGTAGCGAATATTAAACAGGAGCAGGTGAGTTAATGCAGGACGGAGCATGCAATTTGTTGATCATAAAAATCCTTATTGTTTTGTGTTTTTAAATGATTTAGTAATTTCAGTGTTTGTCTTTTATATTTCCACCTTTTTGTTTATACACAATTATGCTTGGAGCAAAAAATACACCGAATTTTGAAACAATCTCTGAATTGAAAATTTAGATTTTGGTGAGCAATTATCATTATTTGCTTACCATCATGATGTTCCAAGCCTGTATGACTTTCTATCATTGGAAATACACAAAAGATATTATTTAAAGGCTGGCTGTTCTTTTTCATATAATGTAAGTTAATGGGGAATGGGGCTACAAAAATTTGATAAAAAAATAAATAAAGAATTACACAACTTGTGCACTATATTTTAATTTTTTTTTTTTTTTTTTTTTTTTTTTTACTCAAAAAGCTATTTTGTGTGAGGAACAGACTGAAATAAATTAAACCAATTAGCTCGACAGCCCCAGTCCCCATGGACTTTCATTATATACGACCATGATATTCTTCATATAATTCTCCTTTTTGTGTTCTAAACAGGAAAGTCATACAGGCTTGGAACAACATAAGGGTAAATCAATAACAGCTTTTTTTGTGTGTGGTTTGTTCTTTTAAACCTTGCTTTTAAAGCATGTCAGACCCGGTCCCCATTTACTTTCATTACATGGAAATGAGTGACCAGGATATTCTTCAAATATTGACCTTTTTGTATTCTACAGAGCAAAGAAAGTCATTTGGGCTTGGAACAACATAGGGGCAAGTAAATAACATACTTTTTGTGTGAATTGTGCATTTAAATCCTGTTTTTGAAGCTTGACAGCCCCAGTCCCCATTCACTTTTATTACATGGAAATGAGGAGCTAGGGCATTCTTAAAAAATCTTCCTTTTTGTGTTCATTGGAAGAAAGTCATATAGGCTTGGAACGACATAAGGAGGCATTAATAACAGATATTCATATGGACTGTTTCTTTAAAGGCTGCTTTTGAAGGCCAGTTCAATGTGTTTCTTATGCTCCGCTTGAAGGAAAAGAAAATCCACTGCTAGTGGACAGACTCATCAAGCGTTCAAGGGCAATTGTGGATGCGGCCCATTTGTTCTCTATAGTATTGCACGCTTTCACCAAACCCTCTGAATGCACGGTAATTTGTTCCAGAAACAAACTGAAGTTGGCTAAAGTTCCACAGAAAACCACATAGCACCCGATGGCAGTGAAGGCAGCTGGCTAATAGAGGCCAGAACCTCATAAGAAAAGATGAAGCCATATTGTGCTAGAGCTTGATGCTTCAGGACTCTCAGAATGAAATGTGGTGCTACCACCTTGCACTTCTTCAACACTGCTGGGAATGATCTCATTGCTGCCACCGCTGAGATGTGAAAAAAGGGAGAGAATAACCTGATGTAGTGATATCAGTTTCAAGGAGGTCTATAATACCTGGAGAGAGTTATCCGTTGGTATACACATTCATCTCAGTGGCAGTGGCTCAAAGTGAGGATCGAAAACAGATCTTGTCAAAGCATGTCTATTACCTGTCACCATGCTGAAAATAATGTGACTGATGTCACTATTAAAAACAACTTTAATCTGATTGGAGGATGGGAACATGCATTTTTTTGCCCCCTCTTTCCTGATGGGTCAATGACATGAAGGCAGTTTATTTTATTTATTTATTTTTAGTTTTGGATTTATTAGATTTATAAAACTACAATTCATAAATATAATGACTTTAAAACCAATTTCTATGATTCTGCATGCTTTTTTTAATTTCTGAATTATAATGAATTTAAAAACTACACTACATACTGTATCACTGTCCTTATCTCATAATGAAGGAAAAAACAATTTTTCCGCTAAATCAAATGTGGTGTGATCAATATAAAACAGGAAATTATGTTATAAAGTGATAAAGAGGACCTCTGCAGACCCTCATGGCTGTGTGTCAATAACTTTCTTAAAATACCACATCATTTGAGCTTTTTATGACAAGGTAAGTTTAGTTGAATGTGTAAAATGTATACCGATATATATATATATATATAACATATAATATATATATAGATAAATATAAAGAAACATTAAGGCGTGTACAGTTGTCTACAGTTTATCTGACAGTTTTATAGACATTAAATTCAAATTCTGTTGAAAACTGTACAAAGTATTCAAAATATATACTATTTAAAACCATCTTCATTACAAAGAGTGCATTTCTAAGAACATGTCTCATATGTTTTAAACGATGTTGTGGACATTTGCCATCCTTATGCAATTAGATTCAAACAATTTTTTAACTTACATTTTGAGAACATTGTATAGAGTTCATAGGATATAATTCTACAAATTACACATTTTCAGCAGAAAAAAAAAGTTATCAGCACTGTGGATCAATGTGATTGTTAGTTTCAAAGCCAAGCTGTAGGTGTAAAAGCTACAGTATGAGATACAAAAAAGGCTTACAGATGTTATCTGTGATAAATTTGTGACAGTAACCCGCTGTTCAGCCCCCATATTGTGTGTGTGAGTGTGCTCTGTGGCTTTTTGTATCTGGATGGAAACCCAGTCCATTACAGATATTTGCAAGAGGAATGCAGAGCTAGAATTCCACAGATTATCATATAATTTTTTTTTTTTTACATGGATTAAGGATTTCCAATAAGGATATCTTATAAAAAAAAGCAACAAGACACAAGCTTCTCCAAAATGAAAATTTGCTGAAAATTGACTTACCCTCAGACCATCCAAGATGTAGTTCAGCTTGTTTCTTTATCAGAACAGATTTGGAGCAATTTAGCATTAGATCACTTACTCAACGATGGGTGCCGTCAGAATGAGAGCCCAAACAGCTGATTAAAACATCACAGTAATCATTATAACTCCAGTCCATTAATTAATGTCTTGTGAAGCAAAAAGCTGTGTGTTTATAAAAAAAACAAAAACAAATTAAGAACATAATTAAGATGTTTTTAACTTCCTCCCATCCAGCTAAAATATTAGTCCTCTATTCATAATATTACTTTCTCCATTTAATACAAAACAAAACTTATCAGGAGCAAAATATATACAAGCAACATTTCCAAGTGAAAACAGTCCAAAACAGTTCCAAACAAATATGTCAGTGGATTTTGAAGTGAGAACAACAGGGGATGGACTTTTTTTACAGGAGGAATCATTATTATGATTTATGGACTTATGTTTTGGACATAAGCAAAGGTAAAAAGTTAAAAAAGCATTAATGATGGATTTGTTTCTTACAAATACACAGATTTTTATACTTTACAAGACTTTAATCGATGGACTAGAGTCGTGTGGATTATTGTGATGTTTTTATCAGCTGTTTGGACTCTCATTCTGACGGCACCCATTCACTGCAGAGGATCCATTGGTGATCAAGTGATGTAATGCTAAATTACTCCAAATCTGTTCCCGTTAACAAACAAACTTATCTACATCTTGGATGGCCTGAGGGTGGGTACATTTTCAGCAAATTTATATTTCGGAGTTAACTATCCCTTTAAACCAACCTGCACTGTTCCAGAGACCAGAAAACCAGGATTATTTAAGATTTTTAAGATTTAAGATATAAACAGACATGCATTTGAAAAATTTGTCTTCTGCATCTTAAAACGCTCTTAAGTAATCACTAAATAATGCTGATTTGAGTAAAACATTAAGAGCTAGCACCACATAATGATAGTGTGTGTTTGTGAGCTAGACAAGGATGGGGTGTGTTTAAGATGTGGGCTGATATTGTGATTTTTCCCACCGGTATGTCAGCATTTTTAATCTATCCACACAAAGCAGGCATCAGTTTCATAGGCATGAAAATAATATAGTTGTCTTGTTCAAACCCATTTGCCCTCACTACTTATACAGAAAAATGTCCCATGGACAACAATGCATAGAATTACAGATAACAATGGCTGAAAAAGTCAACAATGTTTATTTTTTCCTTTTAGAAATGAAGTCACACATGCCAACGTTTGGGGTAAAATTAGTTTTAACTTTTGTCAAATGACATTTTGCAGCAAAATAATAATCGACCAGGTATCTGGAGAGACATACAATATCCCCACAAGCATATTTTAAAGTAATTTTCTTGCCATTCAAATAGGCACACATTATCCAGCCAGAATTCAAAACAAAGACAAACAATCACTCAAAATGCAATTTACCGCTATTTACCTGTCATCAAAAAGCTTTTATAAACATGTTTGAAAAGTCCACTTGATGCAAGGTCTTTATCGTTCCCTGCCCATATTCGCATATAAAAAGCAACTGACATTCACAAAAGTCAAAAGGTAGAAGGCAAAGCAAAAGAATTGCTCTTTAAGAGAAAATACGCTTGACCAAAAACAAATCTAGCTATGCCAAAGACTTGCTGATTTTCACTAAAAAAAAAAAAAAAGCATCAGTGCAGAGATAAGGGCCAAATGACCTTAAAAATAATTAAAAACCTCAATTTAATCTTAATTGTGATTAAACAGACTGCTTATCATTTTCTTGTAAAGTACCACTGATAAGCAGCTCCGCAATTTATAATGCCACACAAGAGGGTAATCTTTATAAAAAAAGGTGAATTGTAAAACATGTTTGTGCTTGCAACAATAAAACCATTAAGAGAACAAGCTTTTACTTCTGAGTGATTTTGCATTAAACTAACAGACAGGCAGATGTCTGAGAGAAATGTAGTTGCAGCTGTGTTTAACCAACAATGCATCTGTTGTTTGATATGCTCTGCTTATCAAAATGAGGCTGATATTAATTCTCGTGGCACAGTGGAGGAGAAAACAGCAGGGTTTTCACTGGTTATAAATGTTAGTCAGGCGGAATATTACCGTAATGTGTGCAAGGGAAATCAGTGTACTTCCATGCCCAGTCTACATGCAGTAAGCTTTGAGACATGACGAGACAGATGGGATAGAATCGAGAGAGTGAGAGGGGAGTGAATTCATTTTTTTTTTTTGGTTATACCTTATCTGAGAATGAAAACAATAATGGATGGAGGACAGTGAGCCTCCAGATGAGAAACAGCAGCAATGAATCTCAGGTCCCAGTGTTGTAATATTAACTTTAAGTGAAAATGCTTTGAAAGTGAAAAGAACACATATAACAATAGAAAATGAATGAATGAATACCTTATCATGAATTTATCTATTATTTTTTTCCTAACACATTTTTTTTTTAACTAGCGCTTTATACAATACTGATTGTATCAAAGCAGTTTCACACAGGAAAATAGTTTGTCAATAATGCAGAAGGACAATAACATTTTTCATTGGTGATTCAGTGATGTCATCATCCAGTTCAGCTCTCTTCCAATAGTGTCTGTGCAATCTTGAATAATTGTTGAAATGACAACACAACTGAAGGAGATAATCTGTGTTAAATATTGAATACTGCTTCTACAACTACTTTATGTAAAAACATTGAGCACAAATATTATATATATAATACTGTTCAATTTATTTGAATATTTATTTTGATGCTTTGATGTTATTGAAAGAAGTAATATTGTGAAATATTATTATTATTTATAATTTTATAATTTCTAACTCTAACATCTTTTTAATTTATTCCTGGAATGGCAAAGCATATATATATAATTGTTGTTTATCATCTCATCCAGGGCACATTCTTGCTTAATTCCTCAGTGAAAACGCCCCTGATAGATGTACTTCAGTGTGTTATTTAGATGATCAGAATAGATTACTTGCTGAAAGATGTCCTTCCTTGACATCAGCTCTTTACACTGTCATCTAGGTTATTCAGATTTCAGAATCTAATATAGAGTCTGTATGAATCCAGAGTGCTTTTACTCTCCAGCAATGTGGAATGATTGCTATAGAAAATTGCAGCAAACATATCACCCACGTTACAGCAACACACTGAGATTAAGTCTGCATACATGTACCAATATGAAGTTCTGTACACATAAAAATGAACACACAGTATCAACACACAGCAAATCTGTGTTCATTTCATCTGGAGTGTGTGGGCAGAGACAGGGATATCATGTATCATGGAAGAATACATGGGGTTGTTCTTTAAATTGCTAACCATATGGAAACATTTATTTTCTTGTATTTCCACCTGAGAGCAGCTTTTCCATTGTTTGCTGTCACTGTCAGCAAATGATCTGTGCTAAAATGTATATTTGGTGTCACAATTGCTTTAGACAAGTTGAAATATAGTCAACAATTGGACTACCCTGGTTACCATTCACTTTCACTGTATGAAAGAGGAACGTCAAAATCATTATGATACATTTCTCCATTTGTGTTCCACAGAAAAGAGACAATCATACAGAGATGACATAACATTGCTGCTATCTTTTTTTTTTTTTTTTCAGTCCAGGTTAAATGTCTTTTAAAAGACTTGCTACTGCCAGTACATCCACAGACATGCTGCTGTGAGCATGTAAGAAATACTGCTGCTGCACATATAACATGTATAACATATGAAATAAGCCCCATATATAACATATGTGAAATCACCACTTAGCAGATATATACAGGTGGAGCTGGGGAAGGTGGAGGGTTTCTGAAGCACACTGCAACTGCTACAGCAAGCAGACAGAACTTTGTATCTATTTGTGTGTGTGTGTGTGTGTGTGTGTGTGTATTTGACATTAAATAATTAATAAATCTCTTCTCCAAATGCAACACTGTCCAAACAGATAAAGCAGCTGCTTTCAAAAGTTCTTGACTTTCTTTTAATAATAAATTAATAATTTTATACAGAAAGGGTGTATTAAATTGATCAAAAGTGACAGTAAAAGTACTTTAAATGACAAAAAAGTTTTTTTTTCTTTTTTTTTTCTCCAAATGATTGTTATTCTTTTGAACCTGAAAATCATGACTTCTGACAGAGCAGCAAATCAGCTTATTAGAATGATTTCTGAAGGATCATATGACACTGATGACTGGAGTAATGATGCTGAAAATTCACTACATTAAAATTGTAAAATATAATCAAAAAGAAAATTTGAAATTGCTTTGAAATTGTGATAATATTTTACAATATTACAGTTTTACTTCAGTTTTGATCAAAAGTGACTTTCAAAAACATTAAAAAGTCTTAAAAACCCCCAAACATTTAATTTGGTATAAGGCATATAAAATATACTTATTATATATATATATACACACACACATATATACTATACAAGAAAAATATTAGGTGTTATACAAGCCATATAATTGGCTTTAATATTAGACTAGAGCCAAAATCTAAAAATATTTACTTTTTATTAAGCTATAATGTTAAACTATGATGATTTAAAAAAAAAAAAAAAAAAAAAAAAAAAAAAAATATATATATATATATTTAAAAAAAAAAAAAAAAAAAAAAAAAAAAAAAATATATATATATATATTCCTTCTGTTAAAAATTTGATATTTTTTTAAAATTAAATAATAGTAACTTATGTCATTATTTCTGACCAGTCTTTAAAAAAAGATAACAAAATAAAGAATAAAATATTAATATTATATTATTTGGTTTGCAAGTAAGTTGAGCTTTAATAAATAATATTTAATATGAACGTCCCAAATAAATAAATAAATAAAATAAATAAAATAATTATATATATATGTCATTCCATTAGCTCTTAACCTGGAAATTATTGTAACATCTTACAGAGCTGGAACATGAATTGGACTTTCTCTCTCTCTCTCTCTCTCTCTCTCTCTCTCTCTCTCTCTCACACACACACACACACACACACACACACACACACACACACACACACACACACACACACACACACACACACACACACACATAGAGAGAGACATAACTCTACCTCCTCATTTCAGAAGTCCATCGTTCTGCACTAATACTGTATAGTTAGAGCTTTATATAAATAAATTGCCATGGAGCCATTACCTTGGAGGCTAATTTGCAGCTATGTATAGGAATAACTCACTGCTGAAAACAGCATGTTTCCATGATATCCCAGTCTGATCATCGGTTCTGATCACTCACTCTGCTTTCACGGCGAAAAACATCTACACCCATGATAAGGATGACTACTCAGTCAATAGTACTGGGTTTTCTTTGAGGTGCAGGCATTTTTCGCCTCCGCTTCAGCCTTATATAAGAGAAAAACAAGCAATTGGGGAAGAATAATGCAAATATTAATGAAAATGGGAAAGCGAAGAGTGAGGCCACCAACAGAGTGAAATTGCATTGTACTTACCTGCCTATTATTGGAGTGATTTGACTTAATAGTCAAGGCCATCAAGGATCAGCTACTGTGCCATTATTTTTTTTCTCATAACACCATGCCCTTGGAGTAATGACCCTGCCAACCATTCCTGTTACCATGACAACATATTCTGAAAGTGATTTGTTTTCCAAATAGAAGGCAAATGTAACATAAGGCAATGCTAGAAATACCAGGAAATTAGACTCCTGGTGAAAACGAATGTGACACAGGAAGCAGAAAATCCACTCTGCCCACAAATGCACCACTTTAATTGCTGTTACACTACAGCTGTCATCAATTATAGTCAGACTATCGGTACAGAGACCCGTAGGGGCTGCCCAGGACCAGTTTTAGGACACCGTCTATTTAAAGCAACCCATTAGATGCTGTCTAGATCAGTAAACGGGTCTCGCCAGCGGTACGGAAATGGCCTGTGGTCAAAGTCCTGGTCCTCAATCAGATTAGCAGTAGACTGTGTCGACGGCGCTTGAAAACACCGCTCCTGTGTCCGTGTTCACCACAAGGACACTGAGCAAGTCACCTTGGTGCATCGAGAGATAAATTATGATATAAATATTCTGGAGACAGCCATTCATTAAAAACACATTGATTGCTCAATCAACTTTTGTTCAAGCCACACAACTGCGCTTCCACATTGCTGTGGTGAAATTGTCGCTCAAAACTTCTGATGCATTTTGGAATCATAATAAATAATTTCTACTCAAAATTTATATTGCCAAGCGAGAAAATAACTTCAAAATGGCACTCGCAATTATCCCTGCATTCATTAACCGGTATAGCACATTTGCAGCTTGGCAAACTGGCAATATTTTTAATTGTTTGTACGTTGTTAACGCAATCTTGACTAGATAAAAAAAAGTTTAACTTCAGCTGAAGCTTGCTTCAAATACAGCAGAAGTGAATGAAAAGTCTGTTTCAAACCAGTGCTGCCTGGTTTTTGTTTGGTGCATCTCGCTCCCTAGTTAATGATGGAGTTATGTGAAGTTACAGTAAGTAAATGCTTGAAATGCCACATGGCATTCAAAAACACGGTGTTCCCATTTAGATAATGTCACATGCAGTTCTCCTACAAAATTCACTAACAAAAATGTACTTAGACACAAACACTGGTACTGAAATTCATGTACTATGGCACTTACAGAACATAGAACTCTAAGGTACAGTATTTTCAAGAATACCATGGTACTACAATGGAATATGTCCAAAAAACATGATAATGCAGTGGAAGAGGGAAAAATTAGCAAACAATTTAGGTCCAAAAATACATGAAAAATAAAATATAAAATATAATAATATGAAAAGCCTGATATTTCCACAAAAGAAAACAAACTTGAAATGTATGAGATAATTTTGATATGAAACAATTGCCAATTTTAATCTCACAAACGTGATTCAGTGTTACTTTAATAATTTCTAGACTTTTTAATTTTTTTAATTTTGCACACTAGCCCCACTTTTATGTCAAAAAGCAGGAGCTTTATTAAAGTCAATGTGAATAGCCAGGATATTTTACTTTTGTAATGTGACATATTTCCAATTAAAATGGATAGTAAATGAGAAAAAGACTTGGAAAAAGTCTTGGTTTGAACCATGGAATGGAGTTAAACTAGTTCATTTTAAACCACTTCTGAATTCATAACTTCAATTTTATCAGTTCAGTGATGAATATCCTCAGTTTATAAGACATTATGACAAAAGTACTGAAGACCACCATCATATGATTTTTCATTGGCTTGATGAATTTATTTCTGTACCTATAAAAACCAAAAATTTAAGTATATCCATATCTATCTATCTATCTATCTATCTATCTATCTATCTATCTATCTAGAAAGAGAGAGAGAGAGATCCCAACTGTTAGGTAAAAATGGTTTCCAAAATAAATCCTACAAAAAAAGTGCCTTTTAAAACACTTTTGACTTCATAACCTCAATTTTAAGATTGCAATTATGAATATCCTCAGTTTATGAGATATTATGACAGCATCCTGTCCTAATTTTTTCCCCTGTCTATATTTGTATAATGGCATGACTTTTTCCCTCACAAATCAAGTAAATCACATAAATAAACTGGCAGTCTCCATCTGAAGCTCCTCTACCACCCATGAAGTTGATATAGCAGTCATGTTGCGTTTGGGACTATCACTAAACCCCCACACAGATTGTTGGGAATGAGATGAGGCAGTTGATGGCTTCCTCTGTCTGAAGTCTTCACGCTTCTCTTCGTCTTATTATGACAGTGCATTGTGCCACACGGATAATGAAGTGGAACGCTACTTCCAGACCACTCGCTGTAATGGAAGCCCAGTCACAATGATTAATGCTCTATACACCATGAACTCAACGTTTTCAGAAGCTTGTCAATTCTTCTGGCCTGCCACCGAACAAACATAACAAATGCTTCAGCTTTCTCTCATTAAAATGCAAATGTGTTTACTCTGTTGTTGATTTTTAACCAATACATAACAGGACTCACACAATTTAAATGAAAGCAGGTGTGACTAACGTGTTGTAGCTGCCGTCATACCTGCAGGTCGACTACACAGTTTTGCATAATATGTAAAATTATGAATATATTAAAGAATTTCCTGCATAATGTATATAGAAGCAGAAAATGAGCTAGTGATCATGTAGTCATGCTATATGATATTAATGAAAGGTGTTTGCTTAATTGCGAAATAATAGAGTTCCATTCAAAATTTTGGGGTCAATAAGGGGTCTTTTGATACTTATATTTAGCAAAGACACATTGAAGTAATCAAAAGTGACAGTCAAGACATTGTTAATGTAACAAATAAATGCTGTATATCAATACAGAAAACTTTTAAATTGTAATGATTTTTGTGATGTGATGATTTTTAATGTATTCTTATCTTTTAAATGCAGCTTTAGTGATCTTAAGAGACTTCTTTTAAAATATGGAAAAATAGAACAAAAACTAATGTAAAATACCAGAATGACATTGTCATTTCCTAGTGATACTGTGATATCTTTGACACCAGAGAGAGTGAAAATAACTTATTGTTCTGTGAGACAGAAAGGAAAATACCTTTCACCTGAGAGAAAGTTTCTGTCAAAAATCTTTCACATAAAAAACAACAACAACGCTAACTTCAACACTCCCTACTCATTTTTTTACTTTCTCCTCATAGGGCACAGTAGAACTGTCAAATACAGTACATCTATATCAGATGAAACTGATTCAACTATTTTTCATTTTCCCAGCCTTTTCACACCAGCTTGCCATCCAGTGTCCCTTAGCTTGAGGACATGAAAACAATTTAAGAGTCTGCAACTGCAATGGCTGAGAAGATCAGTATATTCTGACAGGAAATATGCATATAATTATAATAATATAATAACATTAATATTATGATTATTATTACTAATTAGCAAACTTCTAACATGCAATCCAAACTGAGAACAAACTGCTAGACTTGTATGGTTATTTTTACTGACTCAAAACCGATTCACTCAAATGAATGAAACCAGTTGGACAATCAATCTGAACTGAACAAAGCGTCATGAGTCTGAGTCATGGAGTGAATCATCAGACAACTTCATCTGTATTATTTATTTACTCACTGAACTTATGCATTATGTATGACTCAGAATGAGTCAAGAATCATTACTGTGATCTTTCAGCCTTTTACTGGCTGGTTTTTAATTTGACAACCAAACAATCTAAATACAGTATGTTTTAAAAATAGTAGTGTTATCATTTGTGTGTTATTAGGGGTCGGTACTGCTAAAGAAAAAGTGGTAACAATTAAGTTTGGGGACCAATTCTCACTATTAACTAGATTCTTATTATTATGCATATTACTAGCATTTTGGCTGTTTATTACGTATAAAGCCTTATTCTGCTTGACCATATTTTAGCTTCCTTAATCCTACCCCATAACTAAACTTAACAACTACCTTACTAACTATTAATAAGCAACAAACTAGGAGTTTATTGAGGCAACGTGGTTAACAGTGAGAATCGGTCCCTAAACTAATGTGTGAAATAAATGCACACATACACATAAACAAACAAACAACAGTTGCTGAAAGAGTTATGCTATTTAATAATTGTTGAATGATTTGAAAAATAACTGTAACAGACACTAATTAACAGATAAAGTGATCCTTAAGACTGATTTCTGGCTTAATACAATATTCTTCAAAGTAAGGTCACATCACACAAGAGACAAAATAATGCAGTGTATGTTGCAATAGTTCGTTCCTGTCACACTCTTTTATGTGTGAAATTCTAAATTCTTTAGAGGCCTCCATTTCTGAGAGGAACAAGCAAGTATATGCTTAGTGTGCTTTTTCGCTAAAAAAGCTGAATGAATATTTGCATTCCATTCCGAACAGAGAGAGAGACTCACAGATAAACGACAGCCACTGCCACTCTCTCTGAAGAAAAAAACAACAACAACTCTTTATTGCATATACATTTTGTAGACTTAGCGTCAGGAGATTTGCTGTGACATTTCTCTTATCATATGAAGAAGCAAACCTAATATTTCGAGCTTTAGGAACTTCAGTAACCGACATTTACAAAAATCTTAAGAGTATATCATTCACACGCAAAGAGAAATGTACAGTTAGCTCATGAAATGACAGATTAACTATTATTTAATATGCAAAAACCTAAACAAATACAGACGGATTATATATGTTTTTATGAACAGACAACATGTTTGAATGAACATTATTTCTGTAATGCAGTATTTTTACAGATGGTTGCTCAGATTTAACTAGTTTATTCCTCAGCAAAATGTTCTAATAGCAACTCTCTACCCAGTGATATGAAAAATCGCCATGAAGAGATCTTCCATGTAGCTCAAGTCAAACCATTACATAACTGTATTAATATCTAGTCTGTGCTGACAAATTACGCCATATCTGGGGAAATTTTATTGCTCAAAGGTTGTTCTTTTCTCCAGGGTAAAAATAGGCACCAAAGTGACAATAAAGACAGACTATAGAGCTATAATATTATTGTGGATAACATAGCTAAGATTGTTTGATTTTAGATAACTGACTGACATATACTTTTTATATATTTATATTTCATTCTTGTATTTTTATATATATATATATTTTATTTAAAAATATATTTAAATGGAAACAGTTCTTGAAAATTGTAAAAATTTTATTTCAAAGCCATATGAAACAAACATGAATACAACAAAAATAAAATAATTGTTTTTAAAAATATATTGTTTTTTAAAAACTGAAAATGAAATTAAAATATTGATATGAAGAATTTTATTTTATTATATTTATTTTAAAGCAAAGTTTGCAATCAAAATCAAAGATTTACACACACACGCACGCACACACACACACACACACACACACACACACACACACACACACACACAGACATGTAGTCAAAATTTTACACACACTTTGCAGTATCTGCAAACTGCAAAATGTTAATTATTTTACCTAAGAGGGATCATACAAAATGCATGTAATTTTTTAAGTACTAACCTGAATAAGATATTCCTCATAAAAGATGTTAACATATTGTCCACAAGAGAAAATTATAGTTGAATTTATAAAAATTTATTTATATAATCCTATATATATATATATAGTATATAATATATATATCCACCACACCGTCTAATTTCAACCCCCACAGGCTATACAGAACTACCCCAAAACCCCAACCCCCTCCAGCTGGACTGAATTCATTCACACTACTGGTTGCTTAGTGTAAAATGGACATTCTCTAAATGGACATGATCTAAAAGAAAAAAAAAAATTTTTACATTAACCAGCGAACTGCAGAATACACACAATCTGTATTAATCATTTTATATATTATTTCATTATTAAAAAAAAAAAAAAATAGCAAACACCCAATCCGGGATTTGAACCTATGTCGCTGAAATCAATGACTAGCTTCTACCACTGGACTACCAACTTCCATTTTCCATTGCGTGTTTGCACACGCAAGACAGACTCGCTCTTCAGTCATCTCACTTCTTAATAATAAAAATAAAAGTGTCACCATGCAGATCATTTTTGTGTGTTTATTATAGTGTTCAAATGCTGATATAATATAGGCCTTTTTTCACAAAGAACTGGACTTCCAGTGACCACGCTGCTTTTAGTACTGCTTTTGATGAAAAGCCTAGAACAAAACAGACTTATAGCACCAATGATGATAACACCGTTTATTTTTCAACCTCACATAAAAATTATTAATGGAACAAAACCACATTTTTACTGTAATAATAGGCTATTCAACTTTTTATTTTTTAAGTCATTTACAAAAGCACAAAGTTTTGTTGATATTGTTAATGAACACAAAAATAACGGTACACCATTTACAGTTCTGAATGTTATATTAGTCTTATCTGTATGAGCAAATGTGACGCCATACTTCAAGTTGTTTCCACTGTTATGAAGAACAGAATGAAGTGATAGCGCTGGTGCCTCCATTAAGCGCGCTTCAGCTTCCACTCTCCACACAAACGCTAGATATACACCCAACAGTGCACTTTTAAATGTTTAAATTAACATTGTAATATGCTTTAAGTGTTTTATATCTAGTGCAGATTTAGATTTTATTTTAAGCAAGTCACGATGATTTGAGAAAGCTAAATTGATCAACTCAGCTGTCTGCTGCTATCCGCTTGGTCGTCACTCAAAAAAAAAAAAAAAAAAAAACTTGAATTTAACAAACAAAAAATGTTCCAAACATTTTTCTAAATTAATTATTATGAAACAATAAGACATATACCTTTGCAATTAAAAACAAAACTGAACTATTTTAATGGCTGCAACAGCAGCTGTGTAATAAGGAAGCTATAGAGAGAAAAAAGACACCGTCTTCAGCCAGACCCAGGCGAGGGCTTAGGTTTGAGGCCCGTGCAAGGCTCTACCTGATTTCTGCATTTGGAAATTAATGTTATGAATCAGGGGTTGTTTTTTAATTAAATGACAAAATTCTTAAGTTGTATTGTGTTGTCTAATTCATAAAATTGTTTAATTTTTATTTAAACACGTTTTAATTAATACAAAGGAACGATAAAAAGTGATACATTTCTTAATTCATGGACATAATTTTCGGCATGTCATGGGCTCTGTATACGGAAATAAAATGTGTTAAAAAAGGCCAGATAACGAATAAGTAGGCCTATGTGTGACCTGCAAATAGATCAGTGAATTATTAAATGTAAGTTTCAAGCCTTTCATAATTTGTGACATTAATGTGACTAGTGCCAAAATATGTGCTAGAACAAGGCCTAGCCCAGGGGTGGCGAATGTCAGTCCTGGAGAGCCGCAGCCCTGCAGAGTTTTGCTTCAACACTAATCAAACACACCTGAACAAGCTAATCAAGGTCTGAAGGGTTACTAGAAAGCTACAGGCAGGTGAGTTTGGAGCTGAACTCTGCAGGGCTGCGGTTCTCCAGGACCGGAGTTTGCCACCCCTGGCCTAGCCTATAACACTCATCAATAAGCCACCTTTTCAATCATTTTATTTTTTATGGCGTAATGTACACCTCCTTAAATGTAACCTAATTATTCCAAGTAAATATCCTACTTTTTTTCCGATTTCTATATTTTCATGATGCAGTTTTAGCCTATTAATCTTATTAAAGTTTATTTTTTTATGGTGTGAGAGTAAATTGCGACACGAATAAAGCCTCATGAACGTGTAGCCTTGTACAGAGGACCAACGGCCAAGGTCAGGATTTTTCGTTCAAAAACTTTCTTTAGCCTGTTGATCGAAATGAAAGCCCCTTAATACGACATAAGGAAATTGTGTAGGTTTAATGGTTTTCATGATGATTGTTTAATAAACATCACATACCGTAAGAGCCTTTGTGTAAATGTTTTTTATTTATTTATTTGATGCGTTAGGCAGCAGCCTACGATTATCTCGCGTTTTGAAATCAACTTTTATTTATTTCAAATTCATTTTCTAATGATTTTTAAGGATGTTATAATGTTATATTATAATGTTATTGTTTTTATTTCGTTATTTGATCTCCGTTTACAAAATATATAATTCCAGTCAGTTTGCAAACTGTCCCTTTGCACCACCTGGTGGTAGTTTCATAAATGACTTTAACACGCGACTGACTTGTTAACGCAGTTAACACCATGGCCCTGTGGCAGCGGTACACGCGGCGGTATATGCTACTGTATATGCTATTTGGGCAAAATAAGAAAAATGTACACATCTTCATTCTTTGAAAAAGTTTACACCCCTTGGATTTTCTATGATCCCTTTTATTTTTTTTTATTAAACGTAAACTCATGTCCTAGTCACATTTTCTGGATTAAATAAACATTACTTACACTACCAGAATAAAAATCTATTAAATCTATAAAAATGTATTTTTACATTAGTTATATAAAGTAATTAATCAAAACAAGTATAAATTTCATCAGTTTAGTGCTTATTCCAAAATAATAACTCAAGGCAGTAACAATTTAAACAATATATTTTATTTAAACAATTATATGCGTATATATATATATATATATATATATGTATATATATATATATATATATATATATATATATATATATATATATATATATATATATATATATATATGTATATATATATATATATATATATATATATATGTATATATATATATATATATGTTATATATATATATATATATATGTATATGATATATATATATATGTATATATATATATATATATTATGAACTGATGTTCAGCTGTTCTTTTTAATAATAAAATTATTTTCGGATCATCACTCACTACAGCTCGGAAAATATTGTCACAATGAAAATAAAAATGAATTAAATGATTTAATTTCATTTTCAGTTTTGGCACATATTTTGCATACAGTTTTCTATAATGAAATTGTTAACCTGGTTTTTATTTTAAATTTTATTATTCAATTGATTTATTTAAAAATACCTTCCATAGCGGTGAAGACCTGATGCAAGGCCTGATGCAAGTGAAAGGGACTTGCAAATCTGTGACTTCAACATACCTGTCAGCATAATCTTACTGTAAGTGACAATAAACGTCAAATAAAGCAAGAATTGAATGGTAATCTTTCACAACTTTTCGAGGTACAGATTCTGGTAATTGCTTTCACATTATGTGCACTTCTCAGAGAGAAGAGTTTTTGCCAAGAACATACATTTAAATGTAATCTTTCAATGCTTTAATGTCAGTCTATATAATGACTACCTTCCATTCATACATCCTTCTTCCATGTTAATTTTCTCTGCATATCTCATTCTGTTCAGCTTTTATTGATACCTTTTCAAATTAACTACTAGTCTGCCACACGGGAGAAAAGGAGTGCACACGTGAGTGCCCTGGAGTCTGATTCATGAGAAACTCGCCCACAGCAACAATTTATTAGACACTTTTATTAGACAATAAAAGCTGCACAGTGGACTGACTGTAAGCTGTGGAAAGATCAAGACTTCAAATCAATAATGGCAAAAACGTGACAGCTCTCACTAATTGTTAATCCATACCATACTGGTGTTCAAAAAGTGTTATTGAGGTACGAGCCCATTTTATCATAAACAATAACGGAATATCCAGGCTTCAATGTAAATTAAACTCAGTTGACAGCATTTGTGGCATATTGGTGATTATCAGAAATATATATACAGGTCCTTCTCAAAAAATTAGCATATTGTGATAAAAGTTCATTATTTTCCATTATGTAATGATAAAAATTAAACTTTCATATATTTTAGATTCATTGCACACCAACTGAAATATTTCAGGTATTTTATTGTTTTAATACTGATGATTTTGGCATACAGCTCACGAAAACCCCAAATTCCTATCTCAAAAAATTAGCATATTTCATCCGACCAATAAAAGAAAAGTGTTTTTTTGTTTTTAATACAAAAAAAGTCAACCTTCAAATAATTATGTTCAGATTATGCACTCAATACCTTGGTCGGGAATCCTTTTGGGCAGAAATGACTGCTTCAATGCGGCGTGGCATGGAGGCAATCAGCCTGTGGCACTGCTGAAGGTGGTTATGGAGGCCCAGGATGCTTCGATAGGGGCCTTAAGCTCATCCAGAGTGTTGGGTCTTGCGTCTCTCAAACTATCTCTTCACAAGATCCAACAGATTTCTCAATGGGGTTCAGGTCAGGGAGAGTTGGCAGGCCAATTGAGCACAGTAATACCATGGTCAGTAAACCATTTACCCAGTGGTTTTGTTTTGGCACTGTGAGCAGGTGCCAGGTCGTGCTGAAAAAACGAAATCTTCTAAATTCATCTCCATAAAGCTTTTCAGCAGATGGAAGCATGAAGTGCTCCAAAATCTCCTGATAGCTAGCTGCATTGACCCTGCCCTTGATAAAACACAGTGGACCAAACACCAGCAGCTGACATGGCACCCCAGACCATCACTGACTGTGGGTACTTGACACTGGACTTCAGGCATTTTGGCATTTCCTTCTCCCCAGTCTTCCTCCAGACTCTGGCACCTTGATTTCCGAATGACATGCAAAAATTTGCTTTCATCCGAAAAAAAGTACTTTGGACCACTGAGCAACAGTCCAGTGCTGCCTTTTCTGTAGCCCAGGTCAGGCGCTTCTGCCGCTGTTTCTGGTTCAAGAGCACACGCCTGTGCACGGTGGCTCTGGATGTTTCTACTCCAGACTCAGTCCAACTGCTTCCGCAGGTCCCCCCAGGTCTGGAATCGGTCCTCTCACACAATCTTCCATCAGGGTCCGGTCACCTCTTCTCGTTGTGCAGCGTTTTTTGCCACACTTTTTCCTTCCCACAGACTTCCCACTGAGGTGCCTTAATTACAGCACTCTGGGAACAGCCCTATTCGTTCAGAAATTTCTTTCTGTGTCTTACCCTCTCACTTGAGGGTGTCAATGATGGCCTTCTGGACAGCAGTCAGGTCGGCAGTCTTACCCATGATTGCGGTTTTGAGTCATGTGAACCAGGCTGGGAGTTTTTAAAAGCCTCAGGAATCTTTTGCAGGTGTTTAGAGTTAATTAGTTGATCCAGATGATTAGGTTAATAGCTCGTTTAGAGAACCTTTTCATGATATGCTAATTTTTTGAGATAGGAATTTTGGGTTTTCATGAGCTGTATGCCAAAATCATCAGTATTTAAAACAATAAAAGACCTGAAATATTTCAGGTGGTGTGCAATGAATCTAAAATATATGAAAGTTTAATTTTTATCATTACATTATGGAAAATAATGAACTTTTATCACAACATGCTAATTTTTTGAGAAGGACCTGTATATTTTAGTCTCAAGAATTCTTATTATTTTCTTATTTCTTCTTCTTATTTATTATTCTAACAAATAATAATTATTTATATATTGTAACAATGTTGATAATAACATTTCTTATTATTATCAAGAAGAACAACATTTAGCTGAAATCTTTTGTAAAATTTTATAGTATAATTTTGTAACATTGTATTGTATGAGTATAAAGTATAAATGTAATATGTCACTTTTGATCAATTTAGTACATCCATGCTGAATAAAAGTATTTATTTTCTTCAAAAAAAAAAATAAATAAAAAAAAAACAAAAAAAAAAAAACAACAACAACAACAACAACAAAAAACTTTTGAATGGTACTGTATAATGTTACAATAGATTTATATTTTCACATAAATCAAAGAATTCTATTTATCAAAAACTCCCGAGGGGAAAAAAAAACTGTACACAAAAGATTTCAACATTGATAATAATGATAAGAAATGTTTCTTAAGCAGCAAATCAGCATATTAGAATGATTTCTGAAGGATCATGTGACACTGAAGACTGGAGTAATGATGCAGAAAATCCAGCTTTACTATCACAGAAATAAATAGTATTTTAAAATATATTCAAACAGAAAAGACTTAAAAAATCTTACCGATCTAAAACCTTTGAATGGTAGTGTAATTGTGTAAATAATACTAAAATGACACTAAGAGTATTGTAATGTTTACATACTGTTCTGATACACTTCCATTCCAAATGTCATAAAAGATGTGGATTGAGCTTAACTTGCAATGAAACAGATTTTTCTGGTTTCTATTTTTTTATTTAAATTTTTTTCTGTAGGGGTGAGTTCACTAAAAATTATTAGTGCCAGCATTACCACCCACTTTCTGCAGGTGATAATACCACAATGTTACTGAGTTTTATGAATAAGGCACATAAGTTTAATTTACATGAAAAAGGGAGCTATATAACTGTACCGGCACGCATAGCATCTAGTGGTGGGTGGTTAGTGAATAAGACACACATTTTTGTGCTGAAATAAAATGGCACACTAGTTCAGTAAACACGCCCTCAATTTCTTAGGGTGATGACACAGTAACAATTATGAATCACACTATAAACCTGAAAATGAAAATACTCTACCAGTGTAGCCGACTTTGAGTATGAAGTAAGAGTTCTGTAATTTAAAAAGATAATTAGTCATTTCACAGATGAATGATTCTGTGGGTTGATATTTCCCCACCAAATCATAGCAATCGACATCCTCAGTAAGTAAAATGACACGTGCCTCACACCAAGATTCATTGAGAAAAATACAACGCTAAAACATCCATCAGCCTATTCAACATAAATACTATATATCTCTGAAAAGAAAGAAAGAAGAGGGGAAAAATCATTTTGCTTTGAAAGAGGGCTCTCAGATGCAACAATGCTCCCAGAGTTCCCCCGTAGTGAAGCACTGCAGTCATTTGTGATGAGTTCCAGACCCATTAAGATTGCACAGTAATTAACAGCCTTCACCACTTCTGATGTTTGCACAAAACCAGCAAAAATACCCAAGCGCTCAAAGAAACTGTGATGCTATTGTATATAAGTGAACGTCTGAAGACTTCCAATAGACTTTTAAACTGTTTTGGGAAAGCGGAGTGTGAGGTGAAGAACAAAGATGTTTTGTTTGTAGTGCAGTGTTAAAATAAAAAAGTGAGACGGTCATTATTTTGTAAAAATTTACAGCATGTGTGTCCACTTTACAGAGGACCAGAGTTGCTAAGTGGGCTTGTAAATCATCTCACTGTGACAGTGTCCTATATTATGTCTCGGTTAAGGATATCCTCATTATACACAATGTGACAAATTTATTCCACAGATAAACCAGTGCCCTGAAGAAATTGCTTTTATGTGGTGTCCCTAATAGCGATATTCCCCAAAAGTGCAAATTTAACATTCAAAAAAGTTGTTGAATAACTGCCATAGTTACTTTTAGTTTTGTGTGTTGTAATGGTATGTGTGTGATTATGTAGGTTGAAAAAAGCAAACAGCTCAACTGAGACCCAATTATTTCCTGCACAGTACATAACATCCGATGATTGGCTCAAAGCAGCTAGGACAAGTGGTGTGTTTGCATATGGCTACACTAATTATGCTTTACACCCTACACTTAGTCCACCGAAATGCAAGCGCCCTGCTGTTCTTTAAATGAGCGCACATTTTTATGGCTTTTGGGCGCCAAAAATGGGAAATGGGCGGCATCACACCAGGAGACAAGGTTGGATCTACTGAATGCGAAAGGACCGTGACAAAGCAGTTATTATTTAGTCACAGTCACATTTACCATTGTTCAGTTCATTTCAATAGGAATCTACTATACACGCTTGGGAATTTTCATTTGAGGGTGAGAGTTCTGACCTTTTTTTGCCAGCAAAAATTTTGCTTATGTGACCGTGTGCACCATTAGTTTTAAAAGTATTTGTATTGTATCGCTCCCCATTGGCACGTAGAACAATTAACTCTTTCAGCAAATTTAAATCAAAGCTCAAAACATATTTGTTTAATTAGCACTATCGCTAAATAGCATTGTGTATTTGTCCCATATGTATGATTATTATTATGATGGTTACTTAATTTGTGTTATATGCAACTGCGTTATCTGTGACTGGATGTCCACTTAACTGTTACTTTGTAATGAGTATTTGTTGTATTGGTATAACTTGATTGGTATAAGCATCCTTGAGCCTGGGAAAAGTGCTATATAAATTAAACATATTATTATTATAAACCATCATTTGTTACTAAAGATGTCTTTAATACTTGGAGAATGCTATTCATGGAAAACAATGCTCTTTAGAACTAGATAATGAAGTTATAGCAAAATCTAACATAGACATGCTAACAAGCTAAATACTGTACCTTGTTTTCTACTTGCTGCTCAGTTGCAGATGGTATTATGGATACATTCTCATTCTAGAGAGCATTTGATTGAAAAAAAAAAAAAATTATTTGTTTGTTTTGTGCAAGTGTTATATATTTTTTTTCTAAAGGGAATATTGTACATGTGTTTATTTGCTAAAAGTGCATTTTGCTAACTTTACATTAGCAAACAGACATTGGCTAGAAGCTACAAAGTTCTCACTTTTAATTTCATGGGATCTTTAAAGCAAACAAACTCCTATGATGTCAAATCAAACTGGCCTAGCGGGGATAATTTTAATCTTATTGGATGCAGAAGAGTCCTAGACTGTATTAGCATGGAGGTAAGCTAATGAAAGAAATTAATCTTGTTTCATTACCGATGGACATTTATGAGCCCTCTGAACTGTATTATGCTGTGATTTGAGTCCTGAGGGTTTTTACTAGCAATTAAGCATAAACTGGACGATGGACAGTTATTGTACAGTGTCCGAGTGGTGTTGACCTGCTTGGCATTAGTGTACCAAAAGAGAAGCATTGGGGTGAAATTGCCTCAGCTTTGAACATTCCAGATGAGTGTAGAAAGTTGCTAGCATGCTAGCTAATATATGTTAACATTAGTTGCTGAAACCCCAATGATCTGCTGCGTGAGATGACGCTATTGGCGCTCACTCTGGCATATAATCTGGCATATAATCATATAAATCGGCCTAAAACTCCTGTAGTGTGAGTCCACCTTTATGTTGGTCCGATCTTTAATGGCTTGACTATGAATTTCAGAGAGCCATTTCACTCCACAGCCATGATTTATACTACGAAATCATGATGTAGCCAATTTAGTTCAAAGGTTTATCTAACATCTTTACTGAGGTCCAGTGCAAAGAGTTCATTATGTGCAGGAGAGGATACTGAATAAATGAGTGTAATGACTCTTGGCATGGTTCAGACTGACTAGAAAGATGAACACATCTCACAGCTGGCATTTTTCTAGCTTTCGCTGAGAATCCACTCTGCTCAGTGTAATGATGAAAATGTGCCCAAAGTACCCAATCAGAGTTTTACCACTCGTGGTTTGGCTGAATATAGCAGGTGTACTTCAGGCACAAGCTAATAAGAGGAACAGGGTGACCTAAAACTTCAATACTGTATGCCCTGTGTCTGTCATTTATCTTAAATACTGTAATTAATTGCAGACTGTGTGTTTGTGGCTGAGAAAGACCATTAAAATTCTCTCTATAGAATGAAAAAGCTCCTCCTCTAACAGCAAGTAGCAAATCATGTTTACAGCTGTGAAATACAGGCTACTGTACTTTTTTATTCTCTTTCAATAGAAAATACATCAATACAGAAAAGTTAGCCATTTCGAACCTTTCATAACCCTGCCACAATGACAAATCCTTCCAGAGTCTTTTATTGTACAGGTATCTCACCTGCACGAGCAACTTTGAGAGAGTCATTGCTATGGTTCATACTTCTAGAAGGTCCCCTTCTCGCTCTTAATGAAGCACTTATGTTTGCACCTATTCCCAATAGAGTCAGACGATCTGGCTGTGTCTGAGGAAAGATATATTAATAGTAACTTGGTGAAACAAGAACTCCTTACTGTCTGCCTGTAAAATAGGCCTATATAAAGACTAACCCACAAGCACTTCGAAATATTGGGCCATGACGCTCATGCAGGAGATGCTGGTTTGAATCTAGCTGAAAGATAACCAAGGGGGTGGGGGGAATTCCGGTATAACCTATAATGTCGTTACAACTGATTAGTGGTTTTCATGGTGATTTTTACATACACTTCTATACACCAGCTCAACAAAATATAATGTCTGTTCATGGAATAAAGGTGAGCAGAGGACAGTCTGTGAGACAGTAGAGGACACACAAACCCTCAGGGCCATTCTAAAGATATTGTCAAGGCAAGTTTGAGTTAATTTTTCTCTAAGAGAAATGTCCTAGGTCCTGTGTAACTTGAGGACTAAGCTTGTCACATTGACATTATAAACAACTTTTTCCCCCCTTTTCTTGTTAAATGTTCTAGTTATGAGATCAAAATAGCTTTAAAAAAGATTAAATTAAAAGCAAATACAAAATTAAGTTCTCAAATCTTTCAAACATATGAATAAATGAAAAAAATAAATATTAATTCATTTATTTAGTTGTATTATTATTATTTTTTTCTGAAACTTTTGTCGCCTTGGTAACTAACTAATTAACTAACAAAACAAAACTAAATAAACAAAAGGTCTTATCTACGTGTGAATATTATAACATAATTTTATGGAATCCATTTCACATGCAGAAGATCCTGCAGAGAATGAATGAATGAATTGCAAAATTAAAGCTAATGTATCTTGACTTGTATATATATATATAATATATATATATATATATATATATATATATATATATATATTATATATAATATATTATAGATATATATATATATAGATCTATATATATATATAGATCATTTTATATATATTTTGTTGTTGTTGTTTTTTTTTCAACACTTCTGTTGGCTTTGTAACAAAACAAAAGAAAACAAAGCAAAGCAAAAATAAATAATTTTTGCATGTGAACATTATAACAGATAATTTAATGCAATCCATTTCCATGACCACGTCATTGATTTGTGGTTATAGGCATAAAATGAGACACTATTAAATATAATTTTCAGGTGTAGAAGATTATGCATAGGACGAACAAAGTAATGAATATAGAATTATACAGGTTACATATAAAATAAAAGGATGGGGGAAAAAAAAACTAATTAATTTTATCTCAGTTTCTCACTGGGGAATGAGTTAAATTAAATTAAAGCTTAGTCGGTAAGGCAAATGTGCTGAAATGCATTTTAATTAGTACTTTTCTATCAAGTTCTACATCTTCTGAGCTACAGACCAACCTCATCATTGTACCCAGCTCATATTTCCCACAGTCCCTTGGCTCCTTTTTGTTCTCTTGCTCTGTCTAATTATATTGATGGCTAAAAACGCTTTGGCAACAGGATTCTGAAAGAATTGCTTGAAGATATCAGACCGGCTGACAAGTGAAATAGTGCTTGCAGCAGTCATAGAAAAGAACATTTTGTGCAAGGGAAATTGCAGTTATTATAGTCCACGTAATGCATGTCCCGAACTTAAAGACGCAGCGCTCTGACTGATAGGCAGCGAAGAGCAGAGTGTAGATGGAGCACTCTGGGACTCAGGGGGACGTAAGCTTGAAGTGGGATTTATAAGAATAGGTTGTGACTTGAGGCTTAGAGAGAAGAGATTGTACTTCTTTGTGTCTTTCCTGAGAGAACAACCATTTTTGTTTTGAGTGAGTGTTTGGGTAAAGAGACCCAGTTTTAGAAGTGTTGAGGTGAAAAGGTCAGGTATAAAAATATATCCCTTCCTGAAATATCTAGGTTTGAAGGAAATGGAAGCATCTGAAACTCTAGACATAAGTGTTACTTTTGTTGTTTTGATAAAGGTAGCGACAGAATCACAGAAGGGGAAGAAGTAGACAACTTTTGTGAAGAACTAATGTTTATAATAACAACAAAAACTGAGAGAATTGACCATTGCTTTGTTCCAAAACCTTAGGTAGCTGACTTTATGACAACATCTTATCTGAAATGAACATCACAGAACACCATTGGCTCACAATTAACTTCAACAGAGTTTGGCTAAGCTAATTCCGTAATGCTAAGCGTAAAAATACTTTTGCGTCAATAAGACTTTAAAGGAATAGTTCACCCAAAAATGAAAACTGCCTGAAAATGTACTCACCCTCAGACTACCCATGATGTAGTCTCTTCATGGGAAGAGATTTGGAGAAATTTAGCAATACATCACTTGTTCTTCAATGGTTGATCTGTATTGAGTGGGTGGGTTCAGTATGAGTGTGAGTACAGCTGATAAAAACATCACAGTAATTTACAAGTAATCCACACCACTCCAGTCCAGTCCATCAATTAACATCTTGTGAAGTGAAAAGTTTTGCGAAACAAATCCATCATTAAAGTGTTTTAACTTTAAACTCTTGTTTCTGGTTAAAATATGAGTTCACAATCCATAATACCAATTCCTTCAGTGAAAAAGTCCATCCCCTGTTGTCTCTCACAACAAAATCCACTGACATATGAGCTGTTTTAGACTATGCACTTGATTTATTTATTTATTTTTTGGGGGGTGAACAATTCCTTTAAAGTACCACCACTGTAGGTAGCTTTCTTTATATTAATAAATTGTCACACTTTTTGCACCATAGATAGAACTATAGACAGATTTGATAGTTTACATCAAAAAGGCCTGAATGTAAGGCAATTAGCACATCTGCCGTAATTGTTTCTTTTGGCTATTATTGGACACATGGTGGAGTCCTTCATGGCATTACAAACAAAATATAGACTCTGAGGTTGCCACTAATGAGGCAGCAAAGTGTCTCTCAAGACTTTGTTCATAAGTTGGTAGCTGTGGATAATAAGCAATATCCTACCATATGCTGTCCGGAAATTACTGATATCTTCAATAATATCACTAGAAGTCTTGTTTATTGCTATCAAGGGGATTATGACAAAAGACAACATTGGAGTAGAGGATGAGTGCTAATGGCTGCATCTTTAGTGAGAGAAGTCGTAGTCAGGAAAGGCTATTTAAATTGGCTTAACATTAATTAAACAGCACAGACACTGAGTTTTTGGCATGCTTGACGAAATATGTAACAGTGCTATCGTTGGCCATTTCTAATTAAGTAATGGATCAAGTTCAAGGCCTTTTTGCTATTTGCATGGTAATTGTCTTTAATGTTATTAAATTGAGTATGTGAAGTTGGCTCAAACCACACCGATTCTTTTCTATACCCACTGTATCTCACTTACCCCAAACTTTTGCATGTAGTGTATCACAATGTCCACAAAATATTAAGCAGCAGTAACTGTTTTCAACGTTGATAATAATAAGAAATTAGTCTTGAGCTCCAAATCAGCATATTAGAATGATTTCCACAATTTGGACCAGTAGTGTGTGCTAAAACTCCTCAAAGTCAGAAGCTGATTGGTTAGTTTCCACAGGATGCTTTCAGAGAGTTTGCACAGCCAAATTGCTCTGGCTTTTTCAATAAAGCAGCCTTGCAATCCTAGCCACACTTTACCTAACAATCTCGCTGCTCTGATCTTTCATCAGAACTTATGGGGCATCCCGAACTTTAATCATCTTTGACCTATAAACCTCAGCCAAAACTCCCCACGGAGCCGCACAGACTTCTTTCTCTCTCTCTCTCTCTCTCTCTCTCTCTCTCTCTCTCTCTCTCTCTCTCTCTCTCTCTCTCTCTCTCTCTCTCTCTCTGTGTGTATTGCATGCTGAGAGTGGGGGGGGAGTGCAAAGTTCCAAAACTTGGCTGTGAAACTGGTGTATTTTTTCTTTCCTTTTTTTTATTTATTTATTTTACTTTTTTCCTTTCTTTTTCTGGTTCATATTATATATATATATATATATATATATATATATATATATATATATATATATATATATATATATATATATAATATATATATATTGGTTAATTTACGCTGCGTTTTAGTGAGGCAGGATGCCGTCTACCCCTGTCGGGGAAGAGCCATCTCTTTGGTTTCAGGTGCATTCCCGAGGCAGGCAGTATAATTGAGGCGGTGCAGTTAGCAACAGGAGAGCAGGTAGGCCACGATAATATTGTTTCTGCATCTCGCATGAATTAAGCAGTTGTTGTTTTCCTAAAAAATTAACAACTGGTTGGTCGATTAATTGAAAGGGGGGTTTGTGAAAGAAAGTTTTCTGCCCATTACACTGCTGCATGCTCCAGCTACAAAGGTGACAATTTCCAAAGTGCCTCCGTTTGTTAAAGATGAAGCGATCGTACGAGAATTAACACGGCTTGGTAAGATGGCAAGTGATGTGAAAACGATTCCTTTGGGTTGTAAATCCACCAAAATTTATAAAATTTATTGTTTTTTTGTTTTTAAGTTTTCATGTTTTTTTTTTTTTTTTATTTAATAATTGGACGTTTGATTTCAAATGATGAAAGAGTGTGGAGAGAGCTCTTACATGGTTTATGCCAGTACTGATAATTTGCGTTGTTACAAGTGTGGTGATATCGGCCACAAGAGACTTTCCTGCCCTCATAAACTACAAGCAGAGGAAGTTGCAGGGACATCAGGTTTGTTGGGTGAGAATAGTGAGACGAATGTGGTGGAAACAAGGCCGCTAAGCAACGTAGAGATAAAAGTAAACGGCCATTATTATTATTATTATACATTATTATTATATTATAATGTTTAAATTTGAAAGGAATTCAAACTACGCTTTTACAAGAAACGCATAGTACTGAAAATGATGAAACCGATTGGGGGATGGGGTGGGAGGGGGATCATGTTTTGAGTCATGGTAATATTCTTTGTGCAGGAGAAGCAATATTATTTTCACCTAGATGTAAAGTTAATATTTTGACTTGTTTTTAAAGTAGAAATCAAAAATAGAGTTTTTGATGTAATAAATGTTTATGCCCCTACAACGGGAAGAGAGAGAATGGCTTTCTTTTTTTTGTGATTTCTTCTTTTGTTAATGATGATTTTTTTAGTAATTGGAGGAGATTGGAATTGTACTTTGGATTTTACTTGTAATAGGAATGGGGAAGAACCTCACTTTATGTCAGCTGTATATGTAAAAAGATTATTACACAGTATGGTCTTGTTGCTATTTGGAGAGAGAAAAATAAGGAAATTAAACAGTATACATGGATTAAAATGACAGACAATAGGGTTAGTGCTGCACGTCTAGATAGATTTTATGTTAAGAATACAATGTGCAGTAGAATAGAAGAAACTTGTATAAGCCCAAGTTCTATATCAGATCATCATTTAATTTCTTTAAAAATGGTTCTAACACAAACAGTTCCTCATTGTATTTATTGGAGATTTAGTAATAAGTTATTAGATGATCTTGGTTTCCATGAAAAATTTAACATTTTCTGGAACCAATGGACTGAACAAAAAAGCAATTATGAAAATCTTCTTCAATGGTGGGAGGTGGGAAAAGTCCAAATTAAAACTTTCTGCCAACAATTTTTATGACAAGTTGGACTAGTATTAAAAAGAAAATGTCTAAATTAGAAGAGAATATTTCTGTATCATATGGTTACTTATTATTAAGTATGACATTGTACGTAGTTCAAGAAAATTTGTTGTCAAAAAAAATAAAAAATAAAATAATAATTAAGACATATTTTACATGAAAATGTAAAATCAGCACTTGTTAGAACAAGGATTATTACCATCAATAATAAAAGTATTTTTTCAAGTTGAAAAAAAAGGTTGTTCATTATAACCTCATGCATTGTTTATGAAGGCCTGATGGAAGTATTACTTCAGACCCTTTAATGATGAGAAGAACTGCTGTCGATTTTTATACAGAATTATTTGCCAAACAGGTCATTGATCTTGATACGACGTGTGAACTTTTCAATGGTTTACCAACCTTAAAAAAGAGGAAGATAGACTGTCTCTAGATCTCAACATCACCTTTGAGGAGATAACTGATGCAGTAAAACAACTTTCAACAGGACGAGCACCAGGCTTTGATGGACTTACGGCTGAGTTCTATTAATCTCTTTGTGGAATAATTGGACAAGGCTTTTTAAAAAGTTTTAGAAGAAAGTTATAAATCAAAAGTACGGCCAAAGAGTTGCCAAAGAGAAGTCCTTTCTCTTCTTCTGACAAAAGGAGATTTGTGTTTGCTTAAAAATTGGAAACCTGTTGCTTTTCTTAACTCAGGTTATAAAATATTATCTAAATGTATTGCAAATCAACTTGAAAAGGTACTGGATTTTTTGATTCATGATGATCAGACTTATTGTATTGCTAAAAGGTGTATTTATGATAATTTGTTCCTTAAGAGAGACCTGTATAATGTATGATGTATAATGTTAGGGTTGGTATTCTATCTTTGGATCAGGAAAAATCTTTTGATCATGTTGATCATCAGTATTTGTTTCATGTTTTAAAATGCTTTGGTTTTAGTGATAAGCTAATATCATGGATATAATTAATGTATAAGGGATCTGGGAGCATGATTAAAGTAGGAGGCGGTTTAAGTGTACCAGTTAATTAAAATACAAAAAGGAGTTAGACAAGGCTGCCCAATGTCTGGCCAATTGTACAGTTTGGCGATTGAACCTGTATTGTGTTTGCTACGTAAATTAAAAAGTTGAACTATAAATGGTAGTTTTAGGAATGAGTCTATTATATTATCTGCATACACTGATGATATAACTGTTATAGTACAACAGCAGAATGATGTACAGATTTTAAAAGGGGATTAATGAAGTTTATGAAAAAGCTTCTTCTGCTAGACTCAATTGGGATACAATTTAAGCTGTGTGGTGTGGTTCTACCAAAGATAGTACTTTGCCTAAATTTCCTAATAATATCCAGTGTGGTAAAACTGGGTTTAAATATTTAGGATTGTATTATGTCAAGATGAATATAAAAATAAAAATTGGGAGGGCTTGTTGGAGAAGGTCTGTGCTAGGTTGTCTAGCTGGAAATGGTTGCTATCCCCAGCTATCATATAGTGTACTGTATGGAGAGTTCTGATTGCCAATAATCTTATTGCATCAATGCTATGGCATAAATTAATGGTTGTGGATCCACCAATGTTGTTAACCCAGGAAATTCAAAGGCTACTTGTGGACTTTTTTTGGTCTGGTCAGCATTGGCTGAGAGCTGCTGCTCTCTATGTTCCAGTTCAAGAAGGAGGACAAGGACTGATAGACATTCGGGCTAGAGTGGCAATGTTTCGTATGCAGGCTGTTCAGTGCCTTTTATATCATCAAAATCATAGATGGATGGAACTAACGTGTGCTCTTTTACGCAAGGCTGGACGATTTGGACTAGACAGAGATTTATTTATGTCCCTGGAGGGAACTTCGCTATGTGGTCTTTACCGTTTTTATCTCAATGTTTTGGACCTATGGAAATTGTTTTATGTTTCAAGAGATTGGGCAAAACCAGACCTGTGGCTGTTAAATGTTACTCTATTTTTTTCTCTTTTTTTTTTTGCTTTTTAGTTTTTGGATTATGAGATCTTTTGATTGAGTATTATTTCTGCTGGAATATCTACATTTCAGTGTTTAAGAAAAGGAGATGGATGGATTGAAGCTGAAATTCTTGTCCAAAAAGTGGGCTTCAGATCTGTGCATCTTGCCAGCTTGAGGATCTAGAAACTGCACTCCCTTATTCAGTCAAGATGCTGCACACAGAGTCTATTTTTTTTTCCGGATTTTCTTTTGCTGATGAAAAAAGACCCTCAAGAAGAAGGACATGCAAAATTGTTATCTTTGAATACTCCAGAAATGGAGCTTTTCAAAAATTTGTCAAAAAAGTCTGTATATATAGCATGTGTTAAAAGTAGGAATTTTCAAAACCTTAAAGATTTAAAGGGGTCATATGATGCGATTTCATATTTTCCTTTCTCTTTGGAGCGTTACAAGCTCTTGGTGCATAAAGAAGTTCTGTAAAGTTGCAAAGACTAAAGTTTCAGATCCAGAGAGATATTCTTTATAAAAGTTAAGCCTCATCCATGCCCCTCTGAAACGGCTCGTTCTAACCCACCCCCACATCTCTACGTCACTATGTGGGAAGATTTGCATAACACCGCCCAGATGTTCATGCAAAGAAAGAAGGCGTACCTTTTATTCTCGTTGTAGTATTGTTGTTGCCGCTGCCGCCATGTCATATAGACGCTGTGTTTCACTGTGAAAGCGAAACTACTTTGTTTGGCCTTCCAAAAGAGGACGATATCCGCTTCGTCATGCCTAGAGCTGATCCGTGCTAGTCGCTGAGGAAATACATCAACTTTGCACTGTGGATTCATTACACCAAATACACCAAATAATGTTCTTTTTAGCAGCATCATATGACCCCTTTAACAGAGAGCAAATGGACTTTGTTGTTAGGTTCAGGCTCTTCCCCGAAAGGTAGCTGGCGGTCCCTGTACAAAAAAGCCACTGAGAAGAAAGTGGGAGATCTTAAGTGGAGAATTGTACATGGGGTTTTAGCTACAACAGACACATTGCACGACTGAATCCTTTAATTGGGGAGGGATGTCCATTTTGCAATATATCTGAAACTGTGATTAATGCTTTTATGGAGTGTAATCATCTAAAAAATATTGATGCAGGTGGTGAAAGATTGGAGTCTGGATTAATGGGTTTGTTAAATTTTCCATTGTTCATTTATGGCCCAATATATTCAGTGGAAAATAAGGAAAAAGTAATAATTCTTAATTTTCTTTATGGAATGGTGAAGTTGGCAATATGGTGTACTGGAAAAAACAAAGTCGAAGGAAGTGGATGTACTGATCCTATTTTATTGACAAAATGTTTTGTTAAAAGGAGGTTGACAGTGGAATATGCTTTTTATAGCCTTACACATAATGCTCAGTGTTTTTTTTTTTTTCTGGGGTTTTAATAACTTTCTCTGTGAACCTGATGGGAATGGAAGTTTTATTGTAAATGTTTTTTTAAAGCCCCCCCCCCCCCTTTTATTTATGCTTAAGAGGAAAAAAATGTGTGATTGTTTTATATATTAACAGATCCCAAATAATTTTGATTTAATAAAAGAATTTTAAAAGTCAAGTCTCTCTCTCTCTCTTTCTCTCTCTCTCTCTCTCACACACACACACACACAAACAGCAATCAATTTACCTGAAGCAGTATTGCTGAAAATTACTTAAGGAACTCCTCCCTGCATGTCATGGCCTTCATTGCAGTGCACAAATGAGGATGCCTGTTTTTCTGACAATGTGACAGGTAAGATTGTGTTTTTTCCAATTATGGGAAATCACAAAACAATGCCTGCTTTTACCTATAGAAGTAAAATGTGGAGATTAATGTGGCCTTTTTAAGATAACCAAATATGACTTTGAAAACAACCTTGTACTGTATGTCTCTGTGCTGACAGAACTTAACACTAACTAATTTACCACCTGGAAGCCTTAGCCCAGTGGTTAGTATGTGCTAACTACTAAGTTGCGGTGCTCAAGCAAGATATGGAGGTTCAATCTGATTTTCTGGTAGCATTCTCACTCTTTCTACCTAATTTCCGTCTACTTTCTGTACTTAGAAGTGGGGAAAAATCCCAAAAAGGTAAATTACACACTACATGTGTCTCCAAAGTGTGGATTTGGAAAAAGACTGCAAGAACTACTGTATCATATTTCATATGCAAACCTCTAAATTATCAACAACTTTGCTGAAAAACATGTTGTGCACAATCTACTGTATGCTTTCTGTTGTCTGACTGATAGTTTATACTTTTTTTTATCAAGAAAAAGACCTTTCAGTATCATCTTAAAAATGTCCCCCTTGAGGTAATGGTTAATTTTTGCATTGAAATCTTTACAATTTTTTTTTTTTTAAATAATATCTTTATATTGTAAGTAATATTTTAAGAGCAACATTTACTAGACTAAAGCAACTTGATTATCCACACACATTTTTTTGTGGAAAAATCATGTTATTATCTTATCAAGACATATTATTGGGAATGATAATCACATACATTTAATGCACATAAATTAAATTCATATGCATTTAAATGCCCTGTTATCTCATTGATTTACATTACAAGCTATTGGAATTAAATCTTACATTTTGGCCATAAAAATATCAGCAACTGCACCAAACTGCATATTTTTGTTCACTTCGGGCCTCTGAATAAAACTGATGTGTTTTTTCTCCTTGAGTATGAGCTCCGTAGTCTCATATATCATTTTCATATATAGTCATAAAAACCTGATGTATCAAATATGATGTATCAAACTTTGTATATATACATCAATTTTTTTTTAGAACATATTTTTAAACATGATTTTTTGGACTATTATTTTATATGTCTAGCTTTACAAGGTTAAAACTGCATTTGGGACACAGCCTACAGACTTAATTTTGAAATATACAAAATATAATGCGAAATTATGTAAGAATTCATAACGCTGTCAAGTTGAGGTAGCGGAAAAAGAGGGAGATGTTTCTCATTAGCGTACAAACAGCCTGTGTCGCCCCACTGACATGTGAACAATGTGGACAGTCCCTGTGGACAGAGAGTTTTCCACTAGGAAATTCTGTCACATCGTTTCCTTTCCCATCATCACAAACATCACCGCATCGCTGATGACAGATTAGGAGCTGGAGTGCGCTTTTAAAGTCACCTTTGTCTCTGCTGATGACAAGGTCAGTGCTTTCAGATTTGGAGCCTGGGCAAGGACTGTTGCTATGTGACTGGTGGGTGATGTGTGTTGTTTAAATATGCCATTGCTTTTGCTGCTATTGTTTGTCTCAGAGAATAACCTTGCCATGCAGTCTACGAGCATTTAGTTTGAGCGAACAAACCCACACAGATTCTTGGAAGCCTACAGGTCGAAAAAGCAGTGAGTGCTGGGGAAGAGATGATTATTATTATATTTTTTACATACAAATCATAGATTTTAAAATGTGCACTCAAAAATGCTACAGTAAAATTAATTGGTTAGTTGGTACATACAGTAGAAAAACTGTAAGTGTTTTAAAATGATAGTATATGTAATTTAGATAATAGTATATGTAATTTAGATTTAGACAATTTTTTAGTTTTTGCAGGTAAAAAATAACGAATTACCATATAATTTGTGATGAAAACAAACAAACAAACAAACAAACAAACAAACAGCAAAAGGATATTTCCAAAATGATCTAAAATATGGTCATGTGGAATAAGGCATTAATATGTGATTAATAAGTATTAATAAATTACAGCTAATATGCTAGTAATATGCATGCTAATAAGCAATAATAGTGAGACTGTTAATAGTTGCTAATAGTGAGAATTAGTCTCTAAACTAAAGTTTTTTTTTATATTATTTTAGTAGTGTACATCAGGGTTTTTTGTGTTACAATATTAATAAACATTAAGTCATTTCATAAAATATACAAGCACCAAAGTGCCTTCCCTTAATACATGAAACACTGTCACCAATTTTTTTATGGTGGATTTGTGTTTATGGCAGCTGCAGCTTTTTTTTTATGTTGTTCTATTAATACAAATAAACATAAAAATTGTGCTTCATATACACAGAGACTCGATTGTTTGTAAATGTGTACAAAAAAATTGGGATGGTGGTGATACAAATGTCCTGAGATCATAACGAGGAAGAAGAAGAAGAAGAAGAAGAAGAAGAAGAAGAAGAAGAAGAAGAAGAAGAAGAAGAAGAAGAAACATTAAAGGAATTTTGTCCACCAGATCAAAGTCATGTGGTGCTACCAACACATAAAAAATAGAAAAGATGCATAAAACAGGAAATATCTTTAAAAGGATCCCCACAGACTCTTATGACTGAGCATCAAGATCATTAAGTAAAAATATCAGAAAATTTGGCCTTCTTATGACAAGTTTAGTTCAGGTTGTAAAATGTTATGCAGTGCACAAAACTTGATACAGATTTTTTATGAATTTAATAATATAAAATTATATTTATGAATAAAGATACTAAAAATGTTTTATCTTAAAAATTATATTTGAATACGTTTTTGAAAACATTTGTTGGGTGCTTTCCTCGGTTACTCCTTTATGTACTCATTTATTTGAATATATTTTTGAAAACAATGAATAAATTGTGTTCACTCACATGTATTTAAGGTGCAAGGAAAATATGTTAATGGTTACACCACTTGATATTTTAATGTATTTAATTGTTTGTGAAAACAAAAACCAACATACATAAAGTATACTCCTAAGAACCTGGCACGTGCTTTAAACTAGTTATTTATTTGTTTATTTTTTATAATCAACACTCATTTATTATTGACCTATATGCATATGCAGAACAGAACTGCGATGGAACGGAACTGCCTTTCGCAGATGGCATCTGTCAGTTCACTTTCATGTGTTTACATACAGCTCTTGACCTTTCCATGTGCAGTAATTAAGAAGATCTGCTAATGCAGCTTCTAGGTATTTATATCTATGACGTGCACACCATCAAAAGCTAACCACATACAGCACATCGTTTTACTGACACTCTCTATTTCAGCCGGAATTCAAGACTGTTAGTAAAACACAGTGAAGACATCATTAAAATACACAAGATGGAATCAAACGACTCAACTTATTGAGAATCTCGCATGTTGAGTCATAGAATGACTTAGTCTGCATAATATACAATGTAAGATGGTGGCTTATGCTATTGTGTGTGAAATATGAGAACAGAACATGTTTATTGCATCAGATAATAGTGACCAAAACACAGTCAGTTGCTCTTTTTCAGAACTGCGGAATGATGAGAGCACTGAGCGTGCCAGTTTGATCCTGTGGAGCGAATGCTGATGGGGGAGATTGAGAGACGAGCCAAAAAATATCACATACACTTAAACGACAACATCACAACAGCCTGCCGAGATAATGATATTCCATCCTCCTCTGCAGTAAAAGCCTGCCTTATTTGAATACCTCCATCAGTTTTATATAGAACATTGAGCAGCTGTATATAATAAATATTGACAGGACTGGTAACATATAGTGTGTGAGACAACAAATCCAAAATCAGCATTCAGCTGTTAGAAAGCTTATAGCACAAAACAGTCATTTCCCATTTGTGAAAAATCATCGAAGTGTTTCACAGACGGTTGCACCCAGGTGAAAGGGATACATCTGTACACAGCGGCCCTGTTAAGCACTGCTGGAGTAAACAGAGCAGATAGGAGGAAATGTACATTACTGATGACTGCATTAGATAACTACATCAAAATATCTCAGCTTTGTGCAGGATTCTGAGGGATCTTGAAGGCTTCTGCACAACGAGAAGCGAGACAATTATTTTCTTTCTCATAATGGGCTTGTCAAAGGCTGCTTTCTGCTCACTAAGACGTGCCCAGGATGTTGTATTTTATGTCGGTTGCCTGTTTCCCCTCTCTACTTTAAAAAGGCTTAGGGGAGGGAGAATCTGCACGATGACATGTTGACAAAGTAGCCCCGTTTCTCCTCCCTGACGGTCGATTTCGAAAAGCAACGTGTTTGTTAACTCTATCATTCCGAATTGAGAGGCATGCATAATGACGGTGCAATTATCAAGCTACTTGAATATACAGTAAGAGTTCTGTTTAACCCAGTTTTCCTTCTGAAACGGACCATGTACACATGTTAGTACTTACTTTTATTATTAATTATCCTCAGAGCTATTTGATTATGTAATGTTATTAATATCAGTTACAAGCTACACTGTAAAAAAAAAATTAAAAAAAAAAAAGTAAAAATAAGGCACAATGTACTGTATTAACATAAGGATTTATTTTTGGGGGGTGTTTTACCTGCATTTTGAATTTTGCACTTCATTTATGGAGATGTCCATAAAATGACAGAAAATTACCTATAAAATTTTACAATTTTATTTTAAAGGGATTATCATAGATGCAATATGCATTTGCTCCAGAGGATATCTGAGAAGAATTAGCATAAACTTACTTAGAGTGATGACATAGCTGATAAGCATTTGAATTTAATGCCTCTATTTCATTCTAAACAGTTTGTTTATGACAGGCAATGTGCACTTACAAATTTACAGATTACAAATGTATCTCAGTTTATATGGTTAATTAGCCTGACTGATTTAGAGACATCATTATATTACTGATATTTTCCTCATGTTCTCGTTTAGACATACATATTGATTATATTCAAACATAAGATAGAGTTTTCAGGCCAGTGATTTAGTAAGCAATGAATGAATGAATGAATGCATGAAGCCACACAGTACAGAAAAGAGTGTACATGATAGATTTAACATTTAACTTTTGACTCAAACACCTTATATTAACCTACAGAGATACTTTGCCTGGCCCCTTTCTATATTAGGCCTATATTGTCCCTGAAGCAGTTTAACACGCATTTCACACCAAGCAGTAGAAAGGCTAATTGACAGCAAATACCATTCTACTGTATTTGCTATGCTTATAATTCTCACTTAAATGTGGAACATTTTCCTCCATTAACTTATCTCATTAACTAATTCGAACATTATTATTATTTTTTTTTTTTTAATGACAATAAATATGAACTGCTTTAATTATGGAAGAAGAGTGGGAAAAAAATCCAACCAAGAGTGCCAACAAGTCATATTTATACAGCGCAAGGTCGTCTCAGACATGACTGTCGGTGCCCTTGTGCACTCAGCAGTGCGCAGCGGTCAGATTAATGCGGTGATATGTTTTCATTGCGTCTGCTCTGACGTGAAGAGCGACAGAGCCCCGAGGGTCGGACGTGTAACTTCAGTTTCGTGGGAGAAAGCATTTCCCTGCGCCACACAAAACAGACGAGAAGTGGAACTGGAAGTGCCCTTTTCCTGTTTGTTTTCTTCTCTATCACCGACTCGGAAAAACTACGGCAGTTCTGAAGCCACAGGCACGCTGGGGGACACATAAGGATTTTCTGATAAAAGTCAAGGTTGTCCAGCTTAAAGTCGAGGTTATCCAGCGAGGAAGATTTATTGCCTCTCACAGGAGTCCGAAGAGATTTTTAGTTCACGCGAACAACCAACTTCTGTTTGAAAGAGCTTAAATATGCGTTTACACGACAGAGGAATAACCGTTGATAATATGAAAGACGAAAACGACGTTCTAAGTTTAGTCGTTTGTAAGAAAACATCTCAGAAATAAAAGTTTTAAAGATTATCTACCGTTCGTATATTCAAATATTAACCACATTCGGAAACGCGGATTAAAACGCGGGCTCGTCCTTTTTGTTCAAAATTTGAGGAAAGCTTCAACGCTCTTGTGGAAAGGATATTTTGGACAGTTTTATCAGATAAACGTCAGTTAGTCTTTTTTTTGCTAACTTACTTCTCAAAAGTCCCAAAAGGAGATATACAAACACTGGAATTGTACGGTTTGAACTATTTCTGACGCTGTTTCATCCAGCGACTGACTGTTGGAAATGAACCTGAGGTGTGAAAAAGACTTCCGTTAAATATCCGTTGGATTTGTCAGCGAACATTAACGGATTCTGGGATCGCAATAGCTCACTGGGAGCTCAAATGGGATCTATCATGATTTTACTGAATATTCTTAGCGTCCTGCTTTTATTGGGTAAGTGATGAATCGAATGTTTCATAAATGACGCGAGAGACAAAAACCCGTGAGGATGAAAGAATGATGAAAACCCACGCAGACAAGCATTTATCATATTGAGAGTGTAATCATATGGTTTAACTGCCTGCGAAAAGTAGACATTTGACGGTCAAAGAGACCGTTTACAGAATTAATTCACTCTTTCATGCTGGCAGGCTTCCATACTTTAATAGTCTCATATAAAACATCACTCAATCAGCAGAAAGATCAAGATTAATCAAACCGTCTAATATTACAGAGGCTGGGTTTACATTGCAATGCAATGCTTGTTATTTTACGATGCAGTAACCCCTGTTTCCCAACTAGAAGTAGATAGCTCGTTATTTAGAAGAACTTCGGGGCATCGTTACGTGAGCTCTTATATCAAAAGGTGAACTAAGACCAGTGTCACAACTTAAACGAAAAATGGAGTGAAAATGCTGCCAAACCTAAAAAGTAGCCTATAGCTTTTAGAGTCAATGAAATTTAACATTTCTGAGTTTAATCAAATGAATATTTTTCGACTACGGTAATTCAAAAATAGTGCAACATAGGCTAAATTTGTTGATTTGTTTATTTATTTATTTTGATTGATTGATGCAGAGTCCAGGACGCGTATCGGGGCAAGGAATTGGGAACATACTTTTCAGTGTCCAAAAAGGCGATCCCAAAATCCATAGAAACCTTTGAAAACAGAAATCGCGTTCGTCTGAAGTAACCATGGCAACAATACGCAATACACCGGCAAAATATAAATACATAAATATAAATAATCACATTTAATACATCACCAAAACAGCAATTAAAAAACTTTAAAAGACAGCTTTTAAGATAGGGCCACAAGACACTATGTTTTGCGCAAGAAGAACATCTACAGGTTGTGCCCATTAAGTAGGCTATCATTAGTTGCAATTAGTTACTTATGCTTAAAGTAGACCTGCATAAACTAATATAAAATTTAGGCCTAGCGTGTAGAATGCACAGACAGCTGTAAATTATCCAAATGCATTACTATTATTTAAGTGTTAAGTGTCTCTTTATAACCTGTGAAACCTAAGCTAGTTAATTAAAGAACGTTTTTTACGTGCTAATTACATAATGACCCTTTTGGGACACATGCTATAGAGATTTAGTAGGCTACTAAAGTGCTTATTAACATTCTACTTAGTGTTTCAGAAAATCTAGCCCAGGTTATTTGAACCCATAACCAATGAACGGAACTGTCCATGGTGCTGAAAGCACTTTTCTTTTTTTTTCTCTTTTTTTTTTAATAAAATAACACCTACAGGATTTTTTTTTCTTTTTAGTTTATTTATTTATTTAATTATTTATTTATTTTTTTCATTTACTTGTTCAGGTTGTATTAATATATATTGTATAGTCAAATTTTACATGTTTTATTTAAATGTTTTCACATTGTGTTTGACTTCAGAGTAATGTAGAGTAATTCAGTTCACTGGCAACTGGTACAGTTCCTTACCCCACCGACAAAAGTCACTGTCGTTAGGGTTTAATGCTTTCTGCTGTATCACTGTGTGAAAAAATGGTGAACTAAAACTTAGGACTTTCTTGGGTCTCTACAAAAAAAAATAAAAAAAAATAAATAAATAAATTATATTAAAAACAAATAAATAAAAACTTCATTCACACCACCTCTTACCCAGTCTGATAATGCCTGTGCCCTTCCCGCAGATGAGGTGGTACTTTCCATGGTCAGCCATTCTGCCTTGTCAGGGCTGGGAACTCATGGTTGGAGAGCCCCCATGGACTGCCTGAGGGCCAGTGAGGTGTGCAACCAAAACTCACAGTGCAGCTCACGCTTCCGCATCATGCGCCAGTGCCTGGTAGGTCGTGACAGGACTACCATGCTGGGCAACAGAGAGTGTCAGGCCGCCCTTGAGGTGCTGCAGGACAGCCCCCTGTATGACTGCCGCTGCAAAAGGGGCATGAAGAGGGAGCTCCAATGTCTGCAGAGCTACTGGAGTATTCATATGGGTCTCAATGAAGGTAAGGCTGAGTTTCGGATCTTAAAGTGTTTTGCTGTCCCATCCCATACAGAGACAGCTATATGTAAGCCATTTTGAAAGGTTGATTTCTGTGAAAAAATGTGTAAAACATTGGCACAGTTTGTTTAGGAATCTTGTCCAGCCCAACACAACTGCTCGACCAATGGGGTGAGTTTTGGCCAGGACTATCTGTTTGGTGACCATTGTGACACACTTTGCCTTTAAAGTGACAGTTCATCCAAAAGTGAACATTTGGTCATCATATACATCATGTACATGTGGATTGCTAGTTTGAGGACACTCAACAGGAATAAGCTAAATTGACGAGTCTTACACTAAGCTGATGAATTAATTTATCCACATTTTAATATTCCTCTGGTCATAGAGCTTTTTAGATGGATACAGCAGCCTTTCAGGTCAGGGCAGAAACTGCAATCTCTGAAAAAGTTTGTTTGTTGGCTTCAATGGCTGCAATATGCTGTGTTTTCCACCAACTGGCAACCCAGGGAGTCAAAAATACTATTAGGTAAATTGGCAGTTGGTGGAATCAAACAGATCAAAACAAAAGCACATTCCAACATGGAACACACATTTCCAAGTAGAATAACTGGCTGTAGCATTGTTTTTGGAATAAACAAGCATGTTTCCTAAATATCTGCTAACAAAATAGTATTTTTATGCTTTAGTATAAAGCTTTTTATATGCTTTTATGCTTTCAAAAATTAAGCATACAGCACCTTAAACTAAACTTTTTTATTAAAATTAAGCTGAAATAAAATACAAATATTAGACAAAAAGCTATTGAAGGAAAAAATAAGCTCTAATAATTTCTAATTCAATACATTAATATCTATAATGGTATAAAAATAATACTACACTGCTGTGAAAAACAGAAATGTGGTATTTTGAAATATGCTGTTGTCCATACAATGAAAGTCAATGGGGTCCAAAACAGCAATTAGATTTTTACAATACAAATACAATTAACAATTTAAATTATCTTCTGCAGAGGAAAGAAAGTCATGTCATGTCGTTTCCACAACGTTCTAATTTGTTCCTTTGTTTTAATGAAATCGTGGCCACAAATTAAGAATTCTTTCCCTCATTTTAGCATTAGAATTCTTATTTTGTGTCCATGGTTTAACTAAAATAAGGGTATGGAGCACTAAAATGAGTGAACAAATTCTTCATTTGTGGCCTCAAAAATATATATATATATTTTTGTCCGCATGTCATGTCCGGACAGGGTTGCCAGGTTTTCACAAGAAAACCCACCCAATCTCTACTCAAATGTAGCCCAAAACTAGCCCAGTCACATTTCGAGGGGGTCCCCAGTTAAAAATTGCTTTTGGGGGTAAAATACACGTTTTTGGCAGGGTTCCCCTACTTAAATTCGCATTCAAGGGGAACTATTTTTTTTTTTTTAAGTGATATTTGAAGATGGAAATTTTGTGCATCAAAACTGTCTTGGAGGAACCTTGTAGACAAATGACTGAGTTGCTTTTCCAAGTGCTGCATAATAGATGATGTTTTTTACTTGACGCAAGGCTGATCTGTAGCACAGATTTTGGGTGGTGTCGATGTGCAGAGCAGACAATTAACCATATTGCAGAGAAAGTCAACGTGTACCTGCTCTCTTTACAGTCTGTCCATTACAGAAGCATTCAGACTTCTAAATGGCAGTTAGCATTTGCCTTTGGGAGTGTAGGGGAATCATTATAAGATTTAAGCAGTGCAAATCGGCCTGAATTATAACCCATCTGCTTTGGCAGTTGCTGCGGGAGCCACAACAAATAGGGTCCTATTGATGCGAGTAATCAGAGAGCCTTTTAAAGCAACTGCCCCTCTCAAGTCTGGCATTTCAATGAGGCATTGTGGACTGCTGGGCCTGCTTACTGCCTGCTGAGGTAAGGGGAAAAAAAATAAATATCACACAGCTTCCTTTCATCAGAAGCTGTGTACAAACTGATTAGGTAAAATCACACAGAGAATAATAAGTGATGCAACAGACATGTTGGCACAGATGAAGGTATTCATACAGGGCATTAACAATTAGCAATAACTTATTTGGGTGTTCCCGAAGTTAAGACGAATCTTGCACTTACTGTATATAAACTTTATGTCCTCAGTTTCCAAACAAATGATTTGCTCTTTGAGCACTTCTCTATTGATGTTGCTCCAGCACTTGAAAATGATTGGACCCAGTTTTGTGTCCTACTTTGGACAGCACCAGCCCTCATTATGATGTTTTTCTTGTAACTTTGCTCTTCAGTCCACTACAGCCATTTCATTGGGCTTCAGAAAAATACAGGTTGCTCTCAAGCGATGGTGAGGGACCATGCAGCAATGATTGCACCTTGACAGAACTCTATCAAATCCACAAATGCCACACAATTGGCCCAACGAACACACTCAATGATCACCCAAACTAAGAGCGGCCCCATCAAAGGTTAATTTTTCTGCCATTCTGTTTGAATGGAATGGATTATCTATTTCTAAAGAAACAGGCCTCTGTAAACTGAGCTAGGATGTAGAAAAAACCCCGAAAAGAGAAACATGGGAAAGAAATTTGACTGAAAAGTCGCTGACGTTGTCGCAAGCTCAAAGCCCACGAGAAGTTTGAGGGTTTGCCAAAGCAAGCAGGAAGATGGAGTTCTCCCTCATTGCAGTGCTAAAACGACTCAGCGCTCTGTTGGAGCAACCCCTTCTCCTCGATCGCTCCCTCTTGCCAAGTCAAAGCCCTCTCAGCATGGGTAATATTCATTCTGATCCATAATACAGACAGGCATGTTGTGGCATTCAGAAAATCACCAACAGTTACTGCCAACTAGGATGCCTGAGACATCTGCTCCAGATTTAGAAACACAAGCCTAGTTGTGCTTTATAATTTACATGAAGCTCTCCATCTCCACTAAAATCTCCTGTTGATCAGGATTTACAAACCTACTGGGTTTTTGAGGCCAAACATATGGTGGTGAAAAGAAGAACCGTTAAAGGAATAACTAACCTATTCACCCTTGGCCATCCCATCCAATATGTAGATGAGTTATTTGTTCATTGGAACAGATTTGCAGAAATTTTACATCACTTGCTTACCAATGGATCTTCTGCTGTGAATGGGTGCCATTAGAATGAGCATCTGATAAAACATCATAATAATCCACAAGTAATTTCTTCCTGCTAAAATATGAGTTCTCTATCCATAATATAGCTTGCAGTGAAAGTTGCCTCATCTGAATCAGGAGAGAAATATGCACAGATCAAGCACAAATCAAGTGAAAACAGTCCAAAACAAATATGTGCAAATATATGAGAGGACACTCGGAGATGTACTTTTTTCACTGGAGGAAGTGTTATTATGGATTATGAACTCATATATTTGCCAGAAGCAATGGTTTAAAGTTAAAACAACTTAAAGGGTTACTACACCACAAAATGAAAATTTTGTTATTATTCACTTACCCCCATGTCGTTCCAAACCCTTAAACAAAACAAAATTTTCATTTTGTGGTGGAGTAAACCTTTAATTATAGATTTGTTTCTTGCAAACATGCAGCATTTTACAAGATGTTAATTGATGGAGTGGATTACTTGTGGATTATTGTGATGTTTTTATCAGCTGTTAGGACTTTCATTCTGACGGCATCCATTCACTGCAGATAATCCATTGATGAGCAAGTGATGTAATGCTAAATTTCTCCAAATATGTTCTGATAAAGAAACAAAATCATCTACATCTTGGATGGCCTGAGGGTGATTTTTAGCAAATATTATTATTATTATTTATTTTTAATAAATGGGAAGGTGAACTTTTTTTTTAAGCAAGAATATTTGTGCAGCTGAAAACGTTATGTTAAATGAGCTGTGGTGTCATGGTAACCCTAAAACAATCATTTTGATTTGTTATTGCACGTAACAAACTAAATATTTGTATCTGCTAAGGTACATTTTAGCTGGTGGGCTTGTTTGTGCTGGGACAATAATGAATGAAACATTTAAGTGATTATTTCAAAGCGTAATGATTAGTTTGTGCTAATGGAAAGATAATAACTGTTATAATTATCCTAAATTATTTGATAATTAACTATATTTGTTATTTTTATGGGAAAAGCACTGAACTTATGCACTGCACTATATAATATAATAAGGAGAAAGGTTATTTGCAGTTATTACTGTAGTCTTATAAAAACTTATATTTGTAGTCTTCAAACATTATTTTTGCTGGTGTAACCTGATAACATTACTACATGAAACAGGATATATCCATACCTATGTTTGTATATGTACACCTTGTATATAAATATACATTACTATTCAAGTTTGGGGTCAGTAAGATTTTTATTTATTTATTTATTTAGCAAGGATCAGTGTTGGGAAAATGTACTTTTAAAAGTAATGCATTACAATATTGCATTACTCCATAAAAGGAATGGCTTACATTACTTTTGAATTAATTTTTAAATTTGAGCGTGCTTATTTTTTTTTTAAATATAAAAAGTTATATTTTTTGGCAAATGTAAAAGCCCTTTTCACACCAAAAGTGCTATGAATAAGCCTCAGGCTGAAGGAAATGTAAATTTATGTCTGTACAGTATCGAGGATGCAGCTCAAACAAACCTTGTATGAAAAATATGATGCAGGAGAAGAAAGTTTAACACTTTTCAGAAATAATAATATATATTTAAATAAAATTAAATTAAATTAAAATCACAAATGTTGTGTTTATCTAAAGTCATTTTTGCTTATTAGTATTGTTGAATTGGATCATCAAATGTCAAAGGTTTGTGTTATTTAACATATTTAATTATTGCAGGTTTGTCATACTCTGAGTTTGTGTTCCACAGTTTTTATTTATTTTGGGGAATACAGAATCTGTTTTTGTGCAAATGACATGAGTAAATGTCTGGAGTAATGATGCTGAAAATTCAGCTTTGCATCACAGGAATAAATTACATTTTAAAATATTATGCAAATTGAAAATTGTCACTTAAATTGTAATAAAATGTCAAAAAATTGCTGTTTTTATTGTATTTTTTATCAAATAAATACAGCCTAAGTGAGCATAAGAGACTTGGCATCTTACTGACCCCAAACGTTTGAACTTGTAAACTTTTTAATGTATTTACTGTACCCAAAAAACAAAAAAATTACAATTGTAACATCATCGTTTGCAGTATAATAGGTTTCAGAAAAACACTGTGTAAAACAGATAGTGCTTTTTAAAAAAACTAGTGCTTTCACACTTTAACGTAAATTATTATTATTATTATTTTTGACAATTTTGATAGCACATTTTTGCTTGCATGTAGTTTGCCTGGATCTCTGTCATTGAGCATGGGACAATTATGCAATCACAGTCAAAACTGCGGCCTATGACCTTAGCCTGAGCCTATGCAAATTTGTATTATAGCTATCCATGTTAATTAGGACATTGTACTAGAGTTTAAACAAGGAGACTATAGACTTTAAATAAAGCAACTCAGAATGTCCCCTGACAAAACTAGGCCTGCAAATACTTCTGTAATACAAGACTCAAATAACACTTAGGCTAATACAAGCACATTAGCAGACTGTTGTGGTTAAAATGTGTAAATTGAGAAAAAGAAAAGACAATCAAACATCGCTTATAGTATAAATAGATATTACAGTCACTTATGGTAGAGATTATTCAGGGCTCAACAATAAGGACTGCCCAAGACGTTCAAGACGGGCCAGCATGAAAGACGATTATTCAATTTCTGTACCTGAACACCAGCAACCATAAAAACCGAAAGCATAATTTGATTTGTATCTTTGTTTTAGAAATTTAATTGTGCTACTGCTTGTAATTTGTTTACTTGTCTTTCATAATGTTTGAACTTTATATTTATTAGGCTAGTTGTTGCTGTGGTATCGAAATTGGAATCAAGAACTGTAAAATTAATTGGTATCTAAAATTTAGTTGTTATATAAGCTTATTTATTACAATACAAAATAACATATGTATAAAAAAATAAAATAAAACATTGATAGCAAAGACTATTTTTATTATTTATTTTGTGTGTGTGTGTGTGAGAGAGAGAGAGAGAATGTTGGCAGGGCATGTGAAAAAAATCCTTAGCGTTGAGCCCTGATATTTAATGTATATCTTTTTTTTTCTGAATGAAGAAAAAGTGAACAGCTGTTCTTGTTACATTTGTGCCATACAATGTTCATGTGATATTGCAATGACACACCTCTTGTGACATTGTGATGTTATCACCTTTTTATAGCACAGAAATACAACAGTTAATGTGCTAAAACATTACCTGTTATTACTGCACTGACGTCTAAAATAATAAAACTGTTTCATGTTGTTATTTGACATTCATGATCCAATCAAATCTCCATTGATCTAATCATGTCTCACTCTACATTTTTTCCTCATTAAGCATCCTGTGTCAGATTACTTAAGTAAATGTGTTCCTGTTAACTAAATTTGCAGTCCCACATGCGCTCTTCATTCAGAACCATTTCTGTGCGTAATTATACTGGTAATCAAAATATTGACATTTTGTCATAATGTCACAGTAAAGCAATAATTTTAGCAGCATTCTCTGTGAATGATAATGATACATGATCAACGCTATCTCAGCAGTCAATGAGTCAGGAAATAAATATAAATACCAGACCATCATTATGAATTTACCAGCTTAACTTATGCTGATTCTGTACTAATTACATTCCTACAGCTTATCAGAAGATTAGTATTAACCAAGCAACGTTTTATGATCTTAACTGATTGAAGATAATTAGCAAAGTACACCTGATAGTCCAGGATTTCACCACAATGGAGGTGCAGGTTTTAAACGGCATGCTTAATCAAATATCAGTGTAGCCCACCCTTTCTCAAAGCTTTAATTAAACAAGCATGCAGATATGAGGATGGGAAAAGGGCAGAATTCATTAGCTATTGTGCTGCTGACAAATTGTGAAGCAAAACTGGGCCCTTCACTGCGAAGTCATTTGGTATTTGTGGATTAATGAATCTGCTTAGACTCCACAACAGATTTACTTTGTTCTGTCGAGGCAATGTATCAGGCAGTTGTTCTTTGTTTGCTAATTGCATCCTTTGATTCCCACTAGGCACAACATGGGGGAAATGTAAGCCCTACCTTCTCCTGAAAATAAGATAATAACTGTCTCCAGACTCTTAAGATATATTTTCATTATAAATCTTACCATAACAAACTATTTTTAATTGAGGCAACCTACAGCATGTTACTTTGCCTGGGATGTTCAATTACTCAACCCCATGCACATTTAAATCACTTTAAATGGGATTTAGGTCAATTGATGTGACCTTCAATTCTTTATCAATCCATAAGAACTGTAAGAATTCAGAACTAATACATTGTTGACCAAATGAAATTAATATATATATATATATATATACATATATATATATATACATATATATATATACATATATATATACATATACACATATACATATATATATATATATATATATATATATATATATATATATATATATATATATAATCAGAGGAGGCAGAAGGAATATATATATATATATATATACATATATACATATATATATATATATATATACATATATATATATATATACATATATATACATATATATATACATACACATATATATACATATATATATATATACATATATATACATATATATATATATATATATATATATATATATATATACATATACATATATATATATATACATACATATATATATATATATATATATACATATATGTGTATATAGTACTATATATATATATATATATACAGTACAGACCAAAAGTTTGTTGTGATTAGTATTTTTAGTGTTTTTGTAAGGTGTTTGTTATGTTCATATTTGCTGCATTTATTTGATCAAAAATACAGAAAAAAAATGTAATATTGTGATATATTATTACAATTTAAAATAATTGTTTTTAAATTTTTTATACTTTAAATTATCATTTATTTCTGTGATGCAAAGCTGAATTTTTAGGATCATTATCACATGATCCTTTAGAAATCATTCTAATATGATGATTCATTATCAAAGTTGGAAACAGTTCTGCTGCTTAGTATTTTTTCAGAACATGTGATACTTTTTTAGGATACTTTGATGAATAAAAAGTAAAAAAAATAAAAAAATAAAAAAGAGAAGCTATGTTTTTAAAATATAAATATTTTGTAATAACAATATATACTACTGGTCAATAATTTGGGGTCAGTATTTTTTTTTTTTTTTTTTAAATAAAATCAATACTTTTATTCAGCAAGGATGTGTTAAATTGATAAAAAGTGATAGTAAAGAAAATATATTATTAGAATATATATTATTATATATATATATAGGAATGTGAGCCAAAATCATCACAATTAAAAGAACTAAAGACTTAAACTACTTCAGTCTGTGTGCATTGAATTTATTTAATATACGAGTTTCACAATTTGAGTTAAATTGCAGAAATAAATTAACTTTTCCATGACATTCTAATTTATTGAGATGCACCTGTATATGTATATGTATATATATATATATATATATATATATATATATATATATATATATATATATATATATATATATATATATATATATATATATTAAATACTTAAAAATTATACACATATCTAAATGTGTTTATATAATAATTATAAATATATTTAAAATATTAAATCTTTTTTTATTATTACATAGAATATATACATGCAATACAATCAATTAATATATTAAAATAATAATATTATAAAAAACCTTATATACACAGTATAAGAATAAATTAACTGGCTTAATATGAGACAGCAAAGCGAGTTACTTATCTGATCATCTCAAAACTGCCTCGGGGGATCAGAAGAAATCTTGGAAGGTGTTGAATGAGATACTTGGCCGTAGTAATACATCCTCAGTCATCCCTGACACTGTTGTGCCAACCCAATCAAATAATTCTACAATACAAGATTCACTACCAGATTTGTTCAATAGATATTTTGCCTCTGTTGGAAAGAAACTGTCTCAACAATTTGGTCCACCAGGGGGTGTCAATTATAGAACATACTTGAGGAATAATCATCCCAGTCCTTGCTACTTTAGACCTACCTGTAAAAGGGAAGTTACTAACATTATTAATAAAATTAAATGCTTTTACACAGCTGATGCTGATGGAATCTGTAGTACGATCCTCAAAGCTATAGTGAATGAAATAGCTGAGCCTTTAGCCTATATAATTAATTTATCATTACAGCATGGCATAGTTTCTAAACAAACTAAGGTGCCAAAGATAATACCAATATACAAATCTGGGGATAAAAATGATTTTCGGAACTATAGACCCATATCAATTCTACCAACGTTGTCTAAAGTATTAGAAAGGGTGGTTTACTCACGACTTGTAGATTACTTAAATAAAAATAATATATTAGTATCTTCACAATATGGCTTTAGGAAGACTAGTAGCACAAGTATGGCCATTTTAGATCTTGTAGAGAAAATAAATGACGCTTTTGAAAGAAAAGAAGTCGGTATTGGGGTCTTTCTCGACCTTTCAAAAGCATTCGACACAATTGATTTTCAAATCTTACTTGGAAAACTGTCGCATTACGGGGTTAGGGGTGTGGCTCTTCAGTGGTTCAGTGACTATGTTTATGGAAGACGGCAATATGTGACCTTAAATGGCATTGATTCCGGATTGGAAAATATAGTATTTGGGGTTCCCCAGGGATCTGTTCTGGGGCCTTTTTTGTTCATTGTTTATATTAACGATTTTGTACATTGTTCCGGTGATGTTCATAAAATACTCTTTGCTGATGATACAAATCTGTTTGTATCCCACAAATACTTGAATCATCTTGAAAAACTCTTAAATGACAGGCTAACAGAAATAGATACCTGGTTTAAATGTAATAAACTATCGCTAAACATTAGTAAAACCTTTTATATTGTTTTTCGATCAAGTAGTAATACAATTGTGGCATTAATTTAAACATAGACGGTAGAGCTATTCAAAGAGTGGACGCAATAAAATTTCTTGGAATACATATAGATCAATTTATAAACTTTAAGGAACATATCAATGAGCTGGTTAAAAAACTATCTAAAATTGTGGGTTTGTTCTTTAAAGTGAGACATGTGCTCCCATTAGACATGCTCTTTTCACTGTATAGGACTCTGTTTGAGCCTCATTTGACTTATTGTAATATTATTTGGAATAACACTTACCCTACTTATATTGAGCAACTTTTGATACTACAAAAGAAAGCCATAAGAGCTATTTCATGGTCCACATGTAACTCTCACACAAATGCTCTCTTTCATAGACATGGCCTACTAAAGCTTCCTGAATGTCACTTTTATCACAATGCATGTACAATGTACAATGTTGTCAACAGATTAAACATTAGATTGTGTGAGCTCATCCCATTATATACATCTTCCCACACACACTACACTAGACATAAGCTGCTCCTAAAAGGTAAATGTAGGAACTTAACAAGTGCTAGGTTTAGTGTATGTTACAGAGGTCCACAATTATGGAATGAGCTGGATACTAATTTAAAACAATCTGCTTCATTATCTATATTTAAAAAGGAACTAAAGCAACAACTACTGGAGAGATATAAACCCGAGGGATTTGTGGCTGAGAGTTAAACCCCTTTCTCTTGGTACAAGAATCATTTCAAATTGAGGTACAAAGGTTTCGGGACTGTCAATTTTTGTCTGTTTAAGGTAACTGTACTCTAAATACCTACAATTTAAAGAATGGTTGCCCTGGCATCTAAGTTGGACCGCTCACATAATCCTTGCCAGGTGGGTGGGGTGGTGCTGGTGGTGGAATGGACCCCTATTTATAAGCTATTGCTTCTTGGGAGTCCATTTTTTCACAATAGAACACTATTGTTTTTCCTGATCAGTTGTTAGGTAGGTAACTTTGAACCGTGGTGTGTACTATAGTAGTAGTCCTTGGCTGCTAAAATATGTAATATGCTACTCCCAACATGTACTGTAGCTACAAATGCAATGTGTGAAATTGTGGAAAATAAACAAATAAACAAAATAAACAAATAAATTACAAGCTGTCCTTTACAAGATTTGTTCAAGCAGGAAATTTGTGTGGTCTAATTGATTTTAAAAGAAGAAAGCAATTTCAAAAGCATCCCCTAAAGTCTCTTTCTGAACAGCATTGTTGTTGTTCTGAATACTGCTGACAGGTTTGGATCATATCTGGGGGTGGCAAGAGAAAAGAAACGCAGTGACAGAGCCATGCTCAGCTAGACTGAACCAGTTCTGATAGTGATAATAATAGATCAGGCTCATATATGAAGCACAAACACTTAAGGTCCTTGCACACTGTGTCCAAAATTCTTATCCGAAATTTTTGCACGCTAAAAAATAAATACAACCTCACATTGTGTCAATCACGTTTAAACACTGCCTTCGAAACCTTCGTCCATCGTAAAAATATTCGGATCGGGTTAAATTTTCTGCATTTTTCACATCAGTAGGAAGCATTTTGACAATTCAAAGCCACTAGACAAGGTAATGCCAAAATCCAGAATGACATCTGACAAGTTGATCCACTTTGTCTCGCAGCACAAAGCAATAAAGTAAACTTTAAATCGCTCAGGAAAAACTCACAGTAGAATTTCCGCTCCCTTATGAGGTGGAATTCTCCTTCCTCTCAACACAATCTCAGGATTGGATGGACCCAATATTTCCTCTTTCTTTTTCTCTTTTTAAGAAGAGAGGGGACAACAATCATCCTCACTGCTTTAAGACTCCATTTTGTATTGGTTTGTGATTTTTTATTTTTTGCAATGGATTAAATGATATGCATCAGACAAATTTTTAGGATGATGAATACGAAAAAACATGAAAATTTTGGACTCGGTGTGCAAGGACTTTTACACTTACACAGAGACCCTCTTGCTGTTTGTGACAGACACCCTTCTCTCAGCGCATACATCCACCTGGTAATAGAGTGCACGTACTGGCAGTAATTATTCATTGTAAAGTTTCAAAAGCTGAAACTGTTTTATTCAGTCAGGTCCTTGTGCTTCTTAATAATGGATCTGACTAATGGATTCCTTTTCTAAAAATCTTAGCAGGCACATATTTTCCTAAAGACAGTTACTGTTTTTCACAATGCAATAAGGGAGTATTAATGGAGTTGTGTGGCTTATAATAAGTCGCGGCATCACATGTGTATATTTGGAAAGTAAGTACATCACGAACTGTGGTTTACTCAAGAGCCCTTATTAGACATCAGATGAGCTGGTGCTAGAACTGACGCACTAAGTGTTCCAGAAAAAATGAATTTGAATGTGATTTGAAATTGAGGAAAGTATGGTGAAAAATGTTAAGGTTTTGTGCTCTGCATTTAACCCATCCAAAGTGCACACACACAGCAGTGAAAACACACACACTGCAGTGAACACACACCCGGAGCAGTGGGCAGCCATTTATGCTGTGGCGCCAAGGGAGCAGTTGGGGGTTCGGTGCATTGATCAAGGGCACCTCAGTCGTGGTATTGCTGGCCCGAGACTGACCCCACAACCTTAGGGTTAGGAGTCAAACTCTCTAACCACTAGGCCACGACTTCAATTAAAATGTGCCACCACTTTAAGTTTTGCTCTTAACCATAGATGTCACTAAATCTCAACACATTTATTGAATGGTTATGCTCATATGAGTTTTGACTTTATCTAAACATTAACATCTGTGAGATTTATGTCATCTGAACAGTTTTGGGAGTAACTGATCCATTAAATTATTTTTCCTTTTCTGTCCTGACTGAATTTGAAAAAAAAAAGAAAGAAAAAAATGGATACATTTAAGTAAATTTAGGGCCCTATTTTAACGATCTAAGAGCATGGTCTAAAGAGTGCATTGAAATTTCGCTTAGTGCATGTCTGAATCCACCGTTGTGGGGTCGGCTAAGAGGGTAGACCCTATTCTCTTAACATGCAAAATCTTCAGCCATTGACATTTAATGCAGCCTCCCACCAAGAATCCCATCCTCCAGAAAAGGGTCAACTTTGCAAATTGTACTGCTTTTCTTAAGTGTATGTGTGTGTGTGTGTGTGTGTGTATGAGTGGGGGTGGGGGGGGGGCAAAGTTTCAACAAACAATTTTCCAGGTTCGTACAAGTTTCGGAGAGTTTTTTCGATCATGGCTCTTCATGACGTAGACGAGGATGGAACTCCTTATATGGCCATTTCTCCCAGAAGAACATGCCCGCCCACATTGACCAGACTGAGAGCTAGAGCAAGATCGTGCCCATCAACGCGCTTCATCCGGTGCCAGCGCTGCATGAGACTTGCTCGGGAAGAATATCTCCAATTCAAAGAAGTGTGTTTTTGGTTGTAAGGGAAAGATAACTTTGTTCAGCTTCCTAAAGAACCCAGCGTTATGTAAACAGTGAATACAGTTTGTTTTTCTGGGGCAGCAACGTAGTTTCGCAAGTGTGTTTGTTGACGAACGTTTTATAAACATGGCCCTGTTCGACATTGGATTTGCACATTGTTTGATACTGAAAGATGGAGCGGTCCCAGCTATAAAAGATCCCGGTCATGATTCAGAACTGCAGACGATAAGTAAAACTGCATCAAATGTCTGTGTGTTGTTGGCAGTCAAAGCTCAAGAGCTCATCAATCTTTAGCTCCGCCCACAGAATCGTAAAGCTGTATCTTTCTTTTATAAATATGATAAAACTAAAGACTTTTTGGAGTATGAAGGATGCAGTACTACTCTGTAGGTACTCAAGATTAACATGATATTGGGTGAAACTGTGTGTGTTACGCACACACATAGCTGTGTTATGTAATAGCATGCCCATTGTTCAGAGACATCATTTCATGTTGAAATGATTGCTTCTGGACAAAACATACTGCCAGTGCCAGTTTTCAGTAATACGATAAATCACGGTAATGAATATGCACGATATTGTTATCGTGGGCACTTTAAAATACAGCAGACAAATATAGATCAAAATTTAGATTTTTAGAATGTGCAGTAGTTTCTTTTTCATCAACCGGATAAAAGTACACTGCGTGTATGCTGCGTAGGCACACTCTGATCTAAACAATCCCATTCCCCACGTGGAGATGCAGTATGTGTGTGTGTGCTGCTGAGCAAAAGATGCGTGTGCACTCACGATGTAAACATGGAGAGGAAGCATGGCGGAAGGAGGAACACTGCAGATGATATATCTCCCTTCTAAAATGGTTAAGTTAGAGGTTTGGAAATATTTTGGGTTCCAAAATGCAGAGGGATTGCTGGTTGAAGACAGTTTCCCTTTGTGTAAGACGTGGCGGAAAGTGGCAGCGTCTAACATGTTTGCTCATCTCCGTAAGAACCATCCAGTCCAATTCAGAGAGATAAAGGTAAGTTTATAAAACTTTGTCTCATTTCCGTGTTGAATACCACATAAAAACAATTATTTGAATGAAAAGATGCCAAAGTTACAAAAACTATTTTCATTTGCATGTAATGTTAAGTTGTTTTTAATGTAATTTACGAGTTGGCTAGAGCTCCACTTGGCTAGCTATGCTAAAAGTTAAAGCTAAAAGCAAGCTGAGTAATTAAAAACGACAGTGTGGCAGATATAATTATTTGATGGAATGCAATAAGGTTGTACACTGTCACAAAGTGTGAGTGAACTTGCCCTTTATAAATGGTTAGCTAGCTATAATATTTAACACTGGCTTGGCTTGTTATTCAGACAATAATAATAATAATAATAATAATAATAATAATAATAATAATAATAATAATCATAATAATATGAATTTTAGTATTAGTGTTGTACAGACAAGTTAGTATGTATCAAGAATTAGTTTTTGTATGAATGGTTATTTTTTATTGTCAGTGTTATAGAGTAATGTTTTTCTTCTCTATTTTCTTTATTTTTTCTTGTCTTTCTCTATTTACAGAGTAGCCATGCATCTAGCAGTGCTGGTTCATCTTCAGCTGAAGCGGCCAAAGTAATCAATCAAGCCATAGCATATTATATTGCTAAGGACATGATACCAATTCACACTGTAGCAAAACCAGGATTTCAGAAACTGATGAACGTCCCTCAGAGGACTTTTTTCTCAAAAACAGAATTACCCAGAATGTACAACAGTCTAAAAGAGGAAGTTGGCAAGCATATAGTGACCAGTAGTGGAGGAAGCAGACATCCATACATCAGCTTCACCATCCACTACCTCTTAGACTGGAAACTTCAATCAAATTGCCTGGAAACACAGTTCTTTCCAGAAGACCACACTGCTGACAATATCAGATAATTGTTGCAAGAGTGTCAATCAACAAAGAGTGTCTTGTCAGTGTTACAACTGATAATGCTACAAACATGAAAAAGGTCTCTGAGAGTGACACCACCTTCCCCTGCCAGTGGTTTGGATGTTTTGGCCACAACTTGAATCTAGCCATTTCTAAAGCTCTGAAAAATCAGAGCGTGGACACAGCAATCCGAGATTGTCGACATTTGGTGCAGGGATTTTCAAGACACTGGAAGACAAGAAGAGAGCTCAGAAATAAACAAGAGGCCCTAAACATCCCTCAGAGGTCGCTCATCCATGATGTAGTCACTCGATGGGGATCGACTCAGAAAATGCTGCGGAGGTTTATTGAACAACAGCAGGCAGTCTGTGCTATACTGACAACTGAGAGAGGGGAGTCAATTTGATGCAAAATGATGCAGATATCGCAGTCATCGAGCAAGTCTTAAAAATCCTTGATCCACTCAGTGCTTTCACTGATGATTTGGCTTCAGTAAAGCAGAGTAAGCCTGTCAGCCCTGAAGCTGGTGTTAAGTCACATCATCTCAGACATTCTTGATGTGAAAAATGAAGACAGTGCCCTTACCAAAGACCTGAAGAGGTCAATGAAGACAGATCTCATGTCCAGGTACACTGATGATGCAAAGAAGGTGATGGACTTGATAAGTTTTGTTGATCCGCGGTTTAAGGGAAGCTTTTCTGATGACCTTGAAGCCACAGTCAACTTCTGCACTGAGGAAGCCTCAAAACTGACAAAGATGACAACACTGAATGAGGGAGCTGCCCAGACAGACCAAACCAGCACAACCTCCCCCATCACCATCTCTTAAAAACAGTGCCAAAGCTTGGCCACCCTCCTCAACAAAATCACCTCCACAAGGCAACAGAGGGCAGAGGAGGGTGAAGGCAGCAGCCCTAAGCCTGAAGTAGAAGATTGAAGCAGAGGTAAAAGTGTATCTTTCTGTGCCAGTAATAAAATCAGAGTTAGACCCATTGCAGTGGTGGAGTCTGCATGCTGAAGAGCTACAACCTCATCTAGCTACCGTTGCTCAGAAGTTTCTCTGCATACCCACAACAAGTGTTCCTTCAGAGAGGGTATTTAGTGCCAGTGGACACATCCTCTCACCTCACCGTGCAAAGCTTGAGCCAGAAAAAGTGAACATGCTCACATTTTTGCACTTTAATCTGAGGGACTAAAACATAAAAGCTCAGAAGGAATACCCAGAAGATACCAGGAATCGGTTGAAAATGTTTATTGTTGACACTTTATAGTTCTTTTACTTTTAAATATATTTAAAAGCAGTTAACAAAAGTTGTTCTTTTGCAGTTTGCACTTTATTCTGTATGATACAATTGCTCACTTTAAACATCATTACTGTGTGTTGTTTTCTTTATTTGTATTTAAATGTTTGAGGTACTCTTTATTATTTAAAATAATTAAAGTTATTAAAATGACAACACTGAAGTTGGTTTATATTTTCAACCTTTATTTCTCACATAATTGAATACCGTGACACTACCATATACTGTGGTAAAACCTTAATCAATTAATCGCAGCTTGGAAATCTCATACCATCACATGCCTAGTCCTAAACTGAAAGTGCTTCATCTCCGAACTGAGCTTTAACTTTAGTTTTCTTGTCATTGAACTTGTCCAAATAGTGAGGATCAGTGCTTTGTAGATGAAGTGAGTGTGCATCCCTTTTCTTTTGGCTCAATAACCAGAGCATCCTTTTAAACCTCAGGATCTACGCAGTAGTCCTTTTAAGGCTATTCCATGAAGAGAAATGCTCGATAAAACAAGGCCTTTTGTCAGAACTGTAGCAAAACCCATAGCTTCCTTCTTTGTTTCTGAATCATCTCCAGATATATCCATTTGTTCCTCTGCTGGAAAGCAAGGCCAATTTGATTCAGAATGTGAAAGAAACTCTGGACCATTCAACCATCCATCTGAACCAAACAATTAATCAATCAAAATGCCATGTGATAAGGCATCTGCAGAACTTAGAAAAGCCATTGACAACGCCACTGAGATTTCTCAGACAAGGCACATATTTTTTCTGACTCTATTTGCAACATGTTTTGAATTGTGTTGTGCCATTAAAGATGTATTCAAAACAGATGTACTATCTGTCCAGAAATCCAGATCCCATAAATGGGATTTCAATCTCTCTCTTAAGCATCCTGTCAACCTGAGTAGCAAGAACAGTAGCTGCCAACTCCAGCCTAGAGTTAGTAACAGGATTTAATTGAACAACTCTGGCATTGCCCAATACAAAGGCAACATGAACAGCACCACTGATGTTAGTAAGTCGCAAATAGCTAGCTATGCTATAACCTAACTTGTTAGCATCACTAATGTGATGTAGCATGCGGCTTGTATTTTGCTATAGTTTTGTGGCTTGAAAAATCTGTGAATGCCCTAAAGCCATTTATTTATAAATGTTTATTTAATATAAAGAACCTCCTTACCAAATGTACCGTCATTGTCCTCTGCTGTTTTCTTGAGTGCATAATATGCAAAACTAAGTGAAGAGACAGCACCAAAGAGGTGCACCAACATCTGATGCTCTGCCAGTGGTTGACCGATGTCAACTTTAGGCCACCACAAGAATCACAACAACATCCTCTTTGGAATCGAAGGATAACTCTAAGCAGGCTGTTTGAAAGATGGGGACCCTGGAACATCTCTTGGTTTAGAGATGTGCATCGAAATGAAGACCCACAATCGAATACAACTCAAATTTTCTTCTTCCTCTTATGGTACACACTGTGGGGTATGTATCACACCTTTCCAAATGTTCCTTAAGCTGATATCCTGGCACCCTTTCAGCATGCCTTTTCTCCAAGATCAATCATGAATTCCTTATAGTCAGCAAAAAACACATCTCTTTGGAATCTCTTCATGAAGGTAACAGCTTGCTGTTCAGTTACCTTTCTACTATTAGGCAGGTAGACCTTCTTTTGACAGAATGGATGTCAAAGTTGATAGTGGCCATCTTGTTCTTGTTTAATAACAGTATCTGCTGCAATTTTGAGGAACATCCTGTCGTCAACTGAATGCTAAGGCTTCTCATATCAGGCCTTTTCAGGAAAATCATGATTTAGCTGGCTCACGAGAATCTCTTCCAAACTGGAAATTGAAATTCTGTTACAGAACACCTCTAGTCGTTGGTTTTTATCAATAGATGGGCTTCTGTCCAATGGGCCATTAATGAGCCATCCTAGTTAAGTTAAGACAACATAAGGTCCATCTCCTTGACTATTACTGACCCTCCATGGCTCTATAAGTTTTGGATCATTAACTCCTATCAACAGATTGACATCTGCATCAGTGGTGTTCAAACTGACCTATTTGAGATATGGCCAGTGCCGAATGTCTTCTTCAGTAGGAATGTTCTGTTTGCCGACTAGCAGAGCTGGGTAGTAACGGATTACATGTAATCTGGATTACGTAATCAGATTCCAAAACTCAAGTACTTGTAATTAGAGTAAACTACTTTTTAAAATACTCGTAATCAGAGTACAGTTACTTTTTTTATGGATTACATGATTACATATTATTTACACAATGTTAATAAGTCGTTCAAAATGCATTGACTCTCAAACGTTTCCTTTTTTTAACGTTTATATTTTTTCCTATTAAACCTGCCGCTTATATACGTTTGTGATTCTTTGAGTTTTTCCGGCGGAGAGGGGGAGGGGTGTCAGAATCGCGCTCAGAAGAAATCGGTAACAAGATAATGGAAAATGGAGGGGAACGCAGCCTTTAAAGGGTTAGTTCAGCCAAAAATCTAAATTATGTCATTAATGACTCACCCTCATGTCGTTCCAAACCCGTAAGACCTCCGTTCATCTTCGGAACACAGTTTAAGATATTTTAGATTTAGTCAGAGAGCTTTCTGTCCCTCCATTGAAAATGTATGTACGGTATACTGTCCACGTCCAGAAAGGTGATAAAAACATCATCAAAGTAGTCCATGTGACATCAGAGGGTCCGTTAAGATTTATTGAAGCATCGAAAATACATTTTGCTCCAAAAATAACAAAAATTACGACTTTATTCAGCATTGTCTTCTCTTCCGGGTCTGTTGTGAACGCGACTGCTGTGACTGTTGATGTATGACGCTGCTGACGTGTTTTCTGGTGCGCCCAATAACAAAGATAACACGTCAGCAGCGCCGTACGTCAGCGGCGTCACTGCAGTGTTGTGAACACGCTCGCAACAGACCCGGAAGAGAAGAAAATGATGAATAAAGTCATAATTTTTGTTATTTTTGGAGCAAAATGTATTTTCGATGCTTCAATAAATTCTAACAGACCCCTCTGATGTCACATGGACTACTTTGATGATGTTTTTATTGCCTTTCTGGACGTGGACAGTATACCGTACATACATTCTCAATGGAGGGACAGAAAGCTCTCGGACTAAATCTAAAATATCTTAAACTGTGTTCTGAAGACGAACGGAGGTCTTATGGGTTTGGAACGACATGAGGGTGAGTTATTAATGACATAATTTTCATTTCTGGCTGAACTAACCCTTTAATCACTGGATGTACATACATGATTTAATTTTTAAAGAAAGACACGGGAAAAATGTCACTGTTCAGTGTAAGCTCTGCCTACCATGGATTAATTTGCTGTCCATGGAAATCTTTGACCTAGCAAAGTTATTGCTGGGAATTTCATGTTCTTTAATATATTTTTTGTAATGTTGATTTTTCTTCATTGTTACTACTTTATGCACTTCCAAGTGTTTTGAGATGAAATATTTGACCTAGAAATGGTCTTTAATATATATATTAGCAATGTTATTGTGAGTTTCATGTTCTTTAATATTCATTTTTGTAATGTTGTTATTGTTTGGCTTTAACTCATTTTTACTATGCACTTAAATGTTTTGCGCAAGGTACATTAGTGTTAGTATTTTTTAATTATTAACTTTCCATACATTGCACTTGAAAAAGAAGCAAGTGTGGCTCTTGTTGGTGAATTAAATATATTTTTTGGAATATATATTTTTTCTTTGTATCTGTCAAAATAGTACAAGATTGGGCTAATTCAATATATTACATTACATTTACATTTTAGTCATTTAGCAGACGCTTTTATCCAAAGCGACTTACAAATGAGGACAATGGAAGAAATCAAAAACAACAAAACAGCAATGATACATAAGTGCTATAACAAGTCTCAGTTAGCTTAAATGCAGTACTTGAGCAAGGGCTTTTAAATAATATAATAAATAAAAAGAAAACAGATAGAATAGTAAAATAATAGAGCAAGCTAGTGTTAGTTAGTTAGTGTCATGTGATATCAAATAAGGGTTAGCACAAATGTAATCTAAATGGAATCCAAAAGTAATCAGATTACGTTACCAAAAATGTGTAATCTAAGAGATTATATTACTGACTACAAATTTTGTCATGTAATCTGTAATCAGTAACTGATTACAATTCATAAGTAATCTACCCAGCTCTGCCGACTAGTATACAAGCTTGAGTGAAAACCTCCAGGAGGGGCAAGAGGTTATTGCTATTAAGGCCGCTTACTTCTAACCCATTTAATTGGTAAGTACATACTGGTCTCTCTTGTCACATGGTGTAGCGTATTTCATGTAATGAACTCCTCTAATAAAAGATGTTTTTCTCTTTAAATAATGTGCTAGTCTTGCTTATGTGGATATGACTTCATTGTTGTAGTGGAAAGAAAAATGCTTGAGGTCTTCAGACAATTTCTGGCAGTGTTTTCACATGGCTCAGTTCGATTTCCTACAAGTCCTGTTCTGCTATCCCGCTGAAGCGGAACTATGAGTGTTTGAATCTCCTGCTGAATCTACTGTTGAAGCTTTGTGTTTAAATCTCTTGCTGGAGCGGTGTTTGGAATGCTTGATTCTCCCACTGACAATGTGTTTGGAGTTATTTGAATCTTGCGCTGATGCTGTGTGTGGGAAGAAATTGTGGTGCTTGATTTAAAACGGAGATTGAAGATAAGCCTTCTTTTGCTGTTGTTTATTCTTTTGGGATTAAGTTGATATTCGAGCTATGGAAACTACACGTTCAACAGACATTTTTAAATGTGTTTGGTGATTCACATTATGAACGATGTTAGTTCAGTGGACATTCCTAAACACATGTGTGGATTCACAGTATGAACAATACATACGTTTAAATAACATTACTAAATTTATGTTGAATGGACTGGGAAGCTATGAATCGGTACATGAAATGTATTTCTGTGTCTGCTTTTTTATTTGTTTGGAATGGTTGTACTTATGTTTGAATTTATTGTACTGTTGGAATGTGAGTTTAGGTTATGAATTTGTGAATATATGTTGTTTCACCTGCTTTGATGGTTGATGAATGGTCATTTGAATTGATAACTTAACAGAGCAAGATAAAACAGGATATGAAAGGAATCTTATAAATTGTTAAACCTATTTATTAGATTGCTTTGGAATGGCTTAATTTATTGAAAATTGTCTGGATAATATACCAGACTGGCACTCCACTTTATGGGAAGTCGTGGCCTAATGGTTAGAGAGTCGGACTCCCAATCGAAGGGTTGTGAGTTCGAGTCTCGGGCCGGCAGGAATTGTGGGTGGGGGGAGTGCATGTACAGTTCTCTCTCCACCTTCAATACCATGACTTCACTGCTCTGTGTGTGTGCACTTCAGATGGGTTAAATGCAGAGCACTAATTCTGAGTATGGGTCACCATACTTGGCTGAATGTCACGTCACTTTCACTGAATGTCACGTCACTTTTTCACACAAAAATCGTCACAATGGTCCTGAGAATTCTTCTATTCGCATTCCTCTCACATGCAATTTTTCAATTAGGTTTGCTGTGCAGAACATAGCAGAACATCCAGGATCGAGAAAGGTATTTGTTTGTATTATGTTACTTCCATTACAAGCCTTGATCTTCACTGGTACAACTGCAAGTTTATAGTCTAAGGAACAGACCTCTGCCTGCTCTTTTGACACCAGCAATTGTAATAGAGTTACCACTGCCCATTAGAATAGCCTCATTGCCATCTTTACTATTCTTGGAAGTGTGTTACTCTTTAGGGGGCATATTTTTGACATGGAGAATCGTTGGATACTTTTGTTACAAGCCTTGAAATACAGACATTTTCTACATATTTTTCCTCATGTGTCCCTTAAAAATTACATGCAAAGCATAGTCCTTTTGCCTTCACTCCACCTTCTCTCCATGAGAATTTAAATCTATCTGACAACATGATTCCAATAAATGGAAACAGAACAAAACAGAACAAACAGGAGGATTGTAATGCAACATTTGTAGTCTCTGCACTCTTTATTTCTTTCATACTGAATATCAATGGGGATATTGGATTGATAGTGCATTGATGATGTGACAGTCACCAAGACTATCACCACACATGCAAACCAGTAGCTGTTGATGACAGCAGAGGTTCGTGGGCTGCTAAAGACCAGAGATGAAGCATTCAGATCAGGAGATAAAGTAGCCCTCAAAACAGCAAGAGCCAATCTGTCATGTGGCATCAAAAATGCAAAACGGTCATATGTCTAAAAAATCAACAATCACTTCACAGACAGCAGAGACACACAGAGCCTGTGTCAAGCCATTTAGACCATCACTATCTACAAGCCCCCGCCACAGGCCTGTGATAATGACACATCCCTCCTGGATGCACTCAATCACTTTTATTCATGGTTTGAAATGCAGAATGACACACCTGCACAAAAACTGCCCATACCTCCTAACGACCAGGCGCTCTGTCTGTCTCCAGCCGACGTAAAGAAGACCCTGTCTAGGATTAACCCACGCAAGGCTGCGGGTCCTGAAAACATATCTGGCCGTGTACTGAGAGACTGTGCTGCACAGCTGACATATGTCTTAACAGATATCTTCAACACCTCACTGAGCCAGGCAGTTGTCCCCACATGTCTCAAATCCATAACAATCATACCGGTACCAAAAAAAATCACCTGTGTCTGGTCTAAATGACTACCGTCCCATAGCACTGACTCCAATCATGATGAAGTGCTTTGAGAGGTTAGTCATGCACAACATCAAAACCAGCCTCCCCAACACACTCAACCCGCTCCAGTTTGCATACCGTCCAAACCGCTCTACAGACGATGCAATTTCCTCCACCCTCCACCTGGCTCTTACCCACCTAGAAAATAAAGACTCCTATGTTAGAATGCTGTTCATCGACTCCAGCTTAGCATTTAACACAATAATCCCACAACAGCTCATTAACAAACTAAACCTGCTGTGCCTTAACAATTCCCCCTGTAATTGGATCCTGGACTTTCTAACTGGAAGACCTCAGTCAGTCTGTGTCGGCCACAACACCTCGAGCACTACCACACTGAGCACAGGTGCCCCACAAGGCTGTGTGCTCAGCCCGCTGCTCTTCACACTGCTGACCCAAGACTGCACTGCCAAGTTCAGCTCCAACCACATCATCATGTTTGCTGATGACACAACGCTGGTAGGTCTCATCAGCAACAGCGATGAAACGCACTACAGAGAGGAAGTGGCAAAGCTGGCTAAATGGTGTGGCACTAACAACCTGTCCTTCAATGTGGGGGAAGACAAAGGAGGTTGTGATGGACTTCAGGAGACCTCTGTTGACCACCCCCCACTGACCATCGACAGCTTGACTGTGGAGAGAGTCAGCAGCAACAAATTCCTGGGGGTGCATATCACAGAGGATCTCACCTGGACCACTAACACCATGTCACTCTCCAAGAAGGCACAACGGCGCTTACACTTTCTCCGCTGGTTTAAAAGTGCAAGTCTCCCTCTACCCATCCTCACCACATTCTACAGGGGCACAAGAGCATCTGAGAGCGTGTTGACCAGCTGCATCACTGTCTAGTATGGGAACTGCATTGCAGCAGACCGCAAGACCCTCCAGCGGAAAGTGAACACAGCTGCAAAGATCGGTGCCCCTCTCCCCTCCATTCAGGACATTTTCCTTACACGATGCTCCAGCAAAGTCACCAGCATCGTGAAGAACCCCACCCATCTCTCCCACAGTCTCTTCCAGCTCCTACCATCAGGAAGACGGTACCGGAGCATCAGAGCCCGCTCTACCAGACTGTTCAACAGCTTTCTCCCCCAGGCTGTGAGAGCCCTGAACTCAAATCACCCCGCCTTCCTCTGAAACCCCACACAAAACCCCTACCTCCTGAAACATGGACCATCTCACCTCCTCCACACCCCAAACATACCATATCACAGAAAAAACTTTCTGAAAGTGTGCTACACACAAGTGAGTGGGCCTGTACAAACCACCTGTAGTAACACACTCTCCTCTATGCGCACTAGACATTTTTTCACATTGTGTGTACATAATCCCACAAAAGACTAATATGTGTATGTTTACATGCTCATGCACTACAAATCATCTTGGACTGTTCCCCAGCCAGCTGCTTGACTTACAATGTTTTTCTTTGCACATGTACAGTATTATTTGAAGCATTCGTATAGTTTGTACTTTTTTGGTTTATGTATAGGTAAACATTTACAGTATATATATAGTATATTTATAGTCAAAATCTGTAAGTAGGTTAGTTGTGTATAGGTACAGTATTTATGTGAAGCATTCCTATAGTTTGTACTTTTTTTGTTTATGTATAGATAAACATTTATGTATAGTATATTTATAGTCAAATTCTGTCAGTAGGTTAGTTGTATATAGGTTTATACTGTTTTACTTCACTTGACTGCCCAGAAGTGAACTGTTCCAGATAGGGCTCTGCGATATTTTCCTTTTTTCCAAGATGGCACCACTGAGTTTGGATGCCGTACAGGTCGCTCCACTTAGATTATGTTTTTAGTTACTTTTGTACTTTCTTTTGCTCTCTCTTTTTACAAACATATTGTCCGCACTGATCACTTATGACAAAGGAATACTTTTGGACATTGGACACTGCTTCACTAACCTGTTTCAGGACACTTTATCCTTCAACCCATCGTGGCCATCTGAGATTCTCCGGAACGCTGAGATGAACAATGGCCACTTGAGTAACCCACCGTGGCAAAGGATCAAGAAACACAGCGGGAAATGCGCTGGGATTCGCAACAGACTAAGGAAAAGAGCACACGGCCCTCCTCTGCCGAGCATTCTGCTTACCAATATCCAATCTCTGGAGAATAAGATGGACGATCTTAGAGCCAGGATAAGTTTCCAACGGGACATTAGGGACTGTAAAATCCTTTGTTTGTCTGAAACATGGCTCACGACCTCGGTCCCGGACACTGCAGTAACGCCGTCTGATAACTTCTGTGTTTTACGGATGGAAAGGACAGTAGAGGCCGGTAAATGCAAAGGTGGCGGAGCCTGTTTCATGATCAACAGGAAATGGTCTGACCCCATGAATATCTCCACACTGTTGCGCTCCTGCTAGCCTCATCTGGAACATTCATCCATTATTTGCCGCCCATTCTATCTGCCCCGGGAGTTTTCATCGATCATCGTTACTGCTGTTTACATCCCTCCACAGGAAGACACAAGCTTGGCTTTGTCTAAGCTTCACGATGTGCTCAGTGGTTACATTAACAAACATCCCGACGCTGCTTCTATCATTGCGGGGGATTTTAACAAAGCCAACCTCAGGCAGGTTATGCCTAACTTTTATCAACTTGTTTCCTGTCCAACCAGAGGACTGAATACACTGGATCATTGCTACTCTCAGTTTAAGAATGCCTACAAAGCTCGCTCACTACCGGCTTTTGGCAAATCGGACCATGCCGCCATTTTCCTCACACTGGAATATAAACAAAGGCTCGGTCAAGAACCCCTAGTGCAGAGGGTAGTGACATGCTGGTCCGCCCACTCTGAAGCCATGCTACAGGTGGCTCTTGATGATGTAGATTGGGACATGTTTCGAGTGAGTTCCTCTGACGTCAGTGAGTTCACGAATGTAGCATTAAGCTTTGTTAACACGCTAACCGAACAAGCTATGGATACAATAACTATAAAAACCTTCTCAAATCAGAAATCGTGGGTGGACAGAACAATCTGAGCTGCAGTAAACAAATGCACTGCTGCATACAACGCCTGTCTCTTGTCGGGGAACAAGAGCAAGTACAAACATTGTGCTAAAAACAACAAAACACAGATATAGAGAAGGCATAGATTCCCATTTCCAACTAAATGATTCCCGACGCATGTGGCAAGGACTAAGAACCATCTGTGCCTTTGGAAACAAATCCTCTGCAGCTGTGAGAGCAGACCCATCGCTGGCTGATGAGTTAAACTCTTTCCACGGCCACTTTGAATGCAACAGAGGCAGCGCGAGTCTGCCGATCAGCGTGTCAGGAAGCAGCAGTCAGAGCAGCAATAATCATGTGATCACCGTGTCGGAGGACAAGGTTCGGAGGGCTCTAAAGCGAGTGAACGTAAGGAAAGCAGCAGGTCCTGATGGGATTTCTGGCCGTGTTCTGAGGTCCTGTGCTGATCAGCTCGCTGGTTTGTTTACATCTATTTTTAATGAGTCCCTTACTACCTAGGTGGTTCCCACCCTCTTTAAAAAATCTGTCATCATCCCTGTGCCTAAGAACAATAATTCCTCTTGCCTGAATGACTATCGTCCAGTTGCCCTCACGTCAACAGTCATGAAGGTCTTTGAGAAACTTCTAAAGAACAATATTTGCTCCTCCATCCCTGATACTTTGGACCCTCTTCAGTTTGCCTATCGCCCCAACAGATCTACTGAAGATGCCATCTCTCACGCCCTGCACTCATCTCTCATGCACATTGACAGCAGCAATGGGATCTATGTAAGGCTGCTATTTATCGACTATAGCTCAGCTTTCAATACTATAATCCCCATCAATCTAGCTTCCAAATTCATGGACCTCGGCCTGAATTCTTCACTCTGCAGCTGGATTCTTGATTTCCTCACTGGTAGACCTCAAGTGGTGAAAGTAGGCCAATTCACCTCCAACTCCATCACCCTGAACGTGGGAGCTCCACAGGGCTGTGTCCTGAGTTCCCTGCTCTACTCTCTCTACACACATTACTGTGTGTCTTCTCACAGCTCAAAATCTATTATAAGATTTGCTGATGATACTGTGGTTCTGGGCCTCAATTCCAACAATAATGAAGCTGCATACTTGGATGAGGTAGAGAAACTCACATCATGGTGCCAGGACAATTGTCTCTCTATGTATGTCAGTCCCTACAGGATTTCGTGATTTTGCGATCGCTGAATTTATCGCAAAATCAAGCAAACTCCGCAATTTCCGGGAAAGATTGCAAATTTTCTTAATTGCCACAAATTTTTCCCAGAATTTGGGCTTTGAAGCCTCCTGTGACGTCATCGCAATGCGCATTCAGTCAAAGAAAGGCCTTGCGTTCTCATCATGACTGATTTACAAGAGCTACATTGGATAAACAAATCGAAAGCGGAACAAATCCGCGACACCGTTATACACAGCACTGGGTGATACAGTGTGAAGAAAGCAGTCGAATTCCCCAAAGAATCAATAACAGAACAAACGCCACTGATGTGGAAACCAGGAAAAACATTGTTCAATAAACACAAAATCTCCACCATTCACCATGGATTTAACAGTAAAACTACAGCAACAACTTGTGGCAGAAATGGTCTAATGTTTTCGAGTGATTTTAAATGCGTCACACAACTTTTCCAAGCACTTCAAAGCTTTAAGTATTACCGAATTTGAAAGTTATTTTTAATGTGATGATATTTGTTCATCCTTAATAGGTTTCCCCCATGTATAAAACTAAAAGTTTTATAATGTAGGAAAGCAAACACTTATAAAAAAAAATAAAAAAAAGATATTAAATGACCACTAGTAGATGGCTGCAGAGAAGTACTGTACTTATAGGCCATTTCCACTCCCTAATATAGCCTATATATTTTTGTATTCATTAAATTTTATTTAGACATTATGAATGACAGTAATAAAAGTACATTTTATCAGATGTAATACATTTATTAACTCTTCTACCCACATTCAAACACAGGTTAATAAAGCCTGGCAAAGACTGTACCATCTGCGACAGCTCAGAAAATTCAGGGTTTTGCCAGCAATCCTGAAAACTTTCTATTCAGGGGCCATAGAAAGTGTATTGACTCATTGTATATCAGTGTGGTATGGGAACAGCTCCAGTCAAGACTGCAAAGAACCGCTTAGCAGAGCGCATCTCAGGGTCTGCTCTCCCCGCTCTGCAGGACATCTACCTCAAATGCTGCAAAAGCAGAGCTGTTAAAATCATCAAGGACTCAAACCATCTGGTAAGTGCTTCCGTAGCCTGATGGCTAAAACTGAGAGACTTAGGAGGAGTTTCTTCCCCCAGGCCATCAGGCTCCTAAACTCAAACCAAGCCTCTTAACATCCACATGTCTCCACTTAATAATCACTTAATCAGTAAGATATTCATCATTCTTTACCTCATATTGACATATTGACAGTGTCACAACCTGTTTGCACATTTGCCTCTTGTACATTCCTGTGTATCTTAATATTTAAGACTACAGTATACTTTCATGCACATTTTATTTTCTATTCTATATTTAATTGTACAGTATACTTTTTTATAGTATTTAATTATTTTAATAGTTTACTTTATTTCTTTTTTTCATACCTATATTTATGTATATTTTCCTCTGTGTTGTATTCTTTAATAATTGCACTGTCCATGGAGCAGACCTGACTCACATTTCACTGCTGGTTACATATTCTCTATATAATCGTGTATGTGATGAATAAAAATCTTGAATCTTGAATCTTGAAAAAAAAAAAAAAAAAATGTGATACGCGATACCTTGTTAAAAAATGTGATATTCGATATGCGATACGATATTGCTTAAAGTGTGAAAAATCTATTTAAATTATATTAAAAAATATTTAAAAATGAAAATTACATAACCAATTTGTTTCCCATTCTTTCTTGGAAAAGAAAGAATCACTACAACTTCTGAAAGTGACCAGCAGTGTTTTAGCAGAACAAAAAAATAAATAAAATTATGTCACAAATCAGAAAATGTCATTTTAACATCAATGTGAGCATACCAACAAAAAAATGAATGACACTAATTTTATATCATTTTGACTTTGCTTTTCATACACTTTAAGTACTTCTTCATATACCACAGCAAAAACTATAGTCTGAGAAAGTTCAAACATGATTAAAGGCAAGTGAACGGTCAGTAAAAAAAAGAAAAAAAAAGGGGGAAAAAAGAACAAATACAAAATTTACAAGCATAGATAAAATAAACAGTAATATTCAGGTACAGAAATTTTATAATTAAGTGTACAATAACACTGCATAGTGTTCACTGTATGAATTAAATTTTGATTAATCTTTGTTATAGCTGTTTTGATGTTTGATTAACATTAGGCTGCTGTCCCTTTAAATCCGACTGCACGGATCCAGTATAATGATACAAATCCGATTTCTTTTTCAGCTGTTTACATTAATTTAAAACATAACTAACTGAGTTTACAAGAATGATCGTCGGGACGGGCACTATTGACATAATTCTGTGTGTATGTGTCTGTTCAAACATAAGGAGGAAATTAATTTGGTGTTTGCGCGCTGTCTGAAATGCATCTCTCTCTCTGTGTGTGTGTGTGTGTGTGTGTGTGTGTGCGTGCGCTTTGCATGTATGCTGAACTGAAGATACGCTGTGCAAGATGCGGCTTGTGCGCGCGCTTCAGGTGTTAGTCAGCAAGATGAGATGGAAGAGAGTTGTTTTCTGCAACTTATTGCACTTAATAACTCTTTTTAATGTCAAGCAATTCTCTGCTATATGCGTTGTACTAAAACTTTGACCTTTTGCAATGTGTTGATTTAAGTAGCCTATTATTAAAATGATTCAGATATCGCACACCGTTGCAATATGCATATCGCGATTTTTACATTTGCGATATTTCGATAATTTGGATATATCGTGCAGCCCTAGTTCCAGATAATAAAGTCTATCCCTGCTGTTGTCCGTTTTATCTTCTATGCCATGTTCAAAAGCTTACATATAAGATCGAAAACTTAATGGGTCTCCATCGAATACTGAAATCTCTTCAGAGGGGAGTAAAGAGTGTTTTTGCTCAAAAACCAGAAGCTCAGCAAAATCATTTTGCCTCTGTGTCAAATTTGAAAGATTCATACTTGTAGGTTCAACATCTGTATTACTGGCAGATGGATTTAGAATTGGTACAGCAGGCTTGTCAGGTATTGCTGCTGTATCATCAACATTGTAATTCCTTTGTGCAACTTGATCAGGTTTTTGAGGTTGAAGTATCCTTTGTAATGGAGTTTTTTAGGATAGCTCCAAGCTGAACAAACTTAAAAGATGGTGAAGTTCCTGATGGTGTTTGATCCTGAAATCTGCCTAGAATTCTCAGCAACATACTTTTCAAGATTCATTTCATCCTTAGGTTAATAGGATTGCTGGGAATTGACAGAATGGGCATGTGAACTTGGGCTTGCTGTTGTTTCAGAGTCTTCTAAGGCCTTCAGTTTAGCATCGTTTGCAGCTAGGTCATGTTCCAAATTGTCTAACCCAAGTCTCATGTTCAAAGCAGCCTTTTCCATTTTAAATGCCCAAGAAGTGCTAATTTATCAGCAGCTACTTGTATCCTCATTGATGATATATTTGAGCTGTGAGAACTACAAGATTTATGTGACCTTTTGGACACATTCAAAGCACTATTGTTTGGCTCAATATGCGTTTGTGGATCCTTTTGAATATATGCTCAATTTCTTTGATAACATCAGGTTATCAATATCAGGCTCTTGCACAAGCTTATGAGCAGTCTTGAATTCAGTAAGTGAAACAAAAATGTCTCCAGACATTGATTTATTGATTCCAAATCATCACCATCAGCAAGCAATGCTTTCACTTCATTCATCTTACATGTGCACACACCAAGCTTTCCCCTATGCATAGAACTTAGGGATGCAATGCTTTGTTCAATCTCAACACTTTCATTTTGGGACATTTCATCAGCCATGCTTGACACAAACAAACACTACCAAGTATCCAGATATCCATAGAATCAACAGTCCACAGTATGCACATAAGCATCAACTTCTTGTATCATGCTTTGATCAAAGCCAAAATTCTCAACAGCAGCTCTTAGAAATAAGTTCATCAATCAGCTACTCATGAATTGGATGAGTTTCAGAATCCTTTAAGCTGCCAATGCATTCCACAGATGGCTTGGTCATTCCATAATGCAGGCCTTGATTGGGCCTACCATATTTCTAAATGTCCTTATTGGTAGTTTGTTTTTTTTGTTGTTGTTGTTGGTTTTTTTGACTAAATATAGCTATGTAATTATAAGTTCTGCAGTAATAATAAAAAAGAAGATAAGAGGGACAGGTGCACTAACACCTCATAGCATCAGTAACTCCACAACCCTACCTAGTACGTTTTCCTCAGCGTTTGCAATATTTGTAATATATCCACAAAGGAGATAGAAGATCTCACCTTTGGCGAAGACTGTTAATTTTACACTCAAAAAATGTAAGTATTACTACTTAAAAATTAACATTACCTCAGAATGCATTGCTAGCCCACCCCAATACTAATAAATACTAATAATTATAAATGCTGACCGATAATTAATTTAGATAGATAGATAGATAGATAGATAGATAGATAGATAGATAGATAGATAGATAGATAGATAGATGAATAAAAGATTAAATAAAAGTAACCATGAAAATAAATAAATACAAATCATCGACACATAAAAAACAAGGTTTTACTCAAACTTTTCTAACAATTACAATTGCAGGCAGTGAAGCCATGTCCTACTGCATCTCAACAAAGCTGTGCCAATTCTGCAGCTTTATTCTGATGAAGCAGGTAACCACCGTGCCCACCTTCACCTGCCTCTGCCGTCAATCACGACCATCATTGCTGCAGTCAGACTGAAACTGATCATGGATGAGAAAGGGACATCGAGGCTGTCCTTGTCTGAGTGCACAGAGAGTATGAGGAAGACCATGATGATGCCCCTGAACCACACAATCATGAACATGTGCGGGGGAATCTGATAGTCTCTGTGTCTGCTCCAAACATTTGTGTGCCTGCTCTCCATGAGCACTACTACCTGTAAAACATTAACACAAAGTAAAATGCTTTAAATCTCATGTTGTCAGCATTTATTTTCATATGCTTACAATTACATGATAATTTTTGTCAGTTTCAATACTTTTGTGGTGTAGTGGGCAAAACCACTGAACTGGTCAGCAGAAGGTTGCTGGTTAGATCTCCGCAGTCATCACTACCAGTGTGTCCTTCAGCAAGGCTCTTTTCTCCCGTTTGCTGCAGGGGGATTGGGGTCCCTGCAATAAGAGCACCGTAATAAGTCACTTTGGATAAAAATGTCTGACAAGTGTATAAATATAAATTGTGTGATTTTTGTAAATCCTTTTTTGTATCTTGGGCACAAATGCTAAATAAAGCTGCTTATTTCTTAAAGTTTATTTCTTTATGGTACTACTATAATATAAATGCATCCATATATTTCATTCAGTTTCTATTTGGGGGGTTTAATGTGTTTGTTCACCCAAACATATAAATTCAGTCATTATGTACTCCCCTCCACACTGTTCAATCATTGTTTTTTTTTCTGACCACAAAAGGTGATTTAATTAAGTTTGTCCTGCTGGTTTGTGTCAGTCAATGAAGCCTGATTTTCAGAAGTTTCATGACTTTATTTGATGATGCTTTTGAAGCTTCTGAAACTCTGGCTCCGCTGACTGATGTTGTATGACCCCCTGGCTCTGGGATCACTGACGATGAAGAGACCACAGCAACATCTAGCTCAGATGAGGCAGTAAGAGGTGGAGTGATGGAGCATCTCATCCATGGCACTGAACCATTTCCAGGATGCTGCTGTGGATTCTCCATCCTCAGTGCACACACCACTCTGCAGCCATTTCAGATCCTACAAAAATGCACAAACACAATACGAAAAGTCATTTTAACAGCACAATGTCTGTTGTTTCAGTATTAGAAATAACAGAATGATCTTACTTTATATTTTTGTTTCAGGAATCAACAATCAGAAAAGTGCTGTGATAACTCATTTAAATAAACTAAAGGATTAAGACATACTTATTCGCTCACCTACTGCTTTTCCCCTACTATCTAGTAGGGAAGTATGCCATTTCGGACGCAGCCTATGTGATTTTCTATGGAATCTGTCAACTCAAATCTGCAGACTGGCTCTGACGCTAGTTGATATCAGAGCCAGCAGCAAATCTCAGAAGATCTGGCTGAGGTGAGGTCACTCTAGTAGTCTCTCGGCAGGTTCATGAATGCTGAACGGCCACTGGAGCTCACATCTCCGAAAAATGTCAAAGCAAATTATTAAAAAAGACATTATCTTTATTAACAAACCACATATTTGAAGTCTAAACAACTACATTCTCACCTAAAAAAAACCGTATAAAAATATTGTGGATTTGGGTGTCCGCCATGACGCTTGCTGTGAGAAATGCCACAAGCAGAGTGATATAAACGGTTTCTGTAGTGATATTGGGTAAATATCTCATAAGTGGAAAGACCCCTCAGCCAGTCAGATTCGAGGACCAGAAAGAACCGTTTTTTTTATTTATTTTTTTTTTGGATCCCAACATTCTTTGGAATTTCAATGTTTGGAACCACATAAGGGAATTTAATCTATGTTTTGATCATCGTTCTGAATCCAATACGTAAGTAGTCTTTGACAAAAATCACAATTTTCTCAGTTATTTTTGAAGGGTTGTTTAAAATATGAAATGTAGTTATATTTTTAGATCTGCTGCCTTCAGGATAAAAACAAGCCAATCATATCAATCAGTTATTTTCCTGTTTCTGCAAAGTAATTTTTGATGATTGAAGGCCATTTTTTTCTCTTAGTTTAATCCATTTTAGACACAATTCTATAAACTCCTCATTAATGCCATATAAACAGAGTAAAAATCCTGATAGGTCAATTGTATGACTCTAAAATATGGCAGTTCATGCATTTGAAATCTTTCCAGCATCCCAATTCCAAGTCTAATTTCAGTATCTTAGGAATGCTCTCCATCTGTTGAACTCTTCAAGTCACAGCATTTTTTAACAGTGCAATGGACAAAGTCAGCGGCAAGGACGATGTCAGCGTATGCTTGTGTTCTCTGAATTGTTAAATCTGCTTACTCGAGTAACTCGCGGCCAATAAGCACTCTTTTGCATTTATCATGTCAGCATCTGTGCTCTGTAATGCCCTGCTGAAAACTCTCAGCAGGATCAACTTTTGAAGATTACACTCACCTAATTTATGCTAAATACATGCCTAGTACACTCCACAAATATGACGGGGGACAAACGCCTCTATATCCCAAGATTTATGTGCCCACTTATTTTATGCCACTAGCGGTTCCCCCTCTGGAACTTCTCAATATTTTCCCCTGTGCAGGCACTGTGGGCTGGTACAGCAGAGATTAAGGCTGTGTGTGCAGGAAAAACTCACTGAGGAGCAGAACATAAAGGTGGCCACACAGCAGCAGCAGAGCTGGGAGGCGGATAGCGGAGAACTACAGTGACACAGCAGATAAATTCTTGATCCAGGATGATCCCATAAAAGAATTCCGAGCCAGAGGTGCATTTGGGGTGCACACAAAGACCCTGCTGAGACCAAAGGGTCCCCTGAGCCCATTGGGATGGGAAAAGTGACACACAAACTGGGGATGATGATGATGTTGAGAACCATCATAGGGTGACGAGAGCACCTGGCATCACGGTGTGGAACTGTGACCGGCACATGGCACCTAAACCTAGCCAATGCACACAAGTCATTATTTACAGCTGGACTAAGTGAATCTGTGACTGATGTGACCTTCATCTTCATCTATCTTTCAAAAAATACAAATTAAACCCACTTTTATTGGGTTTTACAGTCACATGTGAAACTTGTTTGTGAAATCACCACCAGATGACTGAAACCATTTGCTTAATAAAGTGGAAATGTGATGTATTTACTTGTAAATTAATATAAAAAATAATGAAACAAATGACTTTTATAGTTTAATAACAATAATAATATAGCATTATAACACTGAATCTCAACTAATTAGTCATTATATACCTCACATACTGTGTACCTCATGACCTAAAGCCGCAGATGCGATCAGTGGCATTTTATTCCTGATAACAGTGGAAACAACTTAAAATATGCCTTAATTTTTGCTCATACAGATAAGAGTAATACATTATTCAACACTTTAAATGGTCAACTTTTATTTGTATACACTCACAATATCAACAAAACGTTGTGCTTTTGTAAAATAAAGAAAACAGGATGTTTTATTTTTTAAGTGAACTACTTCACCCAAAAATGAAAATTCTGTCACCATTTACTCACCTTTAAGTTGTTCCAAACCTGTATGAATTTCTTTCTTCTGTTGAGCACAAAAGAAGATATTTTAAAGAAGGCTGGTAACCAAAAATTTGACGGTAACCATTGACTTGAATAGTATTGGCGGGGGGGGAGGGGGCTGCTGTGTCAGTCTATGGCTACCATCAAAACCATGTTTGGTTTCCAACATTCTTCAGAATATCTTAGTTTTACGTTTGTACAGCAGAAAAATTGTGATACGTTTGAAAAAAAAAAAAAAACATGAGGGTCAGTAACTGATGGCAGAATTTTCATTTTGGGGTGAACTATCCCTTTAATGATATAAATCAGTCTAAATCCCACCAGATTAGAAGCAGACTGCTAGGATTGGTACATGACACAGGGTGCATTCAATCCTGTATTCCCCAAATGAGCACCATGTGTTAATGTGTCTGGAGAATTTGTGCTAACCACCCAACAGAAACTTTTTCTATGGATCTCAAAGGAAAATATTAAATAGCCAGACAGCTGGAAGTCTTTATTTGACAGCCTCAGATCAGTCTGTTGAAGGTCTAGTGTCACAGTTTTCATTGTTATAGCGACACATCTGCTGGGACCAGTTAGCAGATTGGTTGCACTTCTTTGTGGGCTCCAGCTCAAGGCTCTGGATTAGATAACAACAGACTTTCTGGACACAACCAAAGGGATGCAACACTGGGGAGCTAATTTGTGATTGCTGGCCAGAACAAATCTAGACAAAAGACTGCTGGGCTGTAAGAGTGTGTACTTGAAACAATGATAGAGTTTATACGAGTCTGGCCATTTGAAAGTATTATTTTAAAGAATTAAGAATTTGTATTTATCCACATAACCTTTGCAAGATGTAGATATATTTGTAAAGTATTCGTCAAATACAGTACTTATTAATTAACCCATACGCCCTGTCCTAAGGGTAATATATTCCTGTAAAACAAAAAAAAAAATAAAAAATAATTGCTAATATCTAATATTTCTGTTTTTTTTTTTTTTTTTTTTAATGTTTTTAACACACTGATGCGCTGTTTTTTATTTTGGAGAAGAACTGTATGAGACATCCCCATATGAACCAATGCATCTCTCTGATGAGTTTCGACTCGCCTCCATTATTTCTGGTAAGTAAAGACATCTTAAGAGCTTTTCTATGTTTTTCAGTGGCCAGTTTTTCTGTTCAAGTTTAGCACTGTCCTTTATGTTCATACATATGCTCATACTCTCAGATAGTTTAAGTGTGAATAATTGATTTTTACAGACCTACAGTGTGCAGCTTGATGTTACATTAGCACAGTCAGCATGATGGAAATGTCCAATTGTATCATGTCAGCAGTGAAAATAATTATTGCTTGCATATGCCTGTATGCTTCAGTGTCCACAAATGATAGATAGATAGATAGATAGATAGATAGATAGATAGATAGATAGATAGATAGATAGATAGATAGATAGATAGATAACATGCTTTTGATAAAAGCGATCATGTCTTTACCAATTTCAGTCCATTTAAACATTTCTGAAAAAAAAAAAAAAATTGCTAAATAAAAATATATTAATCAAATACGTTCCAGCAAACACATATATTCTTATGAAGATTATGTGCTATACGCTAATTACGCAGTGGTCACCATCCATTCACTGAAGCACAACCTTAATTAATTTTGAACAATGTAAATGTTACTCTGTGTATTAGTCATGATGGCTATTCAAGAAGACATCCAAGGAGAATGAAATTACTCCATTTTAATCATAATTGCAGCTTTGAGAAAGGCTATGAATAAAACCTTCTGTGATTCATATGTTTTACCTTAAGTTTTTCTTTCTCATTCATTGTCACCTCCAAATATTACATTTCCTCACAAACCAGCCTCACGTCACAAATACATGCTGGGGCTGTTGGAATACGGTTCATGGGAGGCAGAAACCCGTTTGCAAGACTTTAGGTACAAAAGCTGAACAGAGAACACATATATAGAAAATAAAACACGCTGTGGTCTCGCTTGATGGCTTTTAACAAAAGCTATCCCCGACACGGGCACAAAAAAAAGCTATTTTAGTTTCCTATTCCTTATGCGGCTATTCATGTTTTCCATTTTTTTCAATCACAGGAGAGGTAATCTGTAGCCTTATATAAAACCGACTAGAATGCCATCTGAAAAACCATCTCTACAGGCTGCAGATGCTTTAGTATCACATACAGGCACATATGCAATCATATCGAGAATTATTTGCAATGTCAGGGATATTTAAGGTAGTAAATGCACTAGGAGAAAATGGTATGTTTTCATATGTTATAGGCAAGGACGTATTTTGTGAGAAGAGTTTCAATTATTTCTGCAGCATTTATCTTACACCTGTTTTGTGGTTCTGCCCTTTTACAGGTCCTTCTCAAAAAATATGCTAATTTTTTGAGATAGGAATTTTGGGTTTTCATGAGCTGTATGCCAAAATCATCAGTATTAAAACAATAAAAGACCTGAAATATTTCAGTTGGTGTGCAATGAATCTAAAATATATGAAAGTTTAATTTTTATCATTACATTATGGAAAATAATGAACTTTTTCACAATATGCAAATTTTTTGAGAAGGACCTGTATATTTCCACATAAGAAATACACATCATGAAATATAAATTTGGATTTGGCACTTCATTTTAGGTTTCATATTAGAGACAATTGCTTAAATGCCTTCAACTATGAACATTTGTTTGAATATTCTGTGCTGGAAATGGCATTTTAAGCATTTTTGGAACAAAATGGCAGAATCCTGTATCTAGCTTTCATATGTATTATTGTACTGTATGTATTTTAAATACATACAATTAAATAATATGTTCACACTATTTGCAGCTTAATTGGAAATGAAGTGCTAAAAAATTACTGACACATGGATTTTTGTGCATATATTTATTTTCAAGTTATTCACACACCATTGGTAAATAAAAATAGCAAGCATCACAGACAACATTAGATTGCACTTTGGAAAAATTATTTTACAATTTTTTTTTTTAAACATGTAGTTGCAAAGCTTTTGCAGATGTTAAAAAAAATAAATGCTGATTCAGAATAGTCCAGATTTCTGATCACAAACTGAATAATAAACCAAGTTTTACATTTTACATGTTTTTACGCTCCCTGATCTCCCCTAAATATGACCAGCTGCTTCAATCTACAGTTTAAAAGGTGAGTCAAATACAAAATGTGCAAGATGCAGTCTAAAATCAGCAGATTTTCTCCAATGAACCCAAAACAAAATCAAATATTATCCATTCATAATTCCTTTCCCTCTCTGGCGAAAGCCCCCATAAGCTGGCTTTCCTTGAGGATTTGTAGAGACCTTTTCCTTCTGACACAAGATTAGATGAATGTCAGGGCCAAAACAACAGACACAGGTCACACGTTTCGCTTCAAAAGCAGGACTGGAAAAGCACTCATAACATAAAAATAATCAGACATCTTGTTACATGGCTCTCCTGTTCATTTGTCAATGAACAGATGACCGCTCACATCTGCTTGGTTCTTTAAACCAAAGAATTGAAATCAAACCCAGGTATTATAGATTCTCAAGACAGGAAGGGGAGATAAGAGGATAATAGAAAGGGACTTAAAAAATATTGCCACACTAGAGAGAGCAGTGCAACATTAAAGGATGTTTTCAAGGAGTGTTTCCAATTGATTACTGTGGAACAGTCAGCTAAGATGGGAGTGATGTTGAAAGAGTGTTTATGCTCTGCAATTGCCAGCAGATTTGAAAGCCAGAAAAGGTTCTCAGGAGCATGGATTAATTTTTATTTTAACCTGCTGCCGGGTGCATGATAATCAGATTTTACTGAAATGGTTTATGGTGAGTGTGATGAATAATAGAAAAGACAGTTTCAGGTGTATGGACAGCACTTTTAAAACTAGAGATATAAACATGGAAAGAAAGAGAGTCCACGTAAGAATCTCAGATTTAGTCCTTTGAAAGATCTCAGAAAGTCTATAATAGCTGGAGGGAGTCAACCATTTGCATTCCCATTCACCATTAATGTTAGTTTAGCCATTAAGATGTGCAGGAAGTATTCAGTCAGAATATTTTTGAATGACCAACAATACAAGCATTTTATTAAAATAAAAAATAATAATAATAATAATAATACTTCCATTCAGAATGCACACAATAAATTGACTCTAATGATCATAAAAAAAATAAAAAAAATAAAATAAATAAAAATAAATCTAAATAAATAAAAGATGTTTTTTTGAGCTTTCTATTTATCAAAGGATCTTGGATAGCACTTTATTTTACGGTCCTGTTCCGCATGTACTGTACATACTATGTGCTTATTATAGCAATTACAATATCTGGGTAATAACTAGGTACTAACCCTGAAGGTACTCCTAGACCTAACATTAACCAATGTAGGCACCTTATACTACAGTACTTTTCCTCATACTGTTTTACTCACATAAAATTACTCTTTGAATTAAAGAGGGGTTTAGTACACCAATGGGATACACAAATCACAAGAAAAATGAACACTTACAACATTAGCAGTTCTAAAGAGAGCTCAAACCTAGATTACTTCTTACACCCTTAAAGGGATACAGTAGTTTACCCCAAATGAAAATTCTGTCATTAATTACTCACCCTTATGTCGTTCCAAACCCGTAAGACCATCGTTCATATTGATCATACAGATTTTGAAGCCAAAAATTAAAGGAACATAAATATTTGAGCTATAATTCCAAAACATGATATTTCAAGTTTATTTTGATCGTTTTTACACACAGTACTACAGTAAAAATTGGATTTTTGATGAACACAGTCATTGTCTAAGGACTTGCAGGGGTTTCTGGAGAAGAAGTGAGAATGTGTTTGCGTCATCAGTTGTTGGGAAAGAGGGGTGAGGAGCTGTTGTCTGGCAAGAGAACAGGGATGTTTTTGCTAGTGAGGCAATCAGTGGACAGGTACACTTTCCACTTACATGACCTTGTGAGAAGCTAGACCTCGGTGAGATCTATTTTGAAGCCCCTGGCTGATTCCCTCAGCTTTAACAAAACATGTGTGAGCGCGCAGCAAGGAAGCACTTTGAGCCGGGAATACTGTGAAAACCTTGTCTGTCAGAGAGATAACAAGGTAGCTCCGGCGTAGTGCTAATTGGCCATTGCGTTCCTATATGCAAAGAATATTTATCACTTCTGGCAGGGCTTGAAAGCATTTCCTTTTTTCCCCCCACTTGAACAGTTTTGCCCTTTGCAAACTGTGAGTTTTATCAGCACATTTGAAGATGTAAAATGAGATAATGAGTTTTGGAAATATGAGGAAATGTTGGCTGGTGTTCCTTTGGGGTGGGATGTTAAGACTCTTTAACAAGCACACAGTGGTTAGACTAAATCAGAACCTTGACACACACACACACACTCATTACACATAAAAGGTGTCTTCCGGGGGCTGTGTCTCTGCTGCTAGACCCCGCACAGGCAAAAATTTTGTATTTGGCCCAACAATATTTCCAATGTGTTTTGCTGTTTTACAGCAACAGTGTGCTTAATAGTATATTACTTCATTACAGTACAAAAATATGTTTCTGCAAAAAAAAAGGATTTTTTTTTTTTTGTTTTTTTTTTTTGGCTCTTACACTGGATGTGCAGCATGTTTTTGAATCACCAAGAATAAAACTTTCAAAAGATCCATTCACCTGGGAACTGGAGTACACTACCACTCTGTATTCATTCTTTCATTCATTCATTCATTCACTCACTCACTAAAAATAAACATCCTATGTTTTATTCATTTATGAATCAGAATATACTGCTTGTGCTGAATGCTTTTGAAACACTAAAAAGATTTAGCTCATAAGAGTCATTCATTTGGGAATCAGACCGCACTGTCACACTGTATATTTTATTCACTAAAAAGAACTCATACATAAGAGCCATTTGTTCAGGAATAAGAACACAATGTTTGCATGTTTCTGAATCACCAAAAAGTTCAAAATATTCATTCATTCAAGAATTAGACCACACTGATCACACTTTATGTTATAGATTCACCAAAAAAGATTAACCTCTTACATCGTCAAGCTTTATGTTTTTGATTCACTAAAAAGAAGAAGCTCATTAATGTCATCCTTAGGAATCAAACGTCACTGGTTGCACTGCATGCTTTAGAGTCACCGTGAAGAAAAGGTTCAAACTATTAATTCATTCAGGAACCACAGTGTTTACACTGGATTGATTCACTAAAAAATAAATAAGTAAATAGACAGACCAATGCAAGCTCAGGGAATGTTAACCAAAATTCATGAACACAATTTGGTTCCGGTATTTTTTAAAGATGCAGCCTGCTCCACTAAAAGACAGACTTCAGTGTGAAAGAGCATTCACATCACCTTTCAAACCAAAAGCACAAAAGCATTAACATAAAAAGTTAAATAATACTTGGTAAATGATGCCTAAATAAAAACCCTTGCCAAAAGCAGATAATTAAATATGATTCACAAAATCATGCTAGTGTGACCAGTCTCAGCCTGGAGCATGACGATGACAAAGCCATCTCAGTAAGATTTCCAACTCAAAAAGGACTGCAACTATCTTGTAAATGACAAGCAAGAGCTATTTCACTCGGAACCACCCAAGAGTTCTAACAATGGCTTATCCAGCAGTTCTCATTGGGTAAAATCTAATTAAACATGCTTCAAAGAACAAAAGCCTGACTACCATGAAGCCGGCTGTGCATGTTGAAATGAATAACGCTATTAGAGCACATGCTAGTTCTTATCAGAAAGTCAGAAAAGGTCATAATATGTCATGGTTTTCAAGCGGAGATGTGAAAAGAGGCTAATTTGGAGGACGCATGCACAGCCAGGGTCATATTTGATAAATGTGCTTGTCTTGATTATTTTCATATACAAGTATTGCAAAATACCTTTATTAGAGGGATACATTTGCATTGACATTTGAAGGCTCAAAAGCTAAAGCACCCTGACAGTGTGTCATCTGTGTGCCTAAGTAGACACATCTAAATATGTATTTTCACTTAAATCTGACTTGTCTCTTTAACCTCGCATACTGACCCTCACTGTTCTCCTCTATCTGTGCTGACAGCTATTGACTCTGCTTCTGCAAAAGGGAATCTGTGTTCTGACACGGGCAAGCCCTGCAATCCATGCCTGGATGCAGCAAAGGCCTGCAACCTCAACGAAACCTGCAAGAAACAACGTACTGCACTCATGGCCACCTGCAGCCCTGCAACTCCCATTCAGCAACTGCACGAACCCTGCAACCGAAAACGCTGTCACAGGGGTCTGCGGCAGTTCTTTGACCGCGTGCAAACAGAATTCAGCTACCCATTGCTCTTCTGCTCCTGTCGGGATAAAGCGTGTGCCGAACGTCGCCGGCAAACCATCATGCCTGCGTGTTCTTATGAGGAGAAGACAAAACCCAACTGCCTTGAGCTAAGGAGGACCTGCCGTTCAGATCCACTCTGCAGGTAAGGTCATTTCATACGGGTCACGGCACCAGAAATGCAACAAATAGGCTGACTTTTTTGTAGGTCTGCAGCTAACAACCATTTCAATTGATTAATTGTGAATGCTCTATTAAATATGTGAGGTTTTAACAATGACAGTGACATTTAACCACTTACTTGACCTGAAGATATTAAGTTATTCAAAAATTAAAAATCAATTCATACCTATAATGACTTGAATACACATCTTTTATGTTTTTTTTTGTTTTTGTTTTTCTAAATTAAATTTTTATATTTTTGCTCTGCATTTAACCCATCCAAGTGCACACATACAGTAGTGAACACACACCTGGAGCAGTGGGCAGCCATTTTTGCTGCTGTGCCCGGGGAGCATTTAGATGTTCGGTGCCTTGCTCAAGGGTCTCACCTCAGTCATGGTACTGAAGGTGGAAGAGAGCAATGTACATTCACTCCCCCCCTACAATCCCTGCTGGTACAGAGACACGAACCTGTGACCTTTGGGTAACAAGTCAGACTCTCTAACCATTAGGCCACGACGTATAGTAATAAGTAATAGTATGATAATAATATTTAAGGGGAAATTCTTATTAAAAATTAAATGACTGGAATTTAACTAATATATATAACTACAGACAGTTTCCTCGGGCGTACGCACCTTGCCCTAAATTGAAGTGGGGCTCAGGTGTTTGTGCTGTTGGATGTGTTTCTCAATTTATTTATTCGTGGCGCTCACAATATCAAAACTGACCGATTTTCCAAAAGGCTTTGTTGAATATACATGAGTACGTACTGCACGTTTAAAAATCAAAACGAGGCGTGAGTGTTTTTATATAACTGTATTTCTGAAAGAAGAATATCTTTAATTAGTCTATTAAATTTTCGAACAGACTAATTGGGAAACCTCTGTTTCTCACACTTTAAAGCACCTCCTGCTGGCAGAGAATGAATTTGCATTTTCAGTAAGTCTGATTTACACAGCAAACATATCTTGCTTGTTATCAAAAATAATCTACTCTATAGGGACTACTTAGCTGTTGTTATTGATTCTATTTGGAAGTCTACCGGAAGTTAAGTTAGGGCCACAAAAGCGTGCATGCGCAGTAATGTTTGTTTAAGATGTTGCCGTTGAAACTGTCTTTAGCTATAAACTAGCAAACCTTTTTATATATATATATATATATATATATATATATATATATATATATATATATATATTTAGGATGCAAAGTCAAAAATGTCATGATGACAACTGTCCTGATATCCCTTATTAAGTAAAATAAATAAATAAAAGCTTGAATTGACATCTTTTTTTTTTATTTTATTTATTTATTATTTACTGTATATACGGTGGGGAAAATATTTATTTGATCCCCTGCTGATTTTCTAAGTTTGCCCACTTACAAAGAAATGAAGGGTCTGCTATTTTTATGGTAGGTTTATTTTAATGGATAGAGACCAAAAAAAACCTCACAATATATAAGGGTTAGAAATTGACTTGCATTTCATTGAGTGAAATAAGTATTTGATCCCCTACCAACCAGCAGGAATTCTGGTTCCCATAGATTGGTTATGTGCCCATGTGAAACACAGATTAGTCCTTCCTGTCTTCTGCACCAAGTACTATGTCACATTTTGCTTGGGGATCAAACACTTATTTCACTCACTAAAATGCAAAACAAATTCTAACCTAATGTGTTTTTTTCTGGATTTTTTTTTTTGGAATGTGTTCTGTCTCTACGTTAAAATAAACCTACCATAAAATTACAGACCCTTAATTTCTTTGTAAGTAGACAAACTTACAAAATCAACAGGGGATCAAATAAATATTTTCCCCACTGTATGTATGTATGTATATATATATAATCAAATCAAAGTTGTGGTGCAATCAATGTGCAAAATCCCTAAGGCCTTTTGTGAATAATGAATAGACCATAATAATAAATAATGAAATGCATTGTCATCTCGTATAAATTATCATCAAAATGAACAGCAGAAACAGAAATGACGTTGGATCAGGTGTTCTATATACTCAAAAGCATGGTAGACATTGAATCCCTAGGTGTTCAAAAAGCACTTCACTACAGACATAACCGATATGTAATCTATATAGCCAAGGACACACAACCCATTAAAAGCTGATTATTGACCCAAACGCTGAAAGGCATCCAATAGCAGCACTGCGTTGACTATAAGGTTTGATCAGTATACAGAGTATCCAAGCATGCAATGTCCTGACCCTGTCTTTTTACTCAATGTCAGAAGAACAAAAACCAGTGATTGATCATACAACCAGTGAACACTTGCGGTCTATTAGCAACAATTAGAATAGGTGTTTTATTGATTTGGGAATGGCAATTAACCTAGTATGGTGAACTGGGAGAAAATCGATGGGCTATGTGTCAAATGAACCATTCTCTTTTGAGCCTGTGCTCATCTCTCCCCAGTTCATGTCTCATTCATCAACAGTCACCTGGGACTGCAAGAGATTGCCTGAACATAAACCTGTCTTTGAAACACTGAATGAAAAAAGCAACAGCAAAAGCAAAAGCCAGCTTCTTACTCATGCTTAAAAAGAAACTGTAAGGGTCACAAACACTATTTAATTGAATTGCAAGACCTGAAGATCACATTAAATGAAATGCCACTGTGCTGCTTTCATTGATTTTTTCCCCCCTTCTTTTATAAAATACATTATGGTTTTATTCTTTTTATGCAGTCCTTTTAGGACCGATTAACTTTTAAAACAAATTAAAGTGCTTGTAAGTTAAAGGTGAAGCATGTAATTTTTGTGCCACTATAGTGAAAACTGAAATGAAAAACAAAGCACGTTTCACAAAACCTAGACGAACAAATAATCTGAAACCCAATGGACAGTTTGCAACTGCGTTTGGTGCCATTTGTGGCACAAAAATTATAGACTTTACCTTTAATAGTAGCCTATTTATATAAAAGAGTATATGCTTTAGTCAAGCTTCCTACACTACAAAATGTATGAATTATAACTTAATTATTTACATAATGTCATGAAAATATCAGGACGCTAGCTTACTGTTAGTTTGTTAGCTTACATGAGGACATTATCTTTGAAGTAATTTTGATGACCATATTTTTAATATTATCATATCAATTTCTGTAATTTATCAAACAGGGTGGATTATTTTAGAATGACAAACCAAATCTAAAACTACAAAACAAAAAATCTAAAAATCACAATTCAGCAAATCCAATCCTAAACACTTGCTGCATTCTAACTGAAGTCGAATGTGAGAATACCCCATGCCAAAATCCCCCATTTCAAATGTAATTAGCTAGCACTGTTGATGTCATTAACTGTAAGTTAGCACTGTAATTAGTTAGCAATGTAAATGTAATTAACAAGCTATTGATTTATTAAATCCAAGTATGAGGCGAAAAACACAGTTTTACTTTTGGTTCCCCAACAAAAATGATGTCACTTCCTAGTTGATGATGTCATTGGCAAACTGGCTTTTGTCAGTTAGAGGGATATTACCAAAGGCTAACAGGACAGAAAATAATAATGAATTGTAATATTGATTATCTATTAAACAATACTGCAAAATAAAACACATTTTTAAACAAGGAGCTGAAATTATTTAGCCTTATAAAGCATACTTTATATTTGATGCATACATTTCTAAGGCCTCTAAATGATCAACATGTTGAAAAAAATATATAATTTTAATTTTATTTATAATTTTACCAAGCAAAATACCTTTTAGCATAATTCTAAAAACATCCCCCTTCAAACTGTGATACATGTCTTTCTGCAGAAATAATTTTGTGTGTTTTTTCCTCTCCTCAAGTATGAGCTATTCTAACTATATCATTCTATATGAGCTATAAAAGCCTTAATGTATCAGATATAATACAAAATATAAAACACTATTTCTGTTAAAAGTTTTCTTATATATATATATATATATATATATATATATATATATATATAGTGTTAAATAACATAATATATCATATATGGGAACATAAAAATGTACTGCATTGTGGGAATGATCCATTTATAAAACAGTGCAAAATACAACAACAGAGTGAGGAAAATGCATGCAAGCATGACATTTTATCTGGCTTACATTCAAAAAGCTTGCATGGTGCATCCTTAACTCCTGAACTTATTACATATATGGTCACTGGGCTCCAGACCCTTTGTCCTCAAACACTGTGTGATGTGTGAACTGGGAGAAAAGCGAGGGCCCCAACCAGGCCAACCTGAGGTCTTTGGCTGCCCTTTCTATCTGTCATAGCCTCCAGAAATCACCTTGCTTTTCCCATAGCAGGAGACTGGAGGACATCCAACGACAGAACTGACTCAGAGCAGTGTCCAGGCTGAGGATTCAGTAAACAGACACACTCATATGTATTGTTATGCATCACTTGAATAACTTTGCGAGACCCTGTCATTCATTTTGTCCTCTGTAAAGGGCATTTTCTTTGTAATCTTACTACCTTAAAGAGGATATCCTGGACTTTTCAGAGACACCAAAAAAAGAAAAGAAAAGAAAAGAAAAGAAAAGAAAAGAAAAGAAAAGAAAAGAAAAGAAAAGAAAAGAAAAGAAAAGAAAAGAAAAGAAAAGAAAAGAAAAGAACAATACATAATGCTACACATTTTATGGAAAGAGAAACATTAGGTCTTTTATAATTTTTTTTTTTTTATCAAAAATATTCAGTGTTTTTTTATTAAGTATTAGATATTAGAAGTTATATATTATTTTTCAAAAAATACATGTTTGATGTCTTCTTTAAATTTTATATATATATATATATATATCCACGTACCAAATGCTAGTCTGCCAACACAAATGGCTTCCCAGCCTATTTGTCTGACGACCTACAGATGCACCCTGTTCATGTATAGCTGTGCCGAACCAGGTACATCAGCACTTTGAGACATAAGCATAATATAACAAGGCGCTCTGTCCCTGCTCTCCACGGTTGAACTACAACATTCAAACAAACATTCTCAGGGTGCTCTGCTGGCCTCTAAGGGAACTGTGAGCGAGAACACGCTCTCTTGGTCATTGGTCTGCCGTTGTCCACCGATCATGCTCTTTTCCTCCAGACACAAACATCAGGAATCTTGAGCCTTCTTTTCTGCCAGGTGTCCTTGCTGATGAGGCTCACATGTAACACATGTAACCCCCCCCCCCCACCACTGTCAGCAGTTCCTTGTCCATGGGCTCGGACTGAGTAAGGGGTGTGCGATGACCGTGTGAGGTCCTCATGAATCTCAGGAAAGAACGGGGCGGGTCTCTGTGGGGCGTCCATTTGGCGGCTCACGCTTAGGAAAGACCCGCTCATCCAACGCTTTGCAGGCTGCTCGGGGACTGCCCAGCCCAGCCCCATAACCACCACAGCATCCGTGAGGATGCTCATGAGCTATGCGTCCAAAGATGTAGGGGTGGAGCTAGACTCTTCTGGGGGGTATCAGTGGCCTCTCCGTCTCTCTGTGGTTTCTGCATTTATTTAGTTGCTACACTTCATAAGACTATATCTGTTGCAATTCATGAGTATCAAGCGTCTAGACCAGGGATCCTCAAATCTGGCCCATGAGATCCACTCCTGCATAATTTAGCTCTAACCCTTATCAAACACACCTTAGCATGCTAATCAGTGTCTTTAGGATCATTAGAAAATCACAGGTAGGTGAGTTTGATCAGAGTTGGATCTAAACTCTGCAGTGCATTGGCCCTCCAGGGCAAAATTTGAGGAACCCTGGACTAGACCATTAGCACAACTATGATTAAACTCAGCCAAATTTAAAACAGCAAATTTGAAATGCTTTCATTTAACTGATTCAAATAGATTGTTTACAGAATTGCTGAAATCAGTCTGACCAGCTTAGACCAACTACTTTCAAAGTAAAATAAAAAATCCAACCCCATAATCATTTTTTCTGCAACTCTTGTTCATCATCTGCAAGTCACCACAGGTCTGACTAACTCTAGTTATGGAAAGATTTCTGCACATGATGTTTGGCAGCGAGAGGGTGACATCTATTTAAAGATGTCCCTAAATGACATAGCGGGTTCATGATGTCTCCTGGGGGAGAGGGTAACATTAATACTGATGATGAGGATGGTTTAACACACCAGCCTGGCAAACCTGTTACCAGGGGCATTCATTTACACATCTCCCACCCTTCTGCATCCTTGAGCCAGCTAGAATGTAATTAACAATGTAAATCATCAGCTCCACTGAGGGATTCATTAATTTATGCAAGCATTGTTATGATGTTCCTGGTTTAATAGAAAAACAAGACAGTCCGTGTGCACCTTTGCTGCTGTGCCAAAAATCATACAACCATATAATGCATCTGTATGAATGTTCCTCAGACTCAACACAGTCATTTAATTACCATATCTTTGAGAACAGTATATATATATATATATATATATATATATATATATATATATATATATATATATATATATATATATATATATATATATATATTATGATAACACACCCAGCTCAACCAATAGTGTAATTTTGGGGGTGGGGTTATCTCTTTGGTTGACCAATGGCAGATGAGGGAGTGTTTTAGAAATATGTTTGAAAATAATCATTATTTTGTTCAGTGGTGTAGAAATTAAAGTATGTATAAAAGCAATTCAGAGAATTGTTTCTAAACATATATGTTAGAAATGTATTGCTGAAAAGACGTTACAAAGAACTTTGTGAACTATGTAGTGAATTGTGGAGTTAGACCGTTAAACAGTTTTTCACCATTTTTGTGTTCAGGATTTTTTGGCCAGGCCTGAAACCATGTCTCGATGACACATTGGAACCACTGAACATGGCAACTCCCCTAACACTATAATAACTAGAGCACATTAGCATCAGTGGTTCGCCTGCTCAGAGTTACTGTCATTAGTTACTACATAGTCATTAGTTAATTATCATTAGTAACTACAGCCTACAGTTTGCTATCTAGCTATGCTTTCATCACATAAATGCATATGACCTGATTTCAAAAGAGCTTGGTCTCCTCATCTAAATTAAGCTCCTAGGAACATCCATTCAGGTTGTAGCAGTATTTGACAGTTGAGAAAGAAAGTGGGTGTGGTTTCAGCGCTGACAGAGGACACACCCCCAGCATTTGAGAGCAGAGGATATTTGCTTTTTTAGATTTTGATACCTAATTTTATTTACTTGGCTTTTTTTTTAATTAAGATTTGGCTGCATGGTTAACAGATTTTTCTGTTAGGTGTGACAAACTCAGGTGTTTCAGGTGTGACAAACTCAGAACACATTTAATATTGCGTTATACAGACTTTAAATACTTCAGAGTAAACTGATTTTCTTCAACTCAAAGAAATTAATGCTAATAAATAGACCTAAATACACTGGATTTAAGGAATGAGAGTATTTTTAAGGGTCTGATGCAAAAGAAAAAGCTCCTAAAGATAAACACTGAAGGTTTTTTTTTTTTTTTTTTTTCAAGAATGTTTACTGCCACATCTACGAGCTTCACAAACCTGCTTCAGGACATGGCTGTCCAAGTTCATGGGGTTGAATCATGATGGTAGACTGATAGAATATTCATGATCTCTGCATAGAACTTGAACTAAGTGAGGTGATATGCTGAATTTACGATTAAAAAAAATTCAGTGGCCTTAAAATGACTTTACATATGTTAGTTTAAAAATCCTGCTGATTTAATAAGATTAGATAAAAAAAAAGATTTTGACAGGATTCTGAGAAAAACCAGAGAGTAATATTTCATTTCTACTGTGTTTTTGTTTGTTTGTGCTTTTTGATTCCCATATTTGTTTTCAAATTAAACGTTTTAAAATCTTCTACATACACTATTGTTCAAAGATTTTTTAATGCTTTGAAAGAAGTTTCTTATGCTCTCCAATGTTGCATTTATTTGATCAAAAATACAGTAAAAACAGTGATTTTATGAAATATAAAGTTTTAAATCAACCTTTTTTTTCTATTTAAATATATTTTAAATGTAATTTGTTCCTGTGATGCAAAGTTAATTTTTCAGCATCATTACTTCAGTCTTCAGTGTCACATGATCCTTCAGAAATCATTTAAATATGCTGATTTGTTGCTTAAGAAACACTTATTAATATCAATGCCGAAAACAGTTGTGTTGCTTCATATTTTTTTGTAAAAGGTGGTACATTATTTCAGGCTGCTTTGATTTATAAAATATTCAAAAGAACAGCATCTATTTGGAATAAGAGGAAATGTTTTTACTGTCAATTTTGATCCTTTTAATAATTTATTGATGATTTTTTAAAATTATTTTTTTCTTACTAATCCCAAACGTTTGAATGGTAATGTATGAATAAAATGTGTAAAAATGTTCTTAAATTTCTCGTTCAAGATGCACTATTTTAGCAAGGCCTTATACTCCAGCTTTGTTAAAAATGAAGCTATGATGTAGCTCGGGGTGAAAATACAGTACAAAAAGCATCAGAAGAACATCCATTTCCATGTCAATAAAGCAGAGTGGAAAGGATGACCTTTTCGGCTAGGGCCCATGAGAGCAATGCAGATATAATTCTTTGTTCTGGGAGTTAAACACTCAGTAGGCAACACCTATGGACCCAACAACAAGAATGGTTAATATGCACACCGTAGCTGAGTTGGTGAGTCAGGGGTCCATACTGCAGTGTAGGATGATTCACTATTAATCAAGGTCTTGCAGGAGGACAGCGAGCCTGAGATCTCCATCTCGCTGGCGTTATTTGAGGGAAGTATGCGCAGGGCTATTATGTGTGTGTAAAGTGCTAGGGAAGAGAGTTCATACTCAAGAATAAGTACTAATGTGACCCCCTGCCCACCTCAGGTCTAGTGCTTGGAGCAATCTGTTTCTGAATGCATGTAACCCCCTAGGAAGAGGCTGTTTGAGGCAGATTGCTTGACTTGGAGAAATACCACATGGAGTCGAGCAGAAAATGGCCTTGAATTGGAACCCCACTAGACACTAGTTAGGACTGACAGAATGCATCTCATATTGCACATTCACTGCTGCATATTGTTTCGGTCTTGGGTATTAGAGCATTGTTGATTGCAGATGCAGCTGTGGCGATAAATAACTTTGAAAATAAACATTCCCTTATATCATTGGAACACCTTATTATTTGAGTATATAAAAAATCATCCTTTCTTCAATGTCATGTACTGTAATCATGCTTTATAAATATAGAAAGACTAGTAGCTTATTCAAGCGTGCATCTAAATCCTATTCTGTTGAATGTGCTAAAAATGTTTTAGGCCTCTTAAATTCTATAATTTGTTTTGTTTTTGGTCTAGATCCAGGCTGGCAGACTTCCACATGAATTGCCAGACGACACCGCATTCAATAACAAGCTGTCCTAATGATAACTACCACGGTTGTCTGGTGTCCTACGTTGGACTCATTGGTGAGTGACTATGGGAAAAATCTGCTGCACGGAAATAATAATAATTTGGAATTGCATTTTAATGGACTGACTGTTTGAAACATGTATTATGCCTTCTTTCACTGTTTTAACTAGTGGTGCACTTTTAAGAAAGATTATTAAGAACAGGAGAACAGTTGAAGGCAAGGGGTAATCAAAAGTTTTGAAGCCAAGGACACCAAATATAACAATATACAACAAACAATATATATATATAGACAGACACACACACACACACACACACACACACCTCTCACTTACATTATTTCTGACCAGTTTTTAGAAAGAATTTTTTTACAAAATCATTTTTGACATTGTCTTGACTTGACAGAGAGGTAGTCTTTTTAATCAAAAGTATCAAAAATGACCTTAAAATCAAACACTGAAATGTATAAATATTTCCATGAGTGCAAAGGACCAAAACGGAGCCAAATATTGTATTAGTACTAGCTATTTTACAAAGTAACAGAAGAATTTGCAGCAAAATGCAATAAAGTTTGTTTACATACACAAATATATTACATGTCCTATGCAATATTCCCTCTAATTTTTTTTTTCTTGCTGAGCAAAAATGCTCTCTATTGGGTGGACATTTCGGCCACCTGAGCAAAAATACCTCCGTTATGTTGTGATGACATTAGGGGCCTAACTTGGGAACCTTATCATCTCTGAGCTTAAGAGAAAACGCCAATGAGAATTGGCTAGTGGATTTTGAATGCTGAGTCTATCCCCATGCACACGGATATATAAGGCGACAGCGCACATCCACTCACTTGGTTTTACGCTGAGGAGCAGAGAACGTGTCCCGGCAACAGTGAATGGTTCAAGGTTGTGGCATGGGGACATAACGTCTCCATTCCCTCCATCAGGGAACAAGGGTTATGCATGTAACCGAGACGTTCCCTATCTGCTGGTCACTACGATTTATGTCAAGACAACATTAGGGGTCTATTCAAAATGGCACAACCTGAACACCATCACAACCCTGTGGCATTGCAAATGCTGACAAGCCATACCGTGTCAAGACAAAAGTTATGCTAAGGTCGTAACATTCCCAAAGCCCCAGCGCAAATTCACTGACCTTGGTACCGAAGGGGACCAACGGTGAGTACATCGCTGCTGGAGAAGGCCATGCTGCTGTTCCGTCCACAAAAAAAGTTTTTGGAAGGGATTTCAACCTTCAGTGAAAGATTGCTTAAAATCATACTATTTGTTCTTCCAGCCTGCCAGAACGATGGGGAAGCGAGCTTTAACCCCCTGGGAACAAAGCCCGCACCGGTGCGGTCTGTCTAGTGTTTTCTCGATGACCACGAAAAGAGCTAAAAATACTCAGTCATTTTTGAGCGTACATATAAGAATAAAGTATCTTTTGACACTGCAAATGGTCTACTTTTATACGTGTATAGTCATTATAACAATAAAACTTTATTTTGTAAAATAAAGAAAATAAACAGGGTGTGCTCTCAGTTCTCACTGTCTCCGCGAGCTTTTAGAAATGCATCAGTAAAATGAACTGAAACTCAACAAACACTTTACACAGAGACAGGAGAAATATATCTATAGGAAGCTTGACGTGTCTACTCTTAAATGAAGTAACTCTTACCAAAAACAAATATTCAGTGATAAAGTAATCTGTATGAAACCAACGACAGGTCCAGTTTTTCCCCTGTTCTCATTATCTCTATTTAGATCACGTCCACACGCTGTTTGCACTATTGATATTACAAATCTCCACGTGAGACGCACAACATGTAAATGGCAACATCTCCGTAAACAAAGCAGCAACATGTTCATCTCTGATACTTTTCGGTTTTTGAAAGAAGAGGCTGAGAGGAATAAGTCTATTTTACCTCAGAAGACGCGCTGAGAGAAATAAGCTTTATGTTTACCTCACAAACAAAACGCAAGCATGGCTAAAGCCAGCGGAGGTGATCTTTTATGGTGATTAAGTAATGTTTGTTATTTGCATTAGATAATGTGTTGTTGTAACAAAAACTTGAATGCATTTATTAGTTGGACTTTTCCCAAACTATAACCATAATATATTTCAAAATGTTACTGTTTTTGCTGTACTTTGGATCAAATAAATGCAGGCTTGGTGAGCTGAAGACACTTCATTAAAAAACATTACAAAATGCACTGTTTAAATCTTTTGACTGGTAGTGTATATGAATACGGTCACCATGTTTGCTCTGTCTTTGTCCAGTCATTGTGTTGCTCACGTCCATTTGTTTTCTCATGCAGTTTCTGCTGTCTCCTGTTTTTCTGCATCCACGTTTCGTGCCACTTTTTTGGATATTTTGGATACTGCACCCACAATGTCTTGACTCTTGTGTTGTTTATCTGTTTGTTTGTTCCTAATAGACTGTTTAACTGCACTTGCATGTGAATCTCAAGTTATTTTGTGTGATAATTAAATATATTCTAAATAAACTACAAACAAAAAATATATACATTTTGTTTTTCCTCACATTGTAGCAATTCCCTCTCAGTCACACACCTGACTGAAAGGCTCATTATGCAGGCCTTTGTCTTCTCAGGTGTGAATCACACTATTATTCATGATCATTCACGCCTCCTCGCATGCAGCTGTTCCATACAAAAAGTGACTTAGAAAATTTAAATGAATATATTGTTTTCTGTGAATGAGTGAACAGAATAATTTTTACATAATTTTGAAGCAAAACCTCTAGGTTACAAGATCCAGTTCTCAAAAGTCTTGAGAACAAATGTTCTGTATGTGTTTTATGGCCTTATTCAAGTGATTTAAAATGATTAGTTTTTCCACTAACCATGCAAAAACATTGCAAAAACACAATAATGTACATACATGCTGTCCACGTATTATTGCTGCCCAGTTTGTGCTGATTACAGTGTTATCAGACTTAAGCCATTTATATGTTTAAAAGCAACTGAAAAAAGCACAAATGTCAGGGCAAGTCAAAACTTCTCAAGGGCCCCAAAACACCCTCAGATCCCAAAGGGATAAGCAAAGGTCGCTACAGAGTCCACATCCTACCCATAGGGAGGTGACGTGGAGATACTGATTTGGGCTGACTCAGTGGGCAGTACTACATATGGAATGGGTCTCTGAGGCAGGTCCTACCTTAGAGTAGGGATTGAACAACTGCCAGAAGACACAGGCTTACGGAGAGGGAACCCTTACCTCTTATTGGAGGCATCTGTCATGACCATAAAAAAGCAAGATCCGACCAGGGGCTGAATAGGCGGCGACAGTCCTTGCCACCTCCTGAAGAGCAGTCTCCCACATCTCCGGGTTGCCCGTGTCAGGGCCACTTTGTCGTCTTTTTGGTGGACTTAACAGCCGGGTGCAACACAGGGGGCGCACCTCTCCTGCATGGGGCTCAACACACCAGCCTCGACTGTGTCTCAGCGTGGGACGGAGCCGGAGTGGAGGATGCAGGAGGGCACCCACGGCGACGAGCAGGCTGAGACACGACCCGCGACAGAATGATGGCAGCTGGAGGATCATGTCGGGGCAAGATGTGTTGAATGGCCTTAGTCTGCTTTTGTACTACCGAGAACTGCTGGGCAAAGTCCTTGATAGTGTTGCCGAATAGGCCAGCTTGAGCCAGAGATGGTGTTCATAGACCACCAGAGTGGACATCGCCTTCCCGAGGGACCGCGCCGTGATTTTCATCAGTCGCTGTGTGCAGCAGCTCCTGCATCAAGCTTTGGTCGGTGCTACCCTTGTGCATTTGTTTGAGTGCCTTGACTGTGCATTTTTGCAGGATCGCCATGGCATGCAGGGCAGAGGCAGCTTGGCCCATAGCACTGTAACCTTTGGCAGCAAGAGCCGCCGACAGCTTTCAGGCTTTCAAAAGGAGACACAGACAATTCCTCCAAGTGATGGCGTTTTGTGGGCACAGATGCACCACAATCGCTCTCTCCACCTGGGGAATGTCTACGTACCCCGTGGCTGCCCCGCCATTGAGGGTAGTGAGGATGGAAGAGGGAGACAAGCGGCTTCTGGCCGTAAAATAGGCCATCCACCACTTTGTCACCTCTTCGTGCACCTCCATGCCGAGAAACCAATCATCCAGCCGCGAGCGCTCAGGGCTGAGCGTTGTAGTCACCTCCAAACTGACGCTCACAGCTACCCAGGCACCCCCGCTGAATCTTCATCCTCAGAAGCTGAAAGCCCATCGCCCAATGCTGTGATTAACATCTGATCCTCTGGCGGCCCACCAAATGACACGCTGCGACCGCCATGAGATGGCCCAGCTGAACCACTTGGCAGCTGCACAGGACAAGCATTGTGGGAGGAGTGAGAGGTCTGTGGGGCATGGCCCAGCAGGGAGAAACTCTCACTGTAACCCTCAGATCTCCCAGAGTACTAACCGGCGGTCCTCTGCTCATGGCAGAGAAAACAGGACTGGTAGTGACAGAGGGGTTGGCTCCACTCCCCTTGAGGAGAAAGAGACGTGATTGTAGCGATGCCATGGTCATACACCCACAATAGATGCATGACTCAGGCCCAGACACTGAAGACAGTGATCGCATCCGTCAGACAAAACGGCATCTTGAAAAACACGCAAAACGTCCGTGATTTGCTTATTTAGTTAAGCAATATATTACTTACTTGCTCTTTTAGTCGAAGTGCCCAGGGGAATCGCTGTTGACAGGGACACCGGTGTAACGTGCCGTAACACAGACCAGAAACAGCCTCTTCATACACAAAGATGAAATGGCTTTGTAGTAAGGTGGATACTATGTACCACAAAAATCTAGTGAGTGGATGCGTGCTGTCGCCTTATAAATCCGTGTGCATGGGGAGTGGCTCGGCATGCAAAATCCACTAGCCAATTCTCATTGGCATTTTCTCTTAAACTCAGAGATGATTGGGCTCCCAAGTTAGACCCCTATTGTTGTCACAACATAGTTCATAGTGATTAACAGATAGGGGACATTTTTTGTATATAAAGATGACCAAAGTACACTCACCTAAAGGATTATTAGGAACACCTGTTCAATTTCTCATTAATGCAATTATCTAATCAACCAATCACATGGCAGTTGCTTCAATGCATTTAGGGGTGTGGTCCTGGTCAAGACAATCTTCTGAACTCCAAACTGAATGTCAGAATGGGAAAGAAAGGTGATTTAAGCAATTTTGAGCGTGGCATGGTTGTTGGTGCCAGATGGGCCGGTCTGAGTATTTCACAATCTGCTCAGTTATTGGGATTTTCACGCACAAACCATTTCTAGGGGTTTACAAAGAATGGTGTGAAAAGGGAAAAACATCCAGTATGCGGCAGTCCTGTGGGCGAAAATGCCTTGTTGATGCTAGAGGTCAGAGGAGAATGGGCCGACTAATTCAAGCTGATAGAACAGCAACTTTGACTGAAATAACCACTCGTTACAACCGAGGTATGCAGAAAAGCATTTGTGAAGCCACAACACGCACAACCTTGAGGCGAATGGGCTACAACAGCAGAAGACCCCACCGAGTACCACTCATCTCCACTACAAATAGGAAAAAGAGGCTACAATTTGCACAAGCTCAACAAAATTGGACAGTTGAAGACTGGAAAAATGTTGCCTGGTCTGATGAGTCTCGATTTCTGTTGAGACATTCAGATGGTAGAGTCAGAATTTGGCATAAACAGAATGAGAACATGGATCCATCATGCCTTGTTACCACTGTGCAGGCTGGTGGTGGTGGTGTAATGGTGTGAGGGATGTTTTCTTGGCACACTTTAGGCCCCTTAGTGCCAATTGGGCATCGTTTAAATGCCACTGCCTACCTGAGCATTGTTTCTGACCATGTCCATCCCTTTATGACCACCATGTACCCCATCCTCTGATGGCTACTTCCAGCAGGATAATGCACCATGTCATAAAGCTTGAATCATTTCAAATTGGTTTCTTGAACATGACAATGAGTTCACTGTACTAAAATGGCCCCCACAGTCACCAGATCTCAACCCAATACAGCTTCTTTGTGATGTGGTGGAACGTGAGGTTAGTGGATTGGATGTGAATCCCACAAATATCCATCAACTGCAAGATGCTATCCTATCAATATGGGCCAACATTTCTAATGAATGCTTTCAGCACCTTGTTGAATCAATGCCACGTAGAATTAAGGCAGTTCTGAAGGTGAAAGGGGGTCAAACACAGTACTAGTATGGTGTTCCTAATAATCCTTTAGGTGAGTGTATACCAGACCTATACAGCACACACACACACAAAGTGTGTAACTTTTAACTTTAATGTGCTATTTATATTTGATTTGACCTTTGATGTAACTAAGTGATACACGTTTTAGGTTACCTGAGAAAGCATTTTTTACAGTGCTGTGTTACTCACCAAGAAATTCTATTAAAAAATCATTCTGAACATTCTTTATTATAATATTAATATAATATAATATAATATAATATAATATAATATAATATAATATAAAAAATTCAATATTTTAAAAAAAATGTGAATTCTTCTCTATGAACATTATTCTCTTTCTATGAAACTTGCTATTTGCATTCACAAGTTCTAACTCTAAACCAACTCTATAGCGGTTTACCCGAGCATTGCAATTATTTCACATTTACTAGAATTCAACCTTTCCCCAACTCATTTTTGCATTTGTCCTGTGCACGGTATATTATTTATTCTGCACAGTCGCAACGTAAGAGGCGTGCAGCTTAGAGGGTACATTGTGCCTAAGGCACAAATGTATTATTTTGACTTTTTCTTTTTGGCCTTTTTTAATAAAATAATCTGAAATAATTATTACTTATACTGTGTAAATTAGGCCTGAAAACCATCAAAAAACTTTTAGCCTTTTACCTAAAATGAATCCTGGAGGGTTAAAAATCCAGTGTAGTGCTGTGAACAAACGGATCTTTAGAAGAGAGCAGACCAACAACCTCTGGCCATTATACTCAGCCAAACAGCACATTATACTGCAGACAGCGAGATCTATAAACCAACATGTTCCCACCTAATGAATTTTTATGAGAATCTCTACCCTTTGCCTTACAGGATCAGATGTGACTCCAAACTATGTGGATGCGAGCCACACCAACATCACTATTTCCCCTTGGTGTGGCTGTCGAGGCAGTGGAAATCACGAAGCTGAGTGCGAGGCCTTCCTCCGAGACTTCAGAGAGAACACTTGCCTGAGTGAGTGGAGATGAAACCTCACGTAACCTCATGGCTCACGGCCTGAACAGCCATCCTTATGGGCTTAACCTAAATAGCACATACTGAGAAATGCTATGTCTTACGAGCATGTGATCTCTTTTGCAGAGGGTCTTTTTTCCCCCCATATTAATTTTTTTGGGGGCCTTTTCATACATGTGTTTTTATTTGCATATGTGTGCATGTGTTTCGTTGTGCAGGAAATGCTATCCAGGCATTCGGTTATGGCACGGATGCGGGTCTAGTTCCCATCACGGAGTCTCAGTCGGCAGTCCCATCAGTACAGACCAATCTCCAACCAGCTATCATCACCAAACATGTCATTAACTCAAATGATGTCAAGCAAATAGACAGGTCATGTGTTTTCTCCACATGCGCCAACCTTCAGGTATGTCTGAAAATTTGTGTTGTTCATTGCATTTTTTTCCAATATTAAAATACTTTTTCCTAAGTAGCCTACATTCTCGGAAAAAAGGTACAAGACTGTTTCTAAGGCAGAAACCTTTCAAAAGGTACTAATATGTATACGTTAGGTACTAAGATGTACCACTTAGGGCTAAATAAGCAGTATTGGGTGTGGCGAGTCAGCTGCCTCCTCCCTGATAATCACCGGCACCCCGTCCTAAATCGCCGCCCTTCACCAGGCTCCCGATAGGAGTGGGGTGTGGGAGAGAGGAGGGGCGCTGGACGAGTCAGGGCTGGCGGCGTGTGATGGGGCACACCTGAAGGAAAGGGAGCCTCATCACCGCCGCTGTTTAAAAGCCCAACGCGCCTCTCCTCGAGAGACCGGTCTCTTTCCCCGTGCATGCACACTGGTGTCCTCGTGGGTCCAGGAAGGGTGCGTTGAGGGACTCCCGCGCCACCAGAGACGTGAGCTGCCGGACCCGCGGTCCGGTCGAGAACCGCACCCGTCTACACGGCCGTCGGGCCAGGATGCCGGGCCGTCCATCCCCTGCAAGCGCCGCGGCCAGCGAGGAGGATGAAGCCGCTAGAAGAAGCCGCCGCCCCTCGCGCCCCCGGACCGAAGAGGGGAGCGCGTGCGGCCCGCTGGACTCCGCCCCTTACCTGGACCCTTCCTCCATGAACACTGCCAGACCCCCACGAACCCCGCAGCACGACGAGGACACCAGATTCCCTGTTGTTTTGGACACTCTTCCCCTTTTGGACACTTTATTCCCCCTTTGTTTGGTTTTTTCTGTTAAATAAAAACCTCTCCGAGGCCTGACGCCACGCCCACTGTGTCTGTCGTTGGCTCGTCCCGTCACAGTGGTGGAGAATGCGGGCAAGGCGGAGCCTAGACAGCGCAGTTGGGAACCACCTGATGACGTCACTCCCTCTCGTTTGCAAAAGTTCGCATAACCCGGACTGGGACGGAGGAACGGAGGAGACGGCCTCCCAGCCACACAAAGGGGTAAGTGACTTCTCTTTTACGGTCATTTTACCCTGTGGTTGGTTGAGGCTGTCGATTAAACCCCGTTTTCTCTGTCCCTGTTCCGGCGCGCTGTGAGAGGGAGGACTGCCCGGAGAGGAATCCCCGCCCCGCCCACTCCGACCGTTTGGGGCCTGGTTGAGGAAGGTAGCACTCCCGTGTGGGCTGCGCCCTGAGGACGGGGATGTCGCTTGGGGGGGGGAATGTGGCGAGTCAGCTGCCTCCTCCCTGATAATCACCGGCACCCCGTCCTAAATCGCCGCCCTTCACCAGGCTCCCGATAGGAGTGGGTGTGGGAGAGAGGAGGGGCGCTGGACGAGTCAGGGCTGGCGGCGTGTGATGGGGCACACCTGAAGGAAAGGGAGCCTCATCACCGCCGCTGTTTAAAAGCCCAACGCGCCTCTCCTCGAGAGACCGGTCTCTTTCCCCGTGCATGCACACTGGTGTCTCTCGTGGGTCCAGGAAGGGTGCGTTGAGGGACTCCCGCGCCACCAGAGACGTGAGCTGCCGGACCCGCGGTCCGGTCGAGAACCGCACCCGTCTACACGGCCGTCGGGCCAGGATGCCGGGCCGTCCATCCCCTGCAAGCGCCGCGGCCAGCGAGGAGGATGAAGCCGCTAGAAGAAGCCGCCGCCCCTCGCGCCCCGGACCGAAGAGGGGGAGCGCGTGCGGCCGCCGGACTCCGCCCCTTACCTGGACCCTTCCTCCATGAACACTGCCAGACCCCCACGTACCCCGCAGCACGACGAGGACACCAGATTCCCTGTTGTTTTTGGACACTCTTCCCCTTTTTGGACACTTTATTCCCCCTTTGTTTGTTTTTTCTGTTAAATAAAAACCTCTCCGAGGCCTGACGCCACGCCCACTGTGTCTGTCGTTGGCTCGTCCCGTCACATGGGGAAGTTACTGTTAAAAGTGATGCATTACAATAATTCCATTACTTCCATTAATTCCATCTGTCAATTCAGATAAATTGGGTCACTTTTTGCCAATGAGGTGGCTCCAATGACTTGTTAAAATTATTCTAAATTTACCCCTACAGTTTATTTGTTATCAGGCAAGTTTTGATTGTCCAATGGGTTGGTTTGGTTACACAGACCTGGCAACCTTTATGCTAGTGCCACAGAAATCACACCGTTCACTTTTAAAGTCATAAAACACATTCATTACCCCTCTTTTTTTTCTTTTTTTTTTGTGTAATGGGCAATAGTGCTGGTATTTCTGTGAGCCAGTTGAACTGTTTATTCAGTTTGGATAGTCCTGTAGATGCCATAATAGAATCAAAATTGCCCTGAATGTCAAGATCAGTGCTAAAACCTATATCGCTGCTTTGTGCATGTACAAAAGCGAAACACACAAATTCCATTAAACCACGCTTAAATCTAGGCCAAACCTTGAGGACACCATCTATTACAATCATTAAAATAACTGAGGGAAGCAGAATACCTCTTTAGGGGGGAAAAACTCATGTTTTACCTGAAGATGTTCAGGGTGTCTAGTGGAACGTAAAACACTTTTTGTATAATTCAGTATGCAGGTGAATAATTCATAAACTGAGAGAATTTGTCAGCTCATGCAGGGGCCATTCAGTGAGGTCTGTAATACCTGAAAATGTTGAGCCTTGATGCTCAGATGGAAGATTGAGGTTTGAATCTGGCTCATGAAAATCATGTCTCTATAGTCAACTAGATAGTGTATGCTGATTGTTGCTTTGATTTCACAGATGTCAGTATGATTTGCCTTGCATACAGGCAGCTATGTAATCCTATGTAAATGAGTGATGTCATCACAAACACTAATTTGTCAGCTAATCCAAGTTTGAAAGGGCCTGCATTATAGAGATATGACTTAGTGTGACACTTCCATCCTATCGTGCCTCGCAGTTCTGTCCTAAGTCCTAAGGATTCGGTTATAAGCCCCTGGGTACTGAAGAAAATGACTGTACTCTCTCATCCATGCTGAAACAAATTATGAAAACTCCACAGACAGAAATATCATATAGTCGCGCGGGAAATAACTATTTAAATTTATGTCTCCGGCAACTGTCATAGGAGGCAACAGTCAATCTGTGAAAAGTGGTTATCTGACATGGCTGTTTGTATCTACTCGATGTATTACTTGGTGCGTTTAAAAGTTGAATGTATTGAACTTCTGTTCGTGGTAAAGAATTTGAGAGCATGGAACGTGTTGATTGAATAAGCAGGCATACTCAAAAATGTCAAGTCTCTGATTATGTGTGTATCTCATTGAAAATGTAACACCAGCTTTCCATATAACAAGGGAAAAACACATCAATATCAATAATAGTTAGATTTTCACTTGATACATATACAGCATCATGATATTCATTAAAACTACACTGTCAGAAAATTTTTCAAAAATTATACTTTTAGAGGTACAATAACTTGTCACTGGGGCAGTAACCTTAATGGAACAACCTAAAGGATGCATATTAGAACCTATAAAGTAGTACTCTTTGCAAAAAAAATTTCTGAGAGTGCAGTTGTAACCACAAACAATTTGGACATTTTAGGGTGAATGTTGTCAGGCATAACGCATCAGATTGTGTTTGTTTCAAGATCACTTTACTTGATAATTGTGCTAGCTGGATCTCTGTTCAATTCTATTCCACCCCAGGCAACATTTTATTTTGAAGAAGAAAATTGGTATAGTTGCATAAAAAGAAGGCATGTTTCTGCTAAATATAGAATGACAATAGGTGTTTTTTTTTTTTTTTCACACAGGTTTTCCATAAATTTAACTGCATTTTTTTTGTGTTTAGAGTGTGTGAAAAGAACTAACTGTCCATAAGAAGAAAAACGTTTGAAAAACATGATTGTCTACATTGTAGAAAGAAATGCCATGAAATTGGAGAGATACTGAAACAAAAGAGTTGCTTTCTATCCAAACAGAAGGATAAATTAGCAGACAGATTACTGGAGCTGCTCAAGATTCTATTAAATTTGCCAAAATACCCAGTCTTCTTCAAGAACAATGTATACGACAGCGAAAGCACATGGCATCACAGAGTTTAAGGGCATTTTTGTTTCTTATGTTGCTACACAAGAGCAGAGAGTGCTTGGTTAAACTGGATTACAGGTGGTGGGTGAATATATGGTATACAGGTTTTTGTGTTGAAAATTTGTGGGCGTAAAATGGACACAACTGTTTAGTGAATTTGCCAAGGAATGTTTACAGATGGGTACAAAAGGAAATTCATGTTTTCTGAAATGAATCCATTTCCAGTCTGGGATTTAACTGCACTGTTAAATAGGGCACTGCAACTATCAGTTATTAATAATGCTTATTAATGTCACCATGCCTGTGAAGTTCTGCTTGGGTTTATGTTTGTTTGCTTTCGTTTCAAGCAGCTTGTTAGTCCTCTGAAGTCAGTGTTTTTTTTTTTTGTTTTTTTTTTGGTTCCCCAGTGATTCCATGCTTTTATTTCTTTCTTTCTCTCTTTTTTTCTCTCTTTATTTCTTTTGCATTTTACAGCACAGCCTTCTGAACCATAAAACAGCTTTTCTTTTGGGAAAGGCAATTCAAAGAATCAATCAAGCAAACCATTGTGTGATTTTTCGTAAAGCTTCTTAATAACGGTTTTACATCAAAGAGGCTGCAGTTGTTTTTTATTTTAATTTTTTTTTTCTTGTAAAGATATTTATGATTGTTTTATAGCTAGCGAACCATAACCAGATAAGAATGTCTTGAACATGTTAAGTGTTTGCATGACTGTGTGTCATACCTTTCAAATGTTAGGGTATCTAATTAATTTTTTCTGCTCCATGGCATGAGAAAAAATTTAAAATAACTCCTGCTCAAAAGCACCCTAATAAGAGTGACATTCTGCACAGAACTGACACTTACGAAGCGACTGGCCACATAATTTCTATCTTCTGTACAATCAACTGTTTTCTGTCATTTATTGAGTATTTATGGGTTAAGTTAGTACTTATGTCTGCACCCCCATCTGTCATTGGTCAGCCAAACAGACAGTCCCACACTGAATTCATGCTATTGGTTGAGACAATGTTGTTGCGTCAGGCTTGTCGAGATGCTCAAACAAACACATTTTGAAAGCACTGCAGTGTTTACAATTTTCAGGGCAATCAACCTACAAATCACTTACTTAAAGGCTCTAAATATTAAGCTATGTAGAAGCATATTACACAGTTCCACTATGGCTTAGTGAATGTCTTGGACCCAAAAATAAAAAATAAAAAAATAAATGGATATAGAGGGCATAATGATGGATAGAGGGCAGCCAAACACAATTAACACTGAACATTACGGTGTGCAGGTCATGGTCACATGATCCTAAGAATATTACTTATTTCTGTTTTCTCAGGACAGTCAGCAGAAGTGTTCTAACAGTTTTGAATGCGCTGATGAGGTAAGACATATTTCACCTGCACAATTATCAAACATAATTATAAGTCTTTCCTACCTTAAAACGTCATATTTTTCCACCCAGCTAACAAGAACCATTCTCAGAACTTTGGCAAACTTTCTGGAAAGGTTCTCTTAAAGCTATGAACAAATGTTCAACATGAAAAAATGTTTCAATAACATCAATACAATGTTCATTCAGAGCTATCTAGTCTTCACTACTGTTCTCAAAAACATAATTGTATTTATTTATTTGCATTTATACAACATAAAGAAAGGCTAAAAAATTGTGTTTTGAGTGTTCAGAAAAAATTCAGAAATAACGTTTTTATAGCTAAATGGAAACATTAGGAAAATGTTATTAGAACATATTTTTGTTAGCTGGATAGGCCTATGTATTCTGGGAAAAAATATTAAATGCACAGTTTTTAAATATGGAAATGATAGTATTACCGCAGCAGTATCATAATTTGATCACTATGGGTCTACTATCACTATGATTTTATGTATTTTTTAATAACTTTGTAATCATGCTGCACTCATTTCTAACTTTCTAATTTTTTTTTTTTTTCATATTCCACATATTTCTCCATTTTTCTTTTTCTAATTCAAATTTTCTTGCCAATTTGATTTCCAGTGTCCACAATATCACTTTCCATCTTTTAGACTAACTTTAATGACATCATGCACCAGGAAGTGACTTCATTCAGGAAAAACAGTCATTGTATAGATAATCATGTTAAAATTAACAAAGTTTAAGTGTATGAACTTTAGCACATTAATGAAAGTCTCCAATACGTTTTCATAGAAATACCACAAACATGCCCATTTTTAAACATTAGTGAGTAGTGAGTAACAGGAATGACCTATAATCTTAATACTTGAACTGAAAAAAAGCTTGTAATATTTCCTCAGAATGTGCTGAACCCCAATATGGAGGGATCCATTGACTCGGTGGGCTCTCACCAGGCTGACAACAACAGAGCCAGACATTCATCTGTGACTTCAATCAGTGTTTCTGCCGGCACACTGACACTGGCCTTTGCACTGGTCAATCAGGTTCTGTAAACACAGCCTGACTCTACAACCCCAGGAAGCATCTGATGGATTCTTCTGACCTCAATCAAAGAACTTCTCTAAAGTGACATTGATTTCTCTCTAAGTGTGTGTGTATGTGTGTATCACACGCCATCTTTAAAAACCAGTCAAAACAACAAAAACAACAAATCCTTCGAAGGAGCTTCTAAAAAGACTCAGAACCATCACTGCCCCACTGAAGAGAAAGCGAGGAACCACCGGCGGCTGACACTAAACACAGAGAACTTCTACAAACGTCTTCATATGCCAGAAGGAAAGTAGCTCACCATGTTTTTCAATATCATGATGCACGGTTGATCGAGAACAGGCTATAAAATGCAATTATGTGACCCACTGATGAACTCTCTCTGTATATTTACCTAGAGATAGGCATCCATTATAAAAAACAAAACTCTTCGCTATCTCCCCCGCGCACATCAGTACAATAGTGCTCACTGCTTTGGTCATTACCAATAATTTCATGTAAATGTTTCTTTTGTTCAAAGAAAAAAAAAGGGTGAAATCTCGATTTGTTCCCTTTTTAATTCTCAAATTTGTTTCCGGCGAACAACAAGTGTTCATCCGCGACATGTTTGGATCCTCCAATCTGGCGAGATTTGGGTCATACTGCCCTGTGTACAATGTGTATAATAATATTTGTAAGTATATGAGATTCTTTTTTTTTTTTTTCTGTTTTAACTCTAAAGAACCTTTAGCATGTGCTGGAAAGCCGGGTGATGTGGGAAACTAGAACAAAAGCGGAAGAACCAGGTGAAACGAATCACCATGGAGAGCCTTCAAGGCCAATGATGTTTGTCTTTGGCTGTCATTATGTGTAATCATTGCCAAAAGGCTTGGATTATATTCAAAGAAAAATACTCTGGGGAGAGCGGAACAAAAGATCAATTTGCGGAGAGGGTCAATTGTTGGTGTATTTTATAGTGTGCAATCTATCGTGTGGCCTTACTTTTTTTGTCTTTGCTCTGTTCCTCTCTCTTATGTAATGGTTTCAGACCATACCACTTGCAGAGTACCGCCGAGACAGACTGAGATGATTTCAGACGTTCAAAAATAGCAGGTCCTATGACTCAAAAAGGTCTTGGTTCATTTGTGATGCTTTAAAATGAGGCAAGGCAGAGGCTCAAGAATGTGTCAGAAATATTTGTTTAAAACTGAATAAAAACATCCTAGTAATCTCGAAGAGTCATGGCTTTAATAGCATCTGTTGCAGAATTCAATTAGGCCTGAGTGATTATCTTGGAATAAGTTTGGAAACACTTTGTGTAACCTAAAATGACATATTTAAAGTCAACACAAAATCAAAAGTGATCCCGTTTAACATAATTCTAATGAAAAAAAAAAAAGTTTTCATAGTCTTTATCAGAAACAAGCCTGATTGATCTTCACCTAAAATGTTCTGATGTTTTCAGCGTCCTTGGTTCTGGCTGTATTTTTCCATTCATTTATAGCAAAGGGACTTTTTTTTATATTTGTTAAGAAGTTATGAGCCATGATACAATGCAACCAGCTTTGTTTAAATGGTTTAGTCAATTTTAAATATAAGCACCCTGAAACAAAAGTAAAAGCACCCTCAGTTGATGCTGCAATTAAATATTATTGGCGAAACAGATTTAGCAAGCGCTCCATTGTGTTTCTCAGTTTGACCTCTGTTCCTATTTACAGCGCATTTTTGCAGCGGTGAGAAATGTAGCCAATCACAGACATGTCTGTTGATCTCTTGAACGCAAAGGCCAATCAGAGGTGTTTTAGTTAGAATCCACTCACCGTTCACAATGCTGGAGATTTGGTTCAGTGCTGAGTTATGCTCGCTCTCACTAATCCTCTGTCATTAACAAACAACGAAACGATGTAAGTAAGAGATTCATTATGCAGTGTAGACATTGCTTTTATTGATTTTAGTGGAACGCTGTGAAATCTGTAACTGAGATGAGTGACAGCTTTTTAGTGATTGTAAAGTGAGCGGTCTTTCACACCTTCAAGGCTATACAGATATGATTTATTAAATACAAGTATTATTTTTCATGCTGCTAAGAGGGCCGAAGGCTAATTACATGCTGCATAGTTTTGGAAGTGACATCTACATATAAATGTGTGATTCCCTCTGAAGCTGCAGTTGACATAGTGATACAAGCACTGGACAAAAACATGATATGTCAAAATAAATATGTGCAATGTAAATGCAGACTAATATAGTACTAGAAAAATATTTGCATCAATATATTTTTTTAACTCAATTCCAATTATTTGTAAAAGTAACGCTATTTCTGTTATGGTGGCGCTGTTGCTTGCACATTACATCTGCACTTTATTAGGAAACCCTCACTAATTTCAGATACTCTTTGATTTGATTCTTAATTTTCCATCTGACAGTAAAATTAAAATGTGAGTTTTTAATAAACTTGTAGCTAAGGTTACAATTTATGACTCAGCAAATCCATTAAAATAATTTGTCTAGGCATCAACTATATTTTTATCCTGTTGTTTTATGTTCAGGACTTTTTAATGCAGGCAACACTAATCCATAATGGTCAGTAGTCTAAGCTAAAAAAAAAAAAAAAAAAAAAAAAAAAAAAGCCTGCACTGACAACAGAAAATAAAAGGTAGTAGCCTTAATATTTGGATGGTGTAATATCATTATACAAAGTCATTAATCAATATATTAGGATAACCCATGCAATTTAAATTACTTAAATAGCCTATACACAATAATGAGCAATAATAATTCACCACACTGCATAGGATGATGCGATGACAAATTCAAGCGCACAGCTTCACCTAAATATTTATTAATTTGTTTAGTTATATCATTTATAGTTTGAATAAGAGAACAACACCTTTAAACTTTGGGTAATCGTTTTTTTTTATTCATCACATCATATAGATCTGAATTTTTTTTTTTTTTTTTTCAGCAAACGGCCAGACTAGCGAACAATAAATGATATGGCAAGACAAAAGTTAAATATTTGAACTAAAGTTTGACTAATTAGAGTAATGTTAGGCTAAAACTTGTAATTATGATATCTGAATCACTGTCAGATGAGCCATCAGATCCTGAGCCGACCCAGGACGCATCAGACTCTCCATCACTCATGGCATTTAGTGTTTCTAATACCTACCTTCCATAAATCGCCTTTCTTTAGTCATTTTGACTTAATTAATGAAACTGATAACCACTAAATCAGTACTTACCCCTTGGCGGTTCTAGTGTTAACATAATATACATGTAACATAATATAAATTATTCTTAATCATAATATGATTAGTTTCTAATAATATCAAAGGCTATATGCTTAATATGTAGCTATTGACACATTTTGTATTGGGGGTCCCTGCTCCATGTCTCTATCACCTAAGGTGTACTGGCCCTGAAAAACATTGAAGCGTTGATTTAAATAGTTTGAGAGCATCAATGAAATGTAATGTATTACTTAGAGTAGGTGATAAAGTGGTTTTGACATGATTTGCTTGTCTGATATAGTAATATAGTTTTTCAGTGCAAATTCTGCAGTTGAAAACGATTACTTAAAAGCTAAGTTGAAATAATGCAGGCTGATGGCTTCAACAAAAGCATATACTGTCAATCAACACCTTGTAGGTCTGTCTTTTTGGTTATTTTTAAAAATCAGTTTCCTTGTGAAGAAAATAAATGGGATTTTTACTTCCGGAACCTGACTTTTGCACTCTATTGGTTCATTTTAACCAATAGCAAACTTGCATTTGGTTTGGCTCCATTCTGATATGTAGCGCCCACTTTTCAAATTATTTTGCTCAAAAAATTAACCACATTACTGAGACATTTCATGTTGACTTTAAATGTAGCCCTCATCACCTGTGAACAACAAATTGTATGGACTAAATGTTACTTTTTTTGGAAGAAAACTGATCAGATTTTGCCCCCAAAAGATTGGTGTTCTGTAAACAGCTGTGAGAAGAGCTGTCCTTCATCAGTAAGTCTCAATCTGCTCCTCTTCCCCCTCCATCTAGCAATCATGTGTCTATCTCTCTTCACTAATTGTCTCAAAACATGACAGCTAATTAATATGTTCTGTAGGCCCACATCTGGTGTTCAACTACAAGGGAAGGTTAGAACTAGATTCATATGCCAGCAAAACAATACACTCATTTTCTCATTTGAGACAGTTTTCATTACATATTACATCACAATAAACAGATTTTGAATCACACACACAAAAAAAAACTTTTGCATAGAATAAATGTATATGAAATGTAGATGAACTGCTAAGCTCCTTATATCAGTTCATAGTCTAACAAACTGAATACTAATTTTTGACACTCCAATTAGCTTTCTAATAAAAACATATTCAGTAGTCATAAAAATTGTTGATATGCATAGAAAGTGGAAACCCATAATACTTATCCTCAACTTCCTGTGCAGATCTGCCTTCCATCTGATGTAATCACTTAAGCATAGTCATATGCAGGTATGTGTGAACTTATCCATTTAGCTTCCATTCAGCCACAAGCACTGCCTGCAACCCTTCTGGGAGTTCATCATGCCTGCTGGTTAACATCAGCTGAGATTTGCTTTGCACTGCATAATAAAGTGCCAAATAAAGAAAAGCTTGCAGTACGCAAAAGAATAGCAAACATGTCAAATAATAGCACTGGGGTATTAATGCAAAATCTTATATTAATATGCATTTGTAATTACTAATTTTACAGGTAAAGTAATATGGCTTTCATATTCACATGTATGGAGATTCAATGACATTTATCCAGCTAGCTAGTTACTCATATTGCAGCACACACACACACATATATTATATATATATATATATATATATATATATATATATATATATATATATATATAATATATATATATATATATATATATATATATATTATTAAAATGAAGAGTTAGCATGGTCAGTGTACTCAATACCTACTAAACCTTGTTTCAAAAAAAAAAAAGGTTGCAAACTGTATCTTTAGCTGTTTAAAATCTTCTCTGAGGTGAAGAAGATGCAGAATTGTCCACTTGACATTAAAAAATGAGACGAGTAAATTAACGAGTAAATTATGGATGTGTCAACTCAATAAGTTCAACTTTAAGTGCTCCCACAGTATTGATGCTTGAGTCTCACGGGAGAGTTCACCCAAAAATGTAAAAAAGTCAGTCATCATTTACTCCCCCTCATGTCATTACATATCTTTATGACTTTATTCTGTGAAATGTAAAATGACATATTTAGTGAAACATTTTGGGCTTCACAGCAAGAAGCTCCCCAGTTCGAAACCCTGAGCTAGGGGGCCTTTCTGCGTGGAGTTTGCATGTTCTCCCCATGTATGGATGGATGGAGAAATGCTTATCTTTTTTATATGACTTTAAAGTAGCTGTGAAAAATAAATTAAATACATTTGCTTCACTTACTTTTGCTTAAATGCTGATATCTTTCAGAGATACTAAATTGTTAATTTAGTACAGCTACACTCGGTAGTAAGGGAAAACTCCATTCTGCCTCAAATTGCTAAGCAACGAGAACACAGGGATTATAGTAATTGTCTAATCCATGCAGTAGCACCATCCTGAAGACCTGAGGGAGTTCTGACTGGCACAAGTGGCTGATTAGAGAATATACGCTCTGAGGCCAAGATGTGGTGTCAACTACTGCCAGACTTTGGGGCTACTGACACTGGGTGCTCAGGGGGAACTTTAGTTATCATTTTACAAAGCAATTTTAAAAATATATATCTGCTTTTAAGAGTTAATGTGTGATGTGTACAATATGTGGCAGCATGTCAGCAAATTTGACATCTTTCACTTTTCTGATTAACATAATCTTAACAAAATCAATATTTTTCTCCTTTTGTAAAATCATAGAAATGTTATCATAGATTTTTTTTTTCTCTTTTTGTATTGAAGCAAATAAGAACTCACAAATTATATTTGTTGTCATTTCTGTTCACCACTTTAGAAGCTCCTCCAACTATACTTCTGTTGCTTCTGAGAACCTCAGAAATAAGAAAAGGGTTCACTGAAATCGATTGAAAGACAAGTCCCTCATTTGGTGTGCTTAACATTTGAGCTACTACTTACTGTAAGTAAAGCACCCTAAATCATCACAGAGCAAAGATTTCCCATCCATTAGAATGCTGCCTTGAGATTTTTAGGCAGTGAGGAAGCTCACTAATCATTGGGACGGAGCCATATTCTGGCTTTTGGTCAAAATTGCGGCATATTTCAATGAAAGCACCCCATTTAAATAACTATGTGAACATTTCTGTCACTTTTTTAAATTGGAGTTCCTCTGTGCTGAATTCTTGAACAATATTATATTAGGTGCTCTATTATGTAGATGTGAAACATGCATGCGGCTAATAAAGCTGATACAAAAGGTGACATTGAAAAAGAACTCAATAGGCTGGAAATTATCCAGCTCAGTGGGCAGATGGGCTTTTGACAGAAATATTGAGCCCCAGAAGTCTGAAATGGGTGGGCCAGAATAGGCAAAACTACAAAAAAGAGCAGCAAATGCAGAAAATCAAATCAACAGCTGACAGGTTTGCCATCCCCGGGGAAGGACGACATACACAAACACTAGAGCAAACATTATCTGAGCAGGTGGGTGGGAAAACACTAAAATAGTCCATGATAGAGATATGCTGTCTGCATGACAGAGATATGCACATTGCCCTGACAGGTCAGTAAAAGCTCATTTCTAGTAGTGTAGTGGGCGACCAAAGGTTCCTTCAGGGAATGACGGCAGTAATTATCATCATGGCACGGCACCGTTTTATAGCAGGGATGGATATGTCAAGAAAGAGCTCTACAAGAAAAAAAATAAATAGTGTCTCAACCTTCCAGCGGCGCCAAACGGAAGCTTCACAGCAATCTTCACAACAGGAAGTGTTGACTGAAAGACTATTAAAGGACTGAAAGAGAGGTTTGATATAGCCACTTGATTCCAGAGGATAAAAAAAAAAAGAAAAAAAAAAAACACTAAAACATGTCACATATACATCTTCATTCTTGACCCACTTGATGCTTATTCATTAGCAGTATTGCAGCTATGCTCTGATTGGTCGTTCAGATCAAATGTTACAGACTGTATACACGTCATAGTGGACAAGAGGGTATGACAAACACATACTGAAACACAGCTGTGTAGATAGTGAAGACTTGATTTCTCACTCTTAATAGGCTGTGCACATAAGGCTTTTTAGCACAAAATGGACGTTGAGAAAATGTGACAAGAAAGAGGACCGTATAGTATATGCAGAAACGTTTAATTGGAATTGTTATTTTTGGCTTGGGCCTTCCATTGCTGCTTTTTTCTTTTTTTGATTGGTCTTTTCTTTTATGGATGTGTTAAAATGACTTACTGTTAGAAAAGATTTCTACCACTGGTCCAATATATATATATATATATATATATATATATATATATATATATATATATATATATATATATATATATATTTATTTATTTATTAAGCAGCAGAAATTCAGCTTTGCATTACAAGAAAAAAAATATAAAAAAAATATATAAAGTATTATTAAAATATAAAAAAAATATTTTATACTGTAATAATAATTCACAATTTTTTATCAAAGAAATGCAGCCTTGATGAGTGGAAGAGCCTTCTGAATGGCAGTGTATGTTAGTAAATAGACTAATGTACAGTAAGTCTCACAAACCTAAAATATACATCATGCAAGAGTTCCTATTTCAAATCGGACATAACCAAAAATGATTCAGTCGGTAATGAGCTGACGACTGAACGATTCCCCGAATGAACGCCTGTTCATACAAAGAACAATAACTAATAATTTTACAGTTTTAATAATAGTTCTACTTCTATGTGAATAAAGACGTCCGCACCACAGCTATAATGTTAACCACACAGAAGAATGATATTATTGAACACGCTTTCAATTTTTTTTTTTTCCACAGCTGATTATTGACAGCCAATCAGAATCCACCCTTCTTTAAAGGTTATTTAAAAGGGCAGATGACATAACTGCAGCACACTACTACTGTATAAAAAACAAAGTTATTGGTTGTTGGTGTGACTGCGGGGTTGATATATTTTTGTAGGCCAAGACCCAGATACAAGTTAGCATTTTAGCACTTGTGGATCTGTCAATTTGAAGTCATTGAGTTTTTGAATAGGTTTTTGGTTAATGCCTGAAATGAGGTCTGGGGTTTACACAAGCTCAATATATTTTCATGTTTTATTCTACTACATAAAATACATAACTAAATACCCCCTTGTGATCTGCTTATTTCAAAATTCAAAGGAAAATCCTGTTGGTTTTTTGTTGAGGGAACCAGGGTGATACAAACTTATAGGCTAGCCTAGAAGAATACATCATCACTGCAGCACTCTATAGTGGCTATACTGTATAGCCATGTTATATAGCCATAGCTGTTGTGGTATTTATTCACATTGTTTCTAGATTATTGTATAGAGTGATCAGACACATTTTAAATAATTGCTGAACGCTTTATTGGCCAAAAATGAACTTTTCACAAAAATAAATAAATAAATAAAATGTCACCAGCTAACATTAATTCACTAATCATATCAGCAGCACATGTGAAAGTGTGAATGAGTACTAGTCAGTTGAAATTACTATCATACTAATTATGCAAGGCAAGGAAAGTTTATTTATATAGCACATTTCGTACACAATGGTAACTCAAAGTGCTTTACATAAAAGAAAGTAAAGAATCATGAAAAAAATAATCACAAAAATAAAACAAGGAATTAAAAAACTTAGATTCTCTATGGGGTTCAGGTCTGGTGAATTTGCTGGCCAGTCATGCACACCAACACCATGGTCATTTAACCAACTTTTGGTGCTTTTGGCAGTGTGGGCAGGTGCCAAATCCTGCTGGAAAATGAAATCAGCATCTTCAAGAAGCTGGTCAGCAGAAGGAAGCATGAAGTGCTCCAAAATTTCTTGGTAAACGGGTGCAGTGACTTTGGTTTTCAAAAAACACAATGGACTAACACCAGCAGATGACATTGCACCCCTAATCATCACAGACTGTGGAAACTTAACACTGGACTTCAAGCAACTTGGGCTATGAGCTTCTCCACCCTTCCTCCAGACTCTAGGACCTTGGTTTCCAAATGAAATACAAAACTTGCTCTCATCTGAAAAGAGAACTTTGGACCACTGGGCAAGAGTCCAGTTCTTCTTCTCCTTAGCCCAGGTAAGACGCCTCTGATGTTGTCTGTGGTTCAGGACATCTGTAGCCAAATTCCTTGACACGACTGTGTGTGGTGGCTCTTGATGCCTTGACCCCAGCCTCAGTCCATTCCTTGTGAAGTTCACTCAAATTCTTGAATCGATTTTGCTTTACAATCCTCGGAGTCAACTAACGCGAATACGCGTTTTGTGGCATATTCTCCTGATAAGACCGAAAAGAACTTAAATTACACTTTCAGTTTTGATCGTACAGATAAGAGCAATACATCAATCTAATCTGTAAAGGGTCTACTTTTATTTGTATACACACATAATAACAACAAAACTTTGTGCATTTATAAAATTAAGAAAACAAACAGAGTGCGCTTTCTGCCACCTTGGTTCTGTGTGACCTTCATTTAGAAACACGTAATTCAAATGAACTGTAACTCGGCAAATACTCAACACAGAGACATGAGAGATAGAACTATAGAAATCTTGACATGTCTAATTTTAAACCGAGCAAATCTTATCGAAAACAAATATTCAGTGATAAAGTAATCCATATGAAAACAACGCAATGTCCAGTCTTTCACGTCTCCCTTTATTATATCTAATGCGACCACGCCCACACGCCAAGTGCGCTTTTGATATTACAATCGTCTACGTGAAGCTCGCGGCAGGTAAACGCCCTCATCACAGCAAACAAAGCAGCGAGACTGTACTTCACATTTTTTAAATGTTACTGTTCGTTTTGCGCTGAGAGAAATAAGACATAATTCACCTCAATAAGACCGCTGAGAGGAATGAGATTTGGATTACCTCAGAAAGAAGAATGAAGCGGCTTGACCCAGCAGAGATCATAAACATGAGTAAGTCTTTTTTTTATTAATCTACTTATATTAGTTTTCATATAACTTGTACACATTTTACTAGTTAGACTTTTTCCAAAATATAATTCCTGACTAAATGTATAATCAAGTGAAACATTACGAAGTTTCATTTACATCATCTCAATGTTTCACAATGCCAGGATGTTTTGTTGTTGTTTTCGTTGTTTATGTTCTAATGTATAACATAGACAGCAATAAGATATAAAAGTAATATGAGGTATGTGCCAGGTATGTGATGTTCATTTATACATTTCAACACAATACCAGTCAAAACTTTTGAACAGTAAGATTTTTAATGTTTTTGTAAAGAATTCTCTTCTGCTGACCAAGCCTGCATTTATTTGATCCAAAATACAGAAAGTTGCATTTGCTAAAGCAGTAATATCGTGAAATATTTTTACTATTTTACATAACTGCTTTCTATTTGAATATATTTTACAATTTAATTTATTCCTGAGATCAAAGCTAAATTTTCAGCATCATTACTCCAGTCTTACTCCAAGTGTAACGATATACATTATACCATTCAAAAGCTGGGAGTCAGTATATATAGAGATTAAAACTTTTATTTAGCACACAAGTGATGATAAATACAATAATCATGCTACAAATGATGCTGTTCTTTCAATTAATCAAAAATATATATAATAATAATAATAATAAAAGTTTTTTTTTTTAGTAGCAAATCATAATATTAGAATGATTTCTGAAGGATCGTGTGACTGGAGTAATGATGCTAAAAATTTAGCTTTTAAAGTCAGCTTTGATTGTTCCTAATAAACTGTTTAACTGCACTTGCAAGTGAATCTCAAGTTATTTTGTGGGATAATTAAATGTATTCTAAATAAACTACAAACATAAAAATATAAAAATTTATTTTGTCCTCACATTCTTTCTTGTAACTCTTCCCTCTCGGTCACACACCTGACTGAAAGGCTTATTATGTAGCTCATTATGCGGGCCTTTGTCTTCTCAGGTGTGAATCACACAAATATTCATGGTTAATCATGCCTACCCGCATATGCCCTATCGAAACAAAAAGTGTCTTAGAACATTTAAATCAATCTATTGTTTTCTGTGAGCAAGTAAACAAGATGATTTTAACATCATTTTGAAGCAAAAATTCTAGGCTACAAGGTCCATGTTTGACAGTCCTGTGAACAAATGTTCTCTAGGTGTTTTGTGACCTTATTTCAGTGACTTCAAAATTGTAGTTTTTCACTAACCATGCATAAACGTTGTTTTCTCAAAAACACAATCATGTACATAAATGCTATTTACATATTATTGTAGCTTAGTTTGTACTGATTACAGTCTTAATAGACTTTAGCCATGTATATGTTTATAAAGCAACTGAAAAAAGCACAAAAGTCAGGGGATGTCAAAACTTCTCCAGGCCCCCCAAAACCCCTTAGTTACATCATTACTGAAATAAATGAACTTTTCCACGACATTCTAATTTATTGAGATGCACCTGTAGAAACATATGGAAAAATAATCTACAAATACTGAAGCAGCTTTGCAAAACTTTGCAAAACACAAAATTTGTCACTGCCAAAATGTTTGGCCTTGACTGTATATTTGTTTTCACATGCTGTCTGTAGTAAATCTGTAACCAATGTTGTAACCACTGTAATATGAATTTTTAAAAATCATAAAAAAAAAGAAAATCACAAAAATCATTCTCTCTCATTATGCTTAGAGTCTGTAATGTGCACAGCACAGAGTCAATTACAAGGCAGATACTGTGATCGTGGAGGATGACTTTGTAAAACCAATTAATGGCAGAGTATTTGATCAGAGCTTTAACCATCGTTCATCACTCCAATACTGCTCTCCTAACCCTTCCATTAATTAGCTTTTATTAATGTGAGCAGTCAGGGGACTGTTCAGCTCCCAGGGCTAAAGCATTTAGAGTAATCAGCAGCCATGAATGTGAATGATGCTGAGCCCAGATTAATAATTTACCAAGTACATGTAAGGACAAGATCCTCCGTGGCCCAGCTCATCCTGCAGAAAAAAAAAATCTGAAACGACTGGTCTGTGCAAGAAACAGAACAGTATTTATATTGTTTGTTTGTTTTTTTACCTCTGATTCACCACAATGTCGGAACTGCGCTCAGTATCTGCTCAGGACAGTTCAGACATTGCAGTGAATCAGAGGTAAAAAAAAAAAAAAAAAAAAAAACAATCAAATTATATCAAACTGTTCAGTTTCTTGCACAGACCGATCGTTTCATGTCTTTACCCATCAATGTATTGTCACGAGCCGCGGGGATTAATTTGGTTTTGTTTGTTTATGTTTTTTGACTCTCAAAGCTGTGATTCCCATTCATTTCCATTATATGACTGACAGACTGCAACGGCTTGAGTTAAAAATCTTTCTTTGTGTTCTACTGAAGAAACAAAGTCACCTACATATTGGATGCCCTGGGGGTAAGCAGTAAAACATAAAATTTTCATTTTTGGGTGAACTATCTCTTTAATTGCTTTTTTTATTGCCAATGTGTGAACAGCATGTAAGGAAACTTAATATACAAGATGAAACCTGTTGACTGATTTTTAAGTTTTGTTGGAAAAATCCAAAATGTAATGAACCTCATCTGTTGACATGATGTCAGTGAATCACATTCACTCACTGTTTTGGCCGGTGCTCGATCGCATAACTATGGAGTGTGTGCACGAGTACGAGCAGTAAGTTGCTAGCTGTGGTTCACCAGTGTCATTAATAACAAGGGATTCTGAGTTCTACTTAGAGCGAACTTTCTGGGGGAGTTCGTTTTGGCTCCTAAACACCTTTGCGCTTCCATTGGTCCGTGGCGGTTATGCATTCGGTGGGTGAGTTATGTTCTGAAACTCCACCTTCTTTGACGTGCAATTTTTTTCCCCCAGTTTGTATCTCATTCCAAACATAGAACAACATCTCCTGAATACACTGTATCGAATAGCTGAGCTGCCACAAATATATCCGATCGCTCGCGGAGAGCCTTTAAATATTCAGAGAAAGCATTTAATTCCTAGACAGAAATTGCAACGAAGCTTAGTGTCGATGACATGGAGTTATACACAAAGCAACACAGAGAAACATCCAAGTTTTCCAAAGCCATGAAAAGAATGAAAGGAAAGAGTAAAGATATAAGGTAGCAAGTACCAAATACATGTGTTTCATTAAACATTACACCATGCTGCTGCTGCTGTTCTTTCAATAAGCGAATTTAAAGGGTTCAATGAATGAAATGCCAAACAAATAATACAATAATAAACCTTTATTTTTATCAAAAGTAAATCATGACACCACATAACATATAAAAATGTGTAAGAATTTATCCAGTTTAATTAAATAAATGAACACTAATAAAATAAAGTAACAAATCGACTCTAAATAATCGACAATATTTGTTTTTTTCATGTCATGCTAAAGTTTTCAGACTATGAGCCATTCACACTTCCCATAAAAGACTGATTATGGAAACAGAATGGCTCTTTTGTATTGCAAACATGATACTTGATTCTGAACTGCTGCTAATCATTATTCTTTTGTCAATAATATTCTGACCATTGAAAATTTACATTTAATTCACAGAGACTATTCATTTTTATATTAAATTTGAGTATTCGGTTTATTTCTCACTAAAATGCTACTGTTAGACTATTGTACATGAATAACATAAAGGGTCTTTATAATAATCTTTATTTCATTTAAATTCTTCCTAAACTGTATTAGTCCTATTGTTTGTCATTTGCATATTTGTGCTTATTTTTTACTAATAAACATCAAATAAATCAAAAATGACTATGTTGTGATATACATCGTTATATGAAATTGAACTGTTGGTTATACTGCCCACCTCTTGAGGATGAAGATGGCATTTTCATTACTAAGTTTTCTGTCTGTGGAAGGTCAGCTTTGTGTGTCTTCTTAAATTAAAAGTTTTACAATATGAAGAATTAATTATTAAGCTGAAGTAAATAGACTCCATCATGATGATGCTCAAGAATATTTTAGTGTCTAATGTTAGAGTTAAAGAATATGTTGTTTATAAGTTGTTCAAGGAGGGGAAAACGCTTTTCTTCCTTTTATGTGTGTATCTAACTCCAGTTTTACTAATTGTGTTTTATCCTTCTCTACTGTAATGGCACTCTCTCTTGCACTTCAAATGACTGCTTGAAAATATTGTATGTATTTTTGTATTATCAAATTACAAATGACTTGTATTTTAATTAAATATATTTCTCAAAGCAGTATTTTGAATTTTAATTACATGTGTGAAATAACACAGCAACGGTACAAACAAAATGCATCCTGGCATCACAAGACAAGTTACAAATAAATGAGACAATAAATGTAAAAAAAAAATGTAAAAACCTCATACCTTCTTGACATGTTTTGAATGGGAGAGAATGGGAACAACAAATTTATTTAACCTCTATTCATCTTTACAGTTCTCAGAAATACAAACAGCACTCAAAGTACTCCATCTATTATAGTTATAATAACCATGCACTGGGTGAATGGTTTTTAATGACATTTTGTTGGTCATCTGAACGGCCATCATCCTTATCTTTTCCAAGCATTTCCTAATTTAAGACTCCTTTAGCATCCTTGTTGCTATGAATTGAATGAAGGAAAGCACTTGACCTTGCTGTCAACATTAATTAGGCTTGATGTGTCTGACACACTGTGTACACTTCAAATTATCATGTTACAGTCTAATATAACCTTTAGTCAGCCTTACAAATTCCGACACAGCTTTGCACCGGCTCAATACAAGCTGCCAGGTAATGAGTTACCCAGTTAGACACTGACAGCTGCTCCCATCTGACCGGAGCTTAGACGAGACGTGGGAACAGAGAGACGTCCATGAGGGTGACAAAAAGAGATGAGGTGCTCCGACTGAGAGGACGGTGGAAGGAGAGCTTAAAAAAGCACTATTATATGTAATCTTTGTCTAGTGAGGAGAGCAAAATTATGGTTTTTGTAGTGCCACTGAGCTGTTGCCTTCTTAGATTAAATTAGCACAGGTGAGTTATAACTTATTTGAGCGAGCGCTCGAGCTGACCCTTTTTAACCTTGCTGGAGTTTAATTAAATTAAATCAGCCATATAATTGTTTTTTTTGGCTTCCAACAACTTCAATGGAGTGTGTTTGGAAAGTTCACCCAATTCCTGTAGGTCAAAAAGAATCAATTGCGTTTACGGCCAAAATAAATTGCACAAATGTTTGTGTGTTGCATTTGCAGATCCAGAAATAGGACTGAAAACAACCAGCATGAGGTCACTTAGGGGATCATGTTGTTGACAGAAGTTGAAACAGAAGTATTTGGGATTCTGGTGAAAAAACACACACAGACATTTCTCAAGAGAATCCACAAATCTTTGGGAAACACACTCGGAAAAGGAAATACCATGCAACACCCGTTTCCTCTGGTATTAAGATCACGTTTGCATTATTCATACTGCAGTTAATATATTGGCAAAAAAATTAAAATATGAAATATATTTTTGCATATATACTGTATGTGTATATATATATATATATATATATATATATATAACATTTTAAAATTAGTAATTTCCATATTATTAGTAATATTCAGAATTTCTAGATTTTCTCATATTAATATTACAAATGTTTCGACTTAAATGTTTCAAATTTTGTTTTAATTCCCTAATGAAATTATAGGTTTTTCCTGTGTCCTTGATATCAATTTTCATCCGGTCACTCTCTTTTTAAAACTTTAGCAAAAAACAGTTACTGCAGAAAGTGCATCATTTTGGTGGGACAACAAAAGCATCAACATCAGTCAGAATTAGCAATGGATATACAGAAATCTGTGTTGTTTTGACTTGTGGTTTGTCCCATATGTAAAACATATATCCTGTATACATCCATCATTATTACAATAAGTTTTAAAAATTTATCAGAACAAGGCATTTTTGTAAAATGTACCTATACAATTCTTTGCAGTTTGCAAACTAGTGGCAGTAAAATGCCAACAACTTGTATTGATTTTCACATAAATAAATAATGATCACAAGGCAGGTTATTTATGAAAAAAGGCTTATTTTTGTATGATTCCTTGCTCAATACTATGACCTCAAAATGCTTTTACCATAGTGCATGATTCATAAACTAATACAGGAAGGACCCTTTGGTGTTTTTTGTTTATGATGGAAATTTAAAAGAGTTTCTATTGTGTTTTAGAGTTTTGTGGTTACCGGTGTGCTGAAAAGCGGAGCTTTTGCATGTTTTTGCATGATGCATGTTGTTTTACTCAATGAGAATCTATACTAATGGCAGTTCACCAAAACCCAAAATAAGTTAAATCCTCAAAGTTTAAATTAGAAAATAACACAGTGCACTTGTTTGACAATCTAGTTAAATGTGTGCAGACCACATACTGCTCTGGTTCTCTTAACAAGGCCTGTGTCTAATGGTTTTCATCAGAGCCAGACAGTTCTTGAAATAACCCTCTCATGTTGAAAGAAAGACTCACAGCTTTTTTTCTCCTCTGTGTATCTCAGAGATCATTTTCACAGATAATGAGATTTGTTAACTTGGGAGATCAATAGAAAAGCTAGACTGTTTCCGCTTCTGCAGGCTAAGAGTTCTGACCTAAACAGTGAAACCATTAAATAGACAATTTGTCATTAGGCAACATAACAAATGTGTATATAACAGTAGCGTCTGATGGTATTCTGGGCCCAGTTTTTTTTTTTTTTGGTCTATTGTAAATTATGTCATTTAATGTTTTCCAGTTTTGGGGTTAATGAAACTGTTTACCTTGAACTATCAACAAGCAACACATACTATAATGTTTTGTATATTTAGAGATCTTTATTTTCTTTACATACACTTTTTATAAATGTATATGGAAAGCTGCACTGGAACAATATTTCTACTATGCTATACATTATTTTGGGTTAAAAATGGTTTAGTACAAAGTAGCTCTTTTCTATAATATTAATGACTATTCATCATTTAATTTAGAAAACTTTTTATCAAGCTGACTGCTTTTCTCATGCAATATAAATGTGCCTGAAATTGCATAACAGCTTTTATACTTTAGGAAGGGTTGCCTTGCAAGTGGATCCTGGCATCAAAAAATTTGAAAAACCCTGCTTTATACATTACTCGTTCTCATATTTTTGGGATTTATTTTGTTTCTGCACTGTCAGTTATTGCCTCGTCTGAAATTTTGGCAATGCCTTACTTGTCTAAAGAGAATACAATCTGAAATCCAATAAGAATATGCTATTATTTTTATCTCAAAAGCTACACACCACTCAAAAGTGAATAGAAAATAAATTCAAATATACAGAAAACATTCGGTGGCACTTTATGACAGAATGCAAAAGTAAGGGGGTTGGCAGTTGAGTGGAAACTTCTGGACTGATAAAGCACTGCATGTAAATGTACCCGATCAATACTTACATCTGTTTTAAATAAAATTGTATTAATAATTATATAGCATCTAGACAGATATAATTATTTAATTACAATAACAAAAACATGAATCATCAAGATTCTATAGGAGAAACTACATTTCTAAGCCTTTCTTCACGTCTTTAAAGTTTTAATAGTGCGTACATTTATAGCTCAGTGACTTAACACTGAAATGTTTACTGAAATGCTGAAATATTTAGAAGGACTTAAGAAGGACCTTACCTTTGTAATGTTTTGGACACTGGTGGTGGCACTCTTACTGTAGGATCTTCTCAAGGTTCCTCTGGATCAGCTACACTGCCAAAAATCACTTGAACTGCAACATCAAAGAAATCTCTTTCAAATTAGGTTTATATAATATTAGTCATGTTTAAGCATACACAGACACAAACCATCTTGGTTACATACTTTATGCAAGAAATTAAATCCCAGATAAAAGTAACTGCGGTCCAATAAATCTTCGCCTGCCTTGCATACAAGTTTAATATCCAAGACGAATAAATTAAAGGCCGTTCAGGCTTGTATGGCGATGTTTGCCTGTTTGTCTTTCATCATTTGGTTAAATTACCCAGAGCAACTGCCTGTTTGCTTATCAAGCCAACAAAACATAAAAAGACAAATCACATCTCATCAATAAGCTGCTATCTGACTTAACATAAAATTAGCTGAATTTTGGAAAACTGATGAAATTAGACATTGTGAAGAAAAATATTCTGTATTGGTACTTCAGGCACATTATTGATTGTAACAATTATCATTAGTAAACATTTTTATTGACTTAATTGCTTCTAGACAGTAGAATGTGAGTGCCACAAATGAGATGTTTAATAAAATCTCAATACAACAGTTATTCCAATCTATTTTATGTAGTTTATGTAATTCTACAGCTAAAGCTCAACAGCAGTCAGAAGAATTATATAATGTTTAACAACAATGAAACATTTAATATATATGTGTTTTGTACCTAAGAAAATGATAGGTGTATATATAAAGGTTATTGCAGTTGCATTTAGTGAGCACAGAGGCAAAAGTAATCCATAGTCTACTAGTATTAAATTGAAAAACTCAAATCCAACCCAACAAATTAAAACCGAGAGTTAAATAAGCTTTGTTAACAGTAAATTTAATTGAAAACCATCTGGTAACCAAACTCATTTAAAACCAAATTGATTTAAAAAAAGACAATCTTCACCTTTCTGTTTATTGGAAGTGTGATCATACGAGAGCTGCTAACAGATGGCATGAGTCATCGGGGCCAGAACACTCCAGCGGAGCCACTTGAGGAGCAGGAGTAACACCTCAGGAGGAGTGCTGCAGATGAACTGAAGGCTGAACCCAGAGCTATAGATGCCTGTCTCACTCCAAAAAAAAGTTGTTGTTTTTTTTTTCCTCAAGTGAAATCTGCATTTGTATTTAATCACGTAATGTCTTTTTTTTTGCTCACAGATGGTGCTCGTCTCTGATTAAACAGTTAGCGCTTTTTAAACTGTCAGATAACTTCATGCATTTGAAAGTAAAACTGTGTTTACAGTACATACTGAATCTGACTATGGATACGTGCATTCATATTACTGAAATGCTGTGAAGGCGTCATGCTGTTGTGCGATCTATAGGAGTTCTTTATTCATTGTTATGGAGTCAACATGAAGCCGCTTTCTCCTGTGGTGTGGTCAACGTCAAGGTCATTTTAAAGTTTAGCCCTCACTGCCACTTTCTCTGAAAGGTTTTACACAAGCCATTAACCTGATCTAACTTTAGACATTCCTTATCCGTTTGTTTAGAATATGTAGGCAATATTAAGTATACGAATGTCTGTACTACAGTATACTTTTTTTTGATTTGCAGCTCTTGTGTTGAGCTGAAAATTCTTTACCTAATTTACTTACTTTACTTTATTGTCTTTAAAGACAATTCTTTATGTAGACAGCAGTATACATACACATATAGCAACACAACACACATGAAACACACCTTTATAATTCATTTAAAAACATGATTGCAGCAGGTATAAATTAATTCTTATATCTATTTGATTTACACAAAGGGAGTTTAAATCTTCGGCCAGAAGGATGCAGTTGAAATTCAGTACACAATGGGTGGGTGACATCGGAAAGCACTAACTGGCCCTTCCAAGTCACCTTATGTTCATACATTTGAACTGAACTCGAGGAGTTCTGCAAAGAAGAGTAGGCAAATATTGCAAAATCTAGATGTGTAAAGTAAGATGTGCAGAAAATGGCTTTTCTTTTTTTTTTCTTTTTTTTTCTTTTTTTTTGGTTATACCAAGTGTGAGCAAAGTCAGTAGATTTTAGTCAAATGCGATGACTAATATTTTTTGGGGAAAAAAATCCTAACAACATGAAGGTTAATGAATAGGGGGGTTATGAATATATATTAATCATTTTATTATTTGTGAATATTTTTATTACTTATGAACATTTATTATTATTATTATTTAAATTATTCTTCTGAACGGTCAAAAGAAATTTATCATGACTGAATCTGTATATTTATCCATGGCAACAAACCGCTGTTACTTTCATATCTCTAGTATCACTTTCTTTTTTCATATCAATGCAATTGCTGCCATTTTGTTCCCCACATGATGTAAAAACCTACAGCAGTTCCTTTCTAGTCTATTCTGACTACAGAACAAATTGAGCTAGCAAAATAATATAGATTTTTTTTCTGCCTGTCTGAACAAAGCCTTTGTGATTTTGATAATCTGCCATGGTTCATTTGTCTTTTTATATGTACTTTTTTGTAAACAGGTTTGATTGAAATTTTTGACAAATCCAGTTATGATTATCAGAACAAATCTGTGACTAAATGTGTCACATTAAGTAGAGTTGGTAAAGCCATGCATGACAAATAAATGGAAGTCTGGGTTGACACAAGATGTTTATTTCCATTAAGTATTTTCATTATGCAAGTTATTACTTTGTTCCCATTATGGTAATTTTGTCATAATACAATAATATTATGATACAACTAATGCATCATCAATACAAGCCACACAATCTACAGGAATTAAGACCCTAATGATTGCAGCACAAAAAAAGGAACAAAATGAACCAGCAGTTGCTAGGAGATAGGCTGGAATAATTCTGTTGCTGTGTGGCTTCAGAATAAGATCTACAGTTTTAGGTTTTTCACTAATCCAAATTAGTTTTCCCCTTGTGCTATTATTTTCCTTTTTGTATGTGTCAGTAGCCCCTTGCTGTATCATACTGGAGTCTGTCTACCATTACAGACAGATGTATTTTCTTTTCACAAGCTCCGACAACTTAATGGTCCTTCCATAACATGTATGGTCTCTAACCGCTGACAGCAGCATACAAATAGCATCAATTACCATGTAGGAATACAGCAGGGTGAAGCCGGGTTAAGTATAGCTGTACTGTACCTGCCTGAGCATTCTTTCTATTCACAATGCAGCTAAGATAGCAGTCATCAAGACAAACAGGATTTAGAAATCAATCTTTTGGCAGAGCAAGTTTTCTCTTATTGACCACTTAAAATTCACAAAGTAATGCCGAATCCCTGCAACTTGTTCAATACAGACTGATTTAATAGCATAACTGATGTCTTTACACTGTTCGCCAATGGCCTCCACTTCAAGTCTGCAACTTGGGAATTTGACTTTGTGCATTATTCTGAAGAGATTATTCTGTAGTCAACAATTTGAATGTGAAAAATAGAGATGCCACAATTCTCAAGATAATATTAAATCATTCCGTACGACATCCACGGTTCAATACGCACTTGTGTGTACTTAGTGACCTTTTAGGGTGCTAAAATAATGTGGACTGAAAATGGAAATAGCACAAAATGCGGTTAAAATGGATTTCAGTTTATATTTACTGCTGTGCTCTTTTCTGGAAAATTCTGTCATTTGTTCACAAAGGACTGGAGGTTGTCTGTGATATTTGGCCTTGCAGAACAGTTTGTTTGGAACCAAAAATTTTGTTGACAGTGGACTCAAACAATTGACAACTACTTGCAAGACAGAGTCTTTTACCCAATCTTGTAATCTTAAATATATTTTTGCAAACATATATAAACAAAAGCAGCAGCAGACACTGTGCATTTCTTCGGGAACAGTGTGAGGCCTGAGGGATGCTATGGCCCTTTGTTAAGAGTCAGGCTGACTGCTCTGTGTAAGCTTGTAGCTTGTTAGTGAGTGCAGTGGTGAAGCTGTTTTTATTATTTATGTATTGATTGATTGATTGATTGATCAGTAACATTGTGAAATATTATTCAATTTAAAATAACTATTTTCTATTTTAACATATTTTAAAATGTACTTCATTCTTGTGATGGTGAAGCTGAATTTTCAAGGATCATTACTCCTTCATAGATCATTATAATATGCTGATTTGCTGCTCAATTATTAATTATTATTGGTACTCAATTATTAATAATCATCATTTTGTTATCAGTGTTTGTTGATTGATATTTTTTGTGGAAATCAATAATTTTTTCAGGATTTTTTAATCAATAGAAAATTCAAGTTTCAGTCTTCAAAAAAATATTAAGCAGAAAAAAAAACAATGTTTTCAAAATTGATAATAAGCAGCCAATCAGCATTAGAATGATTTCTGAAGAATCTAAAGATTTGGGAAATGATGCTGAAAATTCAGCTGTGCATCATAAAAATAAATTACATTAAAATATATAAAAATAGAGAACAGTTCATTTAAATTGTAATAATATTTCACAATTACTATTGTCACTGTATTTTTGATAAAATAAATGCAGCCTTGATTTTAACGATCACCCTTTTATTCTATGAAAAAAAGAAAATATATATATAGTTACTCACAGTAATCAATGATTCAGATAATCAATAACTGAATATATTGTTAACACATTTTTCTGCTTCCAAACCAGCCTAGAAGAGGATCCCATGGCAACAGAATAATGCTAATGAGGCTTGTCTCTTCATTGAAGCATTGCATTAAAGCAATGAGTAGATGAAACAAGACACATAACTGCTCATGAATTATTCTTATGTTCAGATATGCTGAAGAACACATGATTGCTTATCTTGACTGAATGTGAAATAAGAAACACAGCAAAAACGAGAAGTAGAATTGAAGAAAAAATTTACAAGTAAAATGTGCCATGGCAAAGGGAAGTCTTGATGGTGTCACCTTAAGAACTGATGCATTTGGGTCACTGTTGTGCTTTAATGCATGAATATTCATAGCTTGCATATTCAAAGCAATGATGTAACCACGTCAACATTAAGCATTTACTATGCTCTAGTTTGCATAAGTGACAGAATGGAACCTCTCAAATTTTTCACTACCCACAATCAACAAACAGCATTCAGAGCCTTAATATTAAAGAGATAGTTCACCCAAAAATGAAAATTCTCTCACCATTTAATGTCATTTCAAACCTTGATGACTTTCTTTTATTCTGTGGCACACAAAATAAGTTTTTTTCTTCTTTTTTTCATAAAATTAAGTCAGTGTGGTCCAATGTTCATCAAAATCTCTTCTTTTGTTGTTATGCATCAGTGGTTAAGTAGTCGTTGCAGGCTAGTACCATACTGGCGGTGTTCTGTGGACTTAATTAGTTCAGTATGTGGTCCACAGTTTTGACTATAAGGAGAAACCTGATTGCATTTTACATGTGCTGCAGTTACTAAAACATCAATTTTAAGAAAAACATTTTTAGTCTGATTTAAATGTAATAATGATTGTGGTGTCAATATTTGATTCTGAGAAATAGCAGTAAATTGAAAGCCGCTGCTAGTGTAAAACCAAGAATTATTGGTTCACATTTCCTTTAAGAAGCACTAATTATGTGAGCTGTGAACAGTGTGATAGTGTGTCTTATTAGCAAGCCCTACAGCTCTGATCTAATTGTGCTTGATTATATATACCCATAGAAATGTACAGATATTCAGCTGCCTTAAGTGTTTAATTATTTAAGTATGAGTGGAAACAAGTGAAAAAGCAAAGTTTAATGTTTGAATTTAATATATTTTGTCTACTTTGTCTACTTGCGTTGTGTTACATTTTACGGGCACTGTTTAAAAGAAGAAATGAAATGTAACACTCAAACCATCCAAGATGTAGATGAGTTTGTTTCTTGAACAAGTTTGGAGAAATTTAGTGTCACATCACTTGCTCTCCAATGGATCCTTTGCAGTGAATGGGTGCCGTTAGAATGAGAGTCCAAACAGCTGATAAAAACATCACAATAATCCACAAGAAATCCACACCACTCCAGTCCATCAGTTAACATCTTGTGAAGCAAAAGCTTTGTGTATGAAAAAAAAAAAAAGAAAAAAAAAAATACAAATCTTTCTTAACTTTTAAACCTTTTACAGTGATTAATATTCCTAAATAGAGCCATCTTTATCGTTTGGTTTCTGTGTAGACCTGCATTTGCCGTTCTCGTAATTTACACTACATGCATGAATCAGTGGGTGGGGCTAAACATATGAAGGTATTTTGGGGCCAAACAAAATTTTATTTTTTATTTTTTTCAGAAAAAATATTAGGAAAAATCAAAAATTTGAGCCAAGGACCTCTGGTTGAGTTGACACGGAATGACCCTATAGTGATTTTCAATAGGCACAAATGTTGAACAAATCTGGCTAGTCCCTCAATTATACTAGCAGGCATCCCAAAATATTGTTGAAGCTATTGGGACATGGTGAATTTTCAGTCTACTTTTTGTTATTCTGTGTTATGTGATTCATATACCCTTACGAAAACTAACCAAAGTTTTAAAATAGTAAAAGTGTAGTAATAATGTTTTTTTGTTGTTAGTTTTTTTGGCGCATTGATTACAGTTTTAGTACAAATGCCATAATTTTCATAAGGGTTGAACGTGGTCTACTACACTTGTCGTTCACTGTCAAAATCTGGCACAAGTCGCCGTTTATTTATATCATCAGCATATGTTAGCATAGCACTTGTGACTGAGCCACCATTTTAACAAGGATACAAGAAGATTCTTGTGAAAACTGAAGATTGCCACTGAAGATTTAGATGTTCCTACATCTATAGGTTTCATAAGCTATATGAAACGAGCAATTGCAAAGCTTGTTACCCATCTCACGGCTTAATATATTGTCAATAATGTTCAGGAATGAGCAAGAACTCTTGTATACTCACTTATTTACTACAAGCAATGCTGAATAGTTTAAGCTGTTCATTATTCAAACAGCTTTGAAGAAGAAGCAAAATATATTTCCCATGTTTTGGTGCAGTATGCTTTAATGAGTTTCGTTAACCAATTCAATAATTAATCTCACCTCCAATGCCAAAAGCCGCATAAAGTTGTAGATAGCGTGAGCATATGGGCCCGAATCTGCTGCTCCCGTTTAATAAGCTCCATAAAGGGAACAAACAGCTTGAATCAAATCCATCCCATGTGATTCCTAACTTATTAAAACACATTACTTCCAACAATCCCTTTCTCCCTGAACTAAATCAGTGAAGAACTTGGAATCTGAGAGCAGGATGTTTTGCTATTTCCATTAGAAAAAAAATAAAAAATGCTTAGACTCTTTTTCCACTCCCTACAGAGCTGGTTATAATTGTGTTGGTTTGCTAGGACTCTGTTTGATCCGGGGTTCTTTGATGCCGGATGCCACAAAATGCTCACAAGATACTCTGTCAGAGTTGATTATGATAGAAAAGGTGTTAATAAGAAAGAGACTTCTCTCCCTCAGGATTTTTGATTCACGATAGAAGCGGGATGTATAAATGTTGTAGCGTTGAAAATGATCAAAGACTTCTGGCTTGCGGTCCCAAACCTATCTTCTGTAGCAAAAGGGCCATTCCTGAGGGCACAGAAGTGCTGATTGTGATCAAGGCCAACAGGCCAACATATGTATACAGTACATCAGGGGTCTGCTAATTGTCACACATTTTTCACAGTAGGGAAAGCTGTAATTTGCTGATTGGTCAGTTTGAATGTCTCACATTTGTTTTTTAGTCCCATAATCAAGGAAGGGATAAAAGAAGATTTATTTTTTCTATCTCCCTTTCTTCACTGAGGCCCTCTTTGTGGGGCTCTGCTCTCTCTTCCTCTCTCTCTCACTTAGGTAACATTTTACATATATGCTGGATTAGGGATGTCCACGATTAATCGACGATAGATTAATTGTCGATAAATATTTTAATCGATAAACCTTATCGACTGTCGATTAAGCATGATCACACTTAACGTGCATAGTTTGAGACGTAGGTGGCTAGCTGGTTTGCCAACCGCCAAAAGAGGATGACGCACGCGGCTTATGCCAAAACATGTTAAGTACAGCAGTTGTGAGGGAAAACTGAAGCGAGCACGCAAGAGTTTTGTTTGGGATCATTTATGCTGATAATGTTAACATTGTGCCTGTGTTTTAAAATATAATACATCAACGAACACCATGATATATCATTTCAAAAAAAGTGCATCCAGCGGTTTCCGGGACAGAAATTGATTCGACACAGCCAACAATAACCTCGGGAAAAAAGTAGGAACTCAGAAGGCAGAAGGAATAACTGAACGATGTTGCATTTAAACGTCATCAAAGGTGGTGGTTTTCGAGAGTTGATTAATTTCATTCAGCCAGACTACAACATACCATCAAGAGCCGCGATAACCAGCCAACTAGAAGATCGTTATGAAAAGAAAATAGAAGAGCTAAAGATGGCACTGAGTTCAGTTGAAAAAATGGCCCTTACAACTGACTGCTGGACCGCACTAACAAGGGAAAGCTACATAACCATCACATGTCAATACATAGACTCTGAATGGCAGATAAACACACTGCTGACAAGCTGGGCGAAAAGTTAAACAAGGCCGTAGCTTCATGGGATATCATGGGAAAAATAGTAGCATGTGTTCACGACAACGCAAAAAATATTGTGTCAGCAAACGATCAAACTCGTGTCAGCTGGGATTCCGTGCCCTGTTTTGCCCACACATTACAACTTGCCATAAATGATGGCTTCAACATATACAAGTCCTTCTCAAAAAATTAGCATATTGTGAAAAAGTTCATTATTTTCCATAATGTAATGATAAAAATTAAACTTTCATATATTTTAGATTCATTGCACACCAACTGAAATATTTCAGGTCTTTTATTGTTTTAATACTGATGATTTTGGCATACAGCTCATGAAAATCCCAAATTCCTATCTCAAAAAATTAGCATATTTCATCCGACCAATAAAAGAAAAGTGTTTTTAAGAAATTTAGAGTCAACCTTCAAATAATTATGTTCAGTTATGCACTCAATACTTGGTCGGGAATCCTTTTGCAGAAATGACTGCTTCTATGCGGCGTGGCATGGAATCAATCAGCCTGTGACACTGCTGAGGTGTTATGGAGGCCCAGGATGCTTCGATAGTGGCCTTAAGCTCATCCAGAGTGTTGGGTCTTGCGTCTCTCAACTTTCTCTTCACAATATACCACAGATTCTCTATGGGGTTCAGGTCAGGAGAGTTGGCAGGCCAATTGTGCACAGTAATACCATGGTCAGTAAACCATTTACCAGTGGTTTTGGCACTGTGAGCAGGTGCCAGGTCATGCTGAAAAACGAAATCTTCATCTCCATAAAGCTTTTCAGCAGATGGAAGCATGAAGTGCTCCAAAATCTCCTGATAGCTAGCTGCATTGACCCTGCCCTTGATAAAACACAGTGGACCAACACCAGCAGCTGACATGGCACCCCAGACCATCACTGACTGTGGGTACTTGACACTGGACTTCAGGCATTTTGGCATTTCCTTCTCCCCAGTCTTCCTCCAGACTCTGGCACCTTGATTTCCGAATGACATGCAAAATTTGCTTTCATCCGAAAAAAGTACTTTGGACCACTGAGCAACAGTCCAGTGCTGCTTCTCTGTAGCCCAGGTCAGGCGCTTCTGCCGCTGTTTCTGGTTCAAAAGCACACGCCTGTGCACGGTGGCTCTGGATGTTTCTACTCCAGACTCAGTCCACTGCTTCCGAGGTCCCCCAAGGTCTGGAATCGGTCCTTCTCCACAATCTTCCTCAGGGTCCGGTCACCTCTTCTCGTTGTGCAGCATTTTTTGCCACACTTTTTCCTTCCCACAGACTTCCCACTGAGGTGCCTTGATACAGCACTCTGGGAACAGCCTATTCGTTCAGAAATTTCTTTCTGTGTCTTACCCTCTCGCTTGAGGGTGTCAATGTTGGCCTTCTGGACAGCAGTCAGGTCGGCAGTCTTACCCATGATTGCGGTTTTGAGTAATGAACCAGGCTGGGAGTTTTTAAAAGCCTCAGGAAATCTTTTGCAGGTGTTCAGAGTTAATTAGTTGATTCAGATGATTAGGTTAATAGCTCGTTTAGAGAACCTTTTCATGATATGCTAATTTTATGAGATAGGAATTTTGGGTTTTCATGAGCTGTATGCCAAAATCATCAGTATTAAAACAATAAAAGACCTGAAATATTTCAGTTGGTGTGCAATGAATCTAAAATATATGAAAGTTTAATTTTTATCATTACATTATGGAAAATAATGAACTTTTTCACAATATGCTAATTTTTTGAGAAGGACCTGTACATAAACAGTGTCATCGCAGCTGCTGGAAGACTTGTTCAGCACTTCAATCACAGTACTGTAGCTACCAAAGCACTCTGTTACAAACAGGCACAGTTGAAAATTCCACTGCATCGCCTGATACAGTCCTGCAAGACAAGGTGGAACTCAGTGACATGTTTGCCCGGCTCGTGGAACAAAGGTGGGCAGTGACTGCCATCCTATCTGACCGCACTGTCACCAAACTAGCGGACGCCAGAATTCTTGAGCTCAAAGATGAATACTGGCAGCTGATGGAGGACGTGGCACCTGTGTTGGCAGCGTTAAAGTGTGCCACGACTGTAATGTCTACCGAATCTGATGTGTCCATCTCAAATATCTATCCTATTACTTACAGCCTCTTACATTCACATCTTAACAGAAACGAAGAGGACAGTGCTCGAGTTTTGGAGTTCAAAGCAAAAGTGCATGCCTCATTGGTGCAATGAATGCAGATAAGAGACGTTTTGAGACTTTAATTAAGAATTCTCCATTCTATACAAAATAATGTAATAGGCGTTGCGCCACCTAATCGCTTAAATTCGTTACTTTAGGTTCAATCTAGTGCACTCCTATCAAAGCCATCGATGATAGCGACAATGCTGGATGCCAGACACAAACTTCTAAGTTTTCTAACCACATCTGAGAGGCTGATTGCCAACGCAAAGCTGCACGAAATGGCATCTGCAGTAGTTCTGACCGAGTCCCAGACAGAAAAACCAAATAGTAGGGTTACTCAAAGTGTGCAGCAGACCCAAGCTGGGGGTGATGACAGGAAAAGAGCCCTTACAATGAGTAATTACAATGAACGGGATATCAAAGACTCGGAAAGCGAGGTGAACAACTCGCCTCCTTCCCTTGACAGAAGTCCACTAGATTGGTGGAAAGCGAATGCAACCAGGTTTCCCAGGTTGTCTCAGCTGGCAAAGTCCGATTTATGCATACCAGTAACATCTGTACCATCAGAACGTGTGTTCTCAGCAGCTGGCCTGACGGTCAACAGACTTCGCACAAGACTAACTCTGGAACATGTTAACATGCTGATCTTTTTGAACAAAAACCAGTGATGTGCACCTCAGGTATGTTGTGCTGTATCCTTCGTGTGCACACAAAGTTTGTATCATAATTGCGTTAAAGTTAACATTCATATTACTGTCGTAGGCAACATAAAATTGTTAATAGAATTCAGATGTGTTCTTTTAAATGTTTAAAGCTAAAAGTGTTGCACAGTCAACACATTAAATGAAGATGATTTCTGAAATTTCTGAATATGTTTTAAAAGTTGCAAAATTCATGCAACAAACGTTTTTATTGTTTTTTTTTTTTAAGGAAAGTGTTGCACAGTTACACAAATGTCTAGTCATTTTAAATGAATTAAAAAAATAGATGTTGCACGTTGAACGTTTAATGCATCAAATGTTTATTTTTTATAATGTTTACAACAAAAAGTGTTTATTGCTTTAAATGTTATTTTACACCATAAATGTAAAAATAAATAAAACTCCACAATGTCGCAAATTTCACGGAATGAGATGGGTTGTTTTAAATATTTTTTAAAACGAAAGTGTTGACGTTCACACAATAAATGTGATGGAATGAGGAAATTTTGATTATTTTAATGCATCAAATGTGTTAAATTATTTGTTTTCTTTAAAGTGTAAATGAGCACAAAATAAATATGTTGGAACTGTGTTTTAGAAGTAACGTTACAAATTGTCAAATGGGTTTTTGGAAAATGACAGCAAATAAAAAGTTTTATTTGAAAAAGAAACCAGTCTTTTGTCATTCAATCAACATTATCGAGGAAAATAAAATGAATACCAGATCGTTTATTCAAAATAGATTAGCATATAATTTAACTTAACTGGTACATTTAGCTCATGAGCAAGTAATATATAAGTATTAAAATGTTATCCATGTGAGGTAAGTAAATCTAAATTTCAAGACCGCTGAAGTGGGCTAATAACTAATGGCATAGGCCTTTAACACGTAATGGGCATTCACGAGTAGATGTGCTTTTTCGCATTCTCCAGATTTTCCTTAAGCACAATACCCTATGCACATTTGGGAAGAAAATAACACTGTAACAAAAACTTGCTGACATGGATGCACGCTCGCTACGTTTTCTATGGACATGCGCTCCACTCAGTCGCTCTAACCGCCCCAGCAAGCACTCCGTTAATATTCCGCTCAGTTCCCGCTCCGACATAAAATTTCTCTAGTAGGCCTAATTGTTTACTGTTTGTACCGAAATTCTTGTATAATTGTCTAAAATTATGCATGCTGATAAATAGCAATTATCATGTTTCAAAACAAAATTCTTACATTCTTCTTAATTTTATTAACTGTATTAATTAAAATGTATTAAATATATTAATCTAACTTTAGCAAACATTCCTAAAATGCAAAAACTGAAAAAGTGTATTTGGTTTTCGTTCACTTTATTTCCGTGAAAATAGCTGCCGTTGTTGTGCAATAGAACATTCAAAATAGGCTCATTAAAACACAAACGCACACACACGAGATGAAATGTTGCGTAGATCTTGACAAAATACACCTTGATTATAAGGCCTAAAAGCAAAATCAAGATAAAATGCACTTATAGAATGCTTGGATTATGAACTGGGTTGAGCGAGCAGAGCAGAATCTTCAGAAAGGTGCTCTTAAGGAAATATTACCACTCCGCTCATATGCCAGAGAACATCTGAGACGGCGTTATATTAGTCATTATATTTGAATTAAATAATTATATTAAATGATCAATCAATTTATTTTATAATCCTACTGGACTTTTATTTACAGTAAAATCCCTTTCCTTTGTGAGAGGACGCTTGCGTTTTTAGTGTCATTGCACACCAATTCATGCGGTAATTACTGTAGACGCATCTTGCAGTATAAAGGTTAACGATTAATCGATTAATTGATCGTTAATTTAAATGACGATTGATCATGAGAATTTGTCGAAATTGACATCCCTATGCTGGATACAATTAACTGTTTATATTTTACCATCCTTCATTGACTTTGTAACCAATTCAAGTGTAACCATAATAAAATTTTAAATTTCAATTATAAATTATTTGCTAACTAGCCTTGATTTAACATCAACATCAAAGTGCTACCTTGCAATATAGTATAGGCACTCGATAGCAATGCTCTCCCACATATTTTGCTGTTCTAACTGCACTTATTTCCGTCGTTGGTATAAGTGTCAGTGGCTGGTAATAGACAAGAAATTAACAGTATTATACAATCATGCTGATAACATTTCTTTAGTCTTTCTGCAATATTACAGCCTGAACCACTGTACGGAAACCACCCTTACAATGTCAGCATGCTTTCAACGATGACATTAAAAAATAATTCATCATTATGCTCTTTGAATACGGCAAGGATTTTTGAGGATTTTTTGTGACTTTGAGTGATTCTAAAGATTTTGGCTTGTGACGTCAGAGTGCTTTCTGTTATCACCTTTGTTTGACGTCAGATTGTGCGCCGCTATCTCCTTTGTTTACATGAGGCAAGTCTTAGATTTTGTTTTTTAAACAACAGAGGAAAATCTCAGTTTATTAAAATACCCATGTACATGTGGAGTAGGCCTAATGTGTGCTTAATTAGTCTCGATGCTGATTAGAGACAAACATGCAGCATGTGGTTGAATAATTGAAATAAAAAGCCTTGTCACAAAGCTAGCGTAATGTCACAGCCAAAATGCAGTCACTCCGTGGAGTCTGAATTTGCCATGCCCATGCAATAATTGTAGACAGACCACCAGTTCTGGATTGATTAGCATTGCAAGTTAAAAAGCTCCAAAGTATCTCGGTTTAATTAGGTTTGTGGCTGTGAAGAAATTTTCCCACCAGTTAATCGACGTAAGGGGTGTTCCCTCTTTTCCTCACTTTCCTTCACTTTTAAATAGCTTGTAAAAGCAGAGTGCACATTTTACTTTCACTTTCAAATAGCAGCAATTCGGCGTAAAGCAATTGTTTGTTTTTAGTTTGTTTGAATTTTTCCTCTTTGCCTCGCTTTCCTTTGCTTTTAAATAGCTCAAATCAAATTAGCGACAGTTCAGCGTCAATTGCTTGAATGCAACAACAAAATATAACGTCAAACTCACTTTAGCCTATGTATAAAACATAGAACTTTTATTAACAAAACAAATAAAAATACACCATGCTATAGGGCAGGCTATGTCCTATAGGGGTGCATGATAAATAATGGCTGATAATTAATGCGCATCTCGTCAGTAAAGCCGGTTCTCTAATCAGCGGTAAATTTCATCAGGTGCGTGATTTCACATAGAGCAGCGTTTACTACACAGAGCCGTTGTTAACTGACAAGCTGTGCAAATCCACGCTGATAATGAAGATGTGCATTAATTATCGGCCGATATTTATCATGCACCCCAATAACAAATTTACAAATAACAAAGTTATATATAACTCACGTAAAGTTTAAATAGGTATACAAAACTGGAAATAGGATAAGTAAACATAGAACGTAGAACGTTTATTAGCAAAACGAGTAAGAAAGCTTGGAGGCACGGCATACACCTTGATGTTAAATAAAATAAATAAATGACACAAAGTTTAAATAAAGTAAAAATCAGCAAAAAATGTGGAACCAACTAAATAAGAAACAAATGTTTTAAAAAAAAACTTCCAAAATCACCTTAGATAAACAGCAAAATTCAACAGGCTTTTCAAGATCAAAAATATTGCCAAACAGGCACTTTTGCATTTCGTTTCGAAACTGAATAATCCGCCATCGTCTTGTCTGTCTCAACTCACTCTTCTTGTCAGTCAGCTTGACTTACTCTCCTCACTGGATAAATGAAATCTGATCAGTGATGGGACTGTCATTCGGCACGCTGCATTGAGCAGCCACGTTCAGTTTTTAATTGTAGTGTCTGTACTTTTACTGAACTAAATGATTTTTATAACTATAAAAAAATCAAAATGATGGTGGGGGTCAGTGCCACAGTGGGCAAGTGACGTAACCGGTGTTGCGGCTTAACACCGGTATCACCGTCAGCACCGTCTATCGCGGCAAGCCTAGCGCTAATGGCTACCTTGCATACACGGACCACTGAAAGAATTAGCAAGCCCGACTTTTCTCCAGTAGTGCACCGATTAATCCCCAGCCCTTGACCTTCTTAATGAAAAACTGCGATAGAGACTTGAGGGTCAACAGCTATTGCCAGATTTTTTTAGGCCCTTATTTTTTAAAACCACAGCTTTTTCTATGCGGTTTGACCGTTCGTCCACATGCAAACGCAGCACCAGGTCACTGAAACCTGGTTTGCGTTTTCATGTGGACGGAGATTTTTTTTTAAAAACGGAAGAAGGAAAAATTCTGTTTATAAAAATACCAGTGTACATGTGGACATGGCCTTAGAGGTAATATTTTTTACTTTCCTGATAGACAAGCCCAAACTGCTTGGAAACTTCAAAATGCTTCAGTGTAATTATTATTATTATTTTTTTCTGAACACAAAAGACTTCAAATCAACTTTAATCAACACGTCTGTAAAGCTAAAAGCCACAAAAGGCATAGACGACTGTGTCACATATAAGAAAATCTCACATGTGTGTGCAATAGCTCTTTTTGTCTGCACAATCGACCGAGAATAAGTCTTATATAAAGGAAGATTATCCAAATCGTCACAGTAAGTACACTCGTTCGATTGCACGGACTGACAGCCCGCCTTTACTTATATTTCTGAATGTGTCATTGGTAGGTTTTTAACAATTTCTCCAATTGTCTGAACAGTTTAGAACTTAAAATTTAATGGGTTGTGATTGCTCTGTAAAAAGAGATTAAAGTGACTATGTCATTACAGATCAATCTGAGCAAAAATGTTTCAAGCGGGATGCTGGCAATCTGAATGTAAGAGTGCTGGAGACAATTTCTGAAGACGTCTTGTGAAGCATTATTCCAAAGATAATTACAAAAGTGAATGCTTCACATTGAGTTTTAGCAAAATCTTGCTGGTTTACCTTTCTATGAATAGTACCTTTGCATGCCCTGCATAACCTGAGAGCATGTGTACCAGACATAACTGTGTTGTGGTTATGAAACCTTTGGCAGTTTATTTGTCAATGTATTTTTTCAAGCTGGTAACTAATATATATATATATATATATATATATATATATATATATATATATACATATATATATATATATATATATATATATATATATATATATATATTTATTTATATACATACTAGGGCTGAACTATAATTCGAAATCACAAAACAAAAATCTCGATTTGGCATGATGCGATTATTGATTCTGCTATTTTTAATGAAATAAATATATGCACAGTGCCAGTATTAAATGCTGCTCATCTCTGCAAGCGCTGAGTCGCTTATAACGTGCATCTGATTAAGCAACACACTCCAAGCATCCTCTCAAACTTAATGAGAAGCATTTATAAACCTGCTGTTGAAAGCATTACAACATGATTTTACTCCACAACATCAGTTGAGTGTTTTAAAATAACTTAATTTTCTGATCTGATGTGGCTTCTTATTACAGAATGAAAATTCAGTTGTGGCCTAATGGTTAGAGAGTCAGACTTGTAACCGGAAGGTTGCGGGTTAGAGTCTTAGGTGCGGCAAGATTGGAAAGATTGCATTTAAATTGTAATTTTAACCAGAAAAATCCCAATTAGATTTTTTCCCCAAATCACCTAATACACACACACACACATATATAAACACACACACACACACACACACACATATTTATTTATATAAGATGGGGAAAACCAAGAAACAAAAATGAGAACAGGCCAGACAAGGAATGAAAGAAACATTCTTCATCTGAAATAGCATACTTCCCTGCTATATAGTAAGCAGAAGACAGTATGTACACTAGGTAAAAATCCTTGGGTGACCTACTATTTCCAGCGAGATTCTGGAGTATACACCAGATGGGCATTTTACTATCCCATAAGGCCACAAGAGAGAAGTTGTGAATGACAGTGCAGTGACAACTGATGCTGGTAGGTCGTATAACAATGAAGACAACATGATGAATGTGGTACGACCGGATTACATTCATAATACACAGAACATTGGTTAATGGTTCCTAAGTAATGACTTATTAATTTCAGATGCAGCCAAAAGTTTAAAAATGCTCAATGGTTGATGAGGAAACAAGGAACAATCAAGGGCAGCCAATCAGAATAGAAATACTACAAAGATTACATTTTTAAAAATCTGCCTGAGGATTTGACAGAGGCAGGCCTGATATTCATGATTAAGGTAGAGTAAGTTATTAGGTACAAATTAGCTGTGGAAAGATGATGTACAGTACAATGCCTTGTATTCATTGGCAAAAACTGCGTCAACAATATGGCAATAAATACAAGCATTATACACTATATGTCCTTCAGGCATTCAGTCTCCTACGGGCTTGACTTGAGCTCTCTAATTCAAAAGCATGTAGGCCCACAGTATCGCAACATGTATTCATAGCTGTAGGTTGCATTCTGTAATATTAAATATTGTGTGCGTACATATGTTAACATTGCTGAGCTGCATAGTCCACAAACTGCATTGTTGACTATGTTCATTATTGCTACATTTGCTTATTATTCTGTTGCATGCTGCTCTGTGTTATAGTGTAACATCAGCAGAACTATTTTGCAGGATACAAGCAGTGTTGGACATTACAAACAAAGCAGGAATCTGATTTACAAAAACAGGACTGATAACCGTATCCTGCTGCTGTTTGGCGAAGGCCTAGAAATATCAAGTCCTAGAATGACTTCACAACCTGTTGTGCTGTCTGTCCCCTGAGGTTAGCGTTACCCTATTAGGACCCTATCTGAACCAAATGTTATAAAAACATAGGGGGTTCTTTTCACGTGTATTTTCCACTACACATCAAAATTATAGCAATGGTTGAATCAAGGATACATTTGCAGCCCATGCACACAGATTTTATCTAGACTTCACAATATAAATGAAAGCAGAAAAACAGCTGCAATACTGACATACAAACTTGAACATCAAGACTTGCCAAAAAAAAAGGGGGGGGGGGGGGTGTAACACTACACAGTGCAAAACTAACAGGAGACAGGAATTCAGTACAAAAAAAGGGGGGTAACCCAATTCCATGTTGGAAATGTCTATAACTATTTTTTTTATTAACTGTAAGCTACAGAGCTCTTACAAAAAAATAATAAGTAGTAAATCTCCATCACCTGCTTTCAGATGGAGCAGCATTTACTACACAGAGCCGTAGTTCACTGACAAGTTACACAAAAAAAATCACAGACGATATAATCGTACGATTATGAAACCGAAAAAAAATTATTTGCGATAATGACAGCTGTTTGCGTAGCTTCTCAGTGAACTACGGCTCTGTGTAGTAAATGCTGCTCAATCTGAAAGCACGTGAAAACACCTCATTTAATAACATGTTTTTACTCTAAACTCACTTAGTAACGTCAGCCGAGCGTTTGAAATAAATCCTTCTGTGAGATGATGTGGCTTCACAGAATAAGGCACACAATATTTCATAGTACTCTAACAGTGATAAATAAAGTCTATGTCGATTAGCATTGCATTATTATATACTTTATTATAATGAAAATTATAATACGACAAACTCAAATAAAACATAAATTGTCGTAGTCTTGTGTTTATTAGTCACATTGAATCAATAAAAGCAGTTAAATCTTTTGTGTATTCAGCTGCAGTGTATTTGGAGTTTCAGCGCGAGAGCGCCCTCTGGCCTTCAGATGGAGATTTACTGCTGATCACAGAACAGTGCTTCATTGAAAGATACGCATGACAATCGCAGCTTCTGCCTAATCACGATTATAATTTCATTTTGATATATCGTGCAGCCCTACCAAGTAGTAAAGTACTTAAAGCATACTTTTAATTAAAACCAAGGTGGAAACAGATAAACTTTTTCTTTTTATAGTTCTTCCATGGTGTGAGCAAACTATAAGTATGATGTTAGGTTCCCTTAAAAAAGAGCTGAGCACCACATACACCTGAAGCGCGTGCGCTAAAGCCTGTCAAACAGTGCCTGATTATTGAACTAAGTTATCTTTTGCGCTTATACTGTAAAAACACACAAGTTTTACATGGAGACGCAGTTGGCTATGTCTAAAATTAAAGTAAACAGTTATGTATACGTGCCTGTATATTAGATGCGTGCAGGTCTTAAAGGGACAGATAGGCCTATTAAACATGCAACTGTCATTAAAGGGATAGATCACACTAAAATTTAATTTGTCATTATTTACTCACTGTCACGTTGTCCCAAACCTGTATTCAATTCTTTCTTGTGCTGAACAAAAAAGAAGATATTTTTAAGGATGTGGGTAACCAAACAGTTGCTGGTCCACATTGAATTTGATAGTAGCAAAAAATACTCTGGAAGTCACTGTGGACCAGCAACTGTTTGGTTTTCCACGTTCCTCAAAATAGCATTTATGTTCAGAAGAAGAAAGAAACTCATTCAGGTTTAAAACAACTTTTGAGTGAGTAAATGGTGGTATAAAAATAAAACAGAATTGACAGACAGCTGACAGAATTTTTATTTTTGGGTGAACTATTTCTTTAACATTAATAAAACAACAAAACACAGAGAAAAAAAAATCACTCGCTAGCCTTGACTGAAGAAATTTAATACAGTTGCTTTAGGAATCAGTTTATATAGTGTTTTATTTTTATATTTGTTCATTCAGTTTCTTGAATTCTCCTGCTACATACACCTATTGTACCTGAAAATAAAGCACTGTTTGTTTTATTTGTATATGATGTGTAGTTGTAATGTGAATCTGTGTCTTTCTTTTATCTTTGTTAAAAATCAGAACAAAGATTTTTATCTTCGCTCTCTTTGGCCTAAATATCTGCCATTCTTTTTCTTTTTTTTTCTTTTTTGTTACCTTGAAAGGCTTTGTCTTTATAATAGGGAAATTAGTTTGGCTGTAATGCTCAGACAACTTCCAAAATAGTAAAACCAACATGACAAAGAATCGTGATAAAATCGTGAATCATGACATTTCTAAAAGAAACCGTGATATGATTTTTTTTTTTCCCCATATCGCCCACTCCTACTTTCACAGTATAAAAACTATTTAATTAGTTTACTGAGTGTATACTTCAAAGTCTTCTTTCATACACTAAAAAGTTAGCTAGAAGTATATAACTAATAAATTAACAGTATAGTTATAAGAAAAGTAAATTAGTTAAACCAGTTGTAAACTGCTCAGAAACAATGAAATAATACACTTACACGTATACTAGAACAGTGGTTTTAGTATAATTACTACCTAAAATATACTTGGAAAATATACTTTAACATTAAGTTTACTTAATAAAATTAACTTGAAAAGTAAACATTTTCTTAAGGGAATATACAGACCAGCTCTAAATAGGGTTGGGTATCATTTGGGGTTTACACAAGACCAGTGCCAAATTGATACTTTTAAAATGGTGCCTAAATGGTACCTGAACCATGCATTAAAAATGAGCAACAAAATGATTGCGGATGACATTAAAGAATGGCTTTTTATAAAAAATAAATATTTTTTTTTTTTTTTTTTAATTGAATAATATATTAAATTGTTTAAAGTATACGGAAATATATAAATATAAGTAAATACAAAAAACAACAGATTTACAATAAAAGTGAAAGTGACGTGACATACAGCCAAGTATGGTGACCCATACTCAGAATTCGTGCTCTGCATTTAACCCATCCAAAGTGCACACACACAGTAGTGAACACACACACACCGTGAACACACACCCGGAGCAGTGGGCAGCCGTTTATGCTGCGGCGCCCGGGGAGCAGTTGGGGGTTCGGTGCCTTGCTCAAGGGCACCTCAGTTGTGGTATATGGCCCGAGACTCGAACCCACAACCTTAGGGTTAGGAGTCAAACTCTCTAACCACTAGGCCACGACTTCCCCGACCTAAGCCAAATAAAATAATGTAACACTAAATAACAGTTACAGTACTAATAATAGCAAAGTAGTCAGTATTCTTGGTAGGGATGCAACAATACAGTTAGCTCACTGTTCAATACCATGGTTTTCGGTTTGGTTCTGGTGGCTTGGCACATCAGAGTGTTGTTTGTGATTTGCTATTTAAAATGTGATTTTTAAAACAAACAAACAAATAAATAAAAACTCCTGTAAACTGCAGAAAAACATGGATTATCATACACTATATCTACTTCAAATTTCTTTTGAGACAAGTATTTTTAATATTTAAAAATATTTCCTATTTTTACCCAAAATAGGATGATTAGATTGGCAACAGTTCAATAAAAGTTTTATTGGATGACAGGTTTAGAAAAGCTTCTCCTTGCAAGTCATTAGAAGGGAGTTTAGCTTTAGGTATTTAATTTAAGTATGTTTAATATAGCTAGCTAACGGTAGGCTACCTGCTGCCATCAGAGCAAGTGCAACTGCTGCATTCATGCACTCCTCAGATGGTCTCATTTCCCAAGATTTGCTTGTGAAATCAACATGGACACTAACGCTACTATCAGGGGCGATTCTAGGATTTTCATTTTAGGGGGGCTCAGCCTCAATAAGGATATAATATTAATATATATATTATATTATACGTATTCCATGAATGAATTTAGAAACAACATAATTTCTCAATTTTAGCCATTAATTATAGCCATTCAACATTACAGTATAATTGAAAAGTGTTATTTTTTTTTTTTACATTTATCTAGGCTCTGAAAAATATAACAACTTTTAATTTGAATGTAAAGTGAATGTAAAACAATCTTCACGTGAACTATAAATTGTATATGCATAAACTATATAGCAGGGCTCCAAACTGCGACTAAAACAGTCGCATTTGCGACCATAAATATTAATTTGCGAGTGACGTTTTTGCTGAGGTCGCCACTGGCGACTACCAGCCGAAAGCTCCTCAGGATTTAACCGCTAAAAAAGTTTTCTCCGGCGGATGATTTGCTTCATTCTAGCAGCGCCCCGTCTGTGATAAAACGAACTTGGGCCGAAGGTTAATATGTGAGGGGAGTGAATTATTGAGATGAATGCATTTTTGATATACATTTTAATGTATATGATTGGTCCATTGATCAAGTGCTTTGTATTATGCTCGTTCTTTTAACACGTCTGTTGATGGACTAATCAGTGATCTAGTGTCATAGGTTGGTTGGAAAAAGAGGTGGAGACTGTTGCCCTTTAAGACCGTGATTGAGAGACTGACAGGTGTCTCGTTTGGATTGCATCACTTACGTGGAAGTCGACGCCCTGTTGAGTGTTATACGCCGGTGCTGGCATCTGAGAAGGAACACAGAGCAGTGATAACCGAACATTTTACGGCTGTGCAGAAAACAGTGAGTCGAAGTGTTGTGAAGATGCTGATGTAGAGCAATCACGGGCGCAGCTCTTGGAGACGAGTGAGTCCGCGTGGTTTGGAGACAAGCAATTCAGTGAGTGCTGTTCGGGGACGAGTGGGACGGCGAAGGAGGGTTTGTGCAACGCTGGAAATTGACTAGACTGGGTAGTGGGCATTGCTACCCAGTCATATTGTGAGTACAACCCCAGTTTGAAGATCGTTTGATGGATGTTATTGTGACTATTTTTGCAACTAATTCCTAATTAATAGAGACTAAGAACTAATTGCCAGTATACTAGCCATAGCTCTTGGTTTTCCTTTTTTGTAGTGGTGTGACTTATTTGGTTGTAGTGTATATTGGTTGGTGTGGGTATTTGTGTGCACAAGTGAGAGTGGTAGTAGGCTACGTTAGCTTTTGCTGACATTGGACTGGAGATACTGGTAGTTGTTCTTATTTTTCTCTAGTACACTACTGGCTGGATCTGTGGAGACCTACGTGTGGTGGGACCAACCCAGGACATTCATTCGGTTGACCATAAAGACGTCATATCAGACTGTGCTAAGGACTGAATCTCTTTTTGATACTTGTTTTAATATCTAGATCATCCTGATTTTATGGTAATAAAATATTTTGTAATTCAATCTACTACTGTTTGAGTGTCAATCGTGCCCAGCCCTCAGTGAATAATTGAATAAGGTGAACTTGGGTCCTGGGTTTTAGTAAACAACCTAGGTGGCGTAGTCGGCTACTTTTATGTAAGTGGGGTTTAATACCAACAGTGTTGTTGGTTGGTTGTAGAAAGTATTATAAGAAAAGCCCTTGAACCATCCCCCTTTGTGCCACGCCACAAATTTATGCAACTACACCGAGTGTGGACCTGCCGCGTGTACAACAGCTTATAGCCGAGATCGGCCCATAGAGAAAAAGCCGTCTGTCAGCCAGAAGTGTTTTGTAGAGTCGGCGCGGCTCTGGTCCATTATCTTCTCACCGATGCCGAGACTGAACCGACAGAGACGCATTTCAGCCAGATTCAGCCCAAGTGTTATTGCTATCTGGGTATATATTTACATGTTATAACTTAAACATTTGAATGTAATGCCTTTTTTCCTAATTGTTTTGCGATCAAATCTTTTGTTATGTTCACGTATTAAACTGAGACGATGCGATTCAAAGTTTTAGTGGAAAAAGAGAGTTTCAGACAGTCCTCATCTCTGGCGCTCATCAGTGCTGACGCACACACTCTGATAAACGCAGCTCCGCTGTGCAGCGAGAGAGAAATGGCGGAGACGTAAGAAGTGAAAGTGCAGAAAATACAGCGTCTATTTTGTGCACAACTTGAACAAACTAGAACAGGTAAAGCTGTCAGCTGTGTGAATATTGGCAATATCGTTAACAATTCTCGTTTATAATAATTACTAATATGGCTTCTTCTAAACAAGATCTTGGTCTGTGTTCTTTTAATGCGTGAACTTCATTATTTAAAGTGCAACTGCCGTCCAGTAATCGCAAAAGGCTCTGTGCTTTATAACTTTTTAATAAAAAGTACCAGCTTTAAAATTATTCCGATTTCATAACGAAATTCAAACAATACAGCTTTGGCGCTCCTTAATGGGGCAGGCGCGGTCGCTTTAGCACCTCAGTTCAAGGGCAAGTGAACCCATTTAATCTTTCTCTTTACTACTATAGTACATAGTGAACATGAATTAACATCAAAAGGTAGGCTATTTTATAAGAGAGCCTACAGTACAACTTACTGAAATGTCTCATGTAGGAGGAGCCCAAGCTACACTCAGTGCCCAAGTGATGCTTATGGTCCATGATACTGGTACAGATAATGAACCATTCTTTGTGACTATATATTAAGTTGAAAAAGACATTTAGTTCCCACTTTAAGTGAACCTTAGTTCCCAGGTCATCTACAAGATGGATTAAAATGCTGATAAAGTCAAGAAAAGATGAGAAACACATAACAGTATGATTGAAATAAATAAAACACGTTTATTCTGTGGCACCTAAAAAAATTATTTGGCTCCTAAGTTTTTTTCTTATAGGAGCCAATGGCTCCTTACTCGATTTTTTTGTTTGGAGCCCTGATATAGATTAATCTTAATTCAAGCTACAAAAGTTAATCAGCAACTATAACAGTGGAGTGATTTCTTTTACTTTTCCTTGATTTCCATCAGTGACAGACTTCAGCAAGTTTCACTTTAAAAGCTGCGCTTTCTCTTTAAAATCTAACGTGCGTGATGCATATATGACACATATCCGGTTTTCTCCCAACTCTTTACGATTATTTTGATCATTATTTTTGATAATTTAAGGCCGTGTTTACTAAATCACTCTGCAATCTGACCTAATTGTGTGTTAGCCAGCATACGTTCAGCCGAACACGCAGACTTTCAAACTATACTGCATTTGATAATCACCTTTGTCCAGTCTGCGCTATTATTCGCCAGACGTCATGACCGATAACGCTGTCTTTATACTCTTTTAAACTAGAGTTGTGGATATCTCATAACTCACTCACACAAGTGCTTATCAAAGTTTTGTTGCGTCTCTTCCTTTTCTTTTTCCAGCTGGCCCGGGCCAGTGTTGCCACCCTGTGGACAAACTAAATGGTGTAAACACAATTCAAGGCATGTGTGCGATCTGCACATACTCTTCTCGCAGGTCGGATAAAGATGATTGGCAGGCTGCATTCGGCCCGCGGGCCTCCAATTGAATAGCCCTGGCTTATATCTTTTAAACGATTTGACTAATTAAAACTCTTTTGATAACATTTTGTCATTAGTGGCAATAGATCATACATGCTAAATTTTGCGAGAATTAGTCAAGTGGTTTAAGAGGAAATCGAAAAATATCTTTTTGTCAATGCAAAATGGCAGACAGACTTACAACAAGTTTTACTAATGTTGTCCACTAGAGGGAACCACGGGATAAGAAATCTATTTTTCTATTAGTTTCCATCAGTCTAAATAACATAATAATTTTTACAGAGGTAAATGTTTAGTCACATTTGTGCTTCATATACTTAGGTATATTTTTGTCTTCTTTTACATGTAAATTTACCAATTGATGTCTGTGGTTCACATAGACAATACTTACAGAAGCTATCATATAGCCTAACTTACAATGTAGATTTTTGGAGGGTTTCAGCAATTTCTCAGGGATCAACTGTTAATATCAATGTTAATGACACATGAATGCTCATAAATTGAAATCTGTGTAAATGGTTCATAATAATGACTTGTAGTAAGCAAGACGCAAAAATAATATATAGTCTCATATGGATGAATAAACTTTATCAGTTTGCAAAAGAATATGTGTTCTCCAAAACACTTAATATCATTAAATGTTACCTTAATTTCAATATATCCAAATAATATTAAAAACATTTGTCAAGCTGCATGACATGACTATTTATTGCTGTTCAGTTAAAATTAAAAGTTGCCTCTTTTTATTGCAGTAACCTACATATTGTTGCCTTCAGGTGTACTCATGCCAACTAGTAAGCATGCCAGCCTTCATGAATTTCTGATGCCCTGGGTGTCAGCCATTTATATCAATGGAAATGAGAGATGAAGGCCTTAATACTAATGTCATCCACCAGAGGGAGGCACAAGACAACAAATGTGTTTAGCCCGCATTTACACTGCATGGTTCAAGTGACCCAATTCTCATTTTTTTCCTCCCATGTGGCACAGATCAGATATGGCCCACGAATGTGTAAGCAGGAAAAAAGCACATGGATTCCGATATGCTCAGATCGCTTTCAGGCCTCAATCATAAGTGGAAATAAATCTGATAAATATGAATCAGATATGTGCATTTGTGCCTGCCGTGTAACCAGACAGATTGGATATTCCCTTGTTAATGCCAGTTGAATTTCATTTTATATATATATATATATATATATATATATATATATATATATATTGTGACGCGTGTCCCGAGCTCTCATCAGCGGCGCCCTGGAAACAGAGCAGGCACACCTGCACCTGCTCATTATGGGCTGAGCGGTCACACCTGCAGCCCATTGCAGACGGGCTTTATAAGCGGCACCGATGAACACAGAGGGGTGAGATGTCTCCAAAGGACTCAGCTAACAATTCTCTGTGTTTCTCCTCCAGACAACCGCGTGTGACCGCCAGCCCACTAAAGACACGGACCTCACGGACCCACACAGCACTGCGCACCGAGGGAGGAAGAGAAGGCTGAGCACTGAGCACCGGAACCCCTCACGTTGGCTATTTTTCCCTGCACCACCTCAATAAAATCCACCCTTCGGGGAACTTAACTTGATCCTTGTGTCGTGTGCTTCTTCACCCCGTCACACTGGTGGAGAATGCGGGCATAACAGTGAAGAAGTTACCGACCAGGATCCCACCACATTCACTCTCACCGGAGTTTTCTCACGTCCCCTTCCTGTTTCCCCAGGTGGCGCTCCTCCCACAACGATGGAAGATCTGCTGAAGCACCTCACTGAGGTGAGCATCCGCCAGCAACAGATCATGGAGCACATGGCCTCCCGACAAGGGGAAACGGAATGAGAGCTCGCCGCCATCCGCATGGCCGCCGCCCCGCGAACTCTGCTACCTGACCCCCGAGCCCAGGCTACCCAGCTCATCCCGAAGATGACGGGATCATGATGTCGAGACCTTCCTTCAGATGTTCGAGGCGATCGCTGCCCGGGAGGCGTGGCCCAGGGACGAGTGGGCGCGGATCGTGGAGCCGTTGCTGACGGGAGAGGCGCAACGGGCATACTTTATGCTTGGCCCCGAGCAGAGTAGCTCTTATGAAGATTTGAAAAAGGAGATCTTGGGGCGGGTTGGACTGTCGCCCATTAGCGCCGCCCAACTGTTCCATGACTGGTCCTACAATCCACGGCGGCCCACCCGTGCGCAAGTGACTGACCTCTCACGCCTTGCCCAACATTGGCTACTGGCCGGGGGTCCCACCGCACACCAGGTAGCGGAGCGCGTAGTAGTGGACCGCCTCCTACGGGCCCTTCCCCGCCCTCTCCGGCAGGTGGCCGGTATGCGGAACCCCTCCAATGTCGACGAGCTGGTGGAGGCCATCGAGCTGGCGGAGGCCACCCAACACCGGGAGGCTGGGGAGCGAGCGCCGCCCTTTCCTCGAAGGGTGGTCCAGGAGCGACGCGCGCCGGAGGGCGACCAGTCGGCAGGCCGGCGGTTCCCAGGCCACAGGATGAGCCCATGCCTACCGAAGCTCCCCATTCCACTGGACGCGCTTGGCTGGCAGGCTGTACCATACACGCGGAACCTCCAAAGCAGGCCCCACGAGCGGAAGTGAAGATAAATGGCCGACCGGTCCTCGCCCTCCTCGACTCTGGCAGCGGGGTCACCCTTATCAGGCCGACGGTCCTTCCTCCACGGCCGGAACCCAAAGTCAGACTGTCCATCACCTGTGTCCACGGCGATACCAGGGAAGTACCGGCGCGGCGCGTCACTATCACGGCTCCCCCGGGTGCCTGGCCAGTGGAAGTTGGGATCGTCAGGGAGCTGCCTGTACCGGTCCCCCTCGGCCGGGATTGGCCAGGGTTCGACCGCCTCTTCGCCTCCGCTAGCCAGCCTGTCAGCCCCGCCGGGAACCGCCCCCAGCGCCGGACGTCCACGAAGCCCCCGACGGCGCCCCGTGCTGCTAGCCTCGGACAGCCCCAGGGAGGGTGAGTCTTCCCGTCATAACCCTAACCTCTTCTATGACCTCTTCCAGCAGGTGGCTGGGGCTGGGGCTGGGGCCTTTGCCCGGGAGCAGCATGAGGATGACCGCCTCAAACACTGCTGGGCCCAAGTGAGGGTCGCCGAAGGGAAGGATCTCCAACCGGCACCCCACCCAACACCTCATTTCGTGGTCAAAAACGGCCTGCTGTACTGTGTCGCACAGCGAAGGGGGGGGGAAACCTTGCTGGTGGTCCCAAGGACCAAGACAGGAGCGGTGATGGAGCTGGCGCATGCCCATCCCATGGCTGGCCACCTGGGGGCCCAAAACACCATCCGACGCATCCGCAACCGGTTCCACTGGCCAGGCCTGGAGGCCGAGGTGAAGCGCTTCTGTATGGCCTGTCCTACCTGTCAACGGACGTCTCCACGCACCCCTCCCCCCAGCCCGCTGATTCCGCTGCCCATCATTGAGGTGCCCTTCGAGCGGATCGGAATGGACCTAGTAGGGCCGCTGCCGAAGTCCGCCCGGGGACATGAACACATTCTGGTCATCCTGGACTATGCCACCCGCTACCCCGAGGCCATCCCCCTTCGCAAAGCCACCGCGAAAGCCATTGCGCAGGAGCTCTTCCTGCTGAGTAGTCGGGTCGGCCTACCATCCCAGATACTGACTGACCAGGGCACCCCCTTCATGTCCCGGGTGATGGCTGACCTCTGCAAGCTCCTCAAGATCAAACAGCTCCGCACCACTGTATACCACCCGCAAACGGACGGCCTGGTGGAACGATTCAATCAAACATTGAAGCAGATGCTGCGGCGAGAGGTTGCAGAAGACAGGCGCGACTGGGACAAGATGCTGCCCTACGTGTTGTTCGGCATCCGGGAGGTGCCCCAGGCTTCCACCGGATTTACCCCCTTCGAGCTCCTCTTCGGCCGGCAGCCCCGCGGCCTGCTAGATGTCGCCCGAGAAGCCTGGGAACAGCAGCCGGCCGTCCACCGCTCCACGATCGAGCATGTCCGGGAGATGCGGGAGAGGATCGACAGAGTCATGCCCATCGTCCGGGAGCACATGGCAAAAGCTCAGCAGGCCCAGCAACGACATTACAACAGGGCGGCCTAGCCACGGGAGTTTCAGCCAGGAGACCACGTCATGGTCCTCGTCCCCACCGCCGCCTGTAAATTCTTGGCCAGCTGGCAAGGTCCCTACACCGTCATGGAAAGGATCGGCCCTGTCACCTACCGAGTCCGGCAGCCCGGAAGACGCAGAGAGGACCAACTGTACCACATAAACCTTCTGAAGCGCTGGGTCGGGTCCGGGCCCCACCTGGCAGCCCTCGCTCATCAACCTCCCGTGGCTGTGGACATGGACCCCCATCTCTCGGCCGCCCAAAAGTCGGAGCTGCAACACCTGGTCAGTCAGTTCACCGATGTGTTCTCTCCCCAGCCTGGGCGGACCCACATACTCAAGCACGATATCCGCACAGCACCCGGAGTGATCATCCGGCAGCGGCCCTATCGTGTTCCGTAGGGCCGGCGACACGCCATTGAGGAGGTACAGGAGATGTTGAGGTTAGGGACCATCAAACCATCACGCAGCCCCTGGTCCAGCCCCATCGTCATGGTTCCAAAGCCCGATGGCACCTTCCGCTTTTGCAATGACTTCCGCCGCCTAAACGAAGTCTCGGAGTTTGATGGTTACCCCATGCCACGGGTCGATGAACTCTTGGACCGCCTGGGAAGGGCCCAGTACATTTCAACCCTCGACCTCACCAAGGGCTACTGGCAGGTCCCCCTAACCGAACAGGCCAAGCAGAAGACTGCGTTCTCGACCCCCAGTGGCCACTGGCAGTACCGGGTCCTACCCTTCGGCCTGCATGGGGCTCCCGCCACCTTCCAGCGGCTAATGGACATCCTCCTGCGGCCCCACCAGGCCTACGCGGCCGCCTACCTGGACGATGTAGTCATTCATTCCGAGACTTGGGAGGAGCACCTGGAGCGGCTGCGGAAGGTGCTATTGGAACTCCGCGGGGCTGGACTGACCGCCAAACCCCCGTAAGTGTCACCTGGCCCTCACCGAAGCCAAGTACCTCGGCTACCAAGTGGGCCGCGGCCTCATTCGACCCCAGGAGAAGAAAGTGGCGGCGATCCTCTCCGCGTCGCGGCCCACCACCAAAACGCAGGTACGGGCCTTTTTGGGGTTGGCGGGATATTACCGTTGTTTTAATCCCTAACTTCTCCTCCTTAGCCTCTCCCCTGACAGACCTGACCAGGAAGGGGCAACCAGAGAAGGTCCCGTGGAACCCCGAGACGGAGAGCGCGTTCCAACGGGTGAAGGCCGCCCTCACCTCCGAGCCCGTGCTCAGGGCCCCCGACTTCAATCGCCCCTTCCTGGTGCAAACGGATGCATCCGATACCGGGTTGGGAGCCGTCCTCTCCCAGGTCATCGACGGCGAGGAACACCCGGTGATCTATATCAGCCGGAAGTTGACCTCAGCGGAACGACGGTATGCGGCCGTCGAGAAGGAGGCACTGGCCGTCAAGTGGGCAGTCCTGGAGCTCCGCTACTACCTTCTCGGCTGCCGGTTCACCCTGATCACGGACCACGCCCCCCTACAGTGGATGGCCCGGGCGAAGGACACCAACGCCAGGGTGACTCGGTGGTTCCTCGCGCTCCAGGACTTCCACTTCACCGTACAACACCGGGCCAATGCGAACGCCGATGGACTCTCGAGGATATGGTCAGCTTTCGCAGGTCTGTCAGGCTCCACTCCCCGCCCTCCCCCAATCTCCCCACTTCTCCACAGGGACAGGACGACGCTTAAGGGGGGGGGAGTGTGACGCGTGTCCCGAGCTCTCAGCAGCGTCGCCCTGGAAACAGAGCAGGCACACCTGCTCATTATGGGCTGAGCGGTCACACCTGCAGCCCATTGCAGACGGGCTTTATAAGCGGCACCGACGAACACAGAGGGGTGAGATGTCTCCAAAGGACTCAGCTAACAATTCTCTGTGTTTCTCCTCCAGACAGCCGCGTGTGACCGCCAGCCCGCTAAAGACACGGACCTCACGGACCCACACAGCACTGCGCACCGAGGGAGGAAGAGAAGGCTGAGCACTGAGCACCGGAACCCCTCACGTTGGCTATTTTTCCCTGCACCACCTCAATAAAATCCACCCTTCGGGGAACTTAACTTGATCCTCGTGTCGTGTGCTTCTTCACCCCGTCACAATATATATATATATATATATATATATATATATATATATATATATATATATATATCTCGCAGTACAGATATATCTAAGACAAATAAAACAACTATAGTTTACTAGCAGAGTATTAATATTGTTTGTGTTTAAGGAGTCATGAACTGAGAAATCTAATTTCCCTTGATCTTTTGACATATAACATGTCAATGTACTATAAAAAAAAAGACCTGTAAGTTTCAAAATTTTAAACTTCTTTGTTAGTTTAAAAACAGCTTTTATTGAAACCAAGCTCAGAAAATGACTCGTTCTGGAATGTGGCACTTTATGACATAATAGTGTGTCTAAGCACCGCCTCCGCAGGAGAAGATCAACACCTGCTTCTACAGCACTGCCTCTTTAGCCCCGACCACTGATATGCACTTAAGCCTGTGTTATACTTTCCGCATACGCGAGTCCGCTAGTGTCCGCTATGGTATGCATGACGTAAAAGTCATCAGAGAGTGTGCGCGGAGGCTCTGAGCGGACATCCGTGTGCCTTCCATTTTTTGGCAGTAGGCTTCAAAAGCACCCATTGCATATGCGCAGGCTGTGTGAAGAAGCCCGTTGCTACTCAAACCTGTACAATCCGTCGATAAAACAATATAAAGACAGCCAGATGTGCAATAATTCAGAGCAATTGTTTGTTCACATGATTGCTGCGGAGCGGACCATCAGAGTACGCTTTCGGTAGTATAAATACAAGTAGTCAGCGTCCGCGCTGTCCGTGTATGCGTCCGGATTGCTCATACGGAAAGTATACCACAGACTTTAGTAGTAGGACAGGAAATACTAGAGAGACACAAACACAGGATTACTTTCAACCTCTCTGCTGTTTATTTGATTAGAAGGCTGCCATGGTCATTAGAGACATGCTGGATGTTAGCATCTGCAAATTACCACACAAAACAGCAGCCTCACAAGCAAGAACACCATTTCACCCACAGCTTTGCTACTCATTACCACAGCACATTCTTTCAACAGCAGATCTGGTGTGCCAACACAAGGTCAGCAGAAAAAAAATATATTATTATTAGATAATTGAAAGGAAAACTGGCTGATGTATGTGGCATTTGAGAAATATTCACATTTATTCTAGCTTGATTTGACCTCCCTTAGTAAAGCTCACAAAAATTGTTTATTATGACTAAAGCCTTTTGTTAGCTTTAACAACTATGACTAAAACTTCTATTCTAAAAAGCTATTGGCTTCAGGAAACTTGCATGAATCATATAAACTAAACTTTTATGGTGCATTTACGTCATTTTTTAAGCTTGACAGCTTTTAGTAACAATATACTTTTATTGAAACAGTTCTGTCAACAATCGCATTTCACTGGAAGAGAGTATGGTAACTCCCTAAAAAAAAAAAAAAAAACACTGTATTTCTAATAAAATAAGAGATACTAATAAAATAAGAAAAAGAGATACATTTTAAGATTTTACATAAAGTCCATCCACAAGCTCCCAAATTGCTACTCCTGTTATAAACTTTTTATTCAAAAATATATTTCTTTATCTTTCAGGCAGTGACATGCTATTGAGCTTCTTGTTAATTTATGTGTGCTGCATTGTAAACGCTTTATTCAAAAAACACATTTCTTAAGACTTTGCATAGTTTTGATGTCTTTCTTGTTGAGATTAGATTTCCCTTATTGTAAAATCTCTTAAACTCATTGATAACAATAACAAGTTTATTAAAAATTATAACTTTTTTATATACTGATTGAGGTGCCATTGTTATTTTTTAATTGTTTATTATTATTTTATTTTTTCCCCCTGCAAACAGATGAATGGATGGCTCTGGCAGTGGTGGAATTAGGGTATTTTGACAGAAGTGGTATATTTATTATTTAAACATAAAATATTTTTTGTTTTTTACTATAAAATAATGTTTTAGCACTTACAACACAAGAGTTGCACTTAACTGTTGAGATGTGATTTGAATAGACCATGTAAAACTGGATGAATTTGACAATTTTGTCTTATTCCTCACCAGGCACAAGGAATATTACTGGAAAAGAAACTCAAACTACAACTAAAGTTTAACTTGCCCAGCTCAACTTGCAATGCTTCATACATCATTATTGCTTTCTTAGGGATACAGAGACATAGTTTTATTCAACTTTCACCTAATTATATATACTGTCTAATCAATGAATTCAATAATTCTGCATTAGACTGCCAGATCTGTCAGTAGTTTCTGAAATTGAAAATTATACATTCTGTTTGTTGTCAATATTCAACAGTTCTGCAATAACTTAATGAACTCAGTACAAAGGAAAATATGTTATTTTCAAAAACCATGTGTAACAATAAATAAATAAATAACTGAATCTGACTTGGGTGGAAGCATACCAGGTCCTACCTTAAAGCTACTGTAAGTTTTTCATCGTGAAATGTCAGAATCATTCTGTTGGTTCACTTACTTCTAATAAAGCGACTGGCTTATGTTTCTTTGACGTTCCCCTCCAAACGTGTTCCGAAAGGATGCAAGTTGTTTGGTACGAAATTCCAGGGAAAGTGCTTATTGCTTTACGGCAAAAACAAATGCACGTGTACAGCTTTGGTACAGCTTTCCTCCATAAAGATAATTACGACAGCACTTCATTTACGACAGTGAATTCCACTCACTAACTGTAGAGGGCTCTAAAGTAGCGAAAATACACAAAACTACATGCAGTTGCTTTGAGTTTACTCGAAAGTGTGTTGAGCAGTGTCGCGTATTACAGTACACTTTAAAAGTATCCACAAATTCCAGACTATAATAAATAATTAAAACAACACAAATTTATAATATATAAATAAATCAATTTACAGTAGGCCTACTTTACCCTCTAACACAAAATGACTAATTTTATGACTAATCTGTGCATTTACTAAAATCATCAACTACATATTTAAAAAAAAAAAAAATAATAATAATAATCCCTACTTCAACTGCTGCCTGCAATTTTTAAGTATACTCAGACTGGCTGTACAAGTCATTTCCACTTAAATTATACTAAACTGACTTAAAATCTTGTTGACTAATGAATGGAATTGGTTGAATTAATTTGATGAGTTAAAGTAATTAAAAAAAAAAAAAAAAAAAAAACACGTTGACTTAATGCTCATATCAATTTTATTGAATTTATGTCAGTGCATACATTGAGGGAAATGTTTAGAAATGTGGGATGTTATTGATAGATCCGGTTGCTTTGACTTTTGGTGGGTAGCTGTTAAATAATGTATATCCGATGCAATCAGTATAAATATACACAAATATACACACTTAAAGGTCATGTTACCCTGTTTTCTAATTGATAGATACATTTACCTTTTTTTCCGCCCATTGCAATACACTCCAGTGATTCCTGAAATAACTATCAGGCCATTAACCTTACTGCCTGTTGTACTGTGTGGTCACCCAATCAATCACTGCTCTACATGGTAATTGTAGTTTAATTGCAAAACAACTGCCCAGAGAGTGTGTTTCTTTATAGCTACCCTGTAAACCCATTTGTAACTATGACATTATGCATGACATTTACCTGCAGATCTTTCAAATAATTTAGACATGGATGTGGGGGAAGAAATATAAGTTCATATAATTAACAGAGAATGTTATAATCGCATCCAAGACACCCATTACACAATCAGAGTGAGGGTGTGTGGTGAGTATCAACACAGCTGCTCAAAACACCCGTTGGTATTCAACACATGTAAACGCTGGTAGACTGACAATTACCATGCACCACTGAAAATGCACACTTCGCTCAAATTCAGATTAGCTGCTGGATCTGCCTCTTCATTATTCACAAATTTTACATTTGAAGATGCTTCTACAACAAAAGCACATGCCTGTTTTTCCTCCTTAGTCTGCTGGCAATTGCTCAAGCCCCTCTCCTTCACCTGTTTGCAGGAGACGAGACCATCAATCAGAAAACTAGAGAGCTGCAGAGGAATCTGACAACACTCACCTGTTCTCTTGAAGGTGAACTGGCAGCATATAGCCAATTGGCTTTCCCTCTTTCTCCTACCATTCTGTATTCTGGTCTTTGATAATTTTGAATGGAGTCTGCATGGAAGTTGTTTAAAAATTTGACAACCCAGAGATCTTGGAACACTGCTGTTGGAAAATCCATCTTAAGATGGTAGCTTAGCAGCTCGACCATCACCTACATAACTTACATTAATGCAATGTCAAATACAGCAGTTGAACGCAAAAATGCATTCTGTGTGAACAGCCACCATGTGTTTTAACTCTGCTGAAGCATATATAATCTGAATCAAGTTCACACACAGAAGGACCCCCATTCTGTGTTGCATTGCGAGCCTCTTTTTCTCTAGAATTCATATACACTTGATAAGATTGTTCACAAAGGCGAGAAAAGAACTCATTTTCCAGTTAATGTCCCTCAACGATATTCCAGCAGAATGAGGGTATGAGATATACCCCCGTTCTGGAAAAGCTGATCACTTTCTATGCTTCTGCCGCCCAGAGCACCCTTCTCAACATCCCATTTATTTAGACTGAATGCTCTGCTTTAAACTGAATGCTCTGCTTTCCTCCATTGAGAGGAAAACAACCTCAGAGCTTTCTCCCTATCTGCCATCCCATTAATCAATATTTGGAAATGATTTTTGGTTTTGCCTGGCAGAGCCAACCTTTGTTTGGCCTCCTGACTGTTCCCCAGTCAGCTACGTGCCTTTTCTTCTGCACAGTGGTTGATGATCGAACGCAGCTCTCTGGCTGATACCCCTTTGGTTTGCAAGGCTACAGCAGCTGTCAGTAGTGCGCTTTTAGGTAGTAATTTGATAATACACTAGAAATAAAATGGGCTAAAGCTGGATTTCAGGCTTAAGTGTTCCTCCTTCCGTCGCCATTGTTTTTGGTCTGACATGTGAACATGAGGTCTCAGCTGTTTGGATGAAAATGTAATTGATTCTGTAATCACATTTAACTCTGCTTTGTGCCCCCATGTATCAAATGAACTAAAGTCGAAGATAAAGAGTCAAAATGTTGATTCAAATGTTGGTGTTTTTTTATTAAAGGCAGGGTAGGTGATTTGGTTTGAAAAAAAAAATTATGCTGGTTGAAAGTTTCTTCACATCCTAATAGCAATTACTAAGTTAAGTGGTCTAAAAGCATTTGTATGTATTTATATCATCTGGTGTAGTACCACAAAATTTTCGTCCAATCATATCCCTTGGTCCAAGAGCTACAATAGGTTGTTCTGCCTGCTTTTCAATGCATGTACAGTATTTGCATTCCTCCCCACACCTTGCTTGTGCAGATATGATAACATCATCAGTGTGGTCCATTACGCTATTGCAGACAGAGCGAGAATGGAAGGCGTAATTATTGTAATATTATGCGTCTTGTACTGTAATGTTTTCTAACCAATGAATGAGGCATGCTAATCTGACAGTGTTGCATTCAACCCTCTGCTAACGCCGTCTCTCATCGTGTCACTGGTTAGCCTCTGTTCTGCCTGTGCATGTTCATGTGTTTTAGAGGAGGCGTGGCTTTGGAGAGTAATTTGCAGAGAGGGTGGGATCTTATGATTTCAAAGCTAGATTGCTACTCCATTTGAGTGTTTATTTGTTTTTGATTTGTGGTGGTTTTTAAGTGTCACCTGGTTACATAAATCATCCAGATTAATAATTGACATGTTCATTGATTTTAAGCTTGGAGTCAAATCCAAGCGTGTGATAATGTGTTTCCTATTGTACAGTGGGTATACAAAAGAATCAGCCCCCTTTAAAATAATCACATATTGTTGCTTTACAGCCTGAAATGAAGATGGAATTTTTTATTTATTTATTTTTTATCTAGCTGTATTTACTCTTGTAGTATCCGAGTAAAAGATATAACACCAACATGTCAGGAAAAAAAAAAAAAACGGAATCATTGAGTTGGAAAAAGAATCACCCCTTGTGTGTGTGTTTTCCTTTCTTTTGAAGCACCTTTTACTTTAATTGCAGCCTTTAATTGTAGTCTGTTCACCCTTTTCTCCTTCTGCCACTGTGTGCTCAGTTTTGCTGTGTGCTTTGGTTCATTGTCATGTTGGAAGGTAAACCTTTTTCCCATTGACAACTTTTTGGCAGAGGGAAGCAATTTTTTGACATTTTTTTGTATCCATCTCCTCCCTTATGAAATAGAAGCTTATTCAAGTGTGCTATTAGTATACTTCTTTTAAACTAAAAATAGGAAAGTATGCTTTTAGTTTACTTTTTATGTACTCCTCAGAAATATACTTAAAATGACATTTAAGTATACTTGACTTATACTTACAAAAAGTCTAAATATATTTGAGCTATACTTGTGCTCCTAGAATCTGTGTTTTCATTGTTAGACAGTAGAGGGCGCTAGTACACATCTTCTGCACAGAATGTCCAAAAAAAAAAACGTGAAAAAAGAAGTGAAAAAGAAAAAGAAACAACAGTTACTAACACGATCATCTGACATGAAACAGCATCAAAACTGTAACATTATGGAATAAAATGTCGACTGATGAAGAGGTAATAATTATAGTCAAGTTTTGGGGCGACTCCATCTACGTTTTGATTATCATTCTGAATCCAATTCATAGTCTTTTTTCAGCTTTTACTTCAAAATGTTTTTTCTTTATTTTTTTATGAAACTTACCCACATTACAGTGTTTAAAAAAAGAATGCATGAAGCCAGAATAAAATGTTTTTGTTTACAAGCAGATACCCTGTTTACTTTGGATGTTTTGTATGTTTAGATATTCATATAACAAAATATATACAAATTAAAACCTAAATAGGGACATAGTAGTATACTTAAAGTATGATTTAAAGGTCATTTAAAGAAAACTTACGAGTATACAGGTGCTGGTCATATATTTAGAATATCATCAAAAAGTTGATTTATTTCACTAATTCCATTCAAAAAGTGAAACTTGTGTATTATATTCATTCATTACACACAGACTGATATATTTCAAATGTTTATTTCTTTTAATTTTGATGATTATAACTGACAACTAAGGAAAATCCCAAATTCAGAATCTCAGAAAATTATATTTTATATTATATTGTGAAAAGGTTCAATATTGAAGACACCTGGTGCCACACTCTAATCAGCTAATTAACTCAAAACACCTGCAAAGGCCTTTAAATTGTCTTTCAGTCTAGTTCTGTAGGTTACACAATCATGGGGAAGACTGCTGACTTGACAGTTGTCCAAAAGACGACCACTGACACCTTGCACAAGGATGGCAAGACACAAAAGGTCATTGCAAAAGAGGCTGGCTGTTCACAGAGCTCTGTGTCCAAGCACATTAATAGAGAGGCGAAGGGAAGGAAAAGATGTGGTAGAAAAAAGTGTACAAGCAATAGGGATAACCGCACCCTGGAGAGGATTGTGAAACAAAACCCATTCAAAAATGTGGGGGAGATTTACAAAGAGTGGACTGCAGCTGGAGTAAGTGCTTCAAGAACCACTACGCACAGACGTATGCAAGACATGGGTTTCAGCTGTCGCATTCCTTGTGTCAAGCCACTCTTGAACAACAGACAGTGTCAGAAGCGTCTAAAGACAAAAAGGACTGGACTGCTGCTGAGGGGTCCAAAGTTATGTTCTCTGATGAAAGTAAATTTTGCATTTCCTTTGAAAATCAGGGTCCAAGAGTCTGGAGAAAGAGAGGAGAGGCACACAATCCAAGTTGCTTGAGGTCCAGTGTAAAGTTTCCACAGTCAGTGATGTTTTGGGGTGCCATGTCATCTGCTGGTGTTGGTCCACTGTGTTTTCTGAGGTCCAAGGTCAACACAGCCGTATACCAGGAAGTTTTAGAACACTTCATGCTTCCTGCTGCTGACCTACTTTATGGAGATGCAGATTTCATTTTCCAACAGGACTTGGCACCTGCACACAGTGCCAAAGCTACCAGTACCTGGTTTAAGGACCATGGTATCCCTGTTCTTAATTGGCCAGCAAACTCGCCTGACCTTAACCCCATAGATTTTGTGAAGAGGAAGATGCGATATGCCAGACCCAAGAATGCAGAAGAGCTGAAGGCAACTATCAGAGCAACCTGGGCTCTCATAACACCTGAGCAGTGCCACAGACTGATCGACTCCATGCCACGCCGCATTGCTGCAGTGCAGTAATTCAGGCAAAAGGAGCCCCAACTAAGTATTGAGTGCTGTACATGCTCATACTTTTCATGTTCATACTTTTCAGTTGGCCAAAATTTCTAAAAATTCTTTCTTTGTATTGGTCTTAAGTAATATTCTAATTTTCTGAGATACTGAATTTGGGATTTTCCTTAGTTGTCAGTTATAATCATCAAAATTAAAAAGAAATAAACATTTGAAATATATCAGTCTGTGTGTAATGAATGAATATAATAAACAAGTTTCACTTTTTGAATGGAATTAGTGAAATAAATCAACTTTTTGATGATATTCTAATGATATGACCAGCACCTTTACTTGCAGTATAAAACTACTAAACTAGTAGTTTACTGAGACTATACTTCAAAGTGTACAAAGTATTTGATTAGCAAACTATCAGTATGCCTATGTTCACTTTTAGTATATCTGCAGTACAAACTAAAAACATAGAGGTAAACTAGTTGTGTACTTAAAGTTTGCTATTGTTATACTTAGAGAATACTTTTGTACACTAGAAAGTGGGCCAATTTAATCCCAAGGAGTACTGAAACAGTACACTTACAAGTATACTACTAGAACATTGATATTTGTATACTTGCTACATAAAGTATACTTAAAAATATACTTGAAATTTACTTAAGTATACTTAATAAATAAACTTGAAGTATACTACTTTTTGGTAAGGGCTGACTTGTGCCTGTCCACATCTTTATCCCGGAGATCTTTTGTAAGTGCGTTGCCACCCATAGTTGATTATTTGCTTCAGTTGCATTACCAAGGACTGAAATGCTCCAGGAAAAGCTCTTTTCATGCTGAGTTAATCAAAATGACCACAGCTGATCACAGGTGAAAGTCAAATGGCTTTGTGAAGGTGATTAGCTACACCCGACTGAGTTTACAGGTCATTTTTAGGAGGGGTTTGGCTTTTTTTCAACTGATTCAGGTTTTTTTTTTCTTCTTCTTCTTACATGTTGGTGTTATATCTTTGACTTGGATGTTACAAGTTGCACTGAATAAATACAGCTGGATAAAACAAAAACTGTGTCCGTCTTCATTTTAGGCTGCAAAGCAACAAAATGTGATTATTTTAAACTTTTCTATACCCACAGTATTATGCAAGAACAAAATGTGTTTTTTAGTTCAGAAAATTGTTATTTTGACCACACAACTCTCTTGTTGGCATGCAGGTTTATTACTGCAATGACCAGCACTAAGCTAATTGTATTACTTTCCCTTTACTTCTGGCCAGTTTCATTACACCCCAAGCGAGCTCTAATGTACCTGCTGAAGGTTTCCATGAATGCCTCAAATGTAAATAATTGGCGGAATCAGGCCATCTAATCAGTCATCTGCTAGGCTGCTTAAAAAGAGCCAGATCACTACTCTCCATATGTTTGCAATACTGAAGCTCTGCCAGCTCTGTAAGATCTGTCACTGTTAAGACGCACTCACATATTTTTTTATCTGAGCATTGTTCCAGCTAAAGCATTACTACACAACCTTGAAACATGTATCACATTTCTCTATGCCTGTGGCACCTTTTCTGGGTGCAACTCGCAGTCAAAAGAGGCTGCAATCTTCTCTGAGTTCAGTTTCAGGGCAACATAAATTTGATTTTTATTGTTGGCTGTATTTTTTTTCTTACCTCCTCTCACAGGCAAATGGACAGTGAACAACACAGGATTGTTACAGAAATCTCATGGCCAAAACATTTAATTTTATTGTACAAAAGGCATTGCTAGACCCTGATTTGCCCCTGTCTTTTATTTTGGAATCATGAAAATCTGTACTTAGTTCATTTGTCAGAATTTTTCAAATCTGTGATTGTCTCACTTCATTTTGAGTAAAAACAGAGGTTGAAACACCCCCTCAGCAAATACTCAACCTTGCTGTAAACTAAAATCTTTGAATCCCCCTGGGCATGAACTTTCAGAAACTGGATTTATTTGTATTATTTTTTGCTTCTTTATTTCATTTCTTCATGTTACATGCAAATACTGCCACCTCAGTTATTTAGATTGCTTAAGTATTTTGTATTAAGTATTTTTTATTTATTTAATATCTATACTGATGTCTCAAATCCTCCACATAGGATTGAAATTAATCAACCTGATTATAACAGCAATACCAACTAACAAAGTAAAAGTTAAATATTTCTTATCATTGCAAGAAGCACATTAATACAACATTTTTGCCAGGGACTTCATTTTAAAATGTATGAGCAAAAGGGCAGCAGACTCACAAATACACTGACATCATTAGAATCACTGAGGATGCTAAAAAATATAAACATAATCCAGGAGGACTATTGCAATGAGAGATTGCACCAGAGCCCCAGGACACCAGGGAAAGTATGTGACTTAAAGTACATGGATATGTGATTAATGTTTTTATAAAGTAGGGCAAATATTGTTGCCAAGAGAGCTCATTGGGATTGTAAAGCTGTTAGGGAGGCCAGAGAAGATAATGATGATAACTGTATCATAGCACACATTAAATATGGTACACTTTACATCTCTCCATATATAGATTGTATTATGATGAATTGACACCTGAGAGGAAGAAAAAAATGTCTTTGCTTTTCCCTCCGCTCTTCTCATGTACTTCTACACCCACCATGCAATTTGTTGTTATCATATGACAAATCAAAAGGTGATATGTCATGACAATAGTCCATTGCTATCTGATATTTGCCACCAGAATGTGGCCACCTCCTGAGGACTACTGATACATCTGTTCATGATAGTGACCTTAGTGTTTGGCAGACGCATGCTGACCTATGGGACATGACAATGAGGTCACACTGAAGCAGCAGGACGAATGATTCTAATGATGATTACAAAAAAGAGAGATGAGCTGCCAAGCGGAGCAATGTATGCCAGGATTTGTCCCATTGCAAAAGACAAGAGTGGTACAAGAGCCTTTCTCATTCACAAAACCTGTTGGTTGGCTATAAAGAGCCTGACAGATGCTCTGAAGTGAGCATTTAGTCAGAGAGTGGGAAACAGTCTATATGCTGATTGTGATTTATCAGATTCAGATTCAGATTCAGATTCAAGTAGCTTTATTTGCAAAAAAAAAGGGTCACAAAGTATCTTTACATTGACAAAGCATAGAAACATTTAAATAGACATTTAACACAAAATATACATAAGAATAGAAGTATATAGCATATAGAGTCTATATATATATTTATACAGTAAAACGAAATTAATAATAAAAATTATTATAAAGAGACAGGAGAAGGAATGGATCCTGTCATGTCAGTGTATGTGTTTTCTTCCGGCTGTGACTTGTGGTTCTGTTCTACTGCTTGTCCTTTTATCATGGCAGGACTTGACATACTGTACCTTACAGCCAGGTTAGAGCTTGTTGAGGTTTCTCCCAGAATGTACGGCAGTTTGTCCTTTTGTTGTATCTGGCTGAAGTCTTTGTGCTGTTTTGTGAATTAGGGGAAGAATGTTTCCCCTTATTTGTGTATTATTAGGGCATGTTAAAAAGTGCAGTTCTGTTTCCACTTCATGTTGTGTGCAGTGTGGACACAATCTGTCTTCTTTTGGTAGCCAGGTCTGTCTGTGTCTTGCTGTCTCTATATTGAGGTTATGGTCACTGGGTCTGTACATGGTCAGGACTTTTCTTAGTTTAGGGTCTTCCACTGTGTTTAGGTATTCTGCCAATTTATATTATCTGTTTAGAGACAGATAGCATTCTAATTTACTTTGTTGAGCTGTTGCTTCTGTCCAATGTTTCAGATATTTCTCTTTCTGTGTTGCAGCCAGTTACCTCAAAAAGGAAATATTTATGATTAATTATAACTGGTTATAATTAATAATTAATATTTAGACTGGATTTTAGAATTAACCTTAGCAGAATTGATATTACAATTATTTGATCTGTCCGTCCACCGAGCAGACACTATAATCATTTATCAATTGTAGGAATGGTTATTTTCCTGGCCAAGGAAGAATAACATTTCTACTTTATGCAGTACTTTAGCATGTAGCAAGGAATCAAAAAATTTACTAACTTCAAATTGTGAGCAGCACCCGGAGACAAATCAATTGTGTATATAAGGGATTTAATAAATGAACCTATAGCTAACATATAACTAAACCAAGCAAGACACATATATGTATATATACAGAATGAAGGAAAGTAAGGAAGAGAGAGGTAAGAGCAAAAGAATGGCAGTATTTCACATCAATTAACCACAACCTAATGAGAATCAGCAAAGAATCCAAAATCACCTTAAAAGGGGCTCAAACTTAAACATGCATCTAAATAATTGTAAACGGTTACTTGCATTGGCTTCATTGCTGAACAAGAGTCCTGATGCGGTAGACACCCGGGGTTCTTGAGTTATGGCCCATTTGCACGTTTATTGCTGGTCTGGAGGATTGGTGCAGTTTTACCCCAAATATGGTACAAATAGTATGATGCATTTCACGATCACATACAGTTGTGTACCTAATCGTTTGAGGAATAAAGAGCAGGTCATTTTGATACCACGATCAAAACATCTAGAAGGTCTTAAAGCAAAGATACACTCATATACCTGAATATATGCATTTAGAGTCTAATTAATACAAATAAAGAACTATAACTAGGCTAATATAATAGGAAAAAAATACAGACAACACATGCATATAGCAGATACAATTGTAACTGATGAATTATAGTCTAAATATAGAAAATGTCTTTATATGTGTGTGTTATGTGTATTGCTTGCATTAGGGTAGTTTGCTGGTCAGCCAGGCCATTGGAGTCTGACACCCGGGGTCATTTACGCCTCTCTGGGAATGTGTTTAAAGTTCGATGGAGAGACAAGAGTGGTGAAGCTGTTTAGCATCTCCTTGATAGTGGGGGGAACCATTTGCAATTCAGCACTCATATAAATGTAGAATGTGGGACCATGTCTGTAATTTATATGCAAATGTCAAAAGGCTAAAAGGAATCTCTAAGCCATAAAACCCAAACAATCGTACATGATCCTAAACAGATGCTTCAATGTTTTAATGATTTGATTTAGTCTAGCTGGGGTTTTGGATTGTAAAGACAGTTCTGACAGCAGCTGGCTGAGGGGGCTTTCCTCTGGGTTCAGTTCTCGGTAGTTTAAGGCTTTATGGTGGAGGGTCTAAGTATGACTGCTTTTTAGGTGCGCATGGAATTGTATTATTTTAATTATTAGTGGGTACAGCCCTAATTCTGCTCTGCAGGCATTGTGTGGAGTTTTTCGTTGTACACAAATAATATTTTTACAGAATTCTGCCTGCAGAGTCTCTAATGGGTGTATGTCCCATTTGGTGAAGTCTTGGTTTGTGAGTGGACCCCAGACCTCACATCCATAGAGTGCGATTGGTTCTATAACTGATTGGATTATTTTCTCTCTCTATCTTTTAGACAAGTTATTTTTTCCACAGTTCTGCTATATATATACTGAGCACAGTGCCAGAAGTCTTACGGCAGTTCATATAGAAAGCATTCTTGTGTTTAAAAATTGTGTGATGAATAGTCTTGTTATGCATTTAAAAGTGGGACTTTTAATTTGACACAACAGTTTAAAAATGCAGCATTCAATCATGAGCAAGAAGCGTTTGTGTAGAAAACAATTAAAGCAATGGATCCTCTGCAGTGAATGGGTGCCGTCAGAATGAGAGTCCAAAACAGCTGATAAAAACATTACAATATTCCGAATCCACAAGTAATCCACATGACTCCAATCCATCAGTTAATGTTTTGTGAAGTGAAAAAGCTACATGTTTTCAGCTGTTTGGACTCTCATTGAGACGCCACCCATTCTCAATAGAAGATCCATTGGTGAGCAAGGGATGTAATGCTAAATTTCTCATTTAAATTAATCTACATCTTGGATGGCCTGATGGCATTTTTGGGAGAACTATTCATTTAAAGAATAGAGCAATGGAATGAAGTAGTCCACCCTCTTATCATTATTGTGTTATATTATTATAAGACATTACATATATGGTAAACTTTTAAAGTGGTAAATTTGAGGCGACAAACAACACATTCATCAGTATTTTAACCCAGGAAATAAAAAGTGAAGATGCGTGAAAAAATTCACAACTTTTCTTCAGTTCATTATAGTTTAAGAACACTGCTGTCCAGCTTCAAAGGATACTAAAATTACAATTCTTTCATTTTCTGTCGTCATCATTTTGTCACCTTGGAACGTAAAAGTGTTTTTTTTTTTTTTTCGATTTTAAATTTACCCAATCCAAAATTCAGTTTAACCATGTGGCTCATACTTGGAACCTCATGAGGGTGAGTAAATGTTGAAATCATTTTTAGTTTTGGGTGTTTTGGTCATGGAAGTGTTTTTTTGGGGCAGTTTTGGTCATTCCATGATCATGACTTCTAATTTTTCAGCCGTTCAGTTTTCTGGTGTCCTTGGGGTCATTGTCCTGTTGTATAACCAATTTCAGCCAAGCTTTAGATGTTGGACAGATGACCTCAAATTTGTCCCTAGAATACTAATTATACAGAGGAGTTCATGGTGGACTCAGTAACTGGAAGCTGTCTGGATCCTGTGGCTTCAAAACAAGCCTAATTCATCACCCTTCACCAATATGCTAGATATCTCATCCTAACTTTTGCTGCTTTTTAATGAAACATTTTGTTAGGGTTGTGCTGAAAATGACATTGATCCCAAATGACATATTATTTCCATCACTTTGTATCTTTAGATGCAAACCCATGGAAAAAATTCCAGCAAAACTCTAGCAATTGCCAGCAATTTTATACACACAGCTGGACACAATGGAAAACATACACTGCATGTCCTATAAAGCAGCATCTTGACACAAGATAATTATATAAAAATGAGAAAACCGGGCTGAACCAGATCACAATTGTCAAATTTCTAGTAAATGCAAAGCAATATTTAGGATTCAGTCTTTAAATTCAGCTCATGTTCTCTCTGTTTATTGTACAGTGTTATGACAGTATCATCAGACATTAACATTCTCGTATTATTTATTTAATCAAATCAATACCAGAGCTGCATAATTTCATATGTACAATGCCATGTTTATCCACACTGTTGCCCACTAAATGTCTCAGAAATGGTAAACGACAGGATAGCCCAGTGAAAAATGGATTCTTTGTTAGATTTTATGACTAATTTATGATTTTAATGACCACAGCGCCACTCTGTGGTAGCACCCTCAATGTCATGTACAACTGTTCAATTACAGTGGACAAATGTAATAAAAAAGATAGAATTTGAGAATTTTAACCCAAATTTAAAAGCCAGATCTAATATTACTATGGGTCAAACACAGAGGGTAATGTTTTAATATATTTGTCTTTTGTCCTCTGACTGAGAGTCTTTTGCAGTAAGGTATATACGTATATATATAAAAAAAGTTATTAGCCAGTCAAACACTGTGGCATTACCAACTATCACACGGACAACATTTATGGATTAATGCTGTCTGTCAATGTCCCAGAAGCTCTCCATCGGCAGTAAACTTCAAATGTCATGAAGCTGCACACCATCTCTCCACAGTCTGTGTGAAAAGAAATGTTCCAAAGAGGCCGGAAAGTCGGAAAAAAATACCTTGAGGAAAGAAAATAAAATAAAATAGAAGAACAACCATTGTGTGTAAACTTTTGACCACATCTGCATCGCCTAAGAGATTATTTAACATTACCTCAATCATCAGGGCAACGTGGTTGTAGAATCCTGAGAGATGTTCCTTCACATTTCCCATAAACAGCAAACAAACATAAACATTTTTACAAACATTTATTATTCCTACTTTACAGGGAATAAAACACTATCAATTATCAATTAACAAAAATAGATAAATATCGCAAAATTTATTTAAAATGTTAAATATTAAATAATAATAATAATAATAAATAAATAAAATAAATAAATAAATCTCATTTTGCCTTACAAGCTTCTCTGTATTTATCACGACTGGCACAGAAAAAATTACTGTCCTCATCCTTTGGTTTGTTACCTGTAAAATATACGATTATTAGAGGGGGTCTGTAAATGCACAGGTGGGAATATTACTTGTAAATGGAAAAGATTTAAAGCAGTTAAAAATCCATGGATAGTGACTTAATGGCATTTTTAGCTTATCATGTGTGATCAGGGTGAGCTGACTGGGCAACAGTTCATTAAAAACTTCTAATATTACCTCTTCAGTACTGGTCTGTGTTTCCACACTGTAACATATCTCCAGTAACAAAACTGTACTGATCCTGCAAAATGAATGAATAACTCCAGATAAGTATAAAAATATTACATATTATGTACATTCAATATTACAAGATCGGATCTATGAATTTTGTTCAGTAGCGTTAAATTTAATCTTAAATCGTTTCGTTATAATAATTAATTTTAATAAAATGTTGTATTTTAAGCAGCCATTTTTTTTTTTTTTTTTTTGGTCCACACACGCGATCACATTCTGATATCAATGCAGTCAGAGATAAATTAAGCGATTAATTCACCTCCTGTGTTCATATAGTAAGAACTGGCGCGTTATGGTGAAAGCCGCACGAATGTCAAGACTAAATTAAAAATAAAGAAAGCTTCTATCAAGAAATACTTGATTCATCGTCTGCAGTTCAAATGTCTCATCTGTAATCATTCAAACGTGGCGCTCCTTTGTTCTCTTCTTGTTTGTTCCCTCATGGAATGCATCGCGATTACACAAACATGCTAATTATGAAGTAGTGCGCCATCATGACGTAGTATTTTGGCGCATGCGCATTAAGCAAAAGACACTGTGTGGCTACCTATTATTTCTAGTTTTCCATTTCTATTCATGTTCAAGTTGTTCTAATTCGTTGTGTAGTTAGTCCAAAGACTATGGTTAGACTCATTCACCTAACTTAAAGTCATTTTTACAGTGCAGTGTAGCCTATAATATAAACCAAATGTAGGCTATTTGAATGCAAATTAATTTGGTTGAGATTTGTTGAACTTTTGCTTGCAATTAATGCACTTAAAGGTGTGTTTAAGTAACTTAGAACAACATAATGATATTGAAAGTATTACATCTGTACACAGATGTAAATTACAGGTCTATTACATACAAATACAGTACAGTACAATTTCAACAATAAGTTTTATTGGAGTATAAAGAAAGTGTATTGAAATTCATTTTTATTTTTATTAATTGCATTAATGGACATAGTATATATTATAGACTAAATAGTAATACATTTAAAATACATTAACAAATGTAATTTGGAGAACACACTTAAGTTGAAATTAAAATCAATTATTTTACATGTGCTTTAGTATATTGATAAATATTTCAAAATAAGTGCACTTATTTAAAACAATAAAATCATAATTATGTAAAATGTATGTTTAAAGGTGCCATGTGTCATGTCTGGCAAAAAAATCAAGTCATACTCCACATTCCATACCAGATGGGGGCAGTATGCCTCAATAAAGTGAATTGGTCTACTCTAGAGTAACAAACGAGAAACGGCATAGTCTCTATGCTCCGCCCCTACCTTCACAACAACCCTAGAGCCATAGCTGAAGCCTAAGAGGACGTTTTGCCTCCATCACTTGGGTGATGTCAAGTGATTTTGAAACATGACATCTTCTAGCTACTCCCCTTCACCTTTACCAGTGAATATGTTCATATTCGTTTTGTTCATATTACATTTTGAGTTGTATATACACATTATTTGAATTAAATTAATTTGACAGACAGCATTCTGTCAACATCATTGGTCAACATCAGACAGCTGATGTTGACCAAGCTAGCACCAACCAACGTAACCAGAGCTGCCAACTCTCAAGCATTCACCGTGAGACACACGCAATTTTCACACGCTTTTTTTAGCTGCACATATACAAGTGAAAATAGGGACAACATCTATTTAGAGTGTTACGTATGCTGCCCGCCTGATGCTAATTTAGCAGCATATATCAAGTTTGATTTTCATTAGCAAAAACTTGACCGCTCTGAATATAGTGAGTGAGTGCACGCGCGGCCGGGGTGCTCTCTCTTTCTCTCTCTCTCTCTCTTGGGTTCATTATCATCGAAGACATTTCAAGCTTCTTAGGTAATGTTACATTTTAGCATCAGCTTGGTAGAGATGGGCTTTGGTAGATAACAGGTGAAAACCGGATCGGATCTGTGGGTAAGTTATAGCTAGCTAATTATCAAATGCAGCTACGGTTAGCCATCGCTAACATTAGCACGTTTATCGAACAGCCTTCGATACATTTCTACGTTATAACTTCCCGAAAAAAATACGCAAACATATAAAACAAACTTCTAGCGAAATACTAACAGCATCTTACTTACCAATCCAAAAGAAATGTTGCAAGTTCGGAGTCGAACCTCATTTCTTTCAAGTCCATCAGTTGTCTCCAGCGATGGAAAGCAGTTCCGATGTTTACTCTGGTTCGGCTCCTTTTCTTATCGGATTTGATTTGTGATTCCGAGCGCGGTTGTGTCCCTGTAGCGGGTGGTGGTGGTAGGTGTCTCTTGCCAAGGGCTTCAGCCATCCTTCCACTCTCTTCCCTGAACTGAAATGAAGTAGTGGGCTGTACTTTCCACACGATTGACATCAGGTTCAAGTACGCCCACAAGCCATGCGAGTTATTCGTGTATTGCAGGTTGGCTGGTGGTTATGTTGCCTGCATACTGCCTCCCATGTAGCCTAGTAATGCTAATGCTAATTAAGGTTGATATCTCTGCAGCACTATAACTTGACATTTTTTTAATGACATCATCGCCCTTATTTCTTCTCATTCTTTTGATGCGTGTAGGTCATTTTTTGGATATTTTTTACCTCAATTTTTACACATGGCACCTTTAAGTAATACTTAATTAGACATTCATAATTTTTTATTTTTATTTAAACTGTTTTATTTCAAATCAAAGCTAAATACATGTAGAAACATCCTTGTGGCGTGGATGACACAGAAGAACATACACAGTCGTTATTTTTGTTTTCTTCACTCACAAAAAGTGTTCCCGTCGCTTCATATAACCCATATAACTTCATATAACCCTATGTCCACTACGCTTTACTTCCGCCACCAGTCTGACAGAAGAGCGAGGCAAGCAAGGTTGTAGCAATGGCGAGTAAAGCCTGTGTTATACTTTCAATGTGCGGAATATGGACGCGTATGCGGACAGCGGAAGTAAAGCGTAGTGGACATGGTCAACCAGTTCCTTCAATCAAGAGTGACCAATAGAAAAAGGCCTTTCCTCCTGGTGGGTAAAGACCACCCACTGAGATACAGCTTCACTCGCAAGCAAAAGATTTAGACCTGAAAAAAAAAAGAACAGCAGAAAAGGGCAACATTTGCGGTTTTGTGCTGAAAAGTGTTTGAAGTGCACAAAAAAAATAAAGATTTTCAAAGATTTACAAGCACTGCAAATATTTTTATCAGTTTCTTTATTTTTGAGCCTTAAAAATGTTTTTTTTTTTTTTTTCTTTTTTTGCAATCTTTTAAAATGACAAAATAATTAGTTTTACTCTCAAACACAGTATGTTTGATCAAATAAAAAAAGAATGAAACTCCATATTCGTTTACCTTTTCTCATATTTTTATAAGCTTGTATTTTGGATTAAATTTCTCTTAGACAACCCAAAAGATAACACTAGCACGAGGCAAAAAAAAAAAAAAAAAAAAAAAAAATGGATAGTTATGACTTAAATTCTAATAGAATGAGCTACTCAAGGCCCTGATATACTTCAAACGAAATCGAACAACAAACTTATATGACGTCATTTCGAACAAAGTCAGGCTGAAATGAAGTTCATTTTGAGTTCGTTTCGGCAGTTCAAAACAGCTGACCAAAGCTAACTTTCTGGGGGAGTTTGTTTTGGCTCTTAAACACCTTTGAGATACCATTGGTCCATGGCGGTTACGCAATCGGTGGGTGTGTTCTGAAACTCCACCTTCTTTGATGTGCAACTTTTTTTTTTTGCTGGTTCATATCTCATTCAACGGAGGTCAGGCAAGAGAACAACATTTCCTAGTCACTAGCAACATAAATACAATGTGTCAAATAGCTGAGCTGGCACAGATATATCCGCACCTGCACGATCGCTCGCAGACATACTTCAAAGATTCAGAGAAAGCATTTAATTCCTAGAAAGAAATTGCAACGAAGCTTGGTGTCGACGACCCGTAGTTATGCAAAAGCGACACAGAGAAACATCCGAGACAAGTTTTCCAAAGCCATGAAAAGAATGAAAGGAAAGAGTAAAGATAAGGTAGCAAGTACCAAATACATGTGTTTCAAATAAATGGTACACCATACTGCTGCTGCTGTTTTTCTTTCAATAAGCAAATTTAAAGGGTATAGCCTACAATAAATGAAATGCCAGACGAACATACAATAATAAACCTTTGTTTTTATCAAAAGTAAATCATGACACCACATAAAATATAAAAAGGTATACCAATTTATCCAGTTTAATATAATAAATGAACACTAATAAAATAAAGTAACAAATCATGACTATTTATTTACAGTATTTATCATGCTAAAGTTTTCAGACTAAAACATCCCATAAAAGACTGATTATGGAAATAGAATGGTTCTTTCGTATTGCAAACATGATACTTGACTCTGAACTGCTGCTAATCATTATTCTTTAGTCTATAATATTCTGACCATTGGTGCACGTCTCACACCTAGATTGCCTACACTTCATCACTGTTGTGTTTAGGGCATAGACACAAGCAGCGTGACATGTTTACATTAATCTACACCCCACCTCCAGCAGCATGGGGGTGTTAGAATGTTTAAAAACAGTCTACCGTCGCTCAGCCATTTCAAATTTCGTTTTGCTCCCAAACAAAGAACGAAAACAAACTTTATCATTTGAAGTACATCGAGGCCTTTAACCATCCTATAGTAGCATATATATATATATATATATATATATATATCTAAGAATATATATATATATATAGACCCTGTGACCGCTCATTTTGCCCTTAACCTAATGTGTATAAAATTCCTACTGGATGACACGTCGCTGCTGCACAAAACAGATTGTTATCACAACCAGGACTGCCTGTCACAGATTATTTTATATAAAAGCTATTACTTTTACTACTCAGAATTTGAAATGTTGCAGTAATGAAAATAATTTGAGGCTGATATAGCCTCAAATAACACTGAAATTTTAACACCATGATTGAACCTACACCAGTTTCACTGATATTTTTAAAGTGGCCCTTGCCACACATTTAACATGCTGCAAAAAAAAAAAAAAAAAAAAAAAAAAACACAACCCACACACACACACACACACACAACAGCTTAGCTTCCAACCTTTATTGGAGTTTCAATTCTGAAAGACATTTGCATCATAGCAGTTTACCAGAGCTGCCTGTGGAGGTAGAAATAAACTGCTTCTGTGAACTCTGAGCAGTACCAGGACCAGCAACAGCTTGGGGTGAGGACAGTGATACACTTGCATAGGAGGAATGAGGTCCAGGGGCAGACCGACTTGTGGCATCTTGAGGTTGAGATGATCCACCATAAGCAGTGCTTCCCTGTAGGATAGCAGTAGAGGACCCTGCCTGGGTGCCAGAGCTGCCTACAAAGGTAGAAGCCAGCCGCTTCAGAGAACCCTGAACATTAGTAGATGGACCAGCTTGGGGTGAGGACAATGATAAACCCAGATAGGAGGATGGAGACCCAGGGGCAAACTGACTTGTGGTACCTTGAGACTGGACAGAACCACTGGAAGAGCTGCTCATTCCCTGTGAGGCAAAACCAGTAGAGGCCCCAGACTGAGCCCCAGAGCTGCCCTGGTAGGCAGATGTAAACTGCTTCTGAGAAGCCTGAACAGTAGATGGACCAGCTTGGGGTGAGGACAGTGATGCACTTGCATAGGAGGAATGAGGTCCAGGGGCAGACCAACTTGTGGAATCTTGAGGTTGAGATGATCCACCATAAGCAGTGGTTCCCTGCAGGATAGCAGTAGAGGACCCTGCCTGGGTGCCATAGCTGCCTACGAAGGTAGAAGCCAGCCGCTTCAGAGAACCCTGCACATTAGTAGATGGACCAGCTTGGGGTGAGGACAGTGATGCACTTGCATAGGAGGAATGAGGTCCAGGAGCAGACCAACTTGTGGTATCTTGAGGTTGAGATGAACCACCATAAGTGGTGCCACCCTGCAGAGCAAAAGGGGTAGAGGACCCTGCCTGGGTGCCAGAGTTGCCTGCGAAGGTAGAGGTAAGCTTCTTTAGAGAGTCCGGAATAGTAGACTGACTGTCAACACCTTGGGATGGGGTTAATACACTTGGATATGAGGGAGAAACAGGGGCAAATTGACTTGCACTACCTTGAGGCAGCAGTGATCCATCATAAGTGATACTTCCTTGCAGGGTGAAGGGAGTAAAGAACCCTGCCTGGGTGCCAGGGTTTCTCGTGAAGGTAAAGGAAAGCTGCTTCAGAGAACCCAGAACAGTAGATGGACCAGCTTGGGGTGAGGACAGTGATAAACCTGGATACGAGGATGGAGACCCAGGGGCAAACTGGCTAACGGTATCTTGAGGCTGAGGTGATGCACCATAATCAGTGCTTCCCTGCAGACTGAAGCTGGGTGATCCTGCCTGGGTGCCAGAGCTGCCCATATAGGTAGAGGCAAGTTGCTTCCGAGATCCCAGAACAGTAGATGGACCAGCTTGGGGTGAGGACAATGATAAACCTGGATATGAGGATGGAGACTCAGGGGCAAACTGGCTAGTGGTATCTTGAGGCTGAGGTGATCCACCATAACCAGTGCTTCCCTGCAGGATAAAAGGAGTTGAGGACCCTGCCTGTGTGTCTGGGCTGCCCATTAAGGTAAAGGTAAACTGCTTCACAGAACCTGGATCAATAGATGGACCAGCTTGGGGTGAGGACAGCGATAAACCTGGATACGAGGATGGAGACCCAGGGGCAAACTGGCTAGCGGTATCTTGAGGCTGAGGTGATCCACCATAACCAGTGCTTCCCTGCAGGGTAAAAGGAGTTGAGGACCCTGCCTTTGTGTCTGGGTTGCCCATTAAGGTAAAGCTAAACTGCTTCACAGAACCTGGATCAATAGATGGACCAGCTTGTGGTGAGGACAGCGAAAAACCTGGATATGAGGATGGTGACCCAGGGGCAAACTGGCTAACGGTATCTTGAGGCTGAGGTGATGCACCATAATCAGTGCTTTCCTGCAGACTGAAGCTGGATGATCCTGTCTGGGTGCCAGAGCTGCCCATATAGGTAGAGGCAAGTTGCTTCCGAGAACCCTGAACAGTAGTAGATGGACCAGCTTGGGGTGAGGACAGTGATACACTTGCATAGGAGGATGGAGACTTTGGGGCAGACTGACTTGCTGTATCTTGAGGCTGACGTGATGCACCATAAGCAGTGCTTCCATGCAGGATAAAAGGAGTTGAGGATCCTGCCTGGGTGCCAGAGCTGCCCGTGTAGGTAGAGGTAAGCTGCTTCCGAGAACCCTGAACAGTAGTTGATGGACCAGCTTGGGGTGAGGAGAGTGAAATACTTGCATATGGGGAAGACACAGGAGAAAACTGACTTGTGGTACCTTTAGACTGTACAGAACCACTGTAAGAGTGGCTCATACCTTTTGAGGCAAAATCTGTAGAGGCCCCAAACGGAGCCCCTGAGCTGCCCTGGTAGGCAGAGGTAAACTGCTTCTGCAAACCCCGAGTAGTAGATGGACCAGCTTGGGGTGAGGACAGTGATACACTTGCATAGGACTGAGACCCAGGGGCAGACTGACTTGCAGTATCTTGAGGCTGATGTGATCCACCATAAGCAGTGCTTTCCTGCAGACTGAAGCTGGATGATCCTGTCTGGGTGCCAGAGCTGCCCCTGTAGATAGAGGTAAGCTGCTTCCGAGAACCCTGAACAGTAGTAGATGGACCAGCTTGGGGTGAGGACAGTGATAAACCTGGATACGAGGATGGAGACCCAGGGGCAAACTGGCTAACGGTATCTTGAGGCTGAGGTGATCCAACATAAGCAGTGCTTCCCTGCAGTATAAATGGAGTTGAGGATCCTGCCTGGGTGCCAGAGCTGCCTGTGTAGGTAGAGGTAAGCTGCTTTCGAGAACCTTGAACAGTAGTAGATGGACCAGCTTGGGGTGAGGACAGTGATACACTTTCATAGGAGGATGGAGACTTAAGGGCAGACTGACTTGCTGTATCCTGAGGCTGACGTAATGCATCATAGGCAGTTTGGGCATGAGATGTTGACTGAAAGTTGCTGGAACCACCTTTGACAAACTGAAGTAGATTCAACTTAGACTTGCTTTTCAGGGGTTTGTTAGGGAACAAACTGGAGCCCACTTCTTCAACAGGCAAAATCCCAGTCACATGGACCTCTGACACAGAAGACTGGACTCCATGAGGTGAGAAAGCATCAGAAGGCAGACCCCACCCATGATGGGCATCGGAATATGTTCCATCTATAGAATTAAACAAAACAGAAGACTTTTGTACACAAGTCCCACTAAACGCACATTCCTTGAAATAAGATGGGGGGTGGGGGGCACAAAACTCACCTTTAAATCCATCAGCATTCCTCCAAAACAACAAGAAGATTACTGGCAAGGGTAACCTAATTATCACAAAAAAATAAATAAAATAAAAAAAAAAATAATAAAAACACACACACACACACACACACACACACACACACACAAAAAAAAAAAAAAAAAAAAAAAAAAAAAAAAAAATAACACACACACACACACACACACACACACACACACACACACATTACCAAATTGGTACAGTCATTCACAAACACAGACTGAATGAACAAACTCACCTTGTCCACCTTTGATCCATGACAACAACAACAACAACAAAAAACACAAATACTCCAAAAATCCAATGTTCACGTTTTCAAACCACCAGATAAAATCAACAAAACCAAGCATACATGCAGCTGGAGGTAAGTGTATTTTACAGGCCTTCACCAGTCCAATTAGAGCAAATGACAAATTATATGAAATACTGTTCACCTGGGAAACTGGTTGTTAAAAGATAATTGATGCTTGTTTTGTGAAAGCTCTGATACCCTCTCCAGTTTAAACATTTTAAAGCAGCTAATTAATCCCAGAACATTACTTTTACAGTGTAAAATATTCTCATACACCTTATACAAAATATACCACATCATATTATATAAAAATGTGTTAATTGGATTATGTGTTAATTATATTAATTTTATCAAACTAATTTTGATATTAAAATCATTAGTTTGCGATTAATTATACCTTTTGTGTCTATTTTGTTATTTGGCTATTTTATTTGTTTATTTATTTTTTACTTTTTTTGCTCAGTACTCTCTTTTGCAAATATGGAGCATAGATTTGACAGAGTTATGCTAAATTATGTGGAGATTAAAAACAATCCTTTACCTTCTGTTATTGTCTGTGGCCCCGTCCACACGGAGACGCATTTAACTGTATACGTAAACATTTTGTATCACCTAATAATGTCGAGGCAACAAAGTACATTGCAGAGAGCTTTAATAGGATCCTGACAAAGTCAGCAGATCAACCAGTGTTCATACAAGGATAAAGGATAAAGTGGACATGTTACTGGATTGTTTTGATTCATGCAGAGACCCTCATGAATTATCAGACTGTATCACTTCTTAAATCATGTGAAGACACTGTAATTGATGCTAAAGTGGTTAAAATATTTTCAAATAACAAGACATGGTTTATTAAAGATCTGAAGAAATACCTTAATGAGAAAAAACCCAGCCTTTTGTGATTATGACTTTGAGGGGTTTGAGATGAAAAGAAAGGAATTAATAGCTATAATACAAAAAGCAAAAACTGATTTTAAAGTAAGGCAGAGGATCAGTTAGCAAATCATGATGTAAGGAGTGCTTGGCAAGGGTTAAATAAGATGATGGGGCTTGACTTAAAGGGGTCATATGATGTTGCTAAAAAGAACATTATTTTGTGTATTTGGTGTAATGAAATGTGTTTATGTGGTTTAAGGTTCAAAAAACACTATTTTCCACATACTGTACATTATTGTTTCTCCTCTATGCCCCGCCTTTCTAAAACATTTTGATTTTTACAAATTTCATCGGTTTGAAAAGCTAGGTGTGCTCTGATTGGCCAGCTATCCAGTGCGTTGTGATTGGCCGAATACATCAAGCATGTGACGGAAATGTTATGGCCCTTAATATACTGTGATGTCATATCCCAGTGTTCTAACAAATAATGCTACCTATGAGATTATGCTACCAACACTGTATTTATCCAACTGTATTTTGATGAAATAGGTTTTCGAGATCGATTCCGTATGCATAAAGTAAATGCAGTGGAGATAATTTCAATCTTAGAACCCGGGCTTTCATCTGTGACCCAAAGAGGACAGCCTATTCCAGTTTGTCTCCAGGTGCTCATAACTTTAAGGTTCTTGGCATGTGGCACCTTTCATCGAGAAACTGGGGATTTATGTGGTGTCAGTGAACCAACAGTATGTAAAGTCACTCACAGAGTGTGCAAGGCCATTTGTGAATTAAAAGCACATTACATAAACTTCCCTGATGCTACAACCCAGGCTAACTACAAGGTACTATTCTATGAATATGTAAATTTCCCAGGAGTCATAGGTTGCATAGATGGAACCCATATTCCCATTAAGCGTCCCTCTACTCCAAAAGCTGAGGAACACAGGAACTGAAAGAAATGGTTTTCCATAAATGTCCAAGATGTATGCACTCCCCAGTTAGAGTTTTCAAACATTGTTGCACGTTGGAAAGGTGCAACTCATGATTCCTGAATTTTCTTCAACTCATCTCTGTATACTCAATTTGAAAGAAGAGATCATAATGAAATATTGCTTGGTGACAGTGGGTATGCTCAGAAGGATTTCTTGTTTACAACATACTTGCACCCAACAACTGTGCTACAACCAGGTTCAGATGAGCAGAAGGGGTTTAGTCAAGCGCATGTTTGGAAGAGTCGCTTACAGTGCTTTAAAAACACTTAGATTCAAACCAAGTAGATGCTGCACTGTCATCATTGCAACAGCTGTTCTTCACAACTACCTAAAAAAGCAGGGATGCCCAGATCCCCCAATAGAAGAGGATGACAATCCAGATGTGCCACCATTTACAACAAACCATAGAGAAGGACTTGCATACAGGGATGCTTTTGCATTGTGCCACTTTAAATAGATTTTTATATTTTTTACCTTTCACCCTTCCGCTCAGATCTGATACATGTAATGATAAAAACCAAATATGTGTTAGAAGTGTCCACTTTTGTCTGGTATGTTACTGAAACCACCACAACATCCATCTTTTCGTCATAAAACAATATTTATTTCACAGATTCATGTACTGATGTGACATTTGAGCCTGCTCTCTCCTTCATCTTTATCTCCAGTTCTACTTGTATCTTCATGCTCCTCAAGATACTTCAATTTATGTTCATGAAAATCATCATCCAACTTTTCATGAACAGTGAGTCTTTTCTTCTGTTGACCAGTACTGGCAGACAATGCAACCCTTGCTTCTGAGGATGTGGAGGGTAAGCTGCTTTCCAATTCTTCAGTTCTGTTTTGACCTCCTTGAAACATGAACAGTTCATATATGGTCAAATAAATACAGATTAAATGGGAAAATGTTTCACATCATATGACAGAAGCAAATAGAAGTTTGAGAGGAGAGAAACAAAAGCCAAAATCAAATTCAAATACTTAATATAGGTGCATGTGATCCATCATCTGAACCATCTAGATGGTCATCATCTGGTATGTTCTCCAAGGGTTGTTGATTCTCCAGTATTCTTGTCAGTAACTCATCCAATACAATCACAGGCTTTATTTGCAGGTCCTCCTCCAGTCTTAAACCTCTCTTTAGCAAGTTTTTTGAGGTTTATTTTGATATTTTTCCACAACACCTACATTAAATAACTACTACAATGACAACAGTGATTGTAAAAAGCCATAATAAAGCTAATGAGCTTACTTGAAGTTGTTGTATTGTTCTTGTAAATGTGTGTTCATTTGCATTAAATTCATTACAAATAGATTTCCATGCATTCCTTTTTTGGATTCAACAGCTGATGTGTGCAGTTTTATCTTCGATAACAGGATGTCTCGAAACTATTTGCTTTAAAAGACTTTTCTCATGTTCAGAAAAGTTCTTTGATTGCACTCTCCTTTCAACTTCCATTGCCATTTGCTTCTCAGTTGCATACAATTTTAATCTTTTCTTGGTTCATTCCATGTTTTATAGGCAACACCAATCCAGCTAATCCTGATTTGCACAGGTGGTATTAAATTAATCGAGTGTTGAGTTAAATTATCTTAGTTGAGGACTCCATAGTCCAGGTGTTAGTAATCTGTACTTAATCTGTGTTTCAGAAAGCCATTTTTTAAGACATGATTAAATATTCTAGATTAAGGCCTACTCCTGTCTTAATTTAAACTCTGTCCAGGAAACTGCCCCTAAATCATACATATCAGAGCACCTAAATGTATTGCAATTTGCATATAAGCCACAAAGAGGGACAGAGGATGCTACACTCACTATGATTGATTGTAATTGGATTTTATCTGTAAGAAAGCAAATCAGAGGTTATATTTCCTACAGAAATTAAGAGAATTTTCTGTTAGCCAAGGAGTTATACAAAGAGTTTATATTAGTTTCATAGAAAGTGTTTTAAGGTATAATACAACAGCTTGGTTTGGATGAATAAAGTCTGTAAATAAAGTAAAATTAAACAGGATCATAAGGATGGCGAGCTAAATAATGGCAGTTAGGAGGAAAGCTTTGGCTATAAGTGGAGATAAAATGCACCCTCTGAACTATGCCTTTGAATTGTTACCATCTGGGTGCTGTTATACAGGTCCTTCTCAAAAAATTAGCATATTGTGAAAAAGTTCATTATTTTCCATAATGTAATGATAAAAATTAAACTTTCATATATTTTAGATTCATTGCACACCAACTGAAATATTTCAGGTCTTTTATTGTTTTAATACTGATGATTTTGGCATACATCTCAAAAAATTAGCATATCATGAAAAGGTTCTCTAAACGAGCTATTAACCTAATCATCTGAATCAACTAATTAACTCTAAACACCTGCAAAAGATTCCTTAGGCTTTTAAAAACTCCCAGCCTGGTTCATTACTCAAAACCGCAATCATGGGTAAAACTGCCGACCTGACTGCTGTCCAGAAGGCCATCATTGACACCCTCAAGCGAGAGGGCAAGACACAGAAAGAAATTTCTGAACGAATAGGCTGTTCCCAGAGTGCTGTATCAAGGCACCTCAGTGGGAAGTCTGTGGGAAGGAAAAAGTGTGGCAAAAAACGCTGCACAACGAGAAGAGGTGACCGGACCCTGAGGAAGATTGTGGAGAAGGACCGATTCCAGACCTTGGGGGACCTGCGGAAGCAGTGGACTGAGTCTGGAGTAGAAACATCCAGAGCCACCGTGCACAGGCGTGTGCAGGAAATGGGCTACAGAGAAGCAGCACTGGACTGTTGCTCAGTGGTCCAAAGTACTTTTTTCAGATGAAAGCAAATTTTGCATGTCATTCGGAAATCAAGGTGCCAGAGTCTGGAGGAAGACTGGGGAGAAGGAAATGCCAAAATGCCTGAAGTCCAGTGTCAAGAACCCACAGTCAGTGATGGTCTGGGGTGCCATGTCAGCTGCTGGTGTTGGTCCACTGTGTTTTATCAAGGGCAGGGTCAATGCAGCTAGCTATCAGGAGATTTTGGAGCACTTCATGCTTCCATCTGCTGAAAAGCTTTATGGAGATGAAGATTTCGTTTTTTTCAGCACGACCTGGCACCTGCTCACAGTGCCAAAACCACTGGTAAATGGTTTACTGACCTTGGTATTACTGTGCTCAATTGGCCTGCCAACTCTCCTGACCTGAACCCCATAGAGAATCTGTGGGATATTGTGAAGAGGAAGTTGAGAGACGCAAGACCCAACACTCTGGATGAGCTTAAGGCCGTTATCGAAGCATCCTGGGCCTCCATAACACCTCAGCAGTGCCACAGGCTGATTGCCTCCATGCCACGCCGCATTGAAGCAGTCATTTCTGCAAAAGGATTCCCGACCAAGTATTGAGTGCAGAATAACTGAACATAATTATTTGAAGGTTGACTTTTTTTTTTTTGTATTAAAAACACTTTTCATTTATTGGTCGGATGAAATATGCTAATTTTGAGATAGGAATTTTGGGTTTTCATGAGCTGTATGCCAAAATCATCAGTATTAAAACCATAACAGACCTGAAATATTTCAGTTGGTGTGCAATGAATCTAAAATATATGAAAGTTTAATTTTTATCATTACATTATGGAAAATAATGAACTTTTTCACAATATGCTAATTTTTTGAGAAGGACCTGTATGACATTGAAGGCAACTAAAGCAATTTATAAACAAACCTTTGTGCCATATGCAATAATTCACTTGAATAAAGGGTAGGACTGCAGTGTTTTTAGGAGGGATGAATGTATTAACTATTTATTTGATGTGATATGTGAATTGTATTGATATGTGGATTGTATGGTCATTGTCGAATTTTAAACCAAAGCTAAACAATAAAGTATAACAAACAAACAAGTCTTTGGGAAAAACAGTTATTATCTCAGATGGATGCAGTCACCATATTACTAATGTCTGTATTGTCAAAAATGTACAGTAGTACAGTACACTTCTTTTAATGCACCACCTCAGTTTAGGCATACATACATATTGTCACACCCCTGGACTTATTGGCCCGGTTTCCCGTTAAGGGCTTAAAATAAACCAGGACTAGGCTAATTCTACTTAAATTAATCCACACTAAACAACTGACTTTCTGAGATGTTGCTTATGTTTGGATTAACTAGTTCTAGACTACAGAGTCTCAGATTAAGGTAATCAAGGGACCAGTGAGATCATCTTTTGGAAACCCGATTAGATTAATGGCATGCACATGTGGCTAAGGAGAGGTTGCTATAAAAACCTCATATGGAATACTTGTAATTCATTAGTCTTAAGGAGTGTGTGGAACAGGAGTCACTACACTTAACCAAAAAATGGATAAAGGCCGAAGAAAACGCTCAAAAAACTTAAGTGAATTTGAGAAGATCCTTTTTAAACAAATTGTATCAAACTATCATGTAATTGAAAACAAACAGCATGATTCAGGTACAGAAAACAAGAAGAAGGCTTGGATTTCCATATTGAATGAATTCAACTCAAATGAAAAAGTAACCAAACGGACACTCCAACAAGTTCAGGTAAGATTTATTGTTGCCCCATTCTTACAAATCAGTCAATTATAAATGTTTTCATTAATTAAATGTAAAAAGAAAACAATATTATATAGAACTCCTACTTCAGAGTATATATTATACTGTAAAGGTCCTGTGGAAAAACATAAAAATAAACCTGAAAAAAAAACAACTGCTGCTACGCGTCAAGAGAGTTTCAAGACAGGTGGGGGACTTCCAGTTCCACCAGACACAGAGGAGTTGGGGGACTTGTTAGCTGGGATTATTGAAAGTCAGCAACCCCTGGAAGGTATTCCAGATGATGACCACTTGGACAGTTCAGGTGAGGAATCTTTCAAAGACTCATTTGATAGGACACGTCTCATTTACAGTAACATGTGCTATCACATCTAACATAATTAAATGCAAGTCATGTCTTGTAACAAAAATTATGTAATGACCTTTATTGTTGAAGTCGAATGTAATGCTACATTTTTTTTTTTCCATACAAAGATGACCTGATCTTCACACAGGACTTGGGGGGCGCAGGGAACAGTCAAGCTGCTCAAATGAATCCAGCAGCAGCCAGCACCAACATGCAGCAGCATCCAGTCTCCTGCAGTAGCATTAGTCAGCATCCAGCAGTCTCTAATCCAGGCAGCAGGTCAAGAGGGAAAAGGATGACCATTCATGAGAAACTTGCCATAGAGTTCCATGAACGTAAATTACAATATTTAAAAGAAGAACATGAAGTCAAAATGAAAATTCTTCATCTTGAGTTGTCTATGAAAGAGAGAGACATGAAGCAGCAGCAGTGTCAATTGTCTTTGGAACAAAATCTCAGTTAAATAAATAATTTCCTGAATTTTTTTTACCTGTCTATGCCAATCATTTATGTATCACTCAAGGCTCATTTATGAGAAGTGCTGCAAAGCAAAAGCATCTCTGTAAGCAAGTCCATTTCTGTCATTGGCTAGCTCAGCGATAGGGACATGTTGGTCATCATCATCTTCAATATCAGGGTCTGGGCAGTCACACTGTTTAAGAAAATTATGAAGCACTGCTGTTGCAATAATAACAATGCAGCACCTCCTAGGTTCAAACCGCAGTGTATTTCGGAGACACTGGAAACGATTCTTCCATACACCAAACATGCGCTCTATTAGCCCTCAGGTGAGCATGTGAGCTTGGTTATAGCGCTGTTGCTCTGGTCTGACTGGATGGAGATAAGGGGTGAACAAGAAGTTTGTCTGTGCATACCCACTGTCACCAAGTAGAATTCCAGAGTGTTGTCTTGTTTCAAACTGACCGTACAAAGAGGAGTTGTGGAAAATCCTTGAGTCATGAGTTGAACCTTTCCAACGTGCAACAATATTGGAGAACTGCATAGTGGGAGTGCACACTCCTTGTACATTTATAGAAAACCAGTTTCCCTTTTCTATATTCATAGAAATCTACCTTGTAGGTGGCCTGTTCAGCAGCATTTGGGAATTTGATGAAATCCTTTTTCAGTTCACATATAGCACTGCAGACTTTGTGTACTGTTTTGCACACTGTTGATTCACCTACACCACACAAATCCCCAGTTTCATGATGGAAGGTTCCACATGCCAAAAACCTTAAGGTAATTAATATTTGTAAGGAAGGAGAAATAGGGGTGCCCCTGACTAAGTCACCTGAAAGCTTGGGCTGCAGCAAACCAATTATTTCTGTTGCATTTTCCTTTGACATGGAAACGGTCAAGAAAATGTAAATCATCAAAATCATTTAGTGGGTTGCTCCTGTCTTTCAGCAACCTTCTTTCTGGTCTTGGTGGTGGTCTCTGATTGTCATTGAAATAGTCAAGGTAATCCATTTTCTGCTACTGTGGACGTGAGCCTTGAGGCAATAAGTTTTAATCTGAGGTTAAACCTGCTTCTGACCAGGTTTAATTTAAGACTTCATTTAGATCTGAATTAGGTCTAATCCTACTTCTAGAAATCCGATTGTTTAAGTCTAGACTAGTGCAAGTCTGAGACTATTGTAATCCATGTGTGAGAAAGCTATTTCAATAAATCCAGGTTTAAAATGACATTTAGTCTACGACTAGGCTTAATCCCCGTACGGGAAACCGGCCCATAATGTTGTGTTTTCCCTGCATGTGTTCCATTTCCCATGTTCTGTGTGACCCAGTTTCTGTCCCTCCTTAATTGATTATTTCCCAGGTGTGTCTGATTAGTTCCCATGTGTGTCTCCTTAGTCCCTTGTTAGCCTGTCTTTAAAACCCATGTCTGTTCAGTCTGTGTTTGTTGGGTCAACCAGTTACATATGTGTGTCTTCCGCCCGTGGTCCATGTTGGATTTACACCTCCCCCCCCACCACCCGTGTTGGATTAATAAAGACTCTCTTGATTACTCTTGACTTCGTGTTCCTTCTGGCAGCGTAGCGTGACAGAAGACCTGACCTGCAAAAGTTTAAATAGTGCGTTTACCCTCTGTTTGTTTTCTGATTTTCCTCAGTCCTTTTTCTTTCTGCAGTGTTGTGTAATTAGAGGAAATCGTGGCCTAGTGGTTAGAGAGTGTGACTCCTAACCCTCAGGTTGTGGGTTCGAGTCTTGGGCCGGCAATACCACGACTGAGGTGCCCTTGAGCAAGGCACCAAACCCCCCAACTGCTCCCCGTTCGCCGCAGCATAAATGGCTGCCCACTGCTCCGGCGGTGTTCACTACTATTTTGTATTTTAAAGCCTTTGGAAAAAATCTAATGTAATTTGTATTTAAATACATTTAAGATTAGTATTTTTGTATTTTCAAAATACTTAAAATACATTGAGCCATTCAACCTCTTTGTCAGGGTGCTGTTTTCATGCATCAACTAGTTCAGACCAGACCCCCCCCCCCCCCCCCCCCCAAAACCCAACATTCATGCACGTGAGCCGTAGCTGTACAACCCAGCCTTGGATCGGCAAATTTTCTGGAATAAGGTGAGGATGTGCTACTTGTTGATTAAAGCTGCAGTTGGTAACTTTTGGGGCTCGCGTCTGGCGGAAGAACATTGTAGCCGGAGCTACTTCTCTCAATATAAACAAAATCCACCACTCCCGGCTCTTCTGGTCCAATCAGTGCAGTGCTGTGCCACAGTGTTGTTTTGTGTTGAAAATGTAAAAAATATATATAATGAGCGAGTACATCATGAATCCATTTTCCAAACCGTGTTTTTGTTTATATTGGAGAGAGGTAGCTCCGGCTATGTTCTTCCGCCAGATGCGAGCCCCAAAAGTTACCGACTGCAGCTTTAAAGTAGCTTGTCAAATGTGTCTGAAGCATTAACGTTACTGCATGTTAGGGATGGGTGATATCATATGACAATATCGTAGATTCGTAGCGAAGATATAAATTGTGAACCGATGGAACTTTTTCTAAATCGTTTACATAGATAGGACTTTCAACTTTCTCTTTAGCTTTGTGCAGTTGAAGCCTTGTTTATACTTTCGCAATTCGCATGGCTCTACGCCATGAACCTGTTTACTGCGCGCTCCTTAGTAAACCTACGAGGCTTTTATGCTTGACGTGCTCTCCGTTGTATAATTCTGTGAAACGACAGAGGGCGACTCTGAGTAATTGTTCTCCAAACCACCAATAAGCAGTGATGAGAGGAAGTAGTTTGCCGAATAATTTGTCAAACACCTCTTATACTTTCTATGTCAAACACTCGTCTCGTGAGACGTTTGTGAATAAATGGATTTCTTCACATGTAAACTGATTAGGTTGTGGGTCATTTTCACGACACACGTTAAAAAGTTTTTTAGTACTCTTCTTAAACCCTAACCAAATAATCAAGTTAAACCCAGTAAACTTGAAATTGTGACTTGTGACATTAGAACAAAACATATTAATATGATAACATATGTATAACACTAAATTGAACAATACTGTGTTATATATGTTTTTTAATTCATTAATTATTTATTTTCAATTAATGATTGTAGTAAACACCGACCATTACTTTATTCGTTATTTCTGCTATGCAGGCTCATTTTGTATTCAAATCATTTTAAATTTTAAAAACATGGTGCTTTATGAAAATGTAACTGGACACATTTCCAAATTGTGATTGTGTTTACCCATCTATGCGATTTTTTGTTTTTTTAGTGGTGAAATAAAAAAATGTTTGTTTATGTAGAGATGAAATAATTAGGTTGATCGTCTCCATCAGTTTAGTGTAGTGATTGTGTGCATTTGTGATTTTTATTGTTCACCAAAAAATAGTGGCAAATGATTTCTAATTAAAAAAAATATATATTTTAGATAAACTTTATATTTTCTAATTATGTATATAGAAACAAATAAACTTTACATTAAATAAATATAAAAGTTACTATACTACTTGCGTAAAGAAAGCATCAAAAGAGTTTGAAATTCAGTTTTTGCTGTGGTATCAAAACTGATATTGATAATTGTGAAACCATGACATATATTGTTACTGTGAAGTAAAATTAAGATTTTGGTCATATCACCCATCCCTATTCTTTGCTATATAGCAGAAAATGTTCCCACAGTTTTACAGTTTTTTTAGTAGTGTTCACCATAAATAATAGACTACATTGTAACCTTGTCAGAAGTAAGTATATAAATGGCTGCTATTTTGCACTACATAAGTTTATTTGTAATTACCAGCAAGGAAGCAAGCACTTAAGAAAGAGAGAGAGAGAGAGAGAGAGAGAGAGAGAGAGAGAGAGAGAGAGAGAGAGCAGAAATGAGGTAAGGAATTAAAAGTCAGTAGGCCTATGTAGTTTCTTAATTCACTGTGACTATTTATAATTAGCTTAACGAATTATATATAACATTCAGTGTCTAAATGAGAGATTAGTGTTTTGTTCTTGTCCCATAACTTTTCTATGAACTGTTCTATTTAAAAATGTGAATGTTTCACATATAATTTCATGCATAATATTAATAAACAGTATCCAGAACAGGATGATGATGATTCACCAGAAATTCCATCAACTAGTTCAACTGGGTGGGTTAGGTCGGCAATATTGGATGGCAGATACTTTAAGATTGTGAAACAAACAGAACTGGGCCAAGTTGGACACATTGGAACGCCAGTCTGCCACATTGGCTTTTAATGATGGTGATAAAACATAATAAAAGTTAAAAATTTGTTTTTTTTTTTTGAGTTTTTTATTTCCTACAGGGCAGGGGAATGGAAGAGGTATATAAAATTAAAACGAAAGTTTCTAAGAAGTTGCACAAATCTAAATGCTTTTTGGCATTCAGAATAGGCCCAGATAGATTTCAGCCTAATAGGGATACCTGCACTGATTCTTCAATTTCACATGTATTTTGTGTATTTTCAAAATACAAAATACTGTGTTTGTATTTAAATACATTTTTCCAAACAGTATTTTGTATTTTAAATACATTTTTCCACACAGTATTTCGTATTTGTATTTTAAATACATTTCCATGTATTTATGCCCATCTCTGCATATAGTAATCTTACCGAGAATTTAAAAAAAAAAAAAACTAAACACTGACACAGAAGCTAGGATAGGTGTGGTTTGTGTTGGGTATGTCTCATTATTACATTATTATTAATATTACTGTTGCCGTCATCACAAGGTATTATTGTTATCATCACCATCTTTAGTATTATCATTATTATGCATGCTATTATTAGCATGCATTTTTTTTATTGTTATTCAGATTGTCAGATTGTCTCTTTTTTTTCATTTCTGTTATTATTGCTGTTCTACTGCTGTTTTGTGTTCACCATATGTTTTGCACTCTTAATTTTTTTTTTTAAATGTACAGTAGTCAAAGGCATTTCAAATCAATGGATTTATTAGATACAAAATAGAAAATATTAAATTCAGTTTAATACAGCTAATTTGACACTCCGAAAGGGACTACGAATTATCTATACAAATATCAAAATAATACAAATTAACATTAAAAAAAAACAAAAACAAATTATTACTTTGACCTGCTGAAAGTGTTTTTGTGGTCTAAAGTATTCATCGGCAAAGCTTACCTTTCCCCTGAGGTCTTTCAACTAGTCAATAGACAGTGGTAGCGCTCCTTTCAACCACCCGCTCTATCTCGTGAATTCCACAACCACATTTTTATCTCACTTTCAACTTCAGAATCAGGAGAACTTGGTTGAAAGGAGTATTTCTTACAGCCTCAGAAAAGCAAATATAGGCCTATATGAAAAAACACTGTGTGTGGTAAGTAATTTATATATGCTATTACTAAAACTGCATACTAACTTATCTGCTACAACTGTCCTTGGCCTCAGGTTCTGAAAAGGTCTCTTTTGGTTTGAGCCATTCCAGTTCAATTAAGTGGCCAAAGAGTAATGTGGTTAGTATTCTCCTAATTGCAACTTGGACATTACACCCACTAATGGTATGATTTGCATTGGTAAAAAAAAAAATAGGTTCAGGACAAAATATTTTTTAAAGCCCCTGTATGTATAATTTAAATCTATATAATTCTCAAATTCATTTAGAAAGCATAACGATTTGACTGTGAAAACAGTAGGTTCTCTTAGTTCAGACCCCCTGGTGACTATTTCTCAAAAGCAATTTCTTTTAAATTTCTCTGCAACACTTTGAGAAAATACATTTGTTAGAACAGCGCATCAGCACGCAAATGAAACGTTTAACCGGCAAGGCTTTAAAGCACATGCAAATAATGAAATTTTGTGAATTGAAGTGGCCCGTGAATGTTACTCTAGCGCTGTGTTAACATGATGTAAATGTAAGTCACGTTGTACAATATGTTAAGACGGAGGCGCTAGAAATGCAACTGATAGAATGCGCTGTAGCAATACTACGTTATTTCTTCAAGAACAGATCGTGGAAACATTTCAATCATCCACCATGAAAAATCATGTTATCACACACCCCTACTTCATATATATTTATCTCGATGTCTTTCTCCTCTTCACCTGCTTCTGTAATCCAGAGGAGAGGGGGAAGGGGAGGGGGCACATGCTCCGAGCACAAAGTAAGATATGTTCCTGGATCAACATCTTTTGTTGATCCTGGATCCACATTACTTTCCAAAAATATAGACCTAACCCAATCCCTACCCCTAAACCTAACCATAATTTATTCCTAAAATCAGAGAGAAATAAAAAGGGTGTAGAAGCATTTAACCCTGATTGTAAGACTTGTTCCAGGAACATGTTGTACTTGGTGAAATCACGTTCACCCGTGCACAGCCGTAGAAGTTTACTGTGGCAATCCAACGTGGTATCACATACAGAAGAGGGGTAACAAAGTATAAAGGACTGACCAATATAGCGAACGTTACTCCATTGTCGTTTAACAAAGTCCCTATTTGTTCAGGTCTGGATTAACAAAACATACTGAAATACAATCCCAGCAGAACACACACACTACGGAAATATTTACTGTTAAATGCCAAAGGTAATACTCAACTTACAATTAAAACTCACCTCAGAATTAATTAGTTCAAGTAGACTGAAGACAGAAGCAACTCCGTTAGGCATAAGTACACGGCAAGGTGGTATGTGACTCAAGTGCGTAGTGATATATGGCATTCTTCAGCAAAAAAAAAAAAAAATAGTTACAAAGTACAAAGTTATAAACAAAGTATGACGCCGAGCTCTGTACCGTCAATAACACATTTTGAGCTTCACAAATAAAGTAAAAGCCTATGATTTTATTCCCTGATTCAAAATGAACTAGGTGGGTAGATTTTTTACCACCAATTGTCATGATATACTTAATTTTGGACCCTATTTCAAACATCATGTCCAGTAAAAATTATCAGCTTTTTAAAGTAAAATTCATGTTCATTTAATTTTATTCTGTGCAGCGTTATAAGGTCTTATTGAATTTCACATTAAATTTTAAAAAGCAGACAAACAGAGCATGGGAAACAAAAGTGGGCTTCCTACACAAAACCTGCATGGGCCAAAAGGTACAAAAGTAGCTCTGGGCCCAAATGAGCTGGCCTCACACTGGTTCATCATGGGATTAATGTGGGCAGTCCACTAGTGTGTACTGCTCACAGAGAGCCTGCGGTGAGCCCAAAGCTGTGGACTTCACCTGTGCAGGTCTGCACTGGGTTTGTTTAGGTTTGGTGTGGGCTGGCCATAGTCCACTGTGCCCGCAAAAAGCCAGCATGGGCCCCACAGGGGCATGTTTGCAGGGCTAATATTGTCAGACTTCCTGGTTCTGGTAAGAATTCTTGCTGCTGCGTTTTGGACCAGCTGGAGTTTAAGTATGCAGAGCAACCACCCAATAAAGCATTAAAACAACATAACATTGAGATGATGAACGCATTAACGTTTCAGCATTTGAAATTGAAAGCATAGGTCATAATTTGATTTTTAAGATGAAAAAATTAAAAACACCAGAATGCGGCCACCTCCTGAGGACTGCTGACACATCTGTCCATGACAGTGGCCTTAGTGTTTGGCAGACGCATGTTGACCTATGGGACGTGGCAATGAGGTCACACTGAAGCAGCAGGATGAATGATTCTAATGATGATTACAAAAAAGAGAGATGAACTGCCAAGCGGAGCAATGTATGCCAGGATTTGTCCCATTGCAAAAGACAAGAGTGGTACAAGAGCTTTCACCAAAAACATTTCTCATTCACAAAACCCTGCTGGTTGGCTATAAAGAGCCTGACAGATGCTCTGAAGTGAGCATTTAGTCAGAGAGTGGGAAACAGTCTATTTGCTGATTGTGACTTATCACGGTAAATTTAAGGAGACAAACAACACATAACATATTATGCTTCATCATTATTTAACCCGGGAAATAAAAAGTGAAGATGCATGAAAAAAATTGACATTTCTTCAGTTCATTATAGGTTAAGAACACTGCTGTCCAGCTTCAAAGGATACTAAAATTAAAATTTCATTTTCTGTCATCATTTTGTCACCTTAAATTTATCCAGTCCTAAATTCAATTTAATCACGTGGTTCATACTTGAAACCACATGAAGGTGAGTAAATGTTGAAATAATTTTTAGTTTTGGGTGTTTTGGTCATGGAAGTGTTTTTTGGGGCAGTTTTGGACATTCCATGATCATGACTTCTAATTTTTCAGCCATTCAGTTTTCTGGTGTCCTTGGGGTCATTGTCCTGTTGTATAACCAATTTCAGCCAAGCTTTAGATGTTGGACAGATGATCTCAAATTTTTCCCTAGAGTACTAATTATACAGAGGAGTTCATGGTGGACTCAGTAACTGGAAGCTGTCTGGATCCTGTGGCTTCAAAACAAGCCTAATTCATCACCCTTCACCAATATGCTAGATATCTCATCCTAACTTTTGCTGCTTTTTAATGATACATTTTGTTAGGGTTGTGCTGAAAATGGCATTGTGCATTATGCCCAAACACCTTCACTTTGGTCTTTTTGGAAAAAGTCTTTTGGACTGTGGTCTTCACTTCATATCTTTAGATGCAAACCCATGGAAATAATATTCCAGCAAAATTCCAGCATTTGCCAGCAATTTCATACACACACCTGGACAGAATAGTAAACATACACTGCATATCCTATAAAGCAGTATTTTGACAGAAGAACATTACATACAAGTGAGAAAACAGGGCTGAACCAGATCACAATCATCACATTTCTAGTAAATGCAAAGCAACATTTAGGATTCAGATTCAACTCATGTTATCTCTGTTCATTGTACAGTGTTATCACAGTATCATCAGACATTAACATTCTCATGTTTATTTCATCAAGTCAATACAGCTGCATAATTTCATATGTACAATGCCATGTTTATCCACACTGTTGCCCACTAAATGTATCAGAAAGTAGCCTAGTGAGAAATGGATACTTTATTAGATTTTATGACTAATTTATGATTTTAATGACCACAGCGCCACTCTGTGGTAGCATCCTGTCATGTACAACTGTTTTAAGCAGTGGACAAATGTAATAAAAAAAAAGGTATTTGAGAAATTTAACCCAAAAGTCAAATGCCAGATCTAATATTGTTATGGGTCAAACACAGAAGGTAATGTTTTAATATATTTGTCTTTTGTCCTCGAGAGTCTTTTGCAGTAGGCTAAGGTAAAAAAGTTATTTGCCAGTCGAAGACTGTAGCAACTATCACACGGACTACATTTATGGAGTTTAATTTGTGTCTTTTTTTATTCAATCAAATATACTGTGTTTGAGAGTAAAACTAATTGCCGCGCCATCAGACCTTTATTAACAAAATTTATGATAAATGCCTACAAATGTCCTGTGTTGTGGTATATAATGTTATTTATTTTGTTGAAATGTACTTTTTAAAACAGCAGTCCCTGCTGTTAGAAATGCCTATACAGCAGCAGCTGCTGGAGACAGACCCTGGCTGCTCGAGATGCCGATATCACCAACTAGACAGGCTTAGATTGGAGAGTATAAGAAGAGAGAATAATTAAGTTAACTTGTCTCTGAGATTAACATGTTAAATTAGTTAGTAAACTAGCCAGTAAACTAGGATGGCTTGACGCGAAACTGTAGTTTCGACACAGTGTCGAGATCCAGAAGCGTAGATGTTTCGAAACACTGTTCTGAAGTGTGATTCAAAACACCCATGTCACGTGACAATGGCTAAATTAAGCTTCGGTGCGGTTCACAAGTGTTTGAACAGACAGGTGGCAAAATAAAAATCTCACAATGTAACAAATGTGACACATTGTGGCTTGATTCCTTTTATTAATGTTCACTTCTTATGACCAAAATAACCTATAATTATTCACAATGAAGAGCTTAAAGGTTACAAAACCAAGCTCATGTAGTAGTCACGTTAACAAACAAAAAAAGAAAAAAAAGAAGTAATTTCTCTTATAATGATGTGGACACACTTTATTGTTTGACATAAACAAGGTTATCATTCATAAATCATTGCTGCAGAGCAAGTGACCACTAGGTGTCACAGGGGAGTGTCTGATTGTTTCGAAGCCTCGATACAGTTCGGCACATTTGCTTCAACTGTTTCAGTGATTCATAAAGCCTCGTTCTGCCCAGGGCAGCGTTATCCTAATGGGCAACATGGGCTGCAGCCAAGGGCCCCGAACACTAGGGGCCCCAGAGTCAATTCTCGGTTGCCAACCGTTCCGTATAATACGGAATTGTCCCGTATTAAAGGCATCGGTTTCTCCGTATTTGCAGGCATACGCTGTATGACCACCTAGACCATACAAATAACAAATATATATATATATATATATTTTTTTTTTCCAAAGCATTGTTTGATGTAAGAACGTAGCCGCTCAAGGAAGGCTTTAAGAGCAAGCGGAATACTCTGCTGCCTAGTCGCTCCCGCTTCACAGTGAGCGGGACTCGTGTTTTGATTTCTGCAAACTTTGTATGTTAAATTATCTTTTGAGTTTACTGATGTTATTCTTTTTACTGGTTTTTATTTTATTTGTACAGCACCATGGTCAACTGCTGTGTTTATCGGTGCTTAATAAATACAAATACCTGAGGGAAGATGTCTTTCCCTATTGTAAGTTAATGTTGTTAAACAGAGAAACAAAATTCAACATTTTTAAAATGTCTATAACTTAGCGCAGTATAAGAAGAGCAGGAAGCCCTTTTAGTGGTGAGTGATATTTAATTTTATTTGCTGGGCTGTTGTTAATTTGTAAGATTATTACTTGATAATATTGTTTAATTTATGTAGGAGAGCGCAGGGCACAAAGTAACGCAGGGTTAGTTGTAACACACGTGGTTTGAATATTTCCACACATGCTGGCATAACAAAATTTACAGTATTTATTAGTTACCATATCAACATTATATAGAAAAAAAATGTGAGCCAAAATTCAAAAATCTTTTGAAGATATCGCTGAAAATTTATTTTACCATAGTAAAATAACAATTCTGGCTTAAGTAAATTTTTAATCTCAATTTTTTTTAATTCATTTTAAATGAGACAAATCTGCTATTATTTTAATCTCCAAATTTGTTATTTTTCAGTTCAGATCGTTTTTTAATGCTTTAACTAGCAGAAGACACTAACCAGTTTTAAATTCCTTTTGCGCAGATTGTATTTTTTCTCATTTATGTGGGTCGTCCCAAGCATTGGTTGTAATGTGTTCATTGTCAAACTCTAAAATCAGATTATTTTTCATTCTTAAAAAAAGCCATTATTTTATTAAAAAAAAAAAAAAAAATTATATATATATATATATTATTTTATTAACAAAATATTTTAGTTTGTCTTGTATATTTTTTCATTCGATCAGATATCATTTTAAGATGTCATATGGTCATGTTACAACGTGCCCCTCAGATGTTACAATGCCCCCCAAAGTGTTAGCCCAGGGCCCCTCAAAGGCTCAATGTGGCACTGGTTCTGCACATCATCACCTTCACAGTAAACGACCTGTTACTCGCCATTGTTACAACCTCGCTCTTCTGTCAGACTGGCAGCGGAAGTATGCAGTGCCAGGAAAGCATAGTTGGTGTGGTCATCCAGTCCCTTCAGTCGAGTGACCAATAGAAAAAGCCTTTCATCCTGGTGGGTAGAGACTGCCCACTGAGATACAGCTTTACTCCAAGTAAAACTTTTCAATTCACAAGCAAAAGCTTTAGACCTGCACAAAAAAAAAAAAAAAAAAAAAAAGAAACACTGGTTTCGTGATGAAAAGTGTTTGAACTGCGCAAAGAAAAATAAAGATTTTCAAAGATCTACATGCACTGCAAAGAATTTGATTAATTTCTTTACTTTTGAGCCTCAAGACTTTTTTGCAATCTTTTTTTTTTTACAATTACAAAATAATTAGATTTACTCTGAAAAAGTATGAATGAAACTCCATATACATTTACCTTTTCTCATATTCTTTTAAGTTTGTATTTTGGATTAAACTTATATGAAACAAGACAACCCAAAACATAACACTAGCACTAGGCAAAACAACATTAGAAAATGGGTAGTTATGACAAATACTGATAAAATGAGCTACTTAACAGTTCTGTAATAGCACATATATAAAAGAGCTGTGACTGCTAATTTTGTCCTAAACCTATTGTGGTATAAACTTCCTACCAGATGACATCTCTGCTGCACAAGTCAGTCCGTTATCACAACCAGGACTGCCTACACAAGTTATCACAGATCATTTTATATAAAAGCTACTGCTCTTACTACTCCGAATTTGATGTGTGCGTAATAGCTCCGTAACCTAGGCGACACCTTTCAATAAATGGTGTAGATCACTGACATTTTAAGACTATGCTTGAACCTATACCATTCTCACTGGTATTTTTTTTTTTTAAGTGGGCCTTGCCACCTAATATGCTACAAAAAAAAAAAAAAAAAAAAAAAAAAAAAGTGAAACACCTGTTTAAGTGATAATTGGTTGTCACTATCAGCAGCAAGTAGTTGGTGGTCACTTTGTAAACAAGTACACTGTAGCTGTATATAAATGCATTCCTATAGCCTGAACATGCAATGTTTCACATTTTACACAACTCTGGTTTTCCAAAACTTAGAACACTCAAGAGTTCATTCCCCAAATCATGTAAACATGTTTTCACCCACTCCAAAAAAAAAAAAAAAAAAAAAAAAAAAAAAAAAACCCACATACACTGCTTAGCTTCAAACCTTTATTAGAGTTTCAATTCTGAAAAAGACATGCACCAGTTTACCAGCGTCTTTTACCAGTGCTACCTGTGGAGGTAGAGATAAACTGCTTCCATGAACCAGGACTAGCAACAGCTTGGGGTGAGGACAGTGATGCACTCGTATAGGAGGAATGAGGTCCAGGGGCAGACTGACTTGTAACGTCTTGAGGTTGAACTGATCCACCATAAGCAGTGCTTCCCTGCAGGATAGCAGTAGAGGACCCTGCCTGGGTGCCAGAGCTGCCTGCGAAGGTAGAGGAAAGCTTCTTCAGAGAGCCCCTAATAGACTGACTGGCAACACCTTGGGATGGGGATAAAACACTTGGATAGGAGGAAGAAATGAGGGCAAATTGACTAGCAGTACCTTGAGGCTGTGGTGATCCATCATAAGTGATACTTCCTTGCAGGGTGAAGGGAGTAGAAGACCCTGACTGGGTTCCATAGCTAGAGATAAAAGGCTTCTGTGAACTCAGAACAGTAGAGGACCGGTCTACACCTTGGGGTGACAACACACAGTTGCAGTATAAGCCTTCATATGGAAAGCTAGGGGCAAGTGGACTTGCCATATCTTGAGGCTGATGTGATCCACCATAAGCAGGACTTCCATGCAGGGTGAAGGGAGTAGAGGACCCCACCTGGGTGCCAGAGCTGCCTGTGAAGGTAGAGGTAAGCGGCTTCCAAGGACCCTGAACAGTAGATGGACCAGCTTGTGGGGAGGACAGTGAAACACCTGCATATGAGTAAGACCCAGGGGCAAACTGACTTGTGGTACCTTGAGACTGGACAGAACCACTGGAAGAGCTGCTTGTTCCCTGCGAGGCAAAACCAGTAGAGGCCCCAAACTGAGCCCCAGAGCTGCCCTGGTAGGCAGATGTAAACTGCTTCTGAGAAGCCTGAACAGTAGATGGACCAGCTTGGGGTGAAAATGGTGATGCACTTGCGTGGGAGGAATGAGGTCCAGGGGCAGACCAACTTGTTGTATCTCGAGGTTGAGATGATCCACCATAAGCAGTGCTTCCCTGCAGGATGGCAGTAGAGGACCCTGCCTGGGTGCCAGAGCTGCCTACGAAGGTAGAAGCCAGCCGCTTCAGAGAACCCTGAACATTAGTAGATGGACCAGCTTGGGGTGAGGACAATGATAAACCTAGATAGGAGGATGGAGACCCAGGGGCAAACTGACTTGTGGTACCTTGAGACTGGACAGAACCACTGGAAGAGCTGCTCATTCCCTGTGAGGCAAAACCAGTAGAGACCCCAAACTGAGCCCCAGAGCTGCCCTGGTAGGCAGAGGTAAATCGCTTCTGTGAACTAGATTGACTGGCAACACCTTTGGGTGAAGACTGTGATAAACCTGGATATGAGGATGGAGACCCAGGGGAAAACTGGCTAGCAGCATCTTGAGGCCTAGGTGATCCACCATAAGTACCAATTCCCTGTAGAGTGAAGCTGGATGATCCTGCCTGGGTGCCAGAGCTGCCCATGTAGGTAGAGGTAAGCCGCTTACGAGAACCCTGAACAGTAGATGGACCAGCTTGGGGTGAAGACAGTGATGCACTTGCATAGGAGGAATGAGGTCCAGGGACAGACCAAATTGTGGTATCTTGAGGTTGAGATGATCCACCATAAGCAGGGCTTCCCTGCAGGATGGCAGTAGAGGACCCTGCCTGGGTGCCAGAGCTGCCTACGAAGGTAGAAGCCAGCCGCTTCAGAGAACCCTGAACATTAGTAGATGGACCAGCTTGGGGTGAGGACAATGATAAACCTAGATAGGAGGATGGAGACCCAGGGGCAAACTGACTTGTGGTACCTTGAGACTGGACAGAACCACTGGAAGAGCTGCTTGTTCCCTGCGAGGCAAAACCAGTAGAGGCCCCAAACTGAGCCCCAGAGCTGCCCTTAGAGGCAGAGCTATATTGCTTACTGGAACTCAAGACACTAGTGGACTGACTGGAATCGCTCTGGGGTGAGGAAATGGGCTTGGAGTAGCCAAGAGCATATTGACTAGAGCTAGCTTGAGACTGTGGAAGCAATCCCCTGTAATAGTACCCTCCCCGAGATGTAAACTGACCAGAAGCTCCCATTTGAGAGAGAGGACTAACCGGTGATCCTGCGCTATGGGAAGACCCACTATTTGTGGTTGCTTGGGGAGCACTTACATATTTGGTAGGAGACATGGGAGCATACTGACCCAGAGTGCCCTGGGGCTTGAGAGAGACACTAACGGAGCTACTACCTCCTTGCACAGGGATAAAATAACTGGAAGTTGCCAACTGAGTGCCAGACCTGCTCTGGGTGCTTGTAGACACACTAGGGGAACTCTGAACATTTGTGGACTGGCTAGAAATGGAAGAACTGAGCATGGTATTGGAGTATGGGGTATACAGATTAGAGGCCCCTCGAGATAAACCACTGTAACCAACTTCACTCTGAGAAGATACAGGTTGACCCAAGCTTACTGATAGTGCAGGGCTACTTCGAGAAGTGGAGATGGCACCTGGAGCAGATGAACTGCTGTAAGGGACCTCTTAGAGAAGATGGGCAAAGAGGCTCCTGCCAGTTGAACAGAGGGTTCCTGGGAGCTGGACACATGCAAAGCATCACTGGAGGATTGGCCAGAAACACCAAGCTTAGCAGGGTAGCTACTACCCTCTCCTAGGGTAGAAACAACTTGTCCAGAACCACTTGCGGCATATTGAGTCCCCAAACTAAATCCACCAGCAACAGCTGATCCAAAGGATGCCAAACTGCTTGAAGGCTGTTGATTCAGGGCCTGAGGCAAGGAAGCGGAGCCAGAGCTGCTTTGAACAGTTTGGGCATGGGATGTTGACTGATAGCTACTGGAACCACCTTTGACAAACTGAAGTAGATTCAGCTTAGACTTGCTTTTCAGGGGTTTGTTAGGGAACAAACTGGGGCCCACTTCTTCAACAGGTGAATTCTCAGTCACATGGACCTCTGACATAGAAGACTGGACTGCATGAGGTGAGAAAGCATCAGAAGGCTGAACCCACCCAAGATGGGTATCAGAATACACTCCATCTATAGAATTAAACAAGACTTTTGAACAAATGTTCCATTATTATTTTTTAAATGGGGGTGGGGATACAAACTCACTTTTAAATCCATCAGCATTCCCCCAAAACAACAAGATGATTACTGGCAAGGGTAACCTACAAAAAAAAAAAAAAAAAATAAAAAAAAAAAAAATTATTATTATTATTATTATTATTATTGTGTAGTCATTCACAAACACAGATTGAATGAACAAACTCACCTTATCCAACTTTGATCCATGATCCCCAAAAAAACCCCACAAGCACTCCAAAAACCCAATGTTCACGTTCTCAAACCACCACACAAAATCCACAAATCCAAGCATACACAAAACTGGAGGTAAGTGTGTTTTATAGGCCTTCACCAGTCCAATTAGAGCAAATGACTAATTATATGAAATACTATTCACCTGGGAAACTGGTCGTTTAAAAAGATAATCAATGCTTGTTTTGTGAAAGCTCTGATATACTCTCCAGTTTAAACATTTTAAAGCAGCTAATTAATCCTAGAACATTACTTTCACAATGTAAAATATCCTCATACACTGTTAATTGGATTATGTGCTAATTATACTATTTTTATCAAACTAATTTGATATTAAAATCATTAGTTTGCAATTAATTATACCTTTTTGTCTTTTTTTTTTTTTTTTTTTTTTTTGCAAATATGTGGCATGGATTTGACAGAGATTATATATAAATTATGTGGAGATTAAAAACATTATCTTTTGTTATAAGGTGTGGCCCCAACCACATGGAGATATGTTTAGCTGTATACGTAAACATTTCGTATCACCTAATAATGGTGAGGCAGCAAAGCACATTGCAGAGTGCTTTAACCCTTGAAGTCGGCTAACGCGGATACGCGTTTTTAGGCAAATTCTCCTGATAACCCCGAAAAGAATTTAAATTACACTTTCAGTTTTGATCGTACTGATAAAAGCAATACATCAATCGAATCTGTAAAGGGTCTACTTTTATTTGTATACACACGATAAGTGCATTTATAAAATAAAGAAAACAAACAGAGTGCGCTGTCTGCAGTATTCTGTGATAAAGTAATCCACATGAAAACAACGCGATGTCTGTCTTTCACGTCTCCCTTCATTATATCCAAAGCTCGCGCAGGTAACCGCACTCATCACAGCAAACAAAGCAGCGAGACTGTACTTCACGTTTTTTTAAATGTTACTGTTCGCTTCGCGCTGAGAGGAATAAGACATAATTCACCTCAATAAGACCGCTGAGAGGAATAAGATTTGGATTACCTCAGAAAGAAGAAGGAAGCGGCTTGACCCAGCAGAGATAATAAACATGAGTACGGTAAGTCTTTTTTATTATTAATCTACTTGTATTAGATTTCATATAACTTGTACACATTTTACTAGTTAGACTTTTTCCAGACTATAATAAATATACTAAATGTATAATCAGTTGAAACAATATGAAGTTTCATTTACATCATCTCAATGTTTCACGATGCAAGGATGTTGTTTTTTTTTTTTTTTTTTTTTTTTTTTTAATGTTCTATAACATAGACAGCAATACGATATAAAGTAATATGAGTTATAATATTGCTAGCTTAATGTCAGTAAGAATTATTAAACTGTGATAGGCTATTCTCTGTTCACGAATATAGCCACATATTTTTATAACTATATATATTGTATAGGCCTTCATACAAAGAATGTAACCAAGCTTCGTTCATCAATATCTGCTCTTGTGTAAATATTTTTAATGTGTTATACCCCCTCACTGGTGTTTGCAATCGTAAAAAAAAAAAAAAGTGTATCAAGTAAGCTGTAAATATCACTGACAATAAATGTGCTATGTGGTAATTGTGTTATTTTTTTCCTATAAATTACTAATAGTATCAGTGACCATCACAATAATGTTAATAGTGCAGTTTATTTGCGTAAACAGCATGCTTACTTTTTTTTTATTTCAGATAAATAATAACCTGTTGCAAATCGAGCCAATGCAAATAAGCAGCCCACTCAAGAACCTGGAACACAGCTAAGACCAACCGAGGCACACATATATATATATATATATATATATATATATATATATATATATATATATATAAAATCTTATTTAGCACGCAAGTGATGATTAATACAATAATCATGTTAGAAACGATGCTGTTCTTTCAATTAATCAAAAAAATCATATCTTTTCAAAATTATTAATAATAATAATAATAATAATAATAATAATAATAAATGTTTTTTGAGTAGCAAATCAGAATATTAGAATGATTTCTGAAGGATCGTGTGACTGGAGTAATGATGCTAAAAATTCAGCTTTGAAAGTCAGCTTTGATTGTTCCTAATAAACTGTTTAACTGCACTCACAAGTGAATCTCAAGTTATTTTGGAGGATAATTAAATAGATTCGAAATAAACTACAAACCTAAAAATATATACATTTATTTTGTCCTCACATTCTTTCTTGTAACTCTTCCCTCTCAGTCACACACCTGACTGAAAGGCTCATTATGTAGCTCATTATGTGGGTCTTTGTCTTCTCAGGTGTGAATCACACAAATATTCATGATAGTTGATGCCTACTCGCATATGCCATTTTGAAACAAAAAGTGTCTTAGAAAATTTAAATTAAACTATTGTTTTCTGTGAGTGAGTAAACAAGATGATTTTCACATCATTTTGAAGCAAAAATTCTAGGCTACAAGCTCCATGTTTTTCAGTCTTGTGAACAAATGTTCTCTAGGTGTTTTGTGACCTTATTTCAGTGACTTCAAAATTTTAGTTTTTACTAACCACGCATAAACGTTGTTTTCTCAAAAACACAATCATGTACATACATGCTATTTACATATCATTGTAGCCCAGTTTGTACTGATTACAGTGTTATTAGACTTTAGCCATGTAACTATTTATAAGCAAGTGAAAAAAGCGCCAATTTGCCAATTCCCCACACAGTGAAATAATAAATAATAGAAAACCGCTTTGCCGCGGCGGCGCAGAGGATTTTTTATTTTTATTTTTTTAACTGCTCGTACCGCCCCCTTCCTGAAAAAAATGCTGCCCTTGGCGGCTGCCCGGTTCTCCCGTGCCAAAAACTGCTACTGCTGAAAAGCGAAGTGTATGCTGATTGGCCAGCTTTCCAGTGCATTGTGTTTGGCTGAATACCTCAAGCGTGTGACGGAAATGTTACTCCTCTTAACATACTGTGATGCCGTCTCCCGGGTGGGTTTAAATGAGACCTTTTAGAAGGGCATGGACAAGTCTTAACTTTTATAAAGAATATATCTTTGGATTTGAGACTTTAGTCTTTGCAACATTAAAGAGTTTGTAACACTCCAAAGAGAAAGGAAAAATTTAAATCACATCATATGACCCCTTTAAGCAAATCAGGTGCTGTAAAGTGCCAGATCCAGAAGGCCTTAGGGGCCATGTTTTAAAGGTTTGTGCGAATGAATTAACTGACACTATTTCACTATTTCAGTTCACTATTTCAGTTTTTATTAAACACTAAGATTGTGCCTAATATGTGGAAATTGGCCCATTCCTAAAAAATAGGGGCAATTTTTTTTTAAAACTTTCTCCCCGTTGTCGGCGCCAATAGCCTTGCGGTTAGTGCGCCGACATATACAGCGCAACTGTGCTGACGGCGACCCGGGTTCGAGTCCCGGCTCGTGGTCCTTTGCCGATCCTGCTCCCCTCTCTCTTCACCAAAAAACACTTTCCTGTCTACTCTACACTGTCCTTTCCAATAAAGGCATAAAAAGCCCATAAATAAATCTTAAAAAAAAAAAAAAAACTTTCTCCCCGTAGCCTTGATATCAATACTTGCTAAATGCATGAAAAGTGTCATTAGTTATCACCTTAAATCGTACATATCAGAGCACCTAGATGTATTGCAATTTGCATAAGCCACAAAGAGGGACAGAGGATCCTACACTCACTATGGTCAATACAATTGCTAGTCAAGTGAACTTTGCAACAAGCAAAGTGTCATGATCCTGTCTCTTTCTCTGTCTCCCTCTCCTGGTTACTCACACACTCTATTCCCCATCACTCTCTGGTTCATTACTGACAGCTGTTTTCACTTACCATTAGGCTCGTTCCTCCCCACCTGTTCCTCATCCCGTCTCATTATCTTGGCTTCTTCTAACCCTCTCTTTCCCCATCTTGTTGTCAGATTGTTTGATGTCACAGATGTGTATTGACCAGTGTCTCTATCACTCCTGTCCTGTCGAGTTGTGCTACAATATTACTTCCACTGCTGGAATTACTCTGTGCTCGTCATTGTACATCCACAGAACCTTACCTGCTAAAGACTGCCACAGTTCATCTGCTCGGTGTTCTCCGACTGACTGCCCCTTCCTGGGGTACGAGTGTCTCCGCCTCACCAGACCTCTGGTCACCCCTGCCACAGAGGAGCTTTGTGTTCACGTTATTATAGCAAGCCTATGGGTCTCTTCAGTTTGTCGTTCTCTATTGTTTCTGTTTGGATTACCTGTGGTCAGACTTTGATACGATTAAAGAACTGTAATAGTCACCCTCGCGTTTGAGTCCTCTCTACACCTTCACACAAAGCCCTATGCACATGTTCTCTTCATTGATTTAATACGATGCAGATACATCTACTTTTAGAACGTCTTTTAGTTTTAGGAGTGAACGGAGTAATAATTCACTGGATTAAAAATATCTTACCAGAGAGACCACAAGAAGTCTGTGTCAGGGGGTTAAATCAGACATTTTTCTAAATGCAGGAGCACCTCAAAGATGCGTTTTGCCTCTTTTCTTTCTATACAAATCAGATGCAAATGCAGAGTACAAATTATAAATTATGGAAATATGCAGACAATATGTCACTGGTTGTACTCTTATGGAAAGATTGCTTTGATTATGAGTATGAAGAGCATGTTTTGTCATTTGAAAAACTTCTCAAGTTGCAGGAAACACTTTGGGAACACCCCTGTGTGCCCGCTCTCTGAACCAAATGTGAAATCAGTCCAATGGAATGGCGAAACATCACAGGCGGGGTGACGCAGAGACCAGAGAGCTTAAAAGCACATTTGAAACAAGCAGCGTTAGCTTCTGTGTTTTCAGCAAGCGCTCTGTGTGAAACGTGACAGTTTTATTTACTGTTGTTTCTATTAACAGTGCACAATAACCTCTATATGGCGAGCTAAACAGACAGCACTTTAGATTGTGTGTTCTTCTCTGCCCGTGCTAAACATTATGGGTGTAAATGCACACGATTGTTGCACTGTTGTTTGGGAGCGGAGCACGTAGTCAACTCTCGAGGGGGCTGATTGTGCATTGTGCTCCCTCCGCTCCACTCTGCCCAACTAATTAGGATCTGAAGGAGTACTTGATAATTACAGACAGGTTTGTTTAATCAGGGTTGGAACTGAGCTCTGTATGAAGGTAGATCTCCAGGAACAGGATGCACCCCTGACTTATAACAATAAATCTGTTTCACTTTAAATACTTCTCAGCTACTATACCTTACGTCTTTGGAAAAAAAAAAAACAGTATGAAATGGATGCAGTCACCACATAACTAATGTCTGAATTGTCAAAAATCTACAGTAGTAAAAGGGATTTCAGATCAATGGGTTTATTGAATATAAAATAGAAAACATTCAATTCAGTTTAATACAGCTAATTTGACACTCTGAAAGGGACTACAAATGATCTATACAAGTATTAAAATATTACAAATTAACAAAAACAAAAAATATTACTTTGACCTCTGCTGAAAATGTTTTTGTGGTCTAAAGTATTAATCGGCAAAGCTCACTCTTTCCTCGAGGTTTCTCAACTAGTCAATAGACAGTGGTAGCGCTCCTTTCAACCACCCGCTCTATCTCGTGAATTCCGCAACCACATTTTTATCTCACTTTCCACTTCAGTATCAGGAGGACTTGGTAGAAAGGAGTATTTCTTACAGCCTCAGAAAAGCAAATATAGGCCTATATGAAAAAACACTGTGTGTGGTAAGTAATTTATATATGTTATTACTAAAACTGCATATACTAGCTTATCTGTTACAACCCTCCTTGGCCTCGGGTTCTGAAAAGGTCTCTTTTGGTTTGAGCCATTCCAGTTCAATTGAGTGGCCAAAGAGTAATGTTGTTAGTATTCTCCTAGTTGCAACTTGGACAATACACCAATTAATGGTATGATTTGCATTGGTAAAAAACAAAAACAACCAAAAAAAAAAAAAACCTTTAAAGCACATGCAAATAATGAACTTTTGTACATTGAAGTGGCCAGTGAATGTTACTCTAGTGCTGTGTTAACGTGATATAAATATACGTCACGTTGTACAGTATGTTGAGACAGAGGTGCTAGAAATGCAACTGATAGAATGCGCTGTAGCACGATACTACGTTATTTCTTCAAAAGCAGATCGTGTAAACATTTCAATCATCCACAATGAAAAATCCTGTTCTCACACACCCCTACTTCGTATACATTTCTCTCAATGTCTTTCTCCTCTTCTCTTGCCTCTGTAATCCCAAAGAGAGGAGAGGGGGAAGGGGAGGGGGCACATGCTCCGAGCACAAAGACATGTTCCTGGATCAACATCTTTTGTTGATCCTGGATCCACATTACTGTCCAAAAATATAGATCTAACCCAATCCCTACCCCTAAACCTAACTCTACCCATAATTTATTCCTAAAATCAGAGAGAAATGATAGGTAAATAACAAGGGTATAGAAGCATCTTACCCTGATTGTAAGCCTAAAACAGACATTTCTTGAAAATGTATCCCTCAATTCTGATTGGTTGATTGGAATGTTGTTCCAGGATCAACAAGGATGTTAATCCAGGAACTTGTTCTACTTGGTGAAATCACGTTCACCCGTGCACAGCCCTAGCAGTTTACTGGGGCAATCCAACGTGGTATAAAGGACTGACCAATATAGCGAATGTTACTCCATTGTCGTTCGACAAAGTCCCTCTTTGTTCAGGTCTGGATTAACAAAACATACTGAAATACAATCCAAGCAGAACACACACTATGGCAAATATTTATTGTTAAACGCCAAAGATAATACTCAACTTACAATTAGTAAGACAAAACTCACCTCAGAATTAGTTCGTTCAAGTAGACTGAAGACAGAAGCAACTCTGTTAGGCATAAGTACGCGGCAAGGTTGTATGTGACTCAAGTGCGTAGTGATATATGGCATTCAAACAAAAAAGTTGCAAACAAAGTATGACGCTGAGCTCTGTACCGTCAATAACACATTTTGAGCTTCACAAATAAATTAAAAGACAATGATTTTATTCCCTGATATGCAGGATTCAAAATTAACTAGGTTGGTAGATTTTTTACCACCAACTGTCATGATACACTGTTAATTTTGGACCCTATTTCAAACATCATGTCCAGTAAAAATTATCAGCTTTTTAACGTTAAATTTGTTCATGAGGTTAAGGGATCATGCGTTGTCTTGTAGACACAATCCATTGCAAATAATGATTTTTTTGTCCTTTTTATTCTGTGCAGAATTAGAAGGTCTTATTCAATTTCACATTAAATTTTAAGAAGCAGACAAACAGAGCATGGGAAACAAAAGTGGGCTTCCTACACAAAACCTGCATGGGCCCAAAGGTACAAAAGTTCCTCTGGGCCCAAACGAGCTGGCCTCACACTGGTTCCTCATTAACTAGTGCGGACTGTTCACAGAGAGCCTGCGGTGAGCCCAAAGCTGTGGACTTCACCTGTGCAGGCCTGCACTGGGTTTGTTTAGGTTTGGTGTGGGCTGGCCATAGCCCACTCTGCCCACAAAAAGCCAGCATGGGCCCCACAGGGGCATGTTTGCAGGGCTAATATTGTCAGACTTCCTAGTTCTGGTAAGAATTCGTGCTGCTGCATATTGGACCAGCTGGAGTTTAAGCATGCAGAGCAACCACCCAACAAAGCATTACAATAATGCATGTTGACCTATGGGACGCGACAATGAGGTCACACTGAAGCAGCAGGATGAATGATTCTAAATATATATATATATATATATATATATATATATATATATATATATATATATATATATATATATACAGTCATGGCAAAAATATTGGCCCCCTTGGTAAATATGAACAAAAAAGGCTGTGAAAATTAATCTGCATTGTAAATACTTTTGGTCTTTTATTTAAAAAATTCACAGAAATGTATCCTTTCATTGGATAATAAGAATTTAAAATGGGGGAAAATATCATTATGAAATAAATGTTTTTCTCTAATACACATTGGCCACAATTAATGGCCCCCTTTTATTCAATACTTTTTGAAACCTCCATTTGCCAGTTTAACAGCCCTAAATCTTCTCCTATAATGCCTGATGAGGTTAGAGAACACCTGACAAGAGATCGGAGACCATTCCTTCATCCAGAATCACTCCAGACCCTTTAGATTCCCAGCTCCATGTTGGTGCTTCTCCTCTTCAGTTCACTTCTCTCATTTTCCGTAGGGTTCAGGTCAGAGGACTGGAATGGCTATAGCAGAAGCTTGGTTTTGAGCTCAGTGACCCATTTCTGTGTTGTTTTTGAGGTTTGTGTTTGGGTTATTGTACGGTTGGAAGATCCAAACATGGCCCATTTTCAGATTTCTTACAGAGTCAGTCACTTACTGATTTTATATCTGTTGGTATTTGATAGAATCCATGATGCCATGTATCATACAAGATGTCCAGGACCTCCAGCAGTAATATAGGCCCACAACATCAAAAATACAGCGGTATATTCCATTGTACACATGGGGTACTTTTTTCTCTGTTTTCACCAAACCCATCTTGAGTGTTTGCTGCTAAAAAGCTCATTTTTTAGTTTCATCTGGTCATAGATGCCATTCCCATTTAAAGTTCCAGTCATGGCTGATAACTGAATATGCTTTAGTTTGTTTTTGAATGAGCTAGGAGAATTTTTCTAGTAACCCTCCCAAACAACATGTGTTGATGTAGGTTCTGTTTGACATTTTTCTCTGAACCAGAGACTCAAATATTTTCTGCAATTCTCCAGCTGTGACCCTTGGAGAGTCTTTAGCTACTCAAACTCTCCTTCTCACTGCAAATTAGGACGATATAGACACACGTCCTCTTCCAGACAGTTTTGTAACATTTTCTGTTGATTGGAAATTCTTAATTATTGCACTGATGGTGGAAATGGGAATTTTCACTGCTCTAGCTCTTTTCTTAAAGCCACTTCACCAATTTGTGAAGCTCAATTATCTTTTTCTGCATATCAGAAATATATTCTTTGGTTTTTCTCATTTTGATGGATGATTAAGGGAATTTGGGCTTTGATTTGGGCTTTGTTTTCCCTCCTCTTTATATTTCTGGGAAACAGGAAGCAATGGCTGGATAATTTCATGTTCATAATCACCCTGGAGTACTCAAAATTGTGAATATGAATGGGAATATACTAAAGAGATATTTTAGTCATAAGAATTTATAGGGGTGCCAATAAATGTGACCGAGTATTTGAGAAAACATTCATTTCATAATGATATTTCCCCTCCGTTTTAAATTCTTATTATCCAATGAAAGGATACATTTTTTTGTGAATTTTTAAAATAAAAGACCAGATTAAAAGACCAGATTAACAATGCAGATGAATTTTCACAGCCTTTTTTGATCATATTTACCAAGGGGGCCAATATTTTTGGCCACAGCTGTATATATATATATTTATTAAGCACATTGCCAGAAGTCTTATGGCAGTTCATATAGAAAGCATTTTTGTGCTTAAAAATTGTGTGATGAATAGTCTTGTTATGCGTTTAAAAGTTGGACTTTTAATTTGACAACAGTGAGCAAGAAGCGTTTGTGTAGAAAATAAAGCAATGGATCCTCTGCAGTGAATAGGTGCCGTCAGAATGAGAGTCCAAACAGCTGATAAAAACATTACAATATTCCAAATCCACAAGTAATACACATGATACATTCTTGGCAAATTTTCAATTTTGGGAGAACTATTTGTTTAAAGAATAGAGCAATGGAATGAAAAAGTCCACCCTCTTATCATTATTGTGTTATATTATTTATTAAGACATTACAAATATGGTCAATTTAAGCCCACCGGCAACTATAGTTGCTGCAGTGTATAGTTGTCATTTTCCTTTTGTAAGTATTTTTCTAGATGTTATCCATGATTTATTTCTACATAATCATGAAGGTCTCTAGAATCATTCAAACAAAACAAATCTTTTTTTTTTTTTTAAATCATTTATTTATAAACTTTTTCAAAGCATTAACAAAAAGTTTGATACAGTTTCAGTTATAGCTTTTCCCCCCTTTATAACCCTTTCCTCCAAAGTAATTAACCATACATTACATAAAGGTTAACACAATAATACTAATAATAACAATAAAAATAAATAAATAAAAATAAAAATATACACAAATACATAGCCAATAATAAAAGTTTCCTGACATGTTCGTGGTCCGTACACAATTATAAAACAAAACTCCAATTGGTGATAATATTTAAAATTGATCAGTAAGTGGTAGATTCTTCATCTTCTCAAAATATGTAATCATGGGTTGCCAAGTCTTATAAAAATTTTGGATAGATCCTTTCATTAAGTATTTAATTTTCTCTAATTTTAAGTATGATACTAGATCACATAACCACATTAAGGCTTTAGGCGAGCTTGTTGACTTCCACTCCAATAATATTCTTCTTCTTGCTAATAAGGTGGCAAAAGCAATAAAATTTTTCACTTTATTTGTCAGGAATACTCCGTGTTCTGGTACTCCAAAAATAGCAACTTCAACACTGGGTTTTATATTCAAACTAAGGGTCTCATTTAATGTTTTAAATATGCATGTCCAATAGTCACTCAACATTTCACAAGCCCAAAACATATGAAAATGGTCTACCTTGTCACCTTTACAGCGATCACACAAATCATCAACATTTGGGTAAATTTTTGAAAGTCTACATTTTGTGTAGTAGGCACAATGGAGGACTTTTAAGTTGTATAAGGCTGAGGCGTGCACAAGAGGTTGATCCATTTACTCTATTAAGAGCCTCGTCCCAAATTTCGTCAGGTATTTAACTTCCTATGTCCTTTACTCACTCACCTCTTATTCGGTCAATTAAAAAAATCATTTGAGGACATAATCGTCTTATATATTGCTGCAATTTGACCTTTAAGAGACGTAGGAGATTGTAGAATTTTATCCAATAGTGAAGTAGGTGGCAAGTCAGGAAAAGTTGAGCTCTGAGATTGAATGAAATGTCGGACTTGAAAGTAACGGAATAGGTTGGACTGTGACAGTTGGAATTTCTTTGAGGGGTCATTAAAACTGGCAAATGTGTTGTTTATATAAAAATCACTACACCTGGCCAAGCCTATCCTCTGCCATTGTGCATACGTGCGATCTATTTTACCAGCTGGAAACAAATGTTTATTACAGAGAGGGCTTAGCATAGAAGAGTTGCTGAGTTATGAGTTATGCCTTTGTCTAAACTGTGACCATATTTTAAGTGTAGAACGTACAACTGGGCTCGATGAGTATTTAGAGGGAGAGAATGGTAGCTTCACAGTTATTAGAGCAGAAAGCGATGCAGAAATACAAGTATTTGCCTCCACCTTACACCAATCAACCTCAGGGGAATTATACCAACAAATAATTTTTTGAAGATTTGCAGCCCAGTAGTAGCCCATGAAATTAGGAAGAGCTAAGCCTCCCTGGGGCCTTTGCCTTTCGAGAAGCTCCTTACGAATTCTAGGGTCCCCCCCCCCCGCCCCTCACATATACATATATATATATATTATATATATATATATATATAAAAGCAACCATGAGAGTAGCACCTGCTTATGAAAATTACTTAATCTAACTGGAATCTTACTTATTTCAAAGTTGCATTGCAACAGAAAAGCAACACCACCCATCTTTTCAAAGATTAGATTAGGAATTAAATACCAATTTTTATTTTTATTTTGTATTGAAAGTAATTCTTGATCCATCTATTCTTTAAAATTGCATTTGATGTGCTGAAGTCAAGCATATTTAAGCCTCCATTACCAACCGAATTAGTTAAGGTACCTTTTTTTTTTATTGTAATGAGATCTAGTTCTCCAAATGAAATTATAGAGATTTTTATCTACTTCTTTAATGATGTTATTAGGGACTTCTAGTGAAATAGCAGGATAGAGCAGATGAGGTAAACATTCAGTTTTTGATAAAATAATTCTACCGTTCATTGACAGGTCTCTCGTTAACCATAAATTAAATCTATTTTTAGCTTTGTGAACCACAGGTTGAAAATTAAGCTGTCCCCTTTCCTTTTCATCTTTACATACGTTGATTCCTAAATAGGTAACAACATTCTTTACAGAGATGCTATTAATATCAAGAAGTTCACAGTTTTTCAGAGGGAACAACTAACATTTGTTTAAATTTAATTTTAACCCTGAAACCAATGAAAAGTCATTCAATCAATCATTTATTCAATCAATCACATTTTTAATTTCTAATGAATCTCTAACAAATATTGTTGCATCATCTGCTAAGTAATACAACAATCCTGTTTCTGTTAATGTAAAGAGTCATTGTCTGGGTTACAAGTTAAAATAAAAAAAGGAGATATTGGGCATCTCTGCCTTATGCCTCTTACTAAGAGAAATCTAGGAGTAGTGCCATTTGCAAGTTTTATTGAGCTATTACACCCATTATATAAAGTATAAATGGCCCTTTTAAAGAAATCCCCAAAGCCAAAAAAAAAAAAAAAAAAAAAAAATCCAAAGTCTCAAACATAAATTTGTGGTTAACGGTGTCAAATACTTTATAAAACTTTCACTATCAATATACTCATTATAATCAATTAAATCTAGGACCAAATGGATATTATTACTTATGTGTCTACCCTTCATGAATCCTGACTGGCAATCATCTATAATTTGTTCTAAGCATTTTTTTTAATCTTACTGCAAAAATAATGGCAAACACCTTAACATAGTTATTGAGTAATGTAATAGGTCCCCAATTGTCTAGGGTAGTGTCCTTATTAGCTGTATCAGAGTATCAGACTAAATCAATCCCTGACAGAATGATGGAGGTTACTCACCACGTTCTATAGCTTCATTAAACACACATAGTAAAAATTTATTTTTGAAATTCCTTGTAAAGTTTGTTAACCAAACCATTGATACCGGGAGATTTATTGTCTTTTAATTTACTGATCCCAAATCTAACTTCTTCTATAGAAATATCTTTGTTGCACGACATTATTTTATCCTCATCTATACATTTGGCATTTGCATTAATGCTTTCTAAAAAAAAAGTCTTTAAAATCTCTTTAACATGATCTTCAGACACCTCCCCATTTATATTAAGTTTTAATACAGAATTCAGCTCAACATTTCTTTTTTTCTAAATTAAAAAGGTACCTCCCCTTCTTCAAGCCATTTTCCTCTAGACCTTACAAATGCCCATATGGCTTTATATTCATACATCTCATCTAATTGTAACTGTAATTCAAATAACCTGAGTTTGTCCTGCTGATTCATTGCATTAATACTTGTCAAATTAACTATTATACTGTTATTACAGTATTATATTACACTCTTATTACTTGTTCCTATCTTGCCCTTTTAGACTGTGCTATTATTTTTCCTCCAACAATAGCTTGCTTACTTATAAGGTACTTCATGTACTCCCAATTGGTACCATACTTATGAAAACTTTTTGCATTGTTTAAAAATTGAGTTGCTGGAACAAGTCATCTTCCAGTATTGCTTTATTTAATTTCCAGTGTGTTTGTGTTCTTATATTTTTATTAATATTTTCAGATAAGTCAATAACTAGATAAATGACTTTATGGTCAGTAAGGACAGATGTTTCCACAGTAACCTGACTTACTTGATTTTCTAATACACTGGATATGAGCCAAAAGTCTATTCTAGACTGTTTACTCCTGTCACCAGAACACCATGTAAAATTCTTGCTTAGTTAGGTTTCTGATCCTCCAAATATCACTTAAAATCCAATCCTAAACACAAATTATGTAATTCATTGAAATTGTTTAAACTATTTCCACGAGGAGGAATAAAATCTAAATTATTATCCCAAATAGAATTATAAATCTCTTCCAAGAATTAGTTTAGCATCTGGAAAACTGTACGAGATGTTTCTGATTTTTTCTTCAAATTCTTGTAGTAAACTTTTATTCCTTACAACACTGGTTCTTACAATGAGGTGGACACACTTTATTGTTTGACATAACATCTCGGTTACATATGTAACATTGGTCCCCTGAATAGGGAATGAGATGCTGCGATGATGTCATCGCTATGGGAACACCTCCGGTGTGACGAATATCTGAAGCCCTTATACCATCACGCCAATTCATTGGCCAATAGCACTTAGCACTGCCCGAGCATACGTTACGTATGCTCATACAGGTGCTGGTCATATAATTAGAATATCATCAAAAAGTTGATTTATTTCACTAATTCCATTCAAAAAGTGAAACTTGTATATTGTATTTATTCATTACACACAGACTGATATATTTCAAATGTTCATTTCTTTTAATTTTGATGTTTATAACTGACAACTAAGGAAAATCCCAAATTCAGTATCTCAGAAAATTAGAATATTGTGAAAAGGTTCAATATTGAAGACATCTGGTGCCGCACTCTAATCAGTTAATTAACTCAAAACACCTGCAAAGCCTTTAAATGGTCTCTCAGTCTAGTTCTGTAGGCTACACAATCATGGGGATGGCTGCTGACTTGACAATTGTCCAAAAGACGACCATTGACACCTTGCACAAGGATGGCAAGACACAAAAGGTCATTGCAAAAGAGGCTGGCTGTTCACAGAGCTCTGTGTCCAAGCACATTAACAGAGAGGCGAAGGGAAGGAAAAGATGTGATTGAAAAAAAGTGTACAAGCAATAGGGATAACCACACCCTGGAGAGGATTGTGAAACAACCAATTCAAAAATGTGGGGGAGATTCACAAAGAGTGGACTGCAGCTGGAGTCAGTGCTTCAAGAACCACTACACAAAGACATATGAAAGACATGGGTTTCAGCTGTCGCATTCCTTGTGTCAAGCCACTCTTGAACAACAGACAGAGTCAGAAGCGTCTCGCTTCAAAAAGGACTGGACTGCTGCTGAGTAGTCCAAAGTTATGTGCTCTGATGAAAGTAAATTTTGCATTTCCTTTGGATATCAGGGTCTGGAGGAAGAGAGGAGAGGCACACAATCCATGTTTCTTGAGGTCCAGTGTAAAGTTTCCACAGTCAGTGATGGTTTACGGTGCCATGTCATCTGCTGGTGTTGGTCCACTGTGTTTTCTGAGGTCCAAGGGTCAACACAGCCGTATACCAGGAAGTTTTAGAACACTTCATGCTTCCTGCTGCTGACCAACTTTATGGAGATGCAGATTTCATTTTCCAACACGGCTTGGCCCCAGCACACAGTGCCAAAGCTTTCCAGTACCTGGTTTAAGGACCATGGTATCCCTGTTCTTAACTGGCCAGCAAACTCGTCTGACCTTAACCCCATAGAAAATCTATGGGGTATTGGGAAGAGGAAGAGGTGATATGCCAGACCCAAGAATGCAGAAGAGCTGAAGGCCACTATCAGAGCAACCTGGTCTCTCATAACACTTGAGCAGTGCCACAGACTGATCGACTCCATGCCACGCCACATTGCTGCAGTAATTCAGGCAAAAGGAGCCCCAACTAAGTATTGAGTGCTGTACATGCTCATACTTTTAATTTTTAGGTGAAAAATTATTTAAGAATCATGATATTTTATGATAGTTAACAAGTCGGGAAAATTCTGGATTTAAAAAAAAAAAAAAAAAAAAAAAAAAAAAAAACAACACACAACCACACCCAAACTGCTTAAGGTTTCAAAGTTATCTGACAGACTTAACCCTTTGAGCAGTACGGTCACACATATGGGATTTTTATTACCATGCCCCTGGGAGTACCTCATATGGGATTTAGAACATTCGGTGACGTCACATAACTGAAATTCAAATTGTGCTTTTGCACTTTAGCTGGCGCTGAGCAAGAGAGAGACATGCACTGCTCTTGTCATATCACAACTATGCAGTGTTCTTAACCACATAATGCATATTTTAGGTTTCAGACATTTAAATACACATAAGTACTAGTAAAACAATACATTTAGATTTTGAAAAACACGTCTATGGAAGCAACACCAACAATCCATTCAAAATTAATTGCCTGATGTATTTTATTCATTGTATTTCGGGAAAAACTGATGAATTCACGTGCTGTAAATCCGACTGACAGGACTCTCTGAACTGCAGCGTGAACAAACATGGCGGCATATCTCACATTACAGATCACGCTCAAGATCATTTAGAAAGTTTTTTTTTTTTTTTTTCGTAAACGAGAAAACACTCATGTACACATTTGTGAATCAGAATATCATGCAAGTTTGTGAATTTAAAAAAAAAAAAAAAAAAAAAAAAAAAAAAAAAAAAAAAAAAAAAAAAAACACACACCACACACCCTCACTCTAGGGGGACCGCTAGAAATTTTTACACTCACCACTGAAAAGGTTAAATGGTTCAATTGGAAAAAATAAGTCTCAAAAAGGAGTCTGTGCTGGGCGGAAAGTCCTTAGCCGTCTCATCCCTGGATGAAATGGGAAACCAGAGGGTGACATCCTGCTGAAACATCTCTATGGGTAATGGTCAGCAGATATGGCAGCCACATGAACCTTAATAGTGGCAGTCCTCTACAGGGTAATGGACTGTGTCCAGATTGTGTCCACTTAAGGGCATACAGCGTCTTGTGGAGGTAGCCCTAGAATTAAGAATAGTGTTGGTAAGCTCTGCCAAGAGACCGGAACACATTACAACTCTGCTAAGGGGTCACATCCATTAGTTCCAAAAATCCTGATGGGGATGTCCAAATCATGCCCCGAGCCTGAGTCAGCAGGTCATGTCTGAGCAGAACATCCCAAGGGGGTCGGGTAACAGACTGACCAATTCTGAGAACTACGTAAGAGCGGCCCAAAACGGCACCACCAACAACAGACGTTCACGGACCAACCTTACTTTGAACAGAATCGTTTGGGAATAAATGGGTCAACAGGAAGCATAAGACTGGTCCTGGGCCATTCTTTGGCTAGATCATCTACACCCAGAAGCGACGCAAGGAAACCAGAGCAGGCAATGCACATGCTCTAAGCAAACAAATCCACTTCCACTCGGCCAAAGCCCTGCTCACCACCTGAGGGTGCAATCTCAATTCTCCAGCCTCCAAACTCTGTCCCAAGAGTAGGTCTACTCCTGAGTTCAGGTGACCCAGGACATGAACTGCTCTGATTGACAGGAACCTGATCTGCATCCAAAGAAGAACACGTCTCACCATCCTGACAGGGGGCGAGAGTGTAATACTCTCTGACAATCCATGTATGAGACCACAGCCAGGTTGTCAGTCCTTCACCTAATGTGACAACCACTCAGTTGGGTAAGAACTGAGTGAGTGCCAGAAATGCTGCTCCAAACAGTTTGTGGGATTAAGCTAATATCAGCACTTCTAGAAAACTACAGACCGGTATCCTTTCTTCCATTCATTGCGAAGACACTTGAACGAGCTGTGTTCAACCAGCTCTCTCTGTTTCTTGTACAGAACAACCTCCTGGACAGCAACCAATCTGGCTTCAAAAGCGGCCACTCAACTGAGACTGCCCTGCTCTCAGTTACTGAAGCCCTGCGACTGGCAAGAGCAGCTTCAAAATCCTCAGTACTCATTTTGCTGGACCTGTCTGCTGCTTTTGACACCGTTAAATCACCAGGTTCTCCTGTCCACCCTCAGAAAGATGGGCATCTCTGGAACCGCACTCCAGTGGTTTAAGTCCTACCTTTCTGATAGATCCTTCATGGTGTCTTGGAGGGGTGAAGTTTCTAAGTCACAACAACTTGCTACTGGGGTTCCTCAAGGCTCAGTACTTGGACCACTTCTCTTCTCCATCTACATGACGTCATTAGGATCTGTCATTCAGAAGCATGGCTTTTCCTATCACTGCTACACTGATGACACTCAACTGTACTTCTCATTCCAACCAGATGACCCAATGGTAGTTGCTTGCATTTCAGCCTGTCTGAGTGACATTTCTAGCTGGATGAATGACCATCACCTTCAGCTCAACCTTACTAAGACTGAACTGCTGGTGGTTCCAGCTAACCCATCGTTTCATCACAATTTCTCTATACAGCTGGGTTCATAAACCATAACTCCTTCCAGGACAGCCAGAAAGCTAGGAGTTGTGATGGATCATCAGTTAAGCTTCAGACCATATTGCTACAATGACCCGGTCCTGCAGATTTGCCTTATACAACATTAGGAAGATTAGACCCTTCCTGTCAGAGCAAGCCACCCAACTTGTCCAAGCTCTTGATCTCTCCCGACTGGACTATTGTAATGCTCTCCTGGCGGGCCTTCCTGCATGTACGATCAAGCCTCTGCCACTGATCCAGAATGCAGCAGCGAGGGTTGTCTTCAATGAGTCAAAAATCGCTCACGTTACTCCTCTCCTCATCAGGTTACACTGGCTACCAGTAGCCGCTCGCATCAAATTCAAGGTACTGATGCTTGCCTACAAGACAACGACTGGCACGGCACCAACATACCTAAGCGCATTACTTCAATCTTATGCGCCCTCCAGAAGTTTGCGCTCTACAAGTGAACAACGCCTTGTGGACGACACCCAGCTGGTAGAATGACCTCCAGATCTCAATTCGAACAGCTGAGTCTTTAGATGTTTTTTGAAAATGAGTAAAGACTTATCTTTTTCGCCAGCACTTAACCAACTTTTTCTATTATATTCTTTAAAAAAAAAAAAAAAACTGGCTACGTGTTCTGTACTAGACTAACTGAGACTTGTCATGGCACTCGTATACCGTTGTTCTCTTGTTGATCTGATTGCTTCTATTGTTCTCATTTGTAAGTCGCTTTGGATAAAAGCGTCTGCTAAATGATTAAATGTAAATGAAGTGAGTGTTGGTTGCAAAAGCGCTGCAATGGGAAGTAGGCCGACCATGGTGAGCATTAATAGCTTGCCATAAGAGATACTCTTACACGTGAACTCATTCACACAGTAGCTCAGCTCAGTGCATCTCAGTTGGAATGTGTGGAATTGTTAGTTATGTAGATTGTTTGTGATGAGTGGAGTGATTAGTTATGATGTTGGTCGTTGGTTGTGTGTTGTGAAAATAAACATGTTGAGCTAAAAATGTGTTTCACTTTGCTCCAGCTCAAGACAGCAGTGGAGCTGAAAGAATAATTATTAGCTGGGCAGACTAGTGTTTGGTAGCATGAGGCACCAAAAACCATAGCCCATGGCAAATGTCAACTGTGGAGTCTGCGCTTAAAAACAGTCACATGAACAAGAGTTGGAAGTGTAAGCGCCAAATCAATGTACGTGCCTTAATGCAGTGCAGGAGCAGAGACAAGAAAAACCCTGCTTACTCTGCAGCCTAAATCAATATGGCATTAGGTGTAAAACAGCTTGCCATAGTAATTTACTCTAGATGTGAGCTCGCCCACTGATTTGTTCCACCTCAAAGCAACAGCAGCGCTGAAAGTGCAGCAGAGAAGTAGAGCGAGCGAGAGAGCGCGCGATAGGAAAACCCGTCTGCTCAACTCCACAACCTGAGCCATTATAGCATTAATGTTAAAACAGCTTGCCACTTAATGTTCCAGCTCAACTCAGCAGCAGAGCTGAAAGTAGTATTATATTACTCCGGCAGACCAACGCACTGTAGCATGAAGCGCCAAGACCAAGGTGCACAACAAAATATCTGCTGCAGGACTCCTCAGAGTCTGCATCTAAAACCAGTACACGAACAAGAGTTGGAAGCGTAAGCAGCAAGTCAAATGAACATTAAAAAAATAAATAAACCCTTTCCTTCCAACCTTTCCTTCGGTTTCAATTCTGAAAGACACTTGCGTCACAGCAGTTTACCAGAGTTGCCTGTGGAGGTAGAGATAAACTGCTTCTGTGAACGGAGCAGTACCAGGACCAGCAACAGCTTGGGGTGAGGACAGCGATACACTTGCATATGAGGAATGAGGTCCAGGGGCAGACTGACTTGCCATATCTTGAGGCTGATGTGATCCACCATAAGCAGGGCTTCCATGCAGGATAAAAGGAGTTGAGGACCCTGCCTTGGTGCCAGTTCTGCCCATAAAGGTAAAAGTAAACCGCTTCTGTGAACTAGATTTACTGGCAACACCTTGGCGTGAGGACAAGGATAAACCAGGATATGAGGATGGAGGCCCAGGGGCAGACTGACTTGTGGTACCCTGAGGCTGACGAGATCCACCATAAGCAGTGCTTCCATGCAGAGTGAAGGGGTTAGAGGATCCTGCCTGAGTGCCAGAGCTGCCCGTGTAGGAAGAGGGAAGCTGCTTCTGAGAACCCTGAACGGTAGTAGATGGACCAGCTTGGGTGCGCACAGAGAGAGAGAGAGAGAGAGAGACAGAGAGAGAGAGAGAGAGAGAGAGAGACAGAGAGACAGAGAGAGAGAGAGAGAGATATGGGGAAGACCCAGTGGCAAACTGCCTTGTGGTACCTTGAGACTGAACAGAACTGCTGTAAGAGCTGCTCACTCCCTGTGAGAGCAAACCAGTAGTGGCCCCAAACTGAGCCCCAGAGCTGCCGGGGGCAGAGCTATATTGCTTACGGGAACTCAAGGCACTGGTGGGATGACTTGAAGAGATTTGGGGGGAGGAAATAGGCTTGGAGTAGCCAAGAGCATATTGACTAGAGCCAGCTTGAGAATGTGGAAGCAATCCCCTGTAATATCTTCCTTCCTGAGATGTAAACTGACCAAAAGCTCCAATCTGAGACAGAACAAACCTGTGAAACTGCTCTATAGGTAGACCCGCTATTTGTGGTAGCTTGGGGTGCAGACATGGGGCGCTTACATATTTGGTAGGGGACGCAAGAGCATACCGACCCAGAGTCTTGAAAGATAAACTAACAGAGCTACTACCTCCCTGCACAGGGATAAAATGACTGGAAGTTGCTAACTGAGCGTCAGTCCTGCTCTGGGTGCTTGACATAGATCCACTAGGTGAACTCTGAACATTTTTGGACGGGCCAGAAACCCCCAGGGGGTAAATAATCAAGCTTGTTAGCCATCAGGAATCCTGAAGTATAAAGACTAGAGGCATCTTGAGACAAACCACTGTAACCAACTTCATGTTTAGATACAGGTTGACCTGAGCTTTCTGAAAGTAGTGCAGGGCTACTCTGAGAAGTAGAGGTGGCACCTGGAGCAGATGAACTGCTGTAAGAGACCTTCTTAGAAAAGAGAAGCAAAGAGGCTTCTGCCAGTTGAACCAAGGTTTCCTGGGAGCTGGACACATGCAAAGCATCACTGGTGGATTGGCCAGAAACACCAAGCTTGGCAGGATAGCTACTACTCTCCTAGGGTAGAGAAAAAAAAAAAAAAAAAAAAAAAAAAAAAAAAAAAAGGAAAAAGAAAACTTGTCCAGAACCACTTGCAGCATATTGGGTCTCCTAACTTAATCCACCAGCTACAAATGGAATGGTTGACCCAGAGGATGCCAAACTGCTTGAAGGCTGTTGATTCCAGGACAGAGGCAAGGAAGTGGAGACAGAGCTGCTTGGAGCAGTTTGGGCATGGGCTGTTGACTGAAATCTGCTTGAACCACCTTTGACAAAAGTAGATTCAGCTTAGATTTGCTTTTCAGGGGTTTGTTAGGGAATACACTTGAGCCCACTTCTTCAACAGGCAGAGTCCCAATCACAAGGATGTCTGACATAGAAGACTGGACTGCATGAGGTGAGAAAGCATCAGAAGACAGACCCCAACCAATGATGGACACTGGAATATACTCCACTTAGAATTAAACAGACTTTTGTACACAAGTCCCACTAAACATGCATTCCTTGAAATAAAACTGGGAAGGACACAAAAACTCACTTTTAAATCCATCAGCATTTCTCCAAATTAAGAATATTACTAGCAAGGGTAACCTATAAATTTTAAAAGACACATTAGCAAGCGTTTGCAGAGTCATTCAAACACAGATTGAATGAACAAACTCACCTTTTAAACCCTTGAGCCATGGCCCAAACCCCCACCCCCACAAACCCAATGTTCACATTCTCAAACCACCACACAGAATCAACAAATCCAAGCACACACACAACTGGAGGTAAGTGTATTTTATAGGCCTTCACCAGTCCAATTAGCACAAATTTCTAATTATATGAAATACTGTTCACCTGGGAAACTGGTCGTTAAAAGATAATTGATGCTTGTTTTGTGAAAGCTCTGATACCCTCTGCAGTTAAACATTTTAAAGCAGCTAAATAATCCCAGAACATTACTGTCACTGTGTAATGTCTGCATAAGATATCATCATACACCCACTTTATACAAAATATACCACATCATATTAAATAAAAATGTGTTAATTGAATAACGTGCTAATTATATTACTTATAATACTAATTTTGATATTAAAATAATTAGTTTGCAAATAATTATATCTTTTTGTACATATATAATTTTTGCAAAAATCCAGCATCGCGTTAGTTCAGGCAGGCCACGTTAGTCAAGCTTGCATTAGCCGACAGTCAGCTGTTCCTGACGTGTACCAATCAAGTGTTGACACCTATCACACGCGGTCTATTTAAATTCCCATTCTTCAGCGTGTCTTTCATCGCATTGCTACTTGCAATTAACTCCCTCCTCCAACCCCAACTCCACCAACTTACCCTTTAATCCGATCTAACTTTGTTTCTTTCTTTACAATCACTTCATTGGAAGCATTCTCTATCACGTTTCGTTTACAACTCATGTAATTGTGAATTGTAATTATGCATGCATATAATGGTTCTGTTCTGTACCCCAGGGGGGTTTGTTTTGCTGCTCTTCCCACTCTGTCCAAGCATGGCTGCATGGACAGGTGTGTGGAGTGTTGCCCAGAACATAACCATACCGCCAACACTAACTGTATGCAATATAATTGTCATAAATATTCTTGACGGAAGTGGTCCTGATTGAACTTTTACTTTGTTTGCTCAATACTTTCTTTTGCAAATATGTGGCACATATTTTATGGCAAATTAGGTGAAGATTAAAAACAATCATGTGCCTTTTCTTATTGTCTGAGCTAGCAAGTTACATGAACAAAGCTATGCAAAACTACACCATTTTCTGGTGAAATTAATATGTATCCTCTTGCACAAATTACATCAATATTGAAATTAATCAACACCAAACCATCAATAAGTATATGTCTTTACTATCAGCATGATTATTCATTTATACTACATCAAGGTTTATTTCATGAAGCAAGTGTTTACATAAATATTTTCAATATAGCGTTCATGCATTGACAACAACCACTTCAATATGAATTCACTTGATATCACACACTTTACCACTGTACATATTCATGGCACCAATATAAATTATAATAAACATATTGCTGACACAAACATAAATTACAATTTTTTATACAAAAACAGTACATAACTAACAATAAATCTATGCTCAGTGTTTTGTTTTTTTAATCCTTTGATTTGATAGGGCCACTGTGCTTTTCTATTCCTTTATAATGCATTCTATGAACATATGGGTTCTTTTCATACTTAAATGATAAATATGTACTTTTATATATAGTGTATTCATTATAATGATGAAAATTTAATAGAATACATAAAGCCATCATACGTTTAACTTGGCACTTCTAAAGTACAGAAATGGACTGCTTTGTGATGCATACTAATAGCTTAGTCAGTTGTTCTAAAATTTTGCCCAGCAAAGGGAAAAATTGGCTTTTTCCAGATTGTATAGCACTTGTTCAGAACACATTTTGACATACTGAGTTACACTCACACACAAAAATACTTTCACACTACGGTGTAGCAACAATATTCATACAATATTTGCTGTACTATTCAGCAACACTTACATAATAAATAAATACCAAGAGCAAAAATGAAACAACTTTGTATTACATTAATGTAGACTCAGTGTACTTGATTTGAGCAGAGAGAGTGAGTAACATCTAGAAGTGTAGCGGACAGATTTACGGCTTATTGAGAGACAAAGTGAATAAACGAGGAAGGAAGTAAGACTAATGTTTGGAGTCCCTGGGATAAAACTCAGCCACAGTGTTCTGAGGAATCCTTTTCAGCATCTCCTTGGGGAAGATTCTCAACAGCTGCCAGCCAATGTCCAGTGTTTCAAACACAGTTCGGTTCTCATATGCACCTGTGGCACAAAACATGTTAGGCTCATTCTGAAGTTAAATATAGAGCAGCCCATTTTGCTTTTCATGCAATCATATGCACAAGCTGAAAAAGTGTGGTAACCCCTGCAGGTACACATTTCAGCAAAGAATAAAACAAGAGACAGACAATCAGAATTAAAGCGTTAGTTCACCCAAAAATTAAAATTATGTCATTAATGACTTACCCTCATGTCGTTCCAGACCCAGAAGACCTCCGTTCGTCTTCGGAACACAGTTTAAGATATTTTAGATTTAGTCCGAGAGCTTTCTGACCCTCCATTAAAAATGTATGTACGGTATACTGTCCATGTCCAGAAAGGTAATAAAAACATCATCAAAGTAGTCCATGTGACATCAGAAGGTCAGTTAGAATTTGTTGAAGCATCGAAAATACATTTTGCTCCAAAAATAACAAAAATTACGACTTTATTCAGGATTGTCTCTTCCGGGTCTGTTGTGAACGCGACTGCTGTGACTGTTGACGTACGACGCTGCTGACGTATTCTCTGGTGCCCCAATACCAAAGAAAACCCGTCAGCAGCGGCTTCACTGCAGTGTTGTGAACGCGCTCACAACAGACCCGGAAGAGAAGAAAATGCTGAATAAAGTCGTAATTTTTGTTATTTTTTGGAGCAAAATGTAAATTCGATGCTTCAATAAATTCTAACCGGACCCTCTGATGTCACATGGACTACTTTAATGATGTTTTTATTACCTTTCTGGACATGGACAGTATACCGTACATACATTTTCAATGGAGGGACAGAAAGCTCTCGGACTAAATCTAAAATATCTTAAACTGTGTTCTGAAGATGAACAGAGGTCTTACGGGTTTGGAACGACATCAGGGTGAGTCATTAATGACATAATTTTCATTTTTGGCTGAACTAACCCTTTAACTGAAAGTTACAATTAAAACTATAATTAAACAAACTTTTAATTTATAATTATACAATATTTTTTATTTGTATTTTTTTCACTGATATTACATTCAGCACCTTGAGAAAGTATTTGTTTCATGTTTGGTGAGAATAACGATGTTAATGTGTTAAAGGATTAGTTCACTGTCAAATTAACATTTTCTGATAATTTACTCACCTCCATGTCATCCAAGATGTTTACGTCTTTCTTTCTTCAGTCGAAAAGAAATTAAGGTTTTTGATGAAAACATTTCAGGATTATTTTCCTTTTAATGGACTTCAATGGCTACCAAACGGTTAAAGGTCAAAATTACAGTTTCAATGCAGCTTCGAAGGGCTCTACACAATACCGGGCAAGGAATAAGGGTCTTATCTAGTGAAACGATCGGCCATTTTCTAAAAAAAAATTAAATAAATAAATTGTATATGCTTTATAAACAGAAATGCTTGCCTTGCACTGCTGTGATGCGAGTCTATGACTTCACGTATTACGTAATTACGTTTAAAAGGTCAGGCTTAACGTAGGCGAAAGTACCGACTCAGTGTTTACAAATGTGGAGAAGGAGGACCGTTCAAAAGTTGTTGTATGTTCAATGACACATGCAAATTTTTTTTTAAATGCATTTCGAGGCTTTTGGATAACATCCTGATCCACCGCTTAGCATAAGCTTCTTCTGGCCGGAGGCCTCAGCCTCAGCGCACTGAAGAGGAAACATGTAACTAGAGGGTGTCTGCCCACTGACTGGCCACGAGAGGGGCGCGGTAGGCCGCAATGGCCACCATGTAGACCTTCAGTGGATCAACCCTGCGGAGAAACGGACCTGCAGGAACTCCAAAACTGTACCAACCGGGCAGTTAACTGGGCCGAGCTGGCCGTCTCTGCACCAGGAGGTGAAAAGTTTCCACCTCAAGGCATACAGTTTCTCATGGAGGGAGCTCTGGATTGGAGGATGGTCACAGCAACCTCGGTTGAGAGACTGGAAACTACGAGCTGTGCCCCCTCATAGGCCACACCCATAACCTCTAACTCCGAGCGGGGGCGTACACTCCGCCTGTGAGAGGAGGGCCCTCTTGATGGGAATCTCCCCTGGAGAGCTGTCTAGGAGGGCAATCAAGTCCTATTAACAGCAGAAGGACCCCGTCCCGGCGCACTCTCTCCAGAACTCCCGGGAGCAGAGCAATGGAGCTGGATGAGTCAGAGAGAGAACCAGAGAGGAAAGTGTGATGTCTATTGTCTATGTCGCAAACAGGTCCACCTGAGTCTGGCCAAAAATTCTCCATATCTGCTTCACCACCTCGGGGTGAAACATCCATTCCCCGGGCCTCAGCCCCTGCCTCAACAAGATGTCTGCTCCCATATTCAGATGCCCAGGAGTTTGCCCTGGGACCACACTAGGATCTGGCATGCTAGTTTGTACAAACGGTGTGAGCGCAGACCCCCTTGGTGGTTGATGTAAGAGACCATCGCTGTGTTGTCGGTACGCACCAACACATGGTGACCTCTTAGGTCTGGGAGAAAGTGTTGTAGTGCCTGAAGCACAGCCATCATCTCCAGGCAGTTTATATGCCATGTCAGATGGCGACCACTCCACAGACCGTGGGCAGGGTGGCCACTCATGACCGCACCCCAGCCGGTGAGGGACCAGTATGTCGCTAGTGTTACGCGGCGACAAGGAGCTCCCAGCACCGGGCCCTGAGACAAGAACCAAGGCTTTCTCCACATGTCCAAGGCACGTAGGCATCGCCGCGTGACCTTGATCATGCGAAGTGGGTTTCCCCTCGGGGAGAACCCCTTGGTCTTGAGCCACCACTGTAGGGGTCTCATGTGCAAAGAGGTATCACGTTAGATGCAGCTGCCATCAGACCCAGCAATCTCTGAAACTGCTTGACAGTGAGTGACAGGCCTTCTCTGACACTTGTGACTGTGGTAAGGATCGACTTTATCCGAGCAGGAGACATATGTGCCTGCATCGTGGTCAAATCCCACACCACGTCCAGATAAGTGGTTCTCTGTACTGGAGAAAGCACACTTTTCTTGGCATTAAATCTTAACTCCAGCTCTTTTGTGTGAGCGAGAATGACACCTTGATGCCGAACCACCATCCGCTCTGATTGAGCTAATATTGATTGAGCTCTGATTGAGCTAATGAGTCGTGAAAGTGTGGGGTGAGAGTGCAAGGCCAAAGGAAGAACCGGTATTGGTAGGCTTTTGCCCCCAAAAGCAAACCTCAGGAACTTCCTAGAACGGTGAAGTACCAGCTGTAGGACCCGGACTCTACAACGCGAGGAGGGACCACCTCGATGGCCTCCATCCTCAGACAGTGTCTACTTCTGTTCCATTACCAGAGCCTGCTCAGGGCCCACCAGGGTGGGAAAGGCCCCATTGAATTCAGGTGGAGGAGAACCAAACTGGATTCTGTGGCTTCTCACTACAGTGTGCAGGACCCATTGAGACACGTTTTGCAGTAGTTTTCACACTGCCAAATAGTCTACTAAGGGAATCAGCCTCTCGAGACTGATCTCTGGTGTCATCAGAGCAGTTAGCTCGGTGCCCTGAAGCGACGCACCGGCAGGAGACGGCCGAACTAGTTGCTCTGGAAACCTCTGTGGAGGTCGCAAGCCTCTTAGCACCACTATGTTTCCGGGCTGTAACTGAGAGAAGCGCTCGCTGGAGACCGCTGTGCCCTGGAACACCGGAAGGGCTGGCAGATCGATCTCCTGAGGGCACTGAGGAGAGACGGACACCATGTAATGCGGTGTACACCTCTCTTCCCCAGAGGGGCCTGCCCTCCGAGGTCCTGAGCCACAGCATCAGGACTCTCAAATTGAAGTCTCCTATTAAAAACGACGGTCCTCAGACCAACATTGTCTGCTAGAAAGACTAGACCAGAGCCTGCTCGGGGCAGGACCCAATGTAGCACACATGGCAGGGGCTCCCACACCGCCTCGTGACCTCCTAAGGGAACTAGTCCATGAGACTGGCCTCTGGTGCGCCTATAGCAGCTAGCTCGGTGCCCTGAAGCAGTGGACTGGCAGGGGTCACCGTACTAGCTGCTCTAGAGACCTCCGTAGAGGTAGCGAGCCTCTTAGTACTGCTACATTTCCAGGCAGTAACTGAGAGAAGCACTCGCCAGAGACCGCTGCGCCCGGGAACACCGGCAGGGTTGGCAGATCGATCTCCTGAGGGCACTGAGGAGAGATGGACACCATGTAATACGGTGTACAACGCTCTTCCCCAGAGGGAACTGGCCCTCAAAAAGTCATAGGCCTTAGGCGTCAGGACATTTATGACGAAGACTATCCAGTGAGAATGACAGTCTGCATGACCGCCTTCCACTAGAAGCCTTCGGCCTGGGAGTGCCACTTTGACTGTAGAGTCTGCGGAGTATGAGAAGTGTCACCCCCAGCACGAGGGGCTGGAACACAGTAGGGTTGTAACTGCTTCCTAGGACTGCAGCCCTTGCTGACCGCCTCAACCTCCTCAGAGGAAGAGAGGTAAACACGTGTTCTCACTCGAGAAATTTTATCCCAAGAGCCCCTGTATATCTAACTTCTCATAGTCAGATAATTAATTTTATTCCTCAGAATAAATGTAGTCAAACATCTGTAGAAAGATTCACATCAAAAAACGAAATTTTGTAATATACGCGTTGCCTCGGTAGTGCGTGAGGCACTCAGTCACACAAACAACATCAATCTCCTCAGAGAAAGATGGCCGCTGCAGCAAGCTCTCACTCAGGGGGGGAAAAAAAACCACTGCGCGGGCTTCCAAGCCTTGAGAACGAGCTCTAGATCTAGGGAACATGGGTGGAGATAGGAAGAGCCATCTCCAACCCGTCTGGCAGATCATGTGCGATCCCCGCGATCTCGGTCGCCGCCATGCCTCAGCATCAGCAGGACCGCGATCGCAAGATCACACACACGGACACACCCCTCAGAGAGTGCCCGGCAAGAGCGGAGCGCTTAACAGTGGTAAAAGCACAATCAGCCCCCTGAGAGCAGACTGCGCGAGCTCCACTCCCCATTAATGCTGCTCATTATAATATCAGGCATAATATGCTTGTGCAACTGGTGCTTGTGCAACTGGCGAGCTTATCGACGCCCTCCACATCAATCTCCTCAGAGAAAGACAGGCAGAGAGTCGCGCCCTCTCACCGGGGGGGGAAAGTACTGCAACGCGGGCTTCCGAAACCCCGAGAGTGGGCAGGGGATCTGGTGGTTAAGGAAGAAGATAGGGACTTGCCCGTCTACATTCCTTCCACCAGATTCGAAAGCGAAACCCGCAAGCACAACCACCGCTCCGCCCCGGCGAAAGCAGGGCTGGCACCGCGAGAAACGCCTGTGAAGGCTCCCTCCTCAAACAAAGCCTTCTGAGAGTGAATCAAAGCAGTAACAAATGCTCGCATCGCAGCCGTCAACTCCCTCAAGAGCTGATTCTGCGTGCTTCACTCTCAAGCAGACAACACACAAACTGCTTGTGTCCCTACCCCAATATCTTTTTCTTTGGGGGCAGGGAAAACACACAGCCTGAACGCTGCCTGTTCTCGCCCGAAACTTCTTTTGACTGAAGCTTTGAATAATGGAGCTTATCAGTGGACAAACAACACTAAATAAGACTCACAAACAGATAGCGACTGACACACACACAGAGCGCTTGCTAAAAGACAGAAGGCTAAATGCCGGCTTTGCCACACGTGCTTTTAAGCTTCCTGGTCTCTGACGTCACCCGCCTATGACGTCTTGCCTATCCATTGGACTGATTACACACATGATACAGGGCCGGTCATGCTGAAGGGCGTTCCCAAAGCGTCCTCCGATGCAGCTCGAGTTCCTGAAGAGGAACCATAATTTCTTTTCGACTGAAGAAAGACATCTTGGATGACATGGGGGTGAGTAAATTATCAGGAAATTTTAATTTGAAAGTGAACTAATCCTTTACGTGTTAAGTGGGGAATGAGAGTTTTTTTTTTATTTTTATCATTCCACAGGTGCTCTCCTGTTGTTACTTACCCTGGGAAATAAAATTCTTCTCAAATTTCTGTAAGAACTCCAAGTACAACAAGTCATCTGATGTCAGTGCTTCTTCCCCAACCACGGCCTTCATTGCCTGCACATCTTTCCCGATGGCATAACAAGCATACTGCAAAAGATGAGAAGCTATTTAAATCTCCATACACAACATCCTCAAATTGTAACAATATTAAAGGGGTCATCAGATGCCCATTTTCCACAAGTTGATATGATTCTTCAGGGTATTAATGAAAAGTCTATAACATACTTTGGTTAAAATTTCTTAATATAGTGTAAAAAACACCCTTTTTACCTTGTCAAAAACAGCTCTGCAGAAATCAATCCGTTTTTTGCATGTTGCTTTAAATGCTAATGAGCTCTGCTGACCCCGCCCCTCTCTTCTGTGGGGTGACGAACCATGCTCTGAGAGACGGTTTACTTTAGCCACATTTAGCCATGAAACTTGCTAACTAGCACATTGTTAGGAACAGCGATTGCATAGATTCATAAAAAAACCTTATACTCACTTCTGCTGTAAGTGAAGTTGGATCACGAATGATTAGCGCTAACATAAAGGCATTTAGGTAGATTGGGGGCGCATTCCCTTCACAAACAAAAGTAATCAGCGGCTCAGGTGTCGGGAGAAAATTACGACTGCTATGTTCATTATTACATTCAACAACACCTCAATCGCTATGGGATTAAATAAAAACCACTGGGTGGATTTTTATCATTATAGGGTAGATGTGTACACACACTGCAAACATACATTTATGTCCAAACAACATATAAAAGTGAATTTAGCATCTGATGACTCCTTTAAAACTATATAATAATTTGATCAAATAAATGCAGCCTTAATGAGCATAAGGGACTTCTTTCAAAAACACTTTTGATTAATATGAATATGAAAATATTTTAAGTTTATACTTACCAGCTGATTAGAGACATCTGAGTGGTCTCTGCGTGTCATTCCTTCGCCAATGGCTGACTTCATCAATCGAGACAAAGAAGGTAGTACATTGATGGGAGGATAGATCTGCACAGAAATATCAACAATTACTACAAAACAGCACATGAGATTCAATCATACTATATTAACTAGTGTTCAGACTGTAAGCTTGTTTCTATGTTTACCTGTCTGTTATGAAGCTGCCTGTCCACATAAATTTGACCCTCAGTGATGTAGCCAGTTAAATCAGGAATAGGATGGGTAATATCTGTGTTCAGGTGATGAAAATAAGTAAGTTAACCATTTATGATGGTTAAAGGATTAAAACAAGAGTAGGTAGGAGTAGGTTTGCTAACCATCGTTGGGCCATAGTGAGGATTGGATAGGGGAGGTGATGGAGCCATTGCGTCCCTCCACACGTCCAGCCCTCTCATATATTGTTGCCAGATCAGTGTACATGTAACCTGGGAAACCACGTCGACCTGGAACCTCTTCTCTAGCTGCTGAGACCTTCAAGATGACAGGGTTTAATGCATAGGTATATGTAGCATGTTTAACATTGATGCTAATGGCTGTCGGTATAAATTTACACATCGTACCTCTCGTAAAGCATCAGCATAAGAGCTCATGTCTGTCAATATGACCAGCACGTGTTTCTCACACTGGTAAGCCAGAAACTCAGCTGAGGTAAGTGCAAGGCGAGGGGTGATGATGCGTTCAATCCTGCATCAGGAAATCAAACATTGTGGTCCAAGTCATATCAAAATACTTTTAAAAAGTCATATTTCTGAGTCATTATTTACTCACATTCATGTCCTTCCAAACCTGCATGACCTTCTGAAAGTGAAGTGATGTGGCCAAGTATGGTGACCACACTTGAATTGGCCACACTTAAAATCTGTGCTCTGCATTTAACCCATCCAAGTGCACACACAAAGTAGTGAACACACACACTGTAAACACACACCCGGAGCAGTGGGCAGCCATATTGCTGCGGCGCCCGGGGAGCAGTTGGGGGTTTGGTGCCTTGCTCAAGGGTCTCACCTCAGTCGTGGTATTGAGAGTGGAAGAGATCGCTGGTTATTCACTCCCCCCACCGACCAGACCAGAGATTTGAACCCGCAAACTTTGGGTAATTGACTTTCTAACCATTAGGCCACGACTGCCCCCAGTGCTGCTCTACTGGTTGCTCTTCTGTAACTCATTTGATTTTGGAATCATTTAGAGTTTTATGGATGTTTTTATGGTGCTTTTGTGCATATTTGAAACTAGGGATGTTCATATTAACCAGCTGTTAACCGAAAGTTAAAAAAAAATTACCAATTAATACTATCAGTTTAAATAGTTTTAAAGGTATTTTGAAAAAAATAATTTGATGATGTGTGAATCCAGGTTCTGTTGTTGCTCTGTTTTTCTGTATGTTGCTGTTTGCACATAAACCCGTGAATTTTTTTGTTGTTGTATTTTTACAGGTCACAGACACGCATCCATTCTATTTTTATTTAAGAATAATTTAATATTCTAATCTTATATTAGTTAACGTTTAATGTTCAGAATCAACGGTTGTCAGTCGGGAAAATTAACCAAAATGACCATCCCTATTTGAAACCCAAAAGGCTATTTATGAGTTTAGAATGACATGATGGTGAATAAATGATAACATTATTTCATTTTTCGGTGAACTATCCCTTCACTTTGAAGAATATTTTAGAAGATACTGACGTGGGATCATTGGCCAAATTTAAAAAGAGGCACACGTTGTCCATGGACCCGTTCTCTTCAAAATCAGACTTAAAAAATCTTGCAGTCTCCATGTTGACCTGAAGATACAAGTAAAATCATGAAGATATCCAACTGGTATGGATGTAGATTGCAAACTTTTTAATCAGAAGTGCTCCTTACCCCCATGGCAGCAAACACAATGGCAAAGTTCTCCTCACTGTAATCCATCACATCTTTGGACTTCTTCACCAATCCTGCCTGACGACAGATCTGTGCAGCAATCTGAAAAACACACATTACAATGAGAAAAAAATAGGCTCAAGGTTCAACTCAGGGGTGTAGATTATGCGGGGGTGTGTAAAATGAGTGTGGTGAACTGAAGAGAAGCACCACCAACATGGAGCTGGGAATCTAAAGGGTCTGTAGTGATTCTGGATGAAGGTATGGTCTTCGATCTCTTGTCAGGTGTTCTCTAACCTCATCAGGCATTATAGGAGAAAATTTAGAGCTTTTAAACTGGCAAATGGAGGTTTCAAGAAGTATTGAATAAAAGGGTGCCATTAATTGTGGCCAATGTGTATTACAGAAAACCATTTATTTCTTATTGATATTTCCCCCCATTTTAAATTCTTATTGTCCAATGAAAGGTTAGATTTTTGTGAATTTTTTAAATAAAAGATCAAAAGGATTAACAATGCAGATTAATTTTCACAGCCTTCTTTGATCATATTTACCAAGGGTGCCGATATTTTTGGCCATGACTGTGTATATATATATATATATATATGTGTATATATATATATATATATACATATATATATATATATATATATATATATATATAAATAAAAAAAAAAAACTGACGGGTCTTACCTCATTGTGGGGTAGACCAGCTGCAGAGAAAATGGGAATTTTTTGGCCTCTTGCAATGCTGTTCATGCCATCAATGGCAGAGATGCCTGTCTGGATCATTTCCTCAGGATAAATACGACACTGAGGATTAATCGGCTGACCTACAGGAAGCAGGAGGAAATGTGATGATACACATATCATCAATACTCAAAAATGCCACTGATGACAATTTGTGAGCATTATAATTAATGTGGCTTCATTGAAATGTACCCATAATGTCTAAGTAGTCCTCCGCTAGCACTGCAGGCCCTCGATCAATCGGCTTTCCTGACCCATTGAAGACCCGACCTGTAATACACTTCTAGTGTTAGCAAATACACATGATAAAAAACATCAGATGGCTTCAGAACGTCTTCTTTTTTTATTCTTACCCAGCATATCCTCAGACACAGGTGTACGCAAAATGTCCCCTGTGAATTCACATGCGGTTTTTTGGGCATCAATACCAGACGTTCCCTCAAAAACCTACCAAGGAAAAAATGAGGGATGCTACTGATCAAATGTCCACAATGGAGGGAAAAAACATAGGTGTTTCAGTAGGTCTTATTCCCTGACCTGAACCACAGCTTTGGAGCCTATGACCTCCAGCACTTGTCCGCTCCTCCTGGTGCCATCAGGAAGAGTCAAATGAACAATCTCAGCAAACCTGGGGAACTGAACAAGATATACAAATGCTACTGAGCAACTGGTTAATGTCACATCAAGAACTTCAGAGTAATCCAGTACTTCCAAACAAATTAGATGATTGCCTTGGCTTCTGGATACATGATTATAAAGACAATAATGAACTTGAACAATGAACATGAATCTTAGTCATGGTAAATCAGTACGGCTGTAACTAGATGAGTTATTGAGTAGAAGTGGGCAGGTTGTCATTACCATTTATATGAAAATATTTTATATTGTAACGTTTTATATTTTTATATTTAATACTGAATAATTAAGCAGAGAGTTGTGGCGCCAGACTCAGATGCATTATGTTTCTAAAACACAATACAAATCAAATCAGATGTATAACAACAGTAATATATAATATAGAAATCTAATACCTTCACTTGATCCAAAATCACCAGGGGTCCATTAACACCAGCAACAGTTTTATATGCTGCGCACACAATAAACATCAATGTCACCAAGAGTTTTTTTTAGTCTAAATCAAATTACAAACACAACCAAGTTGCACAAATTCTACAAAGTTTTTCTTCTTTTAATTACATGAACAAAGATCAGTAAGCACTGCATTGAGAAAAATAAATAAGGAAAAAAACAGCACATATCACCTGATAAAATATGACATTATGTTATGGTCAAAATGTCTTTAAAAAGAAAAATAAAGAAAAAGAATGAGAATGTCATTTATATGGTATAAAAACATAAACCCATATAGAAATATAGAAATAAATAACAGACTAAGATGCTCATAATCAGAAAATAAAAAAGTCATGATGCCTTATAAATGTTATTTCTAAAATTGTTTTTATTGTTTGTTTGTTAAAAAGACTCCATATTTGAGAATTAATCAGTTTAAATTTCAAATTTGTTAAAGCTCCTTGAATGTTGTGATGTCATCAGCGCATCTGATGATGCTGCCATCTATGGCAAGCCAATTTAACATTATTCCTTATAACTAACTAATATGTAATTTTATGTTAATACTTTTTTTATTTCTAGTAATAATAATAATAATAAAATCAATTAATAACAAGGATTCTACTTAATTTCATAAGCAACTATTCATTAGATACTATTACCAAAGACTGTAGATATTTAAAGACAGTGCACTCATATTACTTATGAATGAAAGTGCAATGCTCAATATGGTGGAACAGTCCCACCTTCTAAATAAAACCGCCAATCGCTAATTGGTAAAGTCATCATGTCACTGCAGCTGCAGATGCTACAGAAACAGTAAGTGTGAGTGTTATAAGCTTTTTTAACAATAATTAAACAATTAAGACAGTTGTTGTCAAATTTCCTTGGTGATTTCAAATATGAAATTTAATTGTAAGATTGGTGAACATATTTGGAGAATTTGTTTCCCATTCAAAGAGATGTACTTGAATGACTGAAATAGTTGCACAGCTAGTGAAATGTATTGCCTTAAAGGGACTTTGTTTATACTTATTTTAATAAGCACTATTATATTTCAGTTTTACTAGTAACTTCTTATTAAATACTAGTATGTAATTCTTTCCTGCCTTCCAGTAGTAAAATATATCTATTCCATCGTTACTGCTAAAAAATGTATTTTTGTCATTAAATTCTCTGTGGTTCAGATATTGACTATTCACTTAAACTAGTATTCCAATTGTTTTTGGCACATATAAGTAACATCTTTTTAAATAGGTACTAGTATTTCTATGTTACTTTATATGAAATATTAAGTAATGAAAATGACTAATAACATAAATATATATACTAGTTAAAGGACTAGTCTAAATGTTAAAACGGCTTGCCATGACGACATGCATAAACTTAAAACCTGCATCATATTGATTTTTTAATGTCATAAGTGTTGAAAACCCAACCAATCATTAAACTGATTTTTAAGATCACGCAATTAACAGTTAGACGTAAACAATATGCATTTGCAAGGAAAATATCCTCTAATTAGCAAGCTGTCCATAGATCCACCTAAACGCATATATATATGGATCACAGACATACAATACCAGATATGCTAAAAATCAGTCTTCAGCTTAAAATAACCTGACGAGGATGATTAGCAGATGCAGTGTAATATACAGCATGTCATTCATTCGCTGCGACATACACACATCATTTGATCGTCACGGTGGTGGGTTTGTGTTTGTAGGGGCCCTTCATAGTCACCACTGATCACTCACTTAATCTCGGCTGAGAAATGTAGTCACGAGTCACGGCGAGGACATTTTCTCGAACGGCGACGTGTTTGCTCCCGGTAACAGCGGATGATATTTCGCTCACAGCTCCGCTTACCATTCCTCTAAGAGCCTTCATGATGACTATACTAGTACACAAAAATCACTACTGTAAGCTAAGCGTGAAAAACACGGCTGCACATGCGCAATAGTGCTTACACGTTTCTCCCCCCTCCCTTTTCAAAATCTTCAAAATCGACGCACTGAAACGCTGACGCCTTCTAGAGGTGTCTGTGTGGTTCTTCTTCTTCTTCTGTTTAATGTTCAACGGCAGTTGGAATACAGCGTAATCGGTGCATTACTGCCACCATCTGCTCCGGAGTGTGGATCAGATAATAGGTTTACAGACTTATTCACCAAATTCCCTCCTTCCCTCCAAGCATACAAATCCACACACTTTAACCTTGTTCTACTATATAATAATAATAATACTAATAATAATTTTGACCTTCCTCAATACTCCTATAACTCGTCAAACCTCACACAATCCAGCATCATGTTTTCTTATCAACTTGAGTGTTTAAGTCTGTGTTTGACACGACACCCTGTGACAGTATAAAATGCTATAGGCTATATTCCATATTATTAGAATAACAACGTGACTATAGTGTGAGCTGAACTGAAAATTCAGAAAAATGAATTCCTTCCACTGAATAGACTTCCATTCATATTTTAAAACAAAAATATTGACATTTAAAAATTGTTGTCTTTGTTATTTGTCAGCAGCTGACTTCCTTAAAGAAGCTATGTGGAGGTTTTTACTTAAAAAAATCTTTAAGATAGAGTTTTCATTTGTACATGTATGAGCCAACCATGATGTAAAAAAAGAATGACACCTCGACTGTCCACCACGGTGGAGGAGTCGGGCCCGAATTGGCGCGAAAATTCACAAAATGTGACGTCATGCGCGTTCTCGTCTACTTGGGCTTACAACCGTACGGCACGCCAGCCATTATAGTAAGCGGCAATAGTGTTTTCAGATGGACTCTGTGGATGGAAAGAAGCGACCAGATAACGGCAGCACAATTCAGACACCCACGGACACTCCTCGTAAGTAAAAAAAAAAAAAAAAAAAAAATATGTATCTAGTGTGGCAAAAAGAGAGAGCGTGCGCACTGAGAACGAGCATGAGACTGGCTGCAGTTCCTCTAACGGCCACTGGTGTCAGTAACGGTTAGAAATTTCAGAACCTACGCAATGCTCCTTTAAAACAGTTTATTGCAAATTCAACTTACAAATTCAACTTTTCAGTACATCTAAAGACCTAAAATTGTTGAAGAAAACAACTATTATTCTTTCATGGGCAAAAAAAAAAAAAAAAAAAAAAAGATAATAATGATAAAAAAAAATAATCGAATGCATTTCAGTAATATCTCCTGGGCAAAAATAGAGACAAAACAACAGCAAACCAAACACATTTTATAAAATACAAATAATTAAGAATAAAGAAAGTTAATTATGTTCGATCATAACCATCAACATCCAAATCGCAAAAAAACCATACATATATTTAGTAACTTAATCTTAACAAAAACACATCAATATTGGAAGCTCTTCACGCACAAATATTGTTCTACCAATACCATTTCCATCTTTCATGATCTAGACCTGCTTGTGCATCATTTATCTCAGACATAATGTATCCTTCTCTCATTTTACACTTACTGTATAATTACATTGAAATGTTACACAATTACAAGACAACATATTGATTCCATTTTGTATGTTACAACATGATCAAATCCACTAAAAGATCATTCATTTAGTAACTGCAAACTAATGACGATTTTCAGTATAATTCAAGTCTGACTAACTAGACTCTCATACAGCATAGCCAAACCTGCTGTCATACTTTGCAGTGCTGTAGCTGGTGTTAGTGGAGGGTGGATGCTCATTTTGGGTTTGGCCCACCTGGCTATAGGCCACACCTGAACGGAAGCTGGAGATCCGGCTGGTTGGGCGACTCTCAGGCGCGGGAACGTCCTCTCTTTAAAGACAGAGAGAAAAGACAAGACATCAGAGCCACAAAGTCTCATTATCATCATCAAACTCCACATAACTGAAGGAAATGGATGGATTTATGAAGAAAACGGAGGGGTTGATATCACCTAATGTCATTGGAGAACTCTTTCTCATGTCGATTCCAGTTACATCTGAAGATGAGAAGCCATATAATGATCAGAATGATCATGATGAGCAGTAAACATCCAACAACGGTTCCTGTAATGACCCCCGCTCTGTTAGGAGCTGTGGAAGTTTAAGAAAACGATTATGAGGAAACAGTTAGTATAAAATCACTGGTCTGAGCAGCACTAGGCTTCACTTACGCTTCACAGCTTGAAGGTTAAGCCGACAGCTCTCTTTACCAACAGCATTGGAAACTTCACAGGAATAGACACCGGACTGGCTTACGGAGTGATTACTGATTAGAAGTTCTCCTGTGAGGGAGTCTAGATGTACATGTAGTAAAGAAAGAAAAAAAAGAACATCTAATTAATAAATAATAATAATAATAATGCATATATCTATGGGTTTATCTTTTCTTTTCCTCCTTTGTAGAAATGCTATTCTAACCGATAAATATACATTTATTTCAATTTATAACTGTTATATAATTATATAATTATAAAGGGTTTACTGAATGAAGGCTTGCTATTTACTTTCTTAAAAAAAAATCTGAATATGAACATATTTTACACTGTCTATATATAATTGTATACATAAATAACTTATTTAATCCATGCGAAGATTTAATGATAATTACATTTCCATCATTTTCATCAATAAATGCTCCATGCAGATTTGATTTATTATTAAAGCATTTTTTTTTTTAGGTCCTGTCACTGCAATCCTGCATTTTAAACATCTTCCCCATTGGACAGAAACCAAATACATTGTTATATAATGTATATAGTAAATTGTTTAATAGTCTCCACATTTTTCTACAAAAGCCATAAGTTCTATCAAAATAAAGACATCATTTAAATATCAAAGTGGTGGTTTGCATATTGTTTTGTGAAGTCAAAACGGTTGAGAATCACCTGATGGACAAGCAGTATGTCATTACAATATATTATCAGCAGAGGTAGCACTTACTCTGAATGGCATCTGGAGGAATGGAACCTCCACTCTCTCTCCTCCATGAATACTGCAGAGGAGCAGAGCCTTGATCTGATCTGCAGCGGAGAGATGCTGGCTCACCCACGGCTTCAACGCCATCAACCCAACACTTTGGCACAGACGGCCTCACTGCCACAAAGAGAGTCAAACAACTGTTATAATTCACCCATACAGGTTTAAGACTGCTTAAATAATTACATTGTGTAATTTTGTAGAGAGCCAAAATAACTTCTGAGAAGCGGTTATTATCCTCAAGGACTTATATAAACCTTAATAATAAATGATAATAATAAATAAACCTTTCAGAGGAAAAATAGTTTTCAAACATTTTGCCCTTTTTCAATGGCTCTGAGTTTGCCTGAAGCCTTGTTTATACTTTCACCCAGCTTTTTTTTTCTAATTAATTAATCATTTTCATTTTATTAACAATGTCATTAATCAGGGGCATTTACTTTCACTTAAAAAGCAGTTTTCTGCTATTGTAGGCTCATTTTGTTAATGTAATTTATGCACAAGCGCAAACTGTGTACTTAATGCAAATGTAGCCTTGATGACATATACAAAGTCAAATGCATAGAAATGAATGAGGTTAATCACTGTCACCGTCAGTTTAGAGTAGTGATTGTGTATATTTGCGAAGACTGATGAATGGTGCGCCACACACACACACACACACACACACACACACACACACACACACAATAATAATAATAATAAAACACTTGAGCTTTTGGTTTTATTATCTCATCAAACAATCTATACAAAACAATATTAAGCAAATAGTGTAAAATCCTATCTTAATGAATTCAATTTTAAATACAGTAAAAATAAAACGTACACTGTACTTCACTTAAAAAGCCTTGGACAACCAGGATTCTTACACAAACAGTTTGTTTTTATAGTACCACATTGGTGTACTTAAAAGTTGATAAGATTGATACAAAGACTAGATATATACTTGACATTACCCATCACAATCAGCGATATTTTCCGGCTGTCCACCCCAGGTGTCTTTTTGACTTTGCACTGATACGTTCCATCATGACTGGCAGTCAGTGAGGCGATCGATAGAGATGCATCCCCCTGGGAAGGGTCTGTAGCTGTGAAGTCCACACCTTTCATTAAATCAGGGTCACCATGGTTATATCTCCTTCCACCTGTGTATGATATGATCTAATGGACAAAATATTTAAATATCAGTTAAAGCTGATAGTTGTTTTTGAATAGATCATCAATGAGACTGTTCAAAACAGTGCCTAGGGGTGCCAATTTGTAATTTATTTCATGGATAGGAAGCAGTGACAGTTCGCCTTACGCACCATCTGGTCTTTTTTTGTGGTGTCTGGGCTGACAACTGACCACTCAATGTCAAGCTCGCCTGTGTCTGCTTGACTTGATGTGTAGGTACAGTCTAGTGTAACCGGTTCCCCTTGAGCCATCTGCAAAGTTTGCGGCCCACTTGAGGTCACTTTCATTGATGCTGTCACATCTGCAAAAGATTGGCAAAAGATTAATGTGCATCTATCAACATTACGTGAAGAAACTTTAATGTTTTGTTACATATTTACCATGGAGGCCCATTTCCACCACATGAAAAAATATAATAATTATGACAGAAAAAAACAATTATGACAAAGTCGAAATTATATGAGATAAAACGTAATTATTATGAGATAAAGTCATTAATATTACATAAAAACTCATAGTATCTCAGAATTTTGGCTCTTTTGGTCATAACTTTGACTTTTTATGTAATAATTATGACTTTTCAATCTCATTATTACTTAGTATTTTATAATGTTGACTTTTTCTTATGAAAAAATGATTTTTTTTCTTACATGAAGGAATTGGCTTCCATATATTACATACAGTCAAATCTACAATATGAATTTTGTTGCTATACTGACTACAATGTAACCTCACATCCTTGTGGTAGTTGTAGTTCTTGTGGTATTTGTAGTTAATAGCAGCTTATTAGCAGCTTAGCACACACAATTGTTTCAAAATCCACATTTTAGAAAGTGTATTTTATATTGTAGAAAATGAAAGTAACTTTAAACACAGACTTTATTTTACACATAAATTGAAAACTGCTGTTCTAAAATAAGACTTCAGAGGAAATCCATGGCTTGAAAAAATGCCAGCTGTCTCTTTTTATGAATTACTGACAACAAACATCTTCAGACTGTAAATGTAAATACCATTTGGTCAACAAACTATAAGACAAAAAGACACTTTTCTTTTAAATGTGATATGAAGCTTCAAACCAGAAATCAGAAGTCTTCAAATTATTCTGCTCTTTCTAGGTAATTTTTTCTCTGTCATTAAAAGTCCAAAGGATGATCATTTTCAATTAGCCTGTAATTCCAAAATCCCTCATATACTCCTGGTTTCATGCTGACGGTCTGTCCTGGTGCTCACTCATGAATGATTCATATGAGCTCATATAATGAAAATTACTAATATTTGGATTTGGTCCAGATACTTGTGAATAAATCCCATCATACATCCATGGCTTGGATGAAGGAAAACTTTCAGGCCTGATTAAGGAACTTTAGCTGTGTTGTGAGCAGAATGTCAAATTAACCTGATCTAGAATGTGATAGAATTTAAGTTTCAAAGTACATCCTTTTTATATATTTATTTATTTATTTTGCAAAGAAACTTACTTGCTTTGAGAAAAAGCACGGCGAGCGCAGTCAGTATCATAAATGAGGACAACGGGGACAAACTTGTAAGTCTCACGCAAGGCCGTTTCATACATCTGTGAAAGATTGAAGTAAAAAGAGCACGACTGAAAGTGACTGTGTGGGAGATAATGAGCATGTCTTGCTGTGTACCATATTTTGAACTTTGAATTTTAACACACAGTACCTTGTGTTGCAGCAGTGTTTTTGTACATTCATGTTTGGACACCTTTCTTTGTGCCACTTCCTCCCATTCAGCTGATTGAAGTTTTTAAGACACACGCTTGAGCCTAGAAATGAAAAGAGACTGCAAAAAGGACAAATATTTTACACCAATAATTAATGATCATTTCTGTCTTTGTTGGATCTCAGTTTGTTATTTTATTACATTTTAAGCTTCAAAAATGGTTTAAGTGTCATTTTACTAGTGAATTTCCACAAAATTACTGTGAAGTATGGTCTATCACAAAATGATGCTGTTGAACAGGGAATGTTTTCAGAACTTTCTTGCAAGTTTCTCTCAATGTTATGAACAAACGTTCTACCAGTAATGTTTGTTATATCTATTTAAAGTAACCTGGTCTTTTATAATGTTCTTCAAATGTTAGCACAAAAAATTTTTATTTATACATTGCCCATGGAATGTACAGTTTCGTTTGGCTACATATTTTTTAAATGTTACTCAGAATAATTAGAATGACCATTCAATGACGCTCCCATAATGTTTGAAAAATGATAAAACAGAATGTTCCCTTAACATTTGTATAAAGTAAACTAGTTTTAAAACATATAACCCTTGTGCTGTGCAAAAATTCTTTACCTAATCTGGTTTTCCCAGTCTTTTAAAAACGGCTTGTAAATCTCTCAATTATGCTACAGTATATGTCACTAAATCTTGGATTCCATCTTTTTGTCAACTTGGTTTTATTTCAGTTAGCACATGTTTTGTATTTCTTACTGGAACTGATTGGAAGCCTCATAAAAAAAGTTATTGATAAGTTGTTGAAATCCCGAAAATTATCAAATTTTGGGAAGTTGTTATATCCTGCGTGAGCAAAGTTAGAAGGTTATAGTCTAATGTGATAACATTAACTAGCATTTTGGGGGGAAAGAAAATCCTTTTCGGGTCAAAATGACTGGAAACACAGCAAAAAAATTATGTTTTTTTTTTTCATAACTTGCAAGTTAGCAAAATGTTCCAGCAAGTTATAAACACTCCATTGGTAGTACTGTATACATGTATCTTACATATAAATAGTAAAAATAGGACATAAAACCTGGAAAATATTATACCATAGCAAAAGTCAAAAATACGCACCTGTTGTGACCCAAAGATATTTTTCACAATCACAAAGCGAAATGTTTCTTATCTACTTCCCTCTGGTGAGAGAAAAGAGCACATCTTTGTTGCTTTTCTTTTCGTAACACACTCCATTCTTTCTTCTACGCTGTTTTGAGAGCCTGTAACCTCATTGTTCAGCCAAATATATCCCATACCATACATTACACAACACAAGAAGAAACATTTTGGCTGCTCTTATGCTGATCGACCGGAACAACAGGTTTCACTATGCAAACGTTTATCTGAGCTAGAAAACAGGCCATAAAAACACAGATATATCTGCAATAATACATAGAGACTTACACACTGAGGGCCAGTTCATCTCTGATTTAGTCTTCGTGCACTTCACCTTCTGAATGGCTCCACTGTGAGACAACAAGTCACCTCTGGTATCAAGTGAAGGTGGTGCCATGGTGATGTGGTCCACAGAGACTGGTCTCAGGTGACAACTGGTTACTCCACTCAGAAAAACAAAAGACATTATAATAAATTATTGGAAAGTTTGAGTACATCAGCATGCAGGGCAACTGTTCAATGCAATTATGTTTATTGACAATTAATGTATGTTCATTGACAAGTTTTTTTTCTTTCTTTCTATGCACAGTGCTTTTTTCATCAAGCTAACATGCAATGAAAGTCCATCTAAAGGTGGTTCCTTCCTTTACAAAGAACAGTCAGGCTCCCTCTTGCCGACATAAATAGGCCACTGCAACCTTATCTTTATGAAATGCCCTTGTTTTTTTTGAGAATCTAATGAGAATGTTTAACATAAATGAAACTGAGAATGAAAGAGATCATGAAAAATACATACATTTAGCAGCTGCTTCGGCAACTTTGACTTCACACGTGAGACTCAGATGGTCAACAGATGGCATGCAATTCAGAAATGCTGTTGGGAAAGGGAATACAGGTCCTTCTCAAAAAATTAGCATATTGTGAAAAAGTTCATTATTTTCCATAATGTAATGATAAAAATTAAACTTTCATATATTTTAGATTCATTGCACACCAACTGAAATATTTCAGGTCTTTTATTGTTTTAATACTGATGATTTTGGCATACAGCTCATGAAAACCCAAAATTCCTATCTCAAAATTAGCATATTTCATCCGACCAATAAAAGAAAAGTGTTTTTAATACAAAAAACGTCAACCTTCAAATAATTATGTTCAGTTATGCACTCAATACTTGGTCGGGAATCCTTTTGCAGAAATGACTGCTTCAATGCGGCGTGGCATGGAGGCAATCAGCCTGTGGCACTGCTGAGGTGTTATGGAGGCCCAGGATGCTTCGATAGCGGCCTTAAGCTCATCCAGAGTGTTGGGTCTTGCGTCTCTCAACTTCCTCTTCACAATATCCCACAGATTCTCTATGGGGTTCAGGTCAGGAGAGTTGGCAGGCCAATTGAGCACAGTAATACCATGGTCAGTAAACCATTTACCAGTGGTTTTGGCACTGTGAGCAGGTGCCAGGTCGTGCTGAAAAACGAAATCTTCATCTCCATAAAGCTTTTCAGCAGATGGAAGCATGAAGTGCTCCAAAATCTCCTGATAGCTAGCTGCATTGACCCTGCCCTTGATAAAACACAGTGGACCAACACCAGCAGCTGACATGGCACCCCAGACCATCACTGACTGTGGGTACTTGACACTGGACTTCAGGCATTTTGGCATTTCCTTCTCCCCAGTCTTCCTCCAGACTCTGGCACCTTGATTTCCGAATGACATGCAAAATTTGCTTTCATCCGAAAAAAGTACTTTGGACCACTGAGCAGCAGTCCAGTGCTGCTTCTCTGTAGCCCAGGTCAGGCGCTTCTGCCGCTGCTTTTCTGGTTCAAAAGCACACGCCTGTGCACGGTGGCTCTGGATGTTTCTACTCCAGACTCAGTCCACTGCTTCCGCAGGTCCCCCAAGGTCTGGAATCGGTCCTTCTCCACAATCTTCCTCAGGGTCCGGTCACCTCTTCTCGTTGTGCAGCGTTTTTTGCCACACTTTTTCCTTCCCACAGACTTCCCACTGAGGTGCCTTGATACAGCACTCTGGGAACAGCCTATTCGTTCAGAAATTTCTTTCTGTGTCTTACCCTCTCGCTTGAGGGTGTCAATGATGGCCTTCTGGACAGCAGTCAGGTCGGCACTCTTACCCATGATTGCGGTTTTGAGTAATGAACCAGGCTGGGAGTTTTTAAAAAGCCTCAGGAATCTTTTGCAGGTGTTTAGAGTTAATTAGTTGATTCAGATGATTAGGTTAATAGCTCGTTTAGAGAACCTTTTCATGATATGATAATTTTTTAAGATAGGAATTTTGGGTTTTCATGAGCTGTATGCCAAAATCATCAGTATTAAAACAATAAAAGACCTGACATATTTCAGTTGGTGTGCAATGAATCTAAAATATATGAAAGTTTAATTTTTATCATTACATTATGGAAAATAATGAACTTTTTCACAATATGCTAATTTTTTGAGAAGGACCTGTATGTTTCCTAAAAAATAACCCTAAACAAAATAAACAAAATAACACTGTTTGGGTCAAAGGTTATAGGCTATTCATAGTTAAACAATGCATGTGGTAAATATCAGCTATTTTGAGCTAGCCTACAAATATAAATGTAATATATTCAGAACAAGGTTAGCAAAAATTGTTGTACCCCTTTAGGTGAAATTCTGCACTTTTTATTTTACATTACAGTTTATGTTGCCCAAAACAAGGGTTTCACATTTTTGCATGTTGTGTGCCTGGTAAATCCATTTTTGCTGTTACAAAATCTTTTGTTTTTCATAATTGTCTTATTATATACATTGTTTTATTTTTTGTTTAGATACACATTTTTGGTTTAAATTGTTTTGGGGTTTACATAACACTTTTTGGCCACGCAGGATTCCAAATAGATACAATGATCAGTTTGAACATAAGTGGGAGGTCTGAGAAAGTCTATCTTCCGGTGTCCGTGTCCCACCACAGTCAACGATCCGCTTTATTAGGGCGAAGTGCCAAGTTCATTGATGGCAGCAACAAGTGTGCATAATAAAGTCGAACTTTCAACTTTCTTGGCTTTGCAGTTTCTCAGCAGGACAGTCGAAGTGTTCTATTCGCCCGTGCAACAGATTTAATCGCGCTATTTGCTCAAAACCGCTACAGGAATGAGTGAGAATCAGTTTGACGTAGTTGTAGTAGGCGCGGGACTGTCCGGACTCAGCGCGGCTCGCAGGCTGCAAAAGAGAAACCCGCAACTTAGCGTCTTGGTTCTGGAGGCCAGAGGTGCGTCTCAAGAAGAAAAAAAAGGGGGGGCTTTTGTCTTAGATATTCTTCTTAATAAACTATATAAGTCAGCTTGCACAGCTAACGTTACACAAAACAAACATTTTTTTTTCTTGCTGCACACAGACCGTGTCGGAGGAAGAACTGTAAGTAAAGACCTGCTAGCTGCGAATGGCGTTGACCAGTGGGACATGGGGGGACAGTGGGTGTCCAGGTAAGCTTTTCGTTATTAAATAACTGTTATTATTATTGCATATTTCAGGGAGGGTTTTTAATGTCACTTTATGCAGAGTTAACACACGTTTTCAGGCTCTGTTTAATGCTCTCACATTATTCGATTCCTTACGCCAAATAACAAAAATAAATCATTACAAACTGCACATGCATGTTCTAAACGTTTTAGTTTGGGTTTTCTTCTGGTGCTCCGGTTTCCCAAAAACATGATAGGTTATTTGGAGACACTATTGTCCGTAGAGAGTGTGTGTGTGTGTGTGTGTGTGTGTGTGTGTGTGTGTGTGTGTGTGTGTTCGCGCATGTTTTTTTGACATATCAGGACGCAAATTTGTATAACGACAAGGGTATAACATAGGTATTACAATGTATGACTTTTCAGGACATTACTCCATGTCCCCACTTTTCAAAATGCATAGAAATCACACAGAATGTAGTGTATTGAAAATTTGAAATAGCACAAAGTTTCCTGTGAGGGCTAGGGTTAGGTACAGTGTTGGAGTAGGGCGATAGAATATACAGTTTGTACAGTATAAAAACCATTACGCCTATGGGATGTCCCCACTTTTCACAAAAACAAACGTGTGTGTGTGTGTGTGTATGTCATCTCTGTGATGCTAGATTCACACGGGTAATGTTAGTGGCATCAACGCTTGACGGAGGGCCTATCTCTTGGCGCTGACGCTATCGTCATAGTAACAACAGCCAATTACATTGGACCACAACTGGTTAGAGCTAGGCTATTTGCATAAAGCGATCTGATTGGCTGACGCCTCCGTTGGCACTTGAAAAGTTGAGAAATTTTCAACTTCTTCTGCGAGCAAAGCCAGTTACGTAATGCCGACAGACCCACAATTCAGTTCAGCAATGTATGACGTTACCCATGCAAAGTAAATGAGAAGCGTTAACGCTGACGCCCAGTGTGAATGTACCATGAAGCTTGGCGCTGTCGCGATTGTCATAATGACAACAGCCAATTATATTGGACCACAATTGGCTAGTGCCTCAACTAGGGTATTTGCATGAGGCTATCTGATTGGCTGACACCTCCGTTGGTGCTTTTCAACTTCTGCCATGAGCAATGCCAGTGAGCGACGCTGATTCAGTTCGGCAATGCATGATGTCACCCATTCAAAGTAAATGAGAAGCGTTAACGCTGATGCCCCGTGTGAATGTACCGTTTTGGGATTGCATTATGTCAAGTGTTTGGTTTCTCAACACAGTCATCGAAGATGGCTTTGGAGGTTATTCCCTCCTTCCTTAAATCTATTAAAGCCTTATGAAATCTCATAAGAATTTGCCCGCCAATGGGATTCAAAAGGGCGAAATAGAGGCAGCTCCCCCGCACTATTAGGGTGGCGTTCAACACCATTGTCTCAGAATTGTCTCCTTCAGCTACAAGAAACTATGTACAGTTTGCCACTGAGGTATGCTCATCCGGGGGACAGTGCCTGGATTGCCGCTCCCCTGCAGCATTCCGGTGAGTCAGACATTTCTTTCAGATACCTTCCGGACCGCTGTGTTTCTGCCTGGGTGATGCCCACTCAGAAGAAGCACTGCCCGAGTCCGTCTGCCTTCAATAACAGCGGTGGACGTTATGAACTCCAGTGATGAGCTCATGCTGACTAAGCGTCCACATTCCTCTCACCCAATCCTTCAGGAAGCCCCACTTCTCATGCTCTCCCCTCTTGAGCTTCTGCCTCTTGCTCACTCTCATAATATGCAGCCCCCCGCCTCACAACTTGGCTCTGTTGTGATGTGAGCTCGCATTTCACAGGGGCACTCACAATTTGTAAACTATACTTACATTCATTTCGAGCCGAGAAGTTTCTGACTTTAAGAATTCTTAGGAAGCACTCAGGCTGATGGCTGCGGCTTTGGCAGAGTGCTTTGCTTTGCTCTCACTCTCAAGGCGAGACTGTCAGCTCTCTTATTTCTGTTCTCACATCCACCGCTCGTTATGGGTGACAGGAACTGTAATGGCCTTTGTGTCCGGATCATTCCACTGTGCAGTGCATTAAGTCATAATATATCTATTGAAATGTGCATTCAAGTGAGCGCATTGAGACAGACCCTCATACAGGTTTGGCCAGGGGACTGGATTATATCAGTGGGCCTGAAATATATATACTTTATTCATATAGCCCCTGTTAGTTGCCTTGACTTTTTGCAAGAGTACTTGGACAGCGACTGTATGCCCTCCTTGTTTTAAGTATACAACTATAATGGCATGACACCATCATGTTTATAGTAGCCCGACAAAATGTCCTGATAATAAGAATTTCAAGTGGCACAGGAAGGCTGATCACCTCTCGCCCTTCCACATGATCAGCTCGTGCTGGGCACTCAGGTCAGTTCTGTGATTTGAATGTTTCTTCACTTGCATCGCGAGTTTGCCTTTGCAAGAGGATTATGTCTACAAATCGAATTAAGATTGTGGGTGGTGTCAAATAGGTCATGTGGACTATTGCGGCTGTCGTTGAAGCCCCGGCAAAGTGGTGTTCAACTAGGTAATTTAGTCATTAGCCAGGGCGAATGGTCGCCCTCGTGGGTTATATCTATGTGCATTGCTGTTCACGGTGTAAAAGCACTGACATGCGTTGTTTTGTTGGTTTCTCCCACACAGGTAGTAACTTATGTGGAAAAACCTATGCCAGGTGGGCTATGAGGCACCTATGCATGTTGCTATAGCCTATACATGTTATTATAGCCTGAATGTTCTTTGCAACGTATGCATTGTCTGTGCCGAAATCAAGCTAGCTGAAATCAATGTTCAGCATTTGTCTTAAAATGTTGCTATAGCCCCACCCAGTTTGCAGTGTTCGACTAAGTCATGTAAATACTGACTGGGGATTAGCACCAGTGCTACTGCTGGCTTCATGTTCATCTGCATGGTGTTAACCCTGTGTGCATTATGTGTTGGCACAACTGCCACCATTAACCACATAGCACGGTCAGGCTTGACTCCGGTTGTAACATTATGCAATAGTGTCTGTGGTACTGTTGTAATCATTATTTGGCCACCAGCACATTGTGATTTTATCAGCTGCACTCTGCTTCAGTCCAAAGATTCTGAGGCAATGCCATTTAGCGCAACCTTATAGTGCATACATTTAAATTTTGTGCGTTATTTCAGTGCCTTGAGAAATACTTTCTGAAGCACATAACTTTTACATTTTATTATTATGTTCTAGATTCTGCATATTATATGAATTGAAAGTAATACTTTGCCTAAATTTCCATTCCATTCAAGTATGTCATAACAGAAAGCAAGCGAGCCATTGTTAAAAATCATAAACGCATGTGCTTTCTTGTCAAACAGGCACCGCACAACGAAGATAATAGTAAAAAATAAAAATAAAAAAGTGACTAAAAAATGCATTTTCATTAAATAGGCTATTTGATTTTGGACAATCAGAATTTAGAGAAAATATATTTTAAGAAGATTATTAAGCATCTGAACAACGAACCTGCCATTAAGCAGGTCAAACAAACATTATGAATTCAAAATGTAATAGGAGATTACTGAAAGTGTTTGTGACAACTAGCCCCAACTTGCTTGATTTTGAGGTGTGATAATTGGAAAATCCCAAAAGCTTGTTTAAGTCTACAAGCAGTAAAAACGTGTTTTTCAAGCGAGATGTTTATTGCTGTAATGCACTACCTGAACTATTAGAAAAATACCCAGAGCTACTTTCAGAGTCCACCGAGATCAATAAACAGCCGTTGCCTGGGGCTGTGAAAGCCTTCACTTTAGATAAAGGGCAAGCAGGGTTCTCATCAACTTACACAAAGTCGATTTGAGGCAGACGTCTGGCTGCCTTTAGTTGTCCGAATGTGTGCAGAAACACGGTTACTGGTAATTTACTTGATTTTCATGTCCTGTAGCTCGCAGACCCATGTCATGGAGCTTATTCGAGAGCTTGGTCTGGAGGTCTTTCCACAATACACTGAGGGCAAGAAGGTGCATCACGTGGGTGGTCCACATGCCAAAATCAAAACGTACACCTCTAGCATGCCGTCATACTCCCCGCTGGCCCTGCTGGACTTCACCCAGGTTCTGTGGCGGGTATGAGAAACAGCACCATCTCATCTGACAAAGTGCCGGTCCACAATAAAATAATTATTTTTTTATTGAGTACTAGAATGTGATTAATAGTCATCATTTCATATCTTAATGGATGAAGACTTCAGGTTCCAACTTGTATTTAAGATGCATATTTACCTTCATCCACAATAGATCTTGTAGATTGCTCAGACCTTTACAGATGTATGAAAGCTTTTTAGCTGCTATTACTAAGAGTGGCGAATGGATTAATGGGTTTGTCCAATCTATTGAGGTCATTTTTGACATCATGCTAGTTTCAAACTCAAATTTAAGTTGAGAAATGTGTTGCTAGTGTACTAAAAGTATTCTTCAAGTGGATTAAGCATTTTTGGCTTTGGTTTTCGGCCCAGAATTTTAATTTCGGTGCATCACTAATTTTGTGTATATATCACCTAGATTGACCATCTTACTCAGACCATATCAGTTGAACACCCAATGAGTTCTCCTAACGCTGAGCTGCATGATAGCATGACTCTTCACACCTTCATGGAAAAATATGTCTGGACCACACGTAAGCATTGTGCATTTCTTGCATTTTCAATTCCCTGCTTTATGCAAAGTAGCCCATTGACATTTGTTATCTATCTGTGTGTCCTAAAGAGGTGAAAGAGGAGCTGGCTTTGTGTAGCCGTATCGTGTTCGGCTTGGAAGCCTCTCAGGTCTCCTTCCTGTATTTTCTGATGTACTCCGCTGCAGCAGGGGGCACCCTACGACTCCTGGAGACCACACCTGGCTCGGGTCAGGAGTTCAGGGTCAAGGTATGGGAGAGAGATAAGGTGGATAAACAACACAGAGACGTGACAGATATCATTCACACTTTCTACAATTGCTATTTGCACAGTTTCAAGGTTAAGCATGGATTGAAAGGCCAGTGTTTTTTTTTTTGTTTTTGTTTTTTTAACACCAATTGGTTTATAAGGAATAATTCATACAGAAATTAACATTTTGTCATTATTAATTCTCCCTTATGTATGCATGACTTGTTTTCTTCCATTGAATACAGAAGTAAACATAGTTCCAACAATATAACAACATTCATAGTGAGCAGGGCATGTCAAGCTCCAAAAAGAATTAAAACCATCATAAATGTTTTATAAAAGAAGTTAAAAACAGACATTTCAATGTCGGCCTGTGTTTTTTGAATATGTAATACTTTGTATGGTTTTATGGGGCTTGGGATTGTTTAATAAAAAAATTTTTTTGTTGTGGGTTGTTGTTTTTGAATTATTTTTGTATGTTAAGTATAATGTGTGTGTTTATCTAATGTTTTTATTTAATATGATTACGTAAGGCTAAGGTAAATGTTTGCGCATTTATGAATTGGATTTTGTTAAATATGCCCTTTAGACCTACCTATAAATGGGAATAAATGTATTCTGCAATTCTGAGGAAAAAAAAGTAATTTCGTTTTTTATTTTTTTGTATTCCATGGTGGAAATGGGCTTCTATATTACTGTGAGCACCCCCAGTTGAATTTTTAACAACAATATAAAGAAACATACATAATTGTGCAACAGTTTGTTTTACTTATTACCATGTTACTTTAGCGAGAGGTGTCAGGTACTGGAGGGAACTGTATGAAGCACTAACAAACAAAAAATACTAAATAATACAAATATTGTTGAAATAACAAAGAGATAAATAAAAAAAATACCAATAAATTATACATATATTGTAGAAATAACAAAAAGATAAAAAAAAAGACAAATACAAATAAACAATACAAAATATTTAATAAAAATACCAATAAATAAATATCAAATTAAATATCATAATTGAAAAACTCCCAAATGGCTGTGTAGTGTGGGCCAGCCTGGAACTCATCATCAGATATCAGTAGTTGATTTAGGGGGAAGGGTGAAAAGCAGCTCATTTAGAAGAGTTTTTATCTTCTGTTCCTCTTTTACCTACTTTCTGTCAGCACTGACTCTCTTGTTTATCTCTCCACCAGATTAGATCTAACCACTAAGCACTGCATATTATTACAATGCATATTTGCCATTGCAGTTTCGTAGCATACAGACAATGCAATTTTATAGTCTTATAAAACAAAACAACACAGATCTATCACCTTGGCATGGTAATTTTTTGTACATCAGATATTTTGAAAGTAATTTCATAATCACTGTGGCAGAGAAGAATCCCAGTGGGGCATCATGCAACAACACAGATATCTGTAAGGAGGTGTTACGGTGTTTTTTGTGTGTGCTGAGAGCAGCAGCTGTGGGTGAGCTCAGTGTGATGGCCATCTCTCTCCACAGGGGGGCACTCAGCAGCTGTCAGAAAAGCTAGTGGAGCAGATCGGCAAAGAACGGGTTCGGCTGGGCGCCGCTGTAATGACCATATGTCAGGTAACGACTCCATCAGTGTGAGGTTGACACAGAGATAACGAGCATTTCTCCACCAGTGGTGCAAGAGATAAGTTCCTTTCCTTTAAACAAGATACTCTTCGGAAACCAAGACATGGGTCCTGCTGTGTGCTTCTCGTTTGTTTTGCACAGCCTCTTCCTTTCCATTTCTGTATTGTACATTATTGTATGGTGAAGTGCTTGTCAGGACTGAAATATTTAGATAAGCTACATCAACTCCATTAGATGGCTCTCATTTGAGGATTGGTGACACAAAATCTTTTGAAAGCCTCACGTCGGGGAATTAGCCTATAATGTTGCTCTCACACATAGTGAGGTAAAATCCATTAGCCTTCTTAATGGTGTTACATCGACATGCCTAAGTAGAAATTTTTACTCACCCTCACTGTTTATCCACATGAACTCATTGACTTCTATCATATATATACATATATAAAATTCTCTTGTGTTGACTATAGTTTCCTTCACAGCAGGGCATTGTCAGTGTCCTTGCCATTTGAGTTAGTCCCAACCTCACAATACCAGCCTTTATAGGGTATCAACTTTTACTCAATTCTAATATGTTTTTCTCTTACAGAATTCAGAGAACATAAAAGTTACAACTTCTGCAGGCACAGTCACTTGTAAAGCTGTCATTGTTGCGTGTCCTTCTCACTTGGCAGGTTAGTGCACGCACACACGATTCAATGTGAATCACATGGTTCATACAAAACAATCTGTCGCACTGACCCCAAAACAGCCGTCAATCAAGTGCCCCCTATAGTGCACTTCCTCCTGGAGTACTGCCATCCTGGCTGCAAGTTTGGCTGTCACATTTTGTTTAACAGATAGTGCGGTGCAGTCTGTTGTGCGGAGTCTGGCGAGAACACTTTTAATGTGACGGATCTAAGGCCAGCTCTGAATTACGCATAGTGCCTGAACTGCCTCCGTCCTTCTGGCTCTAAATCAGAATCCTCGGATGGCAAGCTGACAGGTGACGGGAATTCTTAAAAACTGGAGACTCTGGTGAGATTAGACAGCCGTCCAAAATGCATTCAGCGATTAAATAATGAAGGCAGCGTGCTTAGAAGTCAACCCTCTGGCTCATTTTCTCCCGTTAGAACCCTGAAAACTTTTAGTAGTTTTCCTGGATTGCTGATGCATCACACAAGCTGTATTTTTTGAGTGACTATACACACACACACACACACATACACATACTTGCATTTGTGATTTACGGGGACTCTCCATAGTCGTAATGGTTTTTACTGTACAAACTGTATTTTCTATCGCCCTACACCAACCCTACACCTAAACCTACCCCTTACAGAAAACTACTGGCAATTTTTGAATTTCATAAAACACCATTTTGTATGTTTTTTAAGCTTTTTGTTTTTACGGGGACATAGGAAGTGTCCTCATAAACCATGTTTACGTTGTCATTATACACATTTGTGTCCTCATAAACCATATATACCAGTACACACACACACACACACACACACACACACACACACACACACACACCTATACACACGCACACACGCACACACACACACACACACACACACACACACACACACACACACACACACACACACACACACACACACACACACTCACTCACACACACACACACACTCACTCACTCATACTTTCATGCTTATGAGCTTTGCAATTTTATTCACCATCCAATTTAATTGAATGAAAAAGCTGCTCAATAACTTCTGTGTTTTATTAATATGAATATGGAATCACCATCCAATTTAAAGTACTGGGAACTGCATGAGGGTGAGAACATGATAACAATATATATATATATATATATATATATATTTTTTTTTTTTTTTTTTTTCAGAAAATATCTTAAATATAGTTGATTTAAATTAGTGTAAGTGTCTTTGTAAATATGAATATTATATTAATAATAATAGCATTAAATTAATACTATTGGGCAAACTTTTCTTCGGGGGATTGTTTTCAGAAAATGTCTTAAATGTAGTTGAGTTACATAGTGTAAGTATTATATTTTGTAAATATAAAATATAAATATTTATGATTATGAATAATATATTACATTATATATATATAAAAAAATAGGTTTGGGTGAACGATTCTTTTGAGGCTTGTACTGTAGTTAATGTGTTAATGTGTTGTAATATTTTGTTAGTATTAATAATTTTCATTAAGATTAATAACATTAAATTCATATATAATAGGCTTTACTATTAATTGAAGTCTTGTTTACAGAAAATGTCTTAAATATAGTTAATTTACATTTTATTAACATATTATAGGTTTTTGGTTAACTATTTATTATTGGTTTCGGTTAATTATTTTTAACAGTAGTTACCTGTATTAGCTAAAATGAAAATAAGCACGAAAAGTACTTTTACAGCTTTTACTGATCTTAGTTAATGTTAATTTCAGCATTTACTAATACACTATTAATATCAGAAGTTGTATTATTAACAATAGTTCTGTGAACTAACATGAACAAACAATGAATAACTGTATTTTCATTAACTAACATTAATAAATACTGTAACAAATGTATTGTTCATTGCTAGTTCATGTTAGTTAATACATTAACTAGTTAACAACTTAAATATAGTTTTAAATATAACAACTTAACAACTTAACTATAGTTTTTAACTGCAGTTTTTAACTGCTGTCTTTGATGTACAAACTAATCCACTCAGGGAACTGAACACCAACAGATCTTTTAATGCCTATTGGCTCACTCTCTCGAGTGTTAGCTTGTCCCACTGCATGTCGTCTTGTCATCTGGGCTGACGGAGACCAATGTTTTAACCTCCCATCCATCTATCTTTTATAATGAGTGAAGTCACTCCCCCACCACCTCCATTTCAATGATTAATGAACTGCTCGACTTGATAGAACTTTATTGTGCATGCCAGGTAATAGAAGACTTCTGTTCATGGCAGCCCACAAGAGCTGCATCTCACTGTATATTCTCAATATCGAGTTTTATATTATATTAAATTTTTAAAGAAACAGTTCACCTAAAAATTAAAACTGTTACTTTAGTATCATTCCCAAACTCATTTGTTGTTATTATTATTATTATTATTAATTTTTCACAGAACGCAAATGTTCTTGCCATTCAAGATCCAAATAAGTATCATAATATAGAGGTCGTGCTCTATATTCCAAGAATACTTTTATTTATGTATATAATTTTTCTTTTAGAGAACCCTGGTCACCAAGAATCATCACCACGCGTAATGATTTTTGTTTTGTGACCAAATTCAAAAATTTCAAACGTTGATTTTAAGAGATTTACACTGATTTTAAGTACAATTTTCTGTTTCACAGATTAAAAAAATAACAGCATACAGTTTCGAAACAACATGAGGGTGAAAAAAACAATGACCGAATATTAAAGTGCCCCTTTTTATGCCATTTCTAATGTTCCTAATATTGTTTTGGGAGTCTCCTACAACAGGTTTACATGCATGCAAAGTCAGAATATGCTTCTTAAAATATGCATTTAATATCACCTAATTTTCCAACGATTCTCAAATGATTTGCTCGAAGCAGTTCTAAGATTCAGTCTCTCTAAACCCCTCCTTTCCGTGAGCCTACTCTGACAGCGCATGTAGGAAATAGTTACTTTATTTTAAACACTTGATATGTAATATCTATTATTTATCATATTTGCAGGTCGTGATTCAGCAGAGCCAGCTGGTCCAAATAAACTGGGTACTGAGCCATCTTTTAAAGAGCAAGCGTTTTGTGAATCCCGCGTTAAACTCCCTGAGATCAGAGAAGCAGTGGTCAGTAAAATCAGGGGAACACAAAAAAGATAGGGAAAATTAAACAAATTTACATTTTAGGAGACAATGACTTTATTTATTGTGCACTTTCAGCTTTACAGCTTTGCAGTTTGTTTACATTCACATTACACACTGCATGAAAGGCAATATTCGAAGTGGCATAATTTGGGTCCTTTATGTGTGGTGTGAACCATTTCTCTAAAAGGACTCAGTGTGAATTAGACACTCTTCCCACTCTTCCCTATAAGTTTGTAGATATTTGTTTACTTCAGAAGTCACAGGGAATGCCTGTCATGAGGAAAGTCAGCGAGATGGACATCTTCTAGCGATCACTTTAAATAAATACGTGTTTTAAAACCTTACACGGCAATCCTGGATTTCTCTGTCAGTTTGGGGAGAGAACAGATATGAAGTGTGGGTGTGCGTGGGCAACCATGAGAAAAGAATGTGTGTGGTGTTTGCTGGAACTGCTGTGTGTGGGTGCGTGTGTAGCTCTATAAACCCATGAAGTATTCATGCTTTGCTGCACCAAGCCTACAATATGCCTACGATTAGTCAGGTTGTGGGATGCATGTGCTTTTTGTCTTGGTATTTGGATGTTCTGTGTGTTTTGGACACATTCTTACGGTGGGTTTGTGGCATGCTGAAGCATAACTGGGTGCAGCTGGTTGGTTGCTATATTTAACTCCCAAGTCTTCCTCCAAAACACTGTACCTGACTAAGCTGGCACTGCAGCTGCATGTAATTTGAGCTGACTGGCAGAGAAAACGGTCCCCGGCCCGGCCTCCCATTGACTCCACTTGGATGAGAGAGCATCTCCAGTGACAGTGGGCTACGGCGGTGGCAGCAAACCTCACAGACACGTCACTCAGAGTTCGCTTAGAAGCCTGTTTATACTGTTAGAAAGCAGGGAAGCATTAGCATCCGTCTGACTGCCGTGACCTATTTTTAAAGGTGTTTACAACGAAGTATAAGCAGATTTTTTGGTTTAAGAGAGCCAGGATGTTTCCAGTTCCCAGCACTTTGGGAATGCGTTCAAAAGCACAGGCTTTATGCCCAAACATTTAATTAGCGAACTGTAAGTGTCACTTTTCCATTTACAGATGGATGAAGGCAGGGTGGGGTGTGTGAATGGGAACAAAGGATGTTGCAGATTTTGGCCACTGAATTTTTTCAGCTGAAAATGGCATTTTTATAAAAAATAAAAAAAAAAAGAGAGAGAGAGATTGATTGTGACCAGTACTTCAACACTTAATAACAGTCTTTCTGGGGAAAAAAGCAGTGTTCACATAGAAATATCAATGTTTGAAAATGCTTGGAAATGTATTGATAGGTGCAGTTTCTTTCCTGTTTTGACATATTTCTTATTCAAACAGCAAGTTTGCAATGGCCAGTGGACATCAATGGACAGGACACATAGAAACAATCAAAAAAAAAAAAAAAAAAAAAGGCTTCAAAAACTATATTTGAATTGCATATAAAATTTCCATACATTTATAAACTTAAACTAATAAACTTAGTTTTAACTAATAAACTTAAACATTGCTTTCAGCACTTCATCAAATCATGGCATAGTTTCTTAACTTTTAACTATTTGCATTTTTTTAATTTTAAGTAAACATATTTTCAAAATGCAGTTATTCTAATTTCTTAACATAATGTGCTGTATAAGCAATTGAAATAAATGCATTTATAATTGTGAAAACAATTTACATTTTATTCAATATTCAGTAAAATATTGCTAAAAGCTGTATTCAGTTAGTTCAAATGTACGAGATCTACACATAATGGAAGATTATAGAAACCTGGTTATTGTGTATTTAAAAAAATTGTGCCTTTTATTCTGTTTATTAATACTATTACAAAAATCATACCCGTTTCATTTATGTATGGGTGACAAATATGCATCACATTAAGCATGCATTTATTGATTTGTTTATTAAAACTATAAATTGGATTGAAATTCAATATGCTATTCAAATAAATCTTAAATTTAGGCCTAAATATTGTTTTGTGAAATAATTAGTATTGGGGGGAGGAACATTGTCATTTTAGGGTGCATTTTATTATACACAATTTTGTCGAGTGATGAGAAGGATGAATCATCAGTATTTTTGAGCTGTGTTTTTATATCTACATAATTGTAAAATATTTTTGAAATTCTTTTAAAATTTTATATTAAAAAGTATGAAAAATTTATATGTATATTAGATTTTATTAGTTATTCAAAACAAACGCTAACTGAAAACAAGCATTCTTGGTTTTCGGCCCAGTATACCTAGAATTTTTTAGTTTTGGGTGCAAAAGTAGAGTGAAACAGTGACATGGTTCACACTTCTTTTTTAAGTGCAGTTTTCCCCAAGGCTCCAGGCAGGTGGGCGAATCCTACAGAAATGCTGAGAGCACCTGTGGCCCATTAGCCTGAGGTTATGCTAGAAATGTCTGTTCCACCACTCACGGCTACCTGAGTAACAGAGGTGACAGAGATGACAACGACGTGAGGGGGAATAGAGACAACAAAAGAGGGATAGACTGACAGAAGTGTTAGAGGAAGTAAAATATGCATTATTGTGTTTTGACACCCAGTTCACTAAACATTTTTGAATAATATGTGCTGAATGCAATTTGCACGGCACAATTTCCTCTGTTATTGAGTATTCAGCTGTGGAGGACACAGCAGATTACAACAATCTGGTGTACTTCACTGGCCTGTACGGTATCACTCATTGATTGGCTCTTTTAAAATGGCGAAACTGTGCTTTTGGACACAGTACATGCCCGTTTAACACTTGATTGTTATTAAATGAATTACTGCTGCCACAATCGATATAAAAAAACATACACAAAGTCTCATTTCTTCAAAAGCTGCATAATGGATTCACCCTTCTGTCTTTCTGTTGGCTGCCAGAAAGGTGGTGTTGATTGCGGCATCGCTGTTTCTTAACGTCTAGCAAATTGAAGCAAGCAGACAGCCGCTGTCGTTTACAAGCACACAGTTATGACTGGACTGCCAGGCGCAGAGCGATCGCTCTCAATCAATTGAGAGCAACTCCACGCCTCAGTCACTGCGGCTAAATTAGATCTGTTTCCCCCATCTGCCATCTCAGCCCTTCAGAGAGAAAGATTCATGTGGGTTGACATGAGACTGTCGGTCACATGTAAAACATTGCACATATAAATCATGGTTAAGAAATGATGCAGTGTGTTGTGCGGTTTGTTTTATTTCATTAACATGTTGGAAAGTCCTTTGGGAGAGACTTAACCCAATGGAAATGTGCTAATCAGAGCCTCTTGTTCAATTAGCAACATTTGTGAAATATAATGCAATCAAAATATATTTTTCTGATTGCCGTCGCTTAACAAAATTACACACGTAATAGCGCTTCTTTGCATCGCTTGTCCTGTTTGATTTTTCATTTTCTGGATAGAGATGTTTATTAACATTAACTCCAATTAAAATGCTTTTCTGCATAGTGCCAGATCCACTTGAATGAGATGTTGGGTGATTTGATATATATATTTTACAGATGGACTTAGTGACAGTTTCCTTCCCAACTGTATACCATAGCAATTTTATGTCCATTTGTTATAATAGCCCTGATATTTTGGAATTGCTTTGCATATCCATTTTTTTTAGATAATCACATTCATATCAGGCTCTTCTAGGGACTTTAGATGAGGCCAAAAAACACACTTTCAACTGGGATAAAAGTGACCAGCCACTTTATTAAGTAACACTGGTCCTAAGAAATATTTACTCACTTTTAAACAAACTTAATTCTTCAATTAACAGTTTGAAGCTATGAAACTTACTAGCCAGTTCCCAAATGAATCACAACATTACACCATTTGACTCATGGCTAAAAAGAATTAAAAAATTGGAAAATAGGGAAGTGTATAACTGTGTACATAACGTCTTGAGGGAATGAACTAGTCCTATGTCCATTTACATTTTGGCATCAAAACTGGGGGGAAAACCCTCATGATTAATGTGTTACCTGTTTCGTTTTATGAGCCTGATGTTTGAGCATGTTCATACACTCAAGTTCTCTGATTGGTGGATTTTGCTTAAAAATTGTGGGTATTAAAGTACTTCAGAACTTTTGTTGGCTTTTAAACAATATGTATTTTTTTTTATTTTTTTTTAATCAATCAAAATTATTATTATTATGGCAAAACTTTAAAATAAGAATTATTAGTTAACTACTTTAATTAACATGAACTAACAATGAACGACTGCATTTTTATTAACTAACATTAACAAAGATTAATAGATACTGTAATAAATGTATTGTTCACTGGTTTGTTACATTAAATAATGGAACCTTACTGTAAGGTGTTACCATTATTATTTCCAGGAAAAGGCTTTTATATTGTGCTGCTTCATTAAAAAGGTAAAAATTACCTTTTTTTATTTCAGATAGTTTTTTCCTTGTGAAAATAAGTTTACTTGTATTGCATGTTCATTCGTAGTGTACTTTAAATCTTAAAGGGATAGTCATTGTACTTTCATAAATGTGTGTCGAAGACTAGCATGAAAGAGAAGAAATTGTTGAATAAAGTATTTCACTTTAAAGTACTCACTTAAGTGCACTTAATTCTGTAATGCAAAGGTCAGTTATTTTGATGTGTTTACTAACGTATTAAAACATATGCTAAGTGCTATTAGAAATCCAACTGTAGTGTGTCCTTCATGGGTCCCACTTTATATTAAGTGGCCATAACTCCTATGTGCTTACATCAGAAAATAAATACAGTGTACTTATTGTGTTCATATTGTATTGCAAAACACTTTTGCTGCTATTGAGGTGGAATATGGGTAAGGTTAGGGACAGGTTTGGTGATCTGGGTAGGTTTAAGGGTGGGTTAAGGTGTAAAAGATGGGAGTGTAATTATAAACATTTTCATTTCAAGTAATCAACTGGGCAGCAAACAACAATTTATTTGTGTGCCTCCCTCTTCATAAGGCTAGCTGACACGTTGGCTTGTCGCCCGATGGCTGTCTCGTCAAAAACAAGGTCATTGTCCTTCTGGCACTGTTTGTGTTACTCAGGCGTAGAGATGGCCCTGAGGGGCTGCAGCATAAAGTTATTGGATATCCCACACTTACACTCGCAAAATAAGCTAAGCCTTAATAAAGTAGTAGTGTTTAAATCGCGGGGGATTCTTTAATAGATTGGCAATTTCATGGAGAGCTAGTCATTGGGGGTATTACATCCAATTTGCCAAGTGCTGCTTCATTAGAAGGTATAGCCACCTGAATCAATACCAAAGGATGATCTGAGACCTATGAGTTATTCGCTATACCATATTCTTCCTGTCTGTGTTCCTCTGCTCACTATTTTTCCCTTCCATATCTTTGAATCCATTTGCTATTTCCCATTTCTCTTTAAAACATGCATTTCTATTCAGTCCTATCCTCTACTTACAGTAATAAAGTATCCCATAATCCCCTATGATCAAGAGTGTCAGCAAGATATCCGCTCTGTTCCAAAACCTAGTGAGCTGCCTATATAAGCAGAATTTTAAGGCATTGTATGCATGTACTTGATTCTGAGGTTGTACTAAAAATGTACACTCTAAGAAAAGTCTATAAAAAATAATGCACCCTATGTACCAAAACAAATCATATCATTATTTCATAGTACTAGCAAAGTGTGTTACAAAACAAACGTACCTTATCACCCACGAAAAAATACATTAAAATCACTAACAACAGATAACATTATACAATGTTCCCCAATGTCTGAAAAAGTGACCCAAGTTGAGAAATGGGTTCTAGCAATTGTAAGAACAGAACTGTCTTTCCTATTTAATCTCAGTATCATTCTGCTGTTCATTTCTAGCGCTAAATGGCTCTTATTTAATTCAGTGGCACTCTGACTATGCCCTCTCTTTCAGCCCAGATCCGTTACGAGCCTGCCCTGCCTGCTGAGCGCCAGCGCCTCACCCAGTGCCTGCCCATCGGCCACATGACACAAGTCCGACTCTCTTACCATTATGTGAGTAATTCGCATATGCCATCCACTTACCCACAACCAGCTTACTGGCTTTTCCAGCACAGTGCAGTTACTTCCCCTACAGCTCTATTGCATTAAACTCTATAATGAAGTTAAAATGTGCAGAAGCATGGAGAGCTGCCTCCTAGTGCTCTGTCTAGCATATTCCTTATAAGCCCTCACTATAAGTTAATATCTTGGCTCTGCAGTGACTGGAGATGCCACTTTAAGCAGAGGGATAAGATTTGTCTGTCAACTGTGAAAGATGGTTTTGAATATATTTTGCATATTAAATAAGATAATGGGTTCATTCACTCACATCTTGTGCAATAAAAATGTTTAAAAAGTAATGATAAGTTCACACTATTTGTTTTCTAAATTTTGATTAGAACCAACTAAAAAACAAATAATCGATCAGCCCTATTGTAAATGTTTTTGCATGAGAACCTTTTCTGCGCATCGCATTTGAACTTAATTGTTAGTCCATGAATCCCTGCCTGAGTGCTTAAAAATGTGTTTTATCTTTTATTATTATCTTTAATTGGGGAAGTCTTGGCCTAATGGTTAGAGAGTTTTGATTCCTAACCCTAAGGTTGTGGGTTCGAGTCTCGGGTCTGGCAATACCACGACTGAGGTGCCCTTGAGCAAGGCACCGAACCCCCAACTGCTCCCGAGTGCCGGAGCAAAAAAGGCTGCCCACTGCTCCGGGTGTGTGTTGACGGTGTGTGTGTGTGTGTGTGTGTTCACTTGCTCTGTGTGTGCACTTTGGATGGGGTAAATGCAGAGCACGAATTCTGGAGTATGGGTCACCATACTTGGCTGTTATGTCACTTCACTTCACTTCACTTCACTTCACTTCACTTAATTGCAAATATTCATACATTTATGAAATTTTAACTTTCTAATACATAACTTATTTAGTTAATTAAAATAGGCTTTATGGAAGAAACAGCATGCACTTGTTTTTTTTTGGAAAAACAAAACACTTTTTAACAACAAATTAGTTCTTTATATGGTTTAGAGTGTTAGATATTTTAGTCTAATAGAACAGTTTAACAAGGGATAGTTCACCAAAAAATTAATATATTCTGTCATCATGTATTAACCCTCATTCCAAACCTGTTTGACATAAATCACTATCTAAGGAGTCGCGTTGCCCCTATGTTTGAAAGGGCATGACGTTTGATTGATATTAATTATGCAGATATTATATATAACTGCTTATAAATCTACAATTTATTATTCACATTTATGGAAATATAGTTGACATTTATGCAGATAATGTCTGTTTTCAGCATTGCGCTGGTCTCTTTTAATAAAGAAAGAATGCTTTTCATTTTCAAGGCTGTTCATTCTCTGTTTTTTGATCTGACTTCACAGGCATTTTGGAAGCAAAGAGGTTTCTCGGGGGAAATCGTGGCACGTCCCTCTGAGAACTGTCCTTTAAGCGTCACATTTGATGCCACCAGCCCCAGAGGCAGTCCTGCGCTGGGGGGGTTCATCACTGGGGTACAGGCCCGTGACTGGTGCGACAGAAAGGTGAGAGACAGATAGAGGAGAGAAGGAGTTTGGGAAAGAGAGTGAAGTATTTTTAATAACATAGCAAGCTGTACTGAGTGAGAAATGGAAAGAGGGAGTGAGAGATACAAGCAAGAAGCAAGTTTAATATGTCAGGTCTATTCTCAGTTTCACACTTTCTGAGACAATGAGTCAAGAGGTGAAAATAGATATATACTGACATTTAGTTGCTCCAAAAACCGCCTTTGAAAAGCATAACAGTCGAGGGCTGGGCGATAAAATGATAACGATAATTATTGTGATATAATTTTCCTAAATAAAATGATAACAAGACATTTTGCATTTATACTAAATGTATGTAGTGTACTGTTTTTCATTGAAATACCTAAAAACTATATAGTTAAATTTACCATGGCATTTAATAATAATATTATATGCAAAATAATTATGTAATATTACCATTTTCTTGTCGGACTGCACAACTACTTTTACATTTGAAAGGTCTTTTGACCCAAATTACAGCATCCAGGGACTAACTGCTAACCGTGCTAAACAAAACTTTGACCACTTATTGCAGCCAAACTAGCAACGCTTTCTTGGTCAACCGGTGTGACATTTTGCTGGAGAAAAAAATGACTATGTTGGTCCAACAGCTAGACCAGCACCAGCATTGTTACTGTTAGCTATTAATAATACTTTCGATAATTATGAGCTAATTGTTATGTTATGTATATATGTTTTCTCTGTATCATAATTGAAAATAAAACTATATAAAAATGCTTTCGGTAGATGAAATAAAGCTGAACTAAAATATAAATATTAGACCAAAGAGTCCAAGTAAATAAAATGTTGGCTTGCATGGCAACGAACTGAAATAAGTTTTGAGTTGAAGTACTAAAATTAGGGATGGGCATTTTTCCAAAAATATTACATTATTGAGCTAATAAAAAAATTAATATTTAAATATTTTGTTGTTTGGATTTCATATGATTCTTATGGAGATAACTTAGTTTCACTTGACAAAGGTTGTACAAGACATGCTGATCAAAGTAATTCCAAACTTTGCTGCATAATGCCATTCTGCCATATACAGTCAGTTCCTGTTTACATATTCCATGGTGCCACCCAGTGCATTTAGTTTTAACTCAGGAGTTATAAGGGATTCACTACATTTATGGCTAGCAAAGCATCATTTTAGTTAAATTCGTATAGTGTTTTTATTTTTCAGATAATTATTGCAGATAGAATATTTGAATATTTGATTATTATTGTGTTTTTATTTTTCAAATAATTATTGCAGATAGAATATTTGAATATTTGTTTATTCGTTACAGAACTATTTATACAAAAACTAATGAAAATGACAAAATCATGTAACAAAATTACTAAAACGTTAAAACTAAATGAAAACTGAAAATACAAAAGCTAATTCAAAATATTAAGTCTATAATAGTATAAATAATACTTGTATGGTAGTCTAAGTTAGTCTTTCGCGCAATCAAATTGTCTGTAAACAGACTATCAGACTAGGGATTAGCCAAATGTCTTGGTACGGCATTAAACTGAAAGTGTTATCTTGGGAAAACAAATATTTCCAGCTCTGAGTCTTCAAAGAGTCTTTTCCTGACTGATAATGTGGTGGCAGACTATTGATTTGTCTGTCACTAGTCGCTTCAAACAAAGATGGCCACACATACTGCATGAAGAAAAAAGCTCGCCTATAGCTAAAATCCATGAAAACCAGATGAGACCAGAATTCCCTCTTTGAGATAAACTGGTCTGATAAACACATTTCCATCTCGCTTCTTATGATAAATTCCCTGACTGCCTGTAGTCATGCATAATAGACAAGAGCACTTCTTTTAAACCACTGAGTTTATGGTTGCTTCATTCATATTGAATCAGATGGACAAGCCAGTCTGGTTCTCATTTGCTAATACAACATAACAAACTAGTTTGCATTTGGTAGTATTTTATGTTGAAATACCCATTTATCACCTGCATTAATTGAGATATGTCGGTAAAATGAAGAGTCATGAACTCTGCAAAGCATTTGTTGACAAGTTCAGGTTCTTGTAGATGTGTGAAGAGCCCAGACTGACAGTGCAATACACCCGAGCCGTGTGCTTTCTGCTGTTACTTGACATTACCTTCACATGAATGAGCTGGCAAAGTTTGCAGTGTGGACATGAAGTGTAATTTTGTGCAGTTTGTTTTATGGCTAGGCATTAGAGATAGTGGCTAGCCCTCTAACTCCTTATGGAGCACTTTTATAAACCCCCCCTCAGATGGTTCCTCTGCCGCCTAGCCCCATACCTGGTGCGAAGCCATAACTGTAGGATGAGTTATGTCCCGGGACACTCGGTTCAAGTAGAAGTGTGCGCAACATGCAGATGCAGGGTTTTATACATTCCCTTAACATCTGTCATTAGCTGGCATAGTAATGGCAAGGGTGCACAGCCCGGCCCCTTTCTACCCATAACTCATGGAGAACAGAGACCAAAAAGGAAATTGAGTTATTCAGATCGATGGAGGTTGGAGAACCAGACCCAGCCCGGATCTCGCCCTTGTGAAAGAGAAGTACAGTTTAGCATAAGGTGAAAAAGAATACTTATTAAGTAGAATATATACTTTAGAAGAGTATAGGTAATGTTTTTGGAGACGTTATTTGCAATGTATTATAGTTTAAATTTGTATTTCCAAATTTCCAAATATACTTAATTTTACTTAAAAATTAAAACCAAAAATGTATAGATTGATGTTGAGTTTGCAAGCGTCACAATTGAAAATGAAAGGTGAATGATTCAACATAAGGCCATCAGGGGTTACTCATACTTCATTAAATAAATAACAAACAGTTAATTGTGCAGAAATACATAATACATGGAACAGTTTTAGACTATATTATTGATTGTTTATGTTGGGTGGTGGCTAAAGCTCAAAACACACAGCATGATTTTCGGCTGTCCCAGACAAAAGATTGGAATCGTGAAACAGTCGTGGCGATTTCTATGATGGTGGCTCCTAATGTCGTACAGTAAGAGAGGTTCAAAGATGGCCGTTGTCACAGTCTTGCGACCAAAGATAGCCTACAATAATTTTCTGGCAGTGTCAGAAATTCAGCATGTTCATCACACAGTGTGTTTGCAATTACGACCTACCTTTACTGACCAACCAGTAAAAATGTGACATGAATTCAACGCGACATGGCGCTAAAACATAAAACTGCTTACCTCAAGCTCTTATATTCCTTCTTCTTTCGCCACTTCCACTTTTTTCAGCACACATAAAAACTACAACTGTCAAAGTGTGATTCATTATGCTCTTTTTGTTTATCCCTAGCGCATGCTAATGACATTTTATTCTTCTATACAAACGTGCGTCGTAGCCTACGACTCAATAGGTGTCATCATCATACAGTCTACATGCATGTCGCACCCAAGTTTATTAGGTCCATGTCACACAGTGTGACCAGCAATGATCTTATAGGATTGCTAAAATCGTGCAGTGTGTAGAAGACTTAAGGGTGCTGTGCAGTGGTACGATGAAGCAGTCATAGCTGTGCTTTATTGTGAATAATACACAGCTGTTGACCAATCAAAATCGAGGGCTGGAACTAAGCGTTTTATAAGTAATTTTATAATTACTTCTAAGTGTGTTAAGTGTCATGAAAGTACACTTAAGTGGCTTTTTATTTAATTAATTTTATTATTATTATTTTAATTATATTATCTACAAGTAATTTTTTATTTAAAAAATATACTTTTAAGAAGTAAAGTGCACTTTGAAAACACTTTTTCAAAAGTATGGATATAAATATTATACTTTTTGTGATATGATGATAAACAAATGTTTTTGTGCTCATTTTAGATGGAGGAGAGAAGAGATGCTGTGATCTCCAGCCTGGTGAAGTACCTTGGTCCAGAGGCGTCCACCTACATTCACTACGAAGAAAAGGTATGTGGCAAATTTCAGCCAATATGTGCGCTGAGTCACAGAAAGTATAGTCATTGCCTTGCGAAACCCATTGCTTCAGCTTTATTTAGTAGCAGCTAGGAGCACCTGGAGTGTACGGGAAAACAGTGCTGGTGGCTTGCGTTGTTATACACAGCAGAAAAATGTGGAAAATAGACTCAGGAAGACACTAGCTTTTTTTATTTTAGGTCATTTTGTTGACACCACTGAGTCTGTGGAGGTTTGTGTCTCTGCAACTGTCTGACTAACTTATGTTAATGTTTGATTGTGGAGAAATTGGGTTATTTTATTTTTACAGCATTATTCATTTCAAGAAAAATATGCTGTTTTAATAAATGGTCATTGATTCTTAGCTAATCCCCATCCACTCTGGACATTTTTGCTAACTAAGATAACTCATAGAAATTAGCTGGAAATGTATGTCAACAATGTGATTTTCAGTAAAATGTGCTCATAAATTGGTAAAAATGAATTGAATATTGTTCTTAACAGGTCTGGAATGAATTGTAACATTGCAAATAATTCTAAATTCTGCTTTTGTTTAAATAAATAGTTAAATTATGCAGTAAAATTGATCTGACAAATGGCAGACGGCAACAGTTGCTAAGGTAGGACTGAACACAAACTTTTTTAAAGTGGGGCTCAAAGGATTTTTAGCAGATTTTTTAATTTGAATAACCTCAGTTCAACAACAAATCATCCCAACTGTATTGCAAATGTATTCATGGAATACAATTTCATTTAGATGGCAAACCGAGTATTTTATGCATTTATGAATTGAACCTCAGGCAATGTCAACAGCATGACCGAATTTATGGAAATTATATTACAAATGTCATTCAGACAGAGCTGCAGAAATGTTTTATATGCAGTTTGTAAAAATTAGGCTGCTAAGTGTAGTTATTTTTTAAGACTCCCTCAACCCTTCATTTGATGTCCTCTGGTGGGTGCAGTGTTTAATTGTTTAATTTACACCCTAACCAGTATGATGTCATTTTATTTGAACTCATTTCTACCAGTAATTGATACATGCCTGGGCAATTGGTTTGGAAAATGAATGGATTTAAGAGTGGCAGTGAAAACATCTTTTAGTCTTGAAAGGATCGCAATGTCAAAGCTCTCAGTTTCCCACTGAATGAGTCAGCATGTGAAAATAACACACATTGTCTAGAATCAGGCATGAAACCTATTAAGACCTGCTAGAGTCATCACCTCTGTCCAGTCTCCTGTATGACTCTGACGAGCCTCCGCGTGACACTCACCACGTGCGTCAACTGAAATGGAAATCTCTGCGGCCACCTCTATTCCTCATTGACCAAAGCCGAGAACCAGTCCTCCACTGTGCCTGAAATGCACCATTTCACAAAAAAAATGGGAATTTATTTCCCCTGAGAGGTAAAATGGTGCCATAGACCATACAGGAGGTCATAATTTAGATTGACAAATGGGCACATTGGTTTGACAGCAATCAGCTTCAACAGTATGTTAACATTTTACCACCTTGGTGTGAAAGGGGTGTCAGGCCACTTTAGCACTATAAGTGAAAAGGGAGAATTGCCTTAAGCAACTCTGTGGCCTGTGGATGGAGAGATCGGAAGAGGATGATGGGACTACTGATGGCAAGGCCATTTTCCAGTGAGCTGCAACTGAAAAAGGAAATACACTACGTGTACTTTTTCAAGTAGAGAATTACCCAGAGTGCCATGAGAGGTCTCATGCACTGGGCTTATGGTGCATTGTGGAAAGCAAAGGTGCATCAACTAAAAATATATCCATGGTGTTTAATGCATATAGTGTGAAGGAGCTGAAGCACATTATTTCCGTTCCGCCCTTACAGAAGGGCTGGGCGATATGGCCAAAAAATCATATCTCTGTATTTTTTGGCTGAAATGCAATATACAGTATATTTCTCTGTATTTTCTACATTTTCTATTTGGATTTATATTTATTTATATAGCCTGCCCAATGTTGTCCAATAAAACAATGTTTATATTAAAGGCAATGAAAACAAATATAGTGAAAGTAGGCTATACTATCTATTATGTGCAAAAAAGGGGGCTAAATTCACATTACATTCTAACATTGCAACAATCTAAAAGCTTTTTAAAACAGAAGTTCAATTCACTAAACTAAAAATGAAAGTAAATAAACACAAGAGCACAGATTAGTTACATTATATTTTGATTACCCCATTACTGTTATCTGCTATCATAAAATACAATTGTAGTTTTAAAATTCTACATATGACGCTCTTATTCTATTGCGCTCCATCTGTTTGGCGCTCATTCAATTAAGTCTTAGAGTCTTTAAATAATTTAATAATAAAAACTTAATTTTATGAAGGCCAGTGGTGGCGCTAGGGCGGGGCCGGAAACTTGCTTAGCCCCTGTTTTTTAACTCCCAGTGTCACTTGCATTAACATTGAAAAATAAACATTAAAACCTAAAAAATGCCTAAAATGTGTCCCATAAACAACTGACATTATGGGGGAGGGGTCAGTTAGGCACGCTTAGGTACTTTCTCTCAATTTAATCAGTTTTTTAGCACCCCCTCTGAACTGTTAAGCTCGCCCCCTTAGTACCTCCAACAAAAAAAATCATGGAGCCGCCATTGATGAAGGCCCATTTCCTATGGAGATAGAATTGTGGCATAATTCCAAATAATTAGATTATGATCCACAAATAAATGTACAGATATTAACAAAAATTTTACATTGACAAGTGAATAGAATGAGATCCACAAATAAATGTTAGAGTTTCACAAACATGAATTAAATTTACAAATAAATAAAATGAGATTTGCAAATAAAAAAACATAATCACAAATATCTTATGTCACAAACACAACTTTACCTGGCATTCATTTGTGAATTGCTTTCTGTGAATTTGCGGATCTCTGCAGATATTTGTGTATTTTGAAACATTTCTGGCATCAAGACGCTGACAAATCCACAAATGCGTGACTCCACCCACACGTCTAATCAAGCCAATCAGACAACAGCCACACTTCATTGACCAATCCAACCAGTCAAGCCGTTTAACTGATGTATATGAGCAGTTATGCGGATCTAACAATGTATTAAGCATTAAAAATAATATTTTCAAACATTAATTAAAAGTATTACAAAGTTATTGCCATTGTTTGGGGAGGAAAAAAATATACGTGGGTACTTTTTGTTAAATGTGGTGCAGGTGTGTTGAATATAAACGCATAAAATGTAAGACGAGATATTTATCGGTTAAAACACTTGATCACGCAAACAATATTTCATATGAATCGGACTTACTAGTTTTGATGGTAAGTCAAAGTAAATGCACAGTTTTTATTTACATCCTCCACTCACAAATGCCCAGTACATGCTGCAGTGATTCTGAAGCTGGTACCCAGTTAAACATTTGGGCCCATTGATATTATACGTGTTATTATGCGCTATATTTGTCACTGTGATTGTGCTTTAAAAGGGATAATAAGCCATTGTGCCATGTCTACTCTGCTTGTTGTCGTGCTGTGCTGCAACAGCTGTAACTGCAACTGGAGGCATCAAAGCTAATGCGTGAATCATTTGTTCTTTATCGTGTCCTGCCTCCAGAACGTGCTACGATTGGTCAGCGAAATTTGGCTGTTATCTCATAATTCCATCCATCAATTCTCCAAACCACTTGTCCTGTCTAGGGTTGTTGGAGCCTATCCCAGTCTCAGACCCTGGACCCTGGACACATGGCCAGTTTATCCCATAATTTCAACTCTTTATTTCATACCTATACCTTTTTATTGCATAATTTCGACTTGTTAATTATGACTTAATATGTCAGGTTCAACTTTTTCTGTCATATTTATGACTTAATGTCTCATAATTTTGACATTTTAGCTCATAATTATGACTTAATCATTTTGAATTTTTATGTAAATTGACATGACATAATTTCGATTTATGTCATAACTATGATTTCATTTTTTGTTATGTAGTGGAAATGGGCTTCCATATAATTATTTAGACAAAAAGATGTCATTTTATCCAAAACCCTTTAAAATATTTTCCCAGTCCATTTTTTTTAAATCAATAGAAATGACTCCCACTTTCTGAGTTCAGGCTATTTTATTTATTTACATACTTACATTGGTTTACCATTACTGTATCTGCTATTGGTAATATATTTTTTTTATTAATCTTGATATACTACTGTGTATATATAATTAAATAGGTCTAAAGTGTTCAGCTTTGATACCAGATAACTGTTTTATGATAGAAGTATTCTAGCAAATGTAATATAATCATTGTGTCAGGAGTATAAAATGGATCTTCATACCTTTGATCATGAAATGGCAATCCACAGATACTGCAAGTCCAGGGTCCGTGCTAGGCATCCAGTGCATAATGTCCAACTGCATTTTTAATACACAAAAAAATTATAAATCAGAGAAACGTTTTTTTATTATACATTTTTTTTTTTGTAAAGCTTCCGTGAAGACGGCAGTTGCGAGCAAGTGGCAAATTCAAACTAAACAGACATTTAAGGGAAACCTCACCACAAAATAATTAAGGCAATAAAAGAAGTAAGACAAAAATGTTTTAAAAACCTTAACCAGTTTGTTAGTTTCTCTTATTATCCAAAACAATCGTACGCTGACATAATTAAACAATTGTACACCATTTTTGAATCAAGTTTTATTATTTTATTAGCTAAACCAAACGCAAAGCTTCGGCCAAGAAAAAATAGTTCAAGCAAGAGTACAGCGCCGACTGCTGTTACCCAGATGAGCCTGTGTTATTAGCTTTTACAGGTTGTTATCCAGGAAAAACATACCTCGGAATGTCATGACTGACCATCAGAATCAACAATCAGAATCGAAATTCCACAGAGCCATGTAATAATGATGAATAATGACATGAATAATGAATAATTCTTCATTAAATTAAACTAGAAATAATTTCTAGACCTTTTTATTTAGTTTGAACATGAACTGAAGGGAACATTTAGTCTAATCCACATAGAATTTATTGAAGTGACCTTATTAAAAGAGAGAATAGGAGGTTTGCAGGCAGTTATGATGATGTGAAGCTGCAGTATATATAAAAATAACCTGCTCATTGTGAAGAGAAACAAAAAGACTGTCTGCCAAATGTTGTCTGCCAGAGATTTAAAAGTTCTGTCAGTGTCAATGCAAATAGGACCTGCATATTAAAGCTGTCTCTCCTGGGAATTAAAGAACAGGCCACATCACAACCACAGAGTCCAAATGTTTCCTAGATCATTTATTAGCCCAAAATTAGAGTTCACAATGACACTGACTGCTGCAAAATGTTAATTGTTGTGTTGTGTTTTTTTCAGGACTGGGCAAAAGAGGAGTGGAGTGGAGGCTGTCCTGTGAATGTAATGACCCCTGGGATGCTAACATATTACCACCCGAGTCTTCGAAAGCCCTTCGGCAGGTAAACCAGTCCACTGCACTGGCCAAATCCCTTTATATCCAACAAAGCTATTTCAGAGCCCCAGTGTCTCATTTCTTTCAAGAAATGAAATGAAAATTGTGTCATTATGTATTTACCCTCATGTCTTTACAAACCCAGTGGTATTTTTCCACGGAACACAAAAGGAGTTTTCTTTTTCCCAATACAACGGCAGCTCATAGAGTGACCATAGCTGACAAGTTTCTAAAAAGCACCATAAAAGTAGCCCATTCGACTCCAAGCCTGTATTAAAACTCAAATGCCTTCTGAAAACTTTGAATACAGAGCACGGGTCATATAGATTACTTCTGTCTCTTGGAGTGAAAAAACTGGACTGAAAAAAATCCAGTTCTCTGAGTGCAGTAAAAGTGGCTCACAATTTCATTTGAGTTGTGATCAGGTCTTAGTCCACTATCCATTTTTGTTGTGCCTAGACTACGAAATAGTAATAATAATAATATTAATAATATTCGCAGTAGTCCAGGCACCAAATAAATTGTAATAATTATTAAATAAAATGTTATATAAATTGTAATAACTTTTATTAGAATATATATGTCAGGGAGTCTCACGGGTGCGTTCCAAATGGGATATATCGCCCTCAGAAGGGCACTTATCTAAACAATCATGGCCACCATACTGAAGTGTCATTCCAAACCAAACCAAAGTGCTCAAAACTGGCGACTTCAAAGGGCCCTTTGGAATGAAGGATTTCGAAGGGTAAAAATGATGGACACTTCAAGGCTCCATGATCCTTTGCTCAGACTCTTTTCATTATGACGGCGGGCCTCTGGGTTAGGCAGGTGATGATGATGCAGAAGGTCACTTAGAGAACAGTTGATTGGTCCCCTACAACCCTTCAACCCCTTTGAAGCGATTAGGGGATAGGGATGCTCCCCTTCCGAATGGAACGCAGGGTCAAGTCACCCCAGTCATCAGCACCCATGTTCACCAGATCCCAATCACCTGACTACTGATCACCCGCCACCTGCTTGCAGCTCATCAAGCTCCCCTTTATCTGCTCTTCTGCCTCCACACTCCCCTCCTCGTCTGGTCTACCGTTCATATCTCTGAACTAACCAGACTCTACTACCTAAAACTTACCTGTGTGTTTGCTTACCTAAGAGGTTCCTGTGCTCCAACGCTCCCATTTTTCTGCACCGATCTCACTCCTCTCCCTGATCATCCTGCAACAAAACAAAGATCCTTTCACAAAGATCCTTTAATAATAGTTATTAATTATTATTTCACTTTTTGTCAGACATATGAACTGACATGTATGGGAAAGAGGAGTGTTAAAATTATTAATGTAAATGTTAAAAAAAGAGGAAAAATAAATAAATATATATAACATACATGTTTGGAATTACATGAGTAAATCGACAGTGTTCATTTTTTGGGTGAACTATTGGCTGTTGTTTTGTCATCAACACACATCTCCTTGGACTTTAGCCAGACGTTACCTGCAGATAAAGATAAACGTTGAGAGAAGTTACATAAATGCCCATTTTACCTCAAAGTCAAATGCTATCCGAATGCATGACTAGATGTCAAAAGGACAGCGCTCTCAGGGGAAAACGTCCTCAAAAGCTATTTGAAATGGCCCGGTTAAGCGATTGACAGGGCTGAACTAATGCTCGCCCAAGGAGAACAAACAGAAAGAACGTGCAAGAGAGAAAACGAGAGCGTGCTGTGGCTGGAGTGGATGGGAAATTTCCATAATAGAATTAAATCCATCGGGAGAGGAATGAGTTCATCATATAAAGGTGGTTGAGGCACGTACAGACTTCCCATTTTGTCTGGTACCTGTGTGGGCGATGAGCCGTTTCTGGAAGGAGGGCTGTAATCTGTCCTTGACCCACTTGGAAACAGATGAGATCTTGAAGCTCTTGATCTCTCGGATGCTACAAGACTCTTTCATGCATTAAATCTCCATCTATTCTTCCTCACTGTAGCTTCTGAAAATTTTAATGATTTCTATTAGATGTTTAATAATTAAAAGGACTAAAGCATAAATTAATTACTGGTCCTCTAGCACAACGCCTCTGAAGTATCCCAGTCAAGACTTCTCAAGAGACTTTTGTAGTACAGTGTAGTACATGAAAAAGGTTTTTGTGAATTCTTTAAAATCCACCGCTGACCATTTAACATGTTAATTTAGTGCATGTAACTCTAAGTCAAAAAGAGTTCTGCTTTATGAAGAAATTTTATGAATACATCTTTCTCAGCTGATATAAAAATTAAATAATGTTTGTATGTTTTTGACATCTTTCTTTCGGTCTGAAATGCTGATTGAGTGATTACACAAGGCAGCATTTCAGTAAGTTGTACTTCATCTTTCAACATACCTTCTGATGTTCATTCATGTTTATTTAGCATGAATGACTTGTAACTTGTATTAAAGTGGATAAAGCTTGAACTACAGCAATCTGTCACTCCACATTCAAAGTATCAAAAGGGCATTTATCGGTTTGAATTTTGTGATAAAATGTACAGGGTTTTGAAAGCTGAGATCATAAAAGTTTCTAGGCATTTAAGTCAAAAGTACACAAGGCAGCACTCTGAAATACTGCACTGAAGTTACATCATATATTGAGATTTTGCTCTCAGCCAAAACTATTTGCTATGGAAACAAAGAATAAATTCAGGCGAGCCCAAAGGCTGTCCCATTAGATTTACCCAAAACAAATTATATCTCATGTTTTAACCACTATAGAGACATCAGAGCCAGCAGCAAATTCCAGAAGAGCTAGGGCCGAGGTGAGGGGCTGCTCTCGGAGGGTTCATGAGCGTTGAAGGGCTTGCTGGTGCCCGGATCTCACATCTCTAAACAACAAAAAAAAAAAAAAAAAAAAAAAAAAAAAAAAACTGAAGCCCAGCAAATTTTCAAATAGGCATCATCTTTATTAACAAACTGCACATTTGAAGTCTAAACAACTACATTCTCGCCTAAAAAAACTCTTAAAACTACATTTTGTGACAAAACCAGCATTATTTATGAAATTATAGTGGATTTGGGCATCTTGCCCATGACATGGCCTGTGCTGTGAAATACCGCAAATGGAGAGGAAACGGTTGGAACTCTGTTATCAATAGAATGTTGCACTCCTCTCAACCAATCAGATTCGAGGACCAGAAAAAACTGATTTAAAAAATAACGCTGTATTACACTTTTATTTTATCTTTTGATGCTTGAAACCCCCTTATATATATATGGGTCAAAGACGAAAAAATAAAAGTGTATTACAGCTTTAATTTTTTTCCTCCATACATGTCTCCTGTTTAAATTCATTATTTTTTTTCAGATGAAAAAATTGTCTATCTTAACTGTATATGTGACCCTGGACCACAAAACCAGTCTTGGTCAAGTGTCAATTTTTCGAAATCTTGAGATTGATACTCATCTGAAAGCTGAATAAATAAGCTTTCTATTCTTGCATGGTTTATTAGGATCGGACAATATTTTGGCGAGATACAAACTATTGAAAACTCGGGGAATCTAAGGGAGCAAACAAATCTAAATATTGAGAAAAGCGCCTTTAAAGTTGTCCAAATGAATTCTAGCAATGCAGAGCTAATTCAAAAATGAAGTTTTGATAGAGGGACGTAGGAAATGGGACAAAAGGCGGCAGAACATGCTCTTTACCTGATAAGCCTAATGATTTTTGGCAAAAAAAAAAGCAAAGGCTCTTCTTGAAGGCTCTTACCAGTGTTTGTTGCTAGGCAGCGTGCCAGACACGCAAAGGCGACACACGCACCCACCGTACACACAAAAAACTAAATATGAGACAATAGGACTCGCGCGAGACAGAGAACGGCCAGAAAACTGGCTACGCGCCAGGGGCGCGCAGACCACCGGAAACAGACACAAGCTGTAGGATGGTCCTTACGGAGCACAAGCATAAAAGCAATGGTGCGCGGGGAAAGGCTGTCCTTCGGACCGAAAAAAAAAAAAACGTGAACAGCAACAGTATAACGGGCAACAGTGAGAAGTGTGAAGCCAAAATGCCTCATCAGAGAAGTGGGTGACAGCGGAAATTTAACCCAGAGAATAGCGCGCAGCATCCAGGAGTAGAGAGACAGAAAGATAGAGAGAGATAGATCTAGACTATGATACTGGGTTAGTCTACTTATTTGGGGGCAAAAACAAATGATTTGTAGGATTTAACTGTACTGGTCACTACGAAGAACACCGGAAGGTAGCAGCACATGGGAGTACAAGGGGGACGGAGAAGAGGGCGATAGGGTGAAAGGGGGTGACTGGGAGGGGGATCTTCGGCCGAAAAGTTTGGTGGAAAACTGCGGGACGAGACCGCGAATAGAGTAGGCGGCGCTATGGCGCGCGCTGCGTGAGGAGGCAGTAGGGCCACGAGCCGTGCAAACAGAGCTTTAGCGGGCCAGATCTCGCAGGCGGTGGAAAAAGAAAACAAACCGCTTATTATTAGGGCGGGAGTCGGTTCACGCAGAAAGCGAGCATAGGTGGAAAAGCACGGTGGAGGTAAGGGGATATCCTCCGGGTTTCATGAACGTCCACACATCCATAATGCTGAAGACAAAACTGCATGGTGGATGCGAAACAGCTTTGCATGGAGAATATGTTGTTGAATGCAGCAATAAGCGTTTTCTGAGAACCCAATTAAAAAGTTATTTTTGTTTTAAATTCACAGCAGACATGCATGTGTGCAATATCTTCTGGAGGTTTTCTGATCTGGTTTTATATGCGCATAAATTAACCAGCCCTATTAAGTTAATAGGACTGTCCCAAATTAGCTATCTGCTTTTTTTAGTAAATAAATACCTTTTAATGAAGTTCCTATTTTGTACAGTCACTTTTCAATAAAAGCATCTGCTGAAATGCATAAATGTAACTGATAAATTTAGCGTAGTTTTCAAAGTTTACAATTTACCACAGTATAATTTTTACTTTCATTTAATCTATACTTTTATATTTTAATTATTACTTTGAATATTGTAAATAATAATAAAGTAATCCTTTTTTATTTATTAGTACACTTATAGACATTTTAGATTATTTTAGATATTGTATTTTTGTTCAAAAGTTTGGGGTCAGTTTACAACGATTTTTTAAACGTAAAAAAAAAATGTTTTTAAGACGTCTCTTTCACACGCACCCGCGCATTTATTTGAACAAACCTACAGTAATTAGAGTAATATTGTTAAATATATTTTTTTACAATTAAAGCAACTGTTTGTATTTACATTATTTTCAATGTAACTTATTCTTGTGAAGCAACTCTGGATTTAGCTTCATTTACTTAGCCGTCAGTGTTACATGCTCTTTCAGAAATCATTTTAATGATCTGCTTTGTTTATATGCTATTTTTTTAAAGAACAGAATTTATTTGAAATAGATGAAATAGAAAACTACAAAAGTCTTGGTTGTCATTTGTCAGTTTAATGCTGCCGCCTAAAAGTTTTCCTAAACCCCACACTTACTATATTCACCTGAAATGTGGTTTAAATTATGATGGACAGCCCTAAAAATGGTTTTTATCAATTTAACACATCCTTGCTGAAATAAACGTATTGATTTATGTTAAAAAAAAAGGAAAGACCAAAAAAAAAAATTACTGACCCCAAATTTACTGACCAGTAGTGTTTATGTGTATTACACAAATATTTATATTTAAAAAAACTTAGCTTCTTTTTTTTTTTTTTTTTTTTTACTTTTTATCATCAAAGTATCCTAAAAAAGTAGCCCAGGTTCTGTAAAAACAAAATGATTTAAGCAGCAGAAACTGTTTTCCAACTTTGATAATGAATCATCATATTAGAATGATTTCTAAAGGATCCTGTGATAATGATCCCTAAAAAAGTCAGCTTTGCAGCACAGAAAAGTAACTGATAATTTAAAAGTCTAATAAACGGTAAAAACAATTATTTAAAATTTTAATAATACTATCACAATATTACATTTTTTTCTGTCTTTTTGATCAAATAAATGCAGGCTTGATTAGCCCGAAGAATAGAAATTCTTTCAAAAACATTAAAAATAGTAATGTTTCCAAACTGGTGACGTGTACGGTGGTGTAATTATATTATATATATATATGTATATAGATATATATATATCATATATAAATATTAGTTTTATCTAAGACCTTTATGTGGTCAAGGCCCCAAGCCTAAAAGATTCATGACTGCTTATAAGCACAACGTTAGATTTAGTTAACTAATTAGCCATTATTCATTTTGACAAGCATTCAATTATAATACCAAAGTCTTTTATATTACCAGTCACCTTGACATTTTCCAACATCCTGGGTCTTTGATACCTCAGGCATAGTGCTATTCAAAGGATTAAAGGAAGTTTTAGGAAGGACTTGATTTTAAACCCGTTTTAAACCCTGATTAATAATTAAGTGTCGTGCTCCCTTTCATTGTCAGTCTTCTTTTGTCAGGATTCATTGGGCCGGCACAGGAGACAGGGTCTACCCAATGGTGGGTGGATACATTAATGGAGCAATTCAGGCCGTTCAGATGGCGGCTCTAATTGAGGGTCAGCGATCAGGCATGTGTCCTTCGTCTCTGTACGAAGGAGGACACTGTTGAACGCACGTGCGAGCTTCTATGAAACAACAAGTGACCCAAGAAAAGCTTCAAAGTGTACACGTCTAAGTGTTAACCTTCTTTGGGGTGGTAATGACGGCAGTTGCTCTGGTGTACAGCCCCTACCTGTTGGCCCAACACCAGGAACTCGATTTAAATGGTTTTAAAAGGAGATTATTGGCACCACTTAGCGAAATGTGCCTTAGGAAAGGCACAACAAACTAACAGTAATTACAGTTAATGTCAATTGAACCATTTGACATGATAATTACAACACATTTTCTGAATGCTGAACAGCATTCAATGACAACAGAGTGGTATTGATTGATAATGGAAAAGTGTATAACAAGAATAGAGGGCGCAGGATGCGCTTTGGCGGAGGTGTCGAGAATAAGAGGGATTGGGAGAAGTCAGCCAAAGAGAAAAGAGTATTTCACTATGCACAGCAAAGTTTACTGGGAAAGTTAACGGAGACTTTTTTTTTTTGTAAATCGGGCATGCCAAGGGAAATTTGAATATAAAGTCGGTTAATCAGGCGTTAAGTTTAACTCATCAGCATTCTAAAATCGAAACATCCTTACAGTATGAATCACCTTGTCGATAACGTGCACTTACTAATGATAACTGAATCTTTTTCAGCTGGACATTTCGCATATTTGATTTTTCTCATTGTTTTGGGTGCAAGCAAACATAGAATTGTAAAAATATGTAGGTGAAAGGAATATGAAACATCAAGCACAGAAGTGAAGCAAACACACAGTGAGCTACAGTCGTGATGAAGTTTTTTGTCAAGCTAAAGTGCTCTCCCTTCTTTGAATCTCTCATGAGAAATCTCTAGTGTTGGTTTAGGACATAATCTTAGACGGTTGGACACTTAAAGTGTGGTAAGGCCTCTTCTTGACCATGTCAGATGAGTTTACATGTACTCTCAGTGTGCATGGAGACACTGCACATCCCTTTAGTTAATTAACCATATGGTCCATGAACATGTGTCCCACTAGTAATGACAAAAACGCGTAATACATGAAATTTATTGATGGACACACCCACATTTATGACGTGTTTAACATAGTAATTATATTCAAAACTTTATCTCAGAAACTCGTATTCTCTTATACAGTTTCCCATCACATGTCATGACACTAAATATTACATATGTATACTCACCTTTACAGGTGTATTACATTATGTGGTACGGACATGTGCTCACTTTACACACTGTTATTGTAATGTTCGTTCGTTCATGTTCACTGCGTCTCATGCAGAATAGACAGCAGCATGCAGCTAATAGACATTTATGCGCGTCCCCATTTGTGACAAGTTATGTTTGGAAAGGCAAGTATAGTGTAGCCCAGCGGCAACTCACATTATTAAACCTTCGTTATCTAAAGGGAATAGTTCACTACACAAATGTGATTTCATTAATTACCCACCCTCTGTGTTTTCCAAACCTTAAGGCCGTTCGTTCTATCTTCGGGAACGCTCAATTCAATATTTTTGATGAAGATCTGACAAAGCCTTCCTGACCTTGCCTAGACCTACCGCAATCACTAACCGACACCACTATTGGCCCAGCAAAGGTTTATTTATAGTAGACACTTATCCATTAACATAGATCCTATGCTACAAAACATTCAATTGGTCAAATTCCAATTCACATTGATAGCCACAAACATATATTTGGTTTGTGTGCACAGACAATAGCAAATACTAATAAGACACCTCATGTCATATCTTTGACGGTGCATTCACCGGCAGTCCCACGCCTGCACACATGTAACTTGCTGCTGGAGAATGTACATCCCGAGGAATGGAGTAATTAATGGCCGAATTTTCAGTTTTGGTGTGTAAATCAAATACTTCCTTCGTTATTTTAATCACATTTTGTTCTTTTTGTCGTTTCTTAAATGTAGTTTCAATACATCGTTGATAATAATAGAGCACAAAACTACCCACACCCTATATCATTATATGTAAAATTCTGCACCACAAAAATGCCTTAATCCATATTGTTTATTTTGTTATTTTTTCTACAAAAAAACCTTGTGCAATCGATAAAATCTTCATGATAACAATGTTATTCGTACTTCTTATATTCTATAAACGGTATGTTCTAAAGAGCATTAAATCATAATCTATGATACCTTTTGTCTCATCTCATTATTTTAACAAAAATCCAAACAACGGATGTAATTTTGTGAAATAACAAGAATGAACCACCGGATCAGAAGTACCATCTTAACAACTCGCAATGACTCAGATGTTATCAGCTATCCTACACCCACTGTACCGCCTTGGCTCGTGTTACATTTTGTCGTGAACTGAGACATCAATTTTGAACAATGCCTGCTGAACTGCGACATTTTCATTCACAGGGCTTCATCGGACGAGGGCATTGGAGCTTCGATACATTTGATTCTCTGAGTGAGGGAGATTTTTGCGTACAGAATCAATGGGTAAATTGCAGTTGTTCATTCACGAATTCCCACTGTTAAAGACAATTTAAAACGTTTGAAACTAATGGGTTTGTCATGATTCAACACAAACCCTTTCCCATTCGCTACCCGTCCTTCAAGTAGAGGCTCATCCAGGGTTTGGCCTGGCTTTCAATCGTGATATTAGTATTTGTTGTCTTGTTTAAATACTCATGCATTCTGTGAAGGCACCACATAGTACATGGTAGAATGGGATTTTTTTACCTTCACCGCGCCTGACTGCTGTGCTTATATAGGCACAACGTGGTTGTGCCCTAAAAGACAAGAATTGTTTTCCACACCGAGCGCCATACGGCTTGGTTGCAAGTACAACTGTGGACTGTAAGCACAAATCCTTTTAATAATCCTCATAATTAAACCGCGAAACATAATTATTATCAGCGCCACATATCTTGTTAAAACGCAACTTGAAATTGTTGACTGAAATTTCATAGTTGGCTCGGTCTCAGCTGCTGCTCGGTGGCCATGCAGACATATAATTACGATGTTTTTTTGCCTAGGTGAAGGGGATAAGGCCAGACATCATAGCAGTCACCCCAAAACCAGATTGAAACACAACCGTGAGGACTCCGAAAGTTATATCGTCATCAACCCTGAAGCGCCGCTCTCGTGCCCACCCCTATCGGCCGCGACTGTCAATCTGGTGTTCAGGGACTTGAGTAGACCTCCAGCACACCTAGACTTGCAAACACGTTTGTAAAAGTCCTCTTAATGGGTGCTATATTCGCTCTGGTTGCACACACAGATTTGTGGAAAGAAAGCAAGGGGAAAGCGAGGGTTTTAAAACTATAGACAATGCCAGATCTGGATCAACTGTAAGCCAGACTGCTACCACGGGCGGAGCTTATGAAATAAACTATCCATCTTTGCAGGATCAAAAACCCTCACGGGCCCGTGTGGGCGCCAAATGACCAGCACTTGACACCTCTCGAGGCCGTGTGAGGCGATGTATTTTGTAGACCCCCCACCCACAGCCGAAAGTCCCTGTGACGTGTATTTTAACGCGCCTAATGCTTGATGTTTGTTTATTTACCTGAGTTGATAGAAATTTAACGCTCTCACCCGCTAAGATTTCGCGTCTCCAATTGAAGCTAGGTTGACCCATCCAGGCGGCCACCTCAGCCCCTCGACGCATTATTTGTCTTCATTATCGCTGCCCTCGCAGGGGATCAACTTTTCATTTTCCCTGCTTGCAACGCCCACTGACGCCATCAGATCAATCCCTAGCGCTGACACGACGTGGTTCTTGTAAGCATCCCAATTTATGGGCTCCAGTGCGGTGGCTTACAGATGACACAGCCGGCACTTCCTCCGCTTCACTCTGGCCAGAAGCCACAGGAAAGATGAGGTCTCTTGTGATTGTTGAAATGGTTCTGATTTTTTTCCATTCCATTTGCTAGATTACCTCCACATCCAGCCGGATGGCCACAAGAATCTTCATTAGAAGCCACTCCGCTGTGTAGGATATTATTAGGCTAATTATTTTGGACATCCCACAAGCAGCTTGTGTACATCTGAAAGGACATCCCGCGCCTCAAATAAATTGCATAATTGGAACAACTTGTCCCAGGCTTTGGCAGATTGCCTGCATTGGTTTTGCTGGTTTTTGCAAAGCATGTCTTGATCCAGAGCAATACACAACGCTTGCAATTATGGTATTTTGGCAGTGGAGTAGGACGGCGCCCGGAGGTACGTAAGCTTTTCTACTCGGGGTCATGCCGGTCCGGCTTTCTTTTGGGATATTGACACTGTCGGCCACACGTGTTTTGTATGATACATCATGAGAGACTCGATGATATGTCTGGTTTTGGGCCTGGTTGGAGTTTTGTTTGGCACACAAGGGTTTGAACTCAACATGCCCCAAAATGAGCCCTAGAGGACCCTGTTTTCTGACGTGCGAGGGACAAAAAAATGAGGCCATCAACTACCAGTGCGTAGGATGTTTTGGTTGTATTCCTTGCATTTTAGATTTACCCATGTCACCTGGTAATGAAAAATTTTAAATATTTTTCAATGTGGTAAATTGCTGTTTTCCATCAAAAAGATTTTGGTAGTTTTTGAATGTAAAATATTTTAAAATGAAATATTTCATTATATATACATAAAATAGTCACATTTTTAAAACATCCAGTCTTTTTACACAGTTTTAAAGCACTCAAGACGACTCTTCAACAACTTTATATGTTCATTATGGATGCAAAAGACCCCATAGAAAAGACAGCTCACCAAAGCTGGTTCTCAAAAGGGAGCCTATAGATGCGTATTTCTTTCTTGATTAAACCTTTGCAAAACCCTCTTCCGCTGACCGGGAGCCGATGGCTGATCTGGAACCACTCCATGCATTTCAACTGCAGAAAAAACAGCAGCAGCGCCTAAAACCTGCTGGTCTTGCAGCAAGGAATCTTAAATGTATATGTATTTATGGATGTATTGGTTATTTGTATATATAGATAACAATTGCAAGACTGATGCAAAAGAAGAAAACTATAAACGCCTGCGGCGGCATGTTCACGTTGGAACGGCCCTATCCTTCATGTTCAGTTGGAAGGATTGAAAAAGTCTCATACTCAACAAGACTGCATTTATTTGATCAAAAATACAGTAACAACTGTAAAAGATTGTGAAATATTATTACAATTTAAAATGTGAAGGTTAAATCTTTCGTGAATCGATTGCAATTAATTTTGACGTTATACTTCTGACCACTGCTTTATTATTTAACCAAGTTAATTGTTAACCAAGTTTAATTGGATATATAATGTTACATTCTCAAAATTTTGTTGGGGTGGTAAGAGGGGCCCCTGAGATAACTTATTACTCAAGGTTGCTCTTTTCATAGCTCAGAAAACTGGAGTTCTCAGTTGGATGTCGAATAAAGTTAAACTGAATCAACTGAAAATTGAAATTTCATGTAAAAGTTTGTTTAAACCATTCATGCACACTCAGTTTAATTAAAACTGCATTGAGTTGAAGAGAAGTTTAAAGGTTTTTTTTTTTTCTTTAAATCTAAATCAAAATTAAAAAAAAATTACCAATAGGTCAGGGGCCAGATGTATTAACAGCATGTTCCAGTGCAAACCGTCTTTTAGTGTTAAAAATTTACTGTCAAGACCAACAGTGAAAAATTTGCGATGAGTAAGGCATGGACAGGGTATTTTAGAAGTTGAATTGTGTGGGAGGAGAGTATTTAAATTAATCACGCAACTGGTTTTAGTAAGGTTTGTGGTAGTCAGTATTTGCAAAAATTTTTTTAACATCCAAAATAGGCTTTTTTTTTAAACCCATTTTGTGCTTGACATGTCTGCAAGAGTTGCTCATTTGTGCTGCTCTCGGGTAGATTGCATTGGTAATTATAGAAATGTGTTGGCTGCATCTGTGTTCTCTTTAATGTATGCTTGTCAGTAGATCCACTGCAGAACTTCCCAACTCCCAACTGTGATTTTATGGGATGAACTTTCATGCTAATTTGCCCTGTTTTAGTAGATTTAGCCCTTAGTCTCTTTTTTTTATCCAGTTAAAATATTATAAGCTAGTACGTCTGTGTGGCAACAAGAGACTAAATATACCACTGATTCAATTCGATTTAGTTAAGTTAATTTAATAAATAAAGCAATTAACTCTAAGTACTATGAACTTAATATTTTATTTTATGAGCAATGTGGCTGGAGGGAATACCCATAAGGCCCTTGATCTTGAATAATTAAAATATTTTGTTCAGTAAAAACAGAGACTGGGACAATCATAGCGTGCAGGATGAAACAACATGTTAATGATGACACGTCAGAACTCTTTTTTTTCCTACATTAAAGGAATAGTTTTCATCCAAAAATTAAACCGCTTAAAAAAATGTACTAACCCTCAAGCCATCCAAGGTGCAGATGAGTTTGTTTCTTCATCAGAACAGATTGTCTTGTGAACTGAAAAGTTGCATGTTTATAAGAAACAAAGCCATCAAGACATTTTTAACTTCAACTTGTTTCTTCAGGCTTAAATACTAGTCCTTTATCCATAATAATTATTGCTTTCTTCAGTAAAAATAAATAAATAAATAAATTGTTTGCTCTGAATCAGGAGAGAAATATGCACAGATTAGCATAATTTACAAGCAAAAAAACAGTTCCAAAAGAAATATAAACAAACATTGTTTTTATCAGCTGTTTGGACCATTTTGATGGCACTCATTCACTGCAGAGGATTGGTGAGGAAGTGATGTAATGCTACATTTCTCCCAATCTGTTCCCGTGTTGACACAAACTCATCTACATCTTGGATGGCCTGAGGGTGAGTACATTTACAGCAAATTTTCATTTTTGGGTGAACTTTAACATCTTTAACAACCTTATCTTGTGGATAAAACAGACTGCTGTTTTCATATTAATTAATAGCTCTTGGTCTTTTCAAATCATGTATTGTACTGTGTGGGCGAATTGGGCAGTAGATCTTCTCAGCTTTTAATTAGGTATGAGATGTGCCCCTTGAAAGATCATTTCTGGCTGGATGTTGCATAGGTTTTTCCAACCTCTTGCTCCCTTGAGAGTGTACAACCATGTGCTGCTAAAGATCAAGAATGGGGCAATATTCTTCCTCACGATATATGTTCCCATGAGGCATAATCTTTTCCCAGCAGTACTGTCACTTGACACCCCACATCAATAAGATCATCTGTCAGTCATCTGTGATGCAATCACACTTTTCAACTGATACTCTGAAAATCTCATCTATCCATAATTAGGAATATTTTTTAAACCATGACATGATCATGGCTGTCATGTTTCTGTACATTCTGTAGATAGGAATAAAAGATATATATTTTTTTATCACACAGTGAAATTAAATATATATATTACGTCTATGTTTTAAAGGGATAGTCCATTCATAAATGAAAATTTCTGTCTTCATTTACTCACCTTTGTGTTGTTCCAAAACTGTGTAACCTTTCTTTCTTCTGGAGAACATATTTTATGTGATATTTTTAAAGAATGTTGGTAACCAAGCCGTTTCAGTTCCTACCTGACTTATATTGTATGGACAGAAATCACAATGGAAGTCAGATAGGGACCAAAACTATTCCTTTAAGAGGATACTCCGCCCCAAAATGAAAATTTTGTCATTAATATCACTTACCCATCATTATAAACCCCTAAAAAGCCTCATTCATCTTCTGAACACAATTTAAGATATTTTGGATAAGGAATTGTTGAATAAAGTGTTGTTATTTTTTTGTTTTCTTCGCTTTTTACAAAAAGTATTGTTGTCACTTCATAACGTTATGGTTGAATCACTGATGGCAGATGGACTATTCTGACGATGTCTTTCATACTTTTCTGGACCTTGACAATGGTAACTTACTTGGCCGTCTATGGGACAGTCTCAAGCCTTACCGGTTTTCATCCGAAAAATATCTTAAATTGTGTTCCGAAGAGAAAATAAGCTTTTTACAGGTTTAGGACGACATGGGGGTAAGTGATTAATGACAAAATTTTCATTTTGGGGTGGAGTATCCCTTTTAAGTGTGTGACAAAATGAATACATATTTTTATTTTTCTGATCAGGTATAAACTTACTATCATTAACCGTTGAATATTCTAACACCACCAATTAAGTTTTGTTCCATCCATATGCCAAAAGGCCATATTTAGCAAGTCCAGTAACAATTGAGAAAACTTACATTTTTACATTCCGTTTTGCTCCGCCAACAGAAATAGTTCCATGAACCAGACAGAGTCAAAGCAGGGCCGAGCAACACAGTAGTGTTGTTTCTGAATGAATCATTGCTTTGCCCTAACTAATCAGTTGAGTGAAGGATTCATGATAAGGACAGACACCTAATTTCTTTCCTTCATGAGTGAATGTGCATTTTGAACAAATAATGACTCCTGACTCACTCATAAAGAAAGCCACGTCACCACCACAATGTAACCTGGAAAACAAATAAAATACAAGAGTCTGGAACAAACACAAACAAGCGGAGTGATACAAACATGAAATGTCCCAGTGCTGCTAGACTGTGTAACACAATTGCAAATGAATGAAATCCTAGGAGTGGAACCAACTGTTAATAAATATTGAACAATACTTCAACATCAATTTGTACAGAACATTGCTTCTCAATAAATAAATAAATAAATAAAAACCCAACTACTGTACATCCTAAAGTACTGTACCTCTTCAGAGATAACATATAATAAAATGCATTTGTAAGTATAAAACGCAAAATGCAGGGCAGTGAAAAATATAAATTTTAGGAACACATTTTGTAATTACTTTCAACTAGAGTGCACCATTTTTAGAATTATATGTCATGCATGAGACGCTGCCAAAAAGATGTGTGCAACGTGCTTAAGACATGAGTTTTGTATTTCACAATTCTGAATTTTTATCTCACAGTTCTGACTTTTTTTTATCTCACAATTACAAGTTTATAATTGTTGAAAAGTTGCAATTGTGAGAGAATTTTGAGACAAAAAGTCTTAAGTGTTAGATATAAAATTGGGAGAAAAAGAAGTCTCAATTGTGAGATAATGAGTCACAATTACCTTAATTTTCTTTCTTTCTTTTTCTTCCATAGTCTAGGGCACATTTTAGCCAACATAGAAAAACAATGGAAAAGCAGTAGGATTCAAAAGTGTTCTTTTGAATGGCTCCTCACACAGTTTCATACATTAGCAAAAACATAAAATAAAATAAAACTACAATAGGCTATTGGTTTATCTAAAAGGCATAGCATATAAAATGAAATCACCTCAATGCACAAATTAAACAAAGTATAGGTCCAAGTTTTAGTTTGCCATTTAACATGCATTTTACTTCAACTCGTATGGGCTATTTCACAAAACTGATTTTTGGTCTTTTGTGCCTGAGCACTCTTGGGGCATCACGAATGAGGTTAATAGAGCACACAACAGCTAATATCTGGATGCAGTCGGGTCCTCTAAACACAGCACTCTTTCCAGTAGGAGGCCGTTGACTGGGCAAAATGTCAAGACTCCTTTCCAAAGGAGAAGGGATAGGGGCCTATGAATAATTAATGGAGAGCATTCGGGTGGAACACAGTGCTGTGTCTGTTTTAGCTGTCACTTCAGCAGGCAAGAGAGAGAAGGGGAGAGATACAACACTGTAGGAAAACACTGGAGATGATTTACCATCTGGACTTCATATCAGACAGCTTGACTTGTTCCTGGAGGACTCGATGTGGGGCAAACTCTCTTCATGTTAGCCCCCTCTTGAGAAATGGCATATTTAGTGCTAATTATGACATGAGATGTGAACATCCAGAATTTTGTTTGTTTGGAGAGGGCATGGTTGGCATAAATCAGAGAGGCTCTCCTTCAAGGGTTATGAGGCCAATATTGATCTGACAGCATCTCAAAGAGGAGATATATGGAAAGACATTTCCTTGAGCATGCGGATGCAACCGAGTAGCTTGAACTTTCTTTCACTAACTTTTTACAATGACGGATTTTCATCGCTGAAGGTTTGCACTACTGCTGGTCGCTATAGGCGATACTGCCGGGAGTGTGGAATTGGCTGTAGATTTTGAAAATGAATCAAAAAATTAGGAAAATTTGCCTACATTGTCGCCCATGTTGCCAGAAATTGCCAGCTCTTATTGAAAATGAATGACTTCCAGTGATTTTGTCACTGCAAATCATGGTCAGTATGAACAGCCCCTTTAGTCTAACAAACTTAATATCAAATGAGACTCAGACTCTAAAATAGAAACATAGACACTTTCTGATTAAACACTATTTAAAAAAAATATATATATATTGAAATAGAAAACTGTTCTTTGAAATTGTAATAATATTTCACAATATTACAGTTTTTACTGTATTTTTGATCAAATAAATGCAGCCATGGTGAGCATAATAGACTTATTTTAAAAACATTTTAAAAATCCTAATTGTTATAATCTTTTTACCGATAGTATATAATTCAGAAATTATACAGAATTTACAGTTTAATTCTAATTATCATGTACAAATGAGCTACATGAAATGTTCAACAAGTGAAAAATAATGGCGAGCCTACTCAGTTCTTCTCAGTATTTTTTCCCCCCAATTTTGCTTTCGCAAGAAAAATCCCTATTGTTAAATAAAGTATTAATAATAAATGCATAAATATGAGCAAGTTGATCAATACTAATTTCCATTTGAAAAATGTATATTTCTCACCCATTGATTTTTACAAACGTTCTCATTATAAAAACAAAACTCAGTGGCGTTCAATTCATATAGTTTTTGTTACAAAATTTAATTATTAAATTAAAATGTGGGAGCATATAAATAAATTACACTTTCAAGTTTCAATATTTGAAGATCGTGGGGAGGGGGAACATGAACAAATCAATACCAAATACACTCACACACACACTTCGCCACAAAACATACAGTTTAAAAGGTGAACAATTTCTGTGTCACTAGTGGCAACAAATGGAAAGGATCGAGAACAAAAAAGACACTTCGCCTTTAAACTAGGACTTAAAAAGCATTCTCTATATTCAGGTCTTGACATTTGCTTACACACTCTCCTATAAAATGAGACTACATATGTACACTCAAAAACATTTCAAACATTGAGACAGTGTTGGCATAGTCAATGAGATCACAGGTCGTGTTTAAATTACTCAGAATAACTGTAGGAAGTTTATTACTGTTATGGAGGGCATGTAAACTGGAGAATCTCTTCAAATAAAACTGTACAGAGAAGTTTACAGAAACTCAAAGCATAACAAATCCAGTATTAGGCAGCAAAGATAAAGGTTTTAACTCAGTTTGTTTTATTTAGTATTCTGATACACAAATTTTCCAAGGACTTACATTAAATAACAAAGGAAAGAGCAAGTCCAGATTTAAATTCAAGGGTATATTTACAAAGTTTATAGTTTATGGATAGGTCCACACAAACGTCAAATGATGCTGGGCGATCCATCAAAGGCTGGATTACTTTCATTGGTATGTTTCACTGAAGGCTTCCCAGATAAACCTGACACATGTATCCAGGCGCATTAAAGTACAAAGTGAGGCATCCAAATGTGTTTTAGTAAAATATGCATCTGAGGCATCTGTTCCCACTGTCTCTCAGATGTCCGTTAGCTGTGTCTGACTGACCACAATCCACTAAAGAAGCACTGAAAGCATGAGTGGTATCATGAGAACAAAGCTTGATGTGACTGATATAATGCAGTTAGGCACAAATCCTCCGCCGGTGGATTATTTTGGGGAACAAAACCGTCCCTTCAGTGTATGGTGGGTATGTCTCCAATCCAAGCTCCAGGTAACGGTCTGGGACATGTGTATTCATTCTGCAGGGAACAAAGAAGACGTAAGATGAATACTATGATACAAAACCATGAGGCTCAGCTTAGTACTGATGCAGGGGTCAATGACATTAGGCTCTCTTTTTTCTGGTAGGGATATATTAATTTATTAAATACATTTCATAAATGCAAGCCACACATATAACAACTTATAAAAATGTTTTTAATTCCTGGATTAAAATCCACTTAAAGGTTTTTTTTTTTTTTTTTTGCAGAAAGTCTAAAATGTCAGGGTTTTCTGATAATCAACAACAAAAACAGAATAAAATTCTTGAAAATGATTGACATATGATGCCCAATATCAATAGTGATATTGCCATATGTTATCTATAAGGAAATATATATTTTTTCACATATGCACATTCTCTGGGTAGATGAAGTTTCATAACAGTTTATAAAATCTCCATACCAAAATTTTTATGTACATATGTTAAGAAGATCTATATGATGATTTTTTTATATGGTATTAAATGAAGCAACCATATACATTATGTCACCATTTAAGTCTATTTTTTATATTTACTTATATAATATCAAAATATGAAATTGGGTAACACTTTATTTTAAGGTGTCCTTTTTACATATGCTACATGTACTTACTATTATAATAATTAATTTTGCATAATTGCATGCAAGTAACCCTAAACCAAACCCTAATCCTAACCATAAACATGTAAGTACATGTAGTTGATTAATATTACTCAGTACTTATAATATACTTATAATATACTTAAGATCTCAGCGCTAAACTAGATTTTTTTCCTTTTCTACAGTATATCTTATTTGTCATTGACCCACGGACCAAAATGTTAATTAAATATAAATCAGATTATATGAAAGTGTCAGGACAAACAATACAGACACATCAATTTAGTTGCATGCAATTTTGGTGTAAATGAAATGCTCATGCATGGACAAAAATAAATAAATAAAATATTGGCAGCTATCGGTTAAGAAAGTCAAAAATCGAAATATGGCAGCACACTGTGCCATCTTTATTAAGATGTTAATTAGAGTTGAGACGACTGAATTTACTCCGCTCAGGTGACCTTGCTGTCATGAGCACATTGTCTTAAATGGATTAAACAAACCACCGTGAATACTAATTAGCAATATGCACTGAGCATAATCATCATCATCATCTCAATTATCCCCAAGTTCAACTAAGGTTCTTTCAGAAACCGTAGGAATAACAGCTAAACTGCGCAATGAGTCAGACATCTTTTCATACAAAAATTGAGGTAATTACTTGATAAAATGAGGACAAAAAGGGATGCTGCCTTCACTGAGAATAAGAATCTTTAAATGGATGAAATCCTTCTCGCTTCATCTATCTATCTATCTATTTATCTATCTAATCTATATAATATATATATATATATATATATATATATATATATATATATATATATATATATATATATATATATATATATATATATATACACATACACATAGTGAATGGCATGTTTGTCATCTTTCTAAGGGTTTGTTGTAACTGTAAACTGTTGATGCAGCTTATTCCAAATGGTCCGCATACACTCTTTTGTATGGAAAAGTGCAGCTTGAACATTCAGCTAAATTCAGCTATATCTCATTGAGCCACAGGGAAAAAAAGTCATACACACAAAAACAAGGATCAATTAAATTTGAAATGGGACATAAGTTTCTTAGTTCTGGCAAAAAATGCGCAGGTAGCAGATACTTCTGGAGGAAGCTCCCTGAAAGAGAGCAATTTGCAAAAGTAGGGGAATCTGTTTTTTAGTTATAAAGGCATGTTTTGTGTATAACACCTCAGAAAACTAAAAATGGCAGCTTTTTACCAACATTGCGAGCCTACGTATGAGCTGCCTTCTTGCAGTCAAACTGGCTGACACAAGCTGTACCCCAGACTTACAATTGATTGAACTTCTAGCGAGGTTCAAGTGTTTTCAGTGAGTTCTTTCACTGAGATATGATGGCATATAATGCCATCGAAATTCTATAATTCATCTGACCTTACATACAAATTATGTTTCAACTGTGCATTCTGCTCCATTAAAAACGACATCCAGTGTGTATGCCCCAATGAAAATTAAAGCATACTGCGTGAATATTAATTGGGTCATCCAGATGTTGCTGGATAACATTCTAAAGGTGTCCAGTCACTCATTAAATATTCATGAGCAATGATGTCAAATCTATCTATCAATTAATTTAAGCAGTTTGCAGATCATGTCATTTAATTTTTATTCTGAAACTTTGATCAACATACAGCCCTATGACATTTTTTTTTAAAAAGAACTTTCAATTTGAATCAGTTAAAACCATCAAATGCTCCCATGCAAAAATGATAACAATCAACAAATTGTATTAGCAATTATCAAGGTCTTTGCATTTCCACGACAACACAAATTTTAAAGTTATATTTCTTACGTCGTGAGTATTTTAATTAGTAACTGGTAAGCAAAAGAATATGAAGTGAATTAAATCATTAAACTGTAAAAAATCATCTGACACCTCCTATCCATTAACATTTCTTTTTATATTACCTTTTATTATTTATGCACACAATTCAGTGTAAGTGATACAGACTTCAATATGGAATACATAATCGTTCAGTTAATCAAGACATAATCAACACATGAATCGATTATTAAAATAATTGTTGCTTACAGCCCTAATGCATAGTATACATGCTTCACACTGCAGAAATAATAAAAGCAGTATGGTAGCATGCGATTGGAAACATATTTACTGTTATGACAGCAGTGACAGACACAATGGCAGGGTAAACAGCACAGTCTTGTCATTACTGACAACAAACCAGCCACCAATCAAGAACGACGCAGCAAAGATGCGATAAATTAGACAAGGTGAAAGATATTTAATAAGGGGATGAGCATGGCTGGAAATTCCAACAAAGAGATGCACAGAAACCCCAGGTGGTAAAGCTGACTTAACTAATTAGTGTGCTAATAAATTTTTCCTGGCTGAACCCTCAGCACCTCCAATTATCACATGGCAGCACAAACACACACAGTTTAAAGCCAGTGAAAAAAAAAAAAAAAAAAAAATAATGGATGATCCCTTAGACTTCCACTTTTATAAGCCAAGGTGATTACCTAGACTGCATTTAGGCTTTATTTAGGAAAGTAAAATTAACCTCACTTCCTCGTGGGCAGAGCTGTAATTAGATCATATTACTGAGGTTTAATTAGGATCAGGAAATGTGTAGTAATTAGCTCGTAGTGTTTCAGTAGTATGAAGCGCTAAGTGAGACATATGTCAGACAGACTGTTTCTCTACTAGTTTCCGGCCCAAGGCTCCAATTATCCCATTGTGTCTTCCAAACAACGGGAGGTCGTCTGCTGTGCACAGGGTCTCCTGTTTTTCTTTTAACATATAGCAAACATGAAAGAGTGAGCAAATGCAAAGTTTCAGATGGAGGAGAAAAGGTTGCCTTTGAAAAGGGGCTTCAAACCTTCTCATGAGTTTTTCCTTTTGTTGAACTGAAGTCTCTTTTGTGACACCTGATGTGTGTTCAGTTGTTCATTTTTTTTTTTGTTTGATTTGGGGGGGGGGGGGGGGGGGGGGGATGATTTCAAATAGATGTGTAAGTTTTTATGTACATGACTTGTCAAATAACTAAAAAACCAGAGTCAAGTTGAGGCCAATTACTGGTACATTTAAAATGTTTAATGCCAGATATAAGACACATTAAAAATGTCTGTTAAACCAAGACACCGTTTTTCTAAATTTATATGGTCCAATAAAAAAATAAAATAAAATGCATTGTAATAAAAGGCAATATTTACTTACATATATTAGTACTAAAGGTTTTATTATTTATTTAAAATTATATTATTATTTTATTTTATTACACTGTCACACATGGGGCCAGTGTTATTTTAGTATTTTTTATATACTATTATAGTATTTTATTGATATTTTGAACTTGCTTTTTTAATATATTTTAAATTTCATTTTACTTTTAATCATCTGTTATGTGTTTTTTTTTTTTTTCATTTTACTTTAATTTAAAAATATTTTGACAATGCTTTAATACATTTTAGTTTCAGTTTTTTAGTTTTTAATTTTAGTACTTGCTAGAGCAACATTTCTAATTTTTAATTTTAAAGTCTGATATTTTAATGTAATTAAAATTTTATTTTATTACATTTTATTTCTACATTATTTCAATTGAAAAATTACTTTTACTAGTTTTAGTTTACTTTAGTTCTGTGCCATGACAACTCTCAGAAGGTTTTAGAATGGTAATGGGATATGACAATGTTAATGAGCATTGGCAGAATAGATCTGCTATGCTGCTGCTGTTGGTTACTTGCTGTATTTGTAGATTATTGCTGTTGCAAAGCAAATACAGGAACTTTCTACTGCCAATACATACACCGACATGGTGCTGTAAGTATTTAGGACATACTGTTGCTGCACAAGTAGCATATCTATACAGGTGGAGCTAGGGAAGGTGGAGGGTTTCAGAGGAACACAACAGTGTTGCTTAATGTATGACCAACAAAATGACCATGAATCTGTTATTATGTTCAGTAAGAACACTCACAGCCCTATGCATCTTTGAAGAGGAAGTTCAGTGTTCATTCTGCCCTGGTGCCCTTGGACTCATTCACTATTTATGACAAATCACATTACACAGGGCATTTCCACACTCTGATCTCTCTGATCCAAGGACAGCGGCAGTCTGTTTGAAACCCCGGGGTTGTGATTATTTATTTTTGCATTATTGCAGCTCATTACTGCTGAGCCACATCAGAGCGCCCGACACATTATTCACCACAGCGTGATATCGCTAATCTTTCTTTCTAAAATCTTGAGAAATGCAATAGTGAAATTCAGTAGAGAGGGTTATTATGTTGATTGTTTAACAACAACTGGGACATATTTTATTCCACTAACTATAGTGATGTTGCAGTATGTGTCATGGTTTCAATCAAATGCTATTTTCTTGTCATGGTTTCCATCAAATGCTATTAACTTGGTCAGTTACACTATGGAAAGATCTTATTTTATATTGATACAAGATTACTGTACTTTCAAGATAACATATAGACTACTGTGCTCTTCTGCACATCTTGCATTAACATCCTATATCTTAAAACGTTGGGAACAGTATTACATTGTATCTCTGAGAAAATAAACTTGACTAGATTGATTGGACGAACCTAATCGAAAGCAATAATTTCCTGCATGTAATAAAAAGCATAAAAGGCATAAAATCAGACTTTTAAAAATGTAGTACCCTTCATACAACATCCAAAGACCCACTCAAAAAATCGAATTCAAACTACAACAACAGTTTGTAATGACTCAGCCAGAATACACGTTTTGCAGTATAATAGGTAATGAACCCCAAAAGACAAATGTCATAGTAAAGGCCATGGAAGAGAGTGTGGAATGTAATTCCCATACTCAAGTCAAGTATGAGGAGTCCAGAAAAATTAGAAAAGCTTTTTACTTAAACGACTTCTATCAACCTTATGAAATTGAAAGGTACGCAATATGAAAAAGAGGTAGTGTGGGGAATATGTGGTGATTGTTTCGATTTCACTGGACTGCATTCCGCCCATGTGGAAACATACACTTGTTTGCCCACAGGCAAAAAAAAAAAAAAAAAAAAAAACTTCTCTTTGACCATCTTTTCACTGCTTATCAACCTTCAATAATTCAAAGAATTTTGTGGGAAGATGCAAAGAGGAAAGGTAGCCCTATGAATATGACTAATCATTTTTTTTTCTACTAAAGAACTATAAATTTCATAAAAGCACATTTTTTCTTTTTGTTAAGCTATATGAAATTAGCAACCAAAATAGGAAGCTATAAAAATTCGTACACTTAAATTTTGGTTGTGATATTGCACATTGTTTTAAATAAAGAATGACACATTTCACTCTGTACCAGATTTGTGGTTGTATCTCTCTATTAGTGCTATTGGATCTTAGTGCTGCTGCGTTCAAACACTATTGACCACAAACATTCTGTTGCATAGACTAAGAAAACTTTGTTGCATTAATGGAAGTATATTAGCGTGGTTTTAAATCATCTTATATGACCGCCATAAATTCGTAGCAGTAAATGAAGAGGTCATCATATCGATCACAAAAGTGCAGTATGTAGTACCTCAAGGCTCAGTACCAGGGCCGTTTACTCTTCACGCTTGTACATGTTACCCTTGGGAGATATCATCAGGAAACGACGGTGTAAACACAGTGCTGTTATGCTGATAATTCTCAGCTCTATATTTTTTCGTGGCCCATCAAAACATACAATTTGAGAAACTAACGGACATGCATAGTCGATATAAAAAACTGGATGACGAGTAATTTCTTACTGCTAAATTCTAGAAAACAGAGGTGTTATTATAGGACCTAAAAACTCTGCATGTAATAACCTAGAACGCTATCTAAGACTTGAGGGCTGCTCTGTCAATTCTTCGGCATAATTAGAACCTAGGAGTGCTATTTGATAGCAGATCTTTCCTTTGAATTCCACGTTTCTAGCATTTGTAAAACGGCATATATTTTCCATCTCAAAAATATAATCTTAATTACGGCCTATGCTCTCAAGTCAAATGCGAAATGGTTTAATCCATGCGTTTAGTGACCGCAAGGTCAGATTATTGTAATGCTTTATTGGGTGTGTTGTTCTGCGCCGCTTAATAAACAACTGTCTCCATCTAGTCAAAAATGCCGCAGCTACAGTTCTTACTTAGAACGCAGGAAGTATGAACATATTATCCCGGTTCTGTCAACACGGCACTGGCTCCCTGTCAAACATCGTATAGATTTTTAAAAGCTTGCTTATTACTTAAAAGCCCTGATGGTTTAGCACCTCAGTATTTGAACGAGCTCTTGTTACATTAGAGTCCTCCACGTCCGCGGTGCGTGCTCAAAACTCTGAGCAATTTGATAATACCTAGAATATCACAAACAACTGCGTGGCGGCAGATCCTTTTCCTATTTAGGCCGTCTAAACTCTGGAATGAACCTATCTAACATTTGTTCAGGAGAACAGACACCACTTGCAATTTTTAGGCTGCAATTAATTAGGTAAACCGTCCCAACCTTAGGCGGAACACTTCCCATAACACCAGATGTACTTGCTACATCATTATAAGAATGGCATCTACGCTAATCAATAAGTCTGTTTCTCTCTTATTCCTTTGTCTTACACCTAAAGGCCCTACTACCCTTCTAGCAACAATCTCTGACTTTGTTGCTGGCAGCCTGGAATTGACTGCTGTTTTCATCTGGCGAGAGGAAACTGGCCCCCTGACTGAGCCTGTGTTTCCCTCCAAGAGGTTTTTTTCTCATTCTGTCACTGATGGAGTTTGGTTTCCTTGCTGCTGTCGTTCCTCTGGCTTGCTTAGTTGGGGACACTTCATTTACAAGCGATAGATCGTTGACTTGATTGCAAATGATTGCACAGATAACTACTATAAACTGATAACTGAGCTGAAGTGATGACATCACCTGTGAATTCATGATGAACTGCTTTAAACTGTCATTTTGCATTATTGACACCTGTTTTCCTAATTATATGTTGTGTTTAGTTGCATTTGACATCTGTTTTGTATAAGCGCTATATAAATAAAGTTGACTTGACTTTTCTGACTTCACGGTACTAATTAATTAATTCATTAATTAAATAAAACACAATAAATATAAACTTAATGAAATTAAATTCATAAATAACATACCAATACAAAGACTTGAGACAGAATGAATGGCAAAGCTGAATAAGAAAGTTACTTATTAAAAGTATCTCTAAGAAATATGACTAATAATCAATATTTTTTTTTATTACAGAATTAACTATAAATTACCAACAAAAAGTCAATTTGAATGCGTTTTGTTTAGGTTTAGTTATTTGAAATATGTAATTAAAGGATAAAGCTATTCATTTAACCTAATTTAAATTATGGGCTTTGTTTTACTTGAATCTTGATCTTCCACTCATAAAAAAATACTCAACATCTTCTCTGAACTTTCTAATAAAAGAAAAGAAAGAGAAAATTTACTGACTGAATTGAGGAATATGGACCATAGATATGTACAGTTCAAAGGTTCTTGTTTGAGCTGAGTTTTTTTTTAACTTTATGAATTTATTATTTATTTTGAAAAACTGAATCTTTGCCATGAGAATGGATGTAGGCCAGATCAGCTGATCTGTACTTCGTATTCTAAACTCAAAAGCTGAGGAATAACCAGTCTTTTGACACCTTTTGAAGCCCTACTGAGACTTTTACATGGTAGAGCAACCACTCCAGACCATTTCATTGTAAAACCCAAAAAAAATGGGTCCCCCTACAAGAAAGGCAAAGGAAACTACAGATCTTTAATTTCTCTGTATTCCATCCTCAGACATTCATTGAAGCACTTTGGTAAAAACTGAATCCTTGTTGACTCATGGTTTGGAGGCTGGATCACTTAAAAACCAGAAACCACGATCCCAAAAATCCTGTAGCGACTATCGTCAGATGTTCACTTACCGCTCCTAAATAAAGTTTGCTAGGAATGGCACAAACAGAAGATAAAAAGAACTCAATTAAAAGGAAACCGAAAGAAAGAAAGATGTGGTGCTCTGATTATTTTATCTTCTTAGTGTCGACCGACACCACTACTGCGTTGGCAGGGGATTACAGAATACCACAGACTATTCAGAAGCAAAGCAGGTGTGAGAACATTGACAGCCACTTACACACCTGATGGAATTCAATTAATTCTGTGCACGCTTTCAGGTTGTCAACAACGAACCACCAGGCATTAATCTGGCTAATTGGAATTGAAGAGAGAACTCATCATTCACACAATCCACCTTTACAGTCTCAATCTGCAACGGTAGCAAAAACTTTCAGTGAAGAAAAAAAAAACCCACACAGAGAACTGGCTGGCTCAGACAACATCCCCCCACACCCGGGATGGTCCTCAGAAACTGCGTCATCTGCACTAAGCCTAACCACTGCCTAAAAACAGCAAAGCAGCCTGCCTCAAAGACTTCCAGTGTGCATTGCACTGACAACCAATATTGATGGAAGTGGGCTTTGGAGAATCCATCATGAATTGTCATTCTCAGGTACTTTCGTTCCAGACACCTTGGATTCGTCTTTCAATTCACATATAACTGTACGCCCGAACAGAACACAGAGAACACTATCAAAGGGTTTGGCTGATTATACAGTGATGTCACTAGATAACCAGGAGGTGATGCATGATGAGTCAACAAACGAAAACTACTGGGATGAATTGTTAATCTAAGGATTCCGGAAGAAGGAGCATCCCTCTGCATTTGTGTGTGACAGTGGTGGTAGAGGATCGAAAGCAGTTTCCAGATTCCTGGGTTTACATCACTGACATGATCTTACCTGGGTCTCACAATATTACAAAGTAATCACATCAACGTCTGCACTTTTTGAAGAGTCTGAGGGAAATTTGGGTATGTCAAGAACAAATGCTCAGCAACTTCGTACAGGTGTGGCGATCAAGAGTGTCCCATCACTGTAGGGGGTGTATGGGGGGGGGTGGGGGTTTTTGGCTGCATTGCACAGTCACCGGATCGTTAAGGCCCTACAGCGTGTAGTGGCATCAGCTCAATGTGATCAATCACTGAAACTGCCTTCCCCCAGCCTGGACAGCCTTTACCAGACCAGAATCGTCAATAGAGCCATCAGTATCATCAAACACATTAGTCCCCCACAGCACAGACTCTCACACTCCTACCATCAGCAGACGCTAACGGGATTGTCCAAGCCATAACAACAATCCTTGAAAACATGCTGTCTACCCTCAGGCCTTAATCTTTCAACCTAATTCAAAGTGCATTTCGCGCCATGTTTACAATTATATGAATTCGACACATTATATGAATTATAACTGTACCCTTACATATACTTTATAATCGTATATACTATAATGCCTATGTTTTACATTGCATAACACCCACACTGTATATATAATACTATATACATATATTACTGTTTAGATAATGTATACATATACTGTATGCTTGCATGTTTTCATACACTGTTTATATGTCTACAACTGCACATTCACATGTCATCCAGTATATCCACACATGCTCCTCTTGCTTGTGACACTTTAGCTCCGCCCACAGCACCTTTAAATGTATTTTAACATTAAAATTTAATCATTTTGGGATTTTTTTTTCTGCCACTGCAGTAGATCAAGAGCATCTCTCCTTCTCCTCCTCTCTCTCTCTCTCTCAAATATCTGCTGTCTCACATTTAATTTAAATCTCTACCAAGAAAAAGAAAAGAAGAAAGAAAATAATCATGCTTTCCCCATTGTCTTCGCCTGAGGCCTGTACATGGTTCCAGCTGGGGCTTTTAATAAAACGTACAATAAAATGTCCATTTGAGGCAAGCCTAGAGTCATTTACAACAAACAAACTAGATGATTTGAGCTAAGACTTTCACGCTTGGATAACCAGAAGTGGTAAAGTCTTTACATTGTGCTTAATTTGTTAAACTCATCCTACAGTACACATAATAATTTCTTTCACCTGGCTGTCCACATGGCCTAGTTTTTTATTTATTTTTGAAGACATGTCTGTTTAAGGGTAAAATGTTATGTTAACATGTTATACTTCTCCTTACCTTGAACTGTTGCTTTTACTCTTTCTTCACTTGCTTTTACTGTCTCAAGTGCCTTAAAAGAACAGAGCACTGTTAATCTCCACAAATGATTGATTAATACATTAATGGTTAATTTTGGGAGGTGTGAAGGAAAACTGCTCTTAAAAGAAAAGCTTTTAAAAATATAACAAATCTGAATCATAAATTTCATAACATTCATAATGATGCCCTCTTTGACATCTAGAGGCATTAAGTATATAATGGACGTTTTAGTCTGATGAGAATCAATGGGCATGTGCTGTAATTGGTTCATATGATGTTAAAAAAAAAAAGGAACGTCTTACAGTCGTGCGATGAATGTTACAGTATGACACTACTGTCTCTCCAAAAATTGTAGGGATGTTGCAGAAAATCCAATCATGTCATTCAATTAATTAGTAATCTGCACAGACCTAAGCACTAGTATTAATTATACCTTTTTATTACCTTAAATAGGTTTTTAGGAAGCCACTGAGTATTAAAAAAAAACATGATATTAAGCATATTTAGGAAAGTTTTTACTGCAAATTGCATCATTGGTCATTTAAGATTAAAAAGCATCACCAACAAGCTGAGGCTGAAGGAAATCTGAAAATGTAATTTGGAAATTTTATTTTTGCTTTAAATTCACATCTACACATAATAATTGCTTTTACCTGACTTAGGAAAGCAGAGTTGCTCTGGCCTAAATAATTCAAATCTCAGACCTCTCAGACTTTTATTTAAAAAGCTTCTAGCAACGCTACTGACAATAAAATTTTCTTTTTATGACCAAAAAAAAAAAAAAAAATAATCTGAACAGGCTCTCTAATAGAAAAGCCCACGGTTGCATTCATTTTATTTTTGCTAAAAAAATTGGAATTGTAATTGAAAATTTTGAGTAAAATTTAAGAAGAAATATCTTGAGTCATCCATTTTCAATCACTAAACATATTACAGTTTAAAATAGCCAAATTATATTTAAAAAGTGTTATAATTCATGTCCTGGCATTGACCTTGGTGTGCAACTTCAATAATATTCCATATAGTATTTGTTTTTAAACTGTTCACCACCAATACACACGGTTCAAATTATCAGCTTCCGTAATGATAATACTAAAAGTACTATTGCCTATTGCTACAAATTTTTGCTATAGTGGGTTTTCGAGGGGTTAAAGATGATGATCAGATCTTTCCAGAATGTCTATTTATCACATCAGGGCCACATATTTTTGTAAGGAATGGTGCTGATTACTGGATTTAGCTTCATCTTTTGTACATGTCTTAAAGTCTAGTGCGGGGTTTATTCAGCAGTCCACATGAGTTTGAAGGCGGGGAAAAATATGTCCAGTGTCCTTGTATGTTGTGTGCTGACGGTCTGCAAAAACAGAACTTAAACAAACAATAAATATTAAGTACAGTGGGTTTCAGTACACCACCTAAAAAAACCCTAGTATAACCCAGGTGTTATACTATGAATATTGTTTGCTCTTGTTACAAACTGTGTATATTCCCTCTACCACATCAATTTGCTAAAAGTGTTTGGTAAATGTATAAAGGTACCGCCAATCACGTAATTGAGAAAGAATAAAATAGGTATAACATTTGGGAATATTATATATATATATATATATATATATATATATATATATACTATATATATATACTACGGAGACCCATTGAATGCTTGAATCTGATTGGCTGGCGAACATTCTGAGGTGTGCAATTATTTTTCTGGAGTAGCATACAGCGAGCGTAGTTCCAGGCAGCTCTCTCCTGACCGCGTACAGTTCCATATCACTTCCTTATAGTTAACAGTAGCCGCGGTCCGCAGTTTGCACGATTTTTATCATTTTTTGTTACCTATTAGTGTTACCACTAAAGCTGCACATACATTTCTCCTAGCGAAGACACTTTTTAGACGACCGCAGAGGTATTAGCCTATTCAGACAACTCTCTCTCTCTCCTCGTTCTCTCTTTGTTTTTACCTGTTTTCTTCCTAACGTAATGTCCTGCCGTTGGCCCATGGCTCCATCCCACTGATTCTGTCCACTCTATCATCTCAGTAAATAAAAAAATAAATTAAAAAAAATTATACTACTACTACCACTACTACTACATTTTCATGTATGTTTCACAATGAAATATTATTTCAGTCTTTTAATCATGCAGAAGCCTAAAGAGCAGCTGACTATATTCCATACTTTACATTTATTCCAGATATATTTGTAGCATGTTACCAGTCACACTGATTCTATTTTCACGTATTGAAAATTCAGAGCCAATGTGTCTGAATCTTACTAATGCTACTGTGTTACTGTGGGAAAGGAGCAGTATATAGCTCATTCAAGTCCAAAGACTGTCGGGGCTTTCACTCCTTCTCCCTCCTCCCCACCACTGCAGATTCTAATACAGACCAAAAGCTTCAGCACACTGATACACGGGTACCTCATAATCAGCGCGTCTTACTAGCATCCACAGGGAGGCCCTCCCTGTGCATGGCCTGAAATGAAAAGCTCTGAACCCAGCACAGAAAACACTGTGCTCGCATAAGCGAATGGATGCTTGCTCTTATATTATTAAACAACCGGCACCGGTCCGTAACCAGTACAACAACAAAAACAAAAGGGTACTGAGAATAAATAAAAGGTCCATCAGGAAATGATGCTGTTATATTTAAATAGTGTTTCTTTAATATATATATATGGCAGAAAGTCTGCCTATATGCTTTCTCTTCGAAACGATTGCTGTTATTAATGACTCATCTGATCATAATGTCACTCATATTATGTGTTCATATATTATATATAGTGTCATATGTTATATATATCTATATATATATATATATTCTATATATATTATAATATGAACACATAATTATATAATATAACATGAACACATAATATGTATATATTATCATAATTGGCACTCTATGAATCATGCCAAAAGCATTAGTAAAAAGTCAGTTTTTCATCCTTTATTAAAGCCTTGTTACCTTGGGAACAGTAATAGGGGCATTAGTAAGCAGTTTCTAAATACACAGCTATAAAATGCCATTGCTCTTGATTTAGTGTGTAATTTCATTAGACTAGGCAATGGTTGCCTTGAACCGAGCCTCCAATCACACCCAAAACCATCGCCCTTGGCCTACCTCTTCCAACCGGGCCAGAGCCCGGCTAAACGAACGCATGCCCAAGGGCGGACGGAGTTCTTACACTAGTCAAACAAGACCGGGCTTTTGGGGTCAAACGTGCTCGGGCATGGTTTTCACAATGCCTATTGTGAGTATCACCCTATAAGCCATCTATTACAAGTAGATTAACAACTCAGGTTATCTTCCTAACAATAATATAATAAATAAAATAAACCAACACAAAACGAAGGATACAGAACTTGAAATATTTATTTCAAGTGCAATAAATAAAACTGTACACATTGATTTATTGTCTATAAAATGCAGAGGTTTTTATTTATTTTATTTATTTTAATACCTGTACCACAGCTGACAGTTTTTTTTTTTGTGTTCGGTATCCGCTCTGTGTTGTGCTTAACTTTTCAGTTTGACGATGAATGATCCGGTTTAAATCTCCTTTGTCAAATGCTTTAAAAGTATAAATAGTCCTCACTGTAGATGAGCTCACAAAATAGATGGCTGGCAATTACTAAAGTTTATAATTACCTGACTTAATCATGAATTATAGCAGGAATTTGTGTCAATTAAGCAGTTATTAACACACTGAGCAACTATTATCATGTATCTAAATGATAAGATTTATATAGTAATTTAAAATAGTTTATTATTCATTTACTTACACTTTCTAAATGATCTTATGAACCACTGACAACTCCTAAATAACTGGTTTGTAAATGTAATAATTTAAAAATGATAAATTTATTGTTAATAAAGTATGGAAATACAATTATTAAACATTATAGATATGCTCAAAAACAAAACATTTATAGCTCTATTTATAAACTGCTTACTAATGCTATTAATGTTGGACATGCTTTATAAAGGTGAATTGACTATTTTACTAAGGCTTAACCTATTGACTCTAGGGTGGCATTTATTATAAGTGCAACCAGAGTTCCTTCTTTCCCTGCTTCATGAAGGTGTGCAACTTGCTCTCAGCTGAAAATGTTTTTTTAAAGTAGGTCCCTGCTGCTGCAATAACTAATTTGATTTGATGGGATCAATAAGTGTTCTCGTTGCTTTCTCACAGTTAAAACAAGATCTTCTTGGGGTAACACCGTGCATTGACAAGGTGCAAATGAAGCTGCCATGTATCCGCCCACTTTGTTTATGGAGGTGGTGTTTTACTTAGAATCTCTAGAATAACACTAAAAACTTGAACAGAGAATATGAGCATCGGTCAAAGGAAATTGTATTGTGCGGTATTTGTATTAGCACATCTTATTGTTTGTCCTATTAGATGTTCATTTTCTCATTAATTCAAATCAGTGATTTCCAATTGCTCAACTAAACATGTACCAGGTTAATAGCTTTTCTTACTCCTGATGTTTCGTTACTTCCATTATCTAATTTGAAAAGTAGATTACTTCCAGTTGAGTATTTTTTGGTTTTTCTTGCCAAATACAGCTTCTCGTTTTAAGTGCAAATAACCTTGCTTTCAGCCATGCTCTGTCAGATTCGTAATAAGATTTATCTTTTCGTGTGAGATATAGTTTTACATCATCAAAGATGGCAAGAACTGAATAATTATTTTTACAGATTTTTATACAGACTATTCTTGGCTGCACTGAAGTATAATTCGCATCATGTGATTTTTCACGACTGTTTAAAGAACAGCATCTTCACTTACATACTGCTATGAACACTGGTGAAAAACTTTATTATAATGCCCTTGCCTGTCATCACCGCTGTCATCACACCATGATTAAAATGGTCATTGCTTTGGCACATGGAAATACATCCAATATTAAAATGCAGCCTTTTAATCTTTCAACACGACCTGAATGAAAAACCAATGTTCGCAGGTTAGCCAAGATAGATGGCGAGAGAAAGCTGCTTTTTAAAACACTTGACATTAGAAATTAAAAGAATGAGACCATTTTTGCCTGCTCTAATGGGTTGGGACAATAAGTATATCATTCTGCCAGCACTGCAATTTTAATTTCGACAGATGTCTTTTTAAAACATTTTTTTTTTGCTGTTACTCGCAGAAGCCTAAATGATGCAAACACCCCCCCAATGCAACGGGCAGGGGATGTGACTGTCTGAAAGTAATAATAATAATAATAATAATATATAAATAATCAAAAACAGAGGTTTTCAGAAACTCGGGAGTACAGCAAATGAATATCGAGTCAAGTGTCCAACACACAAACGCATATTTAATCATACACAATTCAGTCAAACAAAATTAAGAACCTGTCACCAAATTATTTAAAAACCAGGCCAGAAGATGTGTTTGCGTGCAGGGCAAAGGCTTGGTAAAGAAAGAAACCATTGTACTCCTGGTTTTAGAGTTAACATTTTATGACCAACAATAGGGATGCAGAGTTTTTCTAGTGGTCCATACCGGTAGCACTCAATCAAAATTGTGACAGCTTCTGCTAATGGTTAACATTATGATATAAAAAAATAATGCAGATATATTTAATTTGATGTTGGGTATCTATATGAGAATGTAGATGGGACCTTTTAAGGTAAGTGTTTGCAATCACTAACACAAGATGTCAACTGTTTAGCTTATAGCGGCCCAATATCTACTGGGTTATGCATTGCTGTCAAACATTTTAATAATATCTTTGTATTCAGCACCACGAATGCCCATACAGATGCTCTACTGAGACAAATATCGTCAGACAGTCGAGTCTCTATTTAAAAAAAGTTCATTGAAAGAAATGAAGACAATCCCTTTCATGAGTCATTTTCAAAGGACCCTAAGGAGTCAAGGGTCGCGCTGACCTTTGCTCTGGATAAATATTTAGCAGCAATGCAACAATGGAGACATTTTAACCCCTCTATTTCCTGAGTCGTTCATTATGTTTTGATCTGATTTGAGTTTTACGCTGCTTTCACCGGTCATACCTCACCTTCCCGGGAGCCAGATATGGGGGCGGTTGCAGGTACCTGTCGCAGTACCCAGTACCTCCAGGCTTTCTGGCGTGGCTGCTGGATTGTAGACTCATGATATATTGCCTGGAAGCTGGGAGCTTTCAGGTTTCGGTCTGGCTAATGACCTTTTTTGACTGACGTTTCGGCCCCACACTGAACACCTCTGTGCAGCCAGTAGGGTGGCACGGGGTAAACGTTTCCAGGAGAGACCTCCAATTTAGCAGGTCCGACGAACAATGTTACACTGGGGGGGGGGGGGAGACTAACATTGCCACCACCTCCCACCCTTCACGCCACGCTTTTGTGGAAATGCAACAATGTCCCTTGCTCAGGATCTGGTGTTCAACCACTAATCTGTCGGATGATGAGGAGTTGTCCCCTGACGGGAGTTCTCTGTATCTGGGTTTTCGCGGCCGGGGGAGGTGGGCGGGCGTTGAGGAGTCTCGTCGAGGATTTTGAGGCTGAAAGGGCGCCATCAGAGGCAGGTGAGTGAAGGCAGGGGGGGTGGAGGCGGTTGTTGTAGGAGCCATTGTTGGTTCAGTTGTTTCAGGGGTAAAGATCAAAATTTGGATCAAAGGCTCGTCATGCAGATACAAAGGCTGATCAGGTAGTGCCGGCAGGCGCGTGCGGCAGTCCATTGACTCAGTAAATCGATCACAGTCAATGACTTGTTCTTTGAAGGCCTTCCATGACCTTCTCCCCTTGAAGGTGCTTAGGACCTGCTGCAGTATGTATACTAGTGTCCTTAGTGCCCGTAGTTCTGAAGATTACTTGAGCGTGCCGAACGGGAGTCCACGCACTCTGACGTGAGTCCGCGTGAGGCACAACTGGTCGCGGTGTGGTCCACCCGAAGTCCCAGCATGTTGCCTGCAAGGCTAATGGCTGTTAGGGAGATCCAGGCAGCCACCCCCCAAACCTCCTGAGAAACACATTGGTCAGTTTGTTTAGACTCTAAGTTGAGGACCTGAACGATTGGGAATGCATTTGAAATACTACAGGATCTAGAACTTGTATTCAGCATTGCCAGAGATATCAAAGCGTTTTGCAGGTATACCAGTTCCACGGATAAGGCCTTGGTTGATAGCTCGAATTACGGTTCCATTGTAGATACAGGGCCACGAAGGTTAGCAAAGGCAGAGAAAGGAAAAAGATGAGAAGAAATTGATCCGTGAAAACACTGCTTTGCCTCCAGGCTGGCGAGTTCCATTAGTCGAGACACAGCCCAGGAATGCTGTACGAGTCAGGCACATCGAAGCCGATTATAACCCAAGTCTAGAAACTCCAAGCTTCTGCACTCTAGAAACGCCCGGACAGGTCTTGTCATCAGCCCATTGGAGCGAAGTGCAGATTCTAGCAGTTTTCGAAGACCAAAAAACTGGCCTGGCTGCAGTTGCCTGCAAACTTGGTGTAGGAGGAGATCGAGACTGGCGTAGGTTAGTTACTTCCGTTGGAAAAGTGACAATTATGGAGGCTGTGAAATCCTATGGAAAGCTCAAGATAAAAACCTTCAAATCGCCGACCCCTTGAAACAGCACGGGATATCCACAGAACATGAGTTTGATTGTGGTCCAGGTAACAGCCCACAGTAAAACTGGTTAAGATATGGGCAAACTCGGTAAGGGAAGCATTGTGTGCGGTCATTGTTAGAGCAGTTTAGGGACAAGACCTTGACAACTAACACTGAAATATTTTTTCAGGGACGTCCTGGACTCTCAGCTGACTCACAATGGACAATCTTTTTTCCCCTCGCAACGACAGCTATAGGGGCCCACATTCCATTTCGTGCCCCAGCAACTGACCAGCTAGGAGGGAAGAGGCTTGAAGGAGGAGGAGGCCCAGCTGCTAATCTCTTGTCACAAATAACCGAACCTGCAGAGGGAAAAAGTCACAACACTCAGTCTTACATGTTCAACCAAGACGACCAGTTTTATGGTGGCAAAGCGAGAGATATGATCAGCGCGTAATGTCCAAGACTCATCAATACAGAGATGCTGACTACCATCCACACCATTCTTCAGGGAGGTACAGCTGTTTATTGCACATGTATGATTCATCTGCAATCTTGATGAATTTAATAAGGCATTTCAATTGAACACAACAATTTTCATAGTGAAATATCACCCAGAACTGGAAAGACCACTGTCATTCATAGAAATGTTAAGTAGTGTGGAAGTTACACGAAAAACTGTGATTTCTTTAATGGACAGTCTTGTGACGCACTTTTGTTATTTTTTAGGTGACTTTTGGGATTGGTCTGACTGCATAAACTGCAATTTTGCAGTTTGTTTGTTCTGCTCCAAACTGAGAGATAATTGATCAATTAATGAAAATAAAACCTTGTTTTTTTTTCCACTCCCTGTTGAGATTAAGCCCACAGTGTGATTACTCTAATTGGTGGTGCTTACTGTCTCAGAACATGAGAGATCTGGTATATTCATATTCTATATGTGATCATGTAGATCTCATAATGATCTCATATTCTAACCAAGAATTCACAAATATGACACCATGGCCCAGATGTTGTTACAATCATCCAGCTGTGCAGGTCATCGTGTTGGGCGGGACATATTATTCAGTAAACGTAAACACCCAGGTTTAGAAGTACGAAACAGCTCCACAGCCTCAAAGCAAATCCAAGCTATAAATCTGTTATTTAGCCCTTTGGCACTCTCTTTTGAATTACACTAGAATTACATAAAGAGTCTCACGAGAGTCATTTGGATTGATTTACTAGGAACCATTTTTAAGGCTTAGTAATCATCCACCTATGCACTAAATAACTTTAAGAATGTGACTAATGTCCAGCTATATCTGTAAAACCAATGGTTTTTTTGTAACTTTTTTTTTTTTTTTTTTTAAAACTGTTCTATGGAAATTGATTAGTCAATTTAGAGCTGAATCATTACTTCAAAAACATCAATTACTCGGCAGCTATTACCTCTGCTAATGTGAACGGTGTTTCATATTCTATCTATCCAGAAAAATATGATGCAAAATGGACCGTGATTTCATTACACATCTTTTTCATTCTCCTACTTTTAAGTGCAACAGGAGTTTTCTTCTTTGCCAGGAAAAATAAAACAGCAATATGCAGAACAAAGAGGAAAAAATGATCATAGTTTTTTAATGTATAAGCAATCAGCTGAAGATCTGCAGTGGCGTGTAACCATGAACCTCATTGTCTATTGTAAAAAAGAAGGACGGAGGCCATTCCAAGCATACACAGCAAAATTACGGAGTCATCAGTGATACAAAAAACTATAATCCCCACTGAGGCTGTTAAGAACAATTTCAGAACAGGACTGGAAAAGACAAAAAAAAAAAAAAGAGAGAATCACCTCTCATTATAACTTAAAACAGTGACGGTCTTATTTAAGTTCTCTTTTTCCTCTCCACAGCGATGACAAAAACAATTCAGAGTTCCAAGCAATCAATCTCATAACTGCACATCATTTGTGGTTGGCAGGCCACTGGCTCAGTGTAGATTTCCAAGCAAAAATTGGGCAATGAAAATCATCACACAGCTATTACCGAGTCCACTGAGACTTTTTGGGGAGAAAAAAAAAAACGACCCCCCGGCCATCTCTCTGTGTTTTTCAAAATGACTATGTTTGACTATTATCAATTCGTATGCTTTCACTGGTAGACCATACATGTATTATTTCCCTCTCCACATGGACACACATTTGTGAAGTGTCATGCTTCCTAAGGTGTCCATGTAAGTCTTAAGAGCTACATGAAACAGGAAATATACAACGCAATCAGAAGAAGATTAACCCTCACAATGAATCCCTAAAAACACATACTGAGCTGGTCCGCTATACATCGTAGCCACAACAATACAAAATGTAGTCTTGAAATTACCCAGCCTGGAGAGTTCTATGGGAAAGGTTTTTTTTTTTTTTGGTCATCATTTTTTGTTTGGCTCAATAGCGTGGACCCTGTTATCTCTTCGGCTCGTCTTGGCCTAATACCCCATCTGGTTATGACAACAGAGCATATTTCTACTGAATCTTACCAGTGCCATGGCCCAAAATATCATAAATTACTCACACTGTGAAGATGTGAGTTTTACCAGGCTGCGATAATATTTTTGACAGATGTAACATGTTCTAAGTAATAAAAAACAAAAAAGACAAATACAAACACATACAAAAAAAAAAAAAGGTAAGCGGTGTAGTACTGCACACAAATATTGCCAAGGACTATGTCTTTTTATTTCTCGTTGACACTCATCCCATCTAAGCAAACATACTTCGTAAAATTGGTCCACACTCGTCTATCAATGAAGAGGCTTCAAAACACAGAGCAAACATGAAATAACTATGCTCAACTAAAAAGAAAAAAGGGAACGAGAAGAGAAGGAGAACATACACCTTAGATATTGATCCACCCCACACTGGGGTTGTTACCTAAACAGCTTTAGTGAAGGTATAAAAGAATCAGTATTTTATAAAAAATACTAATAAAGAATTTTCTTTGCCAAACAATTATAAAAAATATCTTACTACTATTACGGCGATAATCTTTATATTATAAAACCGTATTACAATCCCATAATACAGATCCTTAGAATAAATTTTGTGATCCATTATTAGAAACTTTTGAAGGATTGTGTGGCCCTTGAAGATTGGCGTAATCGGTTGCTGAAAATTCAGCTTCTGCCATAGAGAAATTATTTCATTTACTATATTCAAAAGGAACACAGTTCTAATACAATTGAATATCTTCACAATATTAGTTTTTCCTGTTTTTTTTTTTTTTTTTTTTTCCATAACTACAGCCTTTTAGTAGACAGCTTAAGGTTGCAAATGACAAAAATGTTCTGGTTCCACATTTTACATTTTGCCGCAATTTGATATCAAAATCATATTCCCCGTGCAATCTCAATAAACCAACAAACCGACAGCTACCGCCAGCTGACAGCAGTAACTCTCTCTCACGCGGGATCCTTATCTACCAAGCTAGTGCCACAATCAATGGCAACAAAGCTTTAAATATTTACAATAAATCCTCTTAAACCAAAAACCTGAATGGCTCTGAATGCTCCTGACCGCACCTCTGCCGAAGAGAATATTACAAAATGCAACGGCACGGGTGGGTTTGACTGCAAAATGTCATTTCGTGTCAAAAGCTTAAGATCTATATGCGCAGCCCATGCTGGCAAAAGTCTGCGACCTGGAGTTCATACTGCAGATAAAAATTGTCCAGACACAATTTTCACTCAGTGAACTAAAAATTTGAAGGGCCATGCACCATGTCTCCAAAGTTAGTTCATTTAAAGCGCTCCTTTAAACCATGTGCAACTGTGGCAGGCCGCTATTCAAATGGAAGGACGAGTGTTAGGGCACATACAGCCAAATCAACTGGTAGTATTCCTTGGCACGTGACAAGCATGATATTTATAAAATGCTACAGTGAAGCTAAGGCTAACCCTGAAAACAAACGTGAAGTTTTTAGTAGAATGCGAAAAATACAAACGTTTTTAAAGTTTCAGTAGGACTGACAAAAAAATTAAATAAGATGGATACCGACTCCCCGCTGCTGCTCCATATCAATTGTAAAGTTCAACTACTATTTTAAAGGACACATCCGTGATGACAGACGATGGGGTAAAATGTTAATGCGAGCGAACTGCACTTGCTATAAAACGTCGCTACTGTATCTCTCAAAACTCAAATCACTTTGTGGAGAAACAAATTGAGTTGTGAATTTCAACAGTTAATGACTACCTGAGGACCACCATGGCCACCGGAAATGCAAATGTGTCTATTCTTCGGAATGAAAAATAATGGTAATTTTCTCTACAAAGGTTCCCTTGCACTGTATCACAAGTATGACGCAAAAAATGGACTCAAAGCTGCTTGCATTTTGTGAAGCCCTTCTCAGTTGTTTGTCTCTCTACAGGATTCCCCTCTGGAGCACTACAACGGACTCTTGAATTAGTCCCAATTATAGTAAAAATACAAAACACATACAAAGTCCAGTAATATTGACAAAGATGTTTTCATTATATTAATGAATTAAGACAACAGTAAGGTTTCAAATTACCAGCTCCATCTACTGAACTTCCTCATCACAGCTAAGAGTCGGGTCAGAATATCACACGTGCTAATGTTAAGCTGCCATTTTTTGTCTAATACAGTAGTTTTTTTCGATCCTGGTCCCTGTGGGACCCAGTGCTTCCCGCCTATTTGTTATGACTTCCTCTTTATTTGACACACACACTCACACTGCCTTTTCCACTGGGCTGGTGGTCGTCGCATGGAGCCGTGTGCTCGCGCCCACGAAATGGTACTCATGCAGTGAACTGGCTTCAATTTTTTCCACGGGCAAGGAACAGAACCCACCTTATCAACAAGGTGACCAGAATCGCTTTGTTATCTCCTTGTTAAAGCCTCAGTTGAAACCCACTTATGACAGCCACAGTAGTCCAATCGATTACAGCCTCTTTAATTCATTATTGAACTGTTACTGAAGCAAACAGTGATTATAAAGATGCTGAAGATGTGTAGATTTGAAATTTTTTTGTCATTTATGTTGGTGCAGGGCACCGGTGTTATTCTCTTCGACTAGCTGTCTAACTGTTTCTCCTCCTAATCTGATCCAAATCGCAATAAAATATGGCATTCTGTGTAGAATTCAAATGGAGCCAATATACGTTTTTTTGTGGTCCTGACCGTGACTCCTACATATGATCCGCTCTGTGTTATTGCGTCTCTGGACCGGAGTAGACTTGTGTGTGGACAATGCGAAACCAGACTTCTTTTTTGACACTGTCGGAAAACGTTCTCTATCCCCCTTATATAGTGCACTACGTGGCCATTCAGCCAGTACAGAAAATACTATTTGGGGTGAAACAAGTGACCTATTTTCAGCCACACAGTTTCAGCCTGTATTTATAGTGTAGGAGGTGGGACACTTCAGACTTCTAGAGAGAAGCGTTTTGATAGCACAGAAATTTTGATTTGAGAAACTGAGTGCAGGTTGATGTCAATAAAACCATTGATCCAGATATTGGCGTGAAGCAGGGCCGCTCTGCTACCAAATGGGTGACCTAAGCAGGATTGTATTGTTGTGCCCCCCCCTTCCTCAAATATGATGAAAAAAAAAAAAAAAAAAAAACTACTAAAGGGGTGACTAACCTTTAATACACATTTTTACTAAAAAGTAAATAATTATAAAAGTAAATAAGTGATAAATTGTATTCTTTACAAATTACAAGTGTAGCTCTGACATTTACCTATGGCTATAACTTATGTTATAACTCTAATTTTGTTTATAGTCTCAAGCATTCAGAAATCATGCACCAGAGAAATTTAAGAAGTTTTTACTATGAGAAAAACCATTGTTTAATTTTTGTAATGTGTTTGGGATGTCCACATGTTTTTGTTGAGCGAAATTCTAGGGGCTGGGTCATCTATAGCAAAAAGCTGGCCAAAAATGAAAGGATTAAGTGAAGATGTGAATCAAATATGTACCAATAGCCTTAACATGAATTTGATCGTCCTTAAGTGTAACAGCAGCAATTACATTGCCTTTGGCTCCCTTTTTGAAGGTACAACATGTTAATGTACATCACTTGTTTTATTTAGTCTTAGCCTAACAATTATGTAGTGTTAACAGTGTTATTAACCAAAATCATTATACGTCATTGTTTGTTATATAATGCATTTTAAGTTTTTTCAGTTTTTATAACAACAACAACAACAACAAAAATATTAACAGTATAATAATACTCTTGTAAATTATTAATTTGAAGTACAAAACCAAGGTTATTTGCAGTTACATGGCTACAAGACGCTGATTTTTGGTGTTTATTTTTGTTAAACCATGACAAATTTTTGTAAGGGAACCGGAAAGTCGAGAGAATATTAGATGCGTTGGTGGTGGTGAAATTATTTCCGACATTAAAATTCGTTTAACGTCAACAGCCAAAAAAAATAAAATAAAAATTAATTCACAAGATTGTGCCTGAAAGTGATACACGGGCTTCGTTTTTACCTAAATGATTTACAATTTATTTTAATACATAATAAAAATGTATAAGGTGTGCATTGTATTTGACACCTAAATGAACACATTGCAGTTGTTTTTATGACTAAGTCTTTCTCCTCAAATAATTCTTCAAATTTGCATTTGAGCCCATTTGGTTGTGAAAAAGTAGCATCATTTACATATGATTTACAGTTTATTTTAATAAATATCAAAATGTAAAAAGTGTGCATTATAGTTGACACCTAGATGAACAATTACAGTTGTTTTTAGGGCTGTGCGATACAGTATATCTAACGATATGATCAGCGCAAGTGTTTAATTCTAGTCAGTTAATCTGGTTCCCTGATTAGCAGCTAAATTGGGCCATCACCTGCTTCAAATGGGAAAGCATTTACACATAAACAGACCTGTAAGTTCATGACAAGCTACGCAATATCTCGTCTTCATTATCGAAGAGGCCTTCATCTGCAATAATGAACGCAATATTGCGTCGGCTGTTTCAGGTGGATCTACGGCTCTGTCTATTAAAATTGCCACTTCCATTGTGAAAGACAGGTGATGGGCGATTTAGCTGTAATCAGGGAACCAATACAGTTACTGACTTGAGATCGCGCATGGTCCATATCATTAGATATATCACACCAACCCTAGTTTTTGTTTTGTATGACTGGAAGTCAAATTCTCCTCCCTCCTCAAATGCTTCGATATCCCGGGTAACTTTAGATTTGCGAATATCAAACATCCAGAAGAGACCATTCAAGACCAGCTTTACTTTTTTTTTTTTTTACGTTCTTTCTCTGTCTTCCGTTTTTCTTTTCCTGCTGCGCCGGATATAGCTGATCTCTGTTAACCAGGCAGATGTCCCTCCAGTACGTCTGAACATTTCAGCCACAAACATAGAGTGCGAGCATGGTTGGGTGAATGCAACGTTTTTTTTTTTTTGATCAAACTGGATGGTGCCCTGCCGCCGCTTGGGGAGTTGGGTGCCCCATGCGCAAAACTGGCGTACACATCTGCATATAGGGAGTGTCGGTATTGGGCCTTGACAGTGAGACGAAGACTGTGAACAGGGTTTTTAAACATGCTTATTTCGTTCTAAAATGCAAATATTTGGTCATTGTTTTGGAGCACACTATCTTATACAGGAATACCCCATTAAGGTCAACATTCTCTCATCCTTAACACACACAAACAAACGTAGAATTTTATGAACCTACTATCTGAGGGGCTTGCCAATCAATGGCCACTTCGCAAACTGTGGTCTGTAGTGTAAGCTCCTCCTACTAGACATCCCTTGTTTTGAGAGCGAGCAGGTCTTTCGGGGCCAGTTTCTAGAAGCCAGTTTTTTTTTTGATTGGCTAAGAAGGTGTATCCTGGTTCCACCACGGGCTCACTGACTCCAACATCAGAGCCACCCGTGCGAAATAGCGGGTATCCGTTTCAGTTCATGGGAGCTGAACTGAAAGGTATAGGTGGTTCGGTCACCCAAAGTATTTGTCGAACCTTCCACATTCCAAACATCCTTGCACAGAGGACTCCATTTTTGTATAATTGGATGAGAGCTCATAGGGTGGTTATTTCAATGACAATGAGTTTCAAGATCATAGAAAATTAGGGTGGTTAAAGAAGAGATTACGTCATCAGAAGTAGGAGCCATCCAGTATTTAATAAGGAGATTTCTATCCCGTAAGGAACAACCACAGCTCACACACATCATTTAACACCAGGTCAAAACCAAGCTGTGTAGGATCCTTGTAAGAGTGATCTGACCCCTCTGCAGTACGTTGAGGCACATTATTCAAATGCACTATTACCTGTGACTTATGTGAGTAGAGTGCTGTATCGACTGTGCCTCAGTCAAGATTTAGGAAGCGCAGAACAATCGTGTGATGTTATGCTTACAAAATGCAACTATTTTATGGCACTATTTGGGGATTGCAAAATCATCGTAATAACCCTCCACTGCATTAATAGGGGTGCTGCAGTAAGACAGCATATACTGTAAATGTGAACTGTACTTATTTACACTACTACAGAGTTGGATTCTCATGCTAAATCCTGACCAAAACGTCTCACGGCAAACTGCGCAACAAAAAAAATAAAAACCTTGGAACGGGGTATGACACAAAGTTATTTCTGTGAACAAATCCACTCCGTCAAGGGGTTCATAGAAGCGTGCGATTGTTTTTTTTTTTCGAGGATGGTGCCCTGTATGACATCATAAAGGGTCAGGGATTACTTATATTGCCACTTTCTCACAGGTGAAGAGCGGAGAACATCAACCCAGAGCCAGCACAAACTCCCCTCAATGTTGACTCATGTCGACGGTAACGGAAGTCATTGGCAGTGCTGGCACGCGGACATTGCTCGAAGAAGGATTTTTAATCTTGATTTTATGAATTTTAATTATGATTAGCCAATGGGACCCATCTCTACTCTTCGCTACATCCAGAATAAATGTGAAAATCATGTTAGCTTGATTTAGTATGTTTGTAGGGATTCCTGGAATTCAGTACTAGCGTTAGATACAAATTTAGACAATCAGCACGCAAACAAATTCTGATAATAGCAAAATAAAGAGGAAGTCCAAAAGGCATGGGGGGGTTTAAAACATGAAGTATACCATGTAATTGTCACTACCCTCACTGTAAAAGTACTTACAAAACCATTATTTCACCATTAATATAAGTATATATTATATAATATTAGTCATATCAATGCCTAAACAGTGAGAGCGGAACGCAGGGTCACGTTGGCATTCAAAGAAGTTCTTAACTTCAGGATGTAAACAATTATTTGAACAGAATAAAAAAAAAGGGCTGACAATTTCAGACATGGTCACTATATAATAAAACAGAGAATTCAGCTATACAAGAAGGCTGCAGAACAAGTTTAATTTTCAGAAAAGTCAAGTCAGGGCCAGAGTTGTTTTTCATTTAACAAAATGTCGGTAGCCTATTATTCATGGGTCATGTTTTAAACAAGGTCCGGTACATCTACACACTGACTGGTTAAACGTGTTTTTTTTTGATTTCCGTCTTTGTTTCTGGGTAACAATTTTGGACATTGTCCTTTCTTTATTTATTTATTTTTTATTTTTTTATTTTATTTTTTTGTAGCTCAGACTTAAAGGTATACAACCTATTCAGAAACTTTGCCTTCATGATAAACTGGTTACCCTTGGACATCATCACTGAACTTGTGACAACTCGCCCCAGTACCCTCCCCACTTGACTGCACTGTTTAAACAGTGTTTTTTTGCCAGGTTAATACACTTATCATATACATTAAATCGTTTTGTAAAGAATACATTAATGAAATATCTAACTTGCTGTTTTTATAAGAATCAGACAGAAAAAATCTCTCCAGAAGTAAGGTTTTCTCTGTTTTATATTTTGAGGACAACAAAAAAAATGGTCCAGAAAAAAAAAAAAGAGCTAATGAACGGACTAAAATCTTCCTCACTGACTGGATGCTCCACTGAAACTATCAATCACATTTAGGACATTTCATATTCTCTTTAGGATAGTTGGTGAGCTTACCAGGCATTGAGTCTTTTGGCTTCATTACATAATCTTTTAGGCTCTAGCTGAGGGAATTGGAATGAATAATGAATGAATGGAATGAATGAATGAATGAATGAATGGCTCAGTAAGTGAACTGTTAACCAAGATTTTTTTAAGTCAAATTGAGTTAGGTTCTGTCATCTTTATTAAACCTTAGGCTACGAACTGTTCATACTACCACGGAGATTAACTGTAGTGCAGTTTAATTATATTTAGGGGTCCTAATCAACTGAATCATGGCTGTGAAGCTAAACTGGGACAAAATAAATCACAACAAACACACAACCTGAAAACAGTATGCTATAAACAAAATATGTGCACACAAAGAGAGTTTAGTATTAAAATTCCAGACACATTGATGTAGCTGGAGACCACTATGCTGTATCACATATAGAATATATATATTCTAATGATAGAATATTATATTTTATAGAGATATATATATTTTGTATATATATATATATATATATAGAATAGACTTAATCTCTAGTTTTTATGTTAGTATTATTTTTTATTAGTTATATTATTAGTTTATACTGCTCGTGCAATGTCGATGATCAACTATCCAGGATTCCAACTACTCACCCCCATCAGGCCGCGCGCTTTTGATTCCACTCGTGTTTAATCCTTGCGGTTACTGCACAGACATCTCAGTCTCTCAGGATCCACTCCAGCGAAGACTTTTACCTTTAGTCCGAGCAGTTATTACAGCCCAACTAAAATCATTATCGATCCGACTCCATGGTCGCAAAACACTTAGAACGTGCTGCGTCTCCTGATTAAGTGCCCAACAGCACGACAACCCAGTATAAATCCAACAGGCAATTAACATGATTGGTCATTCCGTCGTTCAACACAATTAATTCTCGCTACGGCAGCCAGCACTGACGTGAAGATGAGGGCAAAAGTTGTTCTGGGTCCGCATAGTTTGGAACAATGAATGTTTAAATCACGGCGGATCTTATCGAACAGAGTGTAAGCATAGAAAAAATAAAGAAAAAACACAACAGCACTGAGTCTTGAGGGCTTTGCGTGAGAGGGAAGCCGTGCTCGCCGCCGCAGTAGAGAGTCTAAGTGCTGCTCCGTCCCTGAGAAATATCACACAGACCGTGATGATTGCGCGCTCCCGCCCTCAGGTCCTCTACAGTCATAATAAAGGTGACCCGAGAGGGCAAACCTGCGGCGGTAAACACTAGCAGAATGCCAGAACGACCCCTACACGACCAAGACTGTGGATGAATGTAAATGACACCTTCATAATCACTACGAAATAGCAAGAGAGATCCAGTGTGTGTGTATGGTACCAATAATGTATGGACTATTAGACTATTAATATAAAAATACTTGACATTTTTCTGTAAAATTTATATATATATAATTATAATATACTAGTTTTGACCCTAATATTTTTCAATATATTACAATCCTAATGTCTGGGATTCCATACGTATATTGGCAGAAAGATTTAGGGTGAAGTCAGCAAAATAGGGGGACACTTGTTTTGGTAAATTGTGTATTAATACTATTATCTAAGTATTAATATAGTAAGTATAAATGTAGGTGTATGTGCTGTGCGCGTATATATCGATATAGGATCTATATATCTATTTATATAATACATAGAACATATACATACATACATACTATATATAGTATATATATATATTATATATATATATTAATATATATAATAATATTATATAAATCTTGTATCAACCATCTTATTGATCAACTGAAAGATAAGTTATTTCTTTTATAATCTGCATGAAAGAGGGGTGCTATGCTCTTTCCTACCGTTAGACTTGTGATGGACCTGTTTTTTGTTAAATTAAGCAACTAACGTGACAAGAGACCAGAGAGCGTACCTGACTATTACAACTTTGAATTTTCCCCAGAGAGCCTCTCTACTATTGCACTTAGGCCTATGTATACGTGTTCCTACCCATTTTACTTCTTTCATACTGTTTTCAGGGTAAATTGGGAACCCCCATTTTTATTAGTTGTGCTACTGTAGATAATAACCATTTCACATACAACGGACTTGTATAAATAATGTTTTTGGCTAGAGACAAAAATTCAAAATTTAAAAATACTTTATAATAGACATTACCTAACAGATTATGAGATTGATGGTGAACTCATAAACCCTTAACATTTACATGAATTAAAACCCTCCACGAGAAGTACAATCTGAGTAGTATAAAATCTGCCCAATTTTTATTTACGATGTTTGCTGGACTTTTAAGGTGTTTTGTATACATCTGGGTGCTTTAAGTGTATGGTGTGTATCAAATGCCTTTCATATTTGTGTGGTTTATATGTGCGTAAAGAAGAGGGTGAGAGCACAGGCATGTGTTTACAGGCACCTTTTATGACAACAAACCTAATCTTCTCAAATTTCCATTATTATGTTTTTTCTTTCCCTGCTTCTGCCGCACTCGGTTTTGGTGGCATTTTATGTAAAACAAAACAATTTCTCACATTAAGCAACGTAATTACATTTTTTATTTATAGGGAATTGTCCCACTTTAGCTGAATGAGCTACATGTTCCAGCCAATTTATCATGTTAAGGTAAATTGGGGACAGGTGACTAAACGTGATATTTATATAAATAAAAAAAAAAGAATGGAAAAAACTTTGCACATCATTGCAATACAATTAAACTTAATCCAATGGTTAGAGATAATGGTTAGAGATTTGGACTTCGTATGAGTTTAAATACAGCGCTTTACCGAAGGGTTCGCAGAGGTTCGAATTGTGTCCACAACGTCGGCCTGACTAGGCCGGGGGTATCGTTGGGTACGAGTAGGTGGGAAGGAGACGTGGACACAGTGAACAGCACTACATACTATGCCACCCGCAATACACCCAGGGAGACAAGATCATATACACACGTGAGGCAGAGCCGGACGGAACCCTAGTTGCTCCGCACGGATGCAGCTGGATAGTAGTGAGCCTGACCCACTGCGTACCCGGAGGGTGGTGGTTCACACGGAGAGTGTTTCACCTATCCTACACAGCTGGCAACTGTGTGTGTGGCACACTTGCATAGGCGGTAAATGAAGCGAGGAGTTCCACACACCAGTATGTCCGATGTCGTATGAGGATTTGTCCACAGACGTTCGGCAGGAACTGGTCAACCTCACATTTCACTTTTCAAATACTGTTGTTAATTATAGATTTATGAACCCTTCCAACAATTTTAATAGACCTTAAACTATTTACGGCCACTAAACAGGTACTTTCTGATACCTTCGCAGTACTTCACACCTACTGTATCGGAATTTACAATTGACTAATCAAATGTTCATAATCCCAATTAACTTACTGTATTATAACAATGTCAAGACTACCTATCGGGATTTCAGTTTTTACAATAAAGTATGATAAAAGGTTTAGGAACATTACACAGCAAGGGCAAAGCCCTTTTTATACAGTTTAGTATTTTAAAATCATCATTAAAAACGGTCGGTTCTATTACCTGACAGCGCAGTTGACACACACTTTCAGGATTAAATTAAACTAATTAATACGTGTCCAGCATAAAGCAAAGTTTTAAGTAAGCATGCTGTCCTTGCGCACCACGCACACAGAGTAGTTTTCGTTTTTCGTGTGTGAAAACAAACGATGGGGAAGCGTAAAGACTGGAGGGTTGTTAAAAAAGTGCTAAGGAGGAAATGATAATATGATGAATGAGTGCTAAGAGATGTTGATCGTGGACCAAATTCTGACGCCGTATCGAACTGTCTTTCAGAAAAGATTAGATATGGCATTTTGTTTCATCATCTTTGCTCCAGGGGGTACTCCAAGGGGCGCCACTATGGATTCTGTGCCCCCTCTGTGATTCACAGTGAAAGGAGGGGTCCCCCTTGGGTAAAAAATACGTTCCCGGTCCCACTCTCTCCCAGGCATCGGTCAGCACCCTTGAAATAGTCCTAAACCTCCACCTAATTTGCATGCCACTGCTGTAAATTTTGACCAGTTTGATGAAAAAACAAGCTTATGTTGGATTCTATACTTTTTAAACAATTTGGATAAGGTATCTAGAATTAGTTATATGAGCAGATAAAATAGTTTGCCTTAACCCTTTCTTTATTTAAAAGGAGCTATGTGGAGGTTTTTTACTTTAAAAAAAATCTTTTAAAATAGAGTTTTTCATTTGTAGATGTATGAGCCAACCATGATGTAAAAAAAAAGAATGACACCTCGACTGTCCACCACGGTTGCCTCTATCAGCCTGTAGGCTCAAATGTGTGTGGAGGAGTCGGGCCCGGAAGTGTGGCGCGAAAATTCACACAAAATGTGACGTCATGCGCGTTCTCGTCTACTTGGGCTTACCAACCGTACGGCAACGCCAGCCATTATAGTATTAAAGCAGCGGCAAATAGTGTTTTTCAGATGACTCTGTGGATGGAAAGAAGCGAACAGCCTCCGCCAGCACAAATTCAGACACCACGGACACTCCTCGTAAGTAAAAAAAAAAAAAAGAAAACGTATCTAGTGTTGGCAAAAAAGAGAGAGCGTGCGCAATGAGAACGAGCATGAGACTGGCTTGTAGTTCCTCTAACGGCCACTGGTGTCAGTAACGGTTAGAAATTTCAGAAACATACACAATGCTCCTTTAAAACCTTTTTTAAAGCTTTATTTTTTTGAACATTTCATGCATGTGATTAGATAAACTGTTGTTCAGTCATGTTGTCATTTAAAATCCAGACATCATTGGCAATGTTATTGTTTTAGTGTTTATGCAAACACAAAAAGTAATTTTATTTTTGTTGATGGTTGGTTATAAATATAAAACTTGGTAAAACGATTTATGTGTCAGTACTTTAACATGGAGGAAAGGGGGGCCGACCAATTGTGGCAGAGCATAGTGGAAGAGCCCGAGGCGGAGATGGAGAGCCAACGAGCCAGGGGGATGCCGAGGATCTGGTGTGGAGCTGAGGTCTTCTGGCTAAAAAAAACCGCGAGGAGGGAGATCCATAGAAACGCGACGGCAGCCAGAGCGAACTGAGGACCAAGGTGGAGCTGGCGGGAGGAAGGAGCCCCAACGGAGCTGGTGGGACGGAGCGACTATGCGCAGCCACTGGGACTATTTGGGCCGAGGTGGAGTCCGGGCCTCAGAGTCGGAGGTGAGGGAGACTCAACCATGGCGATGCTGGAGGAGGGACGCAGAAGCGGGTGGGAGGGCGGGCATTGAGGAGCGGCCACTCCAGGGCACATTCTAAAGGAGCGGGCACTGGAGGACACTTTCTAGGAGCACGGGCACTGGAGGATCGGAAGCCCCCTCAGGGCTGGATGAGGAAACGAAGGAGGGCTGGACAGGACCAGCGGAGACAACGGAGAGAAGGGAGAGGGGCAGTCAACCTCCAGTTCAGATTCCCAGTCTATGAAGAGCCTCCTCCTCATTTTGGCCCTATGTGTGCATTCCATATTCAGCTCACCCTCAGCTGCGATGCAGGGAGCACTCCACGCTCACACAGCCGTCTGTGGCTCTCTCCCTTGCGGTGGGCCCTGTAGCCGGCTCTCGCCACCTCGTCTGATGGGTTGGGCTCTGGCTCTCCATCATCGGTGGGGCTCGGGCTTATGCGCCATACCATGGGTAGATGGTGGGCTGGGCTCTTGGTCGCGTAATGGATCCGGCGAGATCCTCCACATGGGGCAGATGGTAAAAAGGGACCCGTTTCTCGCCACAGTCCACTCCACAAAGGCAGCGAATTCTCTCCAAGGACCAGCTTCAGACGACCGACACTCCTGCACTCGGCGTTCAGCGCGCTCGCATCATAGAAAGAGCAGAGCATGTCTAATGGGGTAGCTGGTGACGTGAGCTAATAACAGGAATTGTCTGGTATGGTCCTCGAGAGATCGTCCTTCCAGCTCCAGCAGGAGGAGGAGGAATTTGGGGGACGGAGGGAGGGGATCCATGAACACAATCGGAAAGATAAAGGACTGAGGGGGAAAACCGGAAAACAAATCAGAAGGTAGACACGCAATTTACACTGTTTTAGGTCGGGTCTTCTGTCACAATACTACCTGTGCCGGAAGGAACACGGAGCCAAGGATAAGCAAAAATAGGCTTTATTAAAATCCAAACACATGGGTAAACATCCAACAAGGAGAACAGGAGGAAGACCAACGTACTTGACTTGTAGGACCCAAACAAAACTGAACTGAATGACCGGGGCTTTTAAACTCAGGATAATAGGGGAAACACAGGTGTATGGAATCAATTAATAATCAAACTGAACAAGGACATGAAACAGACCCAATACAGGAAAACCAGGAACTGACACACATGACCAACAGGTTCCAATCCTGACACATCTCTAGTGTGCATAATATAGTGTAGGCTAATATAATATGCATCTAAAAACCACACACTGCCTCTGTAACTAGCTTCAGTGTAAATATTGTTTAGTAGCTTAAAGTACAACAGTGGCTATGTGATCAGCAGTTGGACTACTTTAACTAACTTGGAAAGTAGTGATTCTCCATCATTTGTTCACAAATTATTTTATATCATTCAATAATATGCTGCAAAAATATTATATATGCAAAAGAATAATCCATCAAGAAAAGAAAAAAAAAGGTAGTGGCTGGGACTCTTTTTACATCCATCAAAATAAACTGAATCGTAAATAGTGGATGTTCCTCTATACAGATGAAGATGGTCAGATGGGAGGACAGATTTTTCTATATAAAAGATTAAAAAACAACACATTTCATTTTTTATTTGACACCACATACTCTGTACTTGAGAATCATGTGAATCATGTACAGTAAGACCAGAACATGCCTTAAGGAGGTAAACCCGAGTAAAATTTTGGGGGACGCGTGCGTGCTGTACTGTTCAGAGACCACGTGAAGAGTGGCTCCTTAGAGTTAATGTATTTATTATTACACTGCCCGCATGCTTAGACATCCATATCTATAATTCAGTGCCTTTTGTCAAGATAAAGGGTTAAGTCCTAGTGCTGTTACTCTGTGCACCTGCTGTGACATTAGAGACAGATGGACGGCTCTGAAGTCCACATGTGTAGACAACAGGTAGATTCACTGCGGCCCGGTCCCTGGGGTATTACTGTAATAGCGGAGAGTGCAGACCGTGGTGTGTTTCTCGGTATCTTTTGTGTGCACACAATCTCAGCATAATGAGCTTTTTTTTCAGTTCCTCCCCTCCAGCTTCATGCCTAAGCTTTGCTGTTGCTTTTTTTAATAAGCGCAAACTCAAGGACAAGCTCTATATATTTTCATGTTGTTGGCATCAAACAAAAAACAGGCCAATAGTGTTATTGTTTTTAATTCATCACATTGACAAGAATTTATCAGATATAACATACTTCTGTTTTTTGTATTGATTAATTTTTTTTTTTTTTATTAAATTTGTTTAAATTTTGTAATGTGCAAACTGTTTCAGTACTTAAATAATGGGAACAGTTTAATTTATTTTTTTACAGTCCCACATAATATACATGAATAGTTTTTTGATGCATTTATTTTATTATGTTGCTAAGGGTGTCACACACAAGTGAATTACAGAACCGCTGGGTGAAGTGATAATAGCCCATGCTTTATCATGAATTAAACACAGCTGTTGATCAAGGACTGCATCTAAGCTATTTTCATATGTTAGATATCCATCAGCAAAATCTAGTTAACAGATGAAACCTTATATGTAAAAGTGTTACCTATATGTAAAGTGAACACATTGAACACTGTATATATAGGTTTAAATATAACAGATGTAATTAGGTTTAATGATGGTCCTCTTTTTTTCTTGAAGGGATAGTTCCCCCAAAAATGAAAATTACACCGCCCATTATTTACTCACCCTCAACAAATTAGACTATAGAATACCCAAGACGTGTCACTCGTATAGTTTTGAATAGGGAAAATTGCAATGCTCAATATGGCTGCTCTATCAAAGGAAGCCCTGCCTACTGAGTAAAAGAGCCAATCAATAATCAGTAAGTTCATCACATCACTGCAGCTGACATTAGAAGTCCAAACCGGTTGCTATAGAAACAGTCAGCATTCTGAGATGTGTGCTTAGGACTGTACATATAATAATAATGCCTCCTGAAGCAAATCGATGCATTTTTGTAGGAAAAATATCCATATTTAAAATAAACATTAATCTCTAGCTAACTGTCGTACATGTGTTCATGAGAGAGTGGCATTCCAGTAGGACGTAGGCATAGCCCAAGCTCCAGTGTAAGCTCCGGTTTAAGATGTGATGAGGAGTGAGAAATACAGAAATGCAGTGGAGGGTTAGAAGTAAAACACCATTTGCAAAAGTGTAAAATAGGTCAGAGGATTTGGATAGGTGAAGCCAAGCTAAACAAAGGGATAACTTTGCTTCCCTTTGTGTTCCCTGTAAACAAAACCTTGGTTCTCGCGAGACATTTGCATAATTCTACACCAGACACCTCATGCTGACCTATTTACTTTTTTTTATCTTGGCAGAAATGTAATTGGCCAGACCATTTCCAAACTGTTTGACAAAAAAAAAGACAAAAAAAAAAATGTAATCGACTGCTCCCAACTTCCACAGAGAACAGAAATCAGGCCAGTTTCATTTAGAATGTCCAAAACAGCAAGCTCTCCTCTTATCCAAAAGCACATAAAGACAAACCAAATGGTGAAAATCATGTGCCTGACACCAACAGGAAAACAACTGTTAATATGGGTTTCCATGTTTGTTTAGAGGTCAGAGGTTTTCTTTTGATGTAAATGGCTCTGACGTCGTGTCCTTTGAAGGTCACATGCCAGCCTCGTCCTCCTTTCCATATTAATGCATAAAAATTGACCTTTTAATCGAAAAACAGACCCATAAGAGTACAGCTCACTCCAGGAACAGCCTGCTGGAAGACAGCATAGTGATTAAGCCTTTGACAAGGTGACTATTAGGCCATGTACAGTGCTGTCTCTTTGCTATCTTTGGGTTTGTTTTTCCATCCTTACTATCTCTTCTCTCTATTATTTGATTTAGCATCCAAGTTATTGTGCTCACAGTGTGGTGTAGTGGGTTGTTATGTTTGGTTGATCAATACATACAAGACAGCGACAGAGCAATGCAATTAAAATGTCCTCCCTGCTTTTTTCAGCAAGCTGTTGTTGAGTACTGTAAATATCTCCTTCCTTTTCGTTTCTGCTTGCCAAGTTTTAGTTACCCTTCGACCGCCCGTGATAATTTGTGTGTGAGCTTGTAGCATGTACATGTTTGCAAGTCTTTTAGGATAATCTTTGCTTGAATCTATGTTTTTAGAAAGTGTATAGTGCAGTGTATAATGCTATGACATCCATATATTCACTAAAAATAACCAGAAATAGTGATTTTGTTTTATTGAGGTGGTTTTTGGATGTGGATCGTGGCTGCTATGTGTCATCACCATATGTTTTGTGTATCAGTAAAATGAAATCAATAAATTAATTTTTCCAAGAGCGTAAATAAAGATTATTTAGAGTGCCAATTTGACAAGAAAACAAACAAACTTTTAGCTTGTGATGAGAGTTAAACAGCAGATTCCCCTCCAGAGAGAAGACTCCTATTAAAAAGGCCATTCAGCAGAAAGACAACTCAGGCCAACCCATGTCAAAAGTTCTGAAACCACTCAAATGGAGCAGACAGAAATTTTTCAGTTTATGAGAGATTCCTATATTATATTTAAAAATGTCACACATGCTTATTGAAGATATTCCCAAAGGAATGCATTTATTTAATTTTTTCTAAAAAACAAAACAAAAAAACAAAACAAAAAAAAAAAAAAAAAAAAAACAAAAAAAAAAAAACATTAATGCAGAGAATTTTCATGAACGCAGCGTGTAGATGTAATGTTTGTGCGTCTCATAATCTTAAATTATTTATGACACTCTGGGAGAGATATTGAGAGCCATTGTAAATTGGCTAATCATCAGCATAGCAAAAGCTCTTGGTATTGGTTTTTCAAGACCAATGGGTGACAATTGGTTTCTTTGTCTGAGCTCAAAGTTTTTTTACCACTTATTATAACGCACCATTGCGGGTCCATCATTCACTGTGTCTCTCTATGTCCCCCTCAAAAGACGCAACAGCCATATGCTTTTTATAAATCAGAACACACTCGGCCAGTCCTGCCACCGCGCGTGCGCACAGACCCTCGGTATAGAGATTTTTCATTTTGGGGTGGAGCTGTTTCTTAAACATTAACCAGTGTATGCATTAAAATGATTCAGATATTTAAGAAACTCTCATTACAAGTCTTTCTGTTAATTTAAAGTCTTGCTAATATTTAAGAAACTGGTCCCCCTACATTTATCAGTGGTTTAGTTAATAAAATAAACATCTTGCTATAACACACAGCTAACCCTGATGATTTAAGATATGCTGTTAGCATTGACTTTGTTTTGCCATTTATCCATCCTTACATTGCCTTTGTTTTACTGCCTGTTTGTTTCCTACTTTGGTGCACTGCTTAAACTGGATAAACCCCCTGCAAAAATGTATTCCATTGCTTAAATTATCAGTAGGTCTTCCGTTGCAAACCGCCGTGGTGTCGAGCGGTGACTCAGCACAATCACAACTAATGCCACGGCAGCTCTAGCATCCTTAATCCGCTCATATCACGAACTGCCAATGTGCGAACATTCCAAGAATCGTATGTCTTTTTTTCTTTTTTTCCATTGTGGATGTTGAAATATATGTCTATTATGACAACACAAAATGGTTTGGTATTTATTGGAGTGTGGGCCCCGCGAGTGGGCACGAAGGCGGCCCCAATAATAGGAGAACACATTTTGTTAAAAAAGCACATTATCTTGTCCTTTTCAACTTGTAGATTAATCTGCCAAAAAACATTCGCAAGCTCGCAGAAAAAAGCGAAGGAGGCGAGCGCCACCATGGTTCACAGAGCCTGTGATAACATAATTGACTTACAGGAGAATACAATTTGAAAAATAGATTCACTAGGTAGAAATTTCATAAACATGCCATCCTCTTTTCTTTTTTCCCAAACCATGCCCCAAGTCCTTTACATTTACCCCCCAAGAAATTTTTGGCAGACACGACCATCCTTCCAACCTATGTCAGTCAAATTAATTAAGTATTTAAAATGAAGTTGGTATTGCTTTGTTGCATTTTTTAACTATTTGCTTTGCTTTGAATCAATATGGAAGTCAGTTCAGTAAGAGCACAAGAATAGATTGGAACAAAACTGCTTTTCAAACCAGTAGATGCATCAGAATAATTGGTTTATAAAGATTGCATGAGTGTTTTCTTTGTTCAGCTGCTGTCTCTTGTTTTTACATGAAATCCACATATTTGTACCTAATAAATGCTTCAAAGAACATCAAAAAGAAAAAAGAGCGAGAGAAAGATCAAATTACTTTAATCCTAAACTGGATTCATTTATATTATATATTCAAACATGCTGGGATTATTGGATTTTTAATATTTTTGTTTCATTTTGGTACATTTTTATGTTGCTATGATCACACAAACTGTTTTTGAGAGTATCTGACCCTAAAAAAAAAAACACATTTTTACTTATAAAGAGTGGACTGAACATATGTCATCTGCTTATTATGTAGCTTTCCCATATAAGAAAATAATATTTTATTTGAGATTAAAATTTTTTGGAGATGTGTGACCACAAAGCTTCCAGATGGATGGTTGCCACGGTCAAATTTTCTTTTTAAATAAAATGTAGTTAAGTTGGTTGCGTCGCTGGATTACTATTCCAACCCAGTCCCCACACCGTCATCCAGGCTCCAGGATCTCTGGTGGACCACAAAACGAGATATTCTCGAGGCATGGAAGGAATCGTGGGTGGCCATCTTCAGTACTATACTTACTACTCCTTGTCTCCTCTATTAGTAGGGCAATCATCCCAGGAGCCGGTGGAATCTGCTTCAAGATGCTCCACAACTAATTGATTTCTCAGCATTTGACAATGCCTGGTCAGCCAGATAATGGGTGACAGGGGAAAATGATGCCCTGCATCTTGACAATTTCCTTGCCTTGCTAACACTTGGATAAACACTGTTTATAGATACCCGATTCTGGGGGTTATTCAGAGGGTGTCCCTGACAGCATTCAGCAAACCAGAGACTATTTTCCTGTGAGCCTTGTTCTGTGATTAACATTACCGTAGCAGCTCTCTTTTCTTTAACGACCATGGAACAGCACGTTTGTCATCAGGAGACACCCCAAGAGGCTTGTCTTTCACACGAGATCCTGAACTCTCTTTGTTTGAGAGCCCACTTTGATGAAACACTGCAGAGGACCCCGACAGGCCATTGATATTTCCATATACAGATGGGCTGCTCACATTCACAGCAGCAGCAAGTCCAAAAATAATGTCTAATAAACCAGCATAAACGGCTGTGTTACGTAGTGATTTTGTCCCCCAGTGCACTCACAGGTGAATGGAAGTCCAATGGGGAAATACATTATAGCCATGCGCAGTGAACATTCAGTCACAAGATACTACTGTTTGTTGCACTTGGATCATTTATAATTTATAAGTATTGCTGAAAAAAAAAAAAACTTTATGGGCTGGCTTCATTTGTTATTGTATCCCAATGGGTAAAAAAAGAAAAAAAGCCACATTCTATTGTTTACGATAATGAATTGCTCACATCCAATACCGCAGCAGCTAGGTTTTACATATACAGTACAAGAATCATGAATCAATGAATTTTCCGCCTTGTAGAAAAAACAGAGGAGACCGACTATCTATTTACTGTCCAGACAGTGAAACATTATGTAATGGATAAATTACTTTGGACATATTTTATATTTTCTTTTTTTATTGTCGCATTTTCAAGTCATCTGTTTCGCATGCATCTGCTACAAAAATAATATAACTATATAATTGTGTGTGCTACGTAAGTTAATTCCAGTAGTTGTGGCAAAACATCGTTATTTTATCCACATGGTAACAGACCAATGTTTAATATATATGATATATAAGATATAGGAGAGAGGAGAGAGAGACCGAGGGAGAGAGAGAGAGAGAGGCGTAGAGAAGTGTATTTATTATACATGTCTAAATTAATGTATCTTATATTTATTTATATGTATACTGGATTATAAATAAAATATTATTATAAAAGAGAATTTTGTAATATTAAAATAATAAATGAAAAAAATATTCTAAAACAATTATTTATATCCAGACTTTGTAAGGTGTTTGATATATTGTGACTTTCTGTCATTGATTTTAATTTGTTCACTTATTTTGTGGGGTGACTTCATTACCCATAACTACATGTTTCCAATAAGTGCTGTACCAGATTGTTACTGAAAGAGCACATTAAAAATGTCTCAATTTGCAACTCATACCTTTATGATTAGAAAACACTTATTAGATATTAATCATTTCAGTTTATAGTGGGAATGTCTTATGAGAAGAAGATCGCTGAAACATTGAGCACACACTATTGACACAATGATGAAACCGCCAGAAGGCAGCGGCTGTGAATGGTTTATTTTACACCCACAGGATTCACTACAGATTTCTGATCATTACCATATTATGCAAAAGGATTGTGCAAGAGCTTATGGATAGATGGTTTTTAAATTGTCATTTAATGAAAAAAGCACCTCAAGCACTTCAAAAAAGGATATTTACAAGGGGACATGGTACAACTAAATTTGTGTGGAGTGGCTAGCTGAGGAGGTTTTCATATATGGTTTCTACTTACATTCACTTACTAAAATGAGGCCACCTTCACAGATCTATATACTCTGGCACCTAAAATATGAAGTACCAGGGTTCCTATCTAGAATGTAATGTCTACATCGCCTCATCACAGTGTGAAACATTTACTAATAGTTACACAACTCAAAAACAGAACATTTACTTTCACCAATACAATTTACATTGAATCGGGAAAGAGCATCATACTGAATACTAGATCACTGAGATCATTGGATCAATGAAGCTTTGCATGTAGAACAGCATTCATACTCTGACCTCTGAGCCAAGCCTTGAATATTCATCCCAGTCCTGTTGAAAAGAGAAACGTATGGCTGGAATCTTTCTGTTTTCGATACATTTATTCATTTCTAAATTTGTTCTCGCTGTAATCAGCACAACAATAGTAGCAGCTAGCGAACAAATCAGTTTAAGACCTCTATACTCAGGCCTATACATATGTTCAGGAGTGCTTTCATGAGCATCTAGATGATCAATCACAAGACTCTATGTTATTAACACTTTTAGGGAGTTCTGCGGACATATAGTGCAAAGTAGATACTGGTTAATTGCTGAAAAATAATGCAAAAATCTCTTTAAACTGACTGTTATTTTTAAAAGTCTCAGGTTGGTCTATACTGCCTTTCTATTTTTCTGGAGCACATGGCTATTTTTCCTCTAGCCGGAAATGAAAATTACACACTATTCACCAAAATGCCTTCATTATTTGCCATGTAGACCTTGTTTGCTATAAAATGTTTAACTTTTTAAAGGAAATATTTGCATGTCATGAGTTTGTCTATCTATGTTATATTACAGGGGGTTTTCAAACTGTTCAGGGTTTTGGGACTGTCATTTTTTGAGTGGAGTATCCCTTTAATAACAATTATTTTATTTTTTGGAAAACAAATTTGCATAAAATTAAAAAAAAAGTTTTTTCTGAGTTTTGCAACCCATACTACGTGAAAAAAAAAAAATAAATACCAAAATAAAAATAAAAATAAATAATTTATATTTATTTTGTAATTTCTGCATTTAGCTGCTCACAAGGGTTTTGTAACCTTCTCTGTAAAATTACTTTGTATTTATTATTTATATTTTATTATTTATAACTATATTTTATTGTTTATTAACTTTTAAACATACATTTTGAACTGAAACTGAAGTTCTTATCTAAAAAGTTATCTGTATGTTTATGCATATAATATATTTTAAAGGGATCATATGATGCTTTTTTAAAGATCATTATTTTGTGTATTTGGTGTAACAGAATATGTTGATATGCTTTAATGTGAAAAAAAAAAACCCATTCTTTTTCACAAATACTGTACATTATTCTATGCCCCCTCTCTCAAACGCATTGTTTTCTACAAAGTACCTTCTTCTGACAAGCGAAGTATGCTCTGATTGGCCAACTGATCCAGTGCATTGTGATTGGCCGAACACGGCAAGAAACATCGGAAATGTAATGCCCCTTAATCGCAAGCTTCATCTTTCAAAATAAATGTAAAAGACAGTTAATAATGTCTTTAGTTACCATCAGTTCAAGCCTGGGAAAGGGGAACAGAGTCGCATGACACATGTGATGAAGCTCATATGTGTTTGCAGAACACAAGCCACCGATGGTTAGTGATGATGACTCTACTGTGTGACCCTCTCTCTCTCTCTCTCTCTCACACACACACACGCACACACACCCACACACACACACACACACGACGCGCAAAAACTCCGCATTTGAACAGTCAACAGCAAATACTTTAATAACAAAAACATACTTAGAGTAGCTGATTCAGAAAGCGCCAGATTGTCATAGGCAAAGTTCAAAATTACCTCCTCTCCTAGGTTCACGAACTGGTCGTCCATAAAATGAATTACTGTTCTGTTGTAAGTAATCTTAAAGATTCCTAAATGCTTTTGCTTTTGCCTAGAATCACACAGCATCTCCCTGACATGGCTGATTCAACACTAACTTCGGTTACTGAAACCATGCCTCTTTTCTTTTTTTGCGTGAACATTTGGGTGGGATACGCAAATATTTCCACATAGTGACGTAGATATGTGGGGGTGTTTTTGAATAAGCCGTTTTAGAGGGGCGTGGCAGAGTCTTAACTTTGATAAAGAATATTCTTTGGATTTGATACTTTAGTCTTTGCCACTTTACAGATCTTCTTCATGCACCAAGAGCTTGTAATTACTATACAATAAGAGATATGTGATATTTGCATATTGTCTAAAAAATATCGATGTTTTCTTTCTTTGGTTTTCAGGTTTTATCTGAAAGTAGACTGTATTGTAATGACTTATAATGATGACCATATGCCTTACGTTGAAATAATGCATTTTAATGAATAAAGGACATGCATTACTTAAATTACTGTATTATATTGTATGTTGTATAATGAAATATAAAATATGTATATGACTTCCAAGTTTCAATAAATAGACTAACATATATATCACTTGTGATTGCTGCGCGTATGATGATGATATAATGATTTTAATAAATAAAGGTAAATAATATATATATATATATATATATATATATATTATATATATATATATATATCTATAATATATATTATATATATATATATATATTAATAAATAAAAATGTATTTTTCTATGGCTCTTCTAGATTTCAACAAATAAATCACATTTTTTAGTATAGTGTTACTGTATGTGTGCCCAATCAAGGTTTTTTTTTATTTTTATTTTATTTGACCTCACTGCTTCCAACGAGCATAGTGTGGAGGTACCTTGTGTCAACCTTAACAACACTGTTGAGATGCGCAGACTTATTCACACATGCTTAAGCTCTCTCTCTCTCTCTCTCTTGTCTAATAAACTTAATTAATAACTGCATTAGTCTGCTATCAATGGCTCAAGTCTCCATTACCAGCTTTGAAATTATGTTTTTGAATTAGCAACGGTGGCATGGAGGCAGAGATGTGTAGAGTAGCATTTAGGCACCACACAGCCCACAATCCTACCTACAAGAGCATTTTAAGGACAAAAGCCTGATGAATGTCTTGAAATACAATATCTAAACAATGTCTGAGGTGTGGTAACCATAGTGTAAGCAGAATAATTGACTCCTGCCCGTTAAATAATTATTTAAAAAAATAATGCACACCCAAGGTGGTGATGCGGCCATGATGCATAACCACTCTAAAGAAAAAGTTAAAAAATATATATTTTTAAAAATGGCACAATGTACTGTATAATTTAAAGGTGTTTATTTTTTTACAGGTGTTTACCAGTGTTTGGAATTTTGCATTGATTTGTGTTTTAGAGTTAACAGAAATTTCCATAAAATTAATGGATAATATCCTGTGTAATGATCTGCCAGTACTTTTCTTTTTCATTTTATTATGATTATTATTTATGTTATTATTTTACAGTGTATTAATATCTAAATAAATACATTATTATTTTCATGTTAATATATATTTTTATTCTTTCTTTTAAAAAATCAAATTGTTTGTTTGTCTTTATAATATTAACATATGCTAATATTTTACTATATGTTATTGATGCATTAAAATATATTTTAATAATGAACTATATCATATTTAAAAATGAACTATATCATATTATAATAGTTAGCTTTAAAGCGATTTTGGAAACAACAAAAAATGTATAATATTATAAAAGAAAATAACTAAATAATCTATAACTGTAAATGTAATGTATGATATTACTATATTATTCATTAAAATATTAATACACTTAACACACATGCTAATATACTATATTAATACATTCATATTTGAAACCTAAATGCTTTGCTTTGAAGCCTAAACAAAATATTTAAATAACACAACATTATCTTATATTAATACATAAATAATAATAATAATATGAATATATTCCTCACACAATATAAGTGTGTCTCTATACATGATCTCTTGTTTGTAAAGTGTGAAAACCCCAGCTGTAGAATCCTTTAGACCACCTATTGAAGTTTTCGAGATGACCATGGTTTGCTCCACTTAGGCTGATCTCTAAACTGCAGTTTACAATATACATACAACAGAACCCAGTGGTTCTCAGTCAAGTCGTGCATTCATTGTTAGTGCAAAAATGTGTTCTCAAGGTGAAGGAAAAAAGGGCAAGTTTCTGTTATAATCTGTTCCCGGTTTTCTTATGATACAAAGTTGGAGATGAGCAGCTAAGCTGTCTGGATGCTGATTTAAGTGGTTGCTACTTGAATTATTTCTTGCAGTTCATTACACTACATAGCTGGCATCTGTTCATGACAAATTAGAAACACTAAGCAAAAAGAGTTCATAGTTTTCTTTGAATTAATATCATTCATTCCTTTTCATACTAACACTTTTGAAAGACATATAGCTGGTGATTCATTATGAGTGTAACATTGGAGTGGCTTGATAATAACAACATTATTCTTTACTCTTTATTCACTGACAGTTATTTTAAACCCATGTGGGCTGGATCCAGAATGAAGTCAGCTAGGCTCCTGCCTTCCTAAACCATATCATAATTTAATGAGAAATGATCTTTCCAGGATTCATGCCAGTATTTCTCAGTGTTAATATATGTATATATATGCATCTGGACACCTAACCCACAATTAATGTATGAATGTTGTTGTGTTTGTAGCCAAATTAAGCCAGGTGAGGTATTCAGGTATTTAAGAGCCACTGTATGGATCAGATACATGATAATAAGACTAAAAATAGTTGATCAATGTTTTCAGCTTGGCAGAGTTCTAACAGTAAATGTATTCAGCAGTGTTAATCTTGTCAGCAAAAATACTCATAAATATCCCACAAACCTGTGCAATGCATTTTGGTGCGGCTGAAAAAATGCCATCTGAAGCAGCTGTTGGCAGTCGGTTTCTTCACAAATGTAAAATTTTTCCACTTTTTGATTTCTTAAATATCTATCTATAAATATCTAATTAATGAATTTCTGATCAACAAATATAAAGCTCCTTTTTCCGTTATTTTGAGATAAAACCCAAAAATAAAAACTAGTGAACAGTTAGGTGGCGGTAATCGACTGCTGGTATTCTAGCAACAACGTAAAGTTGCATTCCAATTCACATAGGATACTATCCATCCTTAATTAATAGTATTTGAAATTAGAATTAGTATTTCCCAATTTCAAAATATGTTATGCTGCATCTCAATTCGCCTACTTATACTATGCCCAAAAATATGTAATATTTTTTGTGAAGAAAAAGTACATTTTGAGTGGGTAGCAGAAAAGAATGCAAGCTTTACGTCATCATAATTATGTCATTAACATATACTGTACTCTGTTGCTTAGTTACGAGCATCCTGTCACCATTTAAACTGCCCTGTCAATCATCTTGTCACAGTTAACATTATCCATTGGAGAGAAATGAAGGGGCACACTGATCTGCCAGTTGTGTCTTTCATCCTTAGAACACTCCTCATTTGTTTGCATAATGATGCATTTAAAGTTAATGACCAACCGTATCTTTATAAATGTTGTTGCAGATGAAATATAACACTGATAATATCAAGGCTGTAATCATGTCTCGAACATGATATATATACACATCACTCGCAAACAGAGATCAGAGATTGCGCTGCACACACATAGAAACATTCAGGAGCACACAAACTTGCTGTCAACACTGTCCCCCGAATTTTATTAATGAAGCAGCTTCAATACTGTATTGCTACATTATATACCTCAGCAACGATGGGGAAAAATCACTGTTTTTGAACTAACTAAACTCACAGAGAAGACGCAGGTAATTCACACAAGCAACTTTAATCTCTCTCTCCAAGAATAACTTTCTGAAGTTTAAACTTATTACATACACAAAACTTAATTCTGAAGTTTATATTATATATATATATATATATATATATTCCATTTTCAATTTCCAATTTGATTGGCTAATTTTGTAAGATAATAACTTCTGCAGAAAATATCTTTCCAGGCTCACTCTAAAACTCTCAGCAATCTCTTGCTCTCTCTATCTCAGAGGCACAGCTCTCTCCGCTGGTTTTCGTTTAGTGGGTTATGTGACTAAGTGTTTCTTTGTCTTTCATCCTGATCGCTGTGTCGCACTGAGCCAGCGAGACCCTGAATCCTCTTTTCAGCAGTGTCTGGCAAACCGCTAGCTTTTCCTCTGTAGTGCCATAACAGTCGGTGTGGGAGAGCCCCACTTTGCTTCGCATTAGCAGGGCTGTTTGAAGGGATAATGATGCGCTTACTTGAACACTGATGACTGGAAAATGGTTCACAGTATATACAGATCTCCTCAGCGTGAGGCCAACTTCCTGGGCTTCAGGTAGGCTGATGTCCACCCACTCAGATACCCACACGTCCTGTAGAAAACTGCTACACACAAGCTGCAGCCCAGGCAACATCAAAAGGTTTGAGCTCTTCAGTATAGGCCTACTTGAAGCACATGAACAGAAGCATATAGCGTGCTTTCATATACTGAAAAGCATCTGAAAAACAAATATGCCATTTGGCATGTTTTTCTTTTGCCATGAAGCACTGACACTAAAATTAAGGCAGATAAGTCAATATTTTTAACAGTGCTGGGTAGACAACTCTTGAACTAAATTGTATCACATGACTGAATACAAATTACGTGATGAAAATTGAAATCTATCACACTACACATTTTAGGTAATGTAATCTGACTAGTTTTTGATAACTGGTTCATTTTTGACAAATTTTGATTAATTGATTCAATCCTTTATCACATTGATTTAAATATGACAATCTCACCATACTGATTTAAAAATTTAAGTAGAAGGAAAATTTATTAAATTCTTTGTTATCAACAACATGAAGTGCATTAAATATTACATTATCAGGGTTTCCCAAACTGGGGTTTGTGAAGAAACTGCAGGGAGTTTGTAAATGATGAAAAACTAATAATTAAATCTAAAAAAATAAAAAAAATAAAACACTTTCTAAAAACTTAACTTCAAGTACATTTTAAATGGTCAGATTGGGCTTCACAATAATGTACAGTATGAAAAATAGATATTCATTTTAAAACTTGCTAAATATTTTTTAAAGATTAACTTTTAAAAAGTGTTAAATGAAGGCAATTATCTAAATTAAAAAATAAATAAATAAAATTAATAAAAAATGTCAAATTAATTAATTAATAGAATAATAAAATTTCCAATATCGATAAATGTTTTGTTTTCACCCTACTATTTCTCATTAATTGTACATCATACCTTACATTTTTACATCCAAACACTTAACTGTCCAACTGTATATCTTAAAATGCCCCTCGCACATATTTTCAGTTTGCTGCTGCACCCCTGAAATCTCACATTGCTAAGATCAAACATCTTTATATCAAAAATATTTCCACATTTGAAATTCAAAATCTTGCATTAATTTTCTCAGCCAGCCTTGGAAAGCAATATGTTGGTTTTGGCATGCTACAATTGTTGTTTTGTTTTTTTAAATACAGAAATTTTCGCGAACATGGTGGTGCAACATGCTCTTTCTGCTGAACCAATCAGATTACAGACATTTCTTAAGCAGGGGTGTCATTTTCCTGCTTAAGTGGATTAAACCTTTGCAATACATGCCCAAATAATTGACTTGACAAAACCGCCCAATTTATATTAAAACAGGTAGATTTGCTAAAATAACGTCTCTCTTTCAAACTGACTCACTTATGACATAAGCAACATTTATTTGGGTTTCTTTTCAACTCAAAAACCTGACAGGCTATTCTGAATTAATTCAGTCTTTATTTACAGTAACCTTAAAGGTTGATAGACATCAGCAGATGGTGCACAAACCTGCAGCATTAAGATAATCGTAATGTCTGTGTTCTGATTCGAAACCATGTTACATCCATTACACGGTTTTAAGAAACAGATCAGTTTCGCAACAACAGCTCTGCTCCGTGATTCAGCTGTAGAGCTTATCTAGGAACTAACAGGGCTTTCTCAAGGGTTTCTCCTGGCATTGCACATTAATTACAGTGAGTAGCAGATTTCAAGATGTTCACAAGATGTTGGGTACAAGAGTCATTTCTGGAATGACAGTTTAAGCTATTAATTTAAGGCAAGACACCAGAGATGAATAGGATAAAAAAAGAATATATATCACCATGCTGCTGATTGATCCCAGGACATTAAAAAAAATTGTGTGAACAAAATGAGACAAAATGTGAAGTATGAATTTGCATAGATTTCCTCATTAGGAATCTGAATATTTGGATGAAGTCAGGTTCAGAATCCCTGCTTCATTTTGTTGGCATTAAACAAGAAGAGGAGATTCTGAGTATATGCCAAGTTCTGTCATGAAATTAGATGGTGCAGGCTGATGGGTCCTTAATGCAAACTGATAATATTCACAGCGCTAAACTACTTGGCGAAGTTTATTGGTTGCATACGCAGCTAATGAGCTTTACTGCTTTACATTTAAATGGCTGTATTTTGTAAATGTGTATTTTGGATGCATTCTTTCCACTAGTCTGAAATAATACATCTTATAAAAGGAAAATATCTTAAAACAATGTTTTTTTTTTTTTTTTTTTTTGATGTTGTTTTTTTTTATTTGGTGTCTTGCCTTAATGTGCTGTTAGGTAAGAAATCACTTGAGATTTAAAGTGCCTCATTTTATGCCTTTTCGACTATTACCTTTCATGCAGTGTGTCATGTAGATGATTGTGAACATAAACTATCTGCAAAGTTGTGAAGCCAACACTGCATGATAAAGTTATTATTTGTCAAAAAAAGAGTCGACTCGCAATTGCCGAAACGAGTTGTCAGGAATTTGAATCGTAGTCTGTTACGGCTCTACGTCACGAAGTACACATTTGCATAATGTCCACCCACGTTTTAAGTCGCCAACTTGCCTGCCCACAAACACAGTAAAGTCTCAATGTGGTTAACATCATTTCGAGAAGACACTGTATCCTACGCTGTGAGAGTAAATTTGTTTGATCACATCTCATAATTACCACAAACTTGTCAACACTTGACACTTACACTGAGAAATGTCCTGCTCCAGTCATGCTTGTGAATCAGTCTCTTGTCAATCAAACCCTTCAACATCAGATTTCAGCTCGAGTTGGTAAGCTACAATCCATTCAATCTTTTCTATGTATTGATAAGTCTCCAAGGCTGTCATTCTGTCAAGGCAATTGGCATTTCGTTTCCGACACGCGGTGTACACAGTAGACCAATCACAAAGGACTGCGCCATCTGACCAATCACAGCAGTGAGAGCTCACGGAAAGGAGGGGTTTAGAGAGACTGATTCTTTGAACTGCTCCGCACAAGTCGTTTATGAATCATTTAGATATGAGGTAAAATGAAATCTATTTTCTGAGAAAACTAACATGTTTTTTGACCTTGCATGCATGTAAACCTGTTTTGGTGTTTTCTTTAACGGCAATTAGCAACCTTAAAAATGGCATAATAGGGGCACTTTACGCACTTTGGGAATGTAAAGCAAACAATGTACTTGGCATGAGAGATTTTTGTAGGAAATCTAGACTCCAAAACATCTCGTTTTTATTCAAGTGATGTTCTATGGGCCAAGAAATAAATAAGGAATGAAGAAGACCTTAGATGAACCTTCTTATCGCTTTGAGTTGGCCACAAAAACTGAAGTTGGATGCAAACACAATTTTACATTCCCTTTCATGTGGGTGAGAGGACTATAATTAGCTGGAATTTGTACAAGCAATATTTATTTTTATTAAATATGGCCTTCTCGTATCGTGTCGTCCTTTAGGCTTCCTAACACTTGACAAAACCGAGAGTGCCATGTACTGTATCAATTAATTCTGATTTGCACTTACTTGACATTTACTTAGCCACGGGCTATAGATTCAACCCACTGCTCATTAAAATTATCTAGCTTGGGCTTAAAGAGCATCAGAGTCATAGCAACATACACATCATACACTTTAATGTTACTCATGACCAAAACCGTAAAAAAGCAAATAAATACAGAAGCATCAATCTGGAGAGGAGGATTGTTTGTTTTTTAATTAGAAAAGTACTAGCTGTGTAATTGAACCCTGTTTACCTCGTTACCAAGATGAAATGACTGCACGGTTTGACGAAAGAAGTAAACTTGTTTCAATATTCCCCACTGCATTTTCTATGAAAACAAACTGTAGATATGACGAGTAGCTCTAAGGTTATTTGGAGATTAGTGTTTTACCATGTTTTTTACTATAGCGCAAAAAAAAACAGTCAAAAAGAAGCAAAGGAAACACTTTTGGGAAGTAGCATGTTCAACAGAATGGAAATGAATTTGTAGAGTCGGTTGCCCCATAAGACCTCATTTATTTCAGACCTCTGGGTCATAACGGAAACATAGGAGCTTGTTTGTCTGTCTCTGTTGCTAAACCTAATCATATTCCTTTACTGTTATTGTCCAGTGTAGGGGAAACCAACCAGCACCTCAAAATTTAAAGCTAAAGCTTCTTCCCCAAACATGAACATTTATCAATGTTTTTATCAGCTGTTTTTTGACTCTCATTCTGTCGGCACCCATTCACTGCAGAGAATCCATTGGTGAGTAAGTGCTGTAATGCTACATTTCTTCAAACCTGTTCTGATAAAGCTGGGGTGACATCATTATATTGAACAAATAAATGTAAGCTAAATACAACTAATAAAAGTAGAAGACTCCTCTATATTATACCCCAGTTGAAAACATGGCAAACAGCAGCATTAAACTACAACAAATTTGCAGGGATTTTGGTGCACAGACTCAAGTGAACCAAATGAATCGATTCATTTAAATCAGAGGATCGCTCATAGCTAGCTAATGACCATAATGACTAGCTATTTGACTAGAGGCCATAAAAAACAGATAAGATGAGAAGGATAAAACATCTACCCTAATACTATAGCACAACAACAATTAGGCTATTAGGAAATATCCTGCTGTATGACATGAATCATGCCATGTTATCTCATACAAACAATGATTCATGATTGTAATCCATCTTAAAGGGGTCATATGATGCGATTTCAATTTGTCCTTTCTCTTTGGAGTGATACAAGCTCTTGGTGCATAAAGAAGATCTGTAAAGTAGCAAAGACTAAAGTCTCAAATCCAAAGAGATATTCTTTATAAAAGTTAAGACTTGTCCACGCCCTCCTAAAACATCTCTACGTCACTGTGTGGGAAGATTTGCATAACGCTGCCCAAATATGTAAAGGATTTGCCACTGATGATTCAAACGTGAATTTTGAGCAGTGTAGAGTAGCACTTGTTGTTTGTCATTTCTCCGATCACAAATGCAGACATGGTTTTATGTTTACGCGGCGCGATATGCAACGCAACACGAAAAAAAGACAGTATAAGTCATTATAATCAGTAATTATGTCCCCACTGGATGCAACAACAGCCTCGTTTGAAATGGGTTTTATTGTTTTTGTCTTGTCATGCCGGTGTTCTGACTGGGACACGCCATAACAGTATATGTTGAGGGGCGTAACATTTCCGTCAGACGATTGAAACATTTGGCGAATCACAATGCCCTGGCTAGCTGACCAATCAGAGCACACCTTGCTTTTCAGACCGATGAGCTTTGTAAAAAATTAAGCATTTCAGAAAGGCGGGGCATAGGGGAGAAACAATAATGTAAATTATATGGAAAATAATGTGTTTTTTGAACCTTAAACCCCATAAACACATTCCATTACACCAAATACACAAAATAATGTTCTTTTTAGCAACATCATATGACCCCTTTAACAGTTTTGAAAATAACCTTCTTTATGTGACTGACTCAAATACGACGCTCACAAATAATTCACCTTTATTTTAAATACTTTGATGTGCATTGTATTCTTCAAAATGCCTGTTTAAGAGCATTTTCATTTGCCAATGAATATTTTATGTGCTCTCAGACGTCACTTAGAAATTTGATCACATCCACTATGATGATGTAATTCAAATGAAACATTTTCTAAATGAAGTCTCTTGCGACTATTATTATAATTATACTGATTTGAATGTCTCCTGATATTTAAAGTAAAACTGTTCATGAGACTTATTATAAGTTCACCTCAAAAACAGTGCTACTGTACAGAGTCAATATCAAAAATTAGCGTGTAAGTTAGTAACTTTGCCTCTTTTGGTTAATTACTCCCCACACTTCTTTCAATAGTTGTGAAAGGTTACATTTGCTTTAGGGGAAGTATTATCTAATTGTCAGTATTTGGAGATATCCCAAAGATTACCAAACAGTTTAGCTTATGTAATTTTCAAAGATAAAGTTACTATCAAATTCATCACTGTAGCCGCTGAACGGTAATGACATTTCATTGCACTGCTTTACTGTCAGGTATCTGTATACTTATGTTTTCCGAGGAGTTTTTTTTTTTTCTTTTCTTTTTTTTTTTTCTTCAAATGCCCAAAAAACGTTTGTGAATATGCACAGAACCTAAAGTTCAGGGAGTTGCATCACAATCAGTTTAAAAGTTCAACTTTAAAACTTTTGGTTCAGAAACAACAACATTTGGTCTTTTAATGTGTGTTACAGTTAGTTTAATATATATGCAAAGCCTAAACAAAATAATGGTTGTCACTGGGCTTTATTTACTGTGGTAAAATAGCATTTAATACTTTATTAAAATTTCCTTTCAAATGCTAATTAGGTTACATGGCAAATCCTTGCCTTTTATCAGTGAGAATGCTGCTTATGTTTTTTAATTGAAACATTTGAGGTGTGAAAGACACGTATGAAGTATTTGCTAATTGCACAGTTTATGCAGTGTAGAGTAATAATAATCTTGTTTTCTTCACCCTTCGGAAGGATACCTCAGTACTGAAACATCAAGTTGAATCAAAATTGTGAAATAGCTTTGGTTGTGAATAAGGACGATGTAACGGATTTTTAATACTGAATCAATCAATATCCTTATACTGATATTCAACAACAACATATTCACATTATTTATAATAAACTTGTATTAATAACTGTAATATTATGAATATTAATACTAATTATAATGTTTGTAATAATAATGTATTTCTATTGTATTACAATGTATTTTTATTATTGTTAATAATGCATTTAATAATATGCATATTATAATAAATTATTATTTGTAATAATAATAATAATAATAATAATGATAATATTAATTAAAAAGTTGATTTTACTATAATAGTATTAATGTATTTATAATTAATATTAATATCATTAATATAAATAAACTGCTAATACTAATACTACTAATAAATTATGTATTATTACTCATATCTATTACTATTATAAACTATTATAATAAATGTATTATAATTATTTTTTAAATAATAATGTTATATTTAAACTGCTTATATTAATAACTATTAATAATTCTTGATTATTTTTGTCATGCAGTTTTTATCTATTAATTTCTAAACAATACTAAACAAATGAAATAAGAATATTGCTATAAATAAGTACTATTGTAAAAAAACAATATTGTAATAATAATAACAATAAAACAACAACACTAATAATTATTATTATTAAAAAGGTGTTAAATCAGAATACTCAAATTTATTATTATTATTATTATTATTATTATTATTATTATTATTATTATTATTATTACAAACTTATTATTTTTGTTTTTTTTATTTTTAAGAATTTTTTATTGTGGTCTTTTGCACCCCACTGATGTGTAAACAATTGTAACACTCTCAGGAGTACTGACACTTTTCTATTTCCATTCAAGACCTTCAAAACTCCACAGTTATGAAACTAGAAAATCCCCTCATATTTTTCACACTCAATATCATAGCACAATATTTTCCAACCTTCAGTGAGAGTCCACTGGATGAAGGTGAAAATCTGCCATGTTAATGCTAAAAATAGGCAGATGCAGTCCCTGCTTCTGATGAGGTTTGGTGGGAAGAGGTGGGAGGTGGAGAGAGCCAGAGTGAGATAGACTGATGGAGGAAATGAGCAAGGAAAACCTCACACCTAATGGAGAGATATTGAGTGCAAGTGGCTTTTCCCATGCTGTGCCATAACTCAAAGCCTGAGATAAAGCCTATGGCTAATCAAGCTCATTGTGCTTTCTAAACAATGCGATTATATTGGCATTAAGAATAAGGACAGAGCTGCTCATGAATGTTGCAACACGCTGAAAACATCAGTCAACTATTCACATCCTACTTATACGATCTGCAGGTCTCTCTCTTTTTACAAGGGTGGATTTTGTGGTCAGCTCTCTTTTTACCATTACTAAGCCTGTTCAGGCAGCAGTGGAGGATAGCGAAGATGTGGAGGAGGAACAGATCCATGTGTGCATGTCCATGTATATCTTATATCCCACTCCTTTTCTCCCCACACGTCAGCCCTTTCACTCATACGTTTCTGGTTCACTCCGGTTGTATTTTGGCCACTGCATGTTGAGGGAATGATGGCAAAGCCAGAGCCGATTCTCTGCCTCGACTCCCTCTGATGGATTGGGGACAAAATCTGAGTTTGCACTTGCCTGAAGGAGGGTTCCCTGTCTCAGCCTTTCACCGTGGAACTGCATCTCAGCCCTGTGAATTGTGATTGTTTTGTGCTTCCTGCAAGATTCAGTGCATTTTGCAGTTGAAAAAGCCCTTGTTTTAAAAGTGATTACATGTTTAATTCATGACAGCTGCCATGACCGTGGAGCAGAAGGTCCAAAAATCTGTGAGATTGACAGTAAAAAAAAAAAAAAAAAAAAGTCGTCAAAGAAAGAGTTGAAGTTGAGAAGTCGAAGAAGTAGTGGTCAAATATGAAGAAGAAAAAGAAGTCGTCCTTGAAGAAAGAAGAAATCTAAGTTATCAAAGTCGAAGAATAAGTAGTCAAAGTCGTCGTCAAAGTTGTCAAAGAAGTATAAGTCGAAAAAGTAGTTGTCAAAGAAGAATTTGAAGAAAAAGAAGTCAAAGAAGTCGAAGTCAAAGAAAGTATATTTTTTCTTTCAAAGTCTATACAACAGTTAAAAGGTGTGAAATTAATTGAAACGTTAAATCTACTTTTTCAGTGTATATAGTATGCTTTCCATTTATTAATTAACATGTTTTACATGCTTTTACGTTAAAATGTCATACAGTGTGTGCAGTGGATAAATGTTTGTAATGTTACCCCATTAGCAAACAAAAGACACATTTTTTTATTCCCCTAATGTGAGTAGCATTAGCAAACATCAAACAAAATGTATTAAAAAAACATATAGTAAGTATGAAAACATAACTGAAGATTTGTAGGTATAGGCTAGGCTAGCAGGCTAATGCTAAGACAATATGCTAAGCAGTTAACTTGAAAACTATGCTGAAAAATTCATTTAAAAAATCCTAACCTTTTTGTTTTTGACAATGGCATCTACCAATTGACGCCATGCTAACCAGCTAAACCTTGGCTGGATCCAAATATGGATGGACATAGTAGGTGAATAACATGACGTAAGTTAATAGAGTCATATGTCTAAATTCATAGTATTCATAAAACAGTAGAAAAACGTAGATGACCAACTATTTCCGGTGGGCAGCCAATGGATACTTTACAATCCCATATGGCCACAGGAGAGGAGTTGTAAATGGTAGTGAAGTGACTCAGCTGACACTGTAGGTCACATGATAATGCACTACGTCCAAATTACAATCATACACATATTCACATAATACTTTTTTAACAGTTGCAAAGTAATTACTTATTCAGAAGAAGTAACTATTTAAAGAGTATGAGATTTTGACTACTTCCAGTCCTTGACTACTGGAGGCCAATATGTCATGGACAGTTTTATTACGTTTCTTCCCAGCCTTTCCTCTGGAAGCATCTTAGATTTGCTTTGGCCTATTTCCTGTTTGCAGAAAACTCTGAAGTTTATGTCATCATATTATGCTTGATTTACAGAATGTGTTGATAACCTTCAGGGCATTTTTCATAATTGAGGTAATCTGGACTGATCTGCAGTATAGATAGCTTTTGCTGTTAATGTGACTCGGGGCCCGTTCAGAAACTGGGCTGGCATTCAAATGATGGGCAGCTTGGACAGTCTCCAATGGAAAAGTGTAGGAGTGTTGGCTCATCAGATGCGGTTTTGTTCCAAGACTGTTCAGTCACAATGGAGAGCCTCACATGACCAGACCCAAGCCATTAAGTACAAAAAAACCCAATCAGGCTAATGAATAGCGTCACTCTCATAGAAAAAGCATGCCATCAAGTTCATGAAGATTATTGATCAAAAAAACTGGACATACAATTGCAAAGGGAAAAAAAGAGGCTATTCACACAGAACACGTTTTGCAAAATATCTTCTTTTGTGTTTAACAAAAGATAATCATAAAGATTTGAAACAACATGATGGTGAATAAATGAGCATGAATTTTAATTTCATCATTTTAACACATCATCGGAATGCATTATTAAATATATTTCCAAAACCTACAAAGGAAAACATGTTACATTCAAGATTTAAACACTTACAAAAATAAAATGCTCTGGCAAACCTTTGTGACAAACTTCGGTCAAACGTTTCTACAAATTACTTTCAAGACTGCCATAAATAAACCTTTTTTCTCACAGGTGTAAAAATAAGAACTGCAGACCCACAGGGCAGTTTGAGGACATGTTTCAGTCCAAGACGGAAGTAACAGCCCCATGATGATTCCTGACCCTGTTGTTTCATTCTGAGAAAAATGCTAAATTGTGCAGAATCGCCCACATACATACGGTTTATTGTGTCATTTTCTGAATGTGTGTGTGAGTCTTTAAACTAGAAACGGGTTTGATGTGAATATACAATGCCTGGTAAAGGAATAATGAATGATGAGGGAAATGAATCAAAATGGACAAAGATGACAGGGTTGACGTATATTCATTGGCAAGATATACACCATACATTTTAATCATTCAAAGCTTGACTCGCTCAGTTGTAAAAGTACAGGAATAGCACAGGCACATCCAATAATGAAATCAATTATGTTGCCTGCAATCGCTCTGATTTTGAAGCTTTGTTTGGGTGACCATGTATTTTTTTTTACATTTCTCTTTTTTTTTCATGCTTCTTGACATGTCTGATTGTATGTCAAAAACGACTCACTGTCCTTTCTTGTATTGTGCTGTGCTTAACATGTTCTTTTATCCCTCATCTTGCTAGCGAAGCATATTTACAGGATACGTCAATCCTTTTAAATTCATAAAAGTAAAGAGGTGTGTTATTCAAGAAGCACAGGAGAAAGTACATGTTCTCCATTAAAGGCATGTTCACTGTGCCCTAAGCCCCAAGTATACTTCAGTTTTTATTTGCACACTAGATGCACATGATTTCTGTCATCTGTGAGCATAATAGGCTTACAACCAGATGTTCTTATTGTTTGAAGATAACAACCTCTGTGGCTCTACCATTGAAGAAAGCATAACGGACAATTTAAATCACGTCTACCTTGATAACCAATCACATTATGACCTTAACTAAATTAGATTTCAGTTGTGTGACACTCAATCACTGTTTAAGGATAAAATAAAAATGATTGAGAAGTAGCATAAACTGAATTGCACCTGTTACAAAACTTTCCATGACTTCATTAAACAGCATTTTTTTTTTCAGTGTAAAAATATCTAAAAATTTGCAAGACGCTGGCAAAAGACATGAGTGCAATGGTCAAACACATCCATCTAGTAAGCATTTACATAGATTATTATTTTTATTTTTTTATAGCACATTAGAGTGAAAAAACATGTGAAAGCATCTGCCAAAATGCATAAATGTAAATCCCTGCTAATGGCGACTACTGCACGAAATATTCTTGAGTGATCTGGGGTTGTTACTGTACACTCATTCATTCATTATTCCTATAGCAGATGCAAAGTGCATTAACAATATACATTACAATATACATCCCTGAGAACCATGACCTTGGCATATCAAGCACAAAAGGAACATATGTGAGAGTGGTGTTGCTTAATTCTGAGAAATACCTTGTCTTTTTCAATTAATCTATCGGTCCATAGCCATGCTCTGCAGATTTCTCTGAGTTATCTAAAGGCTTAAGGAGCCTCACATCTAACCGCTTATCTTTTGTTATTGTAGTAATGGTACAAACTCCAACATTCAGACAAGCACTGAGGGTGGTGAACTTTACACTTGATAGCATCTGCACTTTTCTCCCCCAGAAACCCTAGAGGTGGTGTAAACTGAATCCTGTGTAAACTCTAAAAATAGATCAATCCAGAATCACTGTTTTTGTGGAGTATTTTCTGATAAGCTGTTGATTCATTAAAAGCTGTTTTCCTAAAAAAGCAGTTTATTAGCATAGGGAAGCTTCTCCTCCTTTGACATTCATTTTAAAAAATGCCCTTTGGTCTAATCAATATGCTCAGTTTACACATGTGCCCTGAATTTTTTTTTTTTTATTATTATTTTTTTTTTGCTATCAATTAGTTTGCAGAACTGACCCAGGCATTTTTTCACAGATGAAAAAGAAACCAATTAGACATACCAACAACTACTAGAGGTGCAACAACAATAGACACCCGCTTTACAAGCTTTGTGTGAGGGAGTTAAGAAATACATGTAGCTCTATATTTAATAGGTAAATTTTTTTGGTCAACTTCTGAAGAGATACTGATCAGATGCTGGAAAAGGATAAAACTGTCTGCCACTATCAAAGCTCCCAATTTACTTCAAGACCACAAAGAAGTGTTTGTATATATATATATATATATATATATATATATATATATATATATATATATATATATAAAAGGATTATTTTTGACTTAATTTTTGTACTTTTGGTTTTTGGGAATCCATTGTCTTGTTCACAGCCAATATTCACTCTTGGTGTGAATAAGAGCCGCAAAATGCTATTAAAGATACTGGATTATGTCCAGTTCACACAGAGATGTTAGAGAATAACACAAGCTTGATCCACTAAACAAACATTCTGCATGCAGCAACATCCTTTGTTTTCTGACAACTGGCCTCTACATCTACATCAATATTAGATCATTGAAAAACCACAAGATCCAATAATTATGGATGCAAGATGCTGTGTTTGTGGCCTTGAGAATTGGAATTTTAAAAGCACTTGGACTGGCAATCATTTTTATATGTCTGTCATGAAGACAACATGTCTTGTATTTTAAGGACAACTACATAATGAGCTGTAATTTCAAGCAGTCACAAAAGCTGGCACTGAAAAATGAGGCAAATCAAAAGAGAATGAATACTTTGACAATAAACACAGAGAAAAGAAATGCTTTTAAAATATATCAAAGGGAGAGTTCATCCTAAAATGAAAACCCTGTCATCATTTACTCACCCATGTGTAATTGTTAACCCACATGGCATCAAACAAAAAGAGATGCTTTATAGAAATGTTCACGCCGTTCTTTTCCATACAGTGAAACTGAATGGTGACTAGGGGTTGTCAAACTCCACAAATGTCAAAAAGTTCTATAAAAGTATCATTACAGTAGCCAATACGATTCATACGCTATATTGCAAGTCTTCTGACGTCATATGATATATTGATTTTTTTTTTGTTTGTTTTTTTCACGTTCATTGAGGAAACAAAATCCTCATTGTTTATCCAGAGATGTACCTTTTAGGACTGTCCCCAACTAAAGATTTTCCTAGTCAATCATTAGTCATTTATTTAGGTCATTATTATATTAATTCACTTAATGTCTTCTTCCAATGTTCCAGGCAACTGACACTTGTTATAAAAGGTCAGAAAAGCAAATGTTACCTCCTGACATTAAGGCTATATTTGATATTGAATGACCAGAGAAAGCAAAACTGAAATGCCAGCATGTGTGAAATGCACTATACAAATAAACTTGACATGCCTTACCAAAATCTAAGAAGCAGAAACTCTCAAACAGAATATGACATGCAAGAAAAAAGATATCTGTCCTAAACAAATGAACAAACAACAGTTAACGATCTGTTCACCACAGACCTGCCGACTGTGCACTAAAAAAGTAATTTCAGGTTTTGTGAAAACGGAACAGACAACGGAACACACAAAAGACGTGGGATTAGTCACATGAACAATAGTAATAGGCAAATCATAGCACAATTGAGGCACTGCTTCCTCTCACAAGACTTTTTCCCATGAATTCTCAATTACACCCCACCAAACTCAAGACACTATAAATTATGTTTTATTAACAAAGCTCAGAGCCCTCCCCTTGGACAGCGCACCAAATATGCATACCCTTCGCTCAATCTGATTACATATAAGTGTGAACTTGTGAAACTCAGTGGGCTCAGGGGAGGCAAGAGAGATGCTATTTGTTTTTTTACCAAAGAAAAGATTTGTTTTATCATCTCAATGGGACTTCAGTTGGATTCATTTTTAGCCAGTGCTAATTAATACGAATAGAATGCCTAAATGTTCCCAGAGAGCTAAACTTCAGATTTTCTTTATTATGAGAAAATTAATTTACAGCACTGCTCTCCTAGGGAGCAATTAACATTGAAGACACTTCACCACCAGAATGCATTCACAATCGGGTTGAGCATTAGAATGAATACATGTATGCCTATAGAAAATATTTCAAGGGTATGACACAGTATGCATTTGATAAAACTCCGGAGGATCTTGCATTTATTGTACAAACTTTTTAATGTCATTGCACTACAGGAGTGCAATGATGGCTATTATAGTATTATATCACAAATACACCACAGCATATTTCATGCAAAAGCAATCTGAAGTCCTCCCCTCCACCAAATAATCTGAAGATTTTGCATGAAGAAATCTTTTGTCTTAGATAATTAGAGGTGGTTGGACCTGAATGAATCGACTCACAACTAAGACTCACAATGCAATGTGTCACATTAGCTTTTACTAGTGCAGAGACATGCTCTGTTTCAACAGTCTCAGTTCTTCTGTCCTTTTAAGCATGTTTAATTATGGCCTGGGAGTAAGAGACAACTCGTCAAAAACAATTTGTCTAAAGGGACACCTCATCATCAAATTCAGTTACCGTTAACCTAAGACATGCTTGTTTGTGCCATTTCCTTCTGAATAATTCAACGCATTCATGCACTTTGATGCATTAACCAGTTTGAGCAGCATGCCATTCAAAATATTAAACAAAGATAACATGATTTAGATTCAGTAGTCGTTTAAGATCTTGTCTTTCTATTGTGCAGAATACTGTGGACAAATACTGTTTCTTAGTGTGAAGAACATTTTAATAATCTAAAGAACCTTTTGTGCATCTGAAAGGTTTCATGGATGTTTAAGGCTCGTAATGGACATGGATGCAATAAAGAACCTTTATTTTTTAGAGTCTATTAAGACTAAATTTATGTTTTTTTTTTTTTTTTTTTTTTTTTTAACATAACAAATCTCTATACATTTCAATACATTAAATGTATGCTTAAAACAAGAAGAAAACATAACCTGAATTTAATTTAACTTAAAAATAATGTGCAGGACAAAACTCCTGATTAAAAAAAAAAAAAAAAAAAAAAAAAAAAAAAAAAAAAATCTAACATACAGCTTGCATATATAAATATAAATAGAACCATACATTATTTTAGTATGCTGAGGTGGGAGTAAGTACCTGAGCTAACAGTGGAGACAGTCACTGGAAAGTCATTGAGATTATATTCCTGTCCTCCCACAACTGTGCCAAATGGCACAACCCAGCAGGTCTATTCTGAGTTGTTTTTAAAAAGCTACAGTAAAACGTCAAGTTACAAAGTCCCTAAAGTCACAAATGAAAACTCAATGAGCACTTTAAAAAAATAAGGGAAAAAAAGGACAGCTGTGGTTGACAGAATTGTTTTTATATGTTAAAAAATACGATATTGTGAAAAAAAAATTACATTTACTGTACTTATTGGAACTCTGCATTCTGTGATTTAAAAATTAAGATTCAAAGCATTTTTAGTGTCTTGCCTCATGAATGTTGCAGTACGATATTATGTCAAGTTAAAAAATGTTTTGAAATAAATTTTTACTTAAAATAAACTTTAAACATGCACCGAAAGTGCATTCTTATTAGAGAATTTACCATTGTATTTACCAGGGGTAATATAATTATGTTCACTATTTTTTTTTTTTTTTTAGATGATTCAAATCAAGAGTATGTAATAAATAGAGTAGTGTTTAATTAAATCTTCATTTAATTACGATCCCCTGCAGTTATAAATGGCATAACTGCAGCTCTAATCAAAGCAGTACTGCAGTAGGGAAGAGGAGTCTACAATAATCCCAAAACTTCAAACCAACTTCAAAATATTTTATCACACCAATAGTTTGTCTTTCATCATATTTTTTCCCCACACAACCATCCCAGGCACACACATATATCTTCATGGAGTGCAAATCTGGAAAAAGATTCTCACCAAATCCCACATACTGCATGCAATGGGAGAGATTAAACATCATCCTATTCTGGGAGCTTTAATACCTAAACCTGTGCTGAACAATACAAATACAAATTTCTGAGCCATTCTTTATCTTCCTTTTTTATTTAAATCATTCCGTTCTCCATAGACCTACACTAGCCTGTCAGAATTTTTGACTTTCAATCTAAGCCTCCAAACCTTTCCACAAAACATTTTTTTTTTTTTACATTTAAAATCTCAACCTCCAGAAACTTTGCCAACCTGATACAAAGTCCATTTTAGATGCTCGTTAATCTTTTCTAGCTTGCACTGGTTGAACTCTGTCTCAAAACCCAATGGTGTCCATGTCAACAATCCAAGAATGTTCTGTTTGCTCAGAGTATATAAACACTGTCTGTGGGATTCAACAGTCTGATCATTAGTGGAAAAGCTTCTGTTAAGGCAAAAGTATGTAGTTTTGTGTCTTTTTGTGACTTTGGAAAGCCCTATAGTTAAGTGAGTGGAATTCAGTGTCGTGATACAGTAAATAGATGTGTTTGTGCATTTGTTGCTGTTGTTGTTGTCAGAACAGAGGTGAGCATGAGAAAGAAACAGAAGCTATTTACCTTATCAGAAGTCAATGTATGATTTAAAATGATGTAAAATACATACAGTACAATTATATTCTTAAGTAATTTAACCAACAATTATCATTACAAATTGTTTTGTGACCTTTTGTACAAAGGAATTCACATCTGGGTATATTGTTCATTGTTTATTTCCAGGTGTATATTTGATTTTCAGTGTGGGTTTTAAACTTATGTCTGTAACTGTGAACTTAACAAATAACATTTTATTTGGCAGATTGACTGAGCATCATCATTCTGAGAAGAAAAACAGATATTTACAGTCATATTATTTTCAGTGTCTTACACAGGCCTTGGAGAACACCATGTTTTACCATTTTTTCTTCTTCTTGAATCTCGATCCACCTACACCATAGGCAATATAAACTCTGAAACTCATCTTAAAAATAAAAGCAGACAGAACTTCATGTCTCTAGACAGAAAGGTTGTCCTTGCGGGGAACATTCTGCACACAGCTTTTTATAAAAGTGGCATTGGGAGCCCTGTTCGTGAAAATCCACCGTGATTTTCAACATTGCGCTAAAAGAATGTCCTCGCTGACAAGACAGCTGTACACAGAGTGGCCTTGAGCCATTATTACTTGTATAAGAGTAGTGCTGTATACTGAGAAGATATGCTGTATACTGTATATAAAAAGGGGAGAGAAAAGTTCACAGATCACAGAGAACAATTATACTGTTGAATTTGTGTACAATATTTCAATTTTGTAAAGAAATACATAAGACAGTGATCAGTAGGTTGGCCATTTGTCCCAAACAAGGTAAAAAAAGGTCTTGTATCAGCCTGAAGGGGTTTATTTTGTATTAATGACTGTTTAACTGTATGTTGTCCAGCATATTACAGTAAATGACTTCTATATGTGCATGGAGTTGAAATATTGATTCGATTCCAATTATTTATTGTATTATAAAACAAAAAAAAATACCATTAAAACACTTACATTACTCACACTTTCACTACTTACAGTTTTAATGGTAAAAACTGAGTAAAAACTGATTCTGAGATTTAATATATACATACATATATGTATATATATATATATATATATATATATATATACGTATATATGTATATATACGTATATATGTATATATACATATATATGTGTGTGTATATATATATATATATATATATATATATACATATATATGTGTATATATATATGGTGGTGAACCTAGGTGTGCTATTTGATAGCAACCTTTCCTTAGAAAGCCATGTTTCTAGCATTTGTAAAACTGCATTTTTCCATTTAAAAAAATATATCTAAATTACGGCCTATGCACTCAATGTCAAATGCAGAAATGTTAATCCATGCGTTTATGACCTCAAGGTTAGACTATTGTAATGCTCTATTGGGTGGTTGTTCTGCACGCTTAGTATACAAACTCCAGTTAGTCCAAAATGCAGCAGCTAGAGTTTCTTACTAGAACCAGGAAGTATGATCATATTAGCCCGGTCCTGTCAACTCTGCACTGGCTCCCTATCAAACATCATATAGATTTTAAAATCTTGCTCATTACTTATAAAGCCCTGAATGGTTTAGCACCTCAGTATTTGAATGAGCTCTTGTTACATTATAGTCCTCCACGTCCGCTCCATTCTCAAAACTCTGGCAATTTGATAAAACCTAGAATATCAAAGTCAACTGCGGGCGGCAGATCCTTCTCCTATTTAGCGCCCAAACTCTGGAATAACCTACCTAACATTGTTCGGGAGGCAGACACACTCTTGCAGTTTAAATCTAGATTAAAGACCCATCTCTTTAACCTGGCTTACACATAACATACTAATACACTTCTAATATCCAAATCCGTTAAAGGATTTTTAGGCTGCATTAATTAGGTAAACCGGAACCGGGAACACTTCCCATAACACCCGATGTACTTGCTACATCGTTAGAAGAATGGCATCTACGCTCATATTAGTCTGTTTCTCTCTTATTCCGAGGTCACCGCAGCCACCAGATCCAGTCTGTATCCAAGTCAGAGGGTCACTGCAGTCACCCGGATCCAGTATGTATCCAGCCCAGATGGTGGATTAGCACCTAGAAAGGACCTCTACAGCCCTGAAAGACAGCGGAGACCAGGACTAGAGCCCCAGAGACAGATCCCTTGTTTCAGACGACCACCGGGACAAGACCACAGGAAACAGATGATTCTTCTGCACAATCTGACTTTGCTGCAGCCTGGAATTGAACTGCTGGTTTCGTCTGGTCAGAGGAGAACTGGCCCCCCAACTGAGCCTGGTTTCTCCCAAGGTTTTTTTTCTCCATTCTCTCACTGATGGAGTTTTGGTTCCTTGCCGCTGTCGCCTCTGGCTTGCTTAGTTGGGGACACTTCATTTACAGCGATATCGTTGACTTGATTGCAAATTATTGCACATATACTATTTAAACTGAACTGAGCCTGCATGATGACATCGCTGAATTCAATGATGAACTGCCTTTAACTGTCATTTTGCATTATTGACACTGTTTTCCTAATTAATGTTGTTCAGTTGCTTTGACGCAATCTTTTTTGTTTAAAGCGCTATATAAATAAAGATGACTTGACTTGACTTGACTATATACATATATATGTATATATACATATATATGTGTATATATATATATATATATATATATATATTTATATATATATATATATATATATATATATATATATATATATATATATATATATATATATATGGGATAATCTTTTCAAACCTTTTTTTCAGGCATATGATATTTTGAACTATTGAACTGACAAATTTTATAACAGTCACCTTGCACTGTAAGAACCAAAAGCCTGTTGGGCAATTTATTTATTTTTCCATTGGCTCAAGTTAAAAAATATAGATGTGAATCATTACCTACCTCATGTTATAGTTCTGCTAATCAGCTGTGGGCCCGATATATTGTCTAGAAATGTGTAGAATAATATAGAATATCTGTTGTTCTAATAACATGTAGTCATGATAAAGGATGGAGCAATATGTTGATTTACAAACTGCAGTGCTTTCAGTACTTCATGTCTCTGTTTGGCAGAGCAGTGTAGCCTCACGAAAAGGAGGGGTTTGGAAAGATGAATCTTTGAAGGAATCGTTTGAGAGTCGTTGAGAAAAAAAAATACAAATAAATGCATATTACAAGAAAATGAATGTTTTTTTTTCGACCTTGCATGCATGTAAACCTGTTGTTGGGGACTCCTAAAACCAAATTATGAACCTTTCAAAGTAGTATTTCTCTGAGTTATATAAAGGCTTTAGTGGCCTCGCATCTAACTGCTTTGCTTTTGTTATTGCTGTAATGGTCCACACTCCCACATTCAGACAAGCACTGAGGGTGGTGAACTTTACGCTTGATAGCATCTGCTCTTTTCTCCCCTAGAAACCATTTATTTTGGATTAAAGCAAGTTAGAGGAGACGAGGGCAAGATGAGACTTTCATGTAGATGCCTCAGATGCAGCTTCAGTGCAGAGAGAAACTTTAATGAAGATATATATGGAAAAAAAAAATTAAAAAAATAAAGGGATTAAACAATCTCTGCATAGACATGAATCATTCACTGGCGAAAGTCAAATAGTTAAAATGATGTAAAAAAAAAAAAAAAAAAGGAGATTAAAATCAGATAAAGACATCTTTGTTTTCAGTATTTAATTGCATTTATTTTTCCTTCCCCTTTGGCAAATTGTTCTCTGCTTCTTGCTGTGTAAACCTTATGTGATTTACTTTGTGAGATTTAAAATTAAAACAAGAAAAAACTTTATGGAGCTTTTCTTCTCAGGTAAGTTTAAGAAGGTTCAGATCATACACAAAGTTTTTTGAAGTGTTCATTTAGCAATAAATGATCACTAGTTTTTACAGTTTTGAAAGAAAATCATTTTCATACTAAGAAACGTGTCAACAATATGATGAGAAATGATATTAACAGCTTGACTTGCATAATGCAACAAATATTCTACAGCCTCCTCATCCAAACAGAGAATAAACTGAATAAATTTGTTTTAGAATTTCTTGGCATATGTTACCAGCTAGTTTGTGAAGCCAATTTAAACCAAGCTTCACAAACAAGAATTTGATGTCCAGCATACTAAATGTTGGGACTGTTTGGCAGTCACTAGTACTGTACTATAGGGTCAAATTATATAATAATTAGTAATAATCAATTTCTTTACACAGCATTAAAAAAAAATTAATACATTAAGAAAGCAACAAGTCTAAATCAATTTAAAATGAAAGAGTAAAGAGTCCTTGAATTCACAAGTCAACAAAACACACACAAAAAAATATCTTTCCTTATAACTCAGATTTTGAAAACAGTCTAAAAATTCACAAAAATTAACGCACACACGCACGCACACACACACACACACACACACACACACACACAAAGATGGGAAAATAATCCCACCAGCATTAATCAAGCTAGGTGAGTGCATGTAAGTTTCCATTTTTGAGCCAGTTTAGCAGTAAAGTGGTGTTGAGCGTTGGGGAAAGGTTCTTATCCACACACAATGTTTTTCCTTGTACGTAACATCTTGTTTATTTTTATTATAATTTCTAAGTTGTGACTTTTGTGCTTTTTAACAGTATTCATGGCTTTGGTCTAGAGCTTAGCTAGATTATGAACTGTATCGTAAGATGGACAGACTGCAGTTAAATTTGTGCCATGTACCAATTTGTCCATGGGGCCCATATAAAGCCCTGCAGGAGACATTCCATTAGTTTTCTGAACAGCTGAATTAATGGCAAAACAGAGTTCTGATAGGTAATGACCCCATTTCTTGTGATTGTTGTCCACATGAAATCATGCTTTTCAGGATGTGATTAACCCTTTCAGTCATATTTGTTTATGGATGATAGGATGTTGTCAGTTTTGTTTTAAAGCTCCACTTTTGACACAGTTCTTGGAACAGCAATGAAACAAATTGTACACCTCTGTCTGACAGGATGAAGTCCATTACCCCTCATCTGGTTAGAATTTCTTTTTTGGAGAAGTAATGCAATAGACTGAGCATTGGCGTTGTGCAGAGGGAAGAATTCCACCCAGTGAGAGTAATAATCTACAAAGACTAAGAGGCATTCATTTTGTTGAGTGCTCCGAGGCAATGGCCCCATGATGTCTACACCAAGAATTTGGTGATGGTTTGTTGCTGTCTTCCAATGGGTTTCTGATTCTCTCCTTTTAATTTCTGGCATTTAACACACCTTTTAACATGATGTCTGATGTCAGTCCACATTCCAGGCCAGAATGCAACATCATGGATACGTTTGTAGGTTTTGTAAATGCCTACATGGCCGCACCAGGGACTTTAGTGGCAGTGATGTAGAATGGATGATACAAGACTATCAGTAATGTACACTCGGTAGTGAACTTGGTTGTTCAACTGGTGAGTCTTGTGGTAGAGTGTATGCTACACTAGTTCATACTGTTTGTTTAGGTTAGAGTCCTTATTTGCTAAGGCGTGAAGTATGTTTTTGATTGCAGGGTCTTTGTGCTGCTCTTCCTAGATGACAGCTGGAGACATCGGAAGTTCCAACTTCTCCTGTTAGCTGGTGTAGAGGCCACAACTGGTGTGAATCCAAAACAGAGCCTTAGGTGACATATATTAGATTTTCCTTTTGGGATATTCGATGATAAAATAAAATGGTTGCTGGTGGTTTTTGTTGAAGACATTGTAAGGGAAACATGTAAATTTGGCTCAAACAGAATTAATTATGATTTTTATAGGGAATTTTGAAAGAATCACTGTTCTATGGCTTATCAGTGGAATTGGTCAGCAGTCAAATGAATAGGCTGTATAACATCAACACTGCAATATATATTAACTAGGTATAAAACAGTGGAACCACCCAGCTAAACCCAAAAACCTTGGACCTCTTTGATGTTGGTAGGCACAGGGTAGGACCATATAGACCTCCACTTTGCTAGGTTCTGCAGAGATTCCTCTGGTACTAACAACATGTCTAGAAATATGATTTTTTTTTGTAGGCAGATCTGGCCTTTTTTCAGACTGATAGTAAGGCCAGCTATTTCCAGTTTGTGGAATGCAAAGTCTCTTATGCTCCCCCTTTCAACTTATGTTCTTGTTCGGACCCTTTCTGCCAGTTCGTCCTCATAGTCCTCGTAAAGGAAAGCAGAAAGAAAAGCTGACTCAAACGCTTGCCATGCTTTTACAGATGAATGCGCTACCTGGTTGTGCTCTAGTTTATCAGCAAGTCAAGCAATCAGGGTGGCATGGTGTGCAGACATTATTTTAAGTTCTTAGGTGAGTTCACCAACAGATTTCTCATGGGTTTTGCATATTCCAACAATGTGCCCCAGTTTCCTTGCACCTGTTGAGTGAATTGCTGCATTTCTTTTACAGAAGTTAGTAAAAGTCCTGTAGTAAGTCCTGCTGCGTCAATGAAGATAGAGGTGAAGGAACTAGTGATATATATTGTTGAAGATGCAAACTTCACATTGGTTCCTGGGAAGTTGTCTTTGCTGGATTGAGAGGGACTGAAGTAGAGAGGAGAATGAAGGGTCAAGGGTGAAGAAGCTGTGGACGTTGTGAAGAAGGCCAGTCAGGAGTGCCAATGTCAGGGTGTTACATTTCCACAAAAGTGGATGGAGAGTGTGGGGGTTGGCAGCCAGTTTGATTGTCAGTTGTATATGTAATAATGCAAAATGTAATGCAAACTCAATGTATGGAAATTGTAAAAATAAAATGACAAAATTAATGGCAAAATAAACAAAGAGAACCCAACAACTCAGTATGGTGTGTATCTGTCCCAAAAACAATTCAGTTCACTTAATGTCAAACAATTTGTATAATTAATTAACACAACTGTTCATTATTACAACTTTCACATCTCGGAATTAACCAATCAAATTTAACCACCTCCTGTTCCTCTAGTTCAACACCTTCATATATAAACCACAATACACTCACAAATTTGAGGATTTAAAGTGTTGACAATAACCAAACTCAAGTCACAAATTAGTAAAACTCAAAGTTTAAGTCCATGTTTGGGCACCAATTATATAACGGTGGCAGCCCCCAAAATTTGATTTAAAGTTAATAACGGTAAATACCTAAATTAAATTGTTCGAGCGCCAGACAAGACCAAAAAAAAAAAAAAAGAAGAGGCCTCTGTCTGCTGCTGAAGCTGAACCCCAAGACCACGGCCTCGCCTACTGACGTTACCCCCACAATACAGCGCCACCGGCAGTGTGAGAGGGGACAGAAGCGCGGCAAGTATGGAGGCACACGAGCTAGGCTAAGGGCTAACACCACTAGACTAGCGATTCCATCACTCATGCTCTCGTTCATGCTCTCGTTCGCACTCTAGAAAATAAACTTGACTTAATTCAACTCAGTCGGTCTACACAGCATGAGACAAGGGATTGTTGTGTGTTTGTTTTCACTGAAACATGGCTAAATGACAACTTTCCAGACTCCGCTATTCAGCTACATGGACTTGCGTGCTATCGAGCGGACAAAGAACTGTCTGGTAAGGCTCGCGGGGGTGGTTTATGTGTGTACGTCAACAAAGAGTGGTGTAATAATGCTGTGGTAGTGACAAAACACTGTTCATCGCTGGTGGAGTTTATATTTGTGAAGTGTCGACCGGGAGTTCGACACACCGGCAGGTTCACGGCCATCATTATTGTCGCAGTTTACATCCCCTCATGTACTAACGCAATGGACGTGCTTCGTGAGCTGTACAGAACCATCAGCGAACAACAAACAAATAACCCAGACGACTTTTTCATAATAGCCAGTTACTTCAACCACGCAAACTTAAAGACAGTTTTGCCAAAGTTCTACCAACATGTGAACTTTGCAACAAGGGGAAAAACACACTGGACTATGTTTACACCACAGAAAACCTCAGGTACTCTGACCACATCTCTGTTATGCTAATTCCAGCATAAAGACCAACTCTGAAACTCGCCAAACAGGTTCAAAAACTCATCACAGTTTGGTCAGATGATGCTACCTCAAAACTACAGGACTGCTTTCAGTCTAAATATAGAAACTCTAGTGTGACTGTCATTTCATTTCATTTACATTTATCAGACGCTTTTATCCAAAGCGACTTACAGTGCGCATTCAGGCTAACATTTTTTTTTTTACCTAACAAGAGTCTTGGGACTGTAGCAAGAGTCTTGGGATAAAATGGCTAAAGCCATTTAAAACAACTGTAGTGAGAAATGAAGCTGTTATGTCTCCACTAACACAGTCTTGAAAGGTTAAAGTCTCAATGCATTTGCCATCCGCACCATCCTGGGATTGCAAAAACATACGCTTACGGTGGAAGTGAGAGGCATGTAAGGTTGATCCAGTGAGGGTGGCTGTAAAAATTTCAATGAATTTTAACAAAAGAGAAAATGAATTACAGTTCAATTTACAAACCAAGTTTTGTAGGTTGGTCTCTTTATAACTTTGCCAGTCAATACATATAAAAATGAAGCTAACTTATGTTATAGGTAATGTGTCTCATTAGATAATGCAGTAATTATGTGAAAAGTTTTTTGAACTTTTTAATTGCTAGAGGCTTCAAGCTGGTTTTATTTGAAGTGCAAGAGCACTTGTTTGTTTCTATTTATTAAATGAGTCTCTGTCACCCTGACTGGCACAGACCTCTCTTAACAAGTATATTTTTAATTTAATCTAATCAACAGTTAATGTGGGAGTAAAGTGCCAAAACAAACAAGCTGATGATGAAAACATGATAAAGACATTTAGTATTATTTTAGTATCACTGAGGTACTATTATAGTTTTTATTATAGATACTATTACAGTCTGAATTGTTTTTAATTTTTAGGTTTTCCATTTTAATTTTTGGGGGATCACCTAACAACTGCTCAGAACACCCTAGTTACCAATCTGACAAAACAAAACAATACAACATGCACAGTAAAGACACAAAGTCTGCAATTCAGGTAAATGTAGGAAATAGCTTATCATTTCTCTGTAGTAACATCCTGTACATGGTTTCAGAACTTTGTTCAAAAACATTACATCTTTCTTAAATTATTTACCATTATACACAAACTCTAATTTAATCATATAGTACAATGTTTTTCCTGCATCAGGGATGGTTATTGGAGTGTTTTGCTACTTTTTCTTCTGCTATGCATCTTAACATTTGATATAATTTTACTGTTTTTATGTGTAAGATACAAACAAAATGTACTTAATTGTTTTGCCATCATTCATTTTTAAAAATGGACTTTAGATTGGTAAACATATAAAACATTATAATTCAAAACTTTAAATCAAATTGGAAAGAAATATAGTCTAAATCTAAAAACATAGTCTAGTCTGTACATTATCTTATTTATGTAACATTTGTGGGTCTAATAAAAACATATAGCAAATGATAAAAAGGGAAAAAATATTAAAGTACATTCATACCACTTCTGTGATAATCGCCTCTAATTTCTAATGTGACTGCACCATTTTCTCAATCTAAAATGAATAATAACAAGTACATTTATGTTGGCACTCAGTGATGCATTCAGTTTTTCTGCACATTTATTATTACCAGTTTTTTTTTTTTTTTTTTAGAAATCTTCCTATATGACTGCAAGTTGTGTTCCAGTAAGCGCATGAATCTCAACAGGAGCACGTCAGCATCGAGACACATGGTTTATGTATTACAAAAAGGCTTTGACTGACTTATCGCTCACCCTCAGAATCAGCATTGTAAGTCTATTCTTTACAGCAGCTCAATATTACATACTTAAATTAATGGGCTCCTCAATTCCAGAGCCGATACCATAGTTTGAGAAATTGACACAATGATTAGCACAGTTTGTTTCTGCCTACAGTTTTACAAATACCTCTTATGTATAATAGTTCTTCTGACTGACTTTTTTGTACTGAGCTGAATTTAGAGTACAGAATGTTCCGGTGAGAACAGCAGCCTATTTATCATCCCATCCTCGTCTAACATTAAACATCCTTTGTGTGATTCCTGGGCACTTGCACAAGAGGTCTGCTTGAGTGCTCAGACATCAGTGGGACAAGCCAAAAGAGGATGTTTCAAACACAATGGCAAATAAAAATCCTTCATTTAAATCACCAACTCAAACGCATCTTTTCCAATACCCACTTTAGCTAAGTATAGCAAACGTTTTCTCATAAAGTCAACACTTTTGTTCTGCTAGTGAAAGACAGATGGGAGGGAAACATTAATCATGAAGTGGTTTTAGTTCCATCATTCCAATGTTTCTTTGTTTTTCAAAGAGTGCAGTTCAGAGTCTATTGCAATCTATATGCGGTTCAATGACGTGACACTTATTCAAAGACGCACTAAAATGCTATTAATACAGACAATGATTTGAATAACATGCAATAAATATGTTTTCTCTTCAATTACAAGTCATTTAGATCCTTTTTGTGTGGTTTAAAGAAAAAATGTCTTGAATTGTGTACATTTATGGAGATGGAATAAAAAAAAAAGCCTAATTAGGGCTGAAATTCCTGAAAAACTGGCATTAGTAGATTTCTGTTTTTAATATATTTAATATAATTTTTCTTTTAATGTTGTTAATGTTGTTTGTAAAATACATTTGATAGTAAAAAAATGGGCCAAATTAAAGTATTTGTTTAACATTTTAACTATTTAAAATGTTTGAATGTATTAAAATGGTGACTAAGAAATCAAAAAGTAAAAATTCTGCTGTAAAAAAAAAAAAAAAAAAGATTAAAAAACAGGTCTAGTAAAGAATTTATGTTATTTTATAATTTTTGTTATTATTATTAAATAATTTTCTATATTGACTTTTTCAGATGTTTTACACATATTTTAAAGTATGCATTGCATTGTCTTAGGGTTAAAATAAATGTATGTTAGCATCTTAAAAGATAACAACCTGTCAGAAAATGACCAGTAACTTTTTCAATTTTCTTTTTAGATTTTTTTTTTTCTTTCAGCATATTGAAAGCATTGTACTACTATTTTTCTTTAATTTAATTATATTCCTTAATTGCATTTTTTTTTAGATTAATGATTTAATAAAACACTTATTATATGTTGATTAAAAACGTTTATTAAATGTATAATAAAACATTTGATTTGAAATGTTTTTTTTTTGAGAATACAGAAAATGTATTGTTGTTTTCATTGTTATATTTGTTGTTGCACAAAACACACATTCCTATGACTTTGGCTCCCACGTTTGAACTCCTGTGTTTTAAAGGATTGCTCTTTTTTCATCATCTCAGACATAATTATTTGACATTGATCCAGGCTCAAATATGATAGTATGGATTTACATTACATAGATGTTAGTGAGCTGGATGGTGTGGCCTCTTTAACTAGAGGAGAGGGGATCCTCCATGTGGAGAATGTTGACAGATACTGTCAAGTATCAGAAAAAGATAACTGCAGGTGCATGACACGTACAAAATTTAAACAATTTGAGCAAAAGTCTGAGGGCTAATTTGACAGTAAGTGAGTTAAAATGCCAGGGAATATTCTGCAAAAAAATTCAGAATACAACGCCAGATGTAAAACTTAAGTCACTTAAGTTACTAAAAAATAATTTAAAAAATCATCTAGTGTGGGAAATCACACTTCAAATCATTACCAGATTAAGCCATGCACTTAATAAATAGGTCAATATATTTTTCACAAAAACCAAGTTTACCCTGGTTGTGACCTAATTGGCAATGAAAAATAACAGTTCTCTCCTTGACAGTTTCACCAATTATATACTAGCAATGACCCACTCACTGAGATGTTCTTCTCCCAACTTACACCCCATGGGAAACTGAGAATAAAGAAACTTACAGGATTTTTAAAAAGTGTGAAACTAATCATCACATCTTCTCATTGTGTAACAGCATGACATCATTAGGTGAGATAACATCCACCTACAGGAATATGTTTATTAGTATTTTGGCAACTTTGAAGATCACTGTACAAGGGTGTCAAAAGCTCATTGTCATTATGTGTATACTGCACACACACACACACACACACACACACACACACACACACACACACACAATACCCGTTTTGTCCTAACTTTGATTAACTTTTTTGATCCACTTCAAATGCAATAAATCCATTTTGATCAATTTGAGTAAAAATGTGTACTTTTTTACCAAGAAAGTTGCTAGATGAAAACCACTATTTTCTGTTTCAAACTTTCACATAGCATCTTTAGGTTATAATAACATTAAAAATTCAAATTCAGATTTTGATTTTCAAAGATTTATTATAAAATGTTATTATTTTAAAATGCAATAAATCCATGACACGTTTTTTTGTTTGTTTGTTTGTTTTCCTTTGAATCAATATAAAAGTTATTTTTTATATTGAAACTGTTGAAAATACACAACATGGTAAGTTTATCCACATATGACAGGCTCTGAACTTGGTCAATACTAATCTTATATAAAGGCACTAGTCTAAAAATACATTCAATCAGTCATCGCTCCCAAAATGAAATCAATGGGGCATCTTGTTAATGCTATTTACATTAATCATTTAAATTAATTACAACAATAAAAGAAAATTTAATCGTGAACATACATGAACAACAACATCATATTAAACCACAGAAATTCCAAAATGATATTTCCCTTACATTCAAATAGCTACCAAAAGTGCATTCCTCTTTGCCATGTTTCATTCATTTAGTTGACTACTGCTGTATGCTGTATTAACAAAAACATTAATGGCATTAATAAAAACACACTGACAAGCTACGCAATTTTGCATTCATAATCAAATGTGACTCATCTGTGATTATGAAGGCGATATTGCATAACTTGTCAGTGATGTACGGCTCTGTGTATTAAATGCCGCTCCATCTGAAAGCATGCAATGGAGATTCATCATAGAAACCGGCTTTACTGACGAGATGTGCATGACAATCACATGTGATTTATCGTGCAGCCCTTGTTTGTTGATCACAAAGTAGAAAGTAGATGAGGAAAATTAAAGGTGCATCCCAAATCGTGTACTTATGCACTATTCTATGACCTTTTTTAGTATAAATAGTGTGAGTAGTGCATTCACACTGAAAATTCCAAAAAGAAAAGGTGCACTTTAAATACCCAGATTGATGCACTTAACTGAAAAAACAAAGTGTGAAATGTTGGACACTTCATGCACTCAACTGTCACAGCTTTAATTACGTAGCGAAGGGGGAGGGGCTTTCAGACTCCGATTATGAATGACAAAATAACCTTATATAATTCATGCACTACATGGTTGAGTGCATAATTACATAGTGCATGAGTGCATAGTGAATAGTGCATCATTTGGGACACAGCTTAGGATGCCAGGTGTATTCAGAGTGCCGCCATTACTGTCATATTCTGCAAAGAAAGGAGACTGGCGTTTGTCGCAGGTTTGGAAAAAGAAGGGAGAAAACATGACAGAATAACTCAGCGGATATCGCATTTTGCGTAAAATTGAAAATGGACTTTTCAATACTGACCAGATACAATACTGATTTTGGCGGAAACGAATTTGTTTTTTTTTAAATGGCGTTTATCGCGTTTTGGAACCAAACTCTTTATATATATACGGACGGACGGACGGACGGGCGGGCGGGCAGGCAGGCAGGCAGATAGATAGATAGATAGATAGATAGATAGATAGATAGATAGATAGATAGATAGATAGATAGATAGATAGATAGATTCAACATGCCCACACATTAATTATAGCAAATAATTACACACACACACACACACACACACAAAATACATTTGAGGTTGGCAAATTGAGTCTTTTATGAATTAATTACTAGTTATTATCTAAATAAAAAGTTCTTGAAGCCTAATAGCATTTTTGATCAGCATTTAGTGGTTTGATGTCCTTCAAAATTTGTTCTGAGTGTAGTATCAATAGAATGATCAGAACCTTGATCAGAAAGTATTTTGTTAAATCCATGCCTAAACACTGTCAATTTAATAGAGGATTTGGCCTTCAAAACGACATTAATGTTCAAGAGTGTGTTGAAGCAATGTGCAAAACTGTCCATCTTTTTATATTTACCTTTATTTCTTGTAGGTTCAGTTCTAGTACACTCTTCAGAAGTAGTTCTGTGAAACAACACATATGCTAGCAAGAACACAATTGAACTAATATTGTTAACACCACTTATCTTCCAAACTGGATGTCAAGTGGGTAGTCAACATGTTTAATGCAAAACTGCCTTGCACCTTGCACCAGCTTTAAGACCATTTAGATCCTCTATGGCACTATTAATCTCTTTGGTTCTATTTTACATTGGAAGCTTGTAAGACAGAGGGAAGGATGAAGGACATGTTTACTTGTTGCTGTCATATGAGTGCAAGGTTGTTGTTTTGTTTTGTTTTTGGGGGGGGTTTTGTTAAATGAATAAGCAATGGTTTGAAGCTTAAACTCCTTAATGATGGATTTGTTTCTTACAAACACTCAGCTTTTCGCTTCACAAGATGTTAATTGATGGACTGGAGTTGGGTGGATTACTTGTGAATTATTGTGATGTTTTTATCAGCTGTTTGGACTCATTCTGACAGCACCCATTCACTGCAGAGGATCCACTGGTGAGCAAGTGATGTAATGCTAAATTTTACTTAATCTGTTCTGATGTAGAAACAAACTCATCTATAACTTGGATGTCTTGAGAGTGAACAAATGTTCAGCAATTTTTCATTTTCAGGTGAAATATTCCTTCAGGAAACCACACTCACACACACATAAACACTCTTCTCAAACAGAATCCTAAGCTTGTAATGCACCTGATATTAAAGCCTGTCGTACATGACTAATAAAAATCACAAACAAATTATATATAATTTTATTTCAAACGAATGAGGAAAATAAAGTTAGCTGAATGCACCTGTGCTTGCGGTGTTGAATGCTCTGATGTTAGACCATTTAAACATGTTAATTACACAAACAAAATGTTTAGCATACTGCATCTGGAAAAACAAAATCAACAGTGATTGATTATTCTATATTTTTTATTTATTGTAGATGTTATTACTAAGTGAAGCAAAATTTGCTGAACTACATAGAGTAGTGCACGGTTTATCTGTCGATCAGATGCACTTCAAAGTTGTGTTCATTACTATAGCAACAGTATACTTGATGCATTGTGTTTTAAAAATCTGACAATCATTGTAAAAAAAAAAAAAAAAAAAAAACTTTTATGTCATGTCAAGATCACGAGAAAATTACCTGATCATGAGAAAACAACTTTTGCTATGTTGAGATCACGAGAGAACAAGAAAGAAAAATAATCATTATCCATGGCCTCTTAGGACTTCCGTACATTTCTGTTTTTTGTAACTGACATTTGGTTCCTTAAAATAAACCAAACTCCCTGATGCATCATATGAAAGTGTTAATTTTAGGCAAACATATTTAGCTCATTATATTCCTACATGTAAAGCTACTCTGTTTTGACAACAGCTGAACTACCATCTGTCATGGTTCATGGATCTGTGGGTTAACTTCTGCCTGTCTGTGTGTTGTTACCTGTCTGACTGCTTGTTCAGCGTAGCTCTGGCAACCGCGCTAATCAGTCTGTCAATCTGTCCTGCCTTTATCTGTTTTGTGTTGGTAATGGTTGTTGTCAGATTATTGTTTGAGTTTGCTCATGCCTGTCGTTCTCTTCAGTGTCTGTGTTTCCTGGTTGCTCTCTGTCTTGGATTATCCTCCAGTGTGGAAACCACCGAGTTGTTCCTGGATCTCTGTAGGAGTTGGATCGGGTCAGTACAGAGACCTGCTCACCTGCTCACGTTCATCTGACCGCTCATCTTGCCTGTTCACCGTTGTTGCAAATAAACTGCACTTCACTTGCAACTGGATTTTGTGTTATTATTACGTGACAGAACGATCTGACCAAGTATGGACCCAGCAAGTGTCGCGGAACCCAGCATCATGGTAAAGAATACCTATCCTTTGACATTGATGTCTTCAGCCTTCGAGAGTCTGCAGGGTGCTTCCTTTTTCACAAAGTTGGGTCTTTGCAATGCCTATCATTTTGTTTGCACAAGGGAGGGGATGAATGGAAGACCACTTTTAATACCTCTAGGGGGCATTTTGAGTATCTTGTTATGCCGTTTGGGCTCTCTAATGCTCCCAAGGTTTTCCGAGGGAGTACGCATGGATCCCGACAAGGTTAAGGCTGTGGTAGATTGGCCAACCCCGGATTCCCGCAAGGCCCTGCAGAGGTTTCTGGGCTTTGCCAATTTTTACCGCCATTTAATTCGCAGTTACAGCCAGCTAGCTACCCATTTGATTGCCTTGACCTCCACCAAGATGACGGTCAGGTGGCCTAGCGTGGCGGAAGCTGTGTTTTTCAAACTTAAGAGTTGTTTTGTTTCAGCTCCCATTCTGGTGGCCCCTGATCCATCTCGTCATTTTGTGGTGGAGGTCAATGTGTCAGAGTTGGGAGCTGGTGCGGTTCTTTCCCAGTGTTTTTCCACGGACGGTAAGGTTCACCCAAACGCATACTTTTCTCATCATTTGTCTCCTCCCGAATGTAATTATGACATTGGTAATAGAGAGTTGCTGGCAGTTAAGCTCGCTTTGGAAGAATGGTGTCATTGGTTGGAGGGTTCAGAGGAACCTTTTATAGTCTGGACCGACCATAAGAACCTTGAATACATCAGGTCTGCTAAAAGGTTAAATTCTAGGCAGGCTTGGTAGACTTTATTTTTCAGTCGCTTTCATTTTTCAATTGCTTATCGTCCAGGTTCTAAGAACATTAAACCTGATGCTTTGTCCCGCATTTTTGACAGATCTGAATACCCGTGTCTCCCGAGTTCATCCTGCCACAGAACATCGTGGTGTCGGCAATGAATTGGGAGATTGAATCGAAGGTCCATAGGGCCTTACAAGGGGTAACTTCTCCGCCTGGATGCCCACCAAGTTGTTTATGTGTGCCAGAAGGATTACAGTCCGATGTCGTCCATTGGGGTCATTGTTCCAAAGTAGCTTGTCATCCGGGTGTTAGTCGAACAGTTTTTCTCATTAAACAACGGTTCTGGTGGCAATCTATGGCCCATGACATACAGCATTTTGTTTTGGCCTGCTCTGTCTGTGCCACTTCTAAGGCTTCCAGTCAACCCCCTGCTGGACTCCTTCAACTGCTGTTGGTTCCTTCGAGACCCTGGTCCCACATTTCGCTAGATTTTGTTACGGTACTCCCGCTGTCTCAGGGTAACACAGTAGTTTTGACCGTGGTGGACCGGTTCTCTAAGGCAACTCATTTTATTCCTCAGCCCAAAATACCCTCAGCCAGAGAAACAGTGGTTGCTGTCATTGATCATGTCTTTCATATTCATGGCCTTCGGGTGGACGTGGTCTCTGACAGGGGGCCTCAGTTTGTTTCCAAATTTTGGAAAGAATTTTGTCATTTGTTAGGGGCGACTGTTAGTCTTTCTTCTGGGTTCCATCCCCAGAGTAATGGTCAGACAGAGAGGGCTAACCAAGATTTGGAATGTGTGTTGCAGTGTTTGGTGTCTCAAAACCCATCCTCTTGGAGTCAGCAACTTTCACGAGTGGAGTACGCACATAATTCTTTACCAGTGTCATCTACGGGCCTATCTCTGTTTGAGTGTAGCATAGGTTACCAGCCACCTATTTTTCAGAGTATGGAATCCGAAGTGGCGGTCCCTTCTGCCCACACCTTTGTCCAGAGGTGCCACTGCACCTGGAATAGGGCTACAGAAGCCATCCTCCAGGTGGGGTCGCGCACCAAGGCCCAGGCCGATCGTCACCGGTCAAAGCCTCCCGTCTACGTCGTTAGTCAAAAAGTGTGGCTTTCAGAGAGGCTTTTCTAAGAATATTCCTCTCCGTACCTTCTGTAATATGCTTGCTCCCAAATTTATTGGCCCGTTTACTGTCACCAAGATTATTAGTCCAGTGGCAGTCCACCTCAAACTTCCTCCTGCGTACAGCAAAATTCATTCCATCTTCCAAGTTTCCTAGTTAAAGCCAATTTTTCGTTCTACCATTAATCCGCCTGCCCCAGTTTCCCCACCACCGTGACCCATAGATGGGGAACTCACTTATTCGGTAAAACGCATTCTGGACTCGAGGCAGAGGGGACGCGGATTTCAGTACCTGGTGGACTGGGAGGGTTACGGTCTGGAGGAGAGGAGTTGGGTTCCTGCCAGGGACATATTGCATCAATAGCTTATCGATGATTACAATCGCCAGGTAGGTTCCTCTGGAAGCGCAAGGAGGTGCTCCTGGGGGGGGGGGGGGGTACTGTCACGGCTCATGGATCCGTGTGTTCATTTCTGCATGTCTGTTTGTTGTTACCTGTCTGATTGCTCATTCAGCGTTGCTCCAGCAACTGCGGTGCTGACAAGCTAATCAGCGCAGCTGCACCTGCCGCTCGTTTTTGTCCTGCCTTTATCTGTCTCATGTTGGTAATGCTTGTTGTCAGATCATTGTTTGAGTTTGCTCATGCCTGTCGTTCTCTCCAGTGTCTGTGTTTCCTGTTTGCTCTCTGTCTTGGATTATCCTCCAGTGGGGAAACCACCGAGTTGTTCCTGGATCTCTGTGTGAGTTTGATCAGGTCAGTGCAGATACCTGCTCACATTCATCTGACCACTTATCTTGCTTGTTCACCATTGTTGCAAATAAACTGCACTTCACTTGCAACTGGATATTGTGTTATTATTACGTGACACTGTCATGCTGCTGAAAAATCTAATTTGTAGTATTGCTACTTTCACTTAGTAACCTCCTTAACACTGTACACATACCCAGAGATTGTATGAGACAAAAAAATATCTCCCACAAGGAGTTTTCCATCTTTTTTTCTTCAAAACAGGATGCACTTCACCTCATAACTGACAATGTGCTCATATGCCTCTTCAATGTGATTTAGTGCCTTTAGAAAAGCTTTTCATAATTCAGCTTATGAGGGTGAGCTCTAAATAGTTTCTCTCAGTCTATTTCATTTCAGTTTAGATTTATAACTCTAATTAGAGAGAGGAAAAGACTAATTAGTTGAGAGAAGTCAAACATGTCAAGCAGGTAATTGATCATCTGAACATGTTTGACTGACAACTCCATACAAATCCATATGCAAGCTTGGATAGGCACCCATAATTTGATTTTTCATTTCAAAATGCTCATTAGGTTGTAACAAATGTATTTGCATACGGATATAGACCTGAATAAAACATGCATTCCAGCCCAATTAAGCTTTATCTAGTTAACAGAATGACAGAAATGCTGGTTTGACATCATTCTGACATTTAAGAGACAATAATTTCTCTGAAAAGTAACAGACCACATCAACCAATCCTCCTCCTGACCAAAACCTGCAGTCATTTTTCAGCTTTGTTAAATTATTGTATGCGGCATATGTCTGTGAAGCTGCAGGTCAAATGGACAAGATCCTTATTTCTTTTAAGAGATATTTATTTTCACATAAATGAAAGTTCTCCAGCTAGCTCAGTGATACATGATACAGTGATACAATAGCCTACGTGTTTATTGTACATTGCTCTTTAAAGGAATGTTTCACCCAAAAAATGAAAATACTGCTATCCAAGGTGTAGATGGGTTTACTCATCCTCAGGCCACCCGGGAATTAGAAACTTTCTTTATACATTTCAGGTAACATAATCAGACTCCTTTTTGATTACTTTTAGATTACTTTTGACCTAACTCATTTATCACATTGATTTACTGTAAATAGATTAATCATGTACCACATTATTGACATAAAAATATAAGTAATAAGAATTTTGTATATTCAGTATATTAAATTTGTTGTATTTAACAACATGAAGTGCATTAAACATTACGTCAAGGTTTCCCAAACTGTTTGTGGGTTTAATGAAAATCGAATAATTAAATCAATTAAATTAATTAATAAAATGTAAAATTTAAATAAATAATTTTAAAATAACATAAATGAAAATAAAACACACAAAAAATAAATATTTTATTTGTTTACCTGCATGTCATGTGACCATTAATCAACGTCAGAGAACTGTTAACATGCAAATTTTATTCTTAATTATAAAAAGACGTCATCAGTAGTTGATGCAATGTTGAAACGCTTCTTAAACCTGAAATGATTTTTGTAAATCCAGTTGTCAAATGCTGTGTAGCCACCTAATGACTGGTCTTTGGTGAATGTCCACAAAACTGGAAGACTTTCTGAACGTATATAAGTTGTAGGCTATTTTAGAAAGGAACATTCAAAAGAGGAATTAGGGTGATTCAATAAATTGTATATAATGTATTGCACTGTGTGAATAATATCTATTTATGTAATCAATAAAAAGTAACTAGTCTGATTACGAGTATTTTAAAATGTAATTTAATTTAATTACATGTACTTTATTTTTGGAATCTGATAACGTAATCCAGATTACATGTAGTCTGTTATTACCCACTTCTGACATCTCTGTTCACCAATGAATCATCTGCAATGAATGGGTGCCGTCAGAATGAGAGTCCAAACAGCTGATAAAAACATCACAGTAATCCACACCACTCCAGTCCATCAATTAACACCTTGTGAAGGGAAAAGCTCCATGTTTGTAAGAAACAAATCCATCATTAAGGCATTTCAACTTTAAACTGTTGTTTCTGGCCAAAATATGAGTCCATAATACATTTTTCCAGTGATGGATTATTGTGATGTTTTTATCAGCTGTTTGGACTCTCATTCTGACGGCACCCATTCACTGCAGAGGATCCACTGGTGAACAAGTGATGTAAAGCTAAAGTTCTTCAAATCTGTTCTCATAAAGAACGTTTCTACATCTTGGTTCTTGAGGATGAGTAAATGTTCAGCAAATTGTCATTTTTGGGTGAACTATTCCTTCAAATGGTTAAAATGTTTAAAAGTCATGCTCAAACAACAGCATTTGTAGCATTATTTCGATTACAACTACCAAAAAAATTGATGTCATCTTGTCCCTTGTTTTCTTTAAAAAGAAAACTATAGTGAGGCTAAAATCAAGTTTACAATGAGGCACTTTGAATAAGAAGTAAATGGGGCCAATTTGTGGAGGATTTAGAAGCAGAAATGTCAAGCTAATCATTTTATAAAAGCACTTGAAGTGTTCTGTTAAAATTTTTAATTTTACTTTAAAAGTTATGGCATTTTGTTGTTATGGCAGCAATTGGATATTTCTGGAAAACTGGATTTTAAAAGACCCCCCCCCCTCCCCTCCCCACCACACACACACACACACACACACACACACACTTAATCATGTTAACATGCATATTGTCTTGTAGCTATAATATTAAACAGTGAATACTGTAATGTTTACATATCGGCCCCATTCACTTCCACTGTAAGTGTCCCACTGTGACCCAGATTTATTTTTTATAACAACTTTTTATCTTTATTTTACATTGTCATAAATCCTGCTGATTGATCTTGACTTTTATTGAACCCAGAATATTCCTTTAAGTTGAGCTGTACCCATTGGCACATTTAAGGAATATTTCACAACATAAGGGTGACTACATGACAGACTATTTCTTTTTGGAGGAACTTTAATCTCTGAAAAAAAAAAAGTTCAGTTTTGCAATTGCATGTCAAGTCATCTTTGCAGATTATTTTGTCACCCAAGACATAACATGAATCATGGAAAAGTAGCTGAAAAGCATCTTTCTGACTTACCTGAAATTACACTTCCTCGTTCTGCTTCGCCAAACATTGCCAGCTTCAAGGTATGTTTAGGGGATACGTTAACTAGCAGATTAGAGCTGATGACTGCAGGCATCATGGTACTGACTTCTGCCACCTTTTCCTTTGTTAGCTGCTTCTGTTTGTTCACATGTTTTATTGATTTGTTGTACGGCAAGCCATGTGTGTAAGCAATGTCTGGAACAAGTGAAACTGGCTGCCCTATATTCTGTTTTGCACTTTATTTGATTCACACTTTTACTGTCATGCATTGAGACTCATGAGCACTGCACAGCTCTGCAGAGCTCTAACTGGAGTTAAATGATTGCACTTTCAGCATCTATTGCCTTGAAACTAAATGAGTTTGTACTTTATATGCTGTTGCGTGTACAGGAGACAAGGTCTCAATGACATAGCTATAGTTGGTAAATATTTCTACAATTTAGCTTAACAGGTATTTGTATCTGTCCTAGTTTCCCTAATTTAATAATTTCCATCAAAATACTAGAAATGAAAATTTGGATATATAGTTTTTTTTGACTCTTCACACCTTCACACCTTCATCAAACCAGATGATGGAACAAAATAATTATTTGATCAAATATACAGCAATCAGACATATAGTAAAATATTACCATTAAAGTAATGGAAGTAAGCTGAATTTTTTTCTTCAGTGTCACACGATCCTTTAGAAATCATTATAATATGCAGATTTTTTAATATTATCAACGATGAATATTATTCCAAACACTAGTTTAAATAATAATCCTTGCAAAGTGGACCTTGTTTGTATCATTATAAAGAACATAGAAGAGTTATCGTCACAGTTTCAGAAAGCATTTCACGGAAGCAGTAAAAGTGCAGTGCTGGGATTTCCCGTCCATTTGCATAACCAGCGATTTTATTTATGAAATGATGAAGTCGTCAATTTATCTAATAACAATATAAGTGTAAGCGAAAGAAAAAAATGCAGTGATAAAATTAGTCCTTAGCAGAGGAGTTTTGCTTAATGATAAGCCTACATTACAGAGCTTTCCTTCCAGCTATCTTTAAAGAATGTACTGCACTTTGGCTTTTAAGCAATTATTTTTCCCAACATGCTGCCATCTGTAATTACACTCCAAATTACAGGTATGGCATTTGGAGGTTATCCCATCATTCAACACTGACACATATGAGTTCATTAACATCTCCGCAGACAACAGCACCATAAACTCAGATCTGCTGTAGTAGTTCTCCTACAGCAATCTTCACTGTCCCATATGCAGATGACTCTGATTATGTAAATGCTTCTAAATATGACAGCTATTCAGTAAGGAGACAATTAAAATAGCATCGCTTTGTGGAATCAAGCTCGATGCAACTGGAGCCAAAACACAAGGGGAACGTTTAACTCTGCGTGGGCCTTCCTGTTATTTAATGCAACGTTCACTGCATAAGACTAGGTTTATGATATTTCACACTATTTATAATAACGCCAAAATGAGATTGTGGAAGAGAAAACATAGAAGAGGTCAGCCAATGCCATTCAAAAAAGTGGGGAAAAAAAAATGCTTGTGAGAATATTATGATTCTTGGAGTCTGTAAAAGTATGAATGTCGTCACAGACAATATCTTAGATAGTCCACACAGTTACAGTACATAAGATATAAAATATATATTTTATATAATATTAAAGTTTTTTTTTAAACTAACGTTTGGTTGTAAATATACAGGTTTCTTAATGTGGACAGAGATGATCTCTGCAGAGAGCTGAAGCTTGTTAAACATTGTAAATGTCACCGCAAACAGCTTCACAGACAAGAACACAAGCCACTTATATACAATATTGGAAGGCAAATTTTAACTGAAAGGTTGGAGTATGTTATCAAAGACAGTGATTATTTACATGTTACAGTTGTTTAACTTTTGATTTTTTTTCCTGAAAAACACATCAATTGCATTTAATAGGCTGTTTCAATGTCCTCATTCACACCAGCAGCGAAATACTGATCGATCAGTACAGAGTACTATGTTCACACCAAGTTTGGTTTTTTAATGGAAGTAACCGCATTTTTGTAAGTAGCCGAGGTGACATTTTCGGGTTTACAGTTTCAGTATGCCCGTGGACAACTAGGCCACTTTCACATTACAAGCCTACAATACAAGAAAATCACTCTTACCTGCACGCGCGCGCTCGGCGTAATGTTTTGTGTTGCGTGTGTTGAATTTGGTTCAGTAACTCACAGAAACAGCGTATCATACGAAGGCGTTAGATCCAGTCTTCCAAGGGAATTCTGTGCTACAGATGCTGCACTTCAGACTCAATAAAATGCATTCAAATCAGCTGCGTGTTCATTAAAATTAGATGAATTAACTAGTGCGGATGTTATGGACGTCGCCATTGTGGATACTCCAGTCACTATGAATGAAAAAATTCAAATATTTGCTAAAATGTGACAAATAGGCTATATTTACGTAAATATTATAACGGTATATTTTTGAAAATATATATTAAACATAGAAATATATATTTTAAAATTGTTTAAAAAATATTTTGCCCTCCGTAGCTATATTTCAATAAGAAAACATGTTGTCTACAACACATGTGAACATATAACATATAATCTGAATAAAAATCAGAAAGGAACATACTTTACAATGATCCAAAAATAAACAACAAATAAATGAATAAATAAATAGGCCTAAATAAATAAATAATTCTCTCTCTCTCTCTCTCTCTCTCTCTTTGAATTCTTTTCTCGTTTTGAACTCAAGTAGACGCATCCACGTTTGCATTTAGCCTAATACTTCTGAAATACATTTTGGAAATTATGTATATAGGTATATTAGGGTTAAAACTGAATTACATTTTCAATTTCAAAAATATATTTTACTGTGCTTCAGTTTTGAAAACATATATTTAGTAAATATTTTGGCCCAAAAAAACAAAATATATTTCTGCCGTATGGAATGCAAAGCAGTTTTCTTTACATAAATAGAAGCATATAATCTAACTGTCAATCCAGAAAACTGTGTAAGGTTTAAAATAAATTAAGACGATATGACATATATTAAAACACTCTCTCTCATTTGTAATCCATTTATGTATGTTGTATGAATAAAGTAGTTGAACACAGGGCACAAGTGAGCACGCACGTGCGCGTTTGTAATGAACGTGTAATTACTCCATGGACGAGGTCACTCGCGATGAAATCACAGCGCACTGCGACGGCTAAAAAGGGGCCTTTGCATTGAGATCTCACTCAAAAGACGACAGGGTCCCTCTCTCTGAAGCTATCCGGCAGTGGGACCAAAATAGAGAGAGACGGAAGAGGACAGTACACCCACAGGATGGTATTGTCGCTTACCTTCTCGGCTGGCATGTGTGCCAGTCCCCTGTGACTCCGCGGGGAATGATGGGAGAAGAATGGAGGTGACAGAACGGACTGCGCCGTTACGCAATCGCCATCCTCGTGTGCGCCAGTAGATCTGACGAGCGGTGGAGGAATCACGGACAGCACTGGCATGTCAACAGACTGAGGAAAACAACAGCGATAATGAGATCTCATTGTTCAGAGACAAGCTGAGGCTTGTGTAGGTGTACAGGAGACTTATTTCTAGTAATGTATTCAAATCGTCTGTATTTTTAATTGCTCATGTTACTATGGGGACTTACACATAAAGAGAGGGGTTGAATGGTTTATTTTTACAGCATATCTCACTATGAAGGAAAGTTTAAAGCATAAAGTGTCCACTGACTTTTTATCAGATGAAATCATTCATATTACTGACGAGTAAAACTCTTTATGCTATATTATCAAAAAATCTTTGGTTTTGTTGTCAACTTGTTTTCTTTCAATGAACACAGGTTTTGTATTTCTTTTTGAAACTGATTGATTATGATATCTGAGCTTTATGCACCTCAACATAGTTATGGGAAATTTGGGTAATATTTACTCAAAAAACTGAGGTGCATAAACTCAGTCAGATCAGTGAGGCTGATGATTAGTTTCACTGGTCAGTTTCAAAAAAGAAATACAAAACCATGTGCCTAATTAAGCTGATATAAAAAGATTGAATCCAATATTTGGTAATAATATTGCATAATGAGAAATTTATACGCCATTTTTGTAGGCCTGTTATTTTTGACTGGGAAGTGGGAAGTACAAAAAATTAGCTACATTTTTTTTGGGGAAGTTCATTCCACAAAGCCTTGAAAGTATAGCACTATGAAGCTGAATCCAAAGGTACATCTGTCTGCAAAGGACTGAATGCATAATATATTTGGCAGACTGTTTTATGACAGTTTTAATTAGTCTTAATTTGTGTACTCTATTAATTAAGTTGCATAGTCAAAAAAACATCTGCAGTTCTCCTAAAAGTACAACTTTTTTGGAAGGGAAGTAGAGAGAATGTGCTGGAAATAAAGCAAGCAGTTTATTTTACTGCACCAATTAAACAATGATTTTACAGTGTCTTTGGGAATTAAGCTCAGCTCATTAGCATAAACAAATATCCACTTCATGTCCATTCAGACACCATATTTCAGGCCATTTTTGATATATAATCAGGATGCATAATAATAATAATAATTATTATTATTATTATTATTATTATTATTATTATTATCATGTGTGAAAGAGTTTATAGAACAAAATTTTTTTCAAGAAAGTTGATATAACACAAACTGTGTATGTCTGTCAGTAATAACAACCGATAATAATTTATAACAAAGATCATTTATAATTTTGCAGCCTGAATTTTGTGTTTGATTACACTGTACTTATTCTGAAATTTAATTTACTTAATTTCTAGTAATAATTTACTTACATATATTTAAGCATAAAATAATGAAAATTAAATAATAATAATAATAATAATAATAATAATAATACAATTAATAATATTTATTATTATCGTTGTTGTTATTATTAACTAAGACAATTCCCCTCATAATACCCTTATAGTACTTTAGGATTGAAGAAGAGTGTTCAAATAACACAAACTGACTTCATAATTTTTCAGTTCCAAATCTGTATAATTTTCTGTCACACAACACTTAATTTAACTGTGTTACGGAATTTTCTCATTTTCTAGGCTTATCTTAGTATATGCACCTGTTCTGAAGATTATGATTGTTACCAAAAATCAACGCAAGACAACATGAGACATACTGAATAACTTAAACATAAGTAAATGTTTTTATTTGTTCATATTCAGTACTAATTGTGTTCTTCGAACCCTTTGCAGGCAGTCAAGATCTCAATAAGTTATCAGAGGAGGCTCTGGATGTGGAAGATGTATATATGATGCTGTTTCTGTATGTCTGTGAATTGAATAGTCTCTGAATGAGGTTTGCTATTAACAGAAAACCGACGGACTGTCATTCTCCAGTCCGATTAAATCAGCCAAACCACAGGACACCAAGACCCGGAAGCCCCATACTGGGAGCCAATCTTTTCCAGCTTTAGCTCTACAAAACCTGGGAAGGAGGAATATTGACATGCTATATATAACTATATTTGGATTTATAGAGGCACTTTCACAGACTTCCATTAGTCTGGCTCTTGACCAGAGAGTTGCAATAGAGTTACACTGCAAAGTTCTTTGCAGTCTTGAAATAAGTATGCAAGGTAATCATGCCTCTAGATATTCACAGCGTTTTCGTCTATGCATTTCTTTATACTTCAGTTACACTCATCATGAAGAGTTACTTGTGGAGGCAGTTCTGCACTATTCCATATGCAGACTCGACACAAGGTGATTTAGAAAGGACCCAATTTGCAAATGCTAAGAAAAAATGACACTGAGTCATTTTTTCTATTCAAAATGTTTCACAGAGGGTCTGACCTCAATAACATGTTGCTTTTTGGTGGCTGGGTTATAAAATCTGCCTTGTACATGTGGCTTACATGTAAGTACTGGCCTGACAGCTTAAAGAATGAATGACATAATCACACTTAGCTGTCTAAATCAATCAAACGACCTCATAGAGACATCATATTAAAAGACATACCAATTCGTTCCTGTTTCTATTTGGTTTATTTGCATACAGAATGTCAGGATGATGGCAAGATCAATGGGATGGATTGAGTGGAATGTAAGTTTGAGGCAAGTATGCTAGATATTCACTAGCATTACGATATAATCTGGATAGAGTGTACAACAAAATTGTGGTTATTCACCGTAAAGATGCAGAATGTAATATTGACAGCTAGCCGCTGAAATGGATAACGTAGGTACAGTACAGTCTAAATACATGATGTGCAACCTGGGAAGGGGAATGTTGATATTCTGTAATATTATTACTCTAATAAGAGCAATGTAAGTCACGTTAGATAAAGCATCTGCCAAATGCATAGATGCAAATGTGATTTTTGTAAAACCGTTTTTTTGTAAGTGTCTCAGGCACAAATGCTAAATAAAGCTGCATATTTCTTAAAGTTTATTTCTTCAAGGTACTACTATAATATAAATGCATAAATATATTTCATACATTTTCTATTTGTGGGTTTAAAAGGGTTACACTTTGTTTTGTGTTATTTAACCCACGTACAATGTGTCCTCATCTGCTCCCTGTAACATCCACACAAGAGTCAAGTTTCTTGTGTGATTCTGTGCTCAATGCTACATTACATGAAAGTAGTTGAAGTAGTTGCTTGATGTGTTATCCAACACAAATGTTCCTCAGTTTATCACAACAGTACTAATGGACAAATGAAAGAGATAACTCATGTTTTAGTTACTCTATGTTGATTGTTTGTCTATTATACATTACTTTACATTTATCTAAAGCAGTGTTGAGAACAATGAAATTCTACATAATAGCACACATACAGTACAGTACAGTACATCATTCATGCAGATGTCTAGTTCATGTCTATTACATGTGCTCATCTGCAATATTGGGCATTTTACTGTAAGATGTGAAAATAGCCATTTAGTAAGCGGTTTTTATGGTTTAGTGTAGCAATAGACACACTTGTTTGTAGAGGTAGAAAACGCTATTTCGGTTACAACGCAACCTGTTTCACTTCAACTCAGAGGGTCAAACAGTTGTGTTTTTTTTTGCGATATGACTATCAATCTGTAAAGTCACCAAATCAATGTTCGTGTAGGCCCCAAGAAGAGGAAAGAAAACAACTTCCTAAATACCTATAAGATGCCATACTCTTTTTTTCCTCTTTTTTTTTCTTTGTTGCAAACAAAACAGGCCAATTGAGAGCTACTCCTGGTAAGCCTATGAATGATGTGTCCACAAATGTGAGCGGAGGATAATCGGTAAATCAGTGTTAGGGCAATACAGAGGACGAAATGGCAATATAGGCCACTTTACATGACATATTCCATTTAGGTGGAATACATACTGGCAAGAAAGGCTTAGGGTCAGAAGCAGATTTAAACTAAAAAATAAAAAAGTTCATGATAATGATGTACACAAAATGAGTCTCAGCTGAAATCATTTTGCAGCGGTGATGTCTTCTGTGAGAACGCACACCAAAATGCTAGCATTTTCATTTTAAAGAAAATAGTCAGCTAACAAACTGAAAACTCATTGTTCACTCACATTAGATTGTTCCTGAAATATGAATAATGGCTTTCTATCAATATGCAGGCAATGGACAATCACACAAAGAGAATTGTTAAAGATGATTTTTCTTTTTTATCCCTCCTTTCAATGGGATAGACATGACTGAGAACGGAAAAGCTCATTATCTTTCAAAAAGTAACCAACAGCTCCATAAAAACAAATTAAAATAAGTGCCAAGTCTGCAAGTATTTCAAGCTCTTCTGCATTAACGGGTATCCTAAATGTCCCTTCCAAATGCCCAAAATCCTTTGCACACACTCCAAGTCCGTGTGGGCGAAAAGCACCGTTTCCTAAAAATCGCCCAGGGCGCCTTGTCAACTTTCATGTTCCGCGAAGAGTGGTGCAAAAATGCTTGTGAGGGATTGCCATCTTCGTTTTTTAATTGAAGGCACACGGATGCTAAAAACTGTGGTGTACATCGTAAGACCTGACGTCACGATCGTTTAATTTTCACAACTGAATAGTTTCTTCAAAATTCTAATATTAAGGGGTACTCCATTAAATGACTAACTGACCCTCTTTAACGATGCACCAGACACCGGTCCAGTTCAGAGTTTAAACCATATGGCACGGGAACTTAATATTAAGGGATAATCCATCCCAAAATTGAAACATTTGTGTCATTATGCGCTTACCCCAATGTCGCACTTTCCCATTTCCAAACCCGTAAAAGCATTGTTGTGTCTCGGACCACAATTTAAGATATTATTGGATGAAAAACCAGGTGAGGCTTGAGGACGTCCCAATAGACTCCTTTTTGTACACAAAGAAAACAAAATTAATGACTTTATTCAATCAATTCCTCTCCGCTCACGTGCATACTCTAAATCAGTGTAGCGCCATTTTGGCAAGTCTGAGCAGTACGCAGATGGAGCATGCTATTCTGTATCAGCACACGCCACAAGGATTACGATTTTTTACAGGTATTTACGCTTTTGGTTTGAAGAGCCAAACAGCACATTGGCACCAGCGCAGGCTGACACAGAAGAGCATTCGCCATCTGAGTACTGCGTAAGATTTGCCCAAAATGGCGCTACACTAATTTAGAGAGGACACAGAGGAGAGGAATGGTGAATAAAGTTATTTTTGTTTTCTTCGCTGTACAAAACGTATTCTCATCGCTTTCATAAACATTCCGGTTGACATCACTGATGACAGATGGGATATTCTGATGATACATTTTTATACTTTCTGGGACCTTGACCCTGTTATTTATTTGACAGTCTATGGGACAGTCTCAAGCCTACCCTGTTTTCATCCAAAATATCTTAAATTGGTCCGAACGAAGACAAACAAAGCAGCTTTTACGGGGTTGGAACGGGACATGGGGGTAAGCGAATAATGACAAAAATTTTCAGTGTGGGATGAGTATTCCCTATCATATTAATTTTAGTTCATATAGTGTAATGCTGGAGCTGGACGGTGTCTGGTAGTTTTTAAAGAGGGGTCTTTAGTCACTGGTTTGGTACAGGATAATTAATAATGCTATATAATTACACCCATATGCAATACTAATTAAGACACATTACACTGAAAGTGGAAACTTACCAACTGTTTGAGGGAAATGCAGGGATGTGCGTTTTTTGACAACATCTCTACCGGTCACCCTCAGCTGTGATTAATGCAAAATGTGGCATTGCTCGGAAGCTTTAACCTAATGAGGGAGGCGTGTCCTTCTGTTCACGACACATGCTAATGTGCCTGCCTGTAACCTGTCAAGGATTTCAACAGCCACCATCACTAAAAGAGAGTTCACAAATGGAAAAGGTTATGCATATCTATAGCTCAACAGGAGAAAAAAAAAAAAGAAAAAAAGAAAAGAAGAAAAAAACAAAGAAAGTAATGGACTTTGCTTCCACGGCTTAAAGCAACCAGATGAAATTCAGAAAGTGAAAATAATCCTTTTTGTTTTTTGGGAAAAATGTCAAAATTTCCTTCAGGGGCTTTATATTTTATATTGGGAAAAATTTTTATTAATAAAACTAAAAGGTTTAGGGAACGCTTTCACTGTTCAAGATTTTTTATTTAAAAAAAAAGACTATTTGGAAAAAAGAGAGCACCCCTAGTGGATATAGGGGAAACCCGGGCTCCTTTGGTTTGTCGCGTACCTAACTAGCTTTTACCCGACAACCATCACGCTCCCTAAGTCAAAAAAACTCGGGACTTTTTTGGTCCCTTGGATAACGAGCCACTAAAGGGGGGGTGAGATTTTTCGCTTTTGGCTTCCAAAAACCGGGAATAGCTTCCTGAAAAATTTCGGGGCAGACTCTCTCAGTTTAAATTGATTAAAGCACATCTTTTATTTTCAAAAATGCATCTCAAAATTTTTGTACTGCATTTCGTAATTGTTTCAAAGGCTTTATATTTTTTAGCTTGGGTTAAAAAAATCAAATTTTTTGGGTTTGGGAACAGCAGCTTGCTAATTATGTTCTATTTTTTTGCGGGGATCCAGAACAATGAAAAGAGATGATGCAACCCCCTCAGAGGACTCGGATGTAACCCTGAAACAAATCAGAACTACCAAAATTTTGCTTAAGTTTGATTGCAAGAAAATAAGGGTTTATGCATCTCTTTTTGTTTTACGTTTTTAATTGTTTTTCCTACATTTCTGCATAGTACTTTAATGACCATGAAAGTATACTAAAATTTTGTAAAAATTAATTTCCTCAAAGCTTCTTTGCAACGATTTGATCTGAAAAAGCACTTTACAAATAAACCTGAAATTAATGGGTTTATTTTTGACATGTTTTTGTTTTTCTTTCGTGTACTTTTCATGAGTAAAACAGCGGATAAAACAAAAACTTTTCCTCTTCATTAAAAACAAAACAAATTTTAAAGGGGAGGTTTTTTTTATACCCACTGACAGACTAAAACTGAAAAATTTGATAAATAACAAAAAAAATGTAAGTACAAAATGTTTCCAAAAAAAAAAGAATTGGGTTGAAACAACTGGAACAATTTAATGGAAAAGGGGAATTTTTTTGCCCGTTTGGGAATAGGCTTGATTAAAAGCAAAATAAAATTTCATATCCTATTTGCAAAAATTTTACATTCTGTGAATTTGCGGTAGGCAGTTTAAAGAAAACCATTTTAATGGCAGAAAATAAAGAATGTGGAATTTGTCCCCGTTTCAATAAAAGTTTTTTTTGCTTCCTGAACCAAAAAAACATCCCTATGTTTTAATTTAATTGTTTAAAAATGAATTTTTTTTTTAATTAAAAGAAAAAACATTTGAATGTGAAAAGTTTGGTTAATTGAAAAAAAGTTAAGCTCGAGTTTGATACTCTGTAGTCAAGTTTGAGATGCTGTGATAAATTAAATCCATGACCTGCGTGATTTTAAAAGGTATCTGTTTATTAATTTTCTGAAAAGGCCCTGATGAAATAAATCCTTTTTACATTTTCTTTTCTTTTAAAAACTAAACTCATCGTCAGCCCTAGGCTCATTAAAACCCCAATGAACCATTTGTAGAGAATGGGGCTCAGAACATTCAACTCTAAAAAAAAACCCACACCCCCATTAACAAAAATGAAAAAAAAAAAAAAACTTTGAAATTCAATACAAAACAATCGATTGTCAGTCTGTCAGGATAGATGATGACTGCATGTTTGCTGCTGCTTAGCAGGGGTTTTTTTCTCCAGTGAATGAATGTGAAATTTACATTAAGGTGTTTGGGATTGTGGGTGTATGGGGTGGTAGAATAGGGGAAAACCCAATGATTGTCAAAAAAAACTGCTCAAATTGCTCCCAAAAGCAGTGCTTCAATCCAATTTTCAGTGAATGTTTGAAAGATTTGGGTTTTTTAAAGCAATAAATTCACTTAACAATTGAAGGTAAAGCTAAAATATATTTTTTTAACGTCTTTTTTGCAAAAAAAAATTTTCCCAAAACCAAACAAAAAAGAGCTTGATGGGGTTTCTAAATTTATGTGCACTTGCTGTCAAAATAGGAATTACAGAAAAAGTCAAAGCCTCTCAAAAACAATTTAAAAAACCAAACATTGAGCAGCTTAACATTTTTATTTCAAATTCACTTTCTCAGCAAAAAGCAGGGTGAAGAACAAAGTCCTGTTTTATTTTCCCTTTTTTTGTTTTTATTCCAGCACATAATGTAAGCTCTTTAAATGACAGTTCTTTCACTGTGTTTTGGGCCCCATCCATCAGGTCAGTTTTTCCATTTTTGGGCAGAGGGGTGTAGTTTTGTGCTTGAGTGGTCCACGAAAACAAAAATGTGAACCCTTGTGGCCTTCCTCCTGCCATTTAGATGTGTTGATGGGAACCAGGTGTCCAATCTAGAATTTAGAAATTCAACTTTTGAGTCTTGATAATAAAAATTTAAACATTTAAAGGTTCCAAACAAAATTAGGATTCTTAAAAGTATATGAGCTAAAATGAAAAAAAAGGAGGTTTCAGCAGAATGGGGTATTTCTGCCTTAACAAAAAAGAAGGGGTTTGGTTCTGGGTCTGGGGGGACGGAAACCTTAGCCCTGGGCAAGAAGTGAATTTTTGCTCACAGTGAGAAGGAAGATACAGGAAGTTCAAAAAGTGAAAAGATTCCCTTTAACCAGCCGGAGGGTAAAGACCTTTTTTCAAAAAGACAATGGGAGAATGAAACCAAAAGGAAAAATGCCAGTGGGTAAAATAGTGTAAATGCCTAATGAAAAAAAATAGTTACTGTCACATTTCAAAAAACAGGAGGTAGCAACCAAATTGAATTTTCTGAGAAATGTATTGATTTTCAATTATGCGGGTGGTTGATTTAATTTAAACTCCCGGTAATCGTAAAAAACCAAACAAGGTGACCGAAAGTTCACTTTTTTTGGGATTTAGGCAATAAAAAATTGAAACAGATAAAAAACCCCAAAAATAAAAACCCGCATAAAGGGAAGGAACAGCTTTCTTGGTAACCCTGAACATACTTTCACAATAATAAGAATTTTTTGGGGTACAATAAAAAGGGGAACATTTCTCTTACCTTTGGTTTCCAGGTAAATCTGGCCCCCCATAATCTTTTTTTGTACCCCTCTTTTCAGTTCTCTGAAGACCCTGTTTGCTCATTAAATTTGGGGTCCACGGATGCTGGGGGTAAAACAGAGCCCACCAAACTCCATCCAAAGCCCTTTAGATTAAAGTCAAAAAAAAGGGAAAGTGAGGTTCTTTGGATCCTAAATAGAGATATCCAACCCTGTCCCCACTTCAGTTTCAACCCTGCTCAACACACCTTTCAACTGCCCAAAAATGGTATTTCCAAGGGATCCCTCCAAAATTTGGTATTTACATATTTTTATATGCTATTTCTAATTTTTTTTTTTTTTTTTCTGTGAACCTCTCTGCAGAACGGTCTGTTTTTATATTGCAGGCGCATTCAAGACTCTTAAGTGAACGCCCACTGCTGTGATTGGCTAACATTTGGCTTATTAAATAACAGATGGATGCTGCTGTGACATCTCTGAAACACATAGGTCCATTTGGTAAAACACAGATAAATACTCAGTATATATCAAACGGTCTGGAACAGACAGTGCATAGTGGTAAAAGCACATTTTCCCTCACACTTATGTTGCCGACCATTTACTGGTGGATCAAAACTCTTCTAGTCAGATCTCTGCGCCGCATCGTTTACTTTCAGTCTCTCTGAACAAGCCTGCATCATACTGTCTTGTTTAAAATGAATCGTAGCAAATCAAAAGCAAAAAGCTGAAATTAGCAGTGTTTGCACTGATGCACGTATGGAGCTCTTGCTAATTTTATCCCATGTTTACCCGATGAGACACGAATTGCGCAAGCTCTCTCAAAGAAATCAGAGCAGAACCTAATTATAATCGTTGATGATCTGTCCCTACACTGGAGGCAGCACGGATTGACAAAACAAACAAATCACCACAGAGTTAAAATGATGTGTCCCACTCTACTTTCTTGCATACACGGATTCGCTCTTCGACCGAAAGAAAAAAAGGGAAAAACATGGATTCGCAGACATGACGCAATAGCCATTCGTGTCTTCGATCTAGATATGGCTTATAGGATCACAAGGAAGTTCAATTCAGAGACGATTTTTTCACAAATTACGCTTACACAGAGTCTTTTAAATCTTGTGAATATCATCTGTATGGTGCTGTTGAATGTAGTCCTCTCGCATTTTCCTTCTAATACTACTACAAGGTCATCAATGGGTGTGGGGCTAGACAGGCAGTACGGTTCTAAAGTAGACCATTGATCTTCTCCTGGGGAGGAGGTGCTTAGACATCGCTATTGACAGCCACATAAAGTGGCACATTCCCAAGCTTAGTCGCTTTCTGAGCTTGGGTCTATATAAAAAGCTGTTTGAAACTAACGTTATGAAAGAACGTTTTGAGCTTTTGAAAACTTACAGGATTGTTTATAGTCATTGACCTTTAATGTATATGGCAAAATAAGGTACATTGATTCTCGTTCATGAACCCTTAAGATAAAATATGGAGTATGACCAAAGAAAAAAACCAGTGTACCTTCATGCCTTCAGGCTTTCCCGTATGAACTGCCGCATCTCTGTCACTCGGTCCTCGGTTGTTTATCGGAGAGCTGGTGTGAGGGGGGCCGGGTGAGAGAGAGTGGAGGAGAGAACTGCCTGCTGTTAGGGGCATCCATGCTGCCTCTAACCCACTGCTTGGCTTTTGCATAACTTCAGGTAACTTCCCCTCTGTGCTCTGAAATCCTCCTGTAAAATACTGTTTAATTGTTCCACATCCACCTCCTGCCTACTTTTTTCGGTCTTCCTACTCTCTCTCTCCCCTCTTGTTTTTTGCTCGGGTCACTTCCAGATGGCAGGGCCTGGCAGCGAGGGGGCAATAAGGACGAGTGCCCCTGCTAGAGACCCCCCTGATTGATGTGTCAGTAATGGTTCTATGTTCCGACCCAATAGGCTTTTTGTGGGATTTTTGAAACATACATAAGGTTTTTAGGAGGCCTGATGATGGGTTGTCTTGTGGTTGACTTTCTAAAGGCACAGATTGAATCTGTTTGCAGAACTGGGGACTACTTGTAGGCTCTATCTGACACAGAGCTGGGTTTTGCACAACGCAAAGGGGGACATTGTAGAATGTTCCCGGGCCAAGTGGTCAGCGCGTCTATCACAGGCAGCAGGGTTCAAAAACTGGGTCCTTTGTATAATTTTGAATCTAAACTTTGTGGTGCTCTTGGTGCCGACTCTCAATTGGTTTTTTGACCCAAGACCTCTCTTTGGTCTTCCCGAGGGCCCATTGTTTTCCAGAGACATTAATTTGAGATACTGTTTTTGCTCGACCAATTGTTCAACTTCTCCTGCCTTTTCCTTCAAACCTCAATAGATATGTCTGACGTCTACTGATCTGTCATTTTCAAGATTCTGATAAGTCTGGGTCTGTCCAATAATCTAGAAGAGTCTCATAACTGTGAGTTGGTGGCACCAGCATAGACCCCTTGAATGTGGGAGACCCTGGTCCTCAAGACCAGGTTGCCATCTACACTTAATCTCTGAGAGTAAAAGTAAACACTAGTTTGGAATTTATCTGTCCTAAGTGGCTTTCTTTCCTTTGGTCCGCCTCTGCTGATAATCTGAGGATGAATAAATAAATGGGTTCCAAAATAATTGTGGACTTTCGGCTTGAGGTCCTCTGGCCATCTAGTGCCCGTACATCAGGTTTGGGTCTTTCTTCCTCCAATTTTGTAGTATTAAAGGTTCCAATCCATTACCTGAACAAGACTTGACGTCAAACAAGGAGTTCACTTCCGTCCTTCGGTCCCAATGTTTTGTGGATTTTTGGTGTTTTCCCCTCCTGTCTAGGACTACGCGACCTTTGGTACTTGGATCTCTGGGATGGAAATTAGTAACCTTGTTGAAATCTGCCTATACTTGTAATCCTTCCCCATTGAAAGTTAACTGTTGCGAAGTATGTAGGGTGCGGCATGGGCACGAAGCAAGCGGCGTGAAGAAATCCGTGTCCCTGTCTTTTTCTTCTCAATGGAATTGCAAAGAGGCAGCTTCTTCCCTTCAACATGCCTAGCATTTTCAGATAAAAGGCTTTGTCTAATGGCCCTTGGTAGTTACCCTGAGGTGTTGAAGGTTTTCCTTGAAATTTCCAGCATTTGGTCCCAGACTCATCATACTGTCGTTTCATGACCTATAAGATGGGTTGTTTGATCAACAGGGTTTGTAACTTGGCGCAAGTTTCTCCTTTTCAAGCTCCTCTCTCTCACGAGCTAAAGTGTAAACCACCGTACTTAGGTTTATTGTTTCCCCTTCATGCTTCCATATGCCAAACCCAGGGTACACTGGCTGGTAGAGTGTTTGGGTTAAACCTTGTTTTTCAACAGGGAATTGTGCGACCACTGAGAGTACGTGTCCTGAATGGGGATAGAGAAAAGAGAGAGGCCACCACTTGCACTAACCTGACGAGACGTCGTTCACTTTGTCTGTGCCCTGGTCCCATCCGTAAGGAACTCCTTGCTCCTGAATGGGTAATGTAATGGCAGTTTCAATGACGAGGTGCTTAGCCCATAGCTCGTGTTCTGCTGGACAGAAGGGTATAACTTGATCCGAAAGGTGGGAAGATCCACTGGAGGACAAAGGGTTTGGCTTTTTTTCTATCATCCCCCTGTTAGGGATCGCCAAAGACTGGGATTTCTGGGCATTCCTGAAGTTTGCTTGTGTTCCATCTGATGACTTGGATGGGATGTTTTTTTGAACATGGGGTTTCTTTTGATCTGCAGAACTGACCATATAATGGGTTGTTCTTCACAAGGATAACACATAAAGCGTCCATCACGACCTCGGTGGGAGGAACTCCACATAGGACACAGGGGCAAGTGTATGCCCGTTTTGGAGATGGCTCTGGGCTCCTCAAGGGAGGGAATGGTGGGATTGGAGGGTTGAGCTTTGAGGCAGGAAGATGTTGCCGCGGGGCATGAAAATCAACTGTGACTTAGACTTTTTCATTGGAGGACTGATTGGAAGAAAAGAAGAGGAAAGTGTAGGAGAGTGGACGAGCTGTGGTATTAAAGATAATCGAGCCTTTTGGTTTAGGGTGTTGTCAGGCTGCTAAGGTTCAAAAGGATTAAGGAAATTTAGTTGCATTCCAAAAAGGTTTGCAAGGGAATGACAAAATGGTTAGACAATGAAACAAAGGTTGTCAATGATGGTGAGGGTGTGAGAGACTACACTTTTAGCTTTTTTTCAGAAGGGGTTTTTCTTGTATGTAATTTGCAGGAGAGAGATCTGAATGGAGGGAAACCGATTTTTACAATGGAATGAGTGACACAGGATAAATGGAATCATGCCATGAAGAATAACAACAATATGAGATAAAGGGAGTAGAGAGGATTTTTCTAAGGTGGAGTACAGTCGAGAACTGTTAAAACAGTTCTAAACAGTTTTTTCAAAGTGCTGGTTTCTTTACCCTTGATATTCGGGGTTCTGCCTGCGTCCCTTCGGTTTTCCTTTTGTTGAAAAATGAGAAAACAGACAATTGCCAGGGTCAGGATTAAGAGCAAGACAAAGGAGTCCCCCGTACTCCAGCCATAACACCAGCCAGTGAGTGATCAGGGAAAGTACTACGGAGGGCGGGGAACTGGCTGGGTGCAAATATTAATTCCTGCCAGAGCCCAAAGAAAGGTTTAATTGTTTTGGTGTAAGTTAAAAGACTTATAGCTTTTTCTTAGCTAATAGCTTAGAGTAATAAATTGCTAACACAAATCTGGAAGGAAAAAAAATTACAGGAAGGTGTTGATTTTTGTAGCAACAGGGGAATGTGTGAAGCACAAACCCGATTTGTGGAGCCCATTGACTGATGGACTGGGCATGCTCATGCTGATCTCCATGCTGAGAGAGACAGCCCGTTGTCATTGTAACTTTCCATTACGTTGCAGTCCCTTCCACAGAGAGTGAGTGCATCGTTGAGAAAACTAACAAAATAAGGAAAATGAAAGAAAAGGAAAGAAAGGGTTTGCACTGAATCAAAAATGACAAGCTGAACTGATTCATCATGAAAATCTCAGATCAGTGTATTCCAAGAAACATTTACCTTACATAAACCCCCTGGAAGAAAAGATTTTGAATTTTTCAAACTGGAACTAATGTTCTCTTTCAGATTAAATTCCCATTCCCCTCCTTCAAGGCGTTGACCGTTGTACGACAAAACTGTCAATGGGTGGAGACTGGGTTCCCTTGGGGACACTGACCACCACAGAAGAATTCACCTCTTGAAACTCTTATGTGGATTGAGAGATTTGAAGGTAGGTAACATAGCTTGGACCAACAACAGGAGGTAGTGCATATGTAAAATAAAATATTAAATAAGAGAGAGATTTAAATGAACAGCTTGATTTTATCAATTTATCCCACCGGTGTGCAGCATAAACACCAGATGGTTTAAAATTAATTTGGGGTCTGCATGAGGTAGGCCACTAAGCCTCACACTGCTACGTGGTTTTAAAGAACCCAATGAAATCAAAAATTGGAGTTTTTTAAGACCGGTGTCCTATTAGCTTTGAGGCCACCCTAATAGCTAGTATTTTCATAGAAAAAATGAACAAATTCCTTACTTCTTCAATAAATGAAAATGATGTACTAATATTCAAATTTAAATGTTACCAGAGGCCATTTCTCTTCCTTTCCCTTCTTTATCCATGGTACAAATATTTTTGTTCAATAAAATGCCATCACCACTAATATCATGTGGCCACTTAAAAGCAAGCACACAGAAATGGGTAAAAAAAAAAAAAAAAATCGTGGGTTCATTGGCCATGAAATGAAATCCTTGGGGGGGCCCCTATCCATAACACCCGGAAGCAAGGCATGGCACAAGTGTTTTTGCTAGTTTCACAGGCACTGACGGCAGCGTTCTTCATTTTTCCCCATCCTTGTGCCACTTTTTTGTTAAATAAGCAATGATTAGCATTAGCACCCATTGTGTGACACCCATAGGCGTGCCCTGGTCTAAAAAAAGGAAGGTTTGTGTTATGCGGCGCATTGCTGTGCCTGTTTGCCTAATGTTTTGAGGAAACTGAAAATTAGACACGGTATTCCTTGTGCAAAACAATAGAACTAAGACCCATAATACACCAACTCAATAAATCTTTTCCAATAGATCCTTTCCTTTCCTTCTCCTTCCTTTTCTTTGGTGTATTTAAAAAAAAAGTAAAAGAGAGCGTGTAATAAATAGTGTACCCTACAGCTACCCATACAAAGTACCTTACAGGCAACAACGCTGCCGGTGCAGCACAAAACGTGCAATATACTTTGGCGATAACTACTTTGCTTATTACACACCACAGGGAATTGCTCCAGCAAGCCACACAAAACAATTTTTAAAAATGCAAAAAAAAATTACAATTCCGCCCATGGTAAACGCGAACGCCGCCCATGGTAAGGCAAGTGCAAACTTGTTTTTAAAGGGGCAGTAGGCATTATAGACCTCTGATTGGTTTTTATAGGCATGTTTTATAACCCCAAAAAAAACACACCATTACTTCGATTAATGAGATAATAGGGGACCAAAAAACAACCATGCCATGCGCCCCCCGGGCGCCTCCGACGCGGCCGGCACCGCCCGTCCGTGGGAAGCGGGCCCGCCGAGCGCCGACCGGTTTTTCCCGTCCCTCCCTTTTCCCCCTTTTTCCCTATTCTTTCCCCTTCCCCCTCCGTTCCCTTCGTTAAACCTCGCAAAAACGTGATTTAATTCTCATAGTTCCCATAATACATATAGTGCCCGCCCTTTTATATTCGCATATTTGCGCCTGGATTGACACCTGTCCCAACTCGTGCTTTGCCAACCTTCTTCTTGGTAGTGCCTGTTTGTGCTTTTAGAAATTGTTTGTTGTTTTAACAATAGGGAGAAAAAATAACAAAACTCAGAGGAACAGGGCCCTTGGCCATCGTTTAGCAAAGCACTTTATAGGGCTTCGAAAGTTTTTCTTGACTGCAAACCAGCTTTTAAAGTTTTACCCAGATTTGTTGGATTGGGTGGTGATCTCACTTGAAGGTCCCTAGTGCCGAGTCAGGCCACATTTTAGTTTGGGCTACGACACTGAACTGGTACTCAGTCCGGCGAGAAGAGATGGTTTGTGACCCAAAAGACTGTTTTCGTTTTGTTTGGAGGAGGTCTGGGAAAGACAAACCACTCTGTGCGTTTTTTCCTATTTCCTTTTCCTCCTGACCAGTGCTTATACCTGGGAAAAAAAAAAAAAAAGAATGTTTGCACCCCAATTGTCAAAAAAAATAAGTTTAGTTTAAAGACCTATCCAAGGGAAAAATTGGACGACTAATACACTAAAACGAAACTTTTTTGTCCGTTAGCGTTAAAAAATTTGAAATAAAAAATAGTGGGCATTTTTGCCAAACAATCGCAAAGTAGCATGAACAAAATGCTACAAAATCATTTTTGTTGAGAATTGGTGCAAAAACACTTTTTAAAATTTTGTTTGGATGGGTGCACCGTAGTAGCTTGTGTGGAGTTCCTGGCAATTTTCAGATGTTAAATTCATCAATCACAATAAATACTCGCTCTTTCGCTCATGCTCAATTTAAAAAAAAAAAAAAAAAAACACAACATCTCTTAACCAGACCTAAGAAGTCATATACCATTTTTGCATTTGCAAAATATCTTCCCAAGATTTAAAGAGAAAACTTAAAAAGGACATAGAACAAAAACCAGGACAGTGAAATTCTGGGAGTATCCCGCCATTTCAAATGCCACCACCCAGGATACTCTGGCCTGGTTAATTTCCTGGGGATCACAGCTACTGATGACACTGACATGGTGGACGTGTAACTGTGAAATCCGAAGGAAACAAAGATATGGTGTGACTATTAGGAAGTGTTATACCATGAGGTTGCGACAAACAAGATTTTACAAGTTCAATCGAGATGAGAGGACCCTCTTACTCAACTTTTTTGGAAAAGATCAGCAGAGGGGACACAATAACAATACATGATTATAACTTTAGCAGCCCTTTTAGGGGTTTTTATTTTTAGAGAGCTGAAAATCCCAAAAAAAATTTTTCCACAGCCCAAAATGAAACCCAGACCCTGTAATTTTCCTGTGCCTGACGTCCCTGTGGCTACGGAACAGTAAAACATCACACTGGTGGGCTCAAGTGCAGTAAGTTTACTGATCCTGATGTTTTAAGGTTCTTAACCAGCAGCAAAGACCTGCTTGTTAGGACGGATACAGAGTTTGGGGGCCCATCATATTTGCGTCGGGTGGTGGAACTGCACCCCCCTTCCCCCTTGTGGTCTTTGACTGAGAGGGGAGGATTCAGAAAATGAGGGAGCCATTCGTGCTTGATCGTTTGAGTCGTGAACACCGTACGCTAGGGGCTTAGCCAGTCTATAAGGACCAGTGGGCCAAAAAGAAGCATTATCATGAGTTTAATACAACAAACCAGTTAGTTAAATTTTAAAAATTTGTATGGAATTCCAGCTTTCGAGGGAGGTGCATTACTAATATGTGGGAGGTAGAACAGGAAAACTCCTCCTCTCTATTTTTATTTTTGTTTTGATGACTCTCAGTTTTTTTGTTTTGAGTGGATTGCACAAGAACTATTGCTAATTTCTTTCCCCTCTAATGTTAATTCAGCATAAGTCACACATTAACAAAAAGGTGTTTTTTCATATTAACACAGTTGTTAATGTATTGATGCGGGGGGGCTGAATATTTACATACAACCGCAAAAACACTTACAATACACACAAAACGACATACAGGGGTCAAAACCACAACACACAAAAACATCCTACAAAATTTAACAAAATACATGAATAACACAACAACAAACAAAACATATTACAAACAAACACCTCACCATCAAAACATTACACAGGACCGGTTTTTTCTTTTTTTTGTTTTGTCTTCTTCCTCGGGTTTTACAAATATAGGTGCTTAGATAAATCAACAGAACATTTGGTGTTTTCACAGAAAAATCATTTTACAACTTGTCCACGTAGTTTGTAAAACTTAACAACCAAAGCGTGGGTTTTGTTTGGTTGTTGTTGGTACACTACAGTAAGGCACTTGTCAGTACTATCTCTTTGCGAGTTCTAAATACTCTGTGGAGTAATTTCAACTTAAACATCCTTTTTTTAAACGTAACATGGTATTTCTTTATCTAAGTAGAAAAGAAAATAAAATCAGATTACAAATGTCGTAATTATTATATTACTATTACTTATTTAGGCATAATATAAAATAATAAATATAAAATAATAAATGGACTAAAGGGGGAGGGGGAAAATTTGTTTAACTCGTAAATACTGTTGTTTTGTTGTAAATATGTGGCCTAAAAGAAATATGGAAATAATAATCCAACTAATAAGTACCCTCACATCTGGGACAAGTGAACAAAGAATGTTATGCAAGAGCAGGCCAACAGATTTAAAGGACAATCAAATCACACAGACTCAAATCAATCACAAATAAAACAAAATGCATCCAAACTAAATCCCACAAACACCACAACACAAACCATTTTTTTTTTTTTTTTCCCTTCTCTTTTTTTCCTTTTTTTTTCTTTTTTTTCAGCTGACCTTTTGTGGAGCCCGGTGGGGATTAGGGGAAAACTAATGTACCAAAAATAAAAAAAACCTAAATTTAACAAAAAAATATAATTAATAAAACCCCTAACAATTAAAAAAACCAATACACCGTCCATCTGACACATGGGGAATATTATAACAAGCATGAATCTTCCCTTTATCCTAACCAATAATCCCCTGTGTGGCCCTGTAACTTCTTTACGCTTTACGGGGAGGTGAATATTTATGGTTAGGATGTGAGGATCCTAAATGAGATGAAAACACAAAAGTTTTAAAAAGGGTCTTATCCTTAAATTATGGGTATCAAATGAATATTATTTGTCCCCAGTAATAAAAAAAAAATTATAATAATAAATTAAAAATTGGGACAACAACAACTCCCTAAAGCCCCAACCTGTAGTATAACAGTACAGGGGGCTCAAGGACTCTTGTGTCCTTTCCCTCTTGGGGGCTCAGACGTTGCCCCCTTCCCCCCCCCTATGACTGCCCCCCACTTGGTTGTGAACCTTCCCTTTGACTACTTTTGCCCCATGTCCCAAGCATTGTAGGCAGTAACAAAATCACTACGGTGTATACACCTGCAGCATCATCATTAGCTGTTGCTATGATGATAAGAGCCTTCTGAAGTCAGTGTCCATCCAGGATTAAACTGTTTGAAAGAATTTTTCACAGTTTTTGTGTATTCCTGAGTGATTCTTGAAATAAACTGCTCTCTTCTTTGGAGAGATGATGAGGATTCATCACCAAGAGAGGGTGAGCACAGCATGTTTGGTCACCAAACAAATTTCCCCCCCCCCCCCCAAAATTCAATATGTCAAGCATTTAGTAGATAGGAGAAAAACAACACAGTAGGGAAAGGACTATTATATTTAAGCAGTGTACACATGATCGATAAATGTACTGTTTAAAAAGTGTTAAAAAAAAAGTTTTTGTTTTTTTTTTTTGGTATGCTACTATACTGACTGAAAAAAGCCAATGGGTTACTCACAAGATGCCCTAAAATAAACTAAAAATCAAATCGTGGTTTTTTGTCAATCTTTGATCCAGTCAACACATTTGATTAATGGTGGTTCATCAGGCAAATTCCAGACAGCTCTGACCTGGGGCAACACAATGACGCCCCTCAATGCCGTGGGAAGGTATGTCCCGAAGGGGGCCATCCCTTTATCACCTGTGGCTGGGAATCTGTTTAAATAGATATGTATTATTTAAAAAAAAAAAAAAAAAAAAATTATTTTCAACCATTTATTGGTTGTTTGGGTAAATATTAATATTTACGAAAGAAGCCTCTGTTTGCCAAACAAGATTGCATTTAAACAATTGGATTCAAACATACGTTTTAAAAACTGTTGTAACATTGTGAAACATTTTTACAATGTTAAAAAAATAAACACTTTTCTATTTATAATATATTTTAAAATTTCATTTATTTTTCTGGCCCGAAAGCTTTTTCAGCATCATTACTCCATACTATATGATTTGCTTCAAACTATTTTTAACACTTTTTATCAGGATTCTTTCTGTATTACACAGTTCAAAATAACAGCATATTTATTTTAAAACATATTTTTTTTGTAACAGTAACTGACTTTACTGTCACTTTTGATTTCAAAAATTATTGCTTGTCCTTGGCGCTCCTATTTTAAGGTATTAATTCTTATAATTTGAAAGGAAGTTAAAATACGTAATTTTAACACATGTTAATAAGGGCTTAAGATAAAATATATATTTTTTTATAGTTGTATTTCAAAGCAATTTTTTTGTTAAAAATCTTAGAAGATTTTTTTTTTTTATATCATACAATAATATAAAACATATGTAATAAAATGAAAAGGTTTATTGTTCTATTTTTTAATTTTAATTTGGCCACAAAATGTCAAACATATGGTATGGTAAAAGTGTGGAAAAAAATAAATAAAAATAAAAGAAGTCACGATTCGACAAGAATCATCCGATGTGATGATGGGATTTTGGCATGTCATTGATTACCTAAATTTTAACATGTAGTTGAAAAATAGTAGTTTTTTCTAGTTACAACTAGGGTGTATTCACGTGTAGGTAATCTTATACTACTTGCAGGCACAAGAAACACAAATTCATATTAATTCATTATTCTGAAAGGAAACATTTTCCCTTGCCGCACAGTGAGCTTGTGTGGCCGAGGCGGAGGCGGAGGTCAAGGATAGTCAATTAGGGGGGCATTGCAGGTGTAGTTTTCCAATGTTTAAGTATTCCTCTGGGAATCAAAACGCGATATGAGAAGTGGTTTTTTTGTAACCTGTCCACATATGACCTTTAACACGCAGACTTCAAAAAAACGACTAAAACAAAACATGAATAATGAATAAGCTATGCATTACCTGTAAACAATAAAGAAGGAGGATCACAGATTTAGAACAGAACTCACCACTCAATGTGGTAAAAAGCTCCTTCTCCCCTGTCTTTTGCCACACATAGGTCAGTTGGGTGGTCAGCCTCAGCCTGGCACTTCAACCATTGGCATCCTGGGACATGGTTGAGAACAGTGTCCACTGGAGGAATTAACGATCACTGGAGGGCCTGTTTTTTTTTTTTTTTTTTGTTTAGAAAAAAAAAAAATGCACAATGTTCAATAATGCAGCAATATGTTGGAAAAAAAAAAAAAAATGGTTTCACTTGCTTCTCCTTGTAAAAAAAAAATAATTTTGAAAAACTTCGATGATTATATATAATTTTTTTTTTTTTTACCAGCCAGTTCATTGCATTGGAAGCTGAAACCCATGATTTATTTCATATGGCATCAAATCTGTCTATTGATTGAGCTGCATTCACTTTGACAGTAATTTTATTTATTGAAAAGGAAAGCTGCGCTTAAATGTTTAATGTTTATGAAACCGCACCACTAGGTGGTTCGCCATTCATATCGACAAAGCTTATGATTGTAACGTATTTAGCTATAATGACATGATGCTAGGGGTTAGAAACATTACACAACTAGGTTGGGAAAATTGTTTCCTAATTTATCCTTCATCAATAATCATCTTTTAAGACCAATAAACATAAACATCTGCCAATCAGTTACATGCAAGTCGATCAAATAAAATGTGCAAATGACTCTGCATCAGTAACCTAATATGGCGGCACAACTTACCTGATTACATGAAATTAGTCTGATTAAGGGCAAACATTATGCCACCTAAATAATATTCATGAGCAATAAATGATAAGTTTTTATAATGGTCCACCCAACACTTCTCAGATCAGCTGCAATGCCCCTAGCCATGAGCCTACAGATACTTCATCCTAAATGAGGAGGAAAAATTATCAGAGTGACCTTACCATGACTTGGCATTGTGACGTGAGGACAGTTCCTTCAGTGTGGAGGCATCAGGACCTGATAGGGCCTGATGTTTCTGTGCTTACAGCATGGAAAGATACAATTACAGATGATCTATAGGTTACAAAAATGAGAGGAGATACGAAGTGTGTGAAAGTCTGAACGAGAGTGGAGGATAGTTAGATCTGCATCCTCCATTGCATTGTAAACCTGATGAAGTCAATGAAATCAAAAAGAAGGTACTTTATTAATCCATGTCCATACCTTATAAGGTCCAAAGCTTGAGTATAGGCCCAAAAGCTGACACAAACAACATACCTTCTTTCCAGCTAAACAGAGATCTATAAAAATTATTCTCCTGGACTTCATATTGTTTGAAGTGTGCATTAATACATCTTTTGTCACAACAGAATTCTCTCCGAAATTTATGCCCTTTCACTGTTAATATGTTTTTCTCAGGCTGTGATGTTGAATAGCTAATTGGTTATTGTATATTTATATTAAAAGGACAAGTTATAGTACTTTGTATTGTCACCACCCAAATTTACTTAAATACTTTTTAGGACTAGGGGTGTTACTATCCCGTATTAGTATTGCACCTGTCTGAGATCAAGTAGGTTGGAGAACCTCTGTAGTGAACCATTTTCAGTGGTTTGGTACCAAGGGTGGAATGGGGAGAAGGTATAGAAGGGAAGGGAGGTCTGGTGCTCTCAGTTATTGGTGGGTATATTACCTTGGTGTTTCGATTGATTATTTAGCTCCAAATACCAAAGACCCCTCCAGATGTGTGGATCATCGGCAAACAAGTGATTCGTCCCAGGTGTGCCCCAACTCTGCTTTCACATTCCTGTTGTTATGGGACCCAGACGGCTTCCTCTTAATCCAAAAACGCATTGACCTCGTCTTGTTTCCAGTGACACCGAAATAGGGCCTTGACAGCTCTTGCATTTGGGACTGGCCTTGGTATTTTATTTCTTTCTTATCTAGTTCCTTAAAGAGTTTTGGATGGCATGATCTCCCTTTATGAAGCCCTCTCCAAGCCCCACAACCTCTGCCACTATGATTGGACAAACCTTGTGTTTCCAGCCACGTTCTGCCAGCTCGAGAACTTAATGGCTCTTGCATTCACAGGTTCCTCCCATCTGCATCCTCCCAGAGCACAGGTGAACTCTATGCGATGTACACAGTACGTAGTGGAGTAGGACCAAAACAACAGAGGTCTGGTCTGAAGTCGGAAGGAGGTGGGGCACTTTCATTGCCTGGAATTCAGAGCCTTTTGATTTAGATTACTGAGAAAGCTATCCAATCGCTCCTCTCAGCTGGTCCAGTGTTTGGGCGTCTTCACCTTAAAACCCACTTGCTCCTTTCTCCCACAAAACTCCTTTATCTGTGCACGATGGCATCATAACGGAGGAGGGTGGGGTAGGGAGTTGATGGATATCGGCCTGTTCTCCAGTGGACACGCAGGACACTTCAAGTCTACTCTGGTTGTGCCTCCAGTTATTAACAGCCTGCATCAGGAACCTTACAGAAACATAGATGTTGTTCTCAGGTTAGCGCTGAGGATCACCAACCGGGGACTGTAGGATCCTCCCGTCATCTGTGTTAAGCGGGTTCGTGTGTAGTGAGAGGCAGGGCATCATCAAGTGGCTTGCGACGGAAGCTGTTTGTAATGCTGCTATCCCAAGGCTCATTCCAATGAGAGATTTTTGCCTCTTCAACTCCTTCAAATCTCATCCACTGTCCTTACTTTAGCCTGGGAGATCGAGCTTTTGTGTCACTTGAGGTTGTCCTCATACCAACATCCACGACTTTTAACTTTATGGTATTCTTTCATCCCCCCCCCCCCCCCGTAATCACCCCTGGGTTATCTGTTTCTACGCCATATGAAAAAGCTGTGGTACTTTTTGACAGTCTTTCCATTTGATTAATCGATACCACTCATAGCTGTACTTGGCCTTTAAATCTTTAATGTATATTGAAATATACTAGAATACACAGGAAAGACAGACATGAGCTCATTCTCATGCCATATATCATTGCAGGTTTTTTTGTCATAAGTTTTTAAGGTTATCTAGATTACTCTCCACTCTTTAACTTGTTTTTGAGAGGTTTTAATTGGTGAGTTCCATCATTTCGACCATGGTTACTTGTAGGGCCTGTGGATTTTCCCTGAGCTGCTACACGTCCAGGGTCATACCGATCTTCGCCTTGGACAACATTACAATTTCATCTCTAGGACAGGAGGTTCTCCGTAACATCAGAGAGGTGTGCAGGTAAGTGTAGACTAACCGCTTTAGCATATTATAGAATCTGATGAAGATCTGCCAATGGCAAGCAACTGTCATTAATCTTTTTTTAAGGATTATAATTATTTCAGTTAAGCAATCATAAGGTGATTGCTATGAAGAGCATGTCTTTAATTGTCGTTAAATTGGATTTTATGATGGTTATAATAGCGAGCGCACCAGATCACTTTAGAGTTGTGTGTAAGAACAGATAGTCTATTGCGCCAACTATTATTACATGTATTGTTCCCTTAAATTCAGATGAATTTAATTCTCCATGGCTAAAATTAAAAATTACATTTTTTCTATTTACACAAAATAAAAATAAAACTGTACCAACCTGCAGGTGGTCGTGTTATATATCGATATATCTTTAACATAGTTTTTTAAAAATGATTTCCCCTTTTGTATCAGTAGCTGTTAGACTCCTAAGTACTAACTACAATATGGTAGACTTTGGGGACTTGTTCTACTTTAATGCATTAGTAACTTATCAATTTCGACAAGCACTAAATTTTATAAGGTAGCACACCTTCCGCTTTACCGGCTATTTTTTTTTTTTTGTTATACTTTAATGGAAAGCTTACACTAGATTCCAGCCACGGTCCTGGCAAGCATTGCTCTTTCTGCTTGGCTATCCTGGGCCCTTTTGACTAATAGTGCAACTAAGAGCTGGGAATAATCGATTGAGGGGGCTAATGCCATGCACCAGTTGCTCTCATGTGGCTCTCTGCTGTATCTCGTGGCCAATTCACTTCAGTCTGAGTTGTAGGAATGAACGTGGCCTTAAGGTTTGTGGTTAGTAGAGACAGATGCGGTAGGTCAAACTCTCGAAAACAGGTGCATGAGCTCAGGCCTGGTAATACAGTTGGCCTGAAAAAAATAGGCTGGCCTGTGTATTCTTTCATTTTGGTTCGTGTTGCATGATTTGAATGGCGTCGTGTTTGGTTTTTGGAGACTGTGGGATGAGAATACTGGCATTGTTCTTCTCTGATCTTGACATATAGAGAATTGCCTTTTAATAATGGTTCTTGGATTCATTACTATAGTAAAATTGGCATATCTTTTCTTTACTATTAATAATTCAGGTCTACTAGTCGTTGGATTTTAGGTGATCTCACACTGCTAATGGAGTAGCAGAGTGCAGCCAGCTCCGTTGCTGCCCAGCCCCTCTATCTGTGGTTTTGTCTAGCGGGAGGATTCCTGCATTTCATACCCAAGCCTTCCGTCCTCCAAGAGAAGCCCCCCCTTTATCCTTCACATGATGTACCCCTGACTGAGTGACACTCGTGAGTCCTGGACACTAATCCAGGATTGATGGGAAGGATCAGGAATAATTGTACATAATTCATTTTGTACAAATCTCTAAGGAGAAAGTGCATATTTGTTGCAAGACTAATTTTACTAAACACTGATTTAAAATCCACATATGAGCACTTTGTTTGTACAAATTAACGGAAATTTTTTTTTTGTCAGACTACATTATATTTTTTCAAATATCACAATATATATATATTATTTCACAAGAATCCAAACAAGCTACAAGAAAACAAGCTAAATATAAAAAAATGTAGATATTAAATGTGTCGTGATACCTTTTCGAGTTGCTAAATGTGTTTTGATTTGTTTTATATGAGTACTTATTTTGTTATAGTTTTTCTATCGCGCAGTATTATTTGTATTTTCTATTTTTTATATATATTATAAGCCCTCAAAATTTAAGCTTTTTCACAATTTTTTGTAGATTCTCATATTTGATAACGCTAATACAACTAGTCCACATGGAACTGGTTATGGTGATTTGTTTTCGCAATACACAAACCAAATGCAAAGTGTATACATGTATGCCGCATTATAAACTTATTATAATTTAATTAATTTGTATCACATAGCCGATTATCAACCATATTTAGATAAGTACTAGCTACATGTTTAAACGGCTTTTTTGATGCTTGGGAAAAATTGGTTTTATAAGGATGATTGTGATTCGAGGGTAATGTCACCTTTATATTAAGGGGTTACACATGTGATGTATTTTAAAAATAAAGAAAACAAAATTTGATAAAAATACCAAATTAAGTTTATTTAGTTTTTTTAAATAATATGTTTGTTACAATATGATTTTAATTATTTAGGTCAGTCCTTATACATTTTTAAATAGATTGTAACTGCGTTGGTTAGCATTGTTGTTTTTTAACGATTGGGATTGGTGGCAATTCAGTAAGGGAATTAAATGCTCTTAATATACGACGTTGATTAGTGTATCATAGTATTATATAATGTGCCACATATAAAAACCAATTTTTACTATCAATGTATATCTCCTTCAATTCATACACAAACGTAAATTTTTTAATAGATGTGTATTGAAATTAATGAAAACTATTTTCTATTAATAAAATATCCTTTACCATTTTTTAACGTGTACAATATACCAACATATTTTTCGCTACTGATATTTACTGTTTTTATTTTACAATCCATTAAATTCTTACAAATAACTTAGTCCTATCTGGTTTCAGACTTGACGTCTTCATAGTATCAATTTTAACAATGCCAATCAAAATCGTCACCCAGTTAAATATGAAATTAAATTGATTTTCTATTTAAAAATTACACATTGTAGATTTTAATTGTTTCCCAATAAAAACATTTTATGTGGAAGTCGGGCGGGGAAGTTTATTCGTTTAAATGATTTTTTGTTTATTTTAAATCTAAATTTTTAACATCTTATTCTTGAGAACAAGCCCAACTTAACATTTGTACTGTGACCAGTCTACCATTTAGTTACATTGAAGAGGAGAGGGTCTCAGATAGAGGAGTGGTTTAGTCGAGCTCTTTTTAGTGCTGGCAAACTCTATCTTTTCAGTGTGCTCAGGTGACTGCACCCTGTCGCGACTGTATTGTTGATGAGTGCTCACTCCCGTCCTTTCTCTTTCGTCTCTCCTCTCCCTCTCTTTATCTTCTCATTTCTTCTTACGAAATGTGAGATTTTTCCAAGACTTGTTTGTCTTTGATTCTAAATACTCTAAAATGTCATTTGTAAATGCCGACTGGGCGGTGTTCAAAATCATCAAGCCGTGAGATGGAACTCACATCCTCACATCATAAGATCAAAATGAACTCCAAACTGAAAAAAAACGCACATCATCTGCTAACACCGTTGTGCAGCCGATTTGCATGGAGTACTAACTATGATGGGTGTTTATGAAAATGCGGTGAACAGCAATCATTAACCAGCTCCCAAAGGCGTGAACTGTTGAAACATAACTCGCCTGATATACAAGCTGAGAGCACAACGGTGTCATCCACCCCTTGTTATTTTACCCACATGGGAAGCCAGAGGTACGGAAAAAGGGACACGGATGCCATCAGTCCCTGGGGATTTGGACCTATACAACGTGTTTCCTTCAGCCCGAACCACCCAGGGTACAGCCGGCACTAAAATGTTGCCATGGTGGTTGCCCTCCTGCCAGTGTTGTGGATTTTGAATTTAGTTTGCCTTGTGCCAGGGATTAAAATCAGTATGGGGCGGGCTTATACGGCCATTTAAACTTCAAGGTACGCGCACTCCTGCAAAAAGCTGAGAAAATAACTGTTTTAGTAATTTCAGACCACAGTGTGATGAAGGACAGCTATAGTTGAGGGAAGTCACCGAGATCCCTTTATGTTTTCTCCAAAAGATCCATGAGATTACCGTGCGAGGGCCGACTGAGACTTCTATTGAATCCTCCTGCTTCACCAGATTTGCCTAGAAGGAAAACAATAATGAGCTTCTGGCTAAACCACACAAGAAAGAGTTGTAGAAGACGAATCTCAACAACGTCTCCCACTGTGCCAGATATTTGCAAAGATATGAGCAAAAATCTGCTTATGGAGTAATAATGGAACAACAAGTTGACTGTATTTTTATAACAGGATTCTACTAGCATTCATGGGTTGAAATAAAATATTTCTGTTAGGTAATAGACACTTAAAAACAACCTTTGTGCATCATTTAATTATCCCTTAGCAATTTTTGAATCACATCAGAAGATTTCAAATTATTTCCTATGTTATCTTCTCCATGTTGGCTCTTAGTGCGACATTTTTATTTTTGCCAACACGCGGTCTAAATTAGATTTGTAATTCTTCTGAACAATTTAAGGAGAAACATCTGAGACAAATGGGATATATTATAGAATTTAATTCCAGAGGTGTTGAAAGAAAAATCTGAGTGATAAAACCGCCCTTTGTGTAAATCTAAAGAGAAAAAAATGAGCAAACGAACCTTATGAGAGTTTATTCCTATTTTATGGATTACTAAAAACAGGATGAGAAGTATCTCTTAACAACAATCTATAGTTATTATTAATATATTCAAGCATTAAAAAAAAACATTATCTATGGAGTGTTCACCTGTTTCCTGGTGCCGTAATGATTTATCTGAAGTCTTCACACGCAAGTACAAACTCACTTGGTTACTTCTGACTAAACCATTTCCCACAGCAGATCACAGTCGGCACAAACAAAACGCTCACTCTGTTGCTTGGTCGCAGATGCAGTTCCAATCTCAGGAAGAAACTAATATTAGACTCCTTAAGTATGAAGTAACCTATGCTGTCGTTTGTATCCACTTACTTCATCATTTGAAGGCAATGTAAGATCAGATTTTTGCTTGAAGTGGAAGGAATACAATTACAGTTATTCTAAGTGTTTTACATCTGTTAAATCAAGTTTTAAAAACAAAAAAAATGTTTTTAGAGCGAAACGAACTGTATTAAGTCATTAAGAAACACTAAAGTTACTACAACACTATTTTCCTAGTTGGAGGTTGTAATTCAAGAGTCTGTGACTTGAAGGCTATGAACCTGGAGTCTAAATACTATGCTGTGCCTTGTATCCAGAGGACATTGTGTCACCTTGGCAACATTTCCAAGGTAGCGGACGTCTCACGGTTCAGCTCAGGAAGCGAGGGTCGGGTTTTCACACCATATTCGGTCATCTGTATTCTTTTCATTGTGTTTCAAGGACAACTGTTATCATTTTGAAATTTGACATCCACATGATGCGCTACTGGGAAGCTGCGTGGTGTTTTGATCAGACCAATGGGCCTTTCAAGAGAGCGTGCTGCTAGTTAGAAAGAGTTTTGACCTCCACTGAGTTTTTTGAATGGTGACAGGTGAGGGGGACTGGGGAGGTCCTTTATGAAATAAGAAGTGTCACTGAAAAAGACCTCTGATGGTAACGCCTTTTGCTTCTCCTCTCCGCAATCTTAGAGTTCGTTTTCTTACTTTACTGACAATGTAGAAAGCTAGGTTTATCTATAGTTAAGGTATAAAAAATTGACCACCACAAAACCTAAACATTTTTGATTTCGTGGAGTGTAAACAGTTATGACATCTTGAAATAATAATCAATATTGGTTACAGAGTGGACCCATGAGACATTATATGGCCAAAAGTCAATGAAATTCCCACCAAGCTCACCCTTCAACTCTGTCCAGGATGCACCTCCGGACCTTCACGCTGCGCAAAAAATCCCGTCTTACCCCCCCCCCACTTTGGTTTCTTTCTTTGTTTCTCTCACTGCATCTTAATATAAAAATGACAGTTGTGACGCCCTCCTAAAGTTTATTTGGGGCTGTTGGTGTACATGAGGCCATTCACTCCGTTCTTTAGTTTCACAAGTGAAGGAATCGTGAATAAAATCAATATTCAGTGGTTGTTCACGGTCTACGAAAATGGTATACCTGTAAAAAAAAATTTTTTTTTTGCTTGCCACATAACAAATTCCCAATAAATTGTGCAGGGCAAGAGGTAAAGAAATGAATGTGTTACATTGCTTGTTAAAAAAAAATTGCTTACATTATCATTTGTTTGTGCAATTATTATTTTTGTCCAAGAACATTTGAAAGTACAAAAATGTGCTTAAAATTGTTGCAAATTCATCTAAAAACGTTTTGCTTGCTTGCACATGTAAACGAAATTGTGAATGAACTGTTGCATGTTGCCCAAGTAAACAAAATTTATAAACTGTCGCTTTTCACACAAGAAATTCACTTTATAAAGCATTCTAAGTTCGCTTAAAAGATGTGCTTGTGTTGCACATATAAACAAATTTGTGTATGAAAACTGGTTACATGTGTACAAGTAAAACAAAACTACCCCCCTTACAAAGCGCCTGCACAAAATCACTTTTAAAAACGTTGCTTAATGCAGATGTAAACACGTTTGCACGCATGAAGTGTTATGTTGCACAAATAAACTGATCAATTATGAACTGTGTCCTTCTTGCACAAGTAAATAAATTAGCTTAAAAAAGCGATACTTTAAATTCACTTAAAAATTTTGCTTGTTGCACCTATAAACTAACTATGTGTGTATGAATTATTGCAGGTTGCAAAAAGTAAAACACATTCACCTATAAAACTGTTGCAATTTTTAAACAATTTGTGTAATTTTGTGTAGGAACTGCTGCATGTTGCTTACTTGTTGCACAAGTAAACTAATTAGTGTTATAAAAAAAACTGTGTCGCTTGTTAAACAAATTCTAATTCTTTACACATTACAACATAGACAATTGCGTGTGCATGAGGAAAATTAATTCGGCTATAAACCATGTTATAAGTTAATCTTAATCAGGTATTGCTGATGATCAGTAGGTTTGCATTCCAAATCACCCCGGGCAACATCGCAATGAACAGGTGCAGTTGCTGTCTGCGAAGAATTTGTGTTTAATTGCAAAGGGGATGCGCTGCGGCTCACTGCAGGAAACTGAACCTGAGGCTCCGCTCACTGCCTGGAAGGTGATCCTCATCCATCGCACAGAAAAACTTGCAGTGCTTGCCTGTTTTTTTTACACATTAGATCCACTGTCCATTTTAAAAACAACGGGAGGGAAAAGTATTTTTCAACCTATTTGAAGACCACGTTTCCCCTTAGACACCCGTTGTATTCCAGCTCCCAAAACACAATAGGGATTGCAGCAATGCAGAGGGGAGAAACTAGCAGGGTCCGCAACAGCACAAAAATGGGGGGAGAAGGAGTTACTGTAAGCTGAGGACACACTTATGGGACCAAAGTTGCACTCAGGAGAAACTGAATTATGAAAGATTGGTGAGAGATCACTGCTTTTGTCCTCCTAGTAGGATGTGGGTGACAATGTGGCAGTCCATGGTTGGCAAGCTTTTTCAATAAAGCGCCGCATTGCATTACCCAACTCAGAGGGTAACACTATAGAACACCTAAATCTCATGGCAAAATGTTCAATTATAAAATCTTGTGGAAAGGGTTTTTAGGTTCATTGGAATAAAAAAAAGATTTGCAATTACGGACCCATTTTAATTAAACAAAAAGCGTGTGTCCACATTTTTGCATGTTTCCTTGCATAATTTTCCAATATTTTCCAAAACATTTAAAAATGCAAACTGTGAGGACAACCCAAGAAAACATTTTTTTTTTTTTGGACCATTTCACCAAAAACAAACAAACATGATCTCATTCAATATCCTCAATATGTCTCCACATTCGTCAAGCTCAATTTGAAACAAAAAAAAAAAGAATAAAAAAAGCATATTAGGAATAAAAATAATTACAGAAAAATTAATAATCATTTTATTTTTCTTTACTTTATGGCAAAAATAAGTTCAGCAATTAAACAACCAAATCAACAATCTCGCGTCCCAAACTAGATGACTTTGATGAGCAATCACTTAAAATTTAAGGCTAAATTTGCAACCTGCTATTTATCTATCCTGCATATTTTTTAATTCGGTTTTATTATTATATAGTATTATTATTATTAATTTATTGATTATTTTAAAATTGCTAACTGTTTATTTATTATTCATTTTTGAGTTTTTATTCCAATTGTATTTTAATTTGATACATTTTAATTTTTTTGATGCATTACCCCTAAAAAAGCTGTCAGCGTTGAGGCACTCACCAGCGTAGTTGGGACTGCCACCCTGGGATTTGTGCACTCCCAAACTGGATATGAGGAAGGGGATATATCATAGTCCTGACGTAACCCACTCGATGACGTGCTGAGGAGGCAGAGCTAGCCCTCATACAGGGCTGGAAGACTGCATGTCCAACACAGCAGTGTCCTCCTTGCTTTCTTTGCACGGACGTGGATTTCTGCTGCACTAGTGTGATCTATAATAAGTAATACAAAGGAAATCCTTGTAAATACAACGAACAACAAAAAACTATACAAAAATATATTTTAAACTAGTAACTTATAAAGAGAAGAAGGTTACGTGTGTATATCAGTTGGTAAAGTAGTTACTGTATAATACTCACTGAATAGGGACAGTACTGCAAAACAATGACTTCCAACAGAGGAAGAATCTTCAGTAGCATGATGGGTTTTCATACAGATTCAAATACCTGAAGAACATCAAACACACAAGATCAAACGACAGGCAAACAAAGCTCAACCACAGAAAAAAGCATTAATGCAACCTGACTATAGATATGAGCTAAACCATTGAGGTATGTCACAAACACGTCCCACCTCCCCAGCTTTGCCTGTTCCTGTAATCTCAGTAGCACACAGGAGGATTATGGGACCTTATGTATGCCACTGTGTATATGTACACAGTAAGCTCAACAAACATCTCTGAACTGATCTACCTAATTCATCTATAAACCTAAACAAAAATTGAAAGGAAGGTTGTACAATGAGTTTGACTCATAAGCTATGAGTCAGACTCCAGTCCCAGCAAGTGAGCAAAGACATTATTATTATTTTTTTTTTTAATTTGATGATGTTGACCAAAATTGTACGAGTAGGAGACAAAGAAAACACATTTTACTACATAAAAAAGTATCCCACACTTCAGTACCAGTGTTTAGAGGTTAACAACATTACATTGCGACGCAAGTTTAATTTTTGTATTACAGATTACTTTTTTCAAGTAACTACGTAAAGGTAATGCATTACATTTAAATTGACAAGAAAATATCTGAGTTACTTACATACAGTACAGTTTGGATTTGGTGGTATAGTTCTGTTCTGCTGGCAAAAAACTCCCTGCCCCATCCTACAGCTTGACATGAATGAGCAGGGAGAGCAGTAGTACCCCCCCAGGGTAAAACAGAACAGAACAAAGCAGATATCATTAATGTTCTTAATGATATTTTACGTGTAACACATTATTCAGGATAAAGCAATTCTGATTCAACAAGAAATATCAGAAGGCCAAGTCCTGACTGTGGCGAAAGGAGGAGTTGGGGATGGAGGAGGGTGATTTGCTCCTGAGCAAGCGATAAAGCTGCTGAATAATTCTGAATAGACCTTAAATAGGAATGCCGTGATGGGCGTCGTATTCCTATAAGTAGATGTGGATCAGCTGAGAGTCAGCCGATGCAAGCTTGACTCACGTGAACTGCCAGTCTAATGCAATTAGTTTATTTTTTTATGGAGTAACACAGTATTGTCATGCATCCTACTTTTAAAAATTTCCCCAAACTTTCCCCAACACTGGTTCAACACACTGGTGTCACTGCTTAACATGTCACGTTAACTACTCATATAGATACAGCTCTACTTAACCTGTGTAAAGATGACTTTACAAGTCAGGAGACGAGACAGGAAGTTGTGAGACCATTGCTAATATGCCCTCAATGAACATACACGACTGCAGCCGAATGTCACTGAGTCATCAGTATAACGCTGCACGTTTTTTGTAAATCATTAACACATCAAGAAGCAATTAAGTCTGTTGGGTTCTGCTGGAGATACTAAAGCGTGTGACTCATGCAAAGTTTAAAGCTAGTGTTCCGCTTAGCTCACTGTGAGCCTGTGCGCTACGCACCAGCGCACAATGCCTACGCCTGCTCAATTATACTCATGCAATGAGGGAGAGAACCATTCTTAAAGACTCCTGAAAAGGGTCCCAAGACAATGCCACAGGTCACACGTTTCTCACCACACACTCGGCTACCAGTCTGTTTACTTTGTTAGTGTCTATTCAACAGTTTGTTCATGAGAACTTTAGTAATTAAATAGTTCTTCCTTGTATGTTGTAAAATGCAATGCATCAGCTCTATGGGATGCTGATAAACTTGTTTTCTCTGACAAAAGCTGGTAGGTAAGCACTCTGGTACTGTTTTCTGCCCGTTCCCAGACCTTTGGCTAATGTTCTAGCAAGGTTACGAACAAACATTCTTTCAGTAATGTTAATAGAACATTTGTTCAAAGTTATCCAGACTTTCTCAACACATTATTCATACATCATTCATGGATTTTTTTTTTTTTCTTTAAATGTTGCTATTTACTACTGGTTTCAAAACATTTAGAAAACACTCAAAAGTAAACTTCCTATAATGTTTGCAAAATGATAAAAATGGAACATTCCCTTAATGCTTTCTCTAAGGTTCGAATAACTAAGAAAACATTTTAACACATTTAAAATCTGATCATTTTAAACATTCACAAAACACTGAGAAATAATGTTTTCAATCTTAGTGGAAACATTAGCAACATCTTAGCAACATCCCAGCTAGACCAAAGTCCTACATAAATTACCAAGCACACAAAGGCTGTCTTTTTGATTTACTGTTGTAGTTTCAATAAGCGGCAGTAAAATCCAATTTATTAACCTTTGGGTTGCAAGGGTTACAGTACTTTACTATTATAAATTTTGCCTAACCAGTGAGCAAATGTTGACATTATACAATTTTCTATCATTTCTAATGACACTAAAACTGGGGGACCATATTGTAGGATATGCTAATTTAAGGCACTGAAAGGATTCAGCTCAGTCATCCATTCTTTCTTGGGGTTTACAAAGGACAGGCTGAACTCGTGTCACAAATTTCTCTCAGTCTATAAATCTGTTTGTGATGAGAAGAAACTGGGCCAAATCGAGCATGAAAGCTAAATATAGCCCATTCATTACAAGCTTAAGCTTAACGCAAAAGGATCACCAGTCATTCAATTATTCATATCTGTCCTATACTGAATTCAAGTAGAAAAGGATGACAATACAATTCTGAAATGTTGCTTAATCAAGCTGGGCTGTAAAAAAACAACAACATATAAATGAGTGTTAGGCCAATTTTTAAAGCATTAATGGAGTAAATTTGTTCTTAAAGTAAACAAGAAATCAAACCATTTAAAAAAAAAAAAAATTCCAAGTACAATATTAACTTTTTTAACTTGTGTTGGCCAGTCTAATTGTGACTTTAAAAATGTGTAATTCCAACTTTCTTTTTCTGCTGACATGACTTATGCCACACATTTAGTGACTGTTTAAGCAATATCTGCTACAGACTGAGGGGATGACATATTTTGGTAGGCTAAAACCCAAAAACAAATTAGCATTTTAGCACTTCTGGTCCAGCGTCCTGAACTTAAGTGACTGAAAGTGACTAAAATAAGGTCTGTGGTTTACAAAAGCTCAAGATATTTTCATGTTTTATTCAGTAACATAAAATACATGAGTAATACTCCCTTGTGATTTTTTTATAGCTTTTATTTGTTTTGAAAAAGATGGTTGCTAACAAGTGGCTAAATGAGATTACAGAGGTTTTCAGGAAAATTAAACATCATCACACCTAACAGGAAAAATCATCTACTCATTAGTTGCTTTTACAGCTTCAATGTGTTTATAATCATGCTCTTGCAAACTATTTGAACTGAAACTTTTTTACTTTTTTTTTTTTTTTTTTTTTAATAAAGACTAAAAGAGAAGTGGGAAGCTTAGTGATGGTGATCTTAAAGTCAAGAGAACGTGGTGTAGTTTGTATATAGCCAATATCTGGTGATTGTATTTCAAAATTCATAAAAGTAGTGTTCATTTGTGAAGATTATCATGATGAACATTTAAAATTCATAAAAGAAAGCCAATGGAAAAATCCTATTGGGTTTTTGTCCAGGGAACCAGAATGATGCTAATTTCTGAGTTGTCCTACAAAAATACATCATCACTCCAGAACTCCTCATAACACCCACTTTTGATGTTTAAATTGCTAATTTGTAATATTGTGTCACTGAATATCCTATTTCATTTCATGGAAGTAAAATGAGATTCTAAGGGGGCTTCATGTTGACTTTAAATGAGGCCAAAGATGTAACAAAACCTCACACGAATGTGTCCTCTGAGATGTGGCAAAGCAATAAACCAACTTTATTCAAAGAAGCACAAAAAACATTGTAAAGAACGAAACAAACAAGAAACCTCCACACTAGCAACCTGCGAAAGAACTATTTACTCTTTGAAAGCCTTTAAAACAGTAGTCACGTCATCCTGTGAAAGTGAGTCCTACATTACAAACGCATTTGTTCACTGGAGCAAATAAACAGATCATTTGTAGCAGCTGGACCTGAAACTCTGAGGCTCAGAGCAGATTCCCTGCTGACGTGATCGCGGCTACACCGGAGCTCACAGATTTAATCAGCCAAATGGACAAACCATTGATTTGTAGAGGTCAGAAATGTTAACCCACTTTCCTTATTTTACAAAGCTTTAAGAATAGCCTTTTATGAACTCAACAGATGATGCAGCCAGATGTGCACTTAAAAAAAAACATCCAAACACATTTTAGAATGATAATAGAGATTAAGCTGCTATATTTATAATGCGTTAGTCCATTATAAACTAGTTAAAATGATCTAAAAAATGAAAGGAATGAGATCACTGTTTGTATAAGTTAAAAATATTTAGTCAACCCAAAAGCTGATCATGAATTTGTCAGTCCTCACCAACATGCAAATTCCTGCAGTGGTGCAAACACAAACAAAACTTACAGTGACAGGAATAAGCACGTACAAATTCAAAAGTGTCAAACCCTCAAAAAATGTCATAAGCCATCTGATGATGAGAGAAAGTGCAATATATCCTTGACAGTGCTGATTACAGATTTTCCGTAATGATAATGATATAACACTATTGCATATGCAAGCATCATAATCCATACATTGCATGGTGCTGTGCATGAATGCTCACTGATTCATGACAGCAGGGATCAGACACAGAGACTCAGTGTAATCCAGAATAATCTGGCTGCAGTGAGCCTGGAAAAAGTGACAGATTAATATCACTGTAAATAAGAGCGATGTCTCTGGCCGGCGAATGCACTGTGGCATACTGTGAATTTGACTACATTACGCATGCGACTGACTCTGGATCTACACGTGAGTCACACTGGGCTAACATTCGATGAAAAGGAAAATCAATTGTCACAGCCATTGTTTACACTCAATAAGTATTGTTTACACTCAATTAGGGAAGTTTGATGAATGAATGCTTAATGAACTTCAATAACAGCAATACAATAAGAGTTACCTAACCCGAAAGAAAAAAAAAAAAAGATTAATTGTCCAAATATAGGAATGAATTCAGGTTGAATGATACTTTTTGTCAATGAAATGACTAGGAAAAAAATGTCCCAATCAACCCTGAATTCACCCTATGTTACACTTAAGATGAACAGGTTAGAAATTGATCTACAACAACCTACAAGCCTCTTTTGGTATATTATAAAACACTATGCTGGGTAGATGTTGGCAATTCTGCTTGATCTGCCCCCACAAATCCACTCTGACCCCTTGCAGAGGCAACAGAACCCTTTAATTCGTCCTTGCTAACAGTGAAATGTTAAATAAATCCCCCACTTCTCAAACAAACACACTAACAACAACAAACAACAGCAATAAATAAATAAATAAAGAGACAATAGACCCAAATCAGCATATAAATGTTGCTGGCAACATATAACTTAAGTTTGGCAAATAAAAATTATTCTGTGTATTATAAAAACGAATAGATAGATAGACAGACAGACAGACAGACAGACAGACAGATAGATAGACAGATAGATAGATAGATAGATAGATAGATAGATAGACAGACAGACAGACAGACAGACAGACAGACAGACAGACAGACAGATAGATAGATAGATAGATAGATAGATAGATAGATAGATAGATAGATAGATAGATAGATAGATAGATAGATAGATAAATGTAAATGTAAATGTAAACCACAGATGAAGTGTATAATGACTAGTGAACGTAACTTATTAAAGATACCAAGCTCTTAAATAGGCTACGTAAACTTAGCCTACTCTTAATTAAATAGTGCTACCGTTTATTCGGTTTTAGCATTACACAAAATGCACAATTATTATTTTTTATTTTATTACATTTAGTTTCTAATCTAGAAATGTTTCTTGTTTTCAACCTAGTCTATCTTAAAGAACGGAACTTGTCAGTCAGAGTGAGCTGTTGTTTATACTCACCTGTATCACTTCATCTATCAGCTGTGGTAAGCAGCGCTGTTTTGCGTTGATGACGAAAAAAAAAATTATCCCAGAAGTAAGAACTAATACTCTCTCAGCGTTAATTCCATATCTCAATCAAATTCTCAAGGACAACTTCACAACACTGGCCAATAATATTTCACTTTCCTCTCGTGTCTATGAATGTAGTGAAGAAAACCAAGCGCATGAAGTTTGTTTCTATGGGAGGGTTGCGCTCGCGCATCAGCGCACCACTGCTGCTTCACCAAACTCATGCAAACACATGCGCGCATGCGCAGAGTACACGGACCAGCACACACATTTACACATAATCAGCTGTCACATCTAAAGAAAGAATGTGTTTTAATATCAAAGGAACATTTAAAAGGTTAAATGTTTTACCGATTGAAAGGCAGCTGGCATATAATACAGAAAAATGTTTTATTCATCAGCCCTATATATATTTTTTTTTTCAGGCATAGGGTATTTAACTCAGTCTGACCTCATAATATAGAGGTGTGTCTGATGTTGTACTTTGGTCAGTTTGTCATCTGGGCACAAGGAAATCACTCCAGAGTCTGCAAAACTCCAGTAAACTATGACGACTCATTACAAGATCTGGCTTAGAATGTGGGTTTGATAAAATGGTAGCTTAAGTGAAAATTTGTTATGAATTTCAGTGCAACTAAACCATTAAGTGTTGTAATGTTAAACACAAACACACACCACAGTTTATACTCTACTATGCTACACATGCAATAAAATTCATAAGAACATAATCCAAGACAAACTTTGTCTTCTTCTGAACAATAATGCTTATTACTATTATTATTTATTATCACGGCTAATAATAATAGTAATCATAATTATTATAGGCCTAATATATATTAGTACTACACTGCAAGAGTCTTCAAATGTCGGCTTGGCTTTCATAGTGCTGTGCTTATTTATGGGCTCAAACTGTAGTTTGTGGGCCCCCTAGCGGTGAAAGGTCACTTGCTATATCCTAGGTCCAACACTTTCAACTACTGACCACTAGACAGCAGTGCGTTATTGCGTTTTCTCTTCAGGACAGGAGGCGTCTTTGAAAGCAACACTACCTTGATGCTTATTTCACAGTATATACTTTTTAATTCTATGTGAAACAGTATGCATTATAAAACAATAAATGTTTCAAACAACAATATGCTATGTTGTATGATTAAAATGCAAACAATATCTACTTTTAACGTTGGAAATAAAAACTGTCTTGAGTCAAAAAGGATACATAAAGAAAGATATTAAGGCTGATATTACCTCCGGTTCAATAACCCTGAAAGCTGAAGGTGCACCTGTTTAATTATTTTGAGTGCTGAGTTTTGTTCCTCCTGTTGCATACTTCATATTTTCATTAATGTTAATCATTTAGAGTTTAATATTCTATTAAAGTTTGCATTCTATGCACAGAAAACAATATTTATCTTACCATAAATCAGCAAGAAAAGTATGGTTGTATTGTATACCATTATAATCATACCATCAGTCTAAAGTTTATCATGTTATTCTAAGTGACTAATCAGTCATTTCTAAAACATATTTTATAAATAATTTTGAAAACAAAATCATAGTTCTTAAATTAACACTTCTGTTTTGCTTCACTTAAAAATAAAGCATAACAACACAAATATTTAATATTAAAATGTACACTTCTCATAACCTTTAGTGTATCTCAAAATACACATTTTTGTTCCCTCAGAAATCTGAAGCACAAGAAGGTGAATCAATACTTCCTTCAAACATTTTCAGACCAAAGCGAAGACTGAATAAAATGGTTTATTCCACAAAAACAATACTGCAACTACCATTCAAATGTTTGGACACATCTGCTCAATCTTACCATTTTCCACACTTTAAAATAATGGATAGGTTAATAAAACGACAAAATAACAAATATGCAAGCACGGGACAATGTAGTAAGCAAAACAGGGAAGCAACAAAAATATCTTACCTACTTTTTAAACAATACAGAAGTTCCCACCCTAGTGAAAAATAAATATACTAAAATATATTTGAAATACATTTATTTAATGCTAAGTATACTACAAATATATTTACATAATTATGTGCTGAATAAAAATAAACTGCAATTGTACTTTTGTCTGCTAAACAGGAACAACAAATTTTGTACTTCATGCACTTTAATTGTGCGGAAGTAGTGCTGAAGTCCAATTAAAGATCCTGAAGTATATTTGATTGTACTAAAGTGGAACTACTGTAAGTATATTTTAGGTACAGATTGTGCTAAAGGGGAACTATTGCAATTATACTTTAGGTACACTTTAAATATCTTGCATTCAAAGATCGATATTATTCAAAGACCATACAATCCTTGTCAACAGTGACATTAAAACACATTTTCGGCTTAATATTAAGAAATGTGCAGATTTTCTTAATATTAAGCCACATTTTAGGCTTAATATTAAGAAAAGTAGTACTCCAACTTATAATTTGTATATCAGTAAAGCCCAAGCGTTATGCCAGTAAATACGTTAATAGAATTGAACTATACTTAACATGAAATAAATGTTTTACTAAATAAATGCATTACTTTTTGGCTACTTTTCTTCACTTTCCAGACTAACTTATCCAGTTAAAAAAAAAAATATATGAAAGAAAGAAAGAAAATCTTTATTATTGTTATCTTTGGCATACATATCTAATTTGTGCCCAAACATTTGGCTGATATAGTGTATATACAGTAAATAACATGCTCCATTACAAACACATACAATTTCTAGCTTTTAAAACAATACTTTTTCAAGTTTTATAAAAGCTACGAAAATATCAGCATATTTCTTGTTGGCCTTTTACGTATTTAGCTAAATAAATACTCTATTTTGCTTAATATTGCACTTCTTTTTTCGTTTGGTAAAATAAAGATATTCAGCTCAATAAAGCACAGTGTGCCTCAGTTTCTCTCCTAGAGAAAACAGAGAATGAAAGTCTAATGGCAAATCATGCAACATCTGCAGAAAACACATGAAAGTAACAGCATTCGGTATGACTACATCCGTTCAGTCATCAAAGTCTGGGATGTCATCGTAAGAATAACCACGGTAACCCTTGGAAGCATAATAAGCAATCCGCAGATGATAGAATCCGGGAAGAAAGATCAGGATGCCGATGATGAGAACTGGAATCGTGCGATCTGGGTACTACAACAAGACCATACATTAGTCTAACATACCGACAGATATTTATAATACTGCAGTTATGTTTACTCACCACGACATTAATGTATCCAGCCAAAAGAAGGGATCCAACAACAATCAATATAGAGCCAACCAGAAACAGGAACGTTGCCAGGGCAATAGCCTTGTAGGGTACTTTAGGTGGTGTTTTCTTGAACTATAAAACAGTGTTTGTTTATTTATTCATGCTACAAACAACACATATATAATACTATATAATAAGCAGTTTTTCTCACCTGTAGATCAATGTATCCTTCATCGCTATCTGCCAGCCTGGAGTATTTGACCTTATTGTTTGGAGCAGCACTGGCTGTGTTGTTCCGAGTTGCCATCATTATGATGTTTAGGCTTATTGGCACTGGAAGAGTAGCAAACTATACCGTGATTATCTGAGAGAGCATCCGCTCCTGTTGTGGTTTATTGCGGGAGAGCAGAAAGAAAGTTTTAACTTATAATACAGTACATGCATCACAATAGTGCAGTAGAAAACTCATGTTAGATCATTTTCAGACTGTCATGTTTACTGTCTAAATAACAGTCCACATTTAAGCTCATTTACAGTAATTTGATACATTCTGGTGGTGTGGTCTACTGTCTCAAGCTAGGTAATTATTTAATAGCTGCTATTACATAATTAGATAACACACCCAAGAGGTTATTTATAAAGACATGAGTCATAAATGTCGTACTGCTGTTTTCGTCTGTAACGTTATTTGCTTGTCAGTTTATAGCAGCGTTCATATACTCACCAGATCGACAGGGTTGATTTGTAACGGCTACTTCCACAGCACTACGAAAACTTTGCTCGCTTCTCCATGAACACACTGCTCAACCTTCTGCGGACATTGTTTACTTCCTTATTCCCATTCCAACCTGCGCGCGCAGGAAAGAAGAACCGCGGCAGCCAATAGCAATTCGTCTTAGTTACGCAGATGACGGGATATCATTTTAAAGAGGAAAAATTAATAAACAAAATACAGTTTTTGCTCTATACATTAAAGAATATTAAATGTAAAATAATATTAAATATTAAATCGATTTTAAACTGCACATTAGTAAAATAAATGATTACAATTAATAAATGCATATAGTCAAATGTCAGAAAAAAAAACATGCAAAAAGTCAAATGACGACATAATTTTTTTAATTAGCTTAAATTAATATAATTTAAAGTAAATATACAGTGCATCAGCAAAATATCTACAAATTAACAAAAACCGATTAATAAAAATAAATAATCTATATGTAGTTTTTGACGGTTAAAAATACTTTAGAGATAAATGTAAGAAGAAAAACAGAATAAACAAACAAACTTTAAATGACTCCGAGTCAACCTGATTTTTCGTGTATCTCAATACTACATTAAACTGAATAATAATAATAATAATAATAATAATAAATTCAAAAATATCTTTAATAAATAAATAATATACAAATAAATGATAGTGATAAATACCATTATAATAATTAATAAATTAAACAAATTAAATGTAATTATTATTATAAATACATTATAATTGAATTTCCGTGTGCGTGTGTGCTGTGACCTTACAGACCTCCTAATTTGGAATTTGCTTTTGAGAATTAGTGCAGTTCTCCACAAACACCAGCTCTTACACTAAATTTCTAGTTTAAATATCACTTAAATATCACTTTAGATATTGCTGAGAGGAATGAGTTCAGCATGATTCTCAGTGCTCTGATTAAAGAATAGCTCTTACAAGAATTTTTTGATAAACGTAAAATATGGTGTTTGGTGACTTTTGATTATTTTAAACGTTATAAACAGCCTCTTAACTGACTTTGTTTGTTAAATGACAGTGCTTTTGTAACTAAATTGAGTGACAATTCATCTTCACAGGGGAGGAATTTGCTTTTTCGGTATATAGGTTCAAGTAAGAAAGCCTGGAAAAATAAATAAAATAAAATAAAATAAAATAAAATAAAGTGTAGATGATGCGGTAAACTCATATTTTATGATTTTAATACATTGAGAATATAAGCACTTTGACAGTGGTATTTTTTGTTTATTCTAATATTCTGTAATGGATCCATTGGATTGGATGCATTTTCTACAGGCCAAGACTTTTTAGGTGCTAAACCCCATCCATCTGCTCCGTTGTTTGTCAGCGTCTATGTGGAGGATTCATTCCTTCCTCTATATTCTTTATGGTTTGTGCAACTGCTGACGTTGGCTGGCTTCCAAAGTAACCCTACAACTAAACAATGAAGGACCATTAACATTCGCAGCACGTCTTGAGACTGCAGCTTTTAGGCAAGTGCTTCAATAGCTTAAATATTTAAAGTGACAACAAGGGAGGAGATGGAAGCCAAGGCATTCAATGTCAGTGCAAGCAATCAGTCATGCTTGCATTAAAGTTCTGCATCAGGCACGGCAAGGAGGAATATGAAAAACACAAGACAGAAGTGTTCACGGTTTTGATTTAAGGACACAAAAGTTCATGGACATAAGATCTTACATGAATAAGCACTCTATGATGGACATGGTGCATGAAGCCAAAAATGAAAAATAAACAAAAAGAAGAAAGAGGGTGCATGTGTTCTTCATTTATTTGTTTTTGGAGAAAAATATTAAATGAAAATGAATTATTTACACTCTCTTGTCATTCAAAACCCACGGTCTTCTGTTGAATACAAAAGTAGATGTTTTGAAGAATGTTACTGCTGCTCTTTTCCATACAATGAAAATGGATGGGAACAAGAAGCAGTCAAACATATAACCTATAAAGAAGTCTGAAATGACATGACATCGAATTTATGTTCTCATGCAATGACAACAGAGGCACGCAACCTTTGAAGAACCGGAGGACTTTTCTTGTTCTGGTCATAGATTGAGGACTTGATACAATTATGAAACAAATCAGGATGATGGATCTTCGAGAGAAAGTAGTGGACAGTTGAAGAAATACAAAGTGACATTCACAGCCACAGGTGGGACTGCCATTTCATATAGCCCCATAAATCATTTATTTTCTTTGGCTGTGACATTCACTTTCATTACCAAAGCTGACCTTCAGGGACGTCAGTGATCAGTGCTGATGAATTATACCATTCTCCACCGACTGTTCAAGCAGAAACAAAATGTGCTCAGAAACTTTCATGTCAAACCAACACAAGAAGACCTAAGGCCCACAAAAAAGCACTTCAGTTTTAAAATGCACATGGATCAATGACGTGATGCTTTTTTTATTTATTTTTGTTTTTTAGTTAAGATATATTGTTGTTCAAAAATACATCAAAAATGCAATTGATACAGACAATGACTTGAATAAATCTCTTCTAAGAACATTCTGAATTAAAATTCACTTTGATCTTCTTTGTCAGTCAAACTAGGTTGTGTAACTGTTTGGAAGTCGCAAAACAGAAGAAATGTTTAAGTAGTCTCAAATTCTTGAAAAAAAAATGCTTTCATAATTAGTTTAAGTATATTTACTATATATATATATATATATATATATATATATATATATATATATATATATATATATATATATATATTAATGTCTTCAGACACCGAACACATGTTTGAAAACTTTTTTTTTTTTTTTTTTGTTAAATGATTACATTGTATATACTCATCTTTTAAACATGAAATTGAAGTATATAATAGGGGGAGAGTGTTTTAGTTTCTCAGAGACTGTTTGTATTAGAAAGCCAACATTTTAATACAACAAAGCCACATCTGTCAGCTACTCATCCACATTACTGAAACATGTGTACATATGATACTTACAATTTATACTTCAATAGACAAAGTCAAATGTTACAACTGACCCCACAACAGGGGACAGTTGCAATAGTCCACAGAGGCAGTTGCAACATTCATTAAAATGTAATTAAACATCATTCTATTCATCATTTAAACTCATTCTTTAATATAATTTTGAAATTTCTTTATTTTATGTGTAGACAGATAGAGTCTTCAGTAAGTTAAATTGGCTGTATAAAAACAGAATAGTAAATGGATTAAAAAAAAAACATTTTCAAGTCACGACAACCATGTTTTGGTTTATTATTACAATACATTTGAACTACAAAATATAAATTTAATCTAAATTAAGACACTGAAATTTAATAATATAGCTTACTTCTGTTCTGTTGTGGTAAGGGACAGCATGTTAAGACATTGCAACGTGTTGCAACCGTCCCTACACTGACAACAGTGATAAAATTTGGTAGCCTATCTTAGCACAATATCTTTGACACACTATGCCTATTATAAGCTAGGAAAACACTGATTAAAATGATATGACTTTACAATGCTTCATGCAAACAACTTAGTATGAAAAAAATCTTATCATTAAAAATGTACTTCTTTACCATGAGAGAGAGAGAGAGAGAGAGAGAGAGAGAGAGAGAGAGAGAGAGAGAGAGAGAGTAGCCTGATACATTTGCACAAACACT